>NC_085139.1:303088298-304308298 GCF_024139115.2 Armigeres subalbatus | reverse complement strand
GCCACGAGAATGCTGTTCACGGTTGCTCAGCAGACCCCTCCTCAATCCGGAGTTTTTGCCTCCAAAAAGGTACACAGAAAGAAAAAGCATTAATGAAATTAAAAAAACCATTGGTAATTTTAAAAAGTTGCGTTGGTTCTTTTTCGTAGAGAGTTGCATAGGTTCAAAATAAAAGTACGTCAACTTTTGCATCAATCATGGTTCAAAAGTGGCTCTGTCGCTCTAAAATTAAAAGTTTGAACATTCAAATCAAAATTGTAGAATCAAATGAAAATGTCCACACCGTGAAAAATAAAGTGAATTATTTTCATACATTTTCTAATTAAAGGAACCTCCCCGCTCCCCCCATACCCTTTATCTTTCGCTTTAAAGTTAAAATACACAATGCAATGATTAGCTCATACTTTTAATTTTATTATTTATTTTTGTTACGCATAATATGCCAGCTGCAGCACTTCCCGCCACACGGTGGACACTTTTGAGTGTTTCAGCAGCATCCAGCCCGTGGCGATGATAAGGGTGCGCATCGTAGCCATCTGTAGGCATTGCAGAATAATCCTCAAGGCGGTTATCTATAAAAATAGAAGAGAAAATCTCAATGAGCTTATGCTAATAACCAACACCGGTACTTCGACGCCTAATTTTGCTCACGCCATTAAAGCATCTGACCGAGGCGCTGTGAGCTCCAGTATTGGAAATTTTCATATTATTTGTTGAACAATATGACGTACCTGTGTATTCCGGGATGATCCGTGTCAGTTTCCACTGCCTCGACCGATTCTGACTGCAAAGACACCGTTCCTCGCACCGCTCTTATCGGAGATGTAATTCTGAAGGCTAACTGATGGCTGAAAAAACAAGAAAAACATAACTGTGAGTGAGAGACTTTGACAGCAATAGCAACGTTGAAAAGCACTATGATTTCTTCTTCTGAATTAATGGACAAAAAAGCTTTTTATATGTTTGTTAAATACAACCTATGCCATTTATTATATGACAAAAAGTAACTTGATACACATATTAATAATTCAATCAATTTTTTTTTTCACTACCTAAATACGTAAACAAGCTTATAAGTCATAATATGAATAGGCTATTAAACACAATTAGGTAAATATAAAAAAAAAACAATATTTTGAAATGTTGTACGTGTGTTAATTTTAATGTAGCGAATGCAGGTTGTCTACATTTAAAATAAGACAATAAATTTAATTTATTTTTTACCATCTAATATTTCATAGTGTCCATGCGAAGCAAAGCAAATAGTTTTTGGTTTTCATTTTTCTTTTTGCTCAAAGTTAATCCTTGAGTGATTTGGCAGTTTAGAAATTTTGATGTTAAAAGGAAGAACTTTTAATTTTCACACTGGAAACACGAGAAAAAACTTTCAAATAAAAAAAATATCTTTGACGTCGAGCAATTAAACTTTTATTTTTAAGAAAACGGAGCACTTTTCAATTGGAAAGTGCAAAACATTCCGTAAAACCATGTTTGTTTTTTGTGTGTAGCTCCTAAACGTGAAGCGCAGCCGTCACTACACCGTCCAGGTCAATTGGAACCGAAAAATCAGCACCGCCAAAGGTATAGCAATATGTTGCCAACGAGGTTACCAATCCCATAATCCATTAGCAATAGAGTTAAAATATTACAATAGATCATCTTATCATCTCCAGGAAACACCATAATTATCGACGGTATTCCGCACAACACATATGCCTCAAAATGCTCCTCTACGCACCACCATAAACAACGAGCATTTATCGACGGAAATTGAAAGCCGTCGCATGAGTTCGTCTGCACTGGCCCTGATGTCCTCAAAGACCATCAATTCTCCGCTCACCTTCCAGTCTTTACCCAGTACAAGGAGGATCCAGTTCAACCAGCAGCAGAAATGACAACTGCTGACGGAACTCCAGGAATTTGGATAATTCTAATACACCGTTAATCGAACCCTTTCGACTGAGGCGGAACAATTTGTCTGGTTCCTCTAGCTTTTATAAATAACATATTGTGATTTGTTTGTTTGTCCAAAACCCCAAAGTGAATAAAATAAGATAATAAAATAAAAATGGTATAATCAACTTTGAATTAATGAAACATTTCATTTTAACCTATTTTAACATTGTTTTCTGAAATTGAAAGCGCTCACCACTTGTTGTTTTGAAAGAATCACTAGTTGATTCAAATGCAAAATATACATTTAGTTTTAAGAAGAAAATGTCATTTTGAAAAGTTGACTCTTGTCAAAGTGCTTTCTGAAGTGACATTTTTTGCATTGGTAAATTTAACAGTCTTATACTTTCTACTGAAAATCACTAACTAATTTTCTTAATTTTACCAACGTTTCTGTTAATTTTACCAACGATTTTTTTTTGTGTGTAGTCGACCCGGCAGACGTTGTCCTGCATAGTAGGCGAAAAAATGCGCTGTAAACTTCCCGTGAGAAATTTCCATACGAATCTAATTTTTAGTTTTTCATGATTTGCTCAACTTTACTCGTAATTTTCGCATTAGGAAATATCATATAAACCCGTCGGAAACTATGACGAATGTTTCTGCTGAAGAAATGAAAAAATCCATCCAGCCGTTTTCGAGTTATGCGGATACGAACACAGACCATTTCATTTTTATATATAAGAAGAAGAAGAAGAAGAAGATAGACGAATCCAAGTAAAAATAAGAAGAAGACACACGACGGTGTTTATTTTGACAGATCCTACAACACAGCATAGGAAGATCATTTTAAAATGCTTATAATAAATTCTAAACAAAATGTAATTAAAATCTGATTGAAGTATCCCGGATAAAAATTTACAGTAACCTGTATGACATAACCTATTGAAATACAATAGATTGTGTGGAAAACAATACAAACTATTGTATGCTTATTGTAAAATGTTCACGGTTGTAAAAGATCTTTATTGTACGTACATTAAAATAACAATATGTTTAAATGTTTCCGATATATTCTATTATATTTTTATTGTTCGCTTATTGCTCATCCAGAAACTAAACAAATTTTTCAAGTATTCGGTTTGGATGATCTGGAAATCCGTCTAATGCTATTGAATTAATATATTTTGGAATATTTCATGGATTTATTATATTGATGAAATAACAATTGAAAACATAAGAAAATTATTTTGAGCTTTTTAGTGGAATGTTTTCACCTGTCGTAAGACGAGTTTGAACAGTCCCATTGAATTCCACCACTTAATTGTATCCTGACAGATACGTATTTCGACCTCAACAGTAAGGCCGTCTTCAGTGTCTTGTACTTGACTCGACTTGAAGAAAATGATCGCAGCTTACACTATTTATACTATGCGTAGGTATAATAATTTATCTAGGTACTTATCTTACTACGGTGCTTATTTCTACTCGCTTGATGCGCTTAATGCTTAGGTATAAACTTGAAGAGCCAGGAGCTACCATTTCCTTGATCTTTATTCAACAACCGCGTTTGTACCTGTCGGTAGATTTCCAAGCTCTCAGCAACATCAAGTTTCCACGGAGAAGAGACATTTCTTAAAATTTTAATGTTTGATGTCGTAATTGAATGATTTTCCTGATATACATGTTCAGCTACCTTAGACCTAAACTCATAATTTAATCCCTTATCAGTTTCCCTCTTAGCCTTACTTACTTCTGCAATATGTTCTTTGAACCTTACATCTAACGATCTTTTGTTTGACCTACATATACTTTATCACACTGTGAACAATTAATTTGATAAACCCCGGCCTTATTTAACATTTCTACTCTATCCTTTGTGGAGCCCAACAGTGTCTTCAGTTGATTGCTTCTGCTGGAGAATACTAAATCGATGCCGAATTTCCTCAGTCGATGGCGTAGCTGGTGGGTGATGTGTCGATCATAGGGGACCGATACCCTCTTCAGCGGTTCATCGATCGGTGTTAGTGTTGTCAGTTCGTTTTTCCGTAGGTTCCTCTGCTTCCTGTTGATGATTGCTTGTATTGTTCTTTCCTTGTATCCATTGATCCTCGCTGTTTCCAAGATGTGTTGTAGCTCCTTCGTTTTTCCTTCTTCGCTCAGGGGAATCGTCTGCATCCTGTGGATCATGTGATGAAAAGCTGCCATTTTGTGCTGATACGAATGATTTGTCGAGTCAAGTACAAGACACTGAAGACGGCCTTACTGTTGAGGTCGAAATACGTATCTGTCAGGATACAATTAAGTGGTGGAATTCAATGGGACTGTTCAAACTCGTCTTACGACAGGTGAAAACATTCCACTAAAAAGCTCAAAATAATTTTCTTATCAAAATGGCATCCAAGCGGAACGAGCGTAGTACTTTTATAGATTTGAAGAGGAGGATCGCAGGTATTCTTAAGGACGTGGCCTTCCTTAAGAAGTGCCAAAGGAGAGGCTGACTCCTGTCAGCCATAGGATTAAGATGGGAGCTCACATCCCAAAATCTATCAGTAAGAGGGCGGAATCGGATTTGTTGAAGTTGTCAATCAAGGGACACTATGCCAAGCTAGAGAGGTTGAACTTAGAGTGCTACAACCTGCACCTCAAGCTGGCAAAGGAGAACCAAGATTCTTTCGACATATTCCTAAAGAAGGTACAGCGGGCCGAAGAGTGTGAAGCGGACAGGAAGAGGAGACTGCACAAGAAGAAATTGACCATTCTACGAGGGAAATCAGCGACGGAAGGTAGAACGACTAACCCCACAGTACAAATGATCGAGGGATTCGTTGTTAACCGTTCGACACAGCAGTTTACGGAGGAACAATTAGCACACCTCAACAAGGGGTTAGGGTATGCGACAACCCAGAAAGCGGATCTAGAGCAGATAATCGTGGATACTGAGACAGCGATTTCACGAAATGTTGATCAACGGGACCAGAATAGCGTGAGAAACATCGTAGCAGACGCCATCAAAGCAGGACATCATGGGGCATCGAACAAAGACGAGAGGAGGATTTTAAAGGAGTTAAAGGAGAAACCAGTTTACTACATGAAGGCGGACAAAGGAAACGCAGTGGTGATAATGGACAAAGAGGACTACGATGAACAGATGACGACAAAAATCAACGGAGGACCATACAGGCATTTGAGAGTGGACCCACTACCCGGACTAATCCGACTTACGGATAAAACGATAAAGGAATGCAAGACGATCATCGGAGAAGCCCGCGTTAAAATGACGAACCCTGTTTTACCAAGGATCAAAGGACTACCAAAGATACATAAGCCAGGTACAGAGATGCGAGAAATAGTTTCATCAGTGGGATCCCCTACACAAAACTTGGCCAAGTGGTTAGTCAAGGAGTTCCAAAGTATGCCGAAGCCGTTCCCCAGCAGATCAGTTGTAAACACCCAGGAGTTCACCAAGAGGATATTGGAATCAGGAAACATCGGAGAAGAGGACATCATGGTATCATTCGACGTAGCGGCATTGTTCCCAAGCGTTCCAGTGAAGGATGCTCTGAACCTTTTGGAGGATTGGCTACTAGGACAACGGACGGATACAACATGGCGAGGAAAGGTAAAGATGTATCTCAAGCTTGCAAGATTATGCATGAATGAGAACTACTTTACATTCCGTGGAAGCTTCTACAAACAAACGAAGGGTGCACCTATGGGAAATCCGCTATCACCGTTTTGTGCGAATTATTCATGGCGAATTTGAAGGACAACCTAGAGGAACAAGGAGTACTACCGAGAAGTGGTGGAGATACGTGGACGACATTTTCAGCATCATCAACGGGAAAGATCTACCCAGGATTTTGGAAGCGATAAACAACGTGCATAAAGACATCAAATTCACCCACGAGGAGGAAAAGGAAGGTAAATTACCTTTCTTGGATCTACTGGTTATCAAGGAACAAATGCAACATTAGACTTCGAAATCTACAGGAAGCCCACCAACACCATGAGAGTCATCCCATACACATCAAATCATTCGTATCAGCACAAAATGGCAGCTTTTCATCACATGATCCACAGGATGCAGACGATTCCCCTGAGCGAAGAAGGAAAAACGAAGGAGCTACAACACATCTTGGAAACAGCGAGGATCAATGGATACAAGGAAAGAACAATACAAGCAATCATCAACAGGAAGCAGAGGAACCTACGGAAAAACGAACTGACAACACTAACACCGATCGATGAACCGCTGAAGAGGGTATCGGTCCCCTATGATCGACACATCACCCACCAGCTACGCCATCGACTGAGGAAATTCGGCATCGATTTAGTATTCTCCAGCAGAAGCAATCAACTGAAGACACTGTTGGGCTCCACAAAGGATAGAGTAGAAATGTTAAATAAGGCCGGGGTTTATCAAATTAATTGTTCACAGTGTGATAAAGTATATGTAGGTCAAACAAAAGATCGTTAGATGTAAGGTTCAAAGAACATATTGCAGAAGTAAGTAAGGCTAAGAGGGAAACTGATAAGGGATTAAATTATGAGTTTAGGTCTAAGGTAGCTGAACATGTATATCAGGAAAATCATTCAATTACGACATCAAACATTAAAATTTTAAGAAATGTCTCTTCTCCGTGGAAACTTGATGTTGCTGAGAGCTTGGAAATCTACCGACAGGTACAAACGCGGTTGTTGAATAAAGATCAAGGAAATGGTAGCTCCTGGCTCTTCAAGTTTATACCTAAGCATTAAGCGCATCAAGCGAGTAGAAATAAGCACCGTAGTAAGATAAGTACCTAGATAAATTATTATACCTACGCATAGTATAAATAGTGTAAGCTGCGATCATTTTCTTCAAGTCGAGTCAAGTACAAGACACTGAAGACGGCCTTACTGTTGAGGTCGAAATACGTATCTGTCAGGATACAATTAAGTGGTGGAATTCAATGGGACTGTTCAAACTCGTCTTACGACAGGTGAATTGAAAACAATAAAATTACAATAGCTGTGTTTGTTAAATAAATAAAAATGTTATACCGATTCTCAAGTATATATTTTCATATTGCAGGTCTTGTTGCAGGTCTAGAAATATTATGCAATACAAATTTGATTTAAAAAAATGAAAGGGAACAAAAACTTTTGCTTATCATTTTACTCGGAGAATGGCTGGATTCATTTGAGCGTGTACAGTTTTGTTTATAATTAGTGAAGAGATGAAAATAATGAAACTGTATGGAGCAGAAAGTGTCTTTTTCATTATAGTTTCTACTGCTGGGCGAGCGGTAGATCACTATGGCTTCTGTACCGTGGTAAGTATCTGAAGTGTTGAAGTGCGTTAGAGCATACTGTACTGTCATTTTAGATTAGTCACTCTTTTTCGCATCGGTCACTATTTTCGGTTATCATTTTGGTGGCTGCATTCCGTATCGGTGACGTTCGACGTTTGATAGTTCATCAAATAGTAGAGCTGTTATTTGGTCTATTTGGTCACCTGTCAGCTGCGCTACTGTTTTAGCAGCGCGTTTAGTAGCAACCGGTAAAGTGTCAAGTAATGATACTGCGCTGAAAAACGGTTTATACTCACCACCGGTAATCGTAATCTTATACAGTAGCCGTTCGATAACTGCAAAATGTTTACTTTTTAGTTAACGAATGCAGTTCGATAACTGCAACGCATTCTAGACGTCAAACGGTTGTCAATCGACGTCAGATGCAATAAAAGCGCATCTAAATGTGCAGCGCAATGCAGCTGTCATTGAGTTTGACACCAGTTTGAAGTTTAGCGATCCGATAACTGCAAAACTGTTGTAACTATCGAATTGCAGTTAAATGACTTGCAGTTACCGAACGTCTACTGTACTACAAAAGTTCAATGTACATAATGAACGCAGTGGTTCATTCCGAACAAAAAGTAAATGAAAATTTCATCATCATACTACCTGATGACATGCCTGGTAACATGTATCCTTGTTCCTTTACAGAAATAAAGCTTATGGTAAATAAAATACTGCTTCTTGCTGGCCACTGATTCAAGATCGTTCAGTGGCTACCATTGGCCAATCTCACCAACGGGATATAATAAGAACTGATGCAGGTAATTTTTTCTTTTCTTCTCGACGTATTTTTTCTAATAAAACTGACATTCTTTTATAATTTACATTTTTCACAGGTCTATTGTATATTGTCTATTCGGAACAAAGTTAGTACGCTTTTTAAACCGATGTTGGATTTTTCTCCAGATACAGGCAACCCACTCAACTTTGGAAGTAGTGCGCTGGATTCGTCTAAAGATATGCTAAACAACGGAAGGAAAATAAAATAATTTGTAAAACAATTATTTGTATTGTGTTTTTATTGTAAT
Source organism: Armigeres subalbatus (assembly GCF_024139115.2). Lineage (NCBI taxonomy): Eukaryota > Metazoa > Arthropoda > Insecta > Diptera > Culicidae > Armigeres > Armigeres subalbatus. The sequence continues at coordinate 304,300,035 of NC_085139.1, read as the reverse complement.
ATTGGAGTATAATGTATTCTAAATCCTGTTGTATTTCTATTGTAAAACAATAGAAACAGTAATTGAAAACATTTAAAACACAATGTTTTCTATTGTTTTGTCGCTCGAAATCATCCCATTGAAGAACCGTAAAATCAATTGTTTTGCTCCGAATTTTGTATGGAAAATTTTCGATTTTTTTATTGTAAAGATACATTAATTGTAAAAGTCCCATTTACCATTCATTTTATCGTGGAAAACCATTATTTCTCATGTGATTTTATTGTCAAAATTCCACTATATTCAATGGTAAAAATATGTTTTAAATGGTGTTGTAACAATAAAATTTATGATATTTTAATGATATTTTTTATCCGGGATGATACAAATAGTTCCGAACTGTACACTACTAAAAATCCACACATATTTATTGGCAAAAATCCATAGATTTAACTCATGATGTATATCAGCGCACACATAACCATTCTCAACGCGAACTACAAATAAAATATATATCAAAATAAATTTTATGTGTGGTCTCGAATTAGCAATTATTTAATTTATGTGTGGTTCTATATTGATTATATTCAAGGGGCACGACACTTCCGCTTTTTTGAAAAAAATACCAAAAAACCCTATCAAACTAAACCCTTTTGAATATCCTATCAAATAAGCATGTACTTTCTTCGTCTATCCTTTAATATCTGTTTCTAACCCTTTATATTTTTGTATATTCCTTTCAAGCATATGTCCAAGGGGTAAACCACTCGGCACACTTTCAGAATAGCTAATTGTGCCCACTGTGCCGTTAACTGTGCCGAAGTGTGCCGATTAAAAAATAATAATTTTTCTGGCGGCACTGGTTTTTATATTTACCTATTTGGCATCACGGGAAAAATGTGTAAATAAATAACAAAAACAGGAACTTCTGAATTTCCGATAAGGAACATTAATCGCAGCTGAAATATTCCGTATTCAACCGTAGGAAGCTCCGGAGACCTCAGTTTAAATAAAAACACGCAGGGAAACATAAAAATATGTCTAATATTTCGACAACCTTGGCTTCACCCATGTGGTGCGGGAAATTAACAACTGAATCATCGCTGCCACTATCATCGAAACCGGGTGCTATCATCACAAAAGCTACCGGCGTATTACTATTCCCACAAGTAAGTTTCTTAGAATTAATCAGCCTTGCGAATATATTTATATAATCCGTTTTCACCTTTCTCCGTATTAGGCAATATATGTTGCTGCTACTCTGTATGAATGCAATATAAATCCCGAATATTCACTACCGATGCACGTTCATCCTCTGCCAGTGCTATTATACGATCCTGGAAAATCTCCAGCTAATTAGCAGCCGCACGAACTCGGACCATCAACCCTCCGTCATATCCCATCGACGACCATTGAACCGGAGTCCCATGCCTAATCTTTTCGGAAGTGCTCCGGAACGATACATCGCCGAGTCTCGCGCCGAGTATACCTTGTCGAGTAATGCGGAACCGTTTGTCTAAATGCAACAACTGAAATTGATGCTTCTTATTGTCGTCCCGGACCAAAAGCACCCTCTCAACAACGTCGAGAGGAAATATCAAAGTGGCGGCATGGTACAAGATAGCACACTAGTGGTACAACTTGTACCATGGTACGAATACCACCCAGTGTGTCATTAGTACAAACCTGAGTAAATAAATACTCTTAAATCAAATCTCTCAGCGTACTGGTGCAAATATCTTTGAATCTTCACAGATATTTGAGTAGAGTTTATTCATATGGGCTAAGGTAACGTAATGATTCAAGGGATGGCAAGACTAAATGAGAAGAAGACAGAGGGTTGTGGCGGAATGAGACTAAACTTGTTGTGACTAAATGAGAAGCAGACAGAGTGGTTGACCGACGTGTGACGGTCCATACAAAGTTTCCAGATATTTCATACAAAAAGTTGACATAGGGAGGAGGTGGGTTGAAAATTACCCATTATATATCTTCCCTAAGGGGCCCTCCTTAGCCGTGCGGTAAGACGCGCGGCTACAAAGCAAGACCATGCTGAGGGTGGCTGGGTTCGATTCCCGGTGCCGGTCTAGGCAATTTTCGGATTGGAAATTGTCGCGACTTCCCTGGGCATAAAAGTATCATCGTGCTAGCTTCATGATATACGAATGCAAAAATGGTAACCTGGCTTAGAAACCTCGCAGTTAATAACTGTGGAAGTGCTTAATGAACACTAAGCTGCGAGGCGGCTCTGTCCCAGTGTGGGGATGTAATGCCAATAAGAAGAAGAAGATATCTTCCCTAAACCGACGGACAAGGAATTTAATAAGCACTGGAAATTCAATCTTCTTAGCGCCGTTTTTCAGAGAATGTAAGTTAAAAATTATTTCTAATTTGTTTTTAAATTCTTCGAATAAATATAGGGTTACAAGCTATTTAGCATGTTTAGTTCCTCGTTGAGATGATTTGATACGCTAGCACAAAATTTGCAATTTAATTTGCATTGGACCCCATGGAAAATCTGTCGAATGCAAGGCAAACGCTCTTTACACTTCCTCCAGTCTTAAGGACTTCGTGAGTCCTCTTCTTTCAAATTCAATTACAGCATTGGTATCAAGATTTGTTTTTCCGCATATGATAATACTTGGGTATTGTCGGGCCGCCACCAAACCGGACCGCGCGATTGAGCACTCGCGCTGCGACGCGAGTCGCGACAATTTGAAATATTTCATTAGTAATGCGCATTATGCACACATGGATGTACTATCATGCGCACTAATCAGAAATGAGTTGCGACGTCTGATAACTGCAGATATTTCATTTTATTGAAAACAAATTTTCGATTTTCTACTATACACGGAATATATTGGTGTGCATGGTGTAGATTTATATTTCACTTTGCTTCGTGGCGCAGTCGGTACTGTTGAGGATCGCCTACTGATACACTTATCATCGTATCCTGTTGGTATCACTTCCGGAGCAACCAGCTACTTTGATTAGCGAATTACCACAGACTGTGGTGTCTGTGGAATTACTGTTGGCGTATGTCACTTGTAGTGGAATTCGCAGCTTATGATCGATTAGGAATAGTTTCAAATCTTCGATGTAGTTTTCGGCCACTTCTTTCGTCTTCTGAGAAAAACTCACTTAAATAAAGAACAAACAAAAATTCTGAGAAATGTGAGACCAGAGGCAGGTTACGAAGCGGAATCACGTCGTTCGGAGGAATAAAACACGGGAAAATACGGGACAATCGGAGACTTCTAAAAAAGCACGCGGCGTCGTTGCGAAACGTTTTTATATTTTGACATTTACCTTCGACAAAGTATTAACAACATAGGTATGGTATTAATTTAGTAATGCGCGATCTTGGGGCGCAAAGTGGATGATAGAAGGGCGCACCGTTGTACTCACTAACACTCCTCCTCAACGTAACGTCCTCAATCAGCCACGAGTCCAATTAGCTTAGCGAATCGGGTATGTTTCACCGCATCAAGCGGCTTGGTAAGAATATCCGCCTTCATCACTTCAGTGGGACAGTATTTTAGATGCACTACACCTTGTTCAACCAAGTCACGGATGAAGCACTGTTTGGTCTCGATGTGTTTCGACCTCTTATTTGTTCTTTCGGACTGAACGAAGTTTAAACAGCCCTGGTTGTCTTCGTTTATCAGAGTCGGTTCGGTTTGCTTTTCGCCCAGATCTTTGAGAAGACGTCGCGTCCACACCACCTCCTGGCATGCTTCGCCAAGGGCGACGTATTCGGCCTCCATTGAGGATAGGCTGACACATCCCTGCCTTCGGCTTGTCCAGGTCACAGCTCCTCCTCCAAAAAACAATATGTATCCGGTCATCGACTTCCTGGTTCTGGGGTCACCGGCCCAATCGGAATCTGTAAACACCTCCAGATTGTTAGCCGTTTCACCTCCTAGTCGCAGTCTCCAGTCTGCTGTCCCCTTAAGATATCTGACCACTCTTTTGGCCGCTGTCCAGTCGCTTTCCTTCGGTGCCTCGAAGCTCCTACCCAATATTGAAATGCTTGCTGCGATATCGGGTCGAGCACAGGTTGCAACGTACATCAGAGCTCCTACAATGCTACGGTATTTGGTATTATCAGCAAACTCTTTGCCCTTCTCTTCAATCTTCATATAGCCTGTGTCCATTGGCGTTCGGGCAACCTTTGCGTTCTCGAGTCCCAGACTCAGAATCAACTTGTGGATGTACTGCTGTACTCCCAGACTGAATACTCCATCTGCGTCTCTGCGGATCTCCAAACCCAAAAAATACTTGGGATCTCCAAGCCACTTCACCTCAAAGTGGTTCTTCAGTTCATGGTACACTCGCTTTATCTCCTCCTCAAATGCACAGCCAATTAACAAATCGTCAACGTACACTAGGAGATACACTTTCCGTCCATTTCGGGTCATAACGAACAAACAGGGATCGGCGGAACTTGCGGTAAAACCCATTGCAGTCAACACACCAGACAATTTCTTGTTCCAGCAGCGAGTGGACTGCTTAAGCCCGTAAATGCTTCTCCGCAAACGGCACACCTTCTTCTTTTGTCCCCGCACAACGTAGCCAGGTGGCTGCCGCATATACACCTCCTCTTGGATATCTCCGTACAGGTATGCGGTTTTGATATCAAGGTGTTTCAATACTAATCGATCTCTACCAGCTATCACCAATAGCGTTCGCAATGTCGAATGTCGAGTAACAGGAGCGAAAATCTCGTCGTAGTCGACACCAAACTTCTGCACATGGCCTTGAGCCACCACGCGAGCTTTGAAGCGTGTTAGCTAACCAGTTTCGTTCTGTTTTACTTTAAACACCCATCGACTGCCTACAACCTTTCGCCCTGCTGGTAAATCCGTAAGTTCCCAGGTACCGTTGCGCTCAGTGTTGTAAAATGTCATTTGCATTCGTTTGTATAATTTTCCCAGAACTTTTTCCAGAAGGTATCTATCAATTCATGATGTATGACAAACTTATAGCTCTTAAATGTGCCTACAACTTTGTCTAACAAGACATTGATGTAAATATGTAATCTGAGGCGTGGGAGGCAAAATGTCATTCAAATGACATTATGTCAAATGACACGTGACATTTTGGACAGTTTTCACTCTCCAGCCTCAGATGATATATTTAGAGCAATGTACCCTTGGACAAAAGTATAGCCCTACTAAAGCGTTATGAGTACATCTAAAATTATGGAATAAATTTGGCTTCTAAAGAAAGTTATGAACAAATTAGTCAAATGACATGCAGATGACATTTACAAGCCTGGTTGCGCTTATGCGACCGGATTTCGTCATCCATCGCCTGCTTCCAGGACTCACGTTCCGCACACCTTACTGCTTCGTTATAGGGCATAGGTTCTTTCACAATCTGCGTAGCCGCACCAACCACGAATTCAGAATATCGATCTGGTAATGTTCCGCGATTTTTACGCTTTCCGTGCATCTCACTCACTGTATTTGAATCGTCATCGTCACTCATGGGGCTGTCATAGTCAATGTCACACACTTGCTCACGTTTGATTGTCAAGGGATCTTCGGCCATTTCAGGCTCTTCCACTTGGAATTCTTCACACTCATCATATTCTTCGTCGTTCGACTCTTCGTACTCTTCACCTCGTACAGGGTCAGCATCCGGAATCTCATCACGATCCTCCAGCTTCCGTGCAGGTGTCAGCGAAATACCATCTTCTTCTACCAAGTATCGCTTTCCGTCAGCTCGTACATCAGCCTCGCCTAACTCAAGAAACCGAGCGTCTCGGCTTATGATGACTTTCTGTGTCGCCAGATCGACGAATCGATAGGCTTTATGCTGATCAGAATACCCTATGAAAGTCAACTTCTTGGCTTTACGTTCGAATTTCCCTCGTTTCACCGCTGGGATGTGAACCCACGCACTGCTGCCGTACACCCGCAAGTGATCCAACTTGGGCTTCCTTCCATGCCAATTTTCGAATGGAGTAGCATCGACCGACTTGGATGGCAGTCTGTTCTGCAGGTAGGCTGCTGTCAGAACTGCCTCACCCCAAAACTGATGATTCAACTTCGCATCTAGAAGCATTGCGGTGGCCATTTCCTGCAGGTATCTGTTGCGCCGCTCGGCAACGCCGTTCTGCTGGGGTGTGTACGCGGTCGTAAATTGAGCCTTTATCCCCTCAGCAGCGAAAAACCTCTGTAAACGCTCATTGGCGTATTCACCGCCGCCATCGGAACGCACAATACGTGGCTTCCTGCCAAAAAGGTTTTCTACATACCTGACATATTCCATCAATCGATCTGCCGCCTCAGATTTCTTGCTCAGCAAATACACGACGGTATATCGGCTGTAATCATCGATTACCGTCATGAGGAAACGTTTTCCGCCCGGTGTTGTGGTGCGCATCGGGCCACACAAGTCAGTGTGCACCAGATCGAGAACCTTCGATGACTTTCTTTCGGCTGCCTTAGGGATGGCCGTTCGTGGCAACTTACCCTCGAGGCACACTTCGCATGTAAGACGAATGCCACAGTCCTTCACCTTAACACCATCAGCAAGATTCTGCTTACACATTTTTTGCACTACCGTGGGGTCCCGGTGCCCAAATCTTCGGTGCCACTGATGCTGGCACAGCTCATTGTGTCCAGTGCTGGCTACACTTCGCACAACTTCTGACACTTCCAAGTGATACACACATCCGCGAAGATTACCCTTGGCAACCACTTTACCAGAATTGTCTACAATGTCACAACTGTTCTTCGCGAAAATCACAGTTAGTCCTTTTCCGATAAGCTTCGGCACAGACACCAAGCTGCTGCTCAACGATGGCACGTACAGCACATCACTAAGTGTGATTTCTACTCTCCCCCCACAGCCATCGACACCATACACTACCACTTTGCCGCATCCTGCAGCCTTTACTGTCGTACCGTTCGCCAACGAAACGTCCGGAGTAACACTTTTGTCAAACGAGCTGAAACACTTTCGATCGTTGCTCATGTGCGCGGTCGCACCGCTATCAATAACCCAATGGCACTTTTGTTTCTGCCCAATCATGAACAACATCGCACTGGTACACTCCGCGCTCACTTGCTTCGCCCTATAGCGGCTCTTCTCTTGCTCTTTAGGGTTTTTCTTCGCTTGCAGCAACCGACAGTTGCGACGCAGGTGGCCTTTCTTCTTACAATAGAAGCACACCTTTTCCGAAACACTGATCGAGTCTTTCACGTCACTTTTCATCACGCGCACTTGCGACGAACCACCACCCCGCTCTTTTCGCCTTTCGTGTTCGTCAAGAAGCTTCGATTTGACGAGCTCGGATGTCAAATCTTCGTCAGAGCGACTCTCTAACGCTGTTACAAGTCCACTATACGACTCAGGTAAACTGCGAAGCATCATCGCAATTTTCAGTGGTTGCTCCAACTTCATGTCAGCATTCTCCAGTCGACAAAAAAGTTCTTCAATCTCGAGCAAGTGGGCCTCCATGTCACCCCCTTCTTCTAGATTTAGGTTGCACAACTTTCGCAGTAAACTTACACGAGAGGTGACGGTCACTTTCTCGTGATAATCCCGAAGTCCCGTCCAGAAATCTTGAGCGTTTATCGCACCCTTCACGAGGCTATATTGGCTTTCTTCTATACATAGCCCCATGGTAGCCCTCGCCTTTTTGTCATCCTTTGACCACCTAGACGTCACGGGCTGCGGCATTGGTTCTTCAATCACGTACCAAAGCTCTTCACGGGTCAAGAGCATCTCCATTCTGAACTTCCATGACTGGTAGTTTTGGTTTGGAGTCAGTTTGGAGAATTTGCTCAACGCTTCCAGCCCGTTATACACAATTTTTTCGACCCGGCAAAGCACACGCACACTAATGCACCGCGGAAGCACCCGCCGAACGAAAAAAACGAGCCGAATCACGCACAAACTTTGCACCGGAAAAAACGATTGAAAAAACACTTTTCCTCGGAACTTCTACCTGGGCACAAAACCTGTGAGACCAGAGGCAGGTTACGAAGCGGAATCACGTCGTTCGGAGGAATAAAACACGGGAAAATACGGGACAATCGGAGACTTCTAAAAAAGCACGCGGCGTCGTTGCGAAACGTTTTTATATTTTGACATTTACCTTCGACAAAGTATTAACAACATAGGTATGGTATTAATTTAGTAATGCGCGATCTTGGGGCGCAAAGTGGATGATAGAAGGGCGCACCGTTGTACTCACTAACAAGAAAAAGTTGAATGGAAATAAGGAAAGGAATTTGGAACGAATCCCCTTTTGGTACACCGTTTTGTTTCGCGATGCTATTGCTTCCGGTCACAGTGCGTTAAGAGCATCATTATCGGTCGCGAGCATTTTAATCACCCGCGCAGCGCTTTCATTTTAGTTTCGTCACTCGTTTCTGTATCGGTCACTATTTTCGGCTCTCAATTTGGTTGCTGTATTCCGTACCGGTGACGTTTGACAGTTGACAGTTCATCAAATAGCAGCGCTCTTATCGCGCTACCAAATTTGGTCACCTGTCAGTCGCGCTACTGTTATAGCAGCGCGTTTAGTAGTGTCAAGTAATGATACTGCGCTGCCAAACGGCTTAAACTCCGAGGGGCGATGCACTTATGTATTTTTGATTCAGTCCGACGTATTGAATAATATTTCGATGTATTTTTCGTGTATTTCCGCGTATTGAGTGTAATAATGTATTAAACTGAATTAGAGTGAATTGTTGTGCATTAATGTAATATTTGTGTATTTTCTTCACATAAACGGATTGAAATCGAATTTTCGTATATTTTTACCACGATTTTGACATTTCAGTGTTTACGATTGATTTCAAGAAAAAAAAAATGAATTTATTATTTTATGTGCATCAAAATTTTCTTCGATGTTTTTTTCAACATCGTTTGATTTAAACCATTACATTTTACAAGCATTTTATTATAAACTATGCTTGTTATTTCGTCGAACAAAGGAGTAGAATTCAATCCTTCCAATCTGGAGATTCGAAACCTATTCTCACCCCGGTGTAGGATGTTTTAGAATGGAAAACAATGTCGACTCTTTGGGCGTAGTGTATCCATTTCGATATCCATTGTGCTTGTGCTCGAATTTTATATTCATGCCATATATCAGGCATGGAAAAACTTTCAAGTATGAATTGTGGAAATGTCAATAAATTTAGATTTGGTTAAAACATGTTCATTATATTTCTCATCTCTCTGTTCTCATTTTTATGTGGTATTGGATGATTGAATTCAAGTCATGAATATGTTCACCGAATCAATATGATGAATATGAACACCCCTGCGATGCACTGATATTTATATTAATCACGTCCCGGTGAAAATTCAAAAGTCGCATATGCAATGTTGTTTACATTTTGGACCTCGGCTGTTGATATCCAACAAACCAAATTTAGGATCACTGCTCCTGATCTTAAACGTGGTTTGTCGAATGTCTGAGATGATTTCTTGTCTGAAATGCAAGATGACTGGCAGAGCAAATATTGGTTTGAAATTTTTTTTTTTTTTTTTTTGTATTTCATTTATTTGGTAGGCTCGAGGCGCCAACATAGGCTTAAAGGAGCCAAAATTCTTCTATTTAAATGTGTAATAATACAAATTCAAACTTATCTACCAATCTGAGTCATCCCCATACAGACTTTCTTTTTCTCGTTCTGTTTCCGAGCTGGCAGCCGTCGCTTTGATGTTTCTGCGGTGGTACTCTGCAAATCAATTGAATTGGAGCTAGATGTCGATGTATTGTCGTTAAACTGTTGATCATCGTTATTCTCCTCCGTTTCTGCTTCGGCTGGAAGAAGGCTGTCAGCGTTCTTGAATTCGTCTGGGGGAGATGATGCGGACTACTCGACCAATGGTGTAAAGCTCTCGTCATTTATTACTGGTTTCAAAGATGATGAGTTAGATGCCGGTGTCAGTGATGTGACACAATTCTTCGAACATCGCTGCTTGGAATGAGCCACTTCGCCGCATGTTTCACAGATGACTTTCTGTCCAGTATAACTACATAACGATCTATCTCTCCAGTCCAGCTATCGTAATGTAAGACGGAATTTGGGTCTTTAGTCTCATTTGCAAAGTGCGTACTCCGTTGTATACCCCAGGAAAGTAGTGCTTCCAACGTTCTCGTGCTACGGTGAATACATCTCCAAACTGCTGCATGTAATCGTGGACTACGGTGTTAGGCATGGATGTAGGCAGATCGTGAACTCGAACAGTTGTCGCATCAATATCAATGTGCACCGGGATAACAAAACGAGCTTCGTCAACCACAATGAAATGTTTATTGTTGTGTTCCCTGTCGTATCGATATGCAACTTCATGACTGAGCATTTCAATGTACACACATTTGTTGATGTTGTGGAATTGAATATGCTTGACGTCGGATAGCTTTAAATTAATTTCGTCCATAAGAAACTTGTGAACTTTTCCAGCATCAGGACGTGAAGGAAGTACACTAAAATCGACAACTAATGTATTCTTCCGAATAGCCATTTTCACGAAAAGCGCGCGCGTGATATTGAAAACGATAGAAGTAGCACGTCCGATGAATACGAGCTCTAGCTGCCAACTGAGGGTTTGAAATTAATGAAGAGGATTCTCTCGCACAGTTTGAACAGACGCTACCAAACTTTTATTTTCTTTGAGGCGTGCGTTTTCTTGCGTAATGACGATTGTACCCGTATTTAGATGCATTTGATTATATTTTTTGCACTATTTGCATTAAAATATGATGTTTGAATTTTTCGTGTAATGATGTGTATTTATTTGTATTTTTGTGGATTATTTGTATTTTTTGTGCAATATTTGTATTTCCGTGCATTATTTGTATTTTTATGCATTATTTTTATTCCCATATTTTCGATTCATCATTCGATAGTAGTGAACCGCCCCTCGTTAAACTCACCACCGGTAATCTTGCTCTAAGGCTGGTTTACAGTTTGGAAAACGTGTCACAGGATTTGGTCTCCCATGTATTTTTAAAGATGCGGGAATTTTGTTTTCCGTGCCCAAATCCTGTGAATCCTGTTCCTTCAAAAATGCTTGGGGGCAAAATTCCGTGATACGTTTCTAAACTGTAAACCAGCCTTCGGGATGCACAATCTAATGTTACCACTTACCACAGGGTGCTGACTTATTTAGCAGCCGTGCTCCGCACACTGTTCTATCGTTTTGTCACACGTGTCTTCCATAAAAACGGACCCACTGCTCAGCTTCAAAACTCCTGCCGGTGTTTGTCTCTATCGGAGAGACGGAGAATCCACAGCGAATAGTAGCAGCTTAACACATCGAATCCTTCCTTGGAGTACAGCCTTCATGCATGAAATGAACCCGAGATTGTTACCAGTTGCCAAGCTCCAGCGTTTCGTGATCAACATGTTTACAACGTCCGTGAGCCAGCTTGTGAAGCGGTATGTTGTCTGGTTTGTTCACGTCGATGCTCGGCAGCTGGATGAACAGCTCCCAAAAGTTTGTCGCTCGTCGGGAAGATACATGATATGGCCGTCTTTCTGCTTCGTTCTGTCGCCCGCTGTCGACTTGGAAGACAGTTAAAATTTAATGTCGTGTTCCAGTATGTCCTGAAAAACCTATAGATACTAGTTAACTTAACGGAGATTGTGGAGCACCATCAGTACTCAGCAAAGTGTTTTGTGTTTGTTTATGACTTTTTGTTTAATTCCAAACACTTGACATTCGTGCTTGACACTGAAAGCTCAGGTGTCAAAACTAGAAAGGGTGCCCAGATGTGCCGAAAGTGTGCCATACTGTGCCGCGGGCACATTGTGCCGAGTGGTTGACCCCTTGCATATGTCAAAATTTGGCAAGTCAACTCAGATGTGACAAGGGAAAACGATGTGATGAAACGATATAAAATGAATATACAAAAATAAACAAGATTTTTTTATTTTGAGAAATGGTAAATGGACACCTGATGATGTTCTCAGGTGGTGTGGGGATGGGAGTCATTGTGGTTCTCATCCAACCCACTAAAACCAAACCCATTCACCAATCCGTATCTCCCGTCCCGCAATTAAACAATACGGTAATAAAGGCAAGGCAAAAGGCATGTAAAACACACAACATCGACTTCCAGGTGGCAACTTCTCTACCCGTTGATCGCAAATCCGTGGTGGTGGTGACCAAATGGTCTCACGGTGGGGAAGAGCACCCCGCCAACAACCACCACGGATGAATCGCAAGGACCTTTATATTTGCATATCCTCATGCCGGCACATCCTATTAGACAGGTTGCCCGGTGTCGCTCAAGTTTGAGTCGCGAGCAAACAGAATTTACAAGTGAAGACATTCCACTAAAAAGCTCAAAATAATTTTCTTAGGATTCTTTCGCCAACCAACAATACAGGAACCGGGACAGTAACACCTGATATCAGATCATTCTTCCATGTCTTGCATGCTACAAACTATTTCGTTTCTGTTCCGCGGTTGCACCAACTGATACAGCAATTCAAGACAAAATTTTCAAAACGACTTATCTGCTTTTGTAAACAAAGAGTCAAACGAAGATTTGACGAATCTGATAGCTCTCCCACGCAAACCAACACCATCAATAGGTAGGTGAAGGATTCCGCTACCTGTTGATGGTGTTGATTTGCGTGGGAGAGCTATCAGATTCGTCAAATCGTCGTTTGAATCTTTGTTTACAAAAGCAGATAAGTCGTTTTTAAAATTTTGTCTTGAATTATCAGATGTGAGAACATCAGGGGGAGAAGGCGGAGCACTGAATCCCTACCCCAACATGTGCGACATCTGGATTTGGTTCTAAACTGTAAACAACAGTGTTAATTCTCTACCACCTTTTTGTTATGGCGAAGCAATTTTTATGCACACTTTTCTTTTCGATATTTTATCAAAATTAAACACTCAATCATGCAGCAATATAACGATGTGATATGCTTGAGATACCTGCTTGATTATAGGGACTCGAAAAAGAATTTATTTGCAGTAACTAACCGAATATAAAAATGTTCACATTAACGATTGCGCCCTAACACCGGTTCTAAGCTTCGATGCAGAGTACACGAGCTTTGTTCGCCAGTGACAGGCGTATGAGGCCCTTGGAGAACATTGATGCCTGTGACGCAGTTTGACAAAAATCTGAAGAGGCTATTGTATAGAAGAATATCAAAATAAAGTCGAGGATTATTTCCCATTTCCTTTTTGTTTGTCATTATGACAGCATATTGACAGTATGCCACACGGAAATATCCTAAAATATCCGTTTCTAAACAAATTTAATCTAAGAAAAGATAGGGCCCATTCACAAATTACATAACGCTTTAGGGGGTGGGAGGGTACCTATCAGAACGTTACGCCCCATACAAATTTCAGAACCCTTTAATACAAAAAACGTTACAAGGGGGTGGGTGGGGGTTGAAATTGGTCAATTTTTGCGTTATGTAATTTGTGAATGAACCCATAGTCCAATTTGAGTTAATTTAGGCTGTGAACCGTTCCACCGATTCGTTTAACTTTTAGTTAAAATTTGACAGTTCGATGGTTATTTCGCCGTGATTAAAAATAACCCTGCTCCGGAGCATGGTTAGATTTGACAGTTCGATAGTTAAACTTTGTTCGCGAGAAAATTGGCGCCAAATCCATTTCGCTTCAAATAACCATCAATCTGTCAAAACACAAATGGGTCGGCTTCAGAGTAAAATTTTAACCACGATGAGAAAATAACTATCGAAATGTCAAATTTTAACTAAAAGTTAAACGAATCGGTGGAATGGTTCACAGCCTTAAGCTATTTTTATCTAAGACTCTGAAAGTAATGTTCGGAAAAAATATTTCAAAAAATCCGATCAGAAGTATGGATATTTTTTTGAGAATTGTCTTGTGTCGTGCCCCTTGAAATAAATAACTTTGAAGTAGTTTGACGTAAAGAGGCTGCACTCATAACAAAGAGATGAAGTGTCAAAATTGGAACAGCGCATTTGCTGTCAAATCGGTTGTTCCAATCGAGCACAAGGTTGTTAAAGGTAGGAGCACAGACAAACAGACGTCTCACTTAGAACAAAATGCAATCAAAATTATCGTCACGAAAACATTGTCGCCCAATGCTAAAATCCCGGTGAGTGGCCAAGCGGCAACCAGATGGCGGTAGTGTGCAAATGTCAAACACAAGCAAAATCGATGAAAGCGCCATCGGTGGCCGATTGACCACCTACAAAAAGTTAAATAAACCGTTAAAAAGGTGTACGATGGAACATACCCAAGTAACCATGAAGCTACATATGCATGTAAAAAACACAGCCCTAAAAGTTGACTTAAAGTGGAAAAGGGCAATTATAAGACCGAATTAATGGTTCATTACTTTGGCATGTTGAAATAAAGCACCAGTAATGTATCGCTGCATTCGTACTGCTGATTTAGAGTATCGTTGTCTGACAGTTGATAAATAAATGCAACAACACATCGTTAAAACAGATCTAATGCAATTAGCATTTAGCATGCCGATTTGTGATTGATATATGTGCAATATTGTAATGCTTGGTGTTACTTGGGTATGTTGAGTGAGACGTCTGTTTGTCTGTGGTAGGAGTATTGCGTCTCTTTGTTTTTAATCCAGGCTCGTTAGTTTGACGAGTTTGACGAATCTGGGAGCTGCGGATAGAGTCGAAACGAGTGTCAAAAAATCTCCAAAGTATTGCAAATTTTGCGCCGTGTTCGACTCCCATGCAGAAAATATTGTCCCACCAAAATATGTTCCCACCAGTTTCTCCATATATGGATGACGTCTCAACTGCAAGAAAGAGCTTTTGGGGTGTGAAAAAAGGTGCAATAATGATGTTTTGGGATTGTGCTGTCGCTAATTTCTATACAATTCGACGTGTGAGCATTTGTTTTGGTATTTCGACAAATTTGCACGGTAGTCTATTTTTCGGTGAGAAAAGCAATAAGCTGTCAAATAGTATCCATCGCATCGAGAGAGGTTTTGTGCATTTTGAGCGTAGACGAGAGAGTACACGTATAAATCAACTCATACTAAATATAGCTCATTTTCAACTAATTTCAATTTACTGGCGTCATTTTAAATATATCGACGGATTCAACATAACTGGAGGGTATGAATTAATTTAACATTCGACACGTTAATATATACGATGCCGTAAATTGATGAAATCTTTGTAATTTAATTTTATAAAGATAAACATAATGATAATTCGATGTGAGAAAATCGTAACGTGTACAGTGAACACTGGGAGGAAATTTGCGAGTTTCAAGCAAAATATCTTGAAAATTTGATTCGATTGAGTCCGCAGCTCCCAGTCGGGGACAGTCCGGGACATTACATTTTTTTACGTGAAGAATTTTCTCAGTGTACGCGTGTACAAAAAATCGATATACGGTCAAATGGGCCAAATGGGCCGAACATCAAAAAGTCGATACAAAATATCGATTAATCGGAATGATCGATTTCCGTATCGGTATCGCCCATTCCTATATGACTTGCAGTTTGCGGACAGCACTCGTGAAAAATGTGAAAAATTGCGTTGCTCCCCATAAATATTTTTGAATTTCACTGGATTTTTATTCTGAAGGTAAGTTTTTATAAATTTTCGTATGTTTGTATCTTATTAATGGGATTTGAATAGATATAGAGCATACATATTTGATCAAAATGGGCGTCGTCGGTCTGGTTACATTTCTCACGCGGATTGGAGGCTGTCGTGGAGTGAACATTCTGGACGAAATTCACAAATGCGGCAAGTACGTTTTACAATTTAACCGAGAGATACGATAAGCGATAATTGATCGAGAACATTTCCCATCGGCAGGAAGGAGCCACTGATAGTGATCGATCTGCTGACGTTGATCTGTTCGTTGAGTGGTCCAATGGATGAGCAGATCTACGGCTGTCGGAATCAGTTCGCCTGGACGTACGCCACTCAGTTTTGCGACAAAATGATCGACGCCGGTGCTCGGTTGGTGTTTTTCATCGATGGTAAACTGCAGGAGGGTAAGTACAAACACTGGATTCAGCGACAGGAGAAGGTCTATGCGGAGTGCTTGAAGAAGCTGGAGACTATTCCGACGGAGTTTCGGGGTAAGAACCGCGGCAATATCCAGGGTAATGTGGTGAAACATGCATTCATTTCGGCGCTGGTGGCTGCAGCTCGGAAGAAAGGAGTACTGATTACGTCGTACGATGCGGAGTGCGACAGGGAATTGGCAGCGTTTGCGCGGAAACATGACGCGCTGGCGATAATAACGGGGGATTCCGACTTTCTGATATACGAAGGAAATTTTAGGATTTGGTCTAGTTCGGATCTGAATTTGGAGATCATGCGAACGTACGAGTGGAACAAGGAAGAGCTGCGAAGATGCCTTAAGCTCGAGTGGAGCCACATGCCGTTCTTTGCTGTTGTGGCCGGGAATGACCACTTCAGACATAGGCCGTCCGGAATTTGCACATTCTACAACGTGGCGCAAAAGGTTCGGGAGCTGAATTTGAGATACGGTTACACAAAGATTACAATCGAACTGTACGAGAAGATATTCCGCCGGCGGGATGAAAACTATAAAAAGAGTTTCGAAGATGCCCTCAAATTGTATGACACAGTAAGGGACATATTTTGAAGATTTGTCATAGAAGGTTATTTAGAAAATCAATATTTCAGGATTACATCGTTCGAAAGCCGCTTATACCGTCGGAGATGCGCCACTATCCCAATTACGCCTTGTGCATAATCCGAGGAATTCCGGGGACAATTCGTCTGCCCTGCCTGGATCTTCGTGAAGCGGAGTATTCGCAGATTGCACTACAGCTCCATCGTCGCCAGGTGGGTGCACTGTTCCGCCACCGCCCGGTAGTTTTTGGACAAACCCTGACCTCTCCGGTGTTCATGAAACCAAATCATTACGACACCTACAAAATTGTTGCAACGACTCCGATCACTCCGCCGCTGGCGGTGAAAGTTCCCCTACCGGAGGAGCTGTATTCGCTCGACCCGCAGGTGTCTAAGCATCTTGAAGAGATCAAGTATCGGCTTCTCACCTGGCTCGTGTCAGATACGCTTACTTTCGAAGAAGTATGCCACATCAATCCCAAGTATCTGATGGACGTGTTCACTTTGTATTTTTTGGTTGAGGTGAGCATTATGCGATGCAAAACTATAGACGGATCTCCTTCATTACATTTTCGTATGTTTTCAGAAAAACCTACTGGACATTACCACCGCCGACATCATCCTGATAACCATTGATGACTGCATCAAGAATCTCATCCCGCGCCAAATTCCACTGCAGCCACCGCGCAGAACAAACGCCCGGACCTGTTTCATTTACACCAACTTTTACGCGGTGATGTATTTCTGTGCCGAGACGGCCGGCATGCGGCAGCAGCTGGACAGTACGTTCCTGTGCAAGTTTGACGGGGTGTATTTTAATCTGATCGTGGACCACCTGCGGTACGATGCATCCTTGCTGGCGTCAAAACTGGAGGCTATCCAGTCATACCGGGTGTATTCCAAGCTAGCCCAAAATCGGGTGAAGGCTGAGACAGGGGCCGGTAGCTCGGATACGAGTACGACCTTGAAGGCGGAACCGGACTGGGAACTGAAACCCAACGCGTATGGAGAATTACCGAGGAAGATGAGTCGGTGGAATTGAACTTTACCTTGGACTGTTGAATTTCTTTGAATTATTCGTTGACATGGAATTGAATTTTTAATATTTTAGGATTTCGATATGCTGAATATAGCATATTTACTAGCTTCAATTGAGGCGGACAATATTAAATACAGTTCGTTCTTTCAAGCATAAAATCACGGTTATTGAAATAATTGCCTACTTTATCTACAGTGCGCTCTTTGGATAGATCTGCTTACCTGAAAAGCGCAACAACTACGATTTTTGTCTAGAATGGGACATTATTTTATTGAACATTTGATGGAATGTCTCAATATTAGAAATTCTATGAAGTTCATTGGTACTAGGGGAACTGTTCCGATTTTCATCTCACTGAATATATGTTCATCTCATCGCAAAACAAAGAAATACAACAGCAATATTGTCGCTTCTTTTTGCTAACCCGCGTGCTCACTGGTGAAAAAAATCACAAAATTAAGAAACAAACCAAATTCCTTTTCATTGCTTTGTTTTTGATGCGATCGAAATAGGAGCTATGGGATGAAGTGCCGAACCGTTCCCCTATTTATACCACGGAGGAAACTTCAGAATCATTTTCATTTTCTTATTTTGAATCCTCTGGAGTGCCTTCTTTCTGGTATTGCAGCAACTAGTCCATATTGGCACAGCATACAACATGGCTGGTCTAAACATTTCTTAAGACAAAGTTTTGATTTTCTGTTAATAAGTGGATATAGACTAGTCACTATTTGTTACATTTGGCTTGAATGCCTTCAATGTGATTTTTAAAAGTTAATTTTTGGTCTAGGGACGATTCAAATATGACGTCCACTACTTTTTGAGATTACTAGACCCCCTCCTTCTGTCACGCTTTTTGTGTATATACCTAATATATGCAGTGTCACAAAATCTTAGACCCCCTCTCCCCCAAAAACCTGTGACATCATTGTTGAACGACCCCCTAGGAGAAGTCCTAAATATTTAGCTTCGCTAGACCAAATAATTGGAACCCCATTTATAGTGACAATATGTCTGCTAGAAGGTTTCAAATAAGAAGCTGTCGGCTTATGTTGGAATATTATAAGCTGAGTTTTGGAAGCATTCAAGAAAATTTTCCGTTTTCGCAAATAAGTGGAGAAAATATCCAAACATTTTTGCAATCTACTACAAATGACACGAAGGCTTCGCCCTTTGGCGGAAAGGCCCGTGTCATCTGCAAAAAAAGATTTTTGACACCCTGGTGGTAAATTAGGTGAGTCAGAAGTAAAAATGTTATACCATATGGGCCCCAGTATGCTGCCTTGGGGAACACCAGCTCTTACAGGTAATCAGATTTAGAATTCTGATAGTTTACCTGTAGTGAGCGATCTGATAAAAAGTTTTGAATCAGTTTAATAATGTACAGAGGAAAATTAAAATTAAAAACATTGTGGAAAACTTTCTGTAGTCCGTAACTTTTATTGCGTGACTCAAACTGTAACATATGATTTTTTTAGAATTAAAATAAGGTATGAATTATTGTATAACTTACAGTTAGTTTTCTCTTCAATTCGCAATTAGCTGGCAATCATAGGGAGGAGGTAAAGTTCGAGGTTAGGTGCACCGAGGTTATGTGCTGTACAGTAGATGTGCTAAAATATTCAAATTCAATAAATTTGTAACATACATTCGGAAAAAGTTGAAAGTTCTTACAAATTATTTCAGGTTTTACAGGATCGATGTGCCTTAGTTAGTTGAATCAACGAGTTTGAAAAGGTTTTTTCCTGTGATTATAAACAAATTTTAGCATGAAATTGGAACAGATAATTTTTCCATCTAACCTCACCTCACTTGATAAACATAAAGATAACAATTAATAGTCCAACTCGCGATATTTCAATCTTAGGCTAATAGTTTAACTAATCGGTTAACTTGTTTTAATTATAGAGAATTTCTTAGTCAATCAACGTGAAAAATATGACTCCACGCTTTCTGTTGTAGTTTGACAGATGCAGCGATGTGGAAGTTACACAAAGGCCTAGGCTCACTTCTCGCAACATCCCCGCCCGTAATGCCACTCCATTAATCGGCTTTACCATTACTATCCAGTATATCCAGAAGAGCGACCTTTGTGGCAGGACGTTGCATCACTCCGGAGTTCGTTTGGACATCCACTTTTCGTACCTGCCCGTCTTTACTTGGGTAGACCTTTATTACTTTTCCTCTAAGCCATCCGTTCCTCACCTGCTCGTCTACAATAACTACCAGTTCATCAACCTGTAAAGGACGTACTTCCGAAAACCATTTCGTTCTTCTCGCGATTGTGGGTAGGTATGCTTGAATCCAGCGTTTCCAGAATTGGTTGAGGAGGTGTTGCATCAATTTCCAGTTGGTACTGAGTGATAATTGATCGTTGACTGGAATTATCGATGAACTGTTTGACCCATCTGAGCTCATATGAGGAGAAAACTATTGAGCGTGATGACTTGCTGATCTGGAGACTCCAACGGTACAAACGTTAACGGATGGGAATTTACAAACAACTCGATTTCCGTGAGAAGTATCACCAGCTTTTCATCGTACAGGCAATCCTTATGCGAAAATACTTTGAAAGCTTCTTCAACCGACCTCACTTTCCGCTCCCACACTCCTCCCATGTGTGGGGCCGAGAGCGGGTTGGAAATCCATTCTGTATCCGCATCAGTAAACGTGCCAGCCACCTCTCGATTGATTGCTCTTATTTCTTCGGCGAGCTCTCGTGCTGCGGCCTTAAAATTAATGCCATTGTCACTGTAAATTCGTTGGGGAGCCCCTCTTCAGGCTACGAATCTCTCTAATCTAATGGTCATCTTACAAGATTCTGTAGTCAAGGAATGAACAACTTCCCAATGAATCGCGGGCACAGAGAAGCACATAAAAAGAGCAACCCAACGTTTAACTTCACATCTTCCTCTTTTGATAGTTAGTAGGCCTAAATAATCCAATCCGTTAAATGTAATTGGACGTACGTACGGATTCACTCTATGTTGAGGAAGAGGTGCCATCTTCGGTTCGCTTGGTTTGGCTGGATATACAGCGACGTACTACTTTTCCGACGACTGACCGCATCTTGGGAATTTGGTGCCTTCGCCGCATTTCATTCAATACAGTATCTGTATTAGCATGTCCAAAGCGTTGATGAAAACAGCTAATCAATAGTGTTGTCACGTGGCTCTCCTTTGGAAGTATTACCGGGTTCCGAAAATCGTACGCATAATACATAGCACCGGGATCGATTCTGCTTTGCATCCTGAGGAGTCCATCGCGGTCCACAGCTTAGCTAATGGACTGGATTTCTTTATTTGCTTACGTGTTGGTGTTGTTCCTTTGATGTTTTGTTTCAGCAAATCGATTTCTTCGGGAAAATGCTTCGACTGAACCATACGCAAAATACTTGTCTCAACCTGTTCATAATCCCTTTGAGACAGAACTAGTTTTGTGGCTTTGAGGTTAGTAGGATTGTTAGGTTTTGACTGACACCGGTGTATGAAGTGGTACAAAAAGGCTACTCTTCGAAGCAGGTCATGCCACAGTGAGAAATCCTCAATGTTTACGATTGGGCTATCATTCAGATGAAGATTCACGCGACCTGGTCGTAACTCCTCTCTAGCGTCCAACGATATAGGATTTACTATATCCCATTCGGTGTCGGGCTGATAAAGGAACTCTGGTCCTTTAAACCAAGAACTTTCAACATCAAAACAAGGTCCATTACCCCATTTCGTCGCCAGGTCAGCGACATTCACTTGAGATTTCACCTTACGCCACTCGTTTATGTTACTATCGTTGAGTATTTCCACTACTCTTAGTGCAACGTATTGACGATAACATCGTGGGTCAGCATGCAACCAAGCCAACACTGTTGTCGAATCGGTCCAGAAAAATCGTTTTGAGATCGGCAAAGTATGGTGCTCCATTATGCTTTTCATTAGACGCACACCAAGTACTCCAGCATTCAGCTCACATCGCGGAATCGATTGAGGCTTCAATGGAGTAACTCTAGATTTGGCAGCAATTAGCGTACACCGTGGGACTCCATGCTCGACAATGCGGAAAAAGGCTACACTGCAATAGGCTTGCTCACTCGCATCTACAAAGAGGTGTAACTGCAAATCGTTGTAACTTTCAATCGACCGGTTCGGGAAATAGCATCTGGGTATACGCAATTCATTCAGACTCCTACTTCGCATAATCCATCGCTGCCAATTCAAAAGTTCGCATCGTTTATTGGATCGTCCCACTTGACTGCAGATCGCCAGATATCCTGAATCATAATCTTTCCATGAATTGTATAGAATGAAATCAATCCCAGAGGGTCGAAGAAACTCATCACCACTCTAAGTACTTGTCGTTTCGTTGGAATAACTTCGCCGGATATCAATGGTTTTAGATCGTCTTTGAACTGCACATTGAAAGTGAGAACATCTTCGGATGGGTTCCAAGCGATGCCTAAGACGCGCTCTGTCACAGCTGTTTTATCGGCTGTGAAAGTCTTCACCAGTTCCTCACTTCTATCTCCCATGTACTGGAGGACTTCAGGTGCATTTGATTGCCAATTACGTATTTCAAATCCTGCATCGCTATGGATATTACGTACTTGGGTGGCTAATTTCACTAGTTCATCGATCGTATCCCTACTATCCAAGTAGTCGTCAACATATGTGTTTTGTATAATAGCTTGTGCTGCTTCAGGGTACTCGGATGAATGTTCCAGGGCATTCCGATTTTTTACGTGTTGTGCAGAGCAAGGCGAGCATGTTGCTCCGAAGGTAACAACGTCTAACATGTAAATATCCGGCTCTGTCATTGATTCTCGACTGTACAAAAATAACTGTGATTGACGATCGATCGGTCTCATTTGCAACTGTAAAAACATCTGCCGAATATCTCCTGCGATTGCGTACATCTTTTGACGGAACCGGAAAACAACCCCGAGCAGTGAAACCAACATATCGGGTCCCTTTAACAATTCAGAGTTCAGCGAAGTATCACCAACTCGGGCCGCCGCATCCCATACGATTCGTATTTTGCCTGGTTTGTGGTGATTGCGAACTATAGCGAGGGGGAGGTACCATATGCGATGCCGGTCAAATTGCTGGATTTCATCCTTGGTCACTTTATGCGCATAGCCATTGGCGACAAACTCGGCCACTTGTTCGTCAAATTTTGTTTTAAGTTCGGTATCTTTCGATAACTGCCTTTGAAGACATTTGAATCGCTGTAAAGCCATCGGATGGCTATTGGGTAAGATGACTTCATCTGACTTCCATAGTAACCCTGTTTCAAATTTACCATCCTTAGTACGTTTAGTCGTTTCTTCAAGGATTTTCCGAGCGCGTTGATCATCCGGTGATTCCGGAAGGACAACTGTATTAGTTCCAATTGTTTCAATGTCAAAGTAATCTTTAACTAAATCGTGTAAAGTTCGTGACATAGGCGGATTGCAAGCGTGCACGTGGATACGATTTGGCCCATTTTTGTCGATTTTTCCTCCACATACAGTCCATCCAAGTCTCGTTTTTGTTGCAATTGGTCCTCCTTTTCGACCCTCGCGCCTGGTGAGGGCAATCGTCAGTTTGACGTTCTCCAAAAATCTCAATAGCTTAGGATTTGCTTGAGCGTAACTTTCTATCGGTAGCCCATTCAAGTATGGGTACCGTCTCGATAGCTCCTTGTAATTCAAACTTTGCTTAGGTAAACCCAGACTTTTAACAGTACGCACGTCGGACAATGCGTATTTTACTCGGCTATTATTGCTCGAGATATGAAATTCAACCCGCCGAGAACTTTCCTCATTCCTTGTTACTTCACTGGTCCATTGGAGACACAGAGTACCATCTTCACCGTCTAATCCGAGTTCATCAGCAATGCAAGATTCCAAAAGCGTAAGCTCGGAGCCATCGTCTAGAAAAGCAAAAACGGTCATTGACTTTCCCTTAGCTTCTAGAGTTACTGGAAGTATCTTGAATATAGTTGATGATTGTTTGTAGCTATGTGTAGTGATTATTCCTGACACATCCTCTACCGCAGCTGTTCTAGTGTTTTCGGGCTTTCCGGGATGAAGTAACTTATGATGCATTTCTTCGCAATTGTCGACCTCACTGTAATGACTAAGCGAAAGATTACTGTTCGGTAAATTGGAAGAATCCATCCAGTAGGGTTCTCAGAATATTGTTGTATCGAGAGAGTATTGAGTGGAGCAGGGCTCTTGTGCTTGAGCGCTGATGATAATAAAATCAGAATTAGTTTGACTGACCACGAACTCGGACGTGTATTTATTTCTCTTAAAGAAGATCCATTTTTAGTGAAGAAGCTAGTTATATCAGTGGCGACGAGGTGAAAAATAAAAATAAAATTGAACCATTTTCCGCCCTTTTTTCACGACCGCTGGTGAATGCTTTTGGCGTGATTTTTCGGCGCAGGTTGGTTTTTAGTGAAAGTGAGACGTTAATGCTATTCGCGTAAAAAACTCGAATTCATTTTTTTTTTCGAAGGTGGTCTGTGATTGATCAATTCTCTACATTTTATCGATTGGTGTTGCGTGTATAAAAAACGCTTTTTGCAAAACTAGCTATTTTTTGTGCCAATAGATTTTTTTATTGTGTAGAGGAATAGTGTACTTTGTACTTTACAGTACTTTTGATCCTATTAAAGAAATGCTTTTGTTTCTTTTATCTTAAAACAATCCTATATTGTTACTATTTTTGCTAATTTATAATATCCACCATTTTCTTCTTTCATCCACAGCACAAAGAAATTGGATATTATATACCAGCTCATTTGTCTTGATAAACTGTGGTTTATGCAAGGTCCAGCCAGCACCATTTTTCCGTTCTCTTTCTGAGTGCGGTGAGTACCGACCTTTGACAGTTTATGGTGTAGCAAGTGAATCTCGCCGTATAGTGCATTTTGCGGTCGTCGGCGAAAGTGCATTCGTAGTTGGTGGTTGCTGTTGTTGTTGAGTACTGGTGGATCGCTGTTCGCAAGGTGGAAGGTCATTGACTCAAGCATTGACCTCGGTCATATTGGTGACTATACAAACTGCGGATTATCAGCTGGGCTTGCTGTTGCTGAAGGAATTTTGTTGTGGATTGCTGTTGTTGCTTTTCTGCTGCGGGTGCATTCGAGGTGCTTTTGTTGTTTGCTGTGCATTGTGGCCTGCTTTTGGTTGATTTTGGAGTGCTTTTGGATTGTGCGCCATCACTGCAGGGTATAGATTACAGGTATGTTGTTTTGTTTCCTTTTCTTTGAATTTTTAATCGTAGCAGCTGTTTTCATTGTACAGTTAGTCGTTTTGTGCAATTTAGAGAAATTTATAGAATTTTGCATTTGTGCTTCCGTTTTTTTATTTTGATATTGATGAATAGGATGTCTTTGACAACGACGACAGAACCGTGCGTGCCGGGATCCATCCCCTTCTCCCAATATTTGGAACAATTAGAATTTTTGTTCGAGCACAATAATTACACTGCCGATAGATACAAAATTTCGTTTTTGGCCGTTTGTGGCATTGAAGTTTATAGCCAACTAAAACTGCTTTTTCCGGGACAAAACATTAAAGATTTAACATACAAACAAATAACAGACGAATTAAAAAAACGATATGATAAAAAAGATTCCGATGTAATCCATACATATAAGTTTTGGACCCGCAGACAGGGGCAATACGAGAAGTGCGAAGATTTTGTACTTGCCATAAAACAGATGGCAGAATTATGCGGTTTTGGAGATTTTAAGGAACGAGCCATTCGGGACGCGTTGGTTATTGGAACATATGACCGGAATTTACAAAAACGTTTGTTCGATGAGGATGATTTGACCGCGGCTAAAGCTGAGAAGTTGATCGTCAATCAAGAGCTATCATCAAATAGTACACGTTTTGTGAACCGTGACGAGGAACAAAGAACCAGTGTCGTTGCTAGGTTGGGCAGAAGAGAGCAGTATAATCCAACTAGGCAAGGTTTCAGAGATAGAAGTAGGAGTTTTGAGCGTAACCCATCTAGGCAAAATTTTAGGAATAGAAGCAGGAGTTTTGAGCGTAATCGATCTTTCTACTCTAGAAGCGGAAGCGGGGGTAGAAGGATTGGGAATGAGAATAAGGAAAAAAGTTTTCAAGTGTTCTTTTTGTCATAAAACTGGACACACAAAGAAATTTTGTTACAGATTAAAAAGGAAGAGTCCTCGTAAGTCTATGCAATCAGTGAAATGTATCGACTCTCCCAAACCTTCGAAACCCTCTAGTTCGTCATACATTTTAAGCGTCTTAAAGAAGAACTAAATGGGTCTGAATCTGACGATGAGGACATTCATTGCATGATGGTTACTGCAAAGAGTAAGAATAGCGCACCTTGCTATATTGAGGCATTTATCGTAAAGTCTCGATAAATAAACTTATAATTCCAAACAAATATCCTTTACCACTGCCACAAGACTTATTCGCAGCGCTCTCCGGTTCAAAAGTATTTTGTTCTTTGGATCTTGCTGGAGCTTATTCCCAGCTTTTGCTTTCTAAGCGATCTAAAAAGTTCATGGTGATCAACATCATCAAAGGCCTCTACGCGTATAATCGACTTCCACAGGGGGCATCGTCGAGTGCCGCGATTTTCCAGAAAGTAATGGATCAGGTACTTAAAGGGTTAGAGTACGTATTTTGTTATCTAGACGACGTTCTAATTGCCGGTAAGGACTTCGAGGATTGCAGGAAGAAACTTTATTTGGTCCTAGAAAGACTGGCTAGATTCAACATAAAGGTAAACTTTAAAAAATGCAAGTTTTTTGTAGACAAATTGCCTTATCTGGGTCATGTGCTGACAGATGCTGGTCTTTTACCATGCCCAGAGAAAGTAGAGACTATCGTAGGAATGTTACGGAACTTAAGGCTTTTTTGGGTTTGATTACTTATTATTCCAAATTTATCCCAAATTTGTCCTCCCGGATTAGAGTCCTTTATGGGCTTTTGAAGAAGAACGTACGTTTTGATTGGACTGGAGAATGTGACCTAGTTTTCAACCAATGTAAACAATTTTTGCTGAAACCTAATGTGTTAGAATACTTTGACCCTGACAAACCGGTGATTGTGGTTACTGACGCGTGTAATTATGGCCTCGGTGGAGTAATCGCGCACGTAGTGAATGGAGAAGAAAGACCCATCTCATTCACATCATTTTCACTCAACGAAGCACAGAAAAAGTATCCAATTCTTCATCTGGAGGCTTTGGCTGTTGTTACCACAGTGAAGAAGTTCCATAAGTTCCTGTACGGGAAGAAATTTACAATCTACACGGACCACAAGCCGTTGATTGGCATCTACGGGAAGGAAGGTAGGAATTCTATTTCTGTTACACGGTTACAACGCTACGTGATAGACCTTGCCATCTACGACTATGATATAATTTATAGACCGTCAGCAAGAATGGGAAACGCGGACTTTTGTTCGCGATTTCCAATTTCTCAGGAGGTTACCAAGGAGTTGGATCGAGAATACGTCAAAAGCCTAAACTTCACTGAAGAATTCCCATTGGATTATAAGAAGATAGCAGCTGAAACGGGAAAAGACGAATTTCTTCTGAGGATTATGGAGTACCTAAGGAAAGGATGGCCCGATCGTTTAGAGAAAAAGTTTCGGGATGTTTATTCTCATTACCAAGATTTGGAAGAAATCGAAGGTTGTGTGCTTTTCCAGGGCAGAGTAGTGATTCCGAACTCTATGAAAAGGAGTATCTTGAAGCTACTTCATAGGAACCATTCTGGAATGCACAAGATCAAGCAACTGGCCAGACGAACTATCTACTGGTTCGGGTTGAACCGAGATATTGAGGATTTTGTGAGATCATGTCGGGTTTGCCTAGAAACTTCTTCTGTTGCTAAACGTCCACCGTATGCGCCTTGGACCCCAACGAGCAAACCTTTCAGTCGTATTCACGCTGATTTTTTCTTTTTTGAGAGGAAGGTTTTCCTAGTAGTAGTGGACAGTTACACAAAGTGGGTGGAAATTGAACAAATGAACACTGGCACAGATACCAAAAAAGTTATCAGGGTTTTCCTCAATATATTTTCTAGGTTCGGGTTGCCAGATGTGCTAGTTACAGATGGTGGCCCTCCATTCAACTCAGAACATTTTCAAACCTTTTTCAAGAAACAAGGAGTAATCGTTATGAAGAGTCCTGCATACCATCCGGAAAGCAACGGCCAGGCGGAACGAATGGTGCGTTTGGTTAAGGATGGCCTGAAGAAGTGTTTGATTGACCCAGAGACAAGAAGACTAGACACGGATGTACAGATTTATTATTTCTTGATGAATTATAGGAATATTTGCGTAGGATCGGACAACAATTTCCCCTCAGAGCGCCTTCTTTCATACAAACCAAAGACGACGTTGGATTTAATTAACCCGAAGTATAGTTTTAAGTACAACTTGACAAAATCGGAAGATTGCAACAATGCATGTTCTACCAACACAGAAAACACTCACAGCACGCTAACAAATTTGAGAAAAGGAGATTTATTGTATTATAAAAATCCATACAAAACTGACATTAGACAATGGTTACCTGCTGCATACCTAACGCATATTTCTCCAAATGTTTTACAGATTAACCTCAGCGGGCGGATCGTTTCGGCACACAGACGGCAAATCAAGATCCCTAAGGACTCTCGCCGAAGACGATCGCAACGCTTTGTTTTTAGTGGAGAGAGTCCCAGCATCTCAGCACAACTTTGCAATAGCAACAACAGCAGTTTTGAAGAAGGAACCTATGGCGGTTCCAAAAGTCACAGCAAGAAGAGGAAGAGAAGTGAAGAAGATGATACAGATTCGGACTTTTACGGCTTCGCGGCCGATTCCCTTTTGTTCGAAGAGGATCAGGATCCTCTATGGAATCCTTGCCTTCTCGAGATGGAGAGGGGCTTGGATACACCGCGCGCTTGTTCCGGAAGGGAATGTGAATTGTAGACGTAGTAAGAGAAAAACGCAGAAAAGGAGGAAAGTAGATTATGAGTATTATTAGTTTAAGCAAACTATCGAACTATAGAATGGTCGACATTTGAACTGCATTTTCTTTAGTTTAATTCAGTGTGGATTTTCCAATATGCAAACATGAATGAAGAAGTTTGCTTTCTGATTTTAATTATTTTAGTAATCTTCAAGTTTTGATATAGATGCTCAGCATTTTCAGAAATAGATAAGCTTTTACTTAAGCGGGAAGGAGTTGTAATGACTAAGCGAAAGATTACTGTTCGGTAAATTGGAAGAATCCATCCAGTAGGGTTCTCAGAATATTGTTGTATCGAGAGAGTATTGAGTGGAGCAGGGCTCTTGTGCTTGAGCGCTGATGATAATAAAATCAGAATTAGTTTGACTGACCACGAACTCGGACGTGTATTTATTTCTCTTAAAGAAGATCCATTTTTAGTGAAGAAGCTAGTTATATCACTCACAGCATTGCTTTGTCCGACAAGGCCATTTACCATGACCTGACAAACATCGTTGACAAAGATTATTCTCTTCCACGACCTTCCAACGTTCTTCAAGCGGACACATTTTGAAAGTCTTACAGTCTCGGATTTTATGACCGTCTCGCTGACAGTAGATGCATGGTCGCGGTTCGTTCTTAGGCTGGGATCTTAATTCACGATTTTGCTCATCATCAGTAGAATGCGCATTGACGAATCCTCCCTTTTCCTTTTTGCCACTTTGTTTCATATGGTTTGGAGATACTGTGTCAGAAGCTACGGACACTTGACAAGCTGCGTTTTTGATAACCGATACGAAGTCGCTGAAAGCTTTCAGGGTTGCTGAATGATTACATTGCAGATGTATACCCCAGTCCAATCGCAAGCTCGGTGGGAGCTTTCCGACCAATTCCGAAAGAAGCATTGGATTCGAAAGATGGTCATTTAGTTTCGCCGCTTCAATGTACGTCACCAGGTTTCGAACCTCTCGTCCAAACGTCACTAATGTTTCAAGTTTATTGACGTTAGGAGTGGGTGCGTTGCGAACCTTTGCTAGTAAACAATGTACAAGTTGGTCCGGTCGTCCACATTCGTCGCGTAAGGTTGCTATGATGTCCGGAATAGCTTCTGGGAGTGTGAGAATACTCAGTACTTTCTCTCTCGCATTTCCTTCTAGGCTTTTCTGTAACCTTGCAAGGTTTTCATCCGGTTGGATTCCGCACATCTCCGTTGTGGATTCAAATGCCTTCAGAAACATTGGCCATTCAAGAGGATCACCGGAGAATTTTGTCAGATCCCTAGACTCAATTTGTCTTGCGGCGATCTGTTGAGGTGTTATCAAACCGTGCGTTCCAGACCACCGCGTTGCTGGCTTATTCTCCAAATGTGGATAATAGGAGTATTGCGGGTTGTCGGTGACGTTGTGCTGGTTTGTCCCTGAATTGTGTGGATATTGTTGACACAGGAAGGTTTTATTCGTTTCCGGAAATGTGTTCATCTGTTTCTTTGGGACTGTGTTTTGTTCAGGAAAAGAATCACTGCATGGTCGCAAACCAGGGTTCATTCATTGTCTTGACTCCACGTATCTAGCATGTTTAGTTTGCAGTTTTTGCATATCTCCAGCGGTAGCATGCTGCATGAAACGATCTGGAGTGTTTACAACAGAGCGATTCGTTTCCGAGGTTTTGTGAAATTCTTCGCCCTGACATGTTTGATCTCTTATGCCAAATTGGACCGATGGCGGCGGGTGATTTATATTCGACGAAATTGCTATTGCACCGGCGACGGTGTGCTCACCGGTTTCAAAGTTCAGCCTGGAAATATCTGGCATTTGCTCGATATTTTGTTGGGCTACCCATTTTTGAACGTCTTCACGGCGTCGTGTCCGCATATTGGAGCTCGTGGAGCTAGCGTTGCTGATCTCGCTTTGCTCCTCGGCTTCGAGTTCGGCCTCCAACTGATGTTTTGTATCAAGGTATTGTCTCTCATTTTCAGCCTGTTCGTGGCGTAACCGATCTTCCAATGCCTTTGATTCTTCTAGCTGTTGCAATCGGAGTCGCGCACTTGTTCCCGTTGTCCGAGTGGTTCTTGACGAGGCAACTGAGCCGTACAAAGAAGGCTTATTGCAGCTGTTGCAGCGCCACGAACGGTTACCAACAGAGGCTCCTACTCCTGCGCAGCTGTAATGCCACCACTGGCTACAATTGTCACAAGCTACCATATCGTCAGCATCTTCCGGTCGAGAGCAACCTCGGCAACAATTATTCCCTTGAGAGCTCATAACTTTTGAGCTTGTGCAATAGATAATAAATAATCATTAGTGTTCTAACATCCAAACCTGAAGCACACATTTTATCAAGATCTACTAGAGGTTATGGGACCAGCCGGTAACCGAAAAAAATTTGAAAATTGAAGATGACATCTCCAATAAGAAGGTCCGGTTCTCAATCTGGCGGCGGAATCGGCAGTCAATCTAAAGAAGGAAGTGTTCGAGTTGTGATGGGGTCCTCGTTGCGATGCTGGCAATAGCGAAGTAAAAAGGACGCGAGAATTACTCCACCTTGGCATTCATTATGCGAATGATTCTAATTCGTGAAGGTGGCTGAGAGTTCTGCGGCCGGAGAAGAGGTTCCTGAAGACGTAAAGTTGCGTACATTGGCAACAATCTGCATGAGCCTGGAAAGTTATAACTACAGTCTCGTCCAGGATGCGGCGGATGCAACAGAAGCGTGGATCAAGTTAGCAACAGCTTTTCAAGACTCCGGATTGACGAGGAAGATTGGGCTACTGAGGAAGTTGACCTCTATTCGTCTGGTTGGCTGTTCAAGCGTAGAGGAATACGTCAACGATTTAATGAGTACCAGCCACAAGCTTGCTTCGATTGGGTTCAAGGTAAATGACTCGGTTGGTGGCGTTGCTGCTGATGGGGCTACCAGAACACTACGAACCTATGATCATGGGATTGGAGGCCTCAGGAGCGAATCTGACGTCGGATGCGGTGAAAGCTAAGATCCTTCAAGATGTGAAGCTCGAGAGGGGACCACTGAACAGCAACGATGGTGGGGCGCTATACACGAAAAGCACAAATTCGAACAAATTCAAATCACATGGTAAGAAGAAACCCGAGAAGACGTGCTTCAACTGTGGCAAGCCAGGCCATTTTGCGTCCAAGTGTCCGGATAAGTTGCTGATCAAGACGAAATCGAAGTCGAATGGCCTCTGCAGTATTTTTGCGATCGGCGATGTTCAAGCGGAAGGCTGGTATTTTGATTCAGGAGCGACGAGTCACATGGCCAGACCGAACCAGAATTTCGTTCACGAAACGGCATTGCAGCACGCCGTGGGGACCGCGAACAATGGCAGCATGGAGACTATGGCGAAAGGTACGGTTGCAGTGCAGGTTCCAGATGGTACGATCGATGTCCACGAAGTGCTAAAAATTCCCAATTTGGCCGCTAATTTATTGTCGGTAAGTGCGATCTGCAAGAGAGGTTATACCATGATGTTTACTGCGAACAAATGTGAGGTGCTGAACGAGACTGGTGATCTGGTCGTTTCTGGTAAGTTTGAAAGCGGTCTATATCGATTGAATCAGCCGGAGCGTGCGTTTATGGCAAACGGAATACAGCTATGGCATCGGAGGATGGGCCATCTGAATGGTTCAAGTTTGAAGCAGCTCAAGAACTTGTCCGATGGCGTTGATTTTCAAGGTGAGAAGGTGAAGAATTGCACAGTCTGTCTGGAAGGGAAACAATCTAGAAGACCATTTCCAAAAACCAAATCCAAAGCATCAGAACTGCTGGAGCTGGTGCATTCCGATCTCTGCGGACCAGTAGAGATACCTTCCTTGGGTGGCAGTCGATATTTCGCCACGTTCGTAGATGATGCAAGTAAAAGAGTGGCAGTCTACTTTCTAAAGACCAAAAGCGAAGTTCTGGCTGCGTTCAAGTTGTTTCGAGCGAAGGCGGAGCGGCAAACAGGTAGAAAACTTAAAATTCTCAGGACTGACAATGGGCGAGAGTACGTTAGCAACGAATTCCGGAAGACGTTGGAGAAAGATAGCATCCGTCATCAGAAGTCGTGTCCAGTGTTGTAAAATGTCATTTGCATTCGTTTGTATAATTTTCCCAGAACTTTTTCCAAAAGGTAGCTATCAATTCATGATGTATGACGAACTTATAGCGCTTAAATGTGCCTACAACTTTGTCTAACAAGACATTGCTGTAAATATGTAATCTGAGGTGTGGGAGGCAAAATGTCATTCAAATGAAATTATGTCAAATGACACGTGACATTTTGGAGAGTTTTCACTCTCCATCCTCAGATGTTATATTTAGAACAATGTACCCTTGGACAAAAATATAGCCCTATCCTAGCTTTATGAGTTCATCTAAAATAATGGAATAAATTTGGCTTCTAAAGAAAGTTATGAACAAATTAGTCAAATGACATGCAGATGACATTTTACAAGCCTGGTCGTGTCCATACACTCCAGAGCAGAATGGTACGGCAGAAACGATGAATAGAACCCTTGTGGAAAAGGCTCGATGTCTTCTAAACGATGCGCGTATGCAGAAGGAATTCTGGGCGGAGGCAATATCGACTGCAGCGTATCTAGTAAATCGATCACCAACTAGAACCATTGGAAACAAGACACCTGAAGAAATGTGGACCGGCATAAGGCCTGATCTGCGGCACCTGAAAGTTTTCGGTACGAGTGTGATGGTCCATGTTCCAAAGGTCAAGCGCAGGAAGTTCGATCCGAAAGCGGTAAAGGGAATTTTCGTAGGCTATTGCGAGGACACAAAGGGATTCCGGGTTTACCTCCCGGAGAGTCACAAGTTCGAGGTCAGCCGTGACGTGGAGGTGGTTAACGAGGACGAGCAGGGTGTCAGTACCAAGTGTCCTCAAGAGGTTCAACCGGTGGAATTCTTGGAGATATTTACTGAAGAGATCATAGTGCCTGTTAAATGTCCAAATGCGAACACCACCAATAATGATGATGACGATAAAGAAGAAGCAAGCAACAACACACTGGAGACGTCTAGCGATGAATATGAAGATGCCTATACCAATCACGCGCTCCCACCGCAACAATCAAGACCAGTTGAACAAAGTCAACAAGGGTTGACGCGCAGCGATCGGGAGCGCATCTGTCCAGGCAAGTATGATGAATTTATAACTTTCGGTACATTTACTGGTGATGCAATTCCCCCCCCAGCAATCTACTCCATTGACAGTTTTGGAGGATATTCCACAAAGCTACGACGAAGTCATGCGGCGACCTGACCGTGATTGTTGGATCGCAGCGATGGAGCAAGAGATGGCGCCACTAAGCGAAAACCAGACCTGGACGTTAACAAACCTACCCAAGGGACGCAAAGCCATCCGGAATAAGTGGGTTTTTGCCGTCAAGCGAGGACCTGATGGAAGCCCGGAGCGATACAAGGCGCGTCTTGTCGTGAAGGGGTGTTCACAGAAGCCTGGCGTTGACTACGAGGAAGTCTACGCTCCCGTAGTACGATATTCGACCATTCGGTACCTGATGGCGGTGGCAACGAAGTTCGACTTGGATGTGGATCAGATGGACGTGGTTACCGCATTCTTGCAAGGCGAACTGGGTGACGAACAAATATTTATGGTTCAGCCCGAAGGATTCGAGGATTCAAACGGCAAGGTCTGCAAGCTGAAGAAGGCATTATACGGCCTGAAGCAATCAAGCCGAGTATGGAATGCGAAGCTAGACGAGGTGCTACGAGAATTTGGCTTGCAGAGATCGCGGGTGGACACCTGCCTGTACTGGATGCTGGATGGGGAGAAGATGCTCTTCGTGACAATATACGTGGATGACCTGTTGATTTTCACGAACGATCGACGATTGAAGCAGAAGCTGAAGGACTTCTTGATGCAGAGGTTCAAAATGAAGGGGCGAGGCAACACACTGCCTCGGCATTCGGATCCAACGGGATCGACTGGCCGGATATAGCGATGCTGATTGGGGAGGAGATCCCGATAGCCGCAGATCGACAACTGGCTATGTTTTTACGATGCAGGGAGCCGCTATAGCCTGGAATGTGAAGAAACAGCCGACAGTAGCTCTATCGACATGCGAGGCGGAGTACATGGCAGTTTCTCGAAGTATACAAGAGGCCATGTGGTGGAACAATCTTCGGTCTGAATTCGCCATCGTTGGACCAATCCCGATGTACTGCGACAACCAATCAGCAATCAGCATCGCAGGTAACGGATCCTATAATCCCAGGACGAAACATGTTAGCATCCGATATCATTTCGTTCACGAGAACTTGGAGAACGGTGTGGTCAAACTTGGCTATACGCCTACTTCAAGCCAACCGGCAGATGGATTCACCAAACCACTGGCGACACTGAACCAGCAGAAGTTTTGCCGATTTATAGGCGTCGCAGATTAGGGAGGAGTGTTGTGTACTAACCCGCGACATCCTTTAGCAACGCGTCGCAATTACCCCTAGTTACCTAGTTGTGCATAGTAACCTAAGTTTGTTATTTTCAATAAATAATCATTAGTGTTCTAACATCCAAACCTGAAGCACACATTTTATCAAGATCTACTAGAGACTTGAAGCTGTTTGCGGAATCTGTGGAGAAGCTGCACCACTTTCTGCAGCTTGTAACGGTATTCAGCAACGACATCCGGATGGAGTTTGGTTTCGATAAATGTCGATCCATACATCTACACCGGGGTCACCTGGTCGATGCCGACAGTTTCCGCGTCAACGAACAGGAGGAGATTCGAAACATGGTTGAAGGTGAAACGTACAAGTTCCTAGGTTTCCTGCAACTGAAAGGAATTCACCATACGACGATCAAGAAAGAGCTGCAGGAAAAGTTCTTGCATCGTGTCAACGGTATTTTGAAGAGCCTCTTGTCGGCCGGCAACAAGATGAAGGCGATAAACACGTTTGCTGTGCCCTTGTTAACATACAGTTTCGGGGTGGTGAAGTGGACCAAGACTGACTTGGAGGCGTTAGAACGAGCAGTACGAGTGGCGTTCACTAAGCATCGCATGCGCCATCCAAAATCGTCCATTGAGAGAGTCACCCTGCCACGTACAGTAGGAGGAAAAGGCGTCACCGATATACAAACACTATGTGTTTCCCAGATCCAGCAGTTGCGAAGATACTTCGTGGAAAGCCAGAACCGCCACGAAATCTATCGCGCTGTGTGTGAAGCTGATCACGGATTCAGTGCTCTGCATCTGGCGCAGGAGGACTATCAGCTGAATTGCGACATCAAATCTGTCGACGAGATGATCGTATCGTGGAAGCAGAAGGAGTTGCATGGGACGCACCCCCATCAACTGGAGCTGGAATATATCGACAAAGCGGCGTCGAATACGTGGCTGGTGCGGGGTGAACTCTTCTCGGAAACAGAAGGATTCATGGTAGCCATCCAGGACCGGGTAATTGCAACGAAGAACTATCGGCACTATATATTGCACGAAAACGTGGAGGACCGCTGCAGGAAGTGCAATTCAGTAGGAGAGACGATCGAACATATCGTGTCCGGGTGTTCAGCCTTAGCTGATTCAGCCTATCTCGGTCGTCATAACGAAGTAGCCAAGATTGTGCACCAACAGCTTGCTTTAAAGCACAACTTGGTTAACCAGTTTATCGCCTACTACAAATATGTGCCTGTCCCGGTTCTGGAAAATAGTTTCGTGAAGCTGTACTGGGATCGCGAGATCATAACGGATGTCCTCATTCGTGCCAATCGGCCCGATATTGTGGTCTACGACAAAAGGATGAAGCGGGTAACCCTCATCGATATTGCTGTACCGCTAGACCATAATGTCCAAAC
This sequence comes from Armigeres subalbatus, assembly GCF_024139115.2. Classification (NCBI taxonomy): domain Eukaryota; kingdom Metazoa; phylum Arthropoda; class Insecta; order Diptera; family Culicidae; genus Armigeres; species Armigeres subalbatus. Next base: position 304,263,627 of record NC_085139.1, on the reverse strand, counting down.
AACATTCTCCAACAAGATAACGAAGTACCACGACTTGGCGGAGGAGTTGAAGCAGATGTGGCACCTGGAGGACGTGCGTATAATTCCGGTTGTTATCTCAGCAACCGGAATCGTCCTGAAATCTCTTCTGAGATCCTTAGGAGAGCTGGAACTATCTCATAACCTCCATAGCATCCAAAAGACAGTGGTTCTTGGAACTTGCAGCATCGTAAGAAGATTCCTGAACCACCATAACTAATACATCCGGTGCAAACGTTTATTATAGGATTTTAAGTCAACCGGCGAATGAGATCCACAGAGCCTAATCCCCTTTGGCATTCAGATTGCCCGGGGTAGGTGAAAATTCCCAGCACGCTTGCTGAGGAAGTGCCAAAACTCTATAATAATAATAATAATAATAATAATATTGGTGCCTGTATTCTCGCAAGTTGTCTCATATGAATAGGAAAACCAACAAAGATGCAGACAGATATAAGAATGGAAGTAGTGTTTCTAGGCGTACAATTTCTTCCTAAACGAATGCCAGTCGTATTTTTATCGTTGTAATGAGCAATTATAATCATAACTGGATTGATTTGATCGCTTTAGCCCATAGCATATAAATATTTGGTATATATTTTTCCGTCCAGTGTATTGTTTTGATCTCCTTAATAAGTATATAGATAGTTTATCATTTAGCTGATCCGTTATCAAAAACTTAGTTTTCAGAAGAATCTAGTTGGAGTCTATATGATTCAAAGAAAATATATTCTCCGAAAGTCCAGACGAAGAACCAATCGCAAATCGTCAAAGCCTGAACGATGTGAGCATTAAATTGTACATCACATACTTACTCAATTCTTAAAAAAAAATCTTTCCATCTTCTAGACCTGAAATGCCCCGTCGACGATGTTCTGTCTTGGCGTCACGAAATGCCTCCAAAAATAAATGCAACCAACGCCGTAAAGCGGAGGAACCATCCACCGACCAGGCCACCAAATCGCTTTGCCGCGTCTGCATGCGCTGGTGTTCCGCCTCCCTGTCGATGGCGAGGATGGTGGGCCTATTCGATCGTCAGGTTCAGGGTATGAAGTTGGCCGAACTGTTGTCCCTGGTGGGAGCGGTGGCAGTGCCCACTGAGGGTGACCATTTGCCCAACAGGTGCTGCAAGAAATGCTTGAAGGAACTGGAACAGGCGTACAAGACGAGGCTATTGTGCCAGGATTCGGATCGCAAATTGCGGGATATGTTTGCCGATGGTGAACCCGTGGCTGTTAAGGTGGAGTTCGATGCGGACGAGTTGAATCCCCTGGAAGATATGGTCGTTGAATGCGAACCGGACGTGGATAAAATGCTGAAGGTGGAGGAAGTGGGTGTTGTTTCGGAAGTAATTGCGCTACCTAAGTTGGAGATTTTGGAAGATAACACAGCGCAGAGAGAGGACCAAAAGATGTTAGAGGAAGACGACACAACAGAAGACTTGGGCTGTGAAGACGCGGAATCGAACGAAGACGGCGAAGATGTATCTCAAGAAGAGCAGAAGACTGAGCAGACGGAGGAAAATAATAAACCAAGGAAGTTTTTGATACCGGGCGTGTTCGATGAAGTTCCTGTGGTTGGTTTTAGGTGCTGTGGCTGCAAGAATAAGTTTGATACCATAAAGGATTTGAAGGCGCACGCATTGACAGCACATTTCCACAAGAAGCTTCCTAAGGAGCAACTGGAGAAACGAATGCAGTGCGATATTTGCTTTAGAGTTTTGAGGAGTTCCTTTGCTTTGAAGAACCACAAAACAATAGACACAGTAAATTTTCGCTGCAAAGCCTGTGGAGACCTGTTCCGGAGTCGTCGAAGAGTGTGTCTCCATCACGAACGCATTCATGGCCGCAATCCCACAATTTCTGGCCCATCGAAAATTTGCTGTGGCTGTTCGGAGCGGTTTGAAACCGACAAACAACTTAAGGAACATTCTGTGATAGTTCATTTGCCGGAGAAACCTCCACCGGAGCCCACTCGACCCTTCATCTGCAATGTCTGCTATCGCAATTACCCCACTGATAGGCATCTGTACGGTCATCAGTCCCGAATGCTCAAAGCAACCAAGAACCATATGTGCGTCGAGTGTGGTTTAAGGTTCAAGCATCCTGGTCTGCTGCGGGATCACGAAATTACACACACGGGAGAGAGGGCGTTCAAGTGTTCAGAGTGTCCCGCAACATACAACAGTAAGGAGAGCTATCGTAAACACATCAAGCTCCATAGCGACCCGGCGAACAAGTACAAATGTGACATATGTGGTTGCAGTTATCGGCATGCAAAAGGACTCAAAGAACACATAACTGCCGAGCACACCGGAGAGCGTCCCCACAAGTGCCCACACTGTCCGGCGAGCTACGCGCGCACATCCGGTCTCAGTTCGCACTTGCTCAGCCACAGCGTACAGAAGCTTCATCGGTGCCCATTGTGCGGGAAGGAATTCAAGCGGTTCTCGGAGTGCAAACAGCATGTCAACTTTTTCCACCACAAACTGAAGCCGTTTCCGTGCTTCTTCTGTCCAAGGCAGTACCCGCGAAAGGACTATCGCAAACGGCACATGGTTAGTGCGCACGCGGAGGAGCTTCGTAATAATCCGCTTCCGCCGGTGGAGCTTTTCGGTAACCCCCGATGGAACGAACTCAAGGCGAACGCGGTTCCTCCGGTGCAAACGTTAAGTTCAGGGTTGTTACGAAGATCCTGAAATATTTTCCGCGCCAAATCCGCGCCGACTAAAATCAAATCCGCGCCATTTCCGCGCGACATTGAACTAATTTCTAAGCAAAACACGTGAAATATCAATTTTTTATCGCAATTTACTGAATGTCTTCTCTTCATGTTCGTTTTTTATAATATTCTTATTTTTTTATTATTCCAACTGAAACTTGGCCTGCTTTTCAACTTAGTATTCTATAAGCAGTTTTCTCTACATACTAAGTAACCCGCAGAAGTACTGATCCTGAACTGAAAGTGAACAAGAACTAAACAGTCAAAACTTTTTCAATAAGCACCGCTTTTTAAATCAGATGATGGTTTTGTTATGTTACTGTCAGTTGATTTTTTGTTGATCGAACTTCGACAAAAGTTCGGCAAAAGATACATTTATATACAAAGAATGTTCAGGTCAGATTTAATCATAATAATTATAGATAAACTTGGCAAATAATTAAAATTCTGCCAAAACCGTAATTTCTTCTGAAGTAATCAATTATGCAACTTTTTTGTAATTATTGTTCACAAAACAAACTTGTGAAGAGATTAAGGAATAAGACAAGCTCCAGTTTTAAACAAAACTTCCATAAAACAATTCTTTGAATTCGTATCAAGAAACAAATATGTAATACAAAATCTAATATGTTTGCTTAAGCTCCTTTGATTTGCCAGTCAGAATCCTGATTTTCAAGCGTAAATTCCTTTGGAAATTCCAGAGGCATATTTTCAGATATTTCAGCAGATATTCATTTGGAAATTTTACAGAATAACTTAAAATTTAGAAAAAAAAAAAACGTTAAATTTAGCAGAAATTAGGTCGTTGTGTGTGTATTATTTCTCCTTGAATTCTTCTAACAAGTTTCTATGAGCGTTCATGCACAAATTCTGACATTTTTAGTGTAAATTAATTTGCAATTTTTTGACCGTATTTGAATTGCAGCCAAAATCTCTGAGACTATCTGCGAAAACTTCTTCGAGAATTCACATTATTATTGTGGGCAGATTCATCCCAGAAATTGGTGTGGTCGATCTTCCTGGAATTCTTCCGGAAATTTTCTTGGAAACGTTTGCAGAAATCCAACTACTCTCGGATCTGCTGCAGAAATCGCTCTTTAATTGTACAAAAGCTCCCCAGGGAATGTATTTGGAAATTCTTTTGGGAATTTTGATGTAAGTTCAAGGAAATTCTTCAAAAACTGCAGAAAATCTTTAGACCCTACTTGTGGAAATGTTTTCATGAGTCCCTGCGGAAATTGCTTTAGAAATAATTGCAGAAATTGAATAAATTCCGCGGATATTCCTCCATTTTTTTTTATAACTTTTCGGATTTTAAATGCTGCAAAAATCCTCTTTAGGCTGTGGAAATTTATTTACAAGGAATTTATACAAGGATCCTCATAGGGTCCTTGTGAGAAATTTCTTTATGAGGTTTCTTCGTTTTCTGATGATAATCCTGTAAAAATACCATCGGAATTATTAAAAAATGTCGCAAAAAACCTTAAAAAATAACTTTTGAGAATCATCTTCTTATTTTGCAACGACTTTCTGCGGGAGCACCAAAATGAAGCATCTGCATAAAATCCAAATGAAAGTACATTTTTATGTTTTTAATTGTTGAATAAACCCATATTCGTTCTAGATGAACGTTATGAAAGCAATACAAAATGTGTCAACACTATGAAAGCATTCTTGACGAAAAGTCTTTCGAAAAATGTCATCATGCTAAGTGCTTCATCGTAAAAGAAATAACCAATCAGAAAATGACAAATACGATTAAAAATGGCAACAACCCTCCCATGTAAGATTTTTCCAATACAAATATTTTTTTTTATTTATATGGAGTGTATGAAAATGACAAACCCCGCTCCCTCCATAAGTGCCTACGTTATTAGTGTACGACCCCTAAGCGTTTGGACATATCAAACAACATTTGCCAATGAAAATAAGCCCATCAAAAAAGACTAAAAACTAATTTTCAAATAAATTTCCTTACATCTAGCATTTTATTTATTAAATTTTCACCTAAAACTAAATCCGCGCCAAATCCGCGCGAAAAACTAAAACCGTTTTGAAAATCCGCGCCAAATCCGCAAAAACCGCGAAATCCGCGAAAATCGCGAAATCCGCGTAGTCGTAACAACCCTGTAAGTTCAACATAAAGTTGCGGATGCAGTCAGTAGTGACGCTAAGCACAATGTTCGTACTTGAAATCGTATTCCGGAAGGATGTGATTAGGTTTAAGTATTTATGTTTAGAAGGTATGGTCGCTGATAGTTAAGTATAAGTCCATTGGAGAATGAAAGAGTGTTGCAATATAATTTTTATTTCAATATAATATCCATGCTACAATAGATCTAATAACTGGTCACAGTGGCATATCTGAACAAGAATAGAAATATGTTTTTATTTTTATTAGAAATAATTTTTATTTAGATAACACTTCCAATAAAAGTTTGTTTTGCAAAAGGTCATATCACTTTCAAAATGTAATTTCCCAATAAAATTGGATTATTCTAATACACACACTCATCTAAAAAATATCAATCGATAATCTGCAGATTCATATCACTTCTAATAAAATTGGCCACCGTGTCAAGCACGACATTTGCGGCAGCGGACTCGTTCATCAAAAGGGGCAACAGCATGGCTACGTCCGAAATTTGGAAATCGGCCAACGCGGCCACAATGTGATTTTTGAGTCTCTCCCGTTCGTGGTGGCTCATTTCGTTCATGATGATGTCGCTAACCGGGCGGAACTGTCCCCAGTTCATGTAGGCGGCGGTGAGGGCACCGGCTGTACCTCCTATGGCGAGACCCTTGGGACCACCAAGCAAACCCCCAACGAAGCACAGGCCAGCACATACCGCAGCTCCAGCGGCACTGGACGCCACCGTAACTCTCATACTCTCCCTATCGGCAAGGATGCTTACAGCATCCATTAACTCTCGCGTATTGATTGGCATTTTAGTCCTCAATAGTGCGCCTTGTACAAAGACGTTTCGTTTTCAATATATTACGAAACTTTAATTCAATTCAGGATCCCTACCTCCTGGAACGATGCTTTGATCTGCTTGAAGCGTCAATTTTAAACTGGTAACTGACGGTTGGAAATGTGCAAAGCGATCTAAAATTTATTTTGGATTATTTGTCATCATTTTATCAGCTTCTATGGCCAACCGATAAGAGATTCTCGGAAGCAATGTAATAACGTTGTCAGATTGAAGATACTCGATAAGCGCTTCCAATAGAGTAGATTTGCATTTTCATATTTTTCCTTTCTTGTACAACAAAGACTTGAACCGTTTGTTTGAGAAACCTTTTTAGATTTGTCTGGCCACGTCCTTGCGAATGCTGGGGACGGGGAAGGAGTTGGACACCTACCTATGAAAGATGCACAATTTGCACACTCAAGAAAAAAAAGCCCATTTGATTCATGTGCTCACCTTTAATTTAACACAAAAATCATTTAAAATGCACTAAGCACTTCCTGTAGTATATTATAGTAGGGTGGTTCAAAAAATCGATTTTGCTCCACAGTGCTCATCTGATTCTTTACCATGTTCTGAATGTCCTCTGAAAATTTGAGCTCATTTGGATTAAAACTGATTTAGCACAAGCCGTTTCAAGTTTGCATGCAAATTAGTATGGGGAAATTTATTTTTTCATTATACTGTTAATGACGTTTCCCCATTAAGCGCAGGTTAAAAGAAAACCTACATAGCTAAAAGGAATACTCAACAGCTTTCACTCAGTGAAAACCGCATCTCAATTAATCGTTCCAATAATTAGTAATCGAATTTAATCTATACCGTGGTTTTCTGGAGCTAATTGCATAACTCATCAACAGGCAACATTGCTGCTCGTGGCGCGAAAGATAGCACACACAAATTCAGGCTACTATGTTGCACTGCACATTTCAGTGATGCGCTCAACGATCATGACTAAAGATTCGCAACCTGTCTTAAAATCGATTACTAATTATTGGGACGATTAATCAACATGCGGTTTCCGTTGGGTGAAAGCTGTTGAGTATCCCTTTTAGCTATTTAGGTTTTTTTTAACCTGCGCTTAATGGGGAAACGTCATTAACAGTATAATGAAAAAATAAATTTCCCCATACTAATTTGCATGCAAACTTGAAACGGCTTGTGCTAAATCAGTTTTAATCCAAATGAGCTCAAATTTTCAGAGGACACTCAGAACATGGTAAAGAATCAGATGAGCACTGTGGAGCAAAATCGATTTTTTGAACCACCCTAATTATAGTACCTATACATCAATTGCGTTCACGCGTTTATCTAATCTAATCTAATCTCATACTTGCGTAGCCAATACTCGAAAGCATCCGACGGTTTCTGAATTCCGTCATTTTTCTTTTCATATGGCCAGGCCAACTACGCAGTATGTACCGCAGAGATGACTCCTAGATATTGAGCGATTTCAGGAATACCTTAAGTCACTTAATAACTTGGAATCGAGGGGAAAGGAAGAAAGCGTGGACCTCCCGTACCAAACGCTTCCAATATCGTGACCTGCCCTAATTCCGCGCATCGCCTAATATGTACCGTGGTTTTCATAAAAAAAAATCAGAGCCTGGCTATCATGGACATCACATTATTTGGTGAAATGTTCAAACATAATACACTCCACCCACTATTGTGAATCACGTAAGGCTTTCAGCAACACAAGAAATGCCACAGGAAATGGAAGAAAACACATATTTTAATGCAAATGAAACCAATTGCTACCATAGGGTGTGTATTTTGAATTCGGGTACACTTTACTTAGTGATATTTGAATCAATGATTTCAAAATATTGAAAGGATATCGGATCTCACATTTTATGAATCAGTAGAGTGCCTTCCCACAAATGTGAATCAGTTTGGTCACGGTTTTTGAATCAAACGAATATTGTTCAATTTTTGCGAATAACTGTCAGAAATTTACAAAATTTATTTACATTTGAACCCATGCAATAAGTGTTTTGTATATAAGAGCCAATAATAACTGAAATAAGACGAGCTCGGTGGTCTAGTGGCTACCGCTTCTGCCTTATAAGCAGGAGGTTGTGGGTTCAATTCCAGGCTCGTCCCTTTCCTACTTTGTATTTCTATCTTAGTTCTTTCTGTGTTTCAAGTTCTAACGATTCCTACTGTTATAACCTTCCACACAATCCCAAAACCTCCCGTGGCACCTATGAGAGGTCGTAGAATTCTCTGCATCTTTCTTAAGTAGGTGTCCAACTAACCATCCTTCCCCTTCCTCAGCATTCGCAAGGACGTGGCCAGGACAGATCTCGACTATTGGAGGGTGCATTGCTTCCATCTAAGACAGCGGTTCTCAACCTGGGGTACATGTACCCCTGGGGGTACCTTCGCTGGCCCTAGGGGGTACCTCGGACAAAAATGCGTAATGGCGGACGTATTAAATTCCAATCGAAACTTATTGATGAAGTTTTGATAATTGTGTATTTTTTATTTCGAAACTTTGTCTTGTACATAATATGCATAATCAAAGCCAATTGAATCCTGCTCAGCTCAACCACCACAGCGTATGAAGGGCTGCGGAACAAAAGATCAAACGGACGAAACGTCGAAAAATCTTCAATGCAATCTACCTGATCTAAACAAAATGTTGAATAATATGTTAGGAATATGCTTTTGAACTCTTTCCTCCTTTCAAGAGGCTCGGAAGCCTCCTTTCAAGATGCTCGGAAGCCTCCTTTCAAGATGCTCGGAAGCCTCCTTCCAAGAGGCTCGGAAGCCTCTTTTCAAGAGGAAGCCTCCTTTCAAGAGGCTCGGAAGCTTCCTTTCAAGAGGCTCGGAAGCCTCCTTTCAAGAGGCTTGGAAGCCTCCTTTCAAGAGGCCTGCAAGCCTCCTTTCAAGAGGCCTCGAGGCCTCCTTTCAAGAGGCTTGGAAGCCTCCTTTCAAGAGGCTTGGAAGCCTTCTTTCAAGAGGCCTGGAAGCCTTCTTTCAAGAGGCCTGGAAGCCTTCTTTCAAGAGGCCTGGAAGCCTCCTTTCAAGAGGCTCGGAAGCCTCCTTTCAAGAGGCCTGGAAGCCTCCTTTCAAGAGGCTTGGAAGCCTCCTTTCAAGAGGCTCGGAAGCCTCCTTTCAAGAGGCTCGGAAGCCTCCTTTCAAGAGGCTCGGAAGCCTCCTTTCAAGAGGCCTGGAAGCCTCCTTTCAAGAGGCTCGGAAGCCTCCTTTCAAGAGGCTCGGAAGCCTCCTTTCAAGAGGCTCGGAAGCCTCCTTTCAAGAGGCTCGGAAGCCTCCTTTCAAGAGGCCTGGAACTCCTGGAAGCCTCCTTTCAAGAGGCTCGGAAGCCTCCTTTCAAGAGGCTCGGAAGCCTCCTTTCAAGAGGCTCGGAAGCCTCCTTTCAAGAGGCTCGGAAGCCTCCTTTCAAGAGGCTCGGAAGCCTCCTTTCAAGAGGCTCGGAAGCCTCCTTTCAAGAGGCTCGGAAGCCTCCTTTCAAGAGACTCGGAAGCCTCCTTTCAAGAGGCTCGGAAGTCTCCTTTCAAGAGGCTCGGAAGCCTCCTTTCAAGATGAAACGAATGCTTTATTCCTCAAGACCAACAGCAGCTTTAGCGCCACTCTTCAGGGGGGAGGCTGCTGAGGCGTTTTGGATTGCGCGGTTAAGACTCAATCTATTCGGGCGGGTTGATATGAGTTTCAAACACCGATCTCATTCTGACTTTCCAACCATGCAGCAAACCAAACTCAAAATCCTTTCATTTCCTGAATTCAAACCCGAATGAACGGAGATTGAATATAATTTAGGCGGGGAAATAAAATCGGAACCGAATCAGACTACTCCAAGAGAAAACGTCAACTCGAATCAGTTAAAAAAGAAGATCTTTTTTGTTGATGGTACCATGGTTCATATTTTTAGAAATTCAAATCATCAAATTTGGCCTACTCTGATCTTCAGTTGACGTCAACACTAACTGTCGTGATAGTATAAAGGTTTTAGATCTTATTTCTAGGAAACTTAATAACTAGATGGGTCTGACCTTGTGGCTTCTACGACGAAAGCTTCGATGAGCGGTAAACTTTGCTTGCGGACATTCTGGGCTTCAACGGCAACGGTTCTGGGACTCACACGTCGATATTCACCGTTGGAAGCGCCAAGAACGGCGGCATACACGGGGAAGCTACACCGAGGCGTACGCGTGATAGTTACACCGTCGCAGAGTTGCGGAGGCATGCGTTTGGTGCTTACTTGGCGTCAGTTCTGCCGATTCCCACGAAATGGCGTACAGGGGTATGCACGTGATGCTGTGTTACCAGCGGTAACAGCGACGGTAGCTACGGGGTTTGACCACACGGTGGTGCTGAGGGGCTCGGATGCGTATACTACAGGCGTTACCCGGCCGACCCCCAGGCTGAATGGTGGGTGGTAACTTTTGATGGAAAAGCGTGGCTCCTGTCCGTTGCAGGTATCCGTAGATAGGGGAATGTGACTGCGTGTTGGACTCGTCGTGCGTCACGCCGAAAACTGAACGTTCCGCATAAACACCCACGTCTAACAACTTGGGGTTTTCTGTACCTAACAGCAAAAGCTGCACTTAAGGGTACTTTGAGAGTAGATTTAGTTTCTCACTTCAATAAATTGACTTCAACGACCTAGTGCAATTTGCACACTTAGCACTTTTTTAGGTTTAGGTTTTTTTTACAACTTTTCTAGAACGGCCACGTATTTCAACTTTTCCGATCAACGCATGAACTTGAAATGGTCTGATATAATTTTACAACACCCGTCAAAACCCGCACACAAAGCCTATATCTCTCGACCTCTCTCGACAATTAAACTCATATCTCTTCTCATTTGCACCAACGGGTTTCTCTTCGCTGCTGTGGCTATTTTGAGATTTTGCGAAATGGACAAAATTAGCAGCAAGGAGTGAGGTGGTTGCAGATGCCCAGAAATCTAAATGAGATCTGCCGTGGTACTCGTTTAAAGCTTTAAATCAAAAGCTCAACGATCTCTGCACCCACAGGTAGGTGGCGCATCGGCTGCGTGGAGGGCTATATTTTTAAACATTCGTCGCATGATATGTATAACGTTACAAAGAGGCTTCGAAGCCTCCTTTCAAGAGGTTCGGAAGCCTCCTTTCACGAGGGTCGGAAGCCTCCTTTCAAGAGGCTCGGAAGCCTCCTTTCAAGAGGCTCGGAAGCCTCTTTTCAAGAGGCTCGGAAGGTTCTTTTCAAAAGGCTCGGAAAGCTCCTTTCAAGAGGCTCGGAAGGATCTTTTCAAAAGGCTCGGAAAGCTCCTTTCAAGAGGCTCGGAAGCCTACTTCCAAGAGGCCCGGAAGCCTCGTTTTAAGAGGCCCTGAAGCCTCCTTTCAAGAGGCTCGGAAGCCTCATTTTAAGAAGGCCGGAAGCCTTCTTACAAAAAGCCCTTACAAGAAGGCTCTTTGAGGCCTCCCTTCAAGAAGCTTAGAATTCTTCGTTCAAAAGGCTTAGAAGTTTACTTTAAAGAGGCTAAGGAGCGTCCTTTTAAGATGCAAAAGAAGCCTCCTTGTAAGGGGCTCGAAAGCCGCCATTCGAGAGGCTAGAAAGCCTCTCTACAAGACGCTCAGAAGTATCTTATCAAGAGGTAAGGAAGCCTACTTTCAAGAGATCCAGAAGCTCGCTTCAAGAGGCTCAACCTCCTTTTAAGAGGTACCGGAAGCCTACTTGCAAAAAGTTCGGAAGACTCGGAAGGCTCGGAAGCCTCCCTTCAAGAAGCTCAGAATTCTTCTTTCAAGACGCTTGGAAGCATTCTTTCAAGAGGCTCAGAAGCGTCCTTTCAAGATGCAAAGGAAGCCTCCTTTTAAGTGGCTCGAAAGCCGCCATTCAAGAGGCTCGGAAGCCTCTTGTCAAAAGGTGCGAAAGCCTACTTTCAAGAGATTCAGAAGCTTCTTTCAAGAGGCTCGGAAGGCTCCATTCAAAGGGCTCGGAATTATTCTTTCAAAGGCTTGGAAGCCTACTTTCAAGAGGGGGTACCTCAATTAATGCGAAAGTTTGGAGGGGTACCTCTCAAGAAAAAGGTTGAGAACCGCTGATTTAAGAGATAGTGATTAGTCCCAAATCAATATCTGTGGTAACGGATGAAAGTGATGAAAGCTACTCTCATACAATAGTCTTGGCTTGTACCACCTAGGAATTTGTGCGAATTGCTCAATGCTAAAAAAAAAAAAGAGCCAATAATAACTGAAATAGATTACATAACGCTGTATAAGGGGGGAGTGATCTCTTAGTGCTATGGAGATACACGGTTGCAATCTTCAACAAAGTTGTTCGAGACATCAGACAAATTAGAGATTCATCCGCCTAGCTGTGTTATGGTGGTTATACAACAAAGCCACAAATCGGCCATCTTGGAAACCACGTGCTTTTTCTAGTGATTTTTCAAGAGCACGGATTGAAAGAACCACAACTCGCATGGGGATGAAACATCCGTAGATCGTTTGCTTACTTATGCTAAACAATCGACTTTAATTTCAGCATTGTGCGAAAATAATTACGCTAGATTTTAGCTTTTGATAAAAGGAGTAGGAAACCGTGTGGTGAATTAGAAATTCACCACATGGCTTGATTGTATAATGACCTTATGTATGTGACGACTTCAGGGGGAGTAGGCGGAGCACTAAATCCCTACCTCGACATCTGGATTTGGTTCTAAAGTGTAAACAACAGTGTTAATTCTCTACCACCTCTTTGTTATGGCGAGGCAATTTTTATGCACACTTTTGTTTTCGATATTTTATTAAAATTAAACACTCAATCATGCAGCAATATAACGATATGGTATGCTTGAGATACCTGCTTGATTATAGGGACTCGAAAAAGAATTTATTTGCAGTAACTAACCGAATATGAAAATGTTCGCATTAACGATTGCGCCCTAACACCGGTTCTAAGCTTCGATGCAGAGTACACGAGCTTTGTTCGCCAGTGACAGGCGTATGAGGCCCTTGGACGACTTAATGGGGTAGATATCTCAAGGTCAATATAATTTAGTACTTGTCATAAGACGAGTTTGTACAATCCCATTGAATTTCACCACTTATGTGGTGGAATTCAATGGGATTGTACAAACTCGTCTTATAGCTTAAGCACGTTCTACCGTACTATATGTGTTCCGTGTGTGTCCTGCATGATTATTTTAGGTTAGGTTAAGTTTTAACAATAGCTATAGTACACTTACTAATTGCATGGAATTCACACGATTTTATAGAGAACAAACCACTAATTTTAGTTAAGGATATTTAGCTCGAATTTAGCTGTAGGATAAATTCAATTTTTATAAAAGTTTCCTGAACAACAATATATTTTAATTAGTTCACCTTTCTGAAATGATATTGTCTATCCGGAACAAATTTATACCGCTTTTCATACCGAAGTTGGATTTTTCTCCAGATACAGGCAACTTTCCCAACTTCGGAAGTAGTGCGCTGGATTCGCCTAAAAATGCGCTAAACAACGCATCAACTAGTTTGACAGATAAAACTTAGGAAGAAAGTTCGGTTCGGAAGTCCCGACTTCCGAATTCTAAGTTGGTGCTACGCCTACAATACCGTTCGCTGCATGTTTTCGTTTCAATAAACAGCAAGAAGCCGATAATTAATAATAGACAGGTTACCTTCATCAACCTGTCAACCTCCGTCATCTTAACAGGTCTGTCAACGGGTCAACCTGCCGTATATCGGCCGTCACATTGGCGTGACCAGAAGTGCTGCCAGTGTTAACATAGGCAGGTTAACATAGTCCGTATCTGTAAGATGCGAGACTTTAGTTTTCAACGCAAACCGTAGAAAATGCTACTTGCGGTCGCAATTCATCTTTTCACTTCGCGGCTTACATCATTATTGTCTATCCGGAATAAATTTATAACGCTTTTTATACACTGAGAAAAATTCCATGGTAACGGTTACTATTTTGTAGACTACGCCATGTTTTCAAAACAACCACAAATTTTCAGTTAAATTAACCACGCATTCGGACAAATTCACCACTGATTCATTTCATGCAACAACATTCCACCAGGACCACAGTTGATTTTTACTGCGCGCATGGTAAAATCAAACGGGTTTGTTGTCTGCTGAAAATCGTCGGTGCGTATTCTTAAATTAACCCTCGGAATGGTAGTTTCGACCGCCAAATTTTTTTGCGTGTACCGAAGTTGGATTTTTCTCCGGATACAGTGACCGTTCGCTAATTGGGGCACGACCTCATCCCAACTAGCGAATGCTGTTCGCTAATTGGGGCGTTTTGACAAGCGTCAATGCTATTACCACAGACAAACAGACGTAACAGCTAGAACAATTTGTTTCAAAATTCATCGGCCAGTTATTTTACCACCACCTAACGTGCATGTTGTACGAAACACAGTTTAGTACGACAATGTCAACAGAAGGCGCTAGTGTGAGATGTCAAATACAAAGGTATACGATGCGCGCGCCCCTGGATGTGAAACTCGCAAGCAGTTGAATTTAAAACGACCGTTGAGCTCATGGTCGATGGGAATTTTCTCAGTGTTACGTCTGTTTGTCTGTGCCAATACTTTTTGCATTGAACAAAGGAAAATTTTACGCGCAAGAAAATATCGATCCTGCCAAACACGGAAACAAAATGTCAACTCGTTTCTGACATCACATTCTGACGTTTAGCTGCTTTTTAATTGGGTTTCGCCCCAATTAGCGAACCCTCAACTAAAAAGCGCCCCAACTAGAAAAACCCCAATTAGCGAACGTTCACTGTACAGGCAACTTTCCCAACTTCGGATATAGTGCGCTGGATTCGCCTAAAGATGCGCTAAACAACGCATCAATTAGTTTGACAGATAAAACTTCGGAAGAAAGTTCGGTTCGGAAGTCCCGACTTCCGAATTCTAAGTTGGTACTACGCCGACAATATCACATGTAACGAGTGTCGACAGTCATTCGCCGCGTGAAGTTTTGTGCACTCTGAGAAAAATAAATACTAAATAGAATTAATGTTACGCTAAACCGATACTCGCCTGGTTGACCCCATGTTAGATTAAGTGGCAACTATACCCGCTTAGTATAACTTTGATTTATTTGGCTTTAGCATAGTGTGGCTTTATAATGAATAGTTTATTTTAGCTCCCGGTTTGAATTGGTCGTAGCAGGATTCTGCTTCAGTGTTTATAACTCTTGATAATTGATGATCAGAAACAAATAATGACGGAAACAGAAAAAAACATTTTAATTTCTAAGAGAATAACAATTATATAAATGTACTGCTGTAGTTATTGATGTCGAATATACAATCTGCCTTTCTATCGATAACCAAAATTTTGTTCAGACTCTAAGCGGTACCATCCGTAGAAATAATTTTCTCCATATTAAAGCCTGGATGTATCTTCGGGAAAAAAGCCTTCTTTGATCAGGATCAGGAATTGTCGCATCACATCACAAATCACATGGGACGGCCACCATCGCAGACGGTACTGGTACTTGGCAGTTGGCTTACCGGGATGTGTGTGGCAGACTGCAAAAGTTTCACTTGGCTGATAGACATAATATTCAAGCTTCTTGTAGCTCAATTTTTCAAAGATTATAGGGTCCTAAAATAAAGAGCGATTCAATAATTTATATAGTTCCTGGTTCATGTATCACAACTTACATCTTCTAAATATTCCTCACTGCCGTTTGAATGTTTAATAACATCTACTTGATTTGAAGAGGCTGGAGCCTTTTTAGCTGCCATTACAACCTTTTCTTTCAACTTAATAGTTGTTGAGTTCATCATTTAGCTATAAATATCCAGAATCACGATGTAGCGAGGAAGTGTGTGCTTGGTCCTGCTGCCAGAATCACAACGAGCGGGATCGGAATTTTGTTCACTTGTTCCTACAAATACGACAAATTCGATGTCGGAGCATCGTTAACTTTCTAACTTTATTTTAGCACTGAAACTTTTGTTTAGCTTAGCAGAGTAAAGGAAATAAGGCAACCCAAAATCGACTGCAAATTTTACGAAGGACTGCGAAAATGTGGTGATAAAGTTGTTGACTTGAAAATGGTTGTTTGATTAATCAATGAAAATATATCATCAAGATATGCTGAGATAGGTTAAATTAAAAACATCAATAGTATACTTCTATATACTAGATTTGTTAAACAATCGTTTATGACTAAATAGTTTAAGTTTTAATCTAAATACGTTTAACTTTGTTTCTGAGTGTGCAAGTACCCATTTGGGAACATTACAAACGCCGCGCAGTGTATCACATCGAGAGAATCTGATAATATTAAAATTATTAAGACGATCCCCACCGATGTGTATCCAAATGAGTGTCTAGTATACTCCATTGCACAGTGACGTCACACACGACTTTTGACAGGTACTGGTCCTGTTGTTTACAGACGACTTCATTTTAATTTTGAGATACTTCTATCATTCTTTGGATTTTCGAATCGTTAATTACCTAAACTTATCGATAATTACCAATATTCGAATGCGGAATGTACGGAATGTCTTCAACATCGTGAAATATGCAGATTTAATTTGGATCAAAAAAATTCTAAGTCCGAGACGTAAACAACAGGACCAGTACCTGTCAAAATATTGAGGTTAGGTTTGCCGCGCGCAATGACCTATAGGAACGAAATGCGTTCATATTTTATTTATGCACTTGTTCTCGCACCGGTTGTTTCTATCAAGGTTGTTGAAGTGCAATCATGCTTCGCACCGGTGGTGAATATCCGGTTGCTATAGGTCATTGCGCGCGGCAAACCTAACCTCACTATTTTGACAGGTACTGGTTCTGTTGTTTACGTTTCGGACTTAGAATTTTTTTGATCCAAATTAAATCTGCATATTTCACGATGTTGAAGACATTCCGTACATTCCGCATTCGAATATTGGTAATTATCGATAAGTTTAGGTAATTAACGATTCGAAAATCCAAAGAATGATAGAAGTATCTCAAAATTAAAATGAAGTCGTCTGTAAACAACAGGACCAGTACCTGTCAAAAGTCGTGTGTGACGTCACTGTGCAATGGAGTATTGAGGCAAACACGGAAATAAATAAAATCAGGAAAAAATTATTATTTATTTTCAAATCATTCAGAACGCGCTCCAACTTTTGTAATATAAATATATGCGCGTAATGCTTTTTGTGATTATCAGATTAGCTAGACACACTTCTGCTAGGTGGCGCTAGCTTATATGCAATAATTTAGTGAGGTGGATATCTCGAGATCTATAAGACTTAGAAAGATTTTGTCTTCTACAAAGTTGTTCGGGTAGCCATAACATTTATAATGGAGACTAGTTTAGTTTGGAATTCATACGCATAGCGGCGCTAGTGTATGAGAAATAACCTGTTAGGTTAAATATTTCCAAATCCGTTAGAGTTAGATAGTGACCATCTTCTACAAAGTTATCCGAATTATCTGTTAGGTTGGTTATTATAATATAAGATTTAAAAGGGTAGTCAAAACCAGAAGTTTAGTTTGAAACCGCAATACTCGTTGGCGCTCGAGTTGAGCCGAATCAATTCAAGTATACGAGACACTGAAGATGGCCTTATTGTAGAAGTCGAAATAAGTATCTGTCAAAGGTACAACCAAGTGGCAAGTAACTTTGTAGAATACGGCAATATTCTGAAAATTTCAGATTTTGAGATATTAAACCTATCAGTTTATTTCTTATACACTAGCGCCGCTAAGCGATTGTGTTTAAAACTAAACTTGCTTGCATCATGGCGGTTTTCACCACCCGAATGGGCCAAACACAATTGATACGTTTGCGTGCGTTTTGACAGTTTTCCCATGGAAAAACTGTCAAAACGCACGCAAACGTACCAATTGTGTTTGACCCAGAACAACTTTGTGGAATACGGAAATATTCTAAAAATTTCAGTTTTCGAAATATCTAACCTAGCAGGTTATTTCTTATACATTAGCGCCACCAAGCGGTTATATCTTAATCTAGGTTTTGACTAGAGGCCTTGATAAGAGAAACGCGGATTGGCATGTGCCGCCAATCGAACCGTCAAAAACAGCAGCCAATCGAGCAAGAGACCTGTCAAGCAGCCAAAACATCGGCACAAATACTGAAAACGGCTCAGTTCGATTTAATACCAATTATGAATAAACAAATTTTGATTGCATTTGTTATGCAAATCAATGACAGATTATGAAATGCAATTGCTTTGTTTATTGGATTGTATTGTCCTGTGATATGACCACATTAAATAGTGACATGTAAAATTTTACCTGGATAAATCGTTTCTTCCTTTTCATGTGTTGTTCTTTAATGAAGAAGATTGACTGCAGTGTTGGAAGAGTTACCATTTTCTATCCGCGTTTCTCTTATCGAGTTCTCTAGTTTTGACCACCCGAACAACTTTGTAGAAGGCGCCAATATTCTAAAAAATACATATTTTGAGATACCTGACCTATCAGGGTATTTCCAATACACTAGCGCTGCCAAGTGGTTGTATTATTAACTAAACTTGCTTTCGTCATGATGGTTTTAATCATCCGAACAACTTTGTAGAAGACGGCAATATTCTTAAGGTTTCAACTATCGAAATATCTAACCTTTTAGGTTATTTCCAATTCACTAGCGCCGCCAAGCGGTTGTATTTCAAATTAAACTTGTTTTCGTCATGATGGTTTTGTCCACCCAAACAACTTTGTAGAAGACGCCAATATTCTAAAAAATCCAGATTTCGAGATATCTAACCTATCAGGTTATTTCATATGCACTAGCGCCGCCAATCAGTTGAAATCCAAACTAAACTGACCTCCATCACAATGGTTTTGATGATGAATAACCGAACAATTTTTCAGAAGACGGCACATTTTTATTTATGCGTTACTCTATATTTCCGTGTGATGGTTTGGCAACGGTTGGAGCGGGTCGCCAAATTTGCCAACTCGCTATTCACCGAAGGTTGCGTTTACATTTCCCAAACCCGTTTACCAACGACCGGTGCGAGTTCGCGTCATGATAGAGGTTGCTATTTTGGCTTTATTTACGCACTGGTGGGGATCGTCTAATAGCAGATGAATAATGACAAAATATGTGGTCTCGTGCGAGAAAGACAAAAATATGATAAAGAAAACTTTAACGAGATAAGAGATAAGATGCCATTTATAAAACTATAAATTCATTTTTATTTATAACGCAAATTCGTCTTTTCTTAAAACATTAACATTTCGCCCATTTGCACCATTTAGAGAAGCACCCGTTCCGTATCAGTCGATGATCTGCAGCCTCATTTCGTTGGTAATAAAACTTGCCACCGTGCTAAGCACGGCACGCTGCGCCCCGGCGTTACCCATCAATAGTGGCAACAGCATGACCATATCCGTGGGGTGGAACTCGGACAATGCAGCCACAATATGATTTTTAAGTTTTTCTTGTTCGCGGTCGTTCATTTCATGCAGGATGATGTGACTAACGGGACGGAACCTACCCCGGCTCATGTAGCCAGCGCTGACGGCACCAATCGTACCTCCTACGGCTAAGCCCACGGGTCCGCCTAGTAAGCCTCCGACGAAGCAGCTTGCCCCACATACCGCCGCTCCCTTGGCACTGCTCCTCAGCGTGACCCTCATGCTCTCCTTATCCGTAAGCGTCCCGACGGCTTCCATCAGCTCGCGAGTATTGATCGGCATTTTTGGTCTTTTATAGTACGTATAATCTACGAAAAAAGAATATCACCTTGATATCAAAGGTTAACGTAAATACAATGCAACATGCGAGAGCGCAGATTTCTACTACCTTCTAGAACGATCCTTCGGTGTGCCGGGTAAAGCCTACACCAAACTCATCACTTTAAACTGAGAAAGAGCGGATAAACGCCGACTTGTTGTGATTGATTGCCTTCCAACTCTTACAAAATACTTATCAAAAAAATATATACAGATAAGAGAAACCAGAGCGAGACGATAAGGAAAACGCGAAATTTCGCTGATGAAACGAACTCAAAATGCAATGCAATCAAATCAAAGGAAAAGGCAATGCATTTTTTTGTTGCGAACAGGAAAGTGAAAACAAAATGTCAAGACATAAATCAGCATCAACATTTCAAAAGGCGAAACTGCTTTTGTAAACAAGAGCTTCTCACGTCTCTTGTGGGCTTATTTGTGTTCACCCACGCAATCCAGCACCATTAAATGAAAGAAGAGGATTCGACGCTTCCATCAGTGGTGTTGGATTGCGTGGGTGGACTCAAATGAGCCCACCAGCGACGTGAGAAGCTTTTGTTTACAAAAGCAGTTACGCCCTTTTGAAATGTTGGTGCCGAAATATCGACGTTTGGTTTGTTTTGAAAGTCGTCCCCAGTGGGGTTGAGCTACACTATCATTCTTTTTTAATTTATTTTTGAGTCAAAAATTACTCAGTCAACCGTTTTTGACGTGGGACTACGTATGTGTTTTCTATAAACTGAGGAAACTGGACGTACGATTTTCAATCAAACGCCTTATGAAAATTTGCCACAAGGAATCGGTATGAATTTCAATATATTGCCTTATAAATGATGATTTTCATTTGAAAAAAAGTAAAGTGCGGCAGACTGGGTTCCAACCATGGACGTCGGAGTCGGGGGGGCCGGTATGTAGACCACACGCTCATCGACGCTTGAATTCTCGGGAAGGTGATACTAATGACACACTGGTGGTATAAGTAGCATGGTACAAGAATCTTGAAATGAGTAACATACCAATTATTGTCTTTATTAAAGATAGTCTTGGAATAATTTCCTTGTCCTCTTGTACCATGATACTGTAGAACGTAGATCACCGATCCCGGAGGTTACAAGGTGGACAACACTCCGACGGACTAGCAACACAAACGACTGGGAACTTTTCGGATTTCGCGTGTACGGTGGACGAGCAAATCAAATAACACAACTTATATTTGCGAGCTTTACTTGTGGAATGAGAGACACAAAGAAAAAGAACCAATATATTATAATGTAACAGGTATATTACTTTTCGCCGCATCATAGACGTGATGGGAAAGATGTCGTACTTTCTACACTCCTCCTCGATATTTTTGAGGGATATTGGACTCAGTTAAGCCCATCATCTCCGAGAATCAGAGATGTCCATCTCCTCAGTGTGGTGAAAAGAAATTTTAATACACGCACACGCACTGTTGCATTTGAACGGGAGCGCGCCTCTTACGTTTGAATTCACCACAGCTTTGGAGAAGTGTGTGATGAAAGAAGATCGAACAAAATGAACCGAGCGCACAATCAACAGCAGAACAGTGCAGTGTGGAAAAAGGGCCCTAAAACGCACTGCAGTGAGCGCTGATAAATACGCAGCCGCGCGCACGGCCGTGTATACGCGCCGGTGGCATTTCTGTGTGAATATTACTGCTGAGCTACCTAATAGAATTAACCGAGCAGTTCGTAGCGAATTTTTTTAGGAAATAATATTGAATGTTCTTAAGTCTTTTATTTTTCAGCTTAATCCATTTGCATGTAAAGCATTATGATTGCCATAATGAATTATTTTCTCACACGGCACTTTTTCGGTCATACGAAAAATCTAATTTTACTGAAAATTTACAAATCCCCGTATAATGCAAGGTAAGTGGGTTGGACAAGACGCTTGAATTGAACTCGAATTGAACGTCTAAACACCTCCATTCAACTCACTTGAACGAAAAGCATCGTGGAATAAAAACCGAGTTTAAACAAATGTATTCATGATCCCCTTCGATGCAGGGTACTGCAGAGAGCATGCACGCTATGTTGACTGGACAATTAGTGGACATCAAACCTTAGAGGAATGTACTAAAGCGCAAAAGCCTGCCGAGAATATTAATCATTTTCCCACATACATATTAAGAATTTGGAAATTACAATGAATAGTAAAATTCACGTGAATTTCACTAGTATCACTAACCACATAAAAAATTAATCTATTTTACCATTCTTGCGACTGACATACTGCGACTCCATACTCGATTTTTCCAGTTTTCAGGCCACGCACAACATTTTTGTTGAATCCCAAGCATCTGAGCAAGGGTCATAGTGCCTTTCGTATCACGACGAAGTTTTCTCGAATTTAGCTAATAAATATGGGTTCTAATTTTCGGTTCGAATTTAGCTAAAAAAAATTGGTTCGGTGTTACATTTTGGGTAAATTATTTTAATTTTGGAATACTTAAAAAAAAGGGGTCTCCAGTTAGCCGCGAGCAAAGGCATAGGATTGCCAATCCGGAGATAACGAGCTCGATTCTCGGTCCGGTCTAGGATGTTTTCAGGTGGGACACATTCGCGACTCCCTGGGCCTAGTGTATGCATTGAACATGCCATCACACTTAAAATACTATTTTCATCTCGGTAAAATAAATTGACGAACATGGTCGTAAAAGCTTATTTCAACTGATATCTCGTCAATAAATATGACGTTTACATAAGTTACTGAAACTCGGTAGTCAAGTTTGCCATCGTCATCGGTAGTTCGGAGTTTGACTGAGTTTCGGCAAACCCATCTGTCAAACATTGAAACTCTGGCATGCTCTGTAAAAAAAAACACGTGAAGCAAAGCAAGAGCAATGGAAAAATAGAATTTTCATCTTTGAATTTTTTGGTAAGTATTCATTCTGATTTCAATTTTTTCTGTACGGGCAGAACACTATAATCTGTTCAACATTCACACATTTTACGTCGATTTTAACATTGGAAATAACCAAAGTCATGTCCATATTAATTTCAGCTCCAGCTGTAATTAAAAGAATACCAGAGATACAGCAAGGATGAAAATTGCTTACCCCACATGAAGGAGTCAACAAATGAACACGTTAAACATCGTTGGAATCATCAGGACTAGCCTACTATAACTTGTCCTGTCCCGGGTCCTGTGCTTTATGGAATCATGGAACAATATCATTAAATGGCTCCCAGAGAGAAAAGAAATTCTGTTCACTTTGGTAGGCAAATCAGGTTTGATTTAGCATTTCATATCGTTTTTCAAGCAAAAATTACCAAAAATAAAATCTACTTTCGTGTTGATTAAGGCTTTTTATTTCTGTTTTGATTCATCAGAAAATAAATAAAAATAATTATTCACTGAATTTCGGCAAATTCATTTACCGAATTGATCGGCAACGCACTACCGAACAGCACGGTAAATTTTGACAGCTGGGTGGTGTCGAACATTTTACGACCAATCGGTAATTCGAACTTTCACCGAGATTTTTACCGAGATATCAGCTGTTGGATTCTCGGCAATTTATTTTGCCGGCCTCGGCGAAAAAAATTAAGTGTGATAAGAGGATAACCAATAGTAAAGTTAACGTTGTCCACTGTATCCGCATGGTGATGGAGAGTGTTCTTATCTTTATAATGCATTGGTTCAATTAACTTGTAATCACTTTTTTTGTTAAATATCTTGGCTGTGCATATGCACAGCATATGTTTCGAAATGGACAAATTGATATGAAATTTGCGAAAAAGAATCCAGGTGTCTTGGAGGGACTCGAACCCTCAACCTCCTACTCTCTAGATAGGCGTGATAACCCCTACACAACAAGACCACTTAAAGGTCTTTCGTACGGCCGAGTTGCCGAATAATATGCAATTAATTGTAATCTCTGATGAATTGAATAATATCTACATTTCATTTTTTGGGGTATCCAGTTAGCTTTGCGAGAAAAGGCGTAGGATTGCCAATCTTGAAATGACAAGGCCTGTTTATGACAACAATATGTCTTTATTAAAGAAACTTGCAGCCCTTAGACCTTGGCTGACTCGCCACTGGATAGCGTGAAACATTCTCGGCTCCTTGGGCACAGTGTTTCCATTGTACTTGCCACACAATATTCATGCAGTTGGCGGGCAAAGAAAAGCATTTAATTAATAACTGTGGAAATGCTAATGAAACACTAAGTTGAAAATCATACCAAGTTCTGGTTGAAATGTAGAACTCAAGACAAAATTTTCAAAACGACTTATCTGCTTTTGTAAACAAAGATTCAAACGACGATTTGACGAATCTGATTATTCTCCCACGCAAACCAACACCACTAATAGGTAGGTGAAGGATTCCGCTACCTGTTGATGGTGTTAGTTTGTGTGGGAGAGCTATCAGATTCGCCAAATCGTCGTTTGAATCATTGTTTACAAAAGCAGATAAGTCGTTTTGAAAATTTTGTCTTGAACTATTGAAGAAGAATAATACTAAAGACACACTGGTGGTACAAGTACCACGGTTATATACCCTAGTACATATTGTACCATGGTTTTCCACGTTGTACCAGCATGGTACAAGGTGACACACAGTGGTACAACTTGTACCATGGTACGAATACCACCAGTGTGTCATTAGTATAAGATAAGTACCAGCTACACGGAGAAACATGAAAAAGCTAATTAGCTTTATATTTAATCCTTTCTAAAATTTTCCAACTTTAATTCTTTCTAAAGATTAAAAAATATGCTTTTCTTTAAGCATTGAAATGTTTTTCTTAAAAATAATCACAACCTTGATTTTTAAGCCCTCATTAGTACTCTTGGGACTTGGTGAAGCATTGATTTGTCTTGTCCTAGTTTTGCAAGCTGCCATCGCGTAAGTTTTTCACCGCGCTTATTTTGGTAGAAAAAATTGAAGAAAAACAGTTTAATGTGGAGTTTATTCATGGTCTTACTAAACACAATGGGCTGCTGGACGAGTCGAACACACAAAACCACGATGGAGAGTCTCGCCGATTTCTATGTTCAGCACGCAGTGATTGATAGGTAGGTTTTATTCTTTTAGCGATATTTTCACGATACTGATGTTTTCTTAAATCACGTCTTTCGCAGGTTGAAATTCGTGATGCATTTGAAGCTCCGTTTAAGGAACAAAAGTTTCGACGAACAGCGATTGGCAGGTTCTTGTTCGTTCCTTCGAGAGTTGCAACGCCATCAGCAGCAGCATTACGATGCGTTGCCCTCAGCGGAACTTTTTACACGGACCCTCGTAGGAATCCCAGGGCACAAATGGTATACATTTTGAGAAGGAGCTGCTACATTGCTACCCTTTCCACTGAGCCGTAATATGTATTAGTCTTAATGTGAGATGGTTTCAATAAAAATTCATTAAATTAATATTGCTTCCGACTTTTATGCTGATTCCACAATGATTGAAATGCCAAATTGTTTTTGTTTTGTCCTGTGAAAAAACGCTTTTCAGAATAAAACTCATTAAATCTTATTCGATTAATCATTAAGTAATCATTTTCAATGAATATACTTAATTTAATCATCCGCAGCTTATTATCAATTTAAGCATAGCAGTGAGTGGATAGACCGAATATGGTTTTAGATTATATTTTAATCAATTTAGCTTTTTTATTTTTATCCGTGTACATTTATTTGATGAAAACGATAGTTTGACTGAATGTATCCATTTTAACATTATTCTTCTATTCATCCAGCGTCTGACCATCTATGGTGTAAAGCTTAAATATTCATTATAATGAAATTAATACTCGAGCACGCGTGATGTTGTATTTTGTACAACATTTATGAAAAAATCATCGCTCGTGGTACACAGCACGAGCGAGCCTGCATGAGCGTTTCAGGATCGAGAACGTCTTAACGGTTAAAATAAATCATTCGATCTTTACCACATCGCACCAATTTACTGCTGCGATCCTGAAAGAGCGCACACTGGCGTGTACACGGCAGTGAATACGCAGCCGAGCGCGTGCGAGCGTTTTTCTAAGCACAAGTTTGGTACACATGCACTGTAGCATGCAGGCACCTACACTGAGAGCAGCTTTACAGTTAAAATTACTATATTGTAGGGTTAAATTAAAAACACAACGCCACTAAATTTGTGCAGACTACCTTTCATGATCATCCTAAAATCATTAATCTGTCAATTCTACCATGGGTCAAAATCAAAATATAGAAGTAGAAATAACTATGCTTCATTGTTAATTCAAAAACATTTCAACTTTGATAAACAGATAGGTGAGGTCAAGTTAAAAAGATTTTTGTAGTAATTTAGAATGTATTCAATATTTAAATAAATGGTGGGATTATTTTACAATAAATTAAAAAAAAACACATTGAGAGATTTCAATTGCTCTTTTTATTTCATTAAAAAATGCAACAATTATTGTTGTTAGTAAATGTGAATTGGCTATAGAATTGGGGTCCATCAAAATAATTGAAACTGAATATGTGGAATGTTGGTACCGGACTAAGTTCTAATGGCATTGTTCATCTTCACTTCGTGAGAGTATAAGGTATTATACATCGATTTTCATACGATTGTTTTACATGTTAAATACCGTTTACAACATTCGTTGTTTTTTTCTCTTCTAACAATCTAATGTAATTAACCGTGTCATTAAAAATATTTCTGCTGTCGAGAAACAGATTAAACTGATGCTTTATTGGCATTAGGCATCCTTTTGAATTTATGAGCACATCATTATTTTTTTTAATAATAAAAATATTGTAATAAATGATTTAGTTGGATGTTATGCAATGTGGCATATAGTTTTTATTCGATGGTTATGAATGGTTGATGAATATCATTACTTAACTGTTTGCCGATCTTGTTATCAACTACAGGGCATTAAGTAGTGTGTTACAAATCGATTTAATCACTTTAACTATTTCTTCGACAATACATAGATGCAACGTCTTATCTCGTAAATTTCGGCTTACTGTGTAAATCTAACGAAAAGTTTAAAAACATGTTCCTTGGCCTTAACCTAACTTTTGGATTGTCTTTGTCTTTGAATCTAGTTTTCTCCGTATCTTCATTTTCGTCTTCGAGATTGTCATAATCGCATTCGATTCGCATGAATATATCTTCATTGTTGAATTGAAAATTGTTGTTTCCGGGACCGTCGCTGCCAGGCGTGGTTCGAAACGACTTGTCGACGTAGATTCTGGTGCAGTTTTGAGGGCACGCATGCTGTACAAGTATATTTGAAAACGGTGAGCCATGAAGAATAGCCAAGTTGGTGAAGAAACCATGAAGAGAGTTGCACAGGTTATGGCACAGATGGCAGTACATGTAATCGATTCTCAATGTTCCAAATATGCGAGCAGCTGCAGCAGTTGGCTACTTTTTGCCTTTCGAGAGTATCCGATGTGGTAGAAGTATTTAGCAACAAAGTACCAGAATAGCTCACAACTTTCCGGGAAGTTGTAATTCAGGACAAACTTCAGCTTCACCACCAAGTCGATACAACGAAGAAACGAAGGAAGCTTGAATTGCATACTCGACGTTACAACGTAGAAGGCCACAATTTTCTCCGTCTTTCCAATCACAAAAACGCGTGGAAAAAATTGAACTTCTTCTTCTTTCAGCTCGTCACGTAGCTCTTCCACTACTTCCTGAAACTCTTGCTCTGTTTTGCATGCATAGCACATATCTGTTTGTGCTTGCAATATCGTTGGTAGCTTCCGAGCCGATGTGCGCACCGGTTTCACGACTGCATGAAATATTGTGCAACATATGAAGTTTCTAGTATCTGAAATATATTAAAAAATGAAGCAGATGTTAAAACGAAATTGAGTTTAATACATGGCTGAGATTAGTGGAAATATCCAATGCCCAATGATATTTACTACAATCAGATATCAGATTGGCATTAAAAGTAAAATATGGAGATAATAATGAAAAAGTATTGTGTAAACCCGAAATAAATCATAAAATTAGTGATAAATTGATTCTTGACCGTAGGAATTTCTCTAAGCGACATCCTCATAATCATTGGCGTAACTAAGAGGGGGGGGGGGGCGGGGGCTGGCCCTCCCCAGACCTAAATTGATTCAGAATAGGTCGTGCGACACCTCAAACTTCATGATTTTACAAAGCAATGATAGGAATGATATTTTTAGGGTTCCTGGTCCACTCGGACTCAAACTGGCCACATCGGTCACAATCCAGGGACCTACGGAATGGCCATTTTCTAAATTGATTCAAAATAGGTCGTGTGACGCCTCAAACTT
Source organism: Armigeres subalbatus (assembly GCF_024139115.2). Taxonomy (NCBI): domain Eukaryota; kingdom Metazoa; phylum Arthropoda; class Insecta; order Diptera; family Culicidae; genus Armigeres; species Armigeres subalbatus. The sequence continues at coordinate 304,235,962 of NC_085139.1, read as the reverse complement.
CATGATTTCACAAGGCAATGATGAGAATGATATGTTTAGGGTTCCTGGCCCCCTCGGATCCATTTCGGCCACAATCTGGAGGACCTACGGAATGGCCATTTTCTAAATTTATTCAAAATAGATCGTGCGACACCTCAAACTTCATTATTTTACAAAGCAATGATGGGAATGATATTTTTAAGGTTCCTGGCCCATTCGGATTCAATCCAGCCACATCGGTCACAATCCGGGAACCTACGGAATGGCCATTTTCTAAATTTATTCAAAATAGGTCGTGCGACACCTCAACTTCATGATTTTCCAAAGCAATGATGGGAATGATATTTTTATGGTTCCTGGCCCACTCGGATTCAATCCAGCTACATCGGTCACAATCCGGGGACCAACTGAATGGCCATTTCCTAAATTGATTCAGAATAGGTCGTGCGACACCTCAAACTTCATGGTTTTACAAAGTAATGATGTGAATGATACAAGAGCGTAGCCTGAGGGGCAGGTTGGGGCAAAACAACTCGAAAAATTTGAGGCTCAAGAATTCTCCTTGAAATCCTTCTTGAAGCTCCCCTGGGAACTTCTGAAAATCGTTCGAAAATCTTTCCCATGTAATTGTAATTTCTCCTTATCTAGAAACCCCTCACTGAATTCGTTTTTTAGGAAATGAAGAGTTTTTTTCTTCAATTTTTCTTCTAGTTATTTCTTTGGCTATTCTTCCAGAAAAATCTCCGGCATTTCCTTCAGGAATACTTTTCGAGAGTTCCTTCAAGAATACAAACGTAATTTCCTCCCAAATTCCGCTAGAAGTTTCATCAGAAATTTATGACGGAAATCCTCCGAATTCGCTTCATAATTTCACTTGTAAATCTATAAGAAATTCCTTCGGAAATTCTTCTAGGAACTTCTCCGGGCATTCCTCCAGGATCTGTTCCAATAATTCCTCCAGGATAACTTTCAGGAGTTTTTCCGGGAATACTCCATAAATTTAATAGCGAAATCCTCTAGGATTTCATTCTGGAATTCTTTTCGCTATTTCCTCGGAAATTCTTTCAGGTATTCTCCCGGGAATTGCTTCAGGTACTTCTCCAGGAATTCCTTCAGCAAATTCTCCCTAAATTTTACCGCGGAATTGTCCTAGAATGCTTTCCGGACTTCACTAGAAATTTACTACAGAATTTCATTCGGATATTAATTTGAGTTCCTCCAAGATATCTCGCTTAACTTTTCAAAAGGACCTAAGTAACATTTTTTTCATGAATTAATTTGAGTACTGCAATCAAAAGCTTTCTTGTTTTTCTGTTGATTGCGCTATTCAAATTAATTCACGAAAAAAATGTTACTTAGGTCCTTTTGAAAAGTTAAGCGAGATATCTTCCATGAGTTCTTCCAGGAATTTCTTCAGAACTAGCCTCCGGGAATTCATCCGGTAATTTCTTCAGCATTTCATCTGGGAATTTCTGCATTAATTCCTCCTGGTATTTTTCCAGGAATTCTTTCAGATATTTATTCAGAATTATTTATCAACTTCTGGAGAAATTTCTTAAAGAACTACAGGAAGTATTTCTAGAGTAACTTCCAGAGAAACTATTGGAAGAACTTTGGGAGAAATTTCCAGCTAAATTTCCAAAGAAGGCCTAAATGATTTCCTGAAAAAAGCTTGCATGGTTTCCTGGCAGAGCTACTAGTGGAATTCCCGGATAAACACCCGGATGAATTGCCTGTGGAATTCCTGGAGGAACTATCGGAGGAATTCTTGAAATAACTTCCGGAGGAATTTCTGAAAAAAGCTCCCGGGAGAATTTTCAAATGAACCCCCGAAGGAACTGCTAGTGAAACTACCAGAAGAATTCTCGGAAAAAATCTTGGATAATTCATCTTATAGACAAATCTCGTCTAGCTGAAACCTTTCTAGGGGTATGTAGCTGGATCATCATCATCATCAGAGAACCTCCCGGAGAATTCCTTGAGGAGCTCCAAGAGAAATTCTCGGTGGAGATTCTGGAGGAATTTCTATATAAATTCCTGAAGAAGCCCAAATGAATTTCAGAAAGAAGGCTTGAATGAAGTCCCGGAGGAAATTCTGGAGAAATTCCCGGAAGAATTTTCAGAGGAACCCCCGTAGGATCTGCCGATAGAACTACCGAAATAATTCTCGGAGAAAATCCTGCATTAACTCTTTGAGGAACTGCCGGTGGAATTTCCGGAGGAACTCCAGGAGGAATTTTCGGAAAAACTACTGGAGGAGCTCGCAGTAGAAATCTTGAAGTTTCCACCGAAATTCTTTCAGGATTTCTTTGGGAATTAATCTAGGAATTCCTCCGAAAATTCCATTGTTGATTTCATTTACGGTATAATTTCGGTGGAATTCCTGGGTCCCTGGATTATGACCGATGTGGCCGGATTGAATCCCAGTGGGCCAGGAACTCTAGAAATATCATTCCCAGCATTGCTTTGTAAAATCATGAAGTTTGAGGTGTCGCACGACCTATTTTGAATCAATTTAGAAAATGGCCATTCCGCAGGTCCCCGGATTGTGACCGATGTGGCCGAATTGAATCTAAGTGGGCCAGGATCCCTAAAAATATCATTCCCATCATTGGTTTGTGAAATCATGAAGTTTGAGGTGTCGCACGACCTATTTTGAATAAATTTAGAAAATGGCCATTCCGTAGGTCCTCCAGATTGTGGCCGAAATGGATCCGAGTGGGCCAGGAACCCTAAACATATCATTCTCATCATTGCCTTGTGAAATCATGAAGTTTGAGGTGTCGCACGACCTATTTTGAATCAATTTAGAAAATGACCATTCCGTAGGTCCCTGGATTGTGACCGATGTGGCCAGTTTGAGTCCGAGTGGACCAGGAACCCTAAAAATATCATACCCATCATTGCTTTGTGAAATCATGAAATTTGGGATGTCGCACGACCTGTTTTGACTTAAAATTGTAAATGACCACTTATTCCGGGGTCAACTAACCTCAACGGAATCTGGAATAATTCTGGAACCGTACTGTGGACAGCCTCGAAACTAGTATAAACAGAAAATTGGGATCCATCCGGATGGAATGCAACTTGTTGCGGACGAATCGGTCAAGAAATGCGTTGGGGACGGAAAGGTTAAGAAAACCTTGTGCACTACTCAAATTCAGTCTAATTGTTCGCATATTGAGTGATGTTGAACAACATGACAAATGAGCAGCAAAAGCATAAAAAGAACCTTGGAAGTGCAGTGCTCCATATCGCCTTAAAAAATATCTCTCACCATCTCTCTTCTGTGATTTTACACAGCCAATCCCAAACGCTGGGCATATATGACCCATCCGTCGGTCCTGAAAGGGTCCAGTCCATTAGGGAACGTACACACGGTCAAGCAGTTCGACCAACATTGACAGACAACAGATATAAAGCTAATGCACTAGCTTCACTAATTTATACTAAATGATTGGAATTGCATAGTATGCGAAAATAAAACAAATACGTTTTTATATAAAAATCTTAGAATGGTCGCACCTAGAATCCCTGCCAATAAAAGCAAGATTACCGGTCGTAAGTATTATATGTGCAGCTCAAACCCGATTTTTTGAACTCACGACAATCAATTTTTCTCCTATTAATGGCGGGCATAGAAAACTTTCAAATAATAACTAAGGAAATGCTAATAGAACACTAAGTTGAAAAGCAGGCCAAGTTCCATTTGGAATGTAGAGCCATAAAAGAAGACGGATTTATCCTATAATTCATTAACGAATATAATTATCGAATATGTAATGACCTGTGCAGATTACGAGCTTAATGACATGATAAAAGAGTATCTTGATGTCAAAGTTCAATCATTTTCGAGATCATTTTATACTAATTTCAGTTCTAACTATCACATTAATGCTCGTTAGGGGTGATTCAAATATGACGTCCACTTCTTTTTGGGATTTATAGACCCTTTCTAGAGGGGGGGACTCTGTCACGCTTTTTTGTATACCTAGTACATGTACTGTCACAACATCTCACACCCCCTCCCGCCCTAAAACCTGTGACATCATTTGTGAACGACCCCTTATCTGAATAGGCTATAAGCGAGACATAGGCATCGCACATTAGTATCGCCGTAAAGTGGAGAAGTCAGGTGCAAGCATCACTGTATCCATACAATTAATTAGTGTATCATACGAATCTTGCGCTAAATATCTTCTAGATTTCGAGTAGATATACATGTCAATCGTTAATGAAATGTAATCGTTATAGTGTATCCTTTTAGTTTCTTTTTGTGAAAATCTCCCACAAAAGAGCTTACTTCATAGTCTTAGGGTGAAGCAAGAGTAGACGCGAACACGCGATGCGACAGTGCAATTTGACATTGCATTGATAATAAATGTTATTCCTTTACGTGAGTCGCGTCGCATCGCACATCGCGTTCACTCTGGCAGACACCTTAATGAAATATTCCATGTTCAAAATGGGTTTGTCGTCTTTTGGTCTTTATTTGCAGTGTCATAGATATAAGTTATCATCTGATCTAGTACAATATCCTTTGAAATTGAAGCTGATTTTTTGCCAGAAGAATAACTTAAGTTTGTATCTCACCTGGATTTAAAACTGCATAGATATAACGTCAGACAAAATCACTATTTTCGCTTCCAGCTTACTGAATTGTGTGCTTCGACATCAATTTAGTTATCTCTGCCGGTGATTAAAGCTGCCCCCTAATGGGTGCTGAATTGGGTGCAAGTCTCAATCCAATCAGAAATAATTCCTCCTTAATACTCCGGAAATGTTTTAGGATAGGTTTGTACCTAGTAGCGGTGGATGCTTTTGCCCAAGCGTGAAGCCACTCTGGTAAAGTTGGTTGCTAAAATACTGGAATGTTAAATATATGTTGATTGCAGCTTAAAAGTTTAAAATTATTTTTATACTTACTATTACTTGACTAGATACAGAAAAATCACTTGAATCACTTGAGAACGACCTGTTTCCTGGTTTAATACTTTAACAGCTGACAGGTTTGCTTTAATTAAATCATAATTACAACACTTTGAACTGAAATGTTTGTTGTTGACTGGGGATCGGAGTTGCTGACAACCGCAATTTGACAGTAAGGCATATATGCACCACGCTTCATTATTTCGAATTACGTTAAGGCAAGTATACATCTGTGCGTAAAAGTTTGAATGATAAATGGAAAATGAATGAGAAAAAGAAATCTTAATGAATATTTTGCGGCCGAATGGGCACTTTATAGCATTAGCGTTTTGATATATTGTTTTAGTTGAATATTTGGGTTTTCTTCTAAGTGTTACGATTTTATGTTGCACATTGCTTTTGTTACGTCATATTTGCCACTATTTACCTTGACTCAAAGATTCGTCCTCCAGGTGGATAAGCAACTGCCGTGAATAATCGTCCTTCAATCCTTCCCGTTGAGCGTACTCTATTAGTCGAGTAGCAAATCTGTCCCAAGAGTTGAAAATGTTTGATGGATTGCCAGCTTTTGCATAAATCGCATCAAAATCCGCGTCGATCTAAAAGAAATAGAATATGTTCAATAATAAATCTGCAATTGAAAAAAGTACTTTGTATTACCAATAAATATCCGTTTTCGTCCGCAAGTCGTGGCCACTCTTTGAGTGTATTCCTCTTGTCTGCATGTGTATCCTGAGAAATACACCGTATGCGCAGCAGTAGTGACTCTTTCCAAAGCTGTGCGACTTTCTCAATCGGTTGTTGGTTATTTCGGAGCCAATTTTTTAAACAATTCTGTTTTTCAATTTCTGCAAAGTTGAGTAAGATGAGTAAGAATTAATAACTTAGGCTTACCTTCTAACCTTCGGCCGATAGCACTACGGCCTTTGCTTCCAATAATTTCCAGTAGTCCATATCCGACGAACCGATGCGTTTTCTGTCTAACAATGCTTTTTTATTTCGATTATGGAAGCGATCATAAAGCAACCCAGACGGATGTTTTTTCCCAATTGTACCGTCTCGTGGGTTATAGTAGACCGCCTATGAGAAACAAATGAAAGCGTTAGTAATATCTCATATATGTAAATATAAGTAAAGTGTCATTACAGCTATTTCCGGAGGAAATATTTCGGCGATGAAATCTGCAAACCGAGCCATATCCGACAATGTAAAATAGCACTCATTGGCTATGTAGTAGTCTACGACCGTATGAGCCAGATATTTTTTGTGTTGAGTATCCAACAGCCGATGCTTATTGTAATAATTTCGAACGATTTTTCCCTTCTCGTTTCTCTCCAAAATATCTTCCAGTAGATTCTTCGTCACTGATGAAGATAGCAAAGGATGCTTAGATGATCCTGGAGCAGAACTCTGGTAGGACTTTTCGTTAACAGTGGCATTCGATTCATATAATGAGCTTTCTGGCCAACTTTTTAGTTTTTGTTTCAGCGCATACTTGTGGCCAGTCCATTTGGCTAACGAGAAAATCTCTGAAACAGCAGCTTCATCCATGTCCTTCAAATATCCGAGTGTAATGCCGTGTCCTAAATAGTGTATAAATATGAGCTAGTCTACTGTGTGTTAAATAGGGTAATGAAGGTCTTCTGATTTATTGAATATGCCTCGGAATATGCCAACAACTCAGTGCACTATAGAGTCAATTCACGATACAAAACCGCATAATAGCAATTATTGCCACAATGACCCTTAAAAATAGTATCTACTTGTAACTTACCGATTAAAATGGAATAAATTGAAGCATTCAATCCCCATTTATTCACGACGAGCTCTTCGAGCTCTGGATCTTCGTTGTCCTCTGAAATGTTTATACGTATGTTGTAACTGCTTTCTGCTTTTTAAATTATAAAATTACCTTCAACCATTTCATCCGGATCATCCAGAACCTCATCAAGAACTTCATTCACTTCAATTATTTCAACAGGTTCAGTTTTTTCGGCCATATTTTCAAAGGCAAACATGAAACACGAGATCGAATGAAACACTTGGAAAACAATAATGGCGACTACAAAAAAATTAAGCCTGTTTCTTACCGAAAAGCTCTTTATTTTAGAAATTACCATGCATTTAGATTTGTTTTTACTATGACCGCAGTTGAAATAAAAACACTGCATTAAACAAACATGTGAACTGTTGCAAAACGTCCGATTTTTTTATTTTTACTATGACACGAGACACTCCAAAAATTACTATGGCAATTTTCTGTAGCATATAGTAATTTCATCAACATTTTTATTATTTTTAACTAAATTCATATTCATTTTAACTGATTTCAAATATAGTATTTTTTTAAACAAATGTATGTTTATCATTACTGCACCATTCCTTTCAGTGTACACTCACCGGCGTGCGGTAAACTCACCAGCGAAAGAAAGAGTGGGTCGCATAAAGTGTGGTGAGTATTGTTTGTAGGCTCAATTTTTTGCATTTCTCATGCGCTACAGTGCAAACACTGTGGTGAAATGCCATCTCTGCCGAGAATTGTTTCTGCTTCTGACTTCCCAATGGTTTGGTGATGATGTCTGCGATCATAGTTTCCGAGGGGCAATATTCGACCACCATAATGCCTTTCTCCGACAAATCCTTGGCGAAATGTAGACGCCACTGTTTCTTTGATCACCAGACGGTTCTTCACCATCCGTGAGATCATCAGCTTGGTCTTGCTCTTCCCATCCGTAGAATTCTTCATCCGTATCTTGATCGGTATGTTCCTGGCAATGCTTCTCTTCCTGAGCAACAATCTCCTCCTGAGATGATACAGCTTCTGGCCATTCCGGATCATGTTCAATTTCTTGCGATCCCTGCGCTTCTGGCTTTACCATGTGGTAGTTGTTCGGCTGCTCAATAAAGTGGGCATCACGGCTGATCGTGACTATATTGGTTTCAGTATCCAAAAATCGGAATGCTTTGCGATCTTCGCAATATCCAACGAATGTCAATTTTCGTGATTTACAGTCGATTTTTTTACGTTTTGCACATAAATGCACATAAACATATGCCGAACACCCGAAAATTCGTAGGTGACTTAACTTCGGCATTTTGCCAAACCATTTCTCGTATGGTGTCTTATCAATTACACGAGAAGGTAGCCGATTCTGGACATAAGCAGCTGTCATAACCGCTTCCCCCCAATATTGTTTACCAAGCCCTGCGTCTAGTAACATGCATGTTGCCATCTCCTGCAACGTGCGGTTTTTCCGCTCAGCCACACCATTCTGTTGGGGGCTATAGGCTGCGGTATATTGAGCTTGTATACCTTCCTTCTCATAGAATGCTTTCAATACGCCGTTCACGTATTCTCCACCTCCGTCAGACCGGATAAGGCTCAAATTACCGTAATCCAGTCATTGACGAGAAAGAGAGCCACGTGCTCGTACCACCCCCCAGTAAGAAAACCACCCACCGAGGAGAAAAAGCAGCCTCCAGCTGGATGGGGGAAGTATTTTTGTTTCAAAACTACATCATCCATCAGCGAAGACATATCATAATTATATCCGATGGATGCTTCATTTGGTTGTATTTTGCTTTAGTTTGAAAAAAATCTGCCTTTTGCAACATTGTTTCCCAAGAGGGGAAATCGACGATTTACTCTCACGCTCTCTTATATATGACCTTGTAACACATGGAGCCCTTCTGAAGCGCGTTCTAACATGAGCTACATATCGTTTTATACAGTCTGCTACATCGGATTTTTGTCGCAAGAGACATACGACCAAGCATACGACAGTATATCGACTAAAATCGTCGATAAGCGTCATCAGATACCTGCAGCCGCCTGGAGTCACGTTAGTCATTGGCCCGCATACGTTCGTATGGACAAGGTCGAGTATTCTACTGGCTCGACTATTGGAAGATTTAGGGAAAGAAGTGCGTGGAAGCTTACCTTTGAGACAGTCATCGCACACCTGCCGTAAACCGCAATCCTTCATCTCGAAGTCCTGGCTGAAATTACCTGCTTTAAGCTTTTCCAGGACAGCTGCATCCCGGTGACCGAATCGCCGATGCCACATGTGGCAGTTCGGCAGATGTTGTAACTCCTTACTCAGCTTCCACTGTCTTCAGTATAAATAAATTTCCACTCAGTTCTCCGGAAGCGATAGGCGCTCACTATTGCACATGCTGACCCGACAAAGTTCACTTGAAATCCTTTCTTCGTCAACTTTCGTACAGACACCACTGTCTAACGCCGGAATAAATAGTACTTCCGTTAATTTCACTTCACGCGCTTGTCCATTTTCGTCGACACAATTCACTAAACCTTCCCCGGTTCCGTGCGACATGGACATTGAACCACCAGCAAGTACAACTTGCACCCGTTTGAGGTGAAGAAAGCCCGACCGTTGGTTATGTGGCTCGAGCAGCCACTATCGATATACCAACAACCACTTCGACGAGCACTCCCGATCGTGAAGCAAATCGGAATGTCCTTTTCGGCCGTCAGTTTGGCCTTCGCTTCACTTTTCTTCTGTTTTCCTGCCTTTCTAGTCACTGTTTCCGAATCCGAGTTTTCTTATGTTGCAGCTTCAGCCACTGTCGGCAACCCTTCCGGAAATGTCCGGGTTTTTGGCGGTGAAAACACAGTCGCTTCTTCTGGTCCCTCTGATAAAACTTCATGGCCTTTTCACCCGACACTGTATTCCGTTCGACACGCTTCTGATACTCGTCTAACACCTTTTGCTTAAAGGCTGGTTTAGTTCGGAAAACGTGTCCCGGGATTTGGTCTCCCATATATTAAATTTAAATGGGTGCGGGATTTGCGTTTCCCGTGACAGGAGAAGAAGTCTACACGAAAAACTAATTTCCCGAAGTGTAAACCCAATCGCGGGAAAAGTGTGTACGGATAATAATCCCATGTGTAGAGATGCGAATCCCGCGGGAAACAATTCCGTTTGAATTTATTCCACACGGGAAATGCGTAATCTCGATGGAAATTAATTATGGAAAGAACCTAGTGAAGTGGGTGGTGAAAAATAAGAAATGGTAGAAGTGTGAAGAGGAAACTGAGTAATGAGAAGCGATAAATGAGAAGTGAGCAATGAGCAATTAGTAGTGAGAAGTGAGCAGTGAGAATAAGAAATAAGAAGTGTAAAATTGGAAGTGAAAAGTATGAAATGAGCAGTTTATTGAGTAGTGAGAATGAGACGCTTGAAATGAAAAATGAAAAATCTCTCACTCACCCGCTTACTTACTCACTCGCTCTAACTTATTATCACTCTGTCACTCTCACTCACTCACTCACTATCACTCATTCTCACTCACTTTCACTCATTCACTAAATCTCACTCACTAACTCCCACTTTTTCACTCTCTCTCTCACTCACTCAATTTCACACGTACACTTATTCTCACTCACTCTCTTTCACTCACTCCCACTCACTCCCACTCAATAACTAACGCTTACTTAATCTCTCTCACCTACTCTTTCTCACTTAATCTCTCTCACTCACTGATTCTTACTCACTCATGCACTCAGTCACTATCACTCACTTCCACTCACTCCCACTCAATCACTCACTCTTACTCACTCTCTCTCACTCACTAACGCTCTATCACTCACACACTCTCGCTCATTCACTCACTCAATCTCACACATACACACTCATTCTCACTCACTCACTAATTCTCACCCACTCACTCACTTTCACTCAATCACAATCACGTGTCCGCGGGATTTGTTACGGGATTCAGCTCCGGGTTTTGTCAGGGAAAATTTTTCGCCGATAAGTATCTCCACTGTCAATACATTTTCCGTGATTGGGTTTACACTTCAGGATTTTAGGTAGGTAGGTGAGATTGAGTGAGTGAGTGAGAATGAGTGGGTGTGAAATGCTTTTCAGAGAGTTTGTGAATAATGAAAACTGTTACTGGGAGTCATGATACAAATTTACATGTTATGTTTTATGTATAGTAATGTTTTGTTCAATTTGAAAATCACTATCTGGTTGTCCTGGTTGGGGGCAGCAGGGACTATGTCCAAGGGCTTGACGATCCCTCCCCAGGCCATCTGCGAGTTGTGGCGCCTGCCTAGGATGTGGTGGGGTTTGACAGTGGGCTCTGTTAAACCTCTATAAAAAGCTGCATGAATCCGCAAGTAGGCTCCACCAAAGCGACCGTGTGCCGCTCAAAGCGCACAAGCCCAAGTCCTGGTGTTAGGTGGGACGCTAAACAGCCCTGACACGACGGCCCCCCGACGAGACAGGAGGTTTGCGCAGGCCCAATAAGCCGCCTTTAGAAACAACGATTACGAACGACATAGAAGATAATACGACTTCGATACAATGGCGACCCGGCAACGACCTAGGCGACGAATAAAGGATCACGATTGGAAGCTTGGAACATGGAATTGCAAGTCGCTAGGCTTCGCAGGTTGCGACAGGATAATCTACGATGAATTACATCCCCGCAACTTTGATGTCGTAGCGCTGCAGGAAATCTGCTGGACAGGACAAAAAGTGTGGAAAAGCGGGCATCGAGCGGCTACCTTCTACCAAAGCTCTGGCACCACCAACGAGCTGGGAACCGGCTTCATAGTGCTGAGAAAGATGCGCCAACGCGTGATTGGGCAGCCAATCAACGCAAGGATGTGCAAGCTGAGGATAAAAGGCCGTTTCTTCAACTATAGCATCATCAACGTGCACTGCCCACACGAAGGGAGATCCGACGACGAGAAAGAATCGTTTTAGGCACAGCTGCAGCAGACATACGATGGATGCCCACTGCGGGACGTCAAAATTGTCATGGGTGACATGAACGCTCAGGTAGGAAGGGAGGAAATGTATAGACTTGTCATCGGACCGGATAGTCTGCATACCGTATCGAACGACAACGGCCAACGATGCATCAACTTCGCAGCTTACCGCGGAATGGTAGTCCGAAGCACTTTCTTCCCCCGCAAGAATATCCACAAGGCCACATGGAAATCACCTAATCAAGTAACGGAAAACCAAATCGACCACGTTCTAATCGACGGTAAATTCTTCTCCGACATCACGAACGTACGCATTTACCGCAGTGCGAATATTGAATCCGACCACTACCTCGTTGCAGTATGCCTGCGCTCAAAACTCTCGACGGTGATCAACACGCGTCGGAGTCGTCCGCCGCGGCTAAACATTGGGCGGCTACAAGACTGTAGGCTAGCCCAAGACTACGCGCAGCAGCTGGAAGAGGTTTTCCCAACGGAAGAGCAGCTAGGCGCAGCATCTCTTGAAGATGGCTTGAGAGATATTCGATCCGCCATTGGAAGCACCGCAACCGCTGCACTAGGCACGGTGGCTCCGGATCAGAGAAACGACTGGTATGACGGCGAATGTGAGCAGTTAGTTGAGGAGAAGAATGCAGCATGGGCGAGATTGCTGCAACACCGCACGAGGGCGAACGAGGCACGATACAAACGGGCGCGGAACAGACAAAACTCGATTTGAAGGGGGAAAAAGCGCCAGCAGGAGGATCGAGACCGTGAAGAGACGGAGGAACTGTACCGCGCTAATAACGCACGAAAGTTCTATGAGAAGTTGAACCGTTCACGTAAGGGCCACGTGCCACAGCCCGATATGTGTAAGGACATAAACGGGAACCTTCTTACAAACGAGCGTGAGGTGATCCAAAGGTGGCGGCAGCACTACGAAGAGCACCTAAATGGCGATATGGCAGACAACGGTGGCGGTATGATAATGAACCTAGGAGCACGCGCGCAGGACATGCGACTTCCGGCTCCGAATCTCCAGGAAATCCAGGAGGAGATCGGCCGGCTGAAAAACAACAAAGCCCCTGGAGTTGACCAACTACCAGCAGAGCTGTTTAAACACGGTGGTGAGGCACTGGCTAGAGCGCTGCACTGGGTGATTACCAAGGTTTGGGAGGATGAGGTTCTGCCGCAGGAGTGGATGGAAGGTGTCGTGTGTCCCATCTACAAAAAGGGCGACAAGCTGGATTGTAGCAACTACCGCGCAATCACATTGCTGAACGCCGCCTACAAGGTACTCTCCCAAATTTTATGCCGTCGACTAGCACCAACTGCAAGGGAGTTCGTGGGGCAGTACCAGGCGGGTTTTATGGGCGAACGCTCCACCACGGACCAGGTGTTTGCCATTCGCCAAGTACTGCAGAAATGCCGCGAATACAACGTGCCCACACATCATCTATTTATCGACTTCAAAGCCGCATATGATACAATCGATCGGGACCAGCTATGGCAGCTAATGCACGAAAACGGATTTCCGGATAAACTGATACGGTTGATCAAGGCAACGATTGATCGGGTGATGTGCGTAGTTCGAGTTTCAGTGGCATTCTCGAGTCCCTTCGAAACGCGTAGAGGGTTACGGCAAGGTGATGGTCTCTCGTGTCTGCTATTCAACATCGCTTTGAAAGAAGTAATACGAAGGGCAGGGATTGACACGAGTGGTACGATTTTCACGAAGTCCGTCCAGTTATTTGGTTTCGCCGACGACATTGATATCATGGCACGTAACTTTGAGAGGATGGAGGAAGCCTACATCAGACTGAAAAGCGAAGCTAAACGGATTGGACTAGCCATCAATACGTCGAAGACGAAGTACATGATAGGAAGAGGCTTAAGAGAGGTCAATGTAAGCCACCCACCACGAGTTTCTATCGGTGGTGACGAAATCGAGGTGGTTGAAGAATTCGTGTACTTGGGCTCACTGGTGACCGCCGTTAACGATACCAGCAGAGAAATTCGGAGGCGCATAGTGGCTGGAAATCGTACCTACTTTGGACTCCGTAAGACGCTCCGATCGAAAAGAGTTCGCGTCCGTACCAAACTGACTATCTACATACAAAACGCTTATAAGACCGGTAGTTCTCTACGGGCACGAGACCTGGACGATGCTCGTGGAGGACCAATGCGCACTGGGAGTTTTTGAAAGGAAAGTGTTGCGTACCATCTATGGTGGGGTGCAGATGGCGGACGGTACGTGGAGGAGGCGAATGAACCACGAGTTGCATCAGCTGTTGGGAGAACCATCCATCGTTCACACCGCGAAAATCGGAAGACTGCGGTGGGCCGGGCACGTAGCCAGAATGTCGGACAGTAATCCGGTGAAAATGGTTCCCGACAACGATCCGACGGGAACAGGAAGGCGAGGTGCACAGCCATGGACCGAGCTGAATGGAGAAGACTTTCATGTGCAGCACAGGCCACTCCGGCCTTAGTCTGATAATAAATAAATAAATCTGGTTGTCCTCATTGTTGTTGAAGTATGTCATATAATAATTGAAGTATTTTGATGTATGTAATAGTATAAGTTACGATCATTAGGGCTAAATTGTTTACACTTCAGGATTTTGTTTCGGATTTCCTGTTGGTCATGAACAAATAAATAAGAAAATGGTGTAACGAAGTCCCGTGGAGATATTTCAAGTCGAATCGAACGCTGGGGCCGATTCGAATGGCGGTGAACCGGCGAGGGTGGTCGAAGGTAGGCAGGCGTATTAGGACGACGTGCTGCCGGATGGTTCGCCTGATGGACTTGCCGGGGATCGTTGTAGGGCCGGTTTCGTACGGTGATGTGCCGGCTAAAGGTGGTCGCTTAGGACGGCGTGCTGCCGAATGGTGCGGTTGATGAGCTTGCCGGGGATCGGGGAAAATGGTCAGCAGGCCGATTAGGACGTCGTGCTGCCGGATGCGGCTGATGGACTTGCCGGGGATCTTGGTCGAGGGTCGGCAGGCCGATTAGGGCGGCGTGCTGCCGGATGGTGCGGCTGATGGACTTGCCGGAGAACGTGGTCTATGGTCGACAGGCCGATTAGGGCGGCGTGCTGCCGGATGGTGCGGCTGATGGACTTGCCGGAGAACGTGGTCTACGGTCGACAGGCCGATTAGGGTGGCGTGCTGCCGGATGGTGCGGCTGATGGACTTGCCGGAGAACGTGGTCTATGGTCGGCAGGCCGATTAGGGCGGCGTGCTGCCGGATGGTGCGGCTGATGGACTTGCCGGGGAACGTGGTCGATGCTCGGCAGACCGATTAGGGCGGCGTGCTGCCGGATGGTGCGGCTGATGGACTCGCCGGGGAACGTTGTCGATGCTCGGCAGGCCGATTAGGGCGGCGTGCGGCGGATCCCAAGATGGCCGCGGAGGCGGCTTGTGGATAGCGGGTTCTGCGCCTCGACCCGGGTCCTGGAGACTGCTACGGATAAAAGAAGTCCCTCGGAAAAGGGTCACAAAAGAAAAGGCCCTATTCTGGACCTTTTCCTTTTTTTTGTTTTCTCTCGAAAGATTTGTTACAGTTATTTTTCCACTGAGAAACAGTCTACTTTTAGAAAATCTTGATTAGCATAGCCCGAACTACACTTTTAGAAACTTTAACTTCACCACGTGATTATTACAAAAATTTACTGCGTGCAACCGTCTTCTTACTTTGGTAGTCACGTTCCAACTGTGCTGGAAGCTCTTTTCTTTGGAAGGTTTTGAGTTTTACCTTTGGGTATTAAATTTTGAGAACCAGAAGTAGTCAAACTTCTACAACAGTTCGTTAATGTTGGTGTTGTATTTGTATCACCCTATTATATACGCATCAAGGACAATAAACCAGTTATGAATAAATAGTAGACTACACCGCATGTTTCCCACAAAACATGGTGGCAGAAGGAGCCAATTTGCGTTGATTGAATCACGAAGTTGGTTGGAATCGCGAGCGAGAAGTCGGGAGTCGATAGTGAACGGGTCGGAATTTGGCCAAATAGCAACGAAAATTTAGTTTTCAAGTGCAAGTGAAAGTATGACCTCAAAATGGCTAACATCCCAGTTCCTCTACCACTGAAGCTGGGGGAAAATAACAGAGAGGCGATCAAAATATTTAAGTTGCAATGGAACTACTACGCCGTCGCTACGGAGTTGGAGGAGAAAGCAGCTAACCAGCAAATAGCAACGCTGATGGCCGTCATGGAAGTAGATGGTGTGATGCTGGTAGAAGAATTACAACTATCGGCAGCTGATCGTGCAACACCGACTGCAATTTTGAATAAAATTGAGCAGCATCTGGCTCCCCAGCGGGACAAACGTATGGAGCGAGCGAAGTTCAACACTATGTGCCAGAGCTATGGAGAAAAGATAGAAGAATTTGTGACACGGTTGAAGAAGAAGTTATCAGCCTGCGGATATAGAGCGGCACAGCAAGAAGAAATCTTGAAAGATCGACTGATTGCTGGAATTCGGGACCATAAAGTAAGGAAGGAGTTGCTAAGAGCAGGTGATATTTCGGTCAATGATATGGTGAAAAAAGTCAACGAACATCAACAGATCGAAGATTTGGCAAAGAAATATGAACGTATGACGGCGGTCGCAGAATCTACGATGGACACTTGTAAAGTGACAACTACCAGGAGATTCGAGTACAACTGTAAATATAGAAGGATAAAAACAAGTGCCCTGCCTACGGTAAGAAATGCCTAGTATGTCGCAGTCAGCTATAGACCTTGGCATCATAAAGGTACATGACATCTACAACGTTAATACACTGCATCAAGACTGTGAACAGATACTACGTAAGTATCACGACGTCTTTGAAGGCGACGGAAGGTTCGAAGGGAAATTTAAAATTGAAATCGATGACTCCGTTACAGCTGTTCAACAGAAGGCGCGACGTATTCCATTAGCTTATCTCCCGGAACTGAAGCTGAAGATTGAGGACCTGGAGAAAAGAGGAATCGTAGAACCAGTGAACAAGCACATGGAGTGGTTGAGTAATCTGGTTCTAGTCAAGAAAGGTGATAAACTGCGATTGTGTGTGGATCCGGCGGAGCTCAACCGGGCGATTAGAAGAATGAATCATCAGATTCCTACTATAGAGGAGCTACTTCCCGAATTCGCAAAAGCAAAAATATTCAGCATTCTCGATGCCAAGAACGGATTTTGGCATCTCGAGCTGGAAGAACGTAGTGCTGATTTGACAGCTTTCTGGACACCAATGGGCGTATATCGTTGGAATCGGATGCCGTTCGGAGTTTCGTGCGCACCTGAGTGTCGTGACGCCTACTCGCGAAATTCAAACTTCGGCTGGCATTTTAAAATGCCAACCGCGATAAAAACCAAAACTGAACTATCGCCTTCAAAAATCGCCAAAAGAATGACGCTAAAACTCTTTCGTGGAAGCATCAATCTGAACCCAGCTTCGGCTATCAAAACCGAACGGTCTTTTTCTCGCGCAATACACGTATCCGTTCGTTACCTTCACTCCTCCAACTTCATCAAATCCTATTGCGAAGAGTCTTCATTCTATCCTTCCTTCTTTCCCAAACACGCAGTTATTGCCTAGCCTAACAGCAATGTATTATCCGTTCTCTCTTTCACCTACACGAAGTGCCTCCACCAACGAGATTGGTGGTCGGTGCTTATTTGCTGTCATCAATTGCTTCGTCGATCATCAACTTATATGATTTCCCTCGCTTGATGATGATGATGACGACCGTAGATGCACTGATATAATTCCTTTCACATTTTTTTTGTTCGTTTTTCCTTCTGATAATCTCATATACTACACTGAGGTATTTCAAAAAGCGCAGCAGCAGGTTATTGCGGGTATACGAGGAGTACGTTGCTTGGCGGATGATGTAGTAGTATTTGGATGTGGTGATACGCTGGAAGCGGCTATGCTGGACCACAATCAGAATTTACAAACAGTTCTTCAGAGGTGCAGAGAGAGAGGATTGAAGCTAAACCGAGCAAAAGCGAAAGTGGCATTAACATCAGTTCCATTTTTTGGGCACATTTTAACAGATGAAGGAGTGAAACTTTATCCTGGAAAAACATCAGCGGTATTGAACATCGAGACCCCGAAGAATAAAAAGAATTGCTAACATTTTTAGGACTTGTAACGTACCTGGGTCGTTATCTTCCAAGGCTAGCTGAAGTGAGTGCTCCCCTTCGGAATCTGACTCGTGATACCGCAGAATATGATTGGGATAGAAAAGCAGCGGATGCCTTTCTGCTTATCAAGAAGTTGGTAACGGAAACACCAATACTACGTTATTATGATCCAGCAGAAACACTTGTCATTCAATGCGATGCGAGTATGAGTGGTGTTGGGTGTGTTTTACTCCAAGACGGGCGACCAGTAGCTTATGCTTCTCGAACGCTCAACAAGACGGAGAGTAATTATGCACCAATCGAGCGAGAATGTTTGGCCATTGTTTTCGCGTGCAAAAGATTTGACCAATACGTAGCAGGGCGGTATACGGTAGTGGAATCGGACCACAAACCATTGGAAGATATTTTTGGAAAGCCGATAACGGATGCACCACTTAGGCTGCAGAAAATGAGGATGACGTTACAGCGATATTCGCGTGCGCTATCGAAAGGGTAGCGAAATGCATATAGCTGATTTGCTCTCCAGGACAGCTACAACGATTCCGAACGAAATAGCGAATACATGCGGAAAAGTGGACGCGGCGTTCCAAGAGATCGAAAGCATCAACGTAATGGAGTTTATTAATATTTCGGATTACCGTTTTGGAGAAATCACAGCAGAAACCCGAAAGGATTGGACTTTAAGCAAACTGATGACATTGCTCAATGAAGGTTGGCCTGAAAGGAAAGCAGATCTTGATGATGAGATGCATACATACTGGGCGATGAAGAACGAACTGTCATCATATCGAGGCATAATCTTCAAAAGCAGAAGAGTTTTGGTACCCAAAAGCCTTCGAAAAAAAGTACTGGAAAATCTACACATAGCGCATTTAGGTGCGGCTAGAGAATCTTTTTGGCCAGGCATGAGCGACCAGGTTGCAAACTACATTAAAAACTGCATGGTATGTATGGAGTTCAGTGGACAACAACGTAAACCTCCAATGACAACACACCCGATTCCGGAATATCCCTTTCAACGAGTAAATATTGATCTCGGCGAAATCAAGACGGAAGGTAAAAAGATCGCTATAATGGTAACCGCTGACAGTTACTCAGATTTTGTGGAAGTAGATTTTTTGAATGATACTAAGACAACAACCATTATTAGTGCTTGCAAACGTTATTTTGCACGCCACGGCAGTCCAGAGGTGGTGGTCACAGACAACGGTCCACAGTTTGACAATGAAGAATGGTTTAAGTTTGGACGTCAATGGCATTTTGCACCTGTAACCTCGCCTCCCTATCACAACAGGGAAATGGAAAGTCGGAGTCGGCAGTGAAAGCAGTAAAGCAACTGTACCGAAAGTGTGCAAAAAGCGGTACAGACTCCTGGAGAGCTATGCAACAGCATCGCAATACTCCGAACGCCGTTGGATTAAGTCCGAACCAAAGATTATATTCAAGAGATACTAGAAGTACAATACCAGTTGTAACTAACCGTTTAAGGCCACCACAAGCATCTTATGTGGAAGAAAGTATTCGACATAAAAGGACTGTTACTAAGATGAGCTACGATAAGAAAGCGAAGAAGCTACCAGAGTTGCAGATTGGAGCGAATGTTTTGGTACAACGGAGGCCTGACCTGCAGTCAACATGGAAACAAGCTATTTTGCGGCGGCGACATGAAGATCAATCGTGTGAAGTGCAAACGATAAGGGTGCTGTATATCGTAGAAGTGCAGTACACGTAAAACCAGTGCCAACAACTAGCCAAGCCGCACAAGTAGAAAATCAGCATAATGTGCAGCCTAAGCAACAAGGAAACTTGAATCATCAGCAATCAATGAGGAAGTGCGGCGATAATGAGCATCGTGACTCGACGAATGTTCCAGAAAAACGTATTTTTGAACGACGTGACTACAACAAGGGCAATCCACAGGGCGCTGGAGCTTGGTCACCGCCACAGGCTGAACAACAGTCGTCTCGCGCGTTGGGCATGGATGGCAGGCTCAATGCAGCCATAGAAGAGAGTGATATCCCGTTGTCGTCTATAGCAGCTCGACCTAGGCGAGAGGTAGTTAAGCCGAAGCGGTTTTCAGATTATTTGATGAAATTTTTTTTACTTGCCTAAATTTGTTGCTTTTCAAAAAAGGGGGGGATGTTGTATTTGTATCACCCTATTATATATGCATCAAGGACAATAAACCAGTTATGAATAAATAGTAGACTACACCACATGTGTCCCACAAAACAGTTGGCAACCATTCTGCACCGGTATATAAATTTACCACAAGGGAACTGAATGAGTGCCCGCTCAAACCGCTGCAAAGAGATCGCGCATTTGGGTTTCTGTAACGGGTAGTATTGAAGAAGTATTGCGGCTCATGCATGGTTCGTTACAACTGGATGTACGTCGCCAGTAAGGTTGTAACGTAGTATATTTTTTTTATTAGGGTGGGGTAAAGGAATTCGAGGCTCACCGGCGACGTGGATTATTGAGAAGGATGCTTGTGGAGGAGCCACCAAGCTACACATTGGGACCAACGGTTACACGGTTTAAAATCCTCCTCTTGGCCAACCTGAGCGTTGCAATCTATAATGATTTTAACGTCGTGTCTTGGACAGCTGTCGTACTCACGTTCCAGCTGTGCATATAATGCGTCCTTATCATCATCAGTGCTTCCGAAGTGTGGGCTATGGACGATGATAATATTGAAGAACCGGCCTTTGATCCTTATAACCTGCATATTCACTCATTGATCGGCCACCGATCGGTGAAAAAAAGTCTCTCGCGGGATGCTACATATCATATATGTATACAGAGATGATAAGTGAGAGACTTGCTCATTCACTTTAGGATTCAATCCCTGGTTGCTGGGTAAGAGACTAAAGACCGCAAGGTGGGGTCTATTTTATTCCTTCAGGTACGCGAAGTACCAAAGGTACGCTTTACCCAGCATTTGCCGTGGAGTGACTAATTATTGTTATGAAGTGACTCATATAAATATGTAGGGTCAGTGTACGCTCAGTCAGACTAAAAAGGAATTTTATTTGACGATTAGAAAAGTATAGGGGTCTCATTGCGCATCTCGACTCGGTAGCATTTTCGTACGACAGTTCCACCCCAGTGTTGTACACACGCGTCTCAACTGTTGACGTTCGTATTCAGTTTAAATTTCTCTACACCCACCATGTGGATAGACTGACAGCGTTGGAATGTACAGAAGAATGAACTGAGGCTCTAGCATCTCCATAATTTTATCATTCGAAGCAATCAATTCAATCCAATCTAATTAGTCGAAGCAACTTAAATAATGAAGTAGTACAATTAATCAACGTAATTCACAAGATAGGAAAACACTCGTGTCGTATCCGCCGTTCATTTTGTGCGCTTCGCTCAGCCGAATTGAATGCTGATTTATCGAGCAACACTGATCGCGTCCGTTCCGTAACACGTACGTCGAAAAACTGACTAGTTTGCTTCGGACGCTTTATGCTGAATACTCGAGTCCGTTCGTCTCACATTCTCTGTTACACACATACAAACTATATCGAATCGTGTAATACGAAAATTCTCATACAAATACAATCACACTCTCACCATCGCTCAAATCGCTGATCAAACGTCATACACTTTCACTATCTTACTCGTTAAAGTTCGACAGTTCCACGCACACTTAACTATACTACAAGAGGACATTAAACCAATGAAACCTATACAATCGAAGTGATTAATGCATAAATCTTTAGTTGCACTGGAGCAAATTAACCGTCTCTGTTTGCTTCATTTTTTTTAATTTCATAATACTTGCTATATTCTCTACATTCTTCCTCTCTCCTACTCTTTGAAAATGTATAGCACAAGATAACATTCCCAATTATCTAGTTTTGTTTTCATTAAAAAAATACCGTGGTTACCTGTAAAGTCGTGATTTCTAACACGCTCTCAAGATGATAAGTACTATATTTATGATTCCGTAGAAAAAAATACCGTTTCAGTAGAAGCTATGCAAGTTAAGTTGAAAATCGTTTAATCGATTGTAAAATTTAATTATGTTTCGATTCCGAGTACGATTCTAGTTTATTATAATTTCATTACAATCGCTTAACGATGTCGAGAAAAATTTAATTAAATATGCATGACCATATTTTAAAAACTTGTGTTACTATTTGCTCATTTAAAACAAGATATTAAACTCCTACGACAGATTCGGCAAATTATATGTAAATGAGATCCATCATAAATATCACAATTAAAATGCAAACATTTAAAAAAAAATCGACAAATGAGACTAGTAAAAAATAGAACATCCCTACATAAGCTGACTGATAATGACGATGATACACTGATACACAGTCATCATTCGTTCTGACAGTTCTGACACAACATTTTCAGCAGAGCATCAATGCCACTTCAGGTGAGGAACAAACCATCAAGCAAAATTTAATCGATCGAATTTCGTTCTTACGCGAAAGAAATTCGCTGTTGGAAAGCCTTTTTTTCAATAAAATGTGACGTCGTCTACTATTCGCAGAACATTTTTATTAATGACATAACACTTCACCAGAGCTCGCTTGCTCTCGTTGGCAGTGTTTATAGTGTTTATACTGTTTTCGATTAACACAAGCTCAGTATACGTTAGCCCACACCTCTGTTGAAGCAAATCGACATCAATGTTTTCCGTCATCTGTTGGGTTGTTGTGATGTCCCAGGTTGTGATTAGCAACCCTATAACCAGAGACCGGCGGAGTGAAAAACTGTCGAATTGGCAACGTATGAAAATGCATGAAATCGCGAAAATAATACTGGCAGCACTTGAACTTTTTGCTTGCTTCTTATGGATGCAAAAAGTAAACAAGTCGAATTGGAACCGCTTTTGACGGTTCAATTGGAAACAAGATGGCGTCTTCGCCGATCTCTTATTCTAGTATTTCTAGTTGTGATTAATATGTTCAAACATTTTGATCTGGGAATTTTTGATGCGTGTTTCGTGGAATAAAGGTAAGTCATTTTGAAGTTCCAGTATATTTTTATTCTTGAGGAATCATTACAAAGTGTAACATAGATACATATTTCAATTCATGTTCATTTTCAAATGCGTTTATTTCTTTTGATACAGAATTCAAATTCAATTAAGACTATGATGTTATCCACTTACGTCAAGCATTTCGTATAATTTTCGTCCTCTAGCGTCATTGATAAATGTGATACAAAAACATATTCTTAAGCCGCTCTGGTTTTCTTATTGTCCTTGCAGGTCTTCCCTGGCGACTATCAGTTGGGTTGTCATTTGAAGGTCCAGCTACATTTGCATCGAAATTATTAGAGCTGGTCGCTGATTCCTCTTCGAAACCGGATCTCGGCTCCAGCTTCCTTTTGACATCAGCAACGTTCCGAGCATATTGCACCCCTTGTTCATTCTGGATGACCACCTTTGCTCCTTGGCGTGTAAGAACGGTGTATGACTCCGAAGAGAAAGATGCATCGGTCTTGGTTTTCTTCGGGATCAAAAGGACGACTTTATCACCGACTCCTATGTCCGATTCTTTTGCCCCTCGGTGATGATCTGCGTACTTCTTACTCACCAATTTCGATACCGCATCTTGGTCTCGGATATCAGCACGATCCAATTCCTTCAACCGGTTGGACTCCCACAAACTTGGAAAGAACCCGCGATACCGCCACCCTACAAGCAGCTCGAACGGAGTAATTCCTAGACGAGCGTGGGGCTTGATAGTATTATGCGTATGTACATATATTTGTAAGGCTTCTCTCCAATTGCGTCCATCCTGTTTGGCTCCAGCCAGGGCTTTAATTATGCCCTGATTTTGCCTTTCGACGGCGCCGTTGGATTGCGGGTTCAATGGAATCGATTTGTTGACTTTCACTCCCTTTTCTTCCCAGTTCTCAATGAACTCGCTACTCTGAAAAGGGGGACCATTGTCACTCTGTATGGTCAATGGTAAACCCCAGGTAAAAAATAGTCGGTTAAGAGCCATATTAGTACTCTTTGCATCAATACTTTTCATCTCCATTGCTGCAATATACCTCGAATAGATATCGACTACGATTAAAAATTCTCCTGATCCGCAACCTGGAACAGACAAAAAGTCGATCTGCAACACTTGCCAAGGACCGTCTGGCATTGTCCGGTTCGAGAGTGGCAGAGGGGATTCTTTCTGGAGATAACCAGGCAAGTTGAACATTGCTTCACAAAGGACTCAACATCTTTGCTCATGTTTGGCCACCAAAAGTACTCCCTCATTATGCGTTTCATCGCTGAACACCCTATGTGGCCTTGGTGAGCCGTAGTCATGATCTTCTGACGTAGTCCAATCGGAGGTACAATTTTATCGTCCTTGAAAATAATTGAGCCCAATGAACGCAAAGATTTTGCTTCTGCCTCGTATCGTCGAAGATTTTCTGGCCAACACCGCGACTGTATGGACAGTTTTACTTCAGTAAGCTCTGTGTCGTCCTCGGAGGTAAGTTCAATATCCTTCCAATTGATGCTCATCAGATCTCCTTCCAAGGTGTAAAGAAGGTGCTTTCCGTCATCGTCATCAAATGGCTCGTCTTTGCGGGTTTGAGCAATCAAACGCGATAGCGCATCAGCCACGTTCAGGTGGCCTGGTATGCGTTTCACGACAAAGTTGAACGCTTGCAGTCGTAAGGCCCATGCCTCAGCTCGATTAACCGCACGCTTACTGGTTCTGTGTCCGCTGCCGAATATAAACTCATTTGCCTCGGAATCGGTCCGAATGGCAAACGATTTTCCGGTTAAATAAAATGCAAATCGTTCGACTCCCCACACGATGGCTAGCGCCTCTCTTTGCGTTTGGGGGTACTTTGCTTCCGTCTGGGTTAGAGCTTTTGAGGCGCATGAAATGATTCTGGGCTTATTGTCTTGATCAAATTGAATCAAAACCGCGCCCAAACCAACGGGAGATGCATCCACGTAAAGTTCGGTTTCGTCCTCATGCTTGAAATACCCTAGTCGAGAAATTGACTTCAAAGCTTGGTGTTTCAAAAACATGAACTCTTTTTCTTCCGCATCCGACCAGTAAAATACATCTGATTTTGCAAGCTCTCTTAGATGTTTGGTTTTATCAGCTCGCATGTAGATAAAACGCTCCGAAAAATTCATGAATCCCAAGAAACTCTTCACTTCGTATACGGTTTCCGGTCTACGGAAGTTCTCGATAGCATTCAGTTTGCTATCTTCGACTTGCAATCCTTCATCAGAAATGGAAAAGCCTATAAATTTTACATTTTTTTGACCGATCACGCATTTGTCATTATTGATCCGCACGTTGTGCTCCTCCAGCCGACGAAGCACAGCTTTCAGGTTTTCATCGTGCATTTCCTTTGTTTCACCGTGTACTATTATGTCATCTAGATAACACCTCTGACCACGACATCCAGCTAGAACTTTTGTCTGCAATGTCTCCTGAAAAATGTCAGGAGCATTGCAGAGTCCAAAAGGCAAACGTTTGAAACGATAAGTAGCATCACCCGAAAAAAAATTTGTCAAGTGACGCGATTGTTCAGCTATTTCCACATGGAAGAAGGCGCTTGTTAAATCAATAGTGGAAAACCACTTGGCGCCGTGGAGATCAGACAGAATTTCTTCCAGTGTAGGCATTCTGAACGGCGTTCTAATAATGCACTTATTTGGGCCTCTTAGGTCAACCACCAATCGGATGTCGTCTTTGCCCTTAGGCACGACTAACAAAGACGAGCAGAAAGATCGATCCATGGAATCAGTCACATGCTCTATTATACCGGTAGCTAAGAGATCTCCTAGTCTACGTTGTGCCTCCGCTCGAAATGGCAAGGGTATATTCGTGAATATATTTCGGGATGGTGGTTTTGTTCTATCGTACATCAGTACCACCGGTGGGATATTAAACTTAGGGAACTCGTCCGAGATATTCACTGCAAAGATCTCGCCCGGAAAACGCTTGAACGAATTGTTGCATATTACCTTGTCACAAACTGGTACGTCCAGTCCGATCTGCAGAACACTGTAACGGAGCGCTGTCTCCCTACTTAACAAGGGTTTCGCCATCTTAATGACGTAGAATTTTTCGAAATACCGTGGACGGTCTTCCGATATAAATAGCTCTGCCACGAATGTTCCTACAACAGATATATCGTCGGGGCTAGCATACGCTCGAAGGGGTTTATCTGTGCCACTCGATACACAGAATAGCTGCTTCTTTGAACTTTCGTCACTCATGATCGTGTTGAAAACCTCCTCGTCGACCGTATTGACTTCAGCACCTGAGTCGATTAGAAACATCACAGAAACATTTGCAATGTGGCCGAGGATTCTTTCTGCCTTAATGTCCGAGTCGTAGCATCTATCAATAGGAACCGGATCTTGCTGCGGACTCTGTAAATGACCGACAATAAATGCTATTAGTAGCATTCTTATGGACGTAATGACTTTAGCATAAGTTTTCCTCCAATGTCAATGAAATATATTCAAGCAATATTTTAGTGGAAAGAAATTAAATTTTATTTTAATTCAATTTTTCTCACATAATGATACAAAGTTAGACAGATATAGCTATGCAATAACCGGGGAGGAAAGTGGGTCTATGCTAGCATCGATAATAGTTTATGTTGTAAAATCACTTACAGAATCCATTTGTACCTTCTCGTCTTCCTCCTTAGAAACAACTGCAATCTTCTTCGGCTTATTCGAATTCTCTCCATCGTCACTTGCTCTACGTTTCGGTGTAAACGGAGTAGGCACTGGCATCTTACGGCATGCACGTTCGATATGTCCAACCGCGTGACAGTTCCGACAAGTTTTCTCCAAAGCATGACAGTTGGTATGGGAATGGTAACGACTGGTGCATCGCCAACATGGAATTGTATCAGAATTGAATCGTGTGTCATTACGGCGTCTATACCCATTAGCACCCTGAAGTTCTGCCAGTTTCCTGATCGCCTCGGATATTCATCGTTTCTTCCTCTCAGCCTTGATGGGCCAGCTTGGTATCGCTGTTGATAATCAATTCTTGTCGGACCCTGATTAATAGCTGCTATGAATGCTTCAGCTGCAGGTGGGTGATTCTTCGCAAAAATTTCCTCATTTGTCTTGTCCAGGTCGTACCCACGAATCTTATCGACAAGATCGGACAATGAACCTCCTTTTCGTAGCACCTTACGACCTGCCTCTCGAACTTTAATATTGAGCGCATGTAGTTGTATTACCTCTGCTACGGTTTCAGTTAGTTTGTCGTCATCGAAATCACACAACTTAGCCGCAGCTACCACTCGTTTAACGTATTTGAAATCGGCTTCACCAGGTGCCTGAATCATTGCCCTCAATCGCTGTCTCTGGATCAGGCTGTACTCACGGGATCCGAAGAAATCCTTCAACCTTTTCATCGCATTAGAATATGGTGCGATTAATACGTCGGGTGATGTGACTTGAGTAGTTCCCTCTAGGACATCTAGTAATTTACGACCAGCCTTCACCTTTAGAATGTTCATCCTGGTGTTTTCGTCGTTGACACCGATTAGTTCCATCGAAGCTTCTAATAGTTCCTTCCAGGTTTCGAATGACTTGCGGTCGATTTCATCTTCGTTCTCGGCTGGTATACACTCCGGAATATTTAGCGAGGCAACTGACAGTGTGTTCATAGATGTCATTAGCGATGAGCTACTTTGGTTACCCGGGTAGTCTTCGTGCATTGTCGAGTGCCTGGGCATACCATTACCCTCGTCCACTCGTGACTTGAATTCGCGAAGCTGCCTATTGTCTGCTCGTACTTGTTTCAGCTTTACGGACAAGTTAGAAATTTGCTTGCTCTGGGATTCCAAAGTCTTTTCCATTTCCTTTTTCGTTTTCCTAGAATAATCAAATAAAATAAACCACGCATTATTTCCTATGATCACTTCTATAGTTGTCAACAACGTGAACTGTTTCAACCTTCACCTTGTTTTGATATTGAATTCAAGCTTTCACAGTTGTCAATTCTCAGAATTTACGCACACAGAATCTATATGAATTGCAGTACAGTTTTAGTATTAGTGCGCTATATGGACATAAAATCCCTACATTCACATTATCTATAACTACCTTTCTCTGGGCTGAAACATTACGAGTAGCATACATAGATAAAATAAACGGTCTCAAGTGCTATTCATGTGCCATTTTGAATGTGTTCGTACCTATCACGTGCTGAGAAACAAAGATAAAGCGTGTGGGTACAAACAGATCCTTCCATATTTTTTCAGTCTTCTCAGAGACGCCATCTTGGTCCTTTCTTGAGCCAAAGCACACGAGCTTGTTTTAGCGTTATTTTCGTAATACCTTCACAGAGGCAATCAAATACACGGGAAATCAAATGTTTTCACACATTTTCATTTACCATCTCAGAAGCATTTTTAAACAGCCCACACAGAGGCATAAAACTAAAAAAAAAAAATGGATTTTTCAAACTATTTTCCATAGGCCGTCTCAGGGGCTTTAACACATTTATATTCTCTCTTTGTTTCCAGGCGCCGACATTTTATTTAAATTTTTCAGTTGTGGCTAAATATAGCTTTGTCTTGTGCTTCCAGAAACCATTTTGTATTTTGCTGAAAAATCTAGTGTAGACTTTAAGTAGTTTATTGTTTTTCAACTACTTTTATATAATCACCGAGATCGCTGCCATTTTTGAATTTGTCTATAAGACAATTTTCAAGAAGATCATACTTACTTTATGGGAGCGCGTTTTGCGCCAATGTCGTATCCGCCGTTCATTTTGTGCGCTTCGCTCAGCCGAATTGAATGCTGATTTATCGAGCAACACTGATCGCGTCCGTTCCGTAACACGTACGTCGAAAAACTGACTAGTTTGCTTCGGACGCTTTATGCTGAATACTCGAGTCCGTTCGTCTCACATTCTCTGTTACACACATACAAACTATATCGAATCGTGTAATACGAAAATTCTCATACAAATACAATCACACTCTCACCATCGCTCAAATCGCTGATCAAACGTCATACACTTTCACTATCTTACTCGTTAAAGTTCGACAGTTCCACGCACACTTAACTATACTACAAGAGGACATTAAACCAATGAAACCTATACAATCGAAGTGATTAATGCATAAATCTTCAGTTGCACTGGAGCAAATTAACCGTCTCTATTTGCTTCATTTTTTTTTTAATTTCATAATACTTGCTATATTCTCTACAACTCGCACTCGTCGGATAAACGCTATTTTGATTGTTTTATTTTCCTCTAGACATAAGCTTCACTATCTTCGATTCTACTCAGCGTTGGCGCATCATCGGCGGCCGTTGAATGCTTCGTCGCGTGCACTGCCACAAGATTGTCCCTGAGTTGTTTGCGAAATTGTCGCCAACGTAGTTCCTTCAGGTACCACTCGAACAGCTGCTCCCGTGACAGCTGCCGTTTCTCGATGAAGATCCGTATCCGGCTCCACACGTTGTTGACGTTCTGACGCTTCTGCAGTAACCAATAGCGTGGAATCAATAGACACTGCACCGCATCCCTGGCCACCACCGAGCGGTCATCCATGTGTTCACCCACGCCGAATACGGATCCGCAGGAGTAGCTTCCAATGTCCACGAAGTGGTACTCGTAGTCGTGCGCACTTTGCGTTGATTGTTTTCGTGTGTTGTCCTCCGAAGAGGACTCGGCAGTTTGGAGCGTGGTAGATTGCAGTTCGGTCAGTCTGGAGCTCCTTCTGCGGTGGAACTGCGTGATTTCATCCACGATGGGTCGAGGTTCGGCTAGATGATAGCGGCGGCTTCCATATTTTGTTACGGTCTATTCGAGTAGAAGTGAGAAGGGACAATAATTTTAGACACGAAAAACTTTATATTTACACGCGTCAATAAAGGTCTCACTTTGATTAGCTTCAAGCACTGCAACACCACACACCGCCCAGACAGCACGAAATGGACGTAGTTGACGGGTGAACGACCCTCCTCGAAGATGGTGTCATCGGGCTCAAACGTTCGAACTTTGGCCCGCCCGAGACAGTCCCGGCGCTGATCCTCGCTCCAGTGGTTGAAGTATTGGAAACGATCCATGATGTCCGTCAGCTGATTCCATTCCGGATGATGTTGCCTCAGTTTGACGACAACCGGCTTTAGCGCTCTTCCGTTAGTTCACGGGAGGTGCTTCCAGCGTGATGCTTCAGCGGAAAGTAATGAAGGAAAATCAATCGATTCAGGTCTGGGGCTCGCCACGTGACTGAGTAAATTTGGCACCATTTGCGGATTTCCATTATATTCGGGCGAGGGCCTCGAGGGAAAGAGCGCCGTTAGAGTCGAGTAGGTAGGTGCCTGTACCGAGAATTCGATTAGGGGGGTTGATTTGTGTTTTATTACTACTCGTGTACACTCAGGCAAATGAACATAAGAAATACATAAGGCAGAAATTATGAATCTACAAGATTATTTAAAATCGTTGAAACATAAGTCTCTTATGCTTTTCATCCTGAGCTCTTCATTTTTCATTATTGGGACGTATGTCGTTCATTAGTTACGTGTAACGAATTTCATAAGACACATTTCATGTTTTGTTCAAAGTTGATTTGAAGGAAATCATAAGGCATTTTATGAAACACATCATGTTCATTTTAAGTTACCCTAATTGGAAGGAGCTTCAGCCAAGAGAATTATATTCTCACAAATTGTAAAGTTCTTCAAGTCGTGCGGTTGAATTTTTCATCGAGGGAGTCTGAAGAGAATATTGAGTTGAAGATTTCTCAAGTGTTAACTGTGAATAATAAGTGTTTAACAGCAACAGCAAATTTTTAATTTCGCTAGCAATTGCAAGTGAACAGTTTAATTTGAATGAGTTGAGCAACTTTTTTTTCTAGATTCGAAGACATAAAAGAATGCGTTCGACACCACTTGTTTTTTCATACTCCCTCGATGTCCTCGATACAACCGAAAAACGATTTGGAAATCACATGTATGCGTAAATCATGAATGAATCAAACATTTTAATTATTTTCTGCCATTAAGCACATGGCATTATTCGAGAAAATTTTCAATATGCTCGAATTAGAAACTTATAATGCGGCATTATGAATCGAATAATATAAGGGAAAACGGAATAATAAATTCATTAATCTACATTATGAATTCGTTAAGATGTTTCATTGGAATTACGAAATTCATAAGGCATGATTATGGCCTCTAAACACTACTTTTGCAATTCATAAGGTATGGATATGAATTGATTAATGTCTAGCGTACAGCGTTCATGATGCTTCATTGGGATTTCATAAAGGTGCCTTAAGAAAATGTTATGTTTTGTATTAGCCATAAAAATCTTATTCATAAGGAGTTCTTTTGAATTTCAAGTTCAAAACTTGTGGCAAATTTCCAAAAGGCTGAATTATGATATTCGATAGTCAATTTGCCTGAGTGTACGAATGGAGTGATTCGGTTTGGAGGCTTGGTGGGGGCTCGAAGGTCATGCCTGTTTATATGTTTCTGATGCTTTACTACTTTTATGTCTATCTATAGCTATATCAATGTTCCATTCATGCTGGTACCGAAACTAAATTTATTGTTTCCGATGCCTTGAGTCATGAAGCGTGGTAGATCGCAAATCAATCTTGGGTCATACTTTTATTTATGAGTTGGCAGTGATTGTTTCTTCGGAAATATAAAGCATTTAGAAATGTATACAAAAATGCAATGAAAAATATGTTTTTGTTCAAAGGTGTATAAAATGTGTTGTGGATTATTATAACAAAACATGTTCATGATAATACACAGCAAGTCGGCGGAGAAATTTTTCACACTGTCGTGACTGGTCCTGGTCACTCACCGTTGCATCAACAACTCCGATTAGCCGAGTAGGGTGCCACCCACTACTCAACATCGAAGCGGATGCTCGCTGCTACGTCCGATGAGACGTTCCGATATTGGCTGAGGGCGGTGCCACCCGCTTACTCACCATCGCAATGTCATCGGGTTCTCTTTCGGATCCCCCTGTGGGTCCTGGGATGGGCCACCTTGGCCCGTCGATGGTTCTGCCGCTAGATATGCTTCAACATATCGGCCAAAAACTCAAATAATTTGAACCATTTTGCTCATATCTATGGACATATGAGACATGGTTAGTTAGTGATGGGTTAACACTCCATTCGTGCCATTCATCACAGTTGCCATATTTTACCATTAATGCCTTCAATTCATTAGGTGCAATATAATTGTCTACTTTTTGGCGAATTATCAGTAATACGCATTGAGCTTTCATAACTTGGTTACATCGCATGTTCAAGAATTTTTGATATGCGCAGATTTATAATAAGTGTTTTTGTCAGTACATTTAAATAACATTTTTTTTAACTTTAATTTCTTAATTTTTTTTAATAACTTCGTTGCTATCACTTCACACACCACTAATAAAATTCAATTACTAATGTTTTCATATGAAATTGTTCATGTTTTTATCTTGAATTAGTTAAAGAAATGGTGGCGAAATTTAGCACATAAAATTTGATGAGTTGAATAATCGCCACTGGCGAAATTCCTTTGATTGTTTTGAGAACTAAGGCTCTGTCTCATTTGGAGAATTAAACTTAAAAGTGACAGTTCAAAAATTAGCACATAACCCAGTCATAGAAATGGCTGGTGCTACCCAGCAATTCCAATAAGACATCGATGCAAAATGATTCGATATCTGTCAAAAGTAATCTTGCTCTGCGAGCAGGGTTATTTGATAATTATTGAAATGTCACTTTTAAGTTTAATTTCAGTTTAATTCTCCAAATGAGACAGAGCCTAAACATGTATTAATTTTTGCCACCCCTGAAATGTGTCATACATGCTAAGCTAAGCCAAAAAATGTGAGCGCGCAGCAAGCGTTGCCTAAGCTCCGGGCGTTAATGGATGCAATATCCATTTGAAACGTTCGCTTCAACGGAGCAACAACGGGGTGGCGAATGCTAGATCACGGGGGGTGTCGAAAATTAAAAACTTGTGGTGAAAATTAAATCAAAATGCTTGCAACTTAAACGGCATTTTTCTATGAAATAGGAACAATTTATCTTCATAAATAAATCAGAATTACTTGAAAATCATTTGTTTTATCTAAAAATTCCGGGCAGCAGGGACTATGTCCAAGGGCTTGACGATCCCTCCCCAAGCCATCTGCGAGTTGTGGGGCTTGCCTAGGATGTGGTGCGATTTGACAGTGGATCCTGTTAAATTCCTATAAAAAGCTGCATCTCTTGAAGATGGCGGGAGAGATATTTGATTCGGCATTGGAAGCACCGCAACCGCTGCACTAGGCACGGTGGCTCCGGATCAGAGAAACGACTGGTATGACGGCGAATGTGAGCAGTTAGTTGAGGAGAAGGATGCAGCATTGGGCGAGATTGCTGCAACACCGTACGAGAGCGAACAAGGCACGATACAAACGGGCGCGGAATAGACGAAACTCGATTTTTCGGAGGAAAAAGCGCCAGCAGGAAGATCGAGAACGTGAAGAGACGGAGCAACTGTACCGCGCTAATAACGCACGAAAGTTCTATGAGAAGTTAAACCGTTCACGTAAGGGCCACGTGCCACAGCCTGATATGTGTAAGGACATAAACGGGAACCTTCTTACAATCGAGCGTGAGGTGATTCAAAGGTGGCGGCAGCACTACGAAGAGCACCTGAATGGCGATTTGGCAGGCAACGATGGTGGCATGGTGGCAAACTTGGGAGCACGCGTGCAGGACATACGGGAACTGCTCCTGGAATTCATCTCATGGCTCCGATATTCATCCCATCAGAAACAAAGCAATAGAAAGTAATTTAAATTGTTTCTTATTTTTGTGATTTTTTCCAGCAGTGAGCACAAATGTTGACAAAAAGAAGCGACACAATTGATGCTCCATTTCTTTGTTTCGCGATAAGATGAATGTATGTTCAGTGAGATGGAGATTTTTACCCGGCTGTTCGGCCACATTGAGAGTTGACGTAAAGTCAATGTCAACTACTCTCCACGAACAGCCTAGATAGCCGTGTAGTGTCGGCAGCTGGTTATCTGGCTAAGAATAACATTACGGATTGCCTGTTCCAGTGGTAAAAGTCCACCATACAGGTGACCAATTTTCGGTGTGATGCGGCTTTATGCTTACCGTGCCTACGAATGAATGGTTAGGGGGGTCTAATAAGAACCTAACCGCAAACGGAGCCTGTGAAGCACCAGGGCCCCCTTCACAGTATTTTAGCCCTCGCTGCGCTAACCGGAGCTATGGCGTAGTTGACTTCTTACTTCTCCGAGATAATCGGCTACTCTTATTCAACCTCATCGTGAGGTTAAATAAGAGTAGGGTTATGAATATGTGTTTTAATTAGTTTTCAACAAATTGTCACCTATATGGATTCGCATTATGCTTTTTTTTACAGTGTACTCTGTGTCTCGTCCTTGACGTTTGGCTTCGGCTACTCTTGTTCAATCTCATCGTGAGGTTAAATAAGAGTAGGGTTATGAATATGTGTTTTACTTAGTTTTCAACAAATTGTCACCTATATGGATTCGCATTATGCGTTTTTCACAGTGTACTCTGTGTCTCGTCTTTGACGTTCGGCTTTGGCTACTCTTGTTCAATCTCATCGTGAGTGTGGGGTTATGAATATGTGTTTTACTTAGTTTTTCAACAAACTTCCACCTATATGGATTCGCATTTTGCATTTTTTTTACAATGTACTTTGTGTTTGTCACCTACATGGATTCGCATTATGCGCTTTTCACAGTGTACTCTGTGTTTCGTCTTTGACGTTCGGCTTCAGCTACTCTTGTTTAATCTCAACTTGAGGTTGAATAAGGGTGGGGTTATGAAAATGTTTTTTTTTTACTTAGTTTTTTTTTTCAACAAATTGTCACCTATATGGATTCGCATTATGCGTTTTTTTTACAATGTACTTTGTGTATGTTACCTATATGGATTCGCATCATGCGTTTTTCACA
This sequence comes from Armigeres subalbatus, assembly GCF_024139115.2. Taxonomy (NCBI): domain Eukaryota; kingdom Metazoa; phylum Arthropoda; class Insecta; order Diptera; family Culicidae; genus Armigeres; species Armigeres subalbatus. The sequence continues at coordinate 304,201,216 of NC_085139.1, read as the reverse complement.
GTGTACTCTGTGTTTCGTTCTTGACGTTCGGATTCGGCTACTCTTGTTCAATCTCAACGTGAGGTTCAATAAGAATGGGGTTTTGAATATGTGCTTTACTTAGTTTTCAACAAATTGCCACCTATATGGATTCGCATTATGCGATTTTTACAATGTACTTTGTGATTGTCACCTATATGGATTCCCATTATGCGTTTTTCACAGTGCACTCTGTGTTTCGTCTTTGACGTTCGTCCATTGTTACGTCCTCTGTTGTGACACCTCTCTTTAGTCCCTAGCTGAATGCGTGTGAGTCTACATAATTGGCTTTCCTATAAATGGTTCCATTCCCTTTTCCAACTTCACTTCCTCTTCCTTTCCCCTTTTCACTTCCTTTTCCGTCAGGTAAATTATGAGAAAGGTCAGTGAAGGCGATGTCACAAAAATCCCAAATTGAGGGGAACGTGCCTCCTGAGCCGACGTTCTGATACCTGATACCTGATGTTCAGTGAGATGGAGATCGGGGCAGCTCCCCTACGTCTTCTGGCTCCGGATCTCCAGGAAATCCAGGAGGAAATCGCCGGCTGGAAAACAACAAAGCCCCTGGGTTGACCAACTACCATGACAGCTAGTTAAACACGGCATTGAGGTACTAGAGCGCTGCACTGGGTTATTAGCAAGGTTTGGGAGGATGAGGTTCTGCCGCAGGAGTGGATGGATGGTGTCGTGTGCCACATCTATAAAAAGGGCTATAAGCTGGGCGAACGCTCTACCACGGCACAGGTGTTCGCCGTACGTCAGGTGTTGCAGAAATGTCGCGAATACAACGTGCCCACGCATCATTCCTTCGTCGTTTTCAAAGCTGCATACGTCACAATCGTTCGGGAGCAGCTATGGCAGCTAATGCACGAACACAAATTCCCGGATAAACTGATATGGTTGATCAAGGCGACGATGGTTCGGGTGATGTGCGTAGTTCAAGTTTCAGGTGCAATGTGCATTCTCGAACGCGCAACTGGCTACGGTAAGGAGATGGTCTTTTGTGCCAGCTATTCAACATCGCTTCGGAGGAAGTAATACGAAGGTCGCATACACGAGTGGTACGATTTTCACGAAGTCCGTTCAGCTATTTGGTTTCGCCGACGACATTGATCTCACGGCACGTAACTTAGAGAAAAAGAAGAAACCTATATCAGACTGATAAGGGAAGCAAAGTAGATCGCAGGCAGCAGGTACTATGTCCAAGGGCTTGACGATCCCTCCCCAGGCCATCTGCGAGTTGTGGGGCTTGCCTAGGATGTTGTGGGGTTTGACAGTGGGCCCTGTTAAATTCCTATAAAAAGCTGCATGTATCCGCAAGTGGGCCCCACCAAAGCGACCGTGTGACGCTCAAAGCGCACAAGCCCAAGTCCTGGTGTTAGGTGGGACGCTAAACAACCCTGACACGACGGCTCTTCGACGATACAGGAGGTTTGGGCAGGCCCAATAAGCCGCCTGGAAAACCAATAATTACGAACAATATAAGAGATAATGCGACTCGATATAATCGGCAAAGACCTAGGCGACGAATAAAGGATAAACTGACACGGTTGATCAAAGCGACGATGGATCGGGTGATGTGCGTAGTTCGAGTTTCAGGACAATCTAGAAAACGCTCAATTGGTCTATTTATAGTCCAGTAGTCCTCTACGGACACGAGACCTGGACGATGCTCGTGGAGTTTTCGAAAGGAAAGTGCTGCGTACCATCTATGGTGGGGTGCAGATGGCGGACGGTACGTGGAGGAGGCGAATGAACCACGAGTTGCATGAGCTGCTAAGAGAACCATCCATCGTTCACACCGTGAAAATCTGACGACTGCGGTAGGCCGGGCACGTAGCTAGAATGTTGGACAGTAACCCGGTGAAAATGGTTCTCGACAACAATCCGACGGGCACAAGAAGGCGAGGTGCGCAGCGGGCAAGGTGGATCGATCAGGTGGAAGATAACTTATGGACCTTCCGTAGACTGCGTGGTTGGCGACGTGTAGCCATGGACCGAGCCGAATGGAGAAGACTCTTATATACCGCACAGGCCACTTCGGCCTTAGTCTGAATAAATAAAATAAAAGTAGATCGCACTAGTCATCAATACGTCGAAGACGCAGTACATGATAGAAAGAGGCTCAAGAAAGGACAATGTAAGCCATCAACCACGAATTTGTATCGGTGATGACGAAATCGAGGTGGTTAAAGAATTCATGTACTTGGGCTCACTGGTGACCTCCGATAACAATGTAGCAATACAATACCAATATATTTTTCCGTACGTGGAAAGTCGCTTTGATCGAATGTAGTTCGCCGCCGTGGCAAACTGACTATCTACAATTCTCTCAATAGAACGGCAGTTCTCGAGATACGAGGCACGAGACGTGGACGATGCTCGTGGAGGACCAACGCGCACTTGGAGTTTTCGAAAGGAAAGTGCTGCGTACCATCTATGGTGGGGGGGAATTCGAATGAACCGCGAATGGCGAATGAACCACGAGTTGCATTAGCTGTTGGAAAAACCATCCATTGTTCACACCGCGAAAATCGGACGACTGCGATGTGTAAAGGAACGTAGCCAGAATGTCAGGCAGTAATCTGATGAAAATGGTTCTCGATGTCAATCCTACGCGCACAAGAAGGCGAGGTGCGCAGCGAGCAGGGTGAATCAATCAGGTGGAAGACGATTTGCGGACCCTCTGCACACTGCGTGGTTGGCGACATGTACCGAGCTGAACGAAAAAGACTGGTATGCACTGCACAGGAAAATCCGAGAAAATAAATAAATAAATCCTTTCTATTTCTATCTCTGTGTACCGATCGATTTCTGTGTAGCGAAGCATTTTTTGGTGGGCATTGACAACGACTTTGAATCTGCTGGGGAAACCAGTTCCAGCTCCAACCGTTCCAAACGAGAACCAAAACCAGCAGTTCAATGGGGAAATTCGTCGTGATTTTTACTCTGATTTTTTATATATATCGGATATCACAACGGAAACCAGAAGTCGTGGAAACCGGACGTGGTCATCGAACGCAATAGTCAAAGTACTTTGGCTTTTGGTCCTTGGCGGACGCAGTAGGCATTAGTTTCTGATGCCCAGTTGGCGTCTTCTTCTTCTTCTTATTGCCATTACATCCCCCATTGGGACATTGCCGCCTCGCTGCTTAGTGTTCATTCGGCACTTCCACAGTTATTAACCGCGAGGTTTCTAAGCCAAGTTACCATTTTTGCATTCGTATATCATGAGGCTAACACGATGATCCTTTTATGGCCAGGGAAGTCGAGACAACTTCCTAACCGAAAATTGCCTAGACCGGCACCGAGAATCGAACACAGCCACCCTCAGCATGGCCTTATAGCCGCGCATCTTACCGCTAGGCTAAGGAGGTCCCAGTTGGCGTGGGGGATCCTTATTTGGAACGACAAAGATTCTCCAGCCTGCACGAAGCATTCCGGAGGTTCAGGAAACTCCTTCGCTTGTTTCCGATCAAATAACAGTAGGATTGCTGATCCCGATTAGCACAATTCTCTGGCGGGAGTTTTAGAAGATCCTCCAATAAAGCAGGCTATCCCAGAGGAAGCAAGACTGCAGCTTTCACGGAATGGGGCTTTCAGGGGCTGGTCGCTTTGTTACAGAGCCAGGTGAATGCGGGCACAACAATGGAAGCGGTAAAAGTGAAAGTGTTTGAAGAATACGAACGCAATGAGACATTTTTCACGGAGATCGCTAAGAAGAACGGTTGTTGTTTTGGCGGACGGAAAAGTGTTGAAAACAACGGGTTGTGGTTATGGCACACTTCGCAGAGTGAATGGAAATGGAAACGTCATTAATGTGAAACTTTGGGATGTTTTACTCGTGCCATCGTTGACGAGCGGTTTGGTATCCGTTGATAAGCTAACCTCTAAAGGGTTTACTGTTGTCGGTGAACGGGCTGGTAGCCTATATAGACTGCAGCTTGGTGAAGTGTCTCGAAAAGTGGAAGAAATGGCACTCAATCCGCTGTGCCAACATCAGTGGCATCGTCGATTTAGCCACAGGCACCCGGGATTGATTAGCAGAAAAGTGAAAGCAGTGAAAGAAGCTCGGTAGGGGAATGAAGGTCGTCGAGTGCGCTATTCGAATTACCTGCGAGCCGTGTATCGAGGACATACTTGCTCGGAACCCGATACCGAAGGTTGCAGAACGGAAGGCAACACAGGCGTTAGATTTGGTCCACACAGTCCTCTGTGGACCAATGACGACAACAACGCCGGGCGGTAAGAGATTCATCATGACGATGATTGACGACTTCAGTCGTTACACGGTCGTCTATTTACTCGCCAAGAAGTCGGAAACTCCAGGTAAGATTAAGGAATATGTTCGTTTCGTCCACAATTTGTTCGGCTGCAAACCGGAGATCATTCGGTCTGACAGCGGCGTAGAATATCGTTGCAACGAACGAAGCACGTTCTTCGCAGAGGAGGAAATTAAAGCTAATATTCTACAGCATACACCTCGCAACGAAAACGGGGTTGCGGAAAGGAAGAATAGGTCGCTGCAAGAAATGGCGCGGACCATGCTTCTGTATGCTGATCTTCCCAAGCGTTACTGGGGAGAAGCGGTGATGGCAGCGGCGTTCCTACAGAATAGGCTTCCCTCTCGTTCGGTGGACTCCACTCCCTTCGAAAAATGGCACGGACGAAAACCCGAGCTAGACTATCTCCGTGTTTATGGATGTTATGCTTACGTACACGTTCCAGACGTAAAGCGTGGAAAATTCGACGGGAAGGCTCGTAAACTTCGTTTCATTGGATATTCCGAAGAGCAGAAGGGGTATCGCTTTATCGACACTCGCACCGATAAGGTCACGCACGTTTCCTGGAACTGGGAGATGGTTCCTCTCAGGACAACTTGCAGCAGGAGCCAATGCGGGAGCCGACAGGAACTGCAATGTTTTGGTCATTCGAGGACAACGTGGATCAGCAAGCCGAAGAAGAATTTCGTTCAGAGCTAAGCGACGGAAGCGAACCGGAAGATTATTTCGACGTTGATGGAGCCGCTGGCGGAGAGGACCCACTAGCTCTCAAGTAGGAGGAGAGCGAATTCGAGGAAGATCAATCGTGGATACAAGAACAAGCCGATCAGTAACGGAGCCGGCGAATGCGTGGAGTGCTACACAGCCGTCTCAATGATTACGTGGCTGGCGTAGCAGCACACATAGAGGTGGAACCTGTATCGTACGAGGAGGTGATTTCCAGTCCGGAACGAGATGCTAGGACGGCCGCAATGGATAGCGAGATAGCGTCTCACAGGAAGAATGACACATGGGAACTAGTTTCGCTTGTTGGTAGCCGATGGGTATTTAAACTCAAGCGGAACGAAGCAAACGAGATCGTCCGCTACAAAGCACGAATTGTGGTGCGGCGGTTCACACAGATTCCTAGCGTCGACTACGACGAGGTGTTCGCACCTGTGACCCGACACGTAACTCTTCGTACACGCTTGACGTTAGCGGGGAAGAAGAAGCTCGTATTGAAACATCTCGATGTGCGAACAGCCTATCTGTATGGTGACATCAGCGAGGCAGCCACCGGGCTAAACTGCTCAAGGCCAGGAGGAGCTTGTTTGGCGGCTGCGCAGGAGCATATACCTACGGATTAAAGCATTCAGCCCGCTGCTGGAACAAAAAGCTAACGGAAGTGTTGAAGAAGATGGATTTCAACGCCAGCGAGGCAGACCCGTGTCTCTTCATGGGTACTGCGAATGGGAATAAAGTTTACCTGATTGTCTACGTAGACGACCTTCTCGTGGAATGTGAAAGTGAAAACGTGATTGCTCATGTATACGAACAATTGATGAAGAGTTTCGATATTGAATGTCTCGGCTATGTGAAATGTTTCCTGGGCCTAGAAGTGCAGAAGAAAGACAATGTATACAGTGTGTGCTTGGCAAATTACATTGACCAGTTGGTAGCTCGAGTGGGACTCAGTGAAGCGAAAGTGTCTAAGACACCTTTGGTCAAAGGGTTTCTTTGTGATGAAATGAACAGTGAATGGAAGATATCACGAAGTACAGAGGTGCGGTCGGTTCTATAATGTATATTGCCGTGTGCGCTCGCCCTGACATCATGAACAGTGCTGCAATCCTTGGTCGCAAATTTAGTGCCCCTTCGGGAAGTGATTGGACAGCAGTCAAACGCGTAATCCGCTACCTCAAAGGAACGCGCGATTGGAGGCTGAATCTCGGTGGTGATAGTGGAGGACTAGTGGTTTATTCGGACAGCGATTTTGCAGGATATGCTGGAACAAGAAAGTCCACTACCGGCTACGTACTCTTCTACTTTGGAGGAGCGGTTTCTTGGGCTAGCCGCAGACAAGACTGTGTTACACTATCGACACTAGAGGCGGAGTATGTCGCCTTAACAGAGACCTGCCAGGTAGTCGTCTGGATGCTCAGTGACCTTGGAGAAACGCAGACTGTAGCGACTACAGTGAATGAGGACAATCAAGGATGTCTCAGTTTTGCTCGCTCGGAGCGTTCTACTAAGCGGTCCAAGAGACAAAGCGACACTTCGTGAAGAATTTGTGTGAACGCGGAGAAGTGGAGTTGATCTACTGCCCGGCGGACGTTCTAACAAAACCGCTAGGCTTAGTCAAGCATCACATCTTCGCAAAAGAACTTGGGTTGGTCGGAGATCAGCCGAGGGTCAAGCAATGAGGAGGAGTATTGGAAACCAGCATTGACTCTCCCCTCGTCATTCAACGGTTGGTCATCTCACCCATATCTTTAACGCTGGGGCGACTGACGCTCCCTGGCTCCTGGAAGCCGCCAACAGAAAGATAAGTTTTCAGTTAAACTTTGTATCCTTACGATTACTGACGTACAGTAAAAGTCTTTTGTATATTTTATTAATTAAACCGTGGTCGATCTGGTTATCCGAAACCTACGCAAATTTCCCTGTGCGGAGAACCGTACTCTCCCACAGTTTTCGACAGACTTCAGTGGGCTGGTCACTTAGTGTGCATGTCGGAAGAAAAAAAAAATCGAAAACCATATTCAACAGATAACCAGATAGGAGCCGGCGACTTCGTGGAAGGGCGCGAACACGCTGGCTGGCACGCGGTGGAATCGGACCTGGGGACCCTGAACGTTTAGAAGGAACATCGCCCATCAAATTCAAATTCAAATTGTAGCCAACCAGGTATCCAGATAGGTAGTGGTGGTATGTCGATAGACAGGGGTACCATCGAAGTGGTCGAGGAATTCGTCTACATTGGATCCTTGTTAATGACTGACAATATCGTTAGTCATGAAATACGGAGGCGCATCATCTGTAGAAGTCGTGCTACTATGGACTCGAGAAGAAACTTCGATTTAAGAAGACCCGCACCAAATAGACAAGACGCTCAAAAGACTGGTGGTCCTCTATGGACACGAAACATGGATCATGGTCGAAAAGGACTTGCAAACAATTGGAGTTTTCGAGTGAAGCGTGCTTAGAACCATCTTTGGTGGTGTGCAAGAGAACGGTGTTTAACGGCGAAGGATGAACCTTGAGCTTTACATCGAACCCAGTATTCAGATTGTAGCTAAAACTGGAAGGACACGGTGGGTAGGGCATCATGTTGCACGAATGCCGCGCAGTAACCCTGCAAAGATGGTGTTCGCCTTTGATCCGGCTGGTACAAAAAGGCTTGGAGCACAGTGAGCAAGATGGGCGTTAAATAGTGAGTACTGGGCGTTAGTTCTGTGTTATGGAATATTGAGAAAAAAAATAGCAGCGCTCTTGGATTGCTGCTGCAAGACAGTTAAGATGCCCCCGTTGAACTGCCCGATGATGGTGTGATTCTTCGTGGTAGACTTCCTGAGCTGTCGCTATGGCATGAAATCCAGCGAAAAAGGTTAGAACTTTCGGATCAATCAACATCCACAAATGTACTAAAAAATGTGACATTTATTTTCGATAAATTATTAGTACATCTTATTGGAAAACTCCGTAGGACGCGCAGTGCGCCGTTCGTGGCATTTCATTTGCTTACAAGCCTATTCGTATGGTTTTTCTGTTTGTTAGATTGGCTGAATGTGTTGCATTTTTGCAATGGTGAAGAAACGCAACCGTGTCGTTTGGTGAACACTCATTCGCGCGCATTTGCTGAACTTACTCGCTGTGTCTAGAAATTAACTTACCCGAATTAAAATAGAATACACATAGACGGAAGACAGACGAGCATGGAAAAAGTGGGGAAAAGTTGCTTCAGAGCAGTGGGAAACGGAAACCGATGAGCAACTGCTGAGGGTTGTGTGCTAAGAAACGCGCTCTCACTCGCTCACACAATAAATATGGCAGACTAGGTCACTGGCGACTCTCGCATTCACTCGTGCTCTTCGCGCTCACACTCGGGCACTCATTCCGGAACTCATTCTCATGCGTGTTGCATTGAAGGGAAGGTGGGTCGACGGTAGGATGGGAACAGCAGGAGGCAGCACGGTCTACTTTTTCCTAAACAGCAGCTGCTGCTGTTGCTCGGGACTGAGCTTGGCGAACATCTGCTGCGAGGAGGACTGCGGGATGCCGTGGTTCAGGGCCAGAACTTTGGTGATGATGTTGAAATCTTCAGCTGAACGGGTCGTGATGCCGGACTGGACCAGGAGGTTCTCGAGCTGGTTATCGCTGCGGAGTGGCTGGAAGCCACCGATCGGGATGGGTTGGGATGCTCGGAATTGCTGGTTGAAGCCGAAGTTGCCGGTGCCGGATTCATGGCGGAATACGCGATTGCGTTGGTGTTGGGGAAGCTGCTGATCGACGGGAAGCGGACCTTGGATGTTGAGTGGGACCGGTGCTGGGTTGACGTTGAAGGATTGGAATGGCTTCAGAGGGAGCAACTGTTGCTTGGAGAGTTGCGGCGGGGAAGGGGGGATGATGGGGAACTGCTGGACAGGTTGGCTGAGGGATTTGATTTGTTCGATGTCGTTATTTCGCGACAGGGTGGGTTGGAAGTTGACGGCTTCCTTGAACGGAAGCTGTTGTTCCACGGAGATTTGGACGGTTTTGCTGGGCAGCGTTACGCTTGGGATAAACTGGACAGCTGGGGTGTTGCGGGGCAGCTCTTGGAAGAATTGCGGTTGCTGGAGTTGAGGGAGAATGATGGGTTTGGTCTGTGGCTGTTGTTGGGATTGCTGTGGCAATTGCTGGAACTGTGGCGGAGGGAGGTTATTCGGGAGCTGTTGGTTGGGGAATGGCTTGAAGATTTGCTGCTGCTGTTGTTGGTGGAGTTTGAGCTGTTGTTGCTGTTGCTGGAGTTGTTGTTGCTGCTGACGGAAGAGTCGCTGCTCTTCTTCGAATTTTTGTAGCCGATGGCGGGTTTCTTCTTCAAGACGAACGCGTTGCTGTTGAAGTTGTTGCTGCTGTTGGAGAATAATTTGTTGCTCCTGGAGGATCTTAGAACGTAGGAGCTGCTCTTGGATGCGTTGTTGCGTCTGCAGGGTGATGAGCTGCTGTTCGAGTATACGCGTTTTCTCTTCAAGTGCTTGTGTGTTCAGGGGAATCGGAGTAACGGCAGCAGCGGGTTGTGTTGGGTTAGGCAGCTGCGGAACTTGAGTAGTGGGGTTGATGGTAGGTGCCACGGGGGCTGACGCGCGGAAGTCCACGGAGGCCTTTTTGGGAGGGGATTGAAGCAAAGGAATAACGTTGCGTGGGACGCCTAGTTGGTCTTGTTGCACGGTGAAGGCGGCCACAAGGGGAGCCTGGTAAATCTTGACATCTCCGCTTTTGACTCGTTCGATGTTTTCTCCATCGGCGTTGTGAGTCGGAAGTTTGGCTGTCGTAGTCGGAGCAGCGGTTGTTGTAGTTGTGGCAGCTTGCGTCACTTGTGAGGTAGTGTTACTGCTGGCTAAGGCCGTTACGATGGAAAGCTTACTATCTCCTTGGAGTTTGTTGTTCAATCCTGACGAAACACTGCGAACGACCTGATTGGTGTTCAGCTCGTTGTCGGGATCCTTTATTGGATTTGGCACTGTCAAGAGATCTTCTTTCGGAGGGGACAGAGTTGTCTTGGGTTTGCTTATGATGATGGTTTTGATGATTTCGTTCTCACCATTTAGGGTGTCAGATTCGGACGAAAAACTGTGATACTTGATGTTGGCATTACGTTCGCGGGTTGTGCTTTCCTCCAGTAGCTCGTCCAGAATTGTAGTGGCGAAGTTCTCCTCCGTAGTGTTGGAGTCGTACTGCTGTTCGCTTTCACTTTCACTATCGCTCTCACTTCCTTCCTGGCGATCCTTGAGATTTCGCAGGGCACGTAACAGAGCCTTCCGCAAGGCCGGATCTATCCGTATTCGTTTGACATCTGTGTTGGCGTCTTTGGAATCGTCGCTAGCGGCAGAACTAGCCGAAACCAGAGCCAGCAGAAGTGCGAAAATGCAAACGAATTTCATCTGAAAAAAAAAAAACAGAAAGAAAATAACGCATATTAGTGGATCCGTTTGTCTGTGGGCTTTGCGCTGGTTCTTGCCCAGCGTGGATGTGGGAAGTGTGTCTTCAATTAGCATATCGTAATTCACACGATAAATTAAGCAGTGATTATCGGTGCGGAGGGCGTGCAGCCGCCTGTACAATTAATGTTTTGTTTATTTAAATCAAGACAAAGTTGAATAGCATAGTTTCCGAGATGGGAGGTCCGAAGCATGGAAGCTTTTGATTGCACCCGGAGCGGAGCGACATGAGGAAACAAGATCGAGACGGATTAGACAGCACAAGTACAGGCGTGGCGCATGAAGAATTGGAAAATTTCAATCGAAACCAATGTGAAACATATCAAGTACCCTGTTATGTATGAAGATGTATTCCTCAAAAAGTGTGAAATCGAATTGACTTGTTTGACCTGCCAATAATCAATCATTTGAACCATAGACAGTACTTGAAGAGCCTGATAGCCCGAAGCCAAATAATAAGTAGTGGCAAGTTGTGGTGTCAGATGTTCTCAAACATAGCAAAAGTAGCCATTATGTAACACATAGCGCTGATGATGCCGACTTAGCAGCATCTCTGTTTTCCATTTGAATACAATCGGCGTGGCGTTGAGCCCTCTTGTAGCGATCCATAGCGTGCCGAACACGATATACCTACCAACCATGTCAATAATGATGCTTTAACCGAAACAACCTGGCGGTGAAAACAATGGCCACGGGGCAGCTGCTGGAGCTGATGAGGTTAATGCTTGCTGGCAGGGTAGACGAGCAGTCTGCCGTTTACTGCGGGAGCCTATTCGCCACTTGTTGTCGATGAGGTCTTTAGGCGTGTTATGCATAAGCATGGATTAAATTGTGGTTTATAGGTTTGCTAATGGGTAAAAAAATATTTGATATGTCAATCTCGATTTAGAAAAGAAATCGGTTTAATAGTCAAATAGAGAACATGTCGAGTGGCATGTGGCTTTTAGTCGATTACGACCTTTAGCGTTAATGAAACTATGAGTAAAAAAAATGACAAAAAATCCAAGAAAATACAGGTGGTATTTAAAAAGCTGTGGAAGATCAGGTTGAACGAGAAATGAAAGAATACCAACCGTGTAAGAAAAATAATGGGTGTAGCCAGCCGCCAGAAATTTGTGTGGCGAAAGACATTAACGCGGGTTTTCTCAAAATTAGGAACTTTTCATGAAAAACTATTTGGTACCGGTTATGAAGGATGGTGTCCGCTACTACGGCTACCAAATATTTTTTCTATTAAGGTGCCTAATTTTGAGTAATCGAACCTTAGATGCCTTTCGCCATACTGATTTCAGAAAGTTAACTCCTAGTGTGCCGCTGTAAGCACGCTCAAAGCAGGCGATTCATTAAATTTAGTCATGAATTTGTGGCCTATGAGAACAGTGCCATGTCAAAAGCCATTGCCATAGTTGATCCGCAGCTATGATAAAAAGCTGGATAGTTCCTTTTTATATGTCATTTGGCCGAAAGGGTCGTTTGGCCGAAAGGGTCATTAGGCCGAAATTAATTTGGCTGAAAGGGTCGTTTCGCCGAATGGTTCATTTGGCCGAAAGGTTCGTTTGGCTGAAAGAGTCATTTAGCCGAATGAGTCATTTAGTCGAAAGGGTCATTAGACCGAAAGGGCCATTTGGCCGAAAGGGTCGTTTGGCCGAAAGGGTTGTATGGCCGAAAGGATCATTTAGTCAAAAGGGTTATTTGGCCGAAAGGGTCATTTGACCGAAATGGTCATTAGGCTGAAAGGGTCATTTAGCCGAAAGGGTCATTTGGCCGAAAGGGTCATTTGGCTTAAACGGTCGTTTGGCCAACAGGGTCATTTGGCCGAATAGTTCATTCGAAAAGAGAGAAATTAGGAATGAGAAGAGAGACGTCTCACTTTTCACTCTTCATTTTTCTTTTCACACTGTAAAAAGTGAGAAGTGCGAAATGAGTAGTGAGATGTTTCACTACCAACTTCGCAGACGTCTCACTTCTCAATCCTCATTTCTCACTTCTCACTGTAAAAAAGAGGAGCGCGAAGTGAGAAGTGAAACGTCTCACTACTCACTTTGCGCTTCTCTTTTTTTTACATCGAGCAGTGACAAATGAGGAGTGAGAAGTGAGACGTCTCTCTTCTCACTCCTCATTTATCACTTCTCACTGTCAAAAGTGAGAAACGCAAAGTAAGTAGTGAGACGTCTCATTACTCACGTCGCGCTTTTCACTTTTTACAGTGAGAAGGGAAAAATGAAGAAAGAGAAGTAAGAGGTCTCATTTATCACTTCTTACTCCCCATTTCTCACTTCTCACTGTGAAAAGTGAGTAGTACGAAGGGAGTAGTGAGACGTCTCACTACTCATTTCGCGTTTCTCACTTTTAACAGCGAGAAGCGAAAAATGAAGAGTGAGAAGTGAGACGTCTCTCTTCTCATTGCTAATTTCTCACTTTTCAAATGAACTATTCGGCTAAATTACCCTTTCGGCCAAATTACCCTCTTGACCAAATGACCTATTCGGCCAAACGACCCTTCGGCCAAACGACCTTTCGGCCAAATGACCCTTCGGCCAAACGACCATTTCGGCCAAACGACCATTTCGGCCAAACTGTTGAGGTGTCAATTTCCTATCCCTGTATTTATCTGCGTTGCCCCTACCATATTCGCAGCCTCTGCTGTCAAAACAAGACCGCATGCACCGTTTGCGCATCTTCTGCGTGGCGCCAAGCCTGCCGCCATTTTATTATATTGAAAGTGATCGAACAATCAACACGTTGTGTATTTTTGCTCTGAATAAAGTTGTTGTTAGTTTTAACTTATAAAACGAGTTGTGTTGTTTATTCCGGTTGATTGTCCCGTTTTCTCATTAGGTTATGGACTCAGTAAATCGCGAGTGGTAAATATCGAGAAAATGGAGAAGGAAGATTTTGTGCGCGTTCCGTTGTTCGATGGTTCTAATTATCCGGCGTGGAAGTACCGGATGCTGGTTGTGCTGGAGGAGCACGAGTTAACCGATTGCATCAGTCGGGAAATCGCGGATGTGAACGAACTGAAAATCGAAGTGACAGATTCTGCTGCTGTCCAGGCGGACAAGAAGAAGCAGATCGAATCTAGGAAGAAGAAAGATCGGCGTTGTAAATCATTACTAGTTTAGCGGATTCACGACAATCAGCTGGAGTATGTGCAAGATCAGCCGACGCCGAAAGCAATTTGGTCTGCACTTCAAAGAGTGTTTGAGCGAAAAAGCATAGCAAGCCGGTTGCATCTTAAGAGGAAGATGCTGACACTACGGCACGAGGGAGGAAGATTGCAAGAACACTTCCTTATTTTCGACAAGCTCGTGCGTGAGTATAAAAGCACCGGAGCTCAAATCGACGATTTGGATGTTGTTGGGATCGGCATTCGCAACTGTTGTGACAGCGTTGGAAACCATGCCGGAAGAAAATTTAACGATTGAGTTTGTTAAGTGTCGGCTGCTTGATGAGGAGATCAAGCAGAAAAGCGGTGGTGATGAATGTGGCCTGCCGGCTGGTGAATCGGCAGCTTTTTCTGGAGCAAGTAGGAAAACAACAGGCCAACAGCAGAAGAAAAAGTTCAAGTGTTTTGGTTGCCATAAAGAAGGACACAAGTTGTCGTCGTGCCCTGAGAGGAAAGGTAAGGGATCGAAGAAGAATAGTGTTTACTATGGAGAAGAAGAAAATGGTGTGTGTTTTGTCGCTGCAAATAAATCTTCGAATAGTGAAGTTGGCTGGATCATCGATTCCGGTTCATCGGAGCACTTGACAAACGACAAGAGTTTATTCAAGCAGCTGGTGCCGATGAAGAATCCGGTACAGATCGCAGTGGCGAAGGAAGGTGAATGCATTGTCGCAAAGCAGCATGGTGATTGGTGAGGTAAAACTTTTCTCCACCGTAAATGGTAAGTCGATCCCGATTACTTTGAAAAACGTTCTATACATTTCCGAAGCAAGAATAAATCTTCTATCAGTGAGAAAAATAAAGATAGCTGGCTTGAAAGTGCTGTTCGCGGATGGTAAAGTGCAAATCGAGAATAAAACGGGTATTGTTGCGATAGGTAACCGTCGGGGAAAGTTGTACGAATTAAACTTGTACCGTGAAAGTATACATGATGATTTTTCGTACTATTCGTGTGGGCGAATACCACCCTACTGTCATCGCCTATCTATCCAATGGGAAAAAATGGTGGCTAACATCTCTGGGGTTAGCGCGCGGTGGGCCCCACTGACAATTCAAAATTAGTAAACAAAAACATCATTTCAGGACTAATTTTCTGTGATGGAGTAATTGTTGTTGAGCGATTTGAATTATTTTATTACTATTATCGTTATATACCACCTATTCCGTGCCGTGAAAAATGTGTTCGATTTTCAATTTAATTGTAATAAGACCGTCATTCAACACAACACGGTTAGTACGGTGCAAAACAAATTTCAATATTTGGTAACAATATTGTATCAGAAAATAACGCCCACAGCAAAATAATAACGTGAATTTTATGCTGGAGCCAGAAGCATAGATGGTGTCATCCGGCTGGCGAATACAGAAAGAGCTAGAAATCTGGCATCGACGGTACGGTCATTTGAGTGGAAAGAACCTAAAGCAGTTATTGTGTAACGAAATGGTGATCGGCATGAAAGCAAAAATTGATGGAAAATCCGCGGGCAAAATCGTTTGTGAGCCTTGTATCGTCGGTAAGCAGTCGCGAACATCGTTTTCGGTAGGTGAAGGACGACGATCGACGCGTGTGTTAGAACTCATTCATTCCGACGTTTGTGGGCCTGTGACACCGGTGGGTATCAATGGCGAGAAATATTTCGTGACGTTTATCGACGACTGGAGTCGGTTTACGGTCGTATGCTTGATCAGTTCGAAGGATCAAGTCGTGGATGTTTTCCGAGAATATGAAGCCATAGTATCAGCGAAGTTTGGAAGAAGCATTTCTCGTTTTCGGTGTGATAACGGTTCGGAATACAAGAACCGAGCGTTCCTGCAGTTTTGCAAACAGAAAGGCGTGCAGATAGAGTGGACAGTTCCGTATACGCCGGAACAAAACGGTACCAGTGAGCGTATGAACAGAACACTTGTGGAAAAGGCGAGATCCATGTTGCAGGATGCTGTTGTGAGCAAAGAGCTGTGGCAATTTTTAGCAAATCGCAGTCCAGCGAATTCTATCGATTCACGGAAGACACCTTTTGAGTTGTGGGAAAGTAGGAAGCCTAATGTGGAAAAACTTCGTGTGTTTGGATCGATTTTTTTTTGTGCACATACCGAAGGAGCTAAGGAAGAAGCTTGATGGAAAATCTTGGAAGGGTATGTTCATTGGATATTCGCATAATGGTTATCGTGTTCTGGATCCAAGGCGAAAGAAAATCGTAGTGGCACGAGATGTGATTTTTGTCTAAGAAAAAGACAAGTGTGATGGATTTGAAAGCACTTCTCGTGATTGTGAAGTTTTCCAATTTCCTGTATGTTCTGAAGGATCCGAGTGCAGTGAAAAAGAAAAAGGATCCGAAGAGGGATACCGAAGATGAAGAAGATCATAATGTTTCGGAAGATGATGGAGATGACAAAGGAGGATACGAAAGTTGTGCCGATGAGACGCTTCGAGAAACAGAAAGCCCAGATCAGGCAGATGCAATCGGAGCTAAACGACTACAACGAAATCGAAGTGCCCCCTTATGGCATCACGATTATGACATGAACATCACCGGATATGCCTTGAATGCCTCGAGTTATGTGGACAATTTACCTAGTTCACTACGAGAGTTACGAAAACGAGCTGATTGGCCAAAATGGGAAGCAGCTGTTAGAGAAGAAATCGATGCATTGGAACGGAATCATACTTGGAAGTTGGTCAAGCTACCTGAAGGGCGAACACCGATATCGTGCAAATGGGTGTTCCGCGTGAAACAAAGTGATGATGGGGAGCCATGTCGCTACAAGGCTAGGCTTGTGGCAAGAGGTTTCAATCAGCGACAAGGTTTTGACTACACCGAAACCTATTCCCCGGTGGCGAAGTTAGAAACGCTTCGCATAGTTTTGGCCATCGCAAATCAAGAGAAGATGATGATACACCAAATGGACGTAAAATCAGCTTTCTTGAACGGTTTGATAACGGAAGAGATTTATATGACTCAACCGGAAGGCTACGAGAAAGGAAAGCATTTAGTTTGTAAACTAAATAAATCGCTCTATGGACTGAAGCAGGCGTCAAGAGCCTGGAATACGCGTTTTTATAGTTTCGTGGAGAGGCTTGGATTTCAACGAAGTGCTAGTGATCAGTGTCTATACATTAAAGGTACTGGAGAAAGCAAATTGTTTTTAGTACTGTACGTAGATGACGTATTGCTAATTGGTCGACATTTGAAGTCAATTCAAGCAGTTAAGAAGTGTTTGTCGACGGAGTTCGAAATGACAGATGTGGGGGAAGTAAACTGTTTTCTTGGCATGAAAATCGAACGAAACGTGGAGCAAAGGGTTCTGCGCATCACTCAGCGTTATTTTCTCGAAGGATTGTTGAAGCGATTCAACATGAGTGATTGTAAACCGGTGTCAACACCGATGGAATGCAGATTGCGTCTGAAGAAAGGAGAAGAATCAAAGCGAACGGATAAACCGTATCGAGAACTTGTTGGGTGTTTGATGTACGTTACATTAACCTCTCGACCTGACTTATGTGCCGCTGTAAATTATTTTATTTTTTTATATAATTTATTTAACACTGGGTGCATCTTAAGCGTATACTGCGGTATATACGTGGTACTATAACCCTTGGCCTGGAGTTTTGCGGGAATGATAAAGCACCGTCTATGGAGGCATACTCCGATGCAGATTGGGGGAATGATGTGGTAGATCGACGGTCGTTGACAGGATTTGTTTTTCGTGTTCATGGATGCACCGTGAGCTGGTTAACAAGGAAACAACCAACTGTTTCGTTATCATCGACTGAGGCGGAGCTGATTGCCTTATGTGTTACCACAGACAAACAGACATAACACTCGTCAAATTTCCATCGTTCACTGCTTTACTGGTCAATTCAAATAATCATTAGTTGGCAAATCGATCACTCGTGGCGCGCACATCGGTTTTGCTCTAGTTTGACGTTTGCTCACTACCGCCATCTGGTTCGTGATTTGCCCAACTAACTGAAATCAACAGATGTCGTTAGTGTTTAAACGACGATGAATTTGATGAGTGGATGTTCAATGTGTTATGTCTGTTTGTCTGTGGTGTTACTGTGTGCCATGGAATCTGGATGACTCGATTGCTAAGGGAGCTAGGACTACAGCTGAATGATCCAATAGTATACTTTGAGGACAATCAGTCAACCATTCGCATTGTGGAGGACGAACGGGATATTGGACGATTGAAACACATAGATGTAAAATATCGTTTTGTGCGGGATCTTATTCAGCGAGGGCAAGTAGAAGTGCAATATGTTCCAAGTGCAAATCAACTTGCAGACGTTATGACAAAAGGATTACCAGCCAAGACATTTTTGCTTCATCGTACAAATTTGTGAATGACAGAAATTGAGCGAGGGTGTTGAGGTGTCAATTTCCTATCCCTGTATTTATCTGCGTTGCCCCTACCATATTCGCAGCCTCTGCTGTCAAAACAAGACCGCATCCACCGTTTGCGCATCTTCTGCGTGGCGCCAAGCCTGCCGCCATTTTATTATATTGATAGTGATCGAACAATCAACACGTTGTGTATTTTTGCTCTGAATAAAGTTGTTGTTAGTTTTAACTTATAAAACGAGTTGTGTTGTTTATTCCGGTTGATTGTCCCGTTTTCTCATTACAAACGACCCTTTCGGTCAAACGACCCTTTCGGCGGGTCATTTGGCATGAAGTCATTTGGCATAAGGTCATTTGGCATAACGGACATTTGGCATAATTGTGACCAGCGTCAAAAGTGAGGGTCTTTTGGCATAACGGACATGTAGCATAATTTTTCTTTGCGTTCGCTGAATGGTGAATAAGTGGTGCGGGAAACACCCGGAATAGTAAATATAAGACCCGTCGATAACAATATTAAAAATACATTTTCTTTTCGGGGAAAGAATGCTTTTGCAATGCAATGCTAAAGTAGGCGCATGCCTACTTTAGAGCAATGGTGAATGTAATCCCTCTTTCAAAGTAGGCGTGTGGACGGATTATGGCAATGAAGGATATGATCTCTTCTTTAAAAGTAGGGGCTTGCCCGGATGAAGGTCATGGTGAATGCGATCCCTTCTTTAAAAGTAGACGCTTACCCGGGTTATGGCAATGGAGGATGTGATCCCTTCTTTAAAAGAAGGCGCTTGCCCGGATTATCACAATGGTGGATGTGATTTCTTCTTTAAAAGAAGGCGCTTGTCCGGATTGAGGCAATGACGGATGTGATCCCTCCTTTAAAAGTAGGCGCATTCCCGGATTAAGGCCATGGTGGATGCGATCCCTTCTTTAAAAGTAGGCGCTTGCCCGGATTATGCCAATGGTGGACGTGATTTCTTCTTTAAAAGAAGGCGGTTGCCCGGATTTAGGTAATGGTGGATGTGATCCCTTCTTTAAAAATAGGCGCTTGCACGGATTATGACAATGGAGGATTTGATTCGTTCTTTAAAAGTAGGCGCTTGCCTGGATTGAAGCAATGGTGGATGTAATCCCTTCTTTAAAAGTAGGTGTGTGGCCCGAATTGTGGCAATGTGATACCTTCTTTAAAAGTAGGCCTTGCCCGGATTATGGCAATGGTGGATGTGACACCTTCTTTATAAGTAGGCGCTTGCCGGGAATAAATCAATGGTAGATGCGTTCTCTTCCCCGAGTAGCACAATTCAGATTGATTTGGTTGCAGTAACTCATATGTGACTTGATTGGTTTAAGTAACTCGTCTACGACAAGTGTATTGCTTGAGTTTTTAAAGTTAGGCGCTTGCCCGGAATAAGGCAATGGTGGATTTGATCCGGTCTTAAGGCGCATGCCCGGATTGAAGCAATAGTGGATGTAATCCCTACTTTAAAAGTAGGCATTTGGCCGGAATAAGTCAATGATGGATGTGATCCCTCCCTCGGAAGTAATTCTGCCGTTTTGTTATTTCGTTATTCCGGAAAATGTCTACCATCAGTCTAAATTTATCAGAAAACAGCCTCGACCTACTTTATCTACGCTAAACAATACATGAAATATCCCTTTCGCTCTCACAGTGTGAAATTATGCCAAATGAACTTATGCCAAAGGGCGTTATCCCAAAATGACTTTATGTCAAATGACCCAGACCCCTTTCGGCCAAATGACCTTTTCGGGCAAATTACCCCTTTCGGCCAAATGACCCATTCGGCCAAATTGTAACCTGCTATGCCGTTCCATTGTAAATATGTGTAAATATTCTTAACTTCTTTTTATTATTATTTTCATTAAAACTAGTATAATGAATCGCCTGCTTTGAGCGTGCTTACAGCGGCACACTAGGAGTTAACTTTTGGAAATCAGTATGGCGAAAGACATCTAATGTTTAATATCTCGAAAATAAGCACCTTAATCGAAAAAATATTTGGTAGGCGTAGTAGCGGACACCTTCCTACATAACTGGTACCAAATAGTTTTTCGTGAAAAGTTCCTACTGTTGAGAAAACCCGCGTTAGATGTCTTTCGCCATACAAACTTCAGGTGGTTAACTCTTGCTGGCTGTTTTTACATATACGATAGCGCATGGATACGGCAGCGGCGGGTTGGAAACCAACCACTGTATGTGATTCATTAGATTATAATATGCTTGAAATCGAAACTTAAATAATTAAAAAAAAGGAGAAATGTAAAGAAATAGAAGAAATTGAAATAAAATATATAAATATCGAAAACATGCATTATCCATTATCCTTGAACATCCCCATCCCCATTCTAAATCCACCACACCGTTATCAATGAATTGCCACAGTGGACGGCGACTGTCATCGTACGTCTCTATACCACGAAAGCGGAACCCCTTAAAAGGGACTGTCATCGTGGGAATCGCTCTCTAATAGGTGAACTACTCTCGAATAAAAAAGTTGTGCCGCGAATTCAATCGAAAAAACGAGCAATGGGTAATGTTTTTAACGTAACGTATTTACATTTAACTTCTAGCTTCTATATCTATGGAGTTTGATTATAGGTGTTGATATTGGAAAAGACAACTTCTATGCTGTGTAGAATTATTAGCAAATTGTTTATTCAAAACTTCTGGAAATAAAACTAATAATTAAATACATAATTAGGATTTGTTTTGTTTCTAACTTTGAAATTAACTTTCTAACTATTATTTATAGATTTCTTATTGATGATAGTATTTGAAGTTTAAAAATTCTATTTATAAAATTTTAAAACTTGGGCAAAATAGGCTATTTTAGGGGAACTGTCCCGTTTTCCAAACAAAGAAATATAACACTAATTTGTTAACATGCGTGATGCGTGCCTACTGCTGAAAAAATCACAACAATAAGAAACAAGTCAAGGGGCAGTATCTCTACTAAAATAGAGGTGGTACTGCTACTACGTTAACGAAAAATTATTTAGGCTGTGAACCATGGTTATTTCGCCGTGGTTAAAAATAACCCTGCTCCGGAGCATGGTTAGATTTGACAGTTCGATAGTTAAACTTTGTTCGCGAGAATTTTCGTTCCGAATAACTATCAATCTGTCAAAACTCAAATGGGTCGGCTTCGGAGTAAAATTTGAACCACGATGGGAGAATAACCATCGAAGTGTCAAATTTTAACTAAAAGTTAAACGAATCGGTGGAATGGTTCACAGCCTTAATGTTTTGATTCCAAACTCCGAGTCGACGTCAAGTTTAATAATTCAATTTCTCAGAAAATGAAAAACAAAGAATAAGATAAAGTTTATTTAAATATTCTTCTGGAAATTATTTTTTGCGGACTTTTCTAAAACATTTACATGTAATACAGCGAAATTTTCTAATCTAAATGGATATTAACACTATTGCTGATTGTGCATCTTTAACTGCTAATGCCTACTGCAAATAAATGAAAGCAATTATTTGAATCAAATTTTTATTTTCATCAGTGTAGTTGATTTTTTTGCTGGGGAATCAGAACGGTTATAGTATAACCATGTTTTAATGAATGTGTCGTTTAGTACCAAGCATAACTTAACATATGGTCAGTCATGTGACATGACTCGTACCCATCCCGGGATCATGTGGATTATGAAACCAATCACCTGGTTGAGCAGACCAAATCGACACGGTTGTTTCATAAGGGCCAATGTTGCAAACGTAAACAATGCCTTTTCCTGCAAATTCCTCAACAACTAGGACCGCTCCCAGCCAACAGCCACTTTGAACTGGTGGCGCTCCGCGCCTTCTATCGAACGGAAGTGGAAAATACCACCAGAAGTCTCTAATCTTCCTGAAATCAGCAGAAGAAGTCAATGTTTACGTTTGCGACTTTCGCCCTTTTGAAACAACTATGTCGAAATCTCTTTAATTTTACTCTTCTTCGTCCACCTCCGCAGCCCTCGCTGTCTCAGCCATCATCGGCCACTAGTCGTGAACTCCGAGCGATGCGATGGGCGATTGCATCCATCGCAACCGACACCACTGCATCCGACCATCATCAAGCACAGAATGACAAAAAATGCGTCCTCTTCTTTCATGCATATTCGCAGACCCACCGGCAGTTCTACCGCTGGTGACTGCATGCTGTCGCTGTGTAGGTAAATACAGCGAACGAACGAAACGAAAAATGCGCAAGCAAAAAGCACGTCAGTACGCGCTGCTGTCACAAATTGTAATGACTCGCACACGGCAGGCACTGCTTCTTTTATACACAAAAAAATCTTGCGGTGGACCTGAAGGCCCGTGAATCACAGCACTCAGATGTCCGTGTTCGGAATGCACGGGATTAATTACATATAAAATTTTTACTGGCTTTGACAAGAATTGAAATTTTCAATAGCTTATCGTTCATAGTCTCAAGATCAATGAAATAGACAAAATAATGGATAGTGTCCGAGTCGATTGATATATAAATCTTAAAAATCGATCGAAAGATAAAGGCACTAGTAACGTTCAAAATCTTCCCTTCTAGCGTAACGCTCTCGATTTCCAAAAATCTAAATGACACCCAGTATAGTAAAGAAAGACGTAAGTCCTACGTCAAAACCCCACTCCCTTTTCGTACTCTATAGGCATGAGCATGAGCATTATGAGCATGAGAGCATGAGCATGAGCATTATGACCGCACAATTCGTAGTTGCTACTCCGTGATTGACTGAACTTGCGAAATTGTACAGAGAACACAATGAATGGGGCTTGGGGTTAGCTACCCATTCTCAATGTACACGTTTCGGGAGCTCAAATATTTAAAGTCAATAACGGCCCCGGCCACGTCCTTACGGTCATATAGGAATGGAAGGATTGTTAGTCCGACTCTCGTTGCTACTAGAGACCGAGTATACCTCTGCATCTCCACGATTGTCTTGGGATAGGATTTCGTTTTAGTTACAAAGGATAATTTATCTGGATTCACTTTGGTAAGTGATGCGATCTATGGGATGGGAAATAACACTAATATTTTGGCCGACCGCGCGATCGTTCAGCTGTCCGAAACAAGAGAGATCACGCACTGAACTGTTTAATTTTCATTACCGGCCGCGCAATGCAGAACACAATACTTCAGCCGATCGCGCGATCGTTCTGCTGTCCGAAACAAGAGAGACCACACACTGAACTGATTAATTTTTATTACCGGCCGCGCAATGCAGAACACAATACTTCGGCCGACCGCGCGATCGTTCTGCTGTCCGAAACAAGAGAGATCACGCACTGAACTGTTTAATTTTCATTACCGGCCGCGCAATGCAGAACACAATACTTCGGCCCACCGCGCGATCGTTCTGCTGTCCGAAACAAGAGAAATCACGCACTGAACTGTTTAATTTTCATTACCGGCCGCGCAATGCAGAACACAATACTTCGGCCCACCGCGCGATCGTTCTGCTGTCCGAAACAAGAGAAATCACGCACTCCCTACTCCCTTTTCGTACTCTATAGGGAACAAAAGCGTCAGTGTGACGCCGGAGTGAAAAGACAGCTGCCCCTTGTCTGAAACCGCGGCGGGTTCGGTCACCGACAACGTGCCCAACTCGGGAAGTGAAAGTGTGACGCCGAATAGTGAAGCCAGCAGGTCCGCGTCTGCTACCGAATCGGTTTGTTCGGCCATCGACAACGTGTCCAACCCGAGAAGAGAAAGCGTGACGCCGGATTGTGAAGCCAGCGGCTCCGCGTCTGCAACCGGACCGGTTTGTGCGAGTATCGTCAACGTGTCCAACCCGAGACGTGTAAGCGTGAATCCGGATTGAACAGCCAGCATCTCCGCGGCTGAAACCGAACCGTCTTGCCCGACCATCGACAACGTGTCCAAGCCGAAAGGCCCAGCTCCTCGCCAAACCAGCAGAATCGGCCCCGTGTAGTGGAGACTGCATCCGCCTAGTGAACGAATCGGTTCATCGGAGGCCCGACTTTCGACCCAGCTCGTTGGTTGACTGATGGCATATTGTACCCGTCGGACGGAGAAGTTCGGCCTTGTGGCATTCGGCTAAATGGCTTTCGGCCAAATGACCCTTCCCCGAATTATTGGCAGTGGTTGGTTTTCTACCCGTCGCTGCAGCATCCAGGCGCTATCGTATATGCGCAAATAGACAGCATGAGTTAACCGCCAGAAATTTGCATTGCGAAAGACGTCTATCGCGGGATTTCTCAACATTAGGAACTTTTCATGAAAAACTATTTGGTACCGGTTATGTAGGAAGGTGTCCGCTACTACTTCTTCTTCTTATTGGCATTACATCCCCACACTGGGACAGAGCCGCCTCGCAGCTTAGTGTTCATTAAGCACTTCCACAGTTATTAACTGCGAGGTAGGCGTAGTAGCGGGCCCTTCTTAGCCGTGCGGTAAGACGCGCGGCTACAAAGCAAGACCATGCTGAGGGTGGCTGGGTTCGCTGGGCATAAAAGTCATCGTCTTAGCCTCATGATATACGAATGCAAAAATGGTAACTTGGCTTAGAAACCTCGCAGTTAATAACTGTGGAAGTGCTTAATGAACACTAAGTTGCGAGGCGGCTCTGTCCCAGTGTGGGGATGTAATGCCAATAAGAAGAAGAAGAAGAAGCGCTTGGGCTTGGGGAAGCCCTTGGATAACATAAATAAAGTATGTAGGTTAACCATTTTAACCTCAAAATGAATTCAACTTTTCAAAATTACTCTGTGTTGAAGTTTTGAACGCAATCTCAGATTTTGTACGGGATTTCTGTGAGGGCTCGCCACTGTGCGCTGTAAGATTTTGGTCTAGAACCGATTCATCCGTCTGACCGAGTTTTGGCAGTAAGTCACCAGTGGAGCAAGCCATTGCATTCGTATCCTCTGGAGTGGCCTCAGCCTACTTTAACTCTACTTTATTGATTACTTGCATACTATATATACATGATCAGGTAACGAGGTAACTATCGAGAGGTAAATATTCATAATTATTTACCTATCGATGAGCTGCCTGGTTTTCATTGTCCTGATCTACCTTGACGGGTAGATGCTTTGAGACAATGTAGTGGTAGATCACCACACCAGCGTCGTCCTCCATTGTTAGCAGTGGGCCAACAAGGAACAAATCAAAGCCGTTATCGTTGGTAGTGGGCCAACAAAGTTCAACCGAAGCCGCTCTCGTTAGGGTCTGTTCAAATATTACGTAACGGGTTATTTATTTTTTGTTACGATTTGCTACGCAAAATATGGGGGGTGAGGGTCTCTCGAAGTTTTGTTGCGCGTAACAATAGAGAAAATTATTAAGATATTTTTGAAAAATATTTATTATCTTTAAAATAGCATGAAGTACATAAAAAAATTTAATTATTGTATCGTGCTTCAAGTAGTACTAAAATTTAGATTTTTCCCAAAAAAAAGCATTTGTTACGCGTTACGCACAGGGGTGGGGGTACTTCTGAAAAGTGTTACAGGTTGTTACGAGGGGGTGGGGGGTTCTTGAAAATAACGATTTTCGCGTTACGTAATATTTGAACAGGCCCACTGTGCACGTTGGCGTGTCCCAACATAGTGCACTATGCACCATGGTGCTTCTTCTTCCGGATCGTCGAAAAGTTATCGTTCAAATAGTTGAACAATTCTACCGGTGTTGATTCAGCCGGATAAAGTGCAAGTGAACAAGAAACCTAACAAAACAAGCACATCCGAACAGTTAACGCTAAATGAAAAGAAAAACTGAACGTGAAGCTATATCCGGTGCAGTGTTTCGTCCAAGATGAATACACAGCTAGGTGTTTCAATCTGCCAAATTTATGGACGAGAAGAAGGCGGGGGTGAAAAATTCATTTTCGGTGCAAAACATAAACAAACCGACTGGTTCTCCCATACTAAAATCCAAGATGGCTAAATCGTGAATTTGGCAGATTGGAACACCTAGCTGTGTATTCATCTTGGTTTCGTCCATCGAAATTCATTGTCGGTTGCTCTACCAGTAGCAACATTTCTCCGTTTCGATGCCTGTCGACCATACTCCGATGAAACAGATGCCAACCATAGATGACGATAAATCTCTTATCCACCAGCGTGGGCAGGTAAAAGGAAGGTACTAGTCGGTGCTGCTTCTGGAATTCTAGATGCAAAAACACTTTCGGACCATAATTACAGTCATGCCTGGGACATATTGATCGATCGTTTTGAAAATCCGAGAATAATTATTGACACTCATATCGATGGGTGAAACCCGAGTAGACGTAAATAGCTCAATAATATCAAATGTTGATTAGATATCAAGATGAGATGTGAACATGATTGATATAAGAGATAAAATATCAGACGACAATCCAATATTTTGCACTGAAATATAATGAGGAGATCAAGTTATGCTATTTGTTAGAAGTGATCAATATCATGTGCCTTTAGTTTGTTCTTATCCATAGCATAATTTGATATTTAAATGATATTTCAGTACAAATTTTTGATTTTGTTGCCAGTTTTTTTTATCTCTTATAGCAATCAAGTCTATATCATGTTTTGTTTTTCTGTTCATGGCTTCTACCCGGGAAGTAGCGGGCTTGGTAGTCATATGGCTACTGCTTCTGCCTCATACGCAGGAGGTCGTGGGTTCAATCCCAGGTCCGTTCCATTCTCCTACTTTATATCTTTCTCTTTATTTCTCATGTTCTAGCAATCGCTGGAACTGGAAATGGACTTCCATACCGTTTCCATTACTATTCCTATACCTTCAACTTGAGTATTCTATCAGTAATCTGCTAGAATTGGAAATGAACTATAGAGCTCGTTTCCTACATCCAATTAGAAATTCCATCAGTTACCTTCTCCTATCTATCACATTGGCAGCTCGTTAACCAAGACGGACCTCTGCCTCTCCAACCTAACCCAGAAATTCCAACAAATTCCGCATGAACTCGTGGCAAGTGCAGAGGTATATTCGGCTTGCAGTGGGCGAGTGATTGCATCATCATTTCCTCCCCCTTCCCTACATTGACTTGCATTCTGACGTGGCAGGCGCCAGTATGACCTAACAAATGAGATCACCAGTACTTGTACATTGAAGATGTGTGCTAGTCCCAAGCAAACATCTGTTAATTCCCTGTGCAAGAACAGCTGATCTGGTCATAATGGAGTAGCAACTACGAGCAGTCAATCAAGCTCAAGCTCAAGCTTATGGCTTCTACCCGGGAAGTGTACATTGCGACATCCGAAACTGATGGAGAAACTAGTCAGTTATGTGGTAAAAACCATTTTGGTGTAAGCAACTCTCGAACAAGGTCTAGTTGGAGTTGCTCGGTAAACGTGAATCCCTCTACAGTAACTATCGTGCAACTCACTCCAATGTCTGCGTCTGGTCACACCGAGAATTCCGAATGCTCTCCCTACTAGATCTGTGGATCCCTCTCCGTGGAACACTCCGTTAGGTACAGTTGGCCGATCCTTGTTTTCACATACCTGCTGACGTAAATTTACTAATCAGTATTGGCCATTTCTTCAGTCTATTACGGATTGGACATTTCGTTCTTGGCGAGGGTCTCCCAGAGCTCCATAAAACCGAATTGGATTGGGTAGTTGCTGGAGAGATCCACGATGAATTTGTTGCGTTTCAAAATTCACATCAGGTGAATTCAGTCACCGTTGAATCTTTCAACGATTTGATTAAATGATTCTGGGAAATCGAAGAGATAAATAAATAGTATTTCACAACGTACAGTTGAAGAAGAGAAGTGCGAAGACACTTTCCGAAGTACCCATCGTAGAAACTCATTTGGTAGATATATCGTGAGGCTACCCTTCAGAGAAAACCTTGCACAACTCAGTGATAACCGTTCCTTGGCGCATCGGCGCTTCTATTTTCTGGAACGGCGTCTGCTTCATGACCCAGAGCTTCACGTTTAATAGACTTGTTTAATCGAGGAATACATGGCGCTTGGATACTGTAAACCGAATTGTGAATCAGAGTCTCCAAGCTCTACATTCCAAGTGGAACTTGGCCTGCTTTTCAACTTAGTATTCTATTAGCATTTCCTCAGTTATTAATTGAAAGCCTTTCTATGCCCGCTATTGCATCTTGTGTGGCAAGTACCGAAAACATCCTGACCGGACCGAGAATCGAACTCACCATCTCTGGTTTGGCAATCCAACGCCTTTGCTCACAAGGCTACTGGAGACCTGGAGACCTGAGTCAGATGATCATCTGCTGGCAAACTGAAATATTATATGCCCCACCATGCCATTCTTCGACCGTCAAGCTTCAGTACAAAATTAAGAGTGGCGTTGGGAGTTCTGTCCCCTGTGATCGTCCTTGCCAAACACTTAAGGTTGGCTGGGGCTCTCCTCTCGATGGAGTAATACTCAATTCTTGGTTGCAATTCGGTCCCACCTTAAATAAAGTTACAGACATTCGCATTCCCAGATATGTAATGGCTCCACAATGCGTATTGGTGGAACTGCGCGGATTTTCGGATGCTTCCGGCATGGCATACGAAGCATGTCTCTATGTTCGTGCTATTCACGCAAACGGTTCTATATCCGTCACACTACTCTGCAGTAAATCGAAAATAGCCCCTCTTCAAGTTCTAAACATTCCATACTGTCCAGATTGGTCCAAAAAACCATTCCTGCTATGCAGATACAGTTTTCATTGCTGTTTCTATGGTCAGACAGTCTGATCGTCCTCGCTTGGCTCCGCAAACCACCATCAATGCTGCAATCATTTTTCGATCGACCTGTTGTTCAAAAGGTTAAGCTTTTCTCGTGAGTTACAACGAGTACTTGCCTATGTAGGTAGGTTTATTAACAACTGCCGCATCCATATACCGTCGAATACCGTGTTCAAACCCGTCTGCCTACAATCGAAGAAATGAGATCATCTGTTGGATGAAATTAACAGAATCTAAAGAGAGAAGCCTTATCGGACAATTGGTATGCTTGGACCATTCCTCCAAGATAGGGTATTACGTGTCGGGGGACGAATCCAAAATTCCCGTGTTGCTCAATGTACAGAACATCAATACATTTTACAAATCATTTTTTGACTGAACTCCTGATGTGCTCGTACCGTGAGGAAAACCTCCACATTGGATCATCTGGTCTGCCCAAGGGAGTTACACAATGTGTATTCTATTTGGTTTCGTGATTAATATTGGAGAAATGACAAAAGTTGTAAAATATTTTTCTGGCTTGTGCTAGTCCAGAACTTGCCATCTGCAGTTACCATGTTAGTTTTTTGTCACTCCAAGCTTGGATATGTATTGAACCATATCCATAATATATTCCTGGAGATCAAGAGACATGGTAAGAGCTTGCTTGCTTGCGATCTAAAGGGTGTACGGAATCAAATTGCAACACTTTGAGCTACTCGCCAAAAATTAGTCTATCAACCGATTGTCATGAAATTTTCATGGACTGAAATACAATATGCAAGCTTTGACTACGTATAACATTTTCACTGAAATTCTTAAATACATCCAAATGCTGAAGCTTTTTTCTTAAATGAGCTCATAAGATTTTGTACATGTCCCTAACTAACATTTTTCATCCTGAAATCTATCTCAACAAAAAAAATGAACTAACTTTATTGTCTCAGTCGATTATTTAACTTAATTAAAGTCAACTTTCCCAAAGAAACCATATTTTTGACGCCTCTAACTATTACAAAAATCGAAAACAAAACATCAAAAAAGTGCTGCACTGTGAACCGGCCTGAACAATGAGATTGATGCTCTCCCAAAATCTGACAAATATCAGTCCAAAATTAGATTTCAGCGCTTTTCCTATTTTTTTTATTTTGGTTTTTTACTATAGAAGCGACAAAACAGAAAGTTTTTTGGAAAGTTTACTTGTATTAGTCGGATAATCGAAAATGTTGACGTTGGAGTTAGAAACCAATACGAAATGTTGACGTGAAAGGCTAAATCAACATTTTGTGTTCCGTAATGATCAATTTCAGAGGCTTCCGAAGCTCGTGTTTTCATTCCAGACCAGTATCTTTCGATCAGCCGCAATTCTGGTAATTTTGGGGTCAGAGGCACATAATTGGATTACTTATATATTTTTATGAGATGTGGAATATGGAGGTGAATGCGCAAGATTTATTTGCACACGTCCTATTCCTTCGGCTGTATTTTAGAAACTACTGGAAATTTCGTAATGAAATTCACACAGTGTGAATAACACATGCTGAAGCCGTCTTCCACAAAATTTCGTTAAAATCACCCCAGGAGGCAAAATGTTATCAACTTTTGAAAGTGTTGCAATTTGATTCCGTACACCCTTTACAACCACAACATTACCTTTATCGGCACTAGAAGCTTGGATAAAAAAATTCAACCATGTTCATAACATATATTAGAAGACCAGAAGATATGCCAAAATAGTTTGGGATATCCAAATCGTCCTTGAGACCAGAACTTGCGATCTACAGCCACGTCACTATATTTTTTCGTCATTCTAAGTTTGGATATGTATTCAACCATTTTAATAGACCTCCCAGGAGGTGTAATGGATATAATTGTATGCAAATCGAAGCTTTGAGTACCACAAAGAGCTTCTAAACAGTTGCAGATATCGAGTCCCGAACTCAAGAACTGTTTGGATTACCCAGAATATCTCAAAACTATCTTACGATATCCGTTGACCTTTCAGGAGATGTAATGGATATAATTGAATGCATACCGAAGCTTGGAGTGCCGAAAAAGGCTTCCAAGCAGATGTAGATCTCAAGTTTCGAACTCAAGAATAGTTTGGATAGCCCATAATATCCCAGAACTACCTTGCGCTGTTTTTCTCACCTTGTATGAGATGTAATGGACACTGTTTAATACTCAAATAATGTTCAAGTAACGAATACAAGTTTTTTTGCAGCTGTAGATTTCAAGTCCTGAACTCAAGGATAGTTTGGATGGTTAGGACGTTTAAGGAAGATTAAGAATAGTTTATTGTATATAACGGCTGTCAACTCGACGAGACCACAAACGTAGCATGCATTTGATTTAGTTAGGACAGTTTGGGTCATTAGGAACTCGATCAGGAACACAACCGAAATAAAAAAAATGTCGTCGGAATTCATAATCGCCTACGAACTTTTAGCTCCCGAAAGTACGAACATATCTTCACTTAGCTCAGGTAGAGGATAGCTGCCAAGATTGCTGCACAGCACAATGCTTTGAGGAACCCCAAAGTGTGATAGATATAGAAACAATTTTGGAACATGAATAACACGACACTATTGATCAGAGAGCTCGTTCTATTTGGGAAACGAGTGAAGCTAGGAATTTATTTATTATTCCAACCTTACAGCCTCATTACTAATGCTATATTTTCTTAGTTTACCACCACCACCACATTATGCGACACTTGTCGCTATTGGTTGTAACTTATGCTACGTACACACCAGTCAAGCAGTTCGACGAACATTGACTCCGCCCCCAAGAAAACGCTTCGGTTGCTGCTTTGTTTGAACGTGTGTGAAGTGGTTCGAACAACCATTTGACAGTTGGCGGCTCGGTTGGAAAAAATTAAAACGGTTTGATTTTGGTTTGAGTTGTCGGGGGTGGAGTCAAGGTTCGCCGAACGTGTTTGAGCATTTGTAGTGAAGTTGCACAAACCCCCATATATTTTTTGATGGTTGGTGCTCGAGTTGGTGCTTCGGTCGTTCGTGTGTGATATTGTTGGTCGAATAAATTGATTGTTCGTGCCGCTGTTGGTAAAACTTGATGGATGTTTGAATAAACGAGAGGTGGAGTCAATGTTGGCCAAACTGCTTGACCGTGTGTACGTTCCATTAAGGACAAGCCACCCGGAATCCAAACTAAATTCACTCGCGTTTTCAAGGACTTCTTCTAATGAATTATTGGCAGTGGCTGATTTTCTACCCGCCGCAGCCACATCCAGGCGCTATAGTATATGCACAAAATAGCCAGCAAGAGTTAACCGCCAGAAATTTGTATGGCGAAAGACATCTAACGCTGGTTTTCTCAAAATTAGGAACTTTTCATGAAAAACTATTTGGTACCGGTTATGAGGGATGGTATCCGCTACTACGCCCACCAAATATTTTTTCGATTAAAGTGCTTAATTTTGAGAAATCGAACCTTAGATGCCTTTCGCCATACTGATATCAGAAAGTTAACTCCTAGTGTGCCGCTGTAAGTACGCTCAAAGCAGTCGATTCATTCTTCTTCTTCTGTTCGCCGCTGACTGGCTGTCATCATGCCGCTGGTTTAAGGGCTAGTGACTTAGACTATATGCCCGGGTTTTCAAGGACACCCCATTCATTTTTATTATTTTAGCTTTGCAGAATGTGTGAAAAAATGACAGTTGTGCGCTGCCTCCGTATCAAATGGGGTGCCTTATAGAAAACGCGAGTGAAATTAGTTTTGGATTCCGGGAGGCTTGCCCTTACCAGATACGTATCACGGCCTCAAGATTAAGGCCGTCTTCAGTGTCTCGTACTTGACACGATTTCAATACCAAATTTTCAAAACGACTTATCTGCTTCCGTAAACAAAGATTCAAACGTCGATTAGAAGAATCTGAAAGCACTCCCACGCAAACCAACACTTTCAATACGTACATAGGTGAAGGCATCTGCTACCTGTTGATGGTGTTGGTTTGCGTGGGAGTGCTTTCAGTTTCGTCAAATCAGCGTTTGAATCTTTGTTTACGAAAGCAGATAAGTCGTTTTGAAAATTTGGTATTGATTTTATCTATCTATTATTTAATTATATTCGAAATATTTGATCTACATAAGAAACACATTAATAGGAAGATTTGAACTTGATTAGAAATGTCCATAGCCCTGTGCATGCTAATCGCAAAACCAACAATTGATTTACTATAGAAATCTGTAATTAAATTACCGATTTTTACCTCAAGCTCAATCACAGTCTACACAGCCATGCATCAAAATTTCCAAATAGAATATCAAAACAGTTCTCTTGATATTTCAGAAGTATTTAGAAATAATGATCATCATCAATCATGCTACAACGAGGAAAGGTGATTTTCCTCATCGTAAAGAGACCAAATGAAAATGTCACAGCCTACTTGATATTCTTCGTATGACAATCTCTGGTTTGTTTAGGAATCTAAATTCTTAGAAGATTTAGAACTGATTTGAGAAACTATCGATGACTAGTCGTTGAAACCGTATTTTTCAGATTTAAACGCTATAAGTAGTAATGATCAAGTAGATGCTGAGCGCTTAGGACATCTCCATGCTCTTTCGTGGTGTAAGAGTCGATAAAAACGTAAACATCGCGTGACAACGAAAATGAGAATTTCGAGCATTAGAAACATTGAGCAATCACTTGGATGCAAAAAACAACTTCTTGGTCAGCGTGGAGTAGAAGCTCGGTATTTGTTTCTTATTATTCTGCTCTCCATCGGCATTGCTGATCCGCACCGACACGGCACTGTTTGTTTCCGTCAGAATATCATAAATGGAGGACGTTTCCAGATCACAGCTCTCGATAACGTTGCAAAGGTCCTGAATCAGCCAGCTGCCGGTTTCATTGCGGAACGAGTAGTGACCTGAAAATTGCACTACATATTAGTTGAAGTCCCGCCAGTCTTGGAGTTGGGACAGGTCATACCGTAATGCGAGCTCATCACAATGAGAAAATCGGCAAATTCCGGATAAGAGAAAATCTTCGAATGACTTTGTGAGTCAACAGAATCGAAAACGCTGTCAGTTTTGAGCGTTTTTGCTCTCAGCTGAACGCCTCGGTCCAGCTTTTTCCCACGGCAGGATTGAACTATGAACAGCTTCGGTTTACCGGCCATAGAGTTTAGCGACGTTGGAGTGAAGTTCTCTAAGAATTTGTACAAATGGTACGAATCGTCTTGAGCCATCAACATGTCACCTTCCTCGCCATGCGTCAGTATGACAACTACCAAGCAGTCTGCTTGCTCCAGCTCTTCATCGTGCTCCACTATAAATCAAAGACAAATCGCACTATTGCATCATTTTACTTAATACTCAGCATTACTCACACTTTACAGCAGTCCGGTTGATTTCTGTGCAGCTGTAATCTCGGAACACTAAAATATCTTTCTGGTCAAAACCCAATCGGGGCAGCACATTATAAAGCCGTTCGACGTCTTTGTCCGTTCCTATTCTTTCGGGGTAATCCGAATCATCGAACGTGACCTGATTAAAGATCAACACTTTTCCACGTTTGGCTCCGGTCATGGAGTAGACTTTAGTATGCGGAGAATTGGGCGTGTCTAGATATAAGGACCCTTTCCGCACTGGGATCGATTGGGGAATCTTCCCGGTGGGCCTGGCATCTTCGCTATCCCTGTTGGCCTTGTTTGCATCTGGAGCCGCGTCCACACGATCCGTCTTCTGCGAAATGGTGACGGAGCTTCCAACCACATCCATGATGTTGGCAGCTTCTGACTAACACTCTGGGGATAAGAATGGACTTCAGATTGCTACCACTGGTCGTTACGAGGTTTATCGATGGACTGATGGCTTTGAACTCCCGTCTGACTGTGCATGCAGTTCGATGGAACAGTTATCAATCGAATTCACTATCATCGGGTTGATAACAAGATAACAAAGAACGCTGGAAACGACGTTAGGGTGGGTGTACCAATTGTCGCCATACGTAAGAACAACTATTTTTTTAAAAATAAGTAAAAGGCATGTGGGTGGACTTTATATATCAAGCGAAAGGTTTTACTTCCTGCTCCTTATAACAGCTGTGAAAACCACAATAAAATTTGTTATAATCATCAAAAATGATTAATCCATAATAGGAACGCATGCACCAGTTGTGGCACTATTCTTAATTTTGGTTCCTTATTTGGCAAATCCCATTGTTTTCTTATGGGACTGGTTAAATAGGGACCACTAGTGCGACAACTGGTGCAAAGGGCGTCAAAAATTAAGCAATATCAATTTTTACAATTATGCTTTGCCATAGGCGTAACTAGAGTCTCGGTCTAGGGGGGGCCATGGCACCAGCTGGTGGGATGTAATTTTCAAAGGCGATTTAAAGCACTGTGCGCATGGATTGCAATAGAAATTGTTTGACTAAGTTTATCGCTCATTCGTCCTAGAACCAACATAAAAAAAATCGCGAATAATACAATTGATTTCCAATGATGCTGTGATTGCTTCAAAACGCTGTGTCTGTGTCAACTTGTCTTCTCCATGTTACTAAATGTGGATAAGTGTGTAATCTAAGATTCAAGAATCTTTTTCGAATTATCTATAAATAAAATACGATATGAGTATATTTCTGAAAGTTTTCAAGCATTTCCATGATTACTTAATGCATAAACATCTCGATTTTTTTGAAACTTGAAATTTTTGAAACTCTTTAGATGTGGAATAAATTCCACGAAATTTTGTCATAATCAATATAAGTATTCATGCAATTCCAAAATGTATGCTATGTGTTAAAATAGTTAAGTTCCGAAGAACACAAATTTGGAATCCTAAAGTGTTTTTTATGAGTCATAAATTCCATGAGTCATAAAATTATGAGTCATAAATCAAATTCCAGAATAACATAGTGTAAACGGAAGAAATATAGACGTTCGGATTTCTAATGAAACTGACCGTTCAGTTCAACGAGCTATATATTACTAATAAGAATATGTAATGTGTACAGAGATAAAGGCTTGTTCAAATATTGGGCTTATTAGGGTGGTCCATTTAATTTTGAATTCACATTAGAAAAGTTGGTTACAACGGACACCACAGGTTAAATCCCGCCCCGGCGATAGCACATTTATGTGTCCAAATCATCGGAACTCTGGTAATCCTCATCACTGTCTTCGACTGAAGCGTTCACGGCCCATAGCTTCATTCGATCAGCCGCGAAGATGGTAGATGTTTTCTTTTGTTTGAGCTGCACTCCTGGAACATCAGAAATTAGGTATCGGTCGTTTCCCAGAGCCTTTTGAATCAGGAATGGACCTTTATATCTCGGCTCCAACTTTTTGCTCATTCCGGTGGCTTGTGGATCCTTTTCCACGAGTACAAGTTCACCTTCAAAATATTTCCGTGCCGGACGTCTCATCTTGTCGAAGTAAGCCTTTTGTTGTTGCTGCCTTTTTTTGATTCGGGAACTTACTGCATGCTTTAGAGCATCTGTGTCGGTGTTCGGGATCTCAGCAGTAAACATCATCAGAAGTTGATTCTGCATTATATCTCGTGGGTTATAGGTGAAGAGCAACATATGAGGAGACACCTTGGTCGAATCGTTGATCAAGGTGTTTAGTCCCCACTGGATCATTCGGAGATGTTTATCCCATGACTTATCGTTATTCTGTACCATACAGCGTACGGCATTCAATACATTACGGTTTTCTCGTTCGACTTGCCCATTTGCACGTGGAGTTCCAACAGCAACCTTCACGTGCGATATCCCCATATCCACACAAAAGCTTTCGAATTCCCTTGAGGTGTATGCGGTGCCCCGATCGGTGATAATGCGTCTCGCCTTTCCAAATATGCCGAACACTTTGCCTAGCATCTGGATTACAGGTGATGTTTTCGTATTGCGTACAGCTTCTAGCACCACATATTTCGTGAAACCATCCACCAGCACAACAATGTATTCATTCAATGACGATGAACGAACGAAAGGACCTAGATGGTCCAAGTGGATCGTGTCAAATGGAACTGCGATTTTTTCTATTGGATAAAGTTGCCCTTCCTTTATTCCTCCTTTCGCTTTAACGTACGCACAGTGTACGCACGACCCGATGTACCGCTTCAAGTAGTTACGCATTCTCTGGAACCAAAAATACCTTTTCACGACCAGCAGCACTTTCTCCACTCCCGTGTGTCCAAGATAGTCGTGTTAGTTGCGAGCAATTCGCCAACGTGCTCTTGCTGGCATTACCCACTTCAAATCATCACATCATTTCCTCATTACGCCCTCGATCTTCAGAGCGTATTCCTTGCGAATCTGTTTATCGCGGTTATCTACCGGAGATTTTGACAATATCTTCATCATCTCGAACAACGCTGGATCTTCTCTTTGTAACAATTTCAACCATTCATCTTCTTTAATGCTCACTTCCATCACATGCGCTACCACTGGCTCAGGTTCTTCCGACTCCGGTTCGAAAACTGGATTTCGGCTTAAGCAATCCGCGTGCTGCATCTTTTCCCCCTTTCTGTGCACTAGATCAAAGTCGTATTCCTGTAGCTTCAGCAGCCATCTGCCCACTACTGGTAACATCACTTTCTTGGCCATCGTTTTTTTAACTGCTTCACAATCCGTCACGACCACAAAATGTCTTCCTAGTAAGTATTTACGGTATCTTTCCACAGATTCGACAACCGCTAGTGCTTCTAACTCGTAACTATATTTCTGGCATTCCACTTGTGAAGTTTTCCGGCTGAAATAACTTATAGGATGCAGTCCATCGTTCATTTGCTGCAGTAATATACCAGACAGTCCGTGCATACATGCATGCACTTCGATGTTTTTGTTGGATCGTACATTACAACGACCGGTTGATTCACGAGTGCTTCTTTTGACGTTACAAAGGCTATCTCCTGCTCTTCTTCCCACTTAAACAGTTCATCTTTCTTCGTTAGTCGCGTTAAAGGCTCTGCAATAATACTGAATTCCCTCACGAATCTCCGAAAATAATTAGCTAGGCCGAGAAATTCACGAACATTGCGTACGTTCACTGGTCGCGGAAATTCACTGATTGCCCGAATTTTCTCCTTTCCTGGTCGAATCTCGCCTTCACTAACTTCATGGCCCAGAAAATCAAGGCTAGTCTTCAGAAATTGAGTTTTCTCCAAGTTCACAGTCAATCCATATTTCATTAATCGCTTCAGTAGCGCCTCAAATTTTTCCAGCACATCATTTGCATCACGCCCACCAAAAATTGCGTCGTCGAGGTACACTACTACGCCAATCGACCGGAGCGGAGCAATCACTGTATCGATCATTCTTTGGAACACTGCACTACCGTTGCTAAGACCAAAGGGCATTTTCACGAACTCGAAATGACCATACGGTGTCGAGAATGCAGTAAACTTTCTGCTATTCTCTGCTATCGGAATTTGGTGATATCCACGAAATAAATCCACCGCAGCGAACAGTTGACTGCCAACTAATCTATTAAGACAGTCTTCAATAATAGGCATCGGCCAAGAATCTTTCACTGTCTTTGCGTTGATAGCACGGTAGTCAACAACCATGCGCCACTCGCCGTTTTTTTTTGCGCACTAACACTGTAGGACTATTGTACGGTGAGGTGGAGGTCCGAATTATGTTCGCTGCCAACAAATCGCTCACGATATTCTCCACCACATTTTCTTTCGAATACTCTAATGGGTACTGCTTTATATGTATCGGTTTTTCGTTTCCGATCATTTCAATCACCATCTCACAATCCTTGGCGGTTCCCATTTCACGGTAGTTTTTTGCGAAACAAGGTCGGTAACACTTTATTAGCTCTAATATTTTCTCGCGCTCTTCATGATCTCCATCCACTTTTATCTCTTCGGCGACGATCGGTTCATATGCCTGGATGCTGTATACGTTGCCCTGTATACCACTAGGTCCTGCCACCGGTTGACGCTGGGAATCATCATTTCGGTACGATGCGATTTTCTCAATTCTCATGCTACCCCTCTCTTTCACGAATCTAACATCCTCTCGATCGAGAATATCTCTTCCAATGATCATCGAATTCGCCTGTACTCTATTCGGCACCACACATACATCGGTTTCCATTTCGAGTCCATCCAACTTGATCACCTCTAAACTCTTCTCCCGTACTCGCACTTTATTACCTCCAAATCCAAGTAGAGCGATGTCACATGGCACGATATTATTCAGTATGGCAGCACAACTCTCCTTGATCGTGGTTACTGACGATCCACAATCGTAGAGCGCATCAATTTCATTACTTCCAATAACCACCGATTTTACAAAATTACTCGACTGACGAATCTCTTGCATAGGACGAGGTAATTGTTTCAGAGCAGATTTACCACAATTCTTAGCAATGTGACCCTTCTGGTTACATCGGTAGCATTCAAAATTTGCGTGAGATTTTCCGGCATTTTTCACACTACAGTTTGCCGCCACATGCCCTTCACCGTTACAACGATAGCACTTTATATTGGCACCCTGCGAGCCAGAAGATCTCATTGGCTTTGCACGTACACTACCATCGTTAGACGGTATTAACTCTTTTACTTCTGCTAACCATTTCAGCTGCTTCAGTAAATCCGGTAGAGTATTCACTTGGGAGATCGTTCCGAATCTTCCTTCCAGGCCCAACACGATGTATTTGATAATCGCTTCATCAGGCAACTTGCCCTTTTTGCCAAGCGCCACTTGACTATAAAAGTAAGTCTCAAGGCTTTCTTGCGCTATCTTTTTTCGTGCAATCATTGCCTGGTGGATACTGACAACATCGACAGAGGTAGGGAAATCACGAATTAGCGCTGTTCTGAATTCGTCCCACGTTTTCACGGATACCCCGCTGAACCAGAGTTTGGCTGGGCCATTTAGGTTCAAAATTCCACATTGAAGTTTCCATTCGTCGTCGCCCTGACAGAGGGCTGATGCTTTCACAATAGATTCAATCCATTGTTCAGCGGTCGGCGTCGTGGGGATGTCTGGATCAAATAGCACTACGAGATCCTTTACATCTCTTACATCGAAACGGCACGGTGCGTTCCCTCATACAATATCGGTTAACGCAGCAATCAATTGTTTCATGGTAGCATCACTCGACATCTCGGACTTCTGCTCATCCGGCATTCTTCTTTTATAGCGAGGATCTTTTATCAGAAGATTTTCAAAACTAATACGTCGTATACTAGTCGGGGAGTGAAAGAGTTCACTTTCGGAATCAGGCTCTTCTTGTAAACCACCTTGTGGGGAACTTATTTGGCACAATCCACTGCCTCCAGCCTCCTCCAGGCTCTCAGGCTCACCAAACACGCTTTCAGCCACACTTTTAGAAATTTCTTCCAACACCCTTTCGGCTTCGCTCATCACACCGAAAATTCCGCCGACCCTTAGAACTGCTTTTTGCGCCCGCGATTAACTTATACACGCATTTCACAAAGTCCCCGCGCGATCCCGAAACAGAATCGATCCTGTCTACAGAGTTGTAAACGGAAGAAATATAGACGTTCGGATTTCTAATGAAACTGACCGTTCAGTTCAACGAGCTATATATTACTAATAAGAATATGTAATGTGTACAGAGATAAAGGCTTGTTCAAATATTGGGCTTATTAGGGTGGTCCATTTAATTTTGAATTCACATTAGAAAAGTTGGTTACAATAGGGTTTTTGTAGTTACTGACATTAGGACGAGGCTTTATTATGGTTTTCTGAATAGGTGTTAGATTTCTCTGCAAAAATCAAAGAGACTTGAGAAGCAACCAAATCGATCTGAATTGTGCTGCAAAAAAAATTTTTTCTGATACGAACTGGTTTCTAAATCTAATTTATTTTTATCCTAAAAAGCAAATTCTAACTAAAGCAGGCACAAAAGAGTTTTCCGATTATCCTTATGAATTCGTCAAAAAACTAAATGGAACAAGATCTTTTGAGGATTATAAAAATATTTCTTTAATGTAATCTCTGTTGTGAGTGCGAAGGTTGCCTTAGTTTTGTCCTAATACTTTCAATGGAATGCGTTGTTGATTTTTCTGTCATTGTAACAAAGATTCTTAAGTTTTATAATTTTATATCTTTCTGTGCCAGAATTATATAGCGAGAGCAAAAAGCTCCATAGGAATTTGATCAACTGTTTTGCGGCATACCTTGCAATTAACTCGAAGATTTTCGAAAGAATGGTCGTTCGAAATTTCATTGACCGGATTTGTGTACATGTGCTCATTTTGATGTATAGTTGCTTCAGTCTTTTTTGCAGCGGATGGTAGTTTAATAGAACAGAAATATTTATATCTTAATACAATTATGTTTTTATGTTTCTGCGACCAGGATACTAGTCAAACAAATTTATTATTTTAAGCTAGCAACTGAATTAGAAGCGGCATTGATTTTAGCTTAAAAATTGAGAAAATGTTCCCGGGGGTCCAACTTAAATATTTCGATGCTTTGCTGAACAAATGGTCATAGATGTGATAACGCAACAAAAAATATGTTTATAGAATTCATAATCAAAATTAAGAAATATGTAGGAAATATGTTAATGAAATAAAAACTGACAAAGTTGGAATTACTTTTCAAAATTTTCTGGAGGGCCACAAGTAAGTCTGGAGGGGGCCAAGCCCGCCCCCCCCGCCCCCCCCCTTATTTACGCCAATGTGCTTTGCTTGTTTTGGAGGAGATCAAAGGTTTTATCGTATCATACGAATATGCTTTATCGATATGAACTTGGTTTGCGGTGATTTGATTGGCCATTTGGCATATAAAGCACTAGTGCGACAACTGGTGCTATAGCCATAACTGGTACATCTAGCCTATTTACTTTTCCTGAAACCAAGAATCGTGAATCATTGACGAGGTCGGAAAAAAGTTCAAGCAAAAATCTTCGTTAAGAAAAATGTAATTGGACTATAAATAAGTGGATATGAAGATCTTATGCAATTCAAAGGAAATTTAAGTAAGTTTTATCACATTTTGCGTCTCAAATAATCGGGGTTCCGCCAAACCGGACTAAGCGACTTTTATTTTGTCCGTAATCGGGGAAAAACGGAAATCATTTCATATCAATTCATACGTACATTTGTTGCAGGATATCCTTAGTTGAGGAATATGATCTGTAATCAATTAAATTTGCTAATCGAAAACTTGGACAGAAAAATGGATAATTTATTTTGGCGCTTGGGGCAATTTGACAGAAGTCAGGCCAAATATGAATATGGGTTCTTTGTATCCAAAAGAAGCTGAATAAAGTTGAGATGTTCTACATGACTTAGATTTTGTTTTCAACACAACAAATAATCTTCCAGGAATTTGGATTCACGAAAAGGGGCTTGCTTCTTCACATAACCAATAACAATTTTTTATGGGTTTTCACAGTAGAGCAACAGAGAGGAGGAGATGGCGGCCATGGTTCACTCAAACTCTGACAGATAGCAATGGGGTTTTCCAAAGGAGGGAAGAGCAGAATTTGCTTCGAAGACTTCGCGAATTGAGCTCTCCAAAGCCAGAATAACCAAAATTAATGTCATTGTATAGGTGTAGGATGTATAAAATAAAAGTGGGTGGTAATCCAGTTGAAGCAAAAACATCACAAACACTGCGAGAGGAATACAGCGGATTCACGCACACTTTTATTCTTTTTGAGATCTCAATGGGGGATCCCCATACAGTGAAGGTTCGCTAATTGTGTTTTTTTCTAGTTAGGGCGCTTTTTAGTTGGTTTGCTAATTGAGGCGAACCCCAATTAAAAAGCAGCAAAACGTCAGAATGTAATGTCAAAAACGCGTTGACGTTTTGTTTCCGTGTTTAGCGGGATCGATATTTTCTGGCGCGTAAAATTTCCCTTTGTTCAATGTAAAAATTAAACAACATTGACGCTTGTCAAAACGCTTTAATTGGCCGGCATTCGCTAGTTCGCTAAATTCGATTACCGTGACAAAGCTAATCAATTTGGAAAGTTTAATTTCATATGTTTTCTTAAAGAGCAGGAAGGGGGTTGTAGAAAAACTAGTACAGCAATTTAAGGGCATCATGAACCCTCCCTCCTATCCTCTTTGTAGATTTTCCTTTACATTTTTTTTTTGAGGAGAGTAATCATTTTTTGTGGGAAAAAAGTAACAAAACGCCTCCCCTACCCATAAATCTTCTCGTGGTTTATGGACGCGTCCCCCCCCCCCCCCCTCTCTCTCTCTCTCTCTCTCTCTCTCTCTCTCTCTCTCTTTCTCACTCTCACAACAACCTCAAAACGTTCTACTTTAGTGGTTTCACATCGGGATGGACGAGAGTTACCACCGCTTACGGCGAAATCTTTTTTTTCCAAATGACACAATTTTCGCGATTTCACAGCACAAAAAAAAACCATAGAGCGCGAGCACAACAACCTCCGACCGCTCCAATGTTCACTGTTTCTGGCTTTATGTACGTCATCCTCTGCTTCTTCGATGCTTCCGACCCCGTGAAGAACATGGTCAAAAATGAAACCTGTAAAGCATTCAGCGTATCTTCTAACCGGGATACGGAAAGCTTTGAGTGCTCACCATGGCTTGGGTCCCTTCACATTGCTCGATCCCGGGAAATGAGAAAGCGGACTCTTTGGTGGTGGTGGTCGTGTCAAGTACGAGACACTGAAGACGGCCTTACTGTTGAGGTCGAAATACGTATTTGTCAAGATACAATTAAGTGGTGGAATTCAATGGGATTGTACAAACTCGTCTTATTACAAGTGAAGACATTCCACTAAAAAGCTCAAAATAATTTTCTCAACTTAATCATTGTTTGTGGAAATTTTATATTGATTTATTTAATGGCAATTTCCTTTTTTTTGTAGAAAATTTCTAATTTTTTTAGGAGGAAGTTTTTATTTTGGTCAGCTTATAATTACTTCCCCGGCATCTGTTTGGGTTTGACATATTACACTTGCATGTGGATAGATCCCACTTATGAGTCACAGAACTACAGAAGTCCCCAACTACAAGGAGATAACGTTTATTTTTATCGATAGTCAATCTCGCAAACAAAAAATACCATGCTTCCCATTTCTTTTCATATCTTGAATGGCAATCTTACCACTGTATTTACGATAACAGACATTGTTATTTGCGTTCACGGTTGGTCTATTTCAAACTGCCTTGCATAATTTGTTTTTGTAAACACTGTGGTCATTTGTCGGGGTCCACGTCAGCAAACCAAATGGCGTTGCGAAGGCCAAGCGACGTCACCATCCGATCTGTCCCGTGCGATTAAAATTCGCGCCAAAACCTGCATATCACAAACCGCCAGTTCAATGTTAGATAGTGTGGCGTTGTTTTGTGATAAGAGTTATATTTTTAAGGTTCAAGGTAATATTAATGAAATCGGTGGGTGTTATCGCAGTGTTGTGGTTTCTAAAGAAGTTCTTGTTTGTATTCAATCGTTACGATTAGATAAAGGATTCTTAGAAACAGGCAGGTCGTAGAAAGGTTATACATTAAATCCATCCAACAACGGTATAGGGTAACACAGCCTATTATAAAGGAGTGTTAGAGCAAGAAAGTTTATGTTTTAAATTAACCGTTCATATGATAGGCTCAAGTGCCATTTGACGTTTGACGACCGACGGTTGATCAAAGGGTACAGTAGCTTCAACAAAACGTTACACTTGTCACCGTCTTGTCAACTTGTTGCCAGAAAATAAGCTTGCTGTCGTGGGTCTAGCCAAGATAGTCGGCTTTATTGCCCGGATTCCACAGTCGTGCCATTGAGGATGATTTTACAGTCCCCAGGCGGAACATGTTTAGGGGAATTAGAGTGGGGGAAAATTATGACGTGGGTCTTTGTCACGTTGGTACAGATCTTTCAGCTGGTGAGGTGCATCCAGGCCTCGTTGGAGTTTCGCCACTAGCGCTCTGATCACTCTGCCGTTGTAGATGATGGAGGTGTCATCTGCGAACAGAGACAGAATGCCGCCTTCTGGAGGTTATGGCATGTCGGAGGTGAACAGATTGAAAAACAGGGGCCCGAGGAAAGCCTGCGACGATGTTGTGCGCTTTGGAGCTCGCTCCGCTGATTAGTACACTATCAGTTTTAATGCCGCCTCTTATCTATTCCCTCGATGACATCATATTCTGTTGAATTCGTAGATCTGTTGTCATCGTCATAAATATTTAGTCATTGTGATCTG
The DNA here is from genome assembly GCF_024139115.2 of Armigeres subalbatus. NCBI lineage: Eukaryota > Metazoa > Arthropoda > Insecta > Diptera > Culicidae > Armigeres > Armigeres subalbatus. Next base: position 304,156,433 of record NC_085139.1, on the reverse strand, counting down.
CTTCAGCATTTGCACGATTGCTTTGTGTCGGAACGTCACCGCATGTATCGAAAGAAGATAGGGGAAAATGCCGAATAGTGGACCTCCTAGAAGCGGAATTATGCTCTTCCTGGCATAAGGAGTGAAAATTTTCAACCTATTAATTTCACGTGATAATTGGAAATTCAATTTTTTTTTCGGAAAATAGCAGCAAAATCGCTTTTACTAGACAAATCTGCAGAAAGAAATCCCTTATAAATGCTTAGACTCGATACAGCCTTTCGATACGTTATATATGTTGGATTGGATGCAATGCATCTTTTAGGATTAATTTTATTTAGAAAGCTGAAGGTACGCTCGGAAAAAAATACTCACAAACTCTGGAAAAACTTGATAATCCTGAAGGATTGACCATTTGCTAGGAAATTCCATTGCACAATCAGGATTAGAGAAACGGTAAACTAAGGAATAGCAAGCACCCTATGCCATATGAAACTAAAACGATTTATCCAAAATTCATGTTCTTTCAATATCGAGACCAGGGGTGGCATTGCGCAACGATATTCTATCGAGTCCAACATGTTTGGCATTACGGCTTTCGATTGGATCTCGAAAACGACTCATCGTTCAAGCATGCTCGAGGAGGTACAAGAAAAACGAGATGTTTTGGCATTATGGAAACTCGATAGCACACTGGAAAACGACTCAAGTCGGATGAAAACCACTCGTCACCTTTACAGCTTTCGAATGTTGTTCGAGAGTCATTTCTTGCTGAAAGTTTTTAATTATATTTGTTATTTTTTCTCTACGGGAAGAGAATAAATGTTTCATTATTGTATCTTGAATGAAAAAATGTCATTAGTATACACTTTTATAGTTTCCAGACAATAAAAAAAACAGATTAATCCACCTAGCGTTGGTGGAGCCTTTCTCGCCTTTAGTTAAGACACCAGCCTTATAGGGGCTTACTTGGTTCGATGTACCATTTTCTCCATAACTTTTAAACGCAATGACCGATCGTTATCAAATTCAATAGTGATCAACAAGGCTTTGTTCCCGGTCGAATAACTCGTTGCGAGAAAATCGGTTGAGGATTTCTATGCGAAAAGTTGTCTAATGTTTTTTTAAGCTTTTGTGCACACACATACGCACACACCTAATCCCAAGGCGTTAAGCGACCCGTGCCGAGGGGATGCATGGCCAGGGGGGGTGAAACAATGAGCTAGGCCTTTAACGGAGCTTGTGGAGTACCTGGGCACCCTCCACAATAATTGTCCCTCATGCTGGGCTCTGGCGTGGTGGACCTCTTTTCCCGAGCAACTCGTGGGACCAAACTGGAAAACCAAGTCAATTCTTCAATTAGTGGTAGTAGTGTAGGCGACAACCCCTTCGCAAGATTTTGGTTGTTCAGGTCTCTGCCTAGGAGGCCAGAGGCAGCTCGGCGCAGCGCCAGCGTGGGTCACTTAACCTTCTCCTCGGCTACGCCGGTAGAGGTTATGGACGGCCCATGGCTTGTGGGGGCGATGAACCGCAAACGCGATGGGCTTTCGGCCTTCGAGGTGGCGATGGAACAGCTGGCATAATATCAGTAAGTATCAGTAAGGACCTCAAGAGGAGCTTGCTGAAACTTCGAAAGTCGATGTTGGATGCCAAGCTGGAGAGGGCGGTCGGGACTGCCAAGTGTAAATCCGTGAAATCCGTGGAGTCGAGGTCTACCCAGACTGAGGCCCGAGGATTCGCGGACTCAGGCAAGATCGAATCGACCGAGGGCGTGCCAGCGAAGACGGTAATGCCAAAGTCTACCCAGACTGAGGTTCAAGTATTCGCGGCCACTTCGGGGGTGACTGCTCCAACGGAGCAGACACAAAAACGGGGAAGACAGTCTCCAGGGAATGAGCTCCCTGGGGGCCGCTCCAAAACGCGGAGGGTTACTACCCCGAACAAGGGTAGTGGGGCTGGGAAGCTGAACCCCGGCCAGGTACCTCCAACACCTGGGAAGGAAGGACCTGGAAAGGTCCGTCCACCCAGGAAAGACGGTGGTAAGGGGTTACGGCAGGCTGAGAGTTCTCAGCCGCACCAGACCAGGGAAATAGAGAGGGATGACACCTCCTGGACCCTGGTCAAGAACAAGAGGAAACCGAAGACGTCAAGGGCCGTAACGAAGGCTCAGGCGAATGAGGGTAGCAAGAAGTCTAGGGTAGGCGCCAACCGCTTCAGGGGCGATGCCCTAGTCATCACGGCGGACGAGGCTAAGTACTCGTACGTTTTGAAGGCGATGAGGAGTGACGTCAAGCTCGGTGAACTCAGCGCCGACGTACGTCGAATAAGACGTACCCGGATGGGTGAGATGATCCTCGAGGTGATGCGGGGCGTCTCGCAAAAGGGCGCCGCCTACAAGAAGTTGTCGGAGGCAGTCCTAGGCGAGACGGTCAAGTTGAGGGACTCACGACGGAGGTGAATCTAAGGGTTAAAGACCTGGACGAGATCACCGAAGTCGAAGAGCTCGTCACGGCACTGCGGCGACAGTGTGAAATGGAGACGCTCACCGCAGCCGTTCGGCTACGGAAAAGTCCGACAGGGACGCAGGTAGCATTGGTTCGGCTATCTGAAGCGGACGCCTCCAAGGTAGTCAAGTTAGGGAGCGTCAAGGTGGAATGGTCGGTGTGCCCTGTGAACATATACGAGCAACCCGAAGTTTGCTTCAAGTGCCTGGAACCGGGGCACAACCAATGGGACTGCAAAGGCCCTGACAGAAGCAAGCTCTGCCGATGCTGCGGATTGGAGGGACATAAGGCACAATGCTGCACGAACCCTCCCAATTGTTTGATTTGTTCCAGCAAAGCTGTGAACAGCAAGCACCCCACGGGGGGTTCGCAGTGCCCGGCGTTTAAGCGTGCTGCAAAATCACAGTGCAGGTGACGCAGCTGGCTTGCTCGGCCTCGCCGATGTGCGCAGGTTTAGAGGAAACGGCGGAACACTTGGGCTTGGCGGCAATGGAAACGGTTTAGCGGGTCGGGGATGTAGTCCTGCCTCCCTCGTTTGCTGTTGGAGGTGGTCCCTAACCCAGTAGATTCTTCCCCATTGCTTAGGAAGAAAACAAAAAGCACATACATACGCACGGACAGGCAGACATGTGCTCAGTTCGTCGAGCTGAGTCGATTAGTATATAACGCTATGGGTCTCAGAGGCTTCTATAAAAAAGTTCGTTTTCGTAGTGAAATGATAGCCTTTCGGTACAACTTCGTTGTACGAGAAAGGCAAAAAACGCACATTTTACTAAAACACATGGAAACATCAAAGTAATTTATTATCAAATCCTTCTTGTCCTAGATATATAACATTTACCCTACAACCTCCCCTGAGTTGTCCAGCAATGCAATGGTGGAAAGTGCGAAAATTTAAATGTGACAAATTGCGACAACAAGATTTTTCTCCAACTATAATGACTTTGATTAAGACATGATTTCTTTCAGGCCTATTTCGACATTGTTGTTGCTGGAGGGTAGTGCAAAGGCTCGTGACTGAACTTTTTTTTATTTCTTTATTAGAGTGATTTTTTAATATTTGATTAAGTTCGTATAATATTTGATTAAATTCATCAGATCCTGATTTAGGTGTATAAGCTAAAGCTGAAGGAAAATACATAATTATTGATGTCATCCTACACAGTACGCAATCATTCTCTTACAATATCTCAGTGCGACAGTAATCCTGCTCTGTTCCCCTCTCAGCAAACAATAATTATTGGCGTCGGCGTTGATTTGATCGGATCTTACTTATCGGTAAATGTATACTAGGATTCTAATATTTCAATACCAAATTTTCAAAACGATTTATCTGCTTTTGTTGGGCCCTGAACCGACTCACCTTCGATGTTCAATGGATTTGATTCACTCCTCAATTCGCCTATTCCAGCGTATCCTAACTTCGGCGTTCCAGACAAGTTTCTTCCACCAGTTTAAAAGCGTATAGATTATTGAGACACTACATCACTAGTGAAAGCGGACTATTTTACTGCACTACATACGTTAATGAAAGACTAATACTCGGAAGAGAAAATTAGGTTGACACCGCGTCTGGGGACATCATGGAAGCCTTGGTTGATTCGGTAGACCATTTGATTCAAACTCCAGGACAATATGGAGACCTCAAAACATCTCATATACCAGGACTTGGGACTCAAGTGAAAGACAAATACTCGGAGGGCATGATTTTGATGATACCGTGGCTGAGGACATCATGGAAGGCTTGGTTGATTCATTAGACCATTCGATTCAAACTCCAGGACAATTTGGAGATCTTACAACATCTCATATGTCTTGTTTTGAGACGCAAGTGAAAGCCAAATCGTCGAAGTACATATTTGGGTTGATAGCACGGCTTAGGAAGAATGAAAGACGCAAGTGAAAGACAAATAATCGAAGGACAGAATTGAGTTGACGCCGAGGCTGGGAACATCGTGAAAGCCTTGGTTGATTCGGTAGAGCATTAGATTCAAACTCCAGGACAATTTGGAGATCGTATAATATCTCATATGCCTGAATTTGGAGAGATCTTACAATACCTCATGTAAGACACAAGTGAATGTATTTAAAAGTATCCAACGATCAATAAATTAATTGTAATACTAGAAATTTTAGCAAAAATTCTATTTACGTCACATTCGGTTTACGTCTCTACAATTTAAATTTCAACGCGTGGTGCGGTCTCGTCGCGAAAGTGTGGTATACCCGACGACCGATAGGAAACTGACAACTCATCTCGCAAATTCTACTCTCTACCATATTTACCTAGTACCTACCTATCTGGTCAGTTAGGTTGACCTAATCGAGGATCTCTTCTCTCAACAACATCTCTCACAAATTATCTTTCCCATATTTACCTAATTACTATCGCCTACATATATAAACCTAACCAGCGTAGCCGGCGACGATCGTAGAGGCTACGTGTTGTATAAGAAGAACCCTAGTAACACAATTGCGACCGATTTGGTTGTATTGACTCCTATATGACTTGGTTTAGTCGTACATAAGTCACAGAAACTCGTCTATGACAAGTGTGTTACTCGGGAATGAACCAGACGTAAACAATCTGCAGGCTGGGCATCGCTGCGCTGACCGTTCGCCGGTAACAATCCAGGGCAAGGATGTTATCGATCATTTAGTAATCTGCGTTTTATCATTTAGTAGTTTATCAATAACACATTCCAAATTTTAAAAAGTGTTATATGGCGAACTTCTAGTGCGAAGGATTTCTTCAACTCTGTCTAACAGTTCGTTCTTTGAATTTCACTAATAGCGGAGCTATAGAGCTAGTAGCAGTAACTTTTACTAAATGATTGAAATTTTGTAATCATTTAGTATGAGTTACTGCAACTGGCGCCTGAACCCCGTTGATAGTGGAATTCAAATATCGACCTGTTAGCGGTGAGTAGATTATGGATAAAACTGCAGTGGATGAATCATCTTATTAATTGTGAAACGTTTTTTTTTAGGAAACGTTGGAGTTCTCCGGTTTCTCAGCGAAACATTCCTGAATTGCCCTCAAATTTTGTTCCGATTGTTTCGTATGCCATACACAACCAATGTTATGCTGATGTTGTAATCCGAAATCGCAGTTATTTTTGTTAGTGAGTACAACGGTGCGCCCTTCTATCATCCACCTTGCGCCCCAAGATCGCGCATTACTAAATTCATACCATACCTATGTTGTTAATAATTTGTCGAAGGTAAATGTCAAAATATAAAAACGTTTCGCAACGACGCCGCGTGCTTTTTTAGAAGTCTCTGATTGTCCCGTATTTTTCGGTGTTTTATTCCTCCGAACGACATGATTCCGCTTCGTAACCTGCCTCTGGTCTCACAGGTTTTGTGCCCAGGTAGAAGTTCTGAGGAGAAGTGTTTTTTCGATCGTTTTTCCGGTGCAAAGTTTGTGCGTGATACAGCTCGTTTTTTTTTGTTCGGCGGGTCCTTCCGCGGTGCATTACTGTGCGTGTGCTTTGCCGGGTCGAACAAATTGTGTATAACGGGATGGAAGCGTTGAGCAAATTCTCCAAACTGCACAACCAAAACTACCAGTCATGGAGGTTCAGAATGGAGATGCTCTTGACCCGTGAAGAGCTTTGGTACGTAGTTGAAGAACCAATGCCGGAGCCCGTGACGTCTAGGTGGTCAAAGGATGACAAAAAGGCGAGGGCTACCATGGGGCTATGTTGTAACCGTTCGGTTCCAATATATACTTGCTGGCTCCACCACAAATCCTTTTTACCCATACTCCCCTCTGAATATGACCAATAAAAAGAAACAATAATTCATCTCACTCTCATTGTGAACAAATGTCAACATGAAAGTGTATTGTGTAGATTTTGTTCACTCATACCACAAGATTGACATTTGATCGGATTCGAGCAGTTTGAGTTTTTTCTAAGAACGAGCACAACCTTATGTTGTCGTCATGCTCGCCCACAGATGGTGCCACAATACAACAGTGTGCGCAAACAGAAAAGCATTAACATAAATGCAAATGGCCAATTTTATGCGAAATGGCATTATAAAAGAAGGCCGATTTCAAAGGAACTCCTCTTTTCTGACTGTGATCCTCCAAAGTAATTGTAGTGCGCGCGTGTGTAGATTTTAATTTGTGAGGTATAATTGTTATAAATCCTCAAATATGGTGAAGTTTCTAATTCTTTGTGGTGTCTTTTCTCTAATAAATTAGGATCAGATAGTGCAACAAAAAGCTGCAAAAATGCGTCTGATATTTGTTAGTTTTGTTAGTCCATTAAAAATATAATTGTTAAGTGTTAGTATGGTTAGTATTTGTTAATTTCTAAATCCAAAACCTAAGACTAATACACATTAAAATCTAGTAATATGATACGCAATAACGGACGAAACAAAAGAAGGCGTTAAAAGAGTGTTAAAAATCCAAGAAAAAGGTAATTATATACAAGAAAAGGAAAAAAGAGTGAGGTTAGGTGAAGTGACGTTACGGGGGACTAATTCTTGATGGCCAGGTCCATGACAAGGGGCCTTTTTCTTTATGTTCATTTCGAATTTCCTGTAGTGCAGTGGAGGTGACTTCCGGAAGATAGTGCGATTCACGGGCAAAGTATATTCCGACGCTACAGCCGCCGTTCAGTTCTGTGGGCACAGCCGTGGTCGCATTCTCACGTGGTCACGTGGATCGGCCCTGTTCATCGTCCGCTTGCATCAGGCCGCCATCTTCCAATGCCCGCCGAAATCCACATAGCCAAACCAGGATCGCTCGACGTTTCCGTCTTTCAACCATCGCCGCAGTCGATCGGCTGTTCCAATCGGGCCTCGATCCCTGATCGGCCAAGACAAGTCGTCATCGCCGCGTGCCGTCTATGACGATCAGCGATTTCCTCGATGCTATCCGCCATCACGATTTCCTCGAAGCCACCAAACTGTCAGCTACCACCACCAGGATCTGGATCCTAACGAGCGGCGCAACAGATACCTGCAGGAAATGGCCACCGCAATGCTTCTAGGTGCGAAGTTGAATCATCAGTTTTGGGGTGAGGCAGTTCTAACAGCAGCCTACCTGCAGAACAGACTGCCATCCAAGTCGGTCGATGCTGCTCCATTCGAAAATTGGCTTGCGTAGGTTCACATCCCAGCGGTGAAACGAGGGAAGTTCGAACGTAAAGCCACAGATAACAGATATTGAGGCTGGCATACCATACGTGTGTAAACATCCGCAACCGTTAATTCAAATGTATTTTAAATTGGAACCGCGTTTGGCAATCGATTGGAGATGGCGCAGGGATCATTGTTATTGAAAACGCAGCCCGAATGCGGCTGTCAAATGCATTGGCTGCGTTCGACGGCTGTAATTCAGCTGCATCCTTAGGTACTGCCGCAATCACTTGAGTAGATGGCAGTAGTGGGCCAACGTATATCAATTCAAAAGTTTACACAGGATTTTCAATAAAATTTGTTCTAGCTTCAATATCTGTTATCTGTGGTAAAGCCAAGAAATTGACTTTCATACACACTTAATTTTTTTTACCGGGATCTCAGCAAAATGTCGAACTTTTACCGAGAATCGCACAGCCGTGCCCCAGCAAACATGTTTTTTGCCGAGATTTCTGTCAAAATTGCTGATAATCAGCAAATAATTTGCCGAAAATCAGCTAACAAATGCTATTTTTGCCGGAATATCAGTTTTTTATTTTGCTGGCGCACGGCTGTGCGGATTTTTTCCGAGCTGCAGAAATAAAAACTGAGTGTGTAGGGTATTCTGATCAACATAAAGCCTATCGATTCGTCGATCTGGCGACGCAGAAAGTCATCATAAGCCGAGACGCTCGGTTTCTAGAGTTAGGCGAGGCTGATGTACGAGCTGACGGAAAGCGATACTTGGTAGAAGAAGATGGTATTTCGCTGATACCTGCACGGAAGCTGGAGGATCGTGATGAGATTCCGGATGCTGACCCTGTAAGAGATGAAGAGTACGAAGAGTCGAACGACGAAGAATATGATGTGTGTGAAGAATTCCAAGTGGAAGAGCCTGAAATGGCCGAACATCCCTTGACAATCAAACGTGAGCAAGTGTGTGACATTGACTATGACAGCTCCATGAGTGATGATGACGATTCAAATACAGTGAGTGAGACGCACGGAAAGCGTAAAAATCGTGGAAAATTGCCAGATAGATATTATGAATTCGTGGTTGGTGCGGCTACGCAGATTGTGAAAGAACTTATGTCCTATGACGAAGCAGTAAGGTGTGCGGAACGTGAGTCCTGGAAGCAGGCGATGGATGACGAAATCCGATCGCATAAGCGCAACGGTACCTGGGAACTTACGGATTTACCAGCAGGGCACAAGGTTGTAGGCAGTCGATGGGTGTTTAAAATAAAACAGAACGAAACTTGTCAGCTAACACGCTTCAAAGCTCGCGTGGTGGCTCAAGGCCATGTGCAGAAGTTTGGTGTCGACTACGACGAGATTTTCGCTCCTGTTACTCGATGTTAGACATTGCGAACGCTATTGGTGATAGCTGGTAGAGATTGATTAGTATTGTAACACCTTGATATCAAAACAGCATACCTGTACGGCGATATCCAAGAGGAGGTGTATATGCGGCAGCCACCTGGCTACGTTGTGCGGGGACAAGAGAAGAAGGTGTGCCATTTGCGGAAAAGCATTTACGGGCTTAAGCAGTCCGCGCGCTGCTGGAACAAGAAATTGTCTGGTGTGTTGACTGCAATGGGCTTTACCGCAAGTTCCGCCGATCCCTGTTTGTTCGTTATGACCCGAAATGGACGGAAAGTGTATCTCCTAGTGTACGTTGACGATTTGTTAATTGGCTGTGCATTTGAGGAGGAGAAAAAGCGAGTGTACCAAGAACTGAAGAACCACTTTAAGGTGAATTGGCTCGGAGATCCCAAGTATTTTTTGGGTTTGGAGATCCGCAGAAACGCCAGGGGCAGCAGGGACTATGACCAAGGGCTTGACGATCCCTCCCCACGCCATCTGCGAGTTGTGGCGCCTGCCTAGGATGTGGTGGGTTTTGACAGTGGGCCCTGTTAAACCTCTATAAAAAGCTGCATGTATCCGCAAGTAGGCTCCGCCAAAGCGACCGTGTGCCGCTCAAAGCGCACAAGCCCAAGTCCTGGTGTTAGGTGGGACGCTAAACAGCCCTGACACGACGGCCCTCCGACGAGACAGGAGGTTTGCGCAGGCCCAATAAGCCGCCTTTAAAACAACTATTACGAACGACATAGAAGATAATACGACTCGATACAATCGGCAACGACCTGGGCGACGAATAAAGGATCACGATTGGAAGCTTGGAACATGGAACTGCAAGTCGCTAGGCTTCGCAGGTTGCGATAGGATAATCTACGATGAATTACATCCCCGCAACTTCGATGTCGTAGCGCTGCAGGAAATCTGCTGGACAGGACAGAAAGTGTGGAAAAGCGGGCATCGAGCGGCTACCTTCTACCAAAGCTGTGGCACCACCAACGAGCTGGGAACCGGCTTCATAGTGCTGGGAAAGATGCGCCAACGCGTGATTGGGTGGCAGCCAATCAACGCAAGGCCGTTTCTTCAACTATAGCATCATCAACGTGCACTGCCCACACTAAGGGAGATCCGACGACGAGAAAGAAGCGTTCTATGCGCAGCTGGAGCAGACATACGATGGATGCCCACTGCGGGACGTCAAAATCGTCATCGGTGACATGAACGCTCAGGTAGGAAGGGAGGAAATGTATAGACCGGTCATCGGACCGGATAGTCTGCACACCGTATCGAATGACAACGGCCAACGATGGATAAACTTCGCAGCCTCCCGCGGAATGGTAGTCCGAAGCACTTTCTTGCCCCGTAAGAATATCCACAAGGCCACATGGAAATCACCTAATCAAGTAACGGAAAACCAAATCGACCACGTTCTAATCGACGGTAAATTCTTCTCCGACATCACGAACGTACGCACTTACCGCAGTGCGAATATTGAATCCGACCACTACCTCGTCGCAGTATGTCTGCGCTCAAAACTCTCGACGGTGATCAACACGCGTCGGAGTCGTCCGCCGCGGCTAAACATTGGGCGGCTACAAGACGGTAGACTAGCCCAAGACTACGCGCAGCAGCTGGAAGTGGCACTCCCAACGGAAGAGCAGCTAGGCGCAGCATCTCTTGAAGATGGCTGGAGAGATATTCGATCCGCCATTGGAAGCACCGCAACCGCTGCACTAGGCACGGTGGTTCCGGATCAGAGAAACGACTGGTATGACGGCGAATGTGAGCAGTTAGTTGAGGAGAAGAATGCAGCATGGGCGAGATTGCTGCAACACCGCACGAGGGCGAATGAGGCACGATACAAACGGGCGCGGAACAGACAAAACTCGATTTTCCGGAGGAAAAAGCGCCAGCAGGAAGATCGAGACCGTGAAGAGACGGAGGAACTGTACCGCGCTAATAACGCACGAAAGTTCTATGAGAAGTTGAACCGTTCACGTAAGGGCCACGTGCCACAGCCCGATATGTGTAAGGACATAAACGGGAACCTTCTTACGAACGAGCGTGAGGTGATCCAAAGGTGGCGGCAGCACTACGAAGAGCACCTGAATGGCGATATGGCAGACAACGGTGGCGGTATGGTAATGAACCTAGGAGCACGCGCGCAGGACATGCGACTTCCGGCTCCGAATCTCCAGGAAATCCAGGAGGAGATCGGCCGGCTGTAAAACAACAAAGCCCCTAGAGTTGACCAACTACCAGGAGAGCTGTTTAAACACGGTGGTGAAGCACTGGCTAGAGCGCTGCACTGGGTGATTACCAAGGTTTAGGAGGATGAGGTTCTGCCGCAGGAGTGGATGGAAGGTGTCGTGTCCCATCTACAAAAGGGCGATAAGCTGGATTGTAGCAACTACCGCGCAATCACATTGCTGAACGCTGCCTACAAGGTACTCTCCCAAATTTTATGCCGTCGACTAACACCAATTGCAAGAGAGTTCGTGGGGCAGTACCAGGCGGGATTTATGGGTGAACGCTCTACCACAGACCAGGTGTTCGCCATACGTCAGGTACTGCAGAAATGCCGCGAATACAACGTGTCCACACATCATCTATTTATCGACTTCAAAGCCGCATATGATACAATCGATCGGGACCAGCTATGGCAGCTAATGCACGAAAACGGATTTCCGGATAAACTGATACGGTTGATCAAGGCGACGATGGATCGGGTGATGTGCGTAGTTCGAGTTTCAGGGGCATTCTCGAGTCCCTTCGAAACGCGTAGAAGGTTACGGCAAGGTGATGGTGTTTCGTGTCTGCTATTCAACATCGCTTTGGAGGGAGTAATACGAAGGGCAGGGATTGACACGAGTGGTACAATTTTCACGAAGTCCGTCCAGTTATTTGGTTTCGCCGACGACATTGATATCATGGCACGTAACTTTGAGAGGATGGAGGAAGCCTTCATCAGACTGAAAAGCGAAGCTAAACGGATTGGACTAGTCGTCAACACGTCGAAGACGAAGTACATGATAGGAAGAGGCTCAAGAGAGGTCAATGTGAGCCACCCACCACGAGTTTCTATCGGTGGTGACGAAATCGAGGTGGTTGAAGAATTCGTGTACTTGGGCTCACTGGTGACCGCCGATAACGATACCAGCAGAGAAATTCGGAGACGCATAGTGGCAGGAAATCGTACGTACTTTGGACTCCGCAAGACGCTCCGATCGAATAGAGTTCGCCGCCGTACCAAACTGACTATCTACAAAACGCTTATAAGACCGGTAGTTCTCTACGGACACGAGACCTGGACGATGCTCGTGGAGGACCAACGCGCATTGGGAGTTTTCGAAAGGAAAGTGTTGCGTACCATCTATGGTGGGGTGCAGATGGCGGACGGTACGTGGAGGAGGCGAATGAACCACGAGTTGCATCAGCTGTTGGGAGAACCATCCATCGTTCACACCGCGAAAATCGGAAGACTGCGGTGGGCCGGGCACGTAGCCAGAATGTCGGACAGTAATCCGGTGAAAATGGTTCTCGACAACGATCCGACGGGAACAAGAAGGCGAGGTGCACAGCGGGCAAGGTGGATCGATCAGGTGGAGGACGACTTGCGGACCCTCCGCAGACTGCGTGGTTGGCGAAATGCAGCCATGAACCGAGCTGAATGGAGAAGTCTTTTATGTGCAGCACAGGCCACTCCGGCCTTAGTCTGATGATAAATAAATAAGAAACGCCGATGGAGTATTCAGTCTGGGAGTACAGCAGTACATCCACAAGTTGGATCTGAGTCTGAGACTCGAGAACGCAAAGGTTGCCCGAACGCCAATGGACACAGGCTATATGAAGATTGAAGAGAAGGGCAAAGAGTTTGCTGAAAATACCAAATACCGTAGCATTGTAGGAGCTCTGACGTACGTTGCAACCTGTGCCCGACCCGATATCGCAGCAAGCATTTCAATATTGGGTATGAACTTTGAGACACCGAAGGAAAGCGACTGGACAGCGGCCAAAAGAGTGGTCAGATATCGTAAGGGGACAGCAGACTGGAGACTGCGACTAGGAGGTGAAACGGCTAACAATCTGGAGGTGTTTACAGATTCCGATTGGGCCGGTGACCCCAGAACCAGGAAGTCGATGACCGGATACATATTGTTTTTTGGAGGAGGAGCTGTGACCTGGACAAGCCGAAGGCAGGGATGTGTCAGCCTATCCTCAATGGAGGCCGAAAAACAAACCGAACCGACTCTGATAAACGAAGACAACCAGGGTTGTTTAAACGTTCAGTCCGAAAGAACAAATAAGAGGTCGAAACACATCGAGACCAAACATTGCTTCATCCGTGACTTGGTTGAACAAGGTGTAGAGCATATGAAATACTGTCCCACTGAAGTGATGAAGGTAGATATTCTTACCAAGCCACTTGATGCGGTGAAACATACCCGATTCGCAAAGCTAATTGGACTCGTGGCTGATTGAGAACGTTACGTTGAGGAGGAGTGTTAGTGAGTACAACGGTGCACCCTTCTATCATCCACCTTGCGCCCCAAGATCGCGCATTACTAAATTCATACCATACCTATGTTGTTAATACTTTGTCGAAGGTAAATGTCAAAATATAAAAACGTTTCGCAACGACGCCGCGTGCTTTTTTAGAAGTCTCTGATTGTCCCGTATTTTTCGGTGTTTTATTCCTCCGAACGACGTGATTCCGCTTCGTAACCTGCCTCTGGTCACACAATTTTGTCCAGCGGGATCTAGAATCTAGATGCTCCAAGTACCGCACAATGATTGACTTGGCAGTGTCACTTTCCCATCGTTTTCTCATTGATGGGATCCGGAACCTTCTCTTGGATGTTCGAACCACAGCCGCAGGCTTTTTTGGATATTGCGAGTGTCATAGAAAGTTTGGCATCGGGACTCCTTCGTCTTTTCGATGCTGGATTCCGGACCCGCTGCTGCTAGTTGTGAATGTTCCAAAACCGACATGTTTATTCAAAGTATTATTATGTATTATTATGTATATGTAATTTTATATAATTTGGTGTAATTTAGATTTAGATTTGGTGTAATTAAGATTACATAATAAATTCAAATGAAATCGAAAAAAACAACATTTTCCTGTATCTCGAAATCCAATAAGGTTGTCCCTGGAATATTATTGATTTTTTAAATACAATGCATTTGTTCATCATATTTCTGTCCTCATTGTCTTGACTTACAATCATTCGTATACTAATCGCAATTAATTTAGTCTTCGGATGATGTCCATTCAGATGCGTGTCATCCGTATCGTAAACAGCCGAATACAAATCATTCGGTAAATGTATGACATTCGTTAAGGGGCGAGAGCAATACACTTATCAGTCGTTATTGTGAGGAAGTTTCGGTTCAGTGTAGGTGAAGGCTTCTGCTATCTGATGATGGTGTTGGTTTACGTAGGAGTGCGCTCAGATGTGTTCAATCGACGTTTGAATCTTTGTTTACAAAAGCAGATAAGTCGTTTTGAAAATTTGGTATTGATTTATTCTATAGTATAGTAACATATAAGGTTATTTTTTTACGTGTATGTTATGGCAAAGAAACATTCGAAAATACTTATGGGCCAAACACAATTGATACGTTTGCGTGCGTTTTGACAGTTTTCCCATGGAAAAACTGTCAAAACGCACGCAAACGTACCAATTGTGTTTGGCCCATTATACTCTTCATTATGCCAACTAATATCAAAATATAAATATAATATCAAAAAGCTAATAACATTTATAAGGTAATGAAAAGTATAAGTTTCGGAATGTATGTGACTAATTCCATGTGTAAGCCTTAGTCTGAATAAATAAATAAAATAAGTTTTTCTTATGCATATCATCATTAGGGGTTGTTCAAAAATTACGTCCAAGGTTTGAGGTGGGAGGGGGGTCTAGAGTTTGTGACAGTTTGTGACATGGGAGAGGGGATATATCGCAAAACAAAGAAAATTTGGTTTTGTTTTAAGGCATGAATTAATGAACCGTTTATATTGAAAAAAAAAAAACGCTTGTCACGGGCGTCCACAAATAAACTAGTTAATAATAATAACTTTGGGATTTTTTTGTTAGTGTTTGCAAAATCAGAAACTATCCACGGTATTTTCCTTAGAGCATCATTATCGGTCGCGAGCATTTTAATCACCCATGCAGCGCTGCGCGGGTGATTAAAATGCTCGCGACCGATAATGATGCTCTCACGTTAGAAAACACGGAGCCCTACATTTGGGTGCCAATGAAAATGACATTTTCGAATTTCAAAAAACGACATTGCTCACAAGTTTCATTACCCCAAAATATGACCCCATGCAAAATTTGAGCTCAATCGGACATGTTTAAGGGGTGCCTAAAATTCATCAAAGTTTTTAAAAATTTTACCAATGTAAATTTTTCCAAGGGGGGGCCAAAGGAAAAGTCGAAAATCGAATGTTTGTTTTTGATGCCAAATGACTTGAAAATGCATGAAACATCGATGCATGAAACACTTAAACAAAAATTGGAAAAAATCGATTTTTTCTCTTAGAACATTTTTGGGACTTTTTTCAGATGAAAACTTTTTTCATCGAATTTTAACACCGGACGATACGCAAACGTTTTCGTAGGGATGCAAAATTTGAGCAAAATCGGACTTTTTTTCCACAAGGGGAAAATAATTATTTTTTAATGCCAAAGGACTCAAAATGCATGAATCTTTGAGAATCAATTTTTTGATAAAAAACGACTGTTTTGGGATTTCGAAAAAAAATTCTTATGGCAAAAACAATTTTTCATCGAATTTGAAAACAGGACGTTACGCAAACATTTCCCTATGCAAAATTTGAGCTCCATCGGACATGATTTAGGGGTGCTCAAAATTTTAGATTTTTTAAAGCTTCATCTTTACACGTTTTGTTTTGAATTCATGCGGTACTGCATATTAATAACCGCGTAAAAATGAACCTCAGTGCAACAAACATTGCCTGGCAATATTCTCCGTAAATCTGATCACAAAAGTTTTAAAGTTACAAAAAATTTAAAATTTTGATGGCAAGTTTTGAGCACCCCTAAATCATGTCCGATGGAACTTGAATTTTGCATACGGGCCTATTTTAGTGCTTAGAAAACGTTTGTGTAACGTCCGATGTAAATTCGATGAAATTTTTTTTTGTCAAAGGAAATTTTATCGTGGGACAGTCGATTTTTTTCAAAAAATTAATTCTCAAAGTTTCATGCATTTTGAGTCCTTTGGAATAAAAAAAATTCCCCCTTGTAAGAATTTTTTTTTATTAATTTTGAGCACCTCAAAATCATGAACGATTTAGCTCAAATTTTGCATAAGGGGATATTTTTTTGCTACGAAAACGTTTGCGTATCGTTCGGTGTTAAAATTCGATGAAAAAAGTTTTCATCACCTGAAAAAAGCCCCAAAAATGTTTTAAGAGAAAAATCGATCTTTTTCAAAATTTTTTTTTATGTAACATTAGATCTCGACGGTTCATGCATTTTTAAGTCAAGTCCGATTGAGCTCAAATTTTGCGTGGGGTCATATTTTGAGGCAATGAAACTTGTGAGCAATGTCGTTTTTTGAAATTCGATGACAATTTTTTTTCCATACATTCCATTGGCACCCTACCCTACATGTTCCCGGTAATGGAAAGCTGTGAACGGTTCCAATTATTGAGAAAATTTAAATTGGTAAATTTAATAAGATCGAGTTATTTAGAACGGAAATAATCAAATAGGCAGGATGTGTCAAATCGAATTCCGGATAAATGCTGCATTGCTCTATGGAGAAACGAGTTTGATCTGTAAAAAGTAATAAGAAAGACATAAAATAGTTAAACAAAAAAGTAGAAGGTTGTATCCGAGACTCGACCGCCAATTGGACGTAGGATTACGTTAAGGGCAAAATATTCAATTTTGAAATATTAAAAAAAAATATTAACACTGATGGGATCGTTACTGATACCATCGTTGCGAATGAACTGCAGTCATAAGGCGGGTGTAGTTCGCACTTTGAAGAAAATTCTTCTTGAAACAGTATACTGCCGCAGCCAAGCGATTATAATTTGCACTTTGAAGAAAACGTATTGACCCTGGTTTCGCACGGAAGCACTTGGTATCGAACTAACGACAGGCTGAGCCAGCGAGCCGATGCCAATGGTAGCGGCCGCCGAAGGGGCGGGGCTTCGGTCTCCATTGCAATCCGACACTGACAAGGAGCAGAACGACCGGAACGAATACATATATCTACCCCTAATTCACTATTCCTTTCTGCTTTTTCAGGAATTCATTCAGGCTTTTGCTCGAAGTTTCCTTTTGGAATTCCTCCGCAAGTTCTTGCAGGCATTTACTCGAAGTTTCTTTCCGGAATTCCCCCGGAAGTTTCTTCAGGTATTCCTTCGGAAATTTCTTCAGGAATTGCTCCGGAAGTTCTTTCAGGAATCCATTCAGAAGTTCCTCTTCTTCCTGAAGTTACGTTCGGAGCTCGGGAGTTCGTTAGGAAAGTTCCGAAGTTCCTTCAAAAATTCCTTCGGAAGTTCCTTCAGAAAATCCTTGGAACATTCCTCAGGAATTCCTTTGAAAATTTCTTCTGGAATTCCTCTCAAAAATCCTTCAAAAATTCTTCCGGAAATTCCTTCAGTAAAACATTTGGAAATGCATACTAGAAGTACCGTCACAAATTCCTCCAGAAGTTTCTCCAGGGATTCCTGCGGTAGTTCCTCCAAAGATTCCCCCGGAAGTTCCTCCAGAAATTGATCTAGAACTTCCTCCAGGAATTCCTCAGAAAGTACCTCCAGGAATTCCACTGGCTATTCCTCCAGGAATTCCTCCGAAAGTTCCTCCAGAAATTCCTGCGGAAGTTCATCCAGAGAATCCTCTGGAAGTTCCTTCAGGAATTCCTGCGGAAGTTTCTTCAGGAATTCCTCAAGAAGTTCCTCCAAAAGTTCCTCAGGAAATTCCTCCAAAAGTTTCTCCAGAAATTCGCCCGGAAGTTCCTCCAGGAATTCGTCCAGTAGTTTCTCCAGGAATTCCTCCAACTGTTCCTCCAACTGTTCTTCCAGGAATTCCTCCGTTGGTTCCTTCAGGAATTCCTCCTGAAGTTCCTCCACGAATTCCTACGAAAGTTGCTCCAGAAATTCTTCCGGAAGTTCTTCCAGGCAATCCTCTGGAAGTTCCACCAGGAATTCCTCTGGAAGCTCATCTTAAAATTGGTCCGGAAGTTCCTCCAGAAATTTCTTCCGGAAGAAAGGACTTCCGGAGGAATTCCTGGAGAAACTTCCGGAGGAATTCCTGGAGGAGCTTCCGGATGAATTCCTGGAGGAACTTCCGGAGGAATTCCTGGAGGAACTTCCGGAGGAATTCCTGGAGAAACTTCCAGAGGAATTCCTGGAGGAACTTCTGGAGGAATTCCTGGAGGAACTTCCGGAGGAATTCCTGGAGGAACTTCCGGAGGAATTCCTGGAGGAACTTCCGGAGGAATTCCTGGAGGAACTTCCGGAGGAATTCCTGGAGGAACTTCCGGAGGAATTCCTGGAGAAACTTCCAGAGCGATTCCTGGATAAACTTCTGGAGGAATTCCTGGAGGAACTCCCGGAGGAATTCCTGGAGAAACTTCCGAAAAAATTTCCGGAGGAATTCCTAGAGAAACTTCCGGAGGAAGTACGGCAAATGCTGGGTAAAGCGTACCATTGGTACTTCGCGTACCTGAAGGAATAAAATAGACCCCATCTCGCGGTCCTTAGCCTCTTACCCAGCAACTCCTATCCCTACCTTCCCGCGGTGCTGGCCGGGATACGAGCAACCTTAGGGAAGATCGGGTAACCAACCCCAGTGGGAACTATGGTCGTATGCTGACAGGGAACGGGGGGGTTTGCTCCTCTCCGGAGGTGCAAATCTTATTGAGCGTCTGTTCTCCATGTCAGGATCGGCTCACAACAGCGTCTGTTCTCCATGTTAGGGGCGGCTGATCATCGTCCGAGTGCCAGCGAGGGACTCTAAGTGAAACTGTGCACCATGGTCCACCGGAAATAAGGAGGAATGGTCCTCCGGAAATTTAGGGGTTTGGTGTCAGGCCCTGCAAGCCAGCCTTTAAAAATCATAAGCAACGAACAATCAACAAGAGAGTACGGACCGGAACCATCGGCGAAGACCACTGCGACGAAAAGGGACTAGCGATTGGAAACTCGGTTCGTGGAACTGCAAATCTCTCAACTTCATCGGGAGCACACGCATACTCGCCGATGTGCTCAAGGACCGTGGATTCGGCATCGTAGCGCTGCAGGAGGTTTGTTGGAAGGGGTCAATGGTGCGAACGTTTAGAGGTAATCATACCATCTACCAGAGCTGCGGCACCACACGAGCTGGGAACAGCTTTCATAGTGATGGGCGACATGCAAAGGCGCGTGATCGGGTGGTGGCCGATCAACGAGAGAATGTGCAGGTTGAGGATCAAAGGCCGGTTCTTCAACTTCAGCATAATCAACGTCCATAGCCCACACTCCGGAAGCACTGATGATGATAAGGACGCATTCTACGCGCAGCTGGAACGTGAGTACGACAGCTGCCCAAGACACGACGTCAAAATCATCATAGGAGATTTGAACGCTCAGGTTGGCCAAGAGGAGGAGTTTAGACCGACTATTGGAAAGTTCAGCGCTCACCGGCTGACGAACGAAAACGGCCTACGACTAATTGATTTCGCCGCCTCCAAGAATATGGCCATTCGCAGCACCTACTTCCAACACAGCCTCCCGTATCGGTACACCTGGAGATCGCCACTGCAGACAGAATCACAAATCGACCACGTTCTGATTGATGGACGGCACTTCTCCGACATTATCGACGTCAGGACATATCGTGGCGCTAACATCGACTCTGACCACTATCTGGTGATGGTTAAACTGCGCCCAAAACTATCCGTCATCAACAATGTTCGGTACCGACGACCGCCGCGGTACGACCTAGAGCGACTGAAGCAACCTGATGTCGCCACTGCATACGCGCAGCATCTCGAGGCAGCGTTGCCGGAAGAGAGTGAGCTCGATGGGGCCCCTCTTGAGGACTGCTGGAATACAGTCAAAGCAGCCATTAACGACGCAGCGGAGAACAACGTCGGGTATATGGGTCGAAGTCGACGGAACGATTGGTTCGACGAAGAGTGCAGACAGATTCTGGAGGAGAAGGACGCAGCGCGGGCGGTCGCGCTGCAGCAAGGTACCCGGCAGAACGTGGACCGTTATAGACGGGGGCGGAGACAGCAGACCCGCCTTTTCAGGAGAAGAAACGCCGTCTGGAAGAAGCGGAGTGCGAGGAGATGGAACAGCTGTGCCGTTCTCAAGATACACGCAAGTTCTATCAGAAGCTCAACGCATCCCGCAAAGGCTTCGTGCCGCGAGCCGAAATGTGCCGGGATAAGGATGGGAGCATCTTGACGGACGAACGTGTGGTGATCGAAAGGTGGAAGCAGCACTACGAGGAACATCTGAATGGCGCTGAGAGTACAGGCAATGAAAGTCAAGGCAGCGGAGGAGATGACTACGTCAGTTCAGCGGACGATGGAAGCCAACCAGCCCCACCTTGAGGGAAGTTAAGGATGCCATTCAACAGCTAAAGACCAATAAAGCAGCTGGTAAGGATGGTATCGGAGCTGAGCTCATCAAGATGGGCCCGGAAAAGCTGGCCACTTGCCTGCACAAACTGATAGTCAGAATCTGGGAAAACGAACAGCTACCGGAGGAGTGGAAGGAAGGGTTATATGCCCCATCTACAAGAAAGGCGACAAACTGGAGTGTGAGAACTTTCGAGCGATCACCATCCTTAATGCCGCCTACAAAGTGATATCCCAGATCATCTTCCGTCGTCTGTCACCATTAGTAAACGAGTTCGTGGGAAGTTATCAAGCCGGCTTCGTTGACGGCCGCTCGACAACGGACCAGATCTTTACTGTACGGCAAATCCTTCAAAAATGTCGTGAATACCAGGTCCCAACGCACCATCTGTTCGTTGATTTCAAGGCGGCATACGACAGTATAGACCGAGTAGAGCTATGGAAAATTATGGACGAGAACAGCTTCCCTGGAAAGCTTACCAGACTGATCAAAGCAACGGTGGATGGTGTGCAAAACTGTGTGAAGATCTCGGGCGAACACTCCAGTTTGTTCGAATCGCGCCGGGGACTAAGACAAGGTGATGGACTTTCGTGCCTGTTGTTCAACATTGCGCTAGAAGGTGTCATGCGGAGAGCCGGGTGTAACAGCCGGGGTACGATTTTCAACAGATCCAGTCAATTTATTTGCTTCGCGGATGACATGGATATTGTCGGCCGAACATTTGCAAAGGTGGCAGAACTGTACACCCGCCTGAAACGTGAAGCAACAAAAGTTGGACTGGTGGTGAATGCGTCAAAGACAAAGTACATGCTTGTGGGCGGAACCGAGCGCGACAGGGCCCGCCTGGGAAGCAGTGTTACGATAGACGGGGATACCTTCGAGGTGGTCGAGGAATTCGTCTACCTCGGATCCTTGCTAACGGCTGACAACAACGTTAGTCATGAAATACGAAGGCGCATCATCTGTGGAAGTCGGGCCTATTACGGGCTCCAGAAGAAACTGCGGTCGAAAAAGATTCGCCACCGCACCAAATGTGTCATGTACAAGACGTTAATAAGACCGGTAGTCCTCTACGGACATGAAACATGGACAATGCTCGAGGAGGACTTGCAAGCACTCGGAGTATTCGAGAGACGAGTGCTTAGGACCATCTTTGGCGGTGTACAAGAAGACGGTGTGTGGCGGCGAAGAATGAACCATGAGCTCGCCCAGCTCTACGGCGAACCCAGTATCCAGAAGGTAGCTAAAGCCGGAAGGGTACGATGGGCAGGGCATGTTGCAAGAATGCCGGACAGCAACCCTGCAAAGATGGTGTTCGCTTCCGATCCGGCAGGTACGAGACGACGTGGAGCGCAGCGAGCGAGATGGGCAGACCAGGTGCAGAACGACTTGGCGAGCGTGGGGCGTATTCGAGGATGGAGAGATGCGGCCTCGAACCGTGTATTGTGGCGTCAAATTGTTGATTCAGTGTTATCTGTATAGATGTAGACTAAATAAATGAAATGAATGAACTTCCGGAGGAATTCCTGGAGGAACTTCCGGAGGAATTCCTGGAGGAACTTCCGGAGGAATTCCTGGAGGAACTTCCGGAGGAATTCCTGGAGGAATTCCTGGAGGAACTTCCGGAGGAATTCCTGGAGGAACTTCCGGAGGAATTCCTGGAGGAACTTCCGGCGGAATTCCTGGAGGAACTTCCTGAGGCATTCCTGGCGGAACTTCCGGAGGAATTCCTGGAGGAACTTCCGGAGGAATTCCTGGAGGAACTTCTGGAGGAATTCCTGGAGGAACTTCCGGAGGAATTCCTGGAGGAACTTCCGGAGGAATTCCTGGAGGAACTTCCGGAGGAATTCCTGGAGGAACTTCCGGAGGAATTCCTGGAGGAACTTCCGGAGAAATTCCTGGAGGAACTTCCGGAGGAATTCCTGAAGGAACTTCCGGAGGAATTCCTTTAAGTTTTTGAGTCGCTTTAGAGTAGGCTTCCGCGCCACTTTATTAGAGGCTTCTTGTAGAGAGGCTTCCGAGCCTCTTGAAGGCGGTTTTCGAGCCACTTAAAAGGAAGCTTCCGTTGCATCTGGAAAGAACGCTTCTGAGCCTCTTAATAGTATGCTTCCAAGCTTATTGAAAGAAGAATTCTGAGCTTCTTGAAGCGAGGCTTCCGAGCCTCTTGAAAGGAGGCTGCCGAGCCTCTTAAAAGAAGGGAACCTAACCACTTGAAAGGAGGCTTCCGAATCTCTTGAAAAGAGGCTTCCGAGTCTCCCGAAAGGAGCTTTCCGATCCTCTTAGAAAAAGGCTTCAGAGCCTCTTGAAAAGAAGCTTTTGAGCCTCTTGAAAGGAGGCTTCCGAGCCCCTTGAAAATATCCTTCCGAGCCTCTTGGAAAGAGGCTTCGGGGCCTCTTTAAAGGAGGCTTTTGAGCCTATAGAAAAGAGGCTTTCGAGCCTCTAGAAAGGCTCTAGAAAGGAGGCTTCCGTGCCTCTTGAGAGGAGGTTTACGAGCATCTTGAGAGGAGGATTCCGAGCCTCTTGAGAGGAGGCTTCCGAGCCTCTTGAGAGGTGGCTTCCGAGCCTCTTGAGAGGAGGCTTCCGAGCCTCTTGAGAGGAGGCTTCCGAGCCTCTTGAGAGGAGGCTTCCGAGCCACTTGAGAGAAGGCTTCCTGAGCCTCTTGAGAGAAGGCTCCCAGGCCTCTTGAGAGAAGGCTCCCGAGCCTCTTGAGAGAAGGCTCCCTGAGCCTCTTGAGGAGGCTGAGCCTCTTGAGAGGAGGCTTCCAGGCTTCTTGAGAGGAGGCTTCCAGGCCTCTTGAGAGGAGGCTTCCTGAGCCTCTTGAGAGGAGGCTTGAGGCCTTTTGAGAGGAGGCTTCCAGGCCTCTTGAGAGGAGGCTCCAGACCTCTTGAGAGGAGGCTTCCAGGCCTCTTGAGAGGAGGCTTCAGGCCTCTTGAGAGGAGGCTTGAGGCCTCTTGAAAGGAGGCTTCCAGGCCTCTTGAGAGGAGGCTTGAGGCCTCTTGAGAGGAGGCTTCCAGAGCCTCTTGAGGAGGAGGCTTGAGGCCTCTTGAGAGGAGGCTTCCGAGCCTCTTGAGAGGACGCTTCCGAGCCTCTTGAGAGGGGACTTCCGAGCCTCTTGAAAGGAGGCTTCCGAACCTCTTGAAAGGAGGCTTCCGAACCTCTTGAAATGAGGCTTCAGAGCCTCTTGAAAGAAGGCAGCATAACCACTTGAAAGGAGGCTTCCGAGCCTCTTGAAAGGAAGCCTTCGAGCGGCTTGGAAGAAGGCTTCCGAGAGGCGTAAAAGGATGCTTCTAATCCTCTTGCAACGAAGCAACCAAGTTTTAGTGAAAAAAAAAATCATTTTGTTCATTCGACGTTTTGTTCGTTGGATCTTTTGTTCCGCAGCCCCTTCATACATTGTGCTGGTTGTGCCAATTGAGATTTATTGACCACATTGCATATTATGTACAATATAAATTTTTGAAATAAAAAATACATAATTATCAAAACTTTATCAATGAATTTTGATTGAAATTGTAATATGTCCGCCATTACGCATTTTTACCGAGGTACCCCCTAGGACCAGCGAAGGGCCAGTTTGGCAACGCGTTTTACGACTGTAAACAAGGCGACGAAGAAAATAAATTTCAAACGCTCTAAAGTTTGAAAAAACAGATCATTCCGGCAGTAATTTTCCAATTATTTTTCACTCGAGCAATAAACATTGCTTTTATTTAGTGCGCAGTGGGAAATTTATGTGAAAAAGTGCGGTGAAAATCAGTGAATTACGTTGATTTTGGTGACGATGTTGCGCGTCTGGTGAACGACAAGAGTGAACGAACTGGATTTTCCTTCCTCGCACAGATAACGTAGAAAATTGTGCAAAAAGTCTCAGTCGCAAAGTTAAATTTAACTGTATTTCAAGTAAGTAACACCGGAATGTAATTTAAATGAATTTAAATCGTAGTGTACACTTCTTTCTACCATTATTTTAGTTTACGATTCGCGAGTATTTAGTGATTGAGAATTTGATATGACGGATACTAGCGCCATGGACGAATTAGCGCATAACACTAAGCCAGCCGTGGGCTGAAAATCATCAAAGGAATTGTTGATAACCATTGAATAATTTGAAATGTATGAAGTTGAGTTTTGAATGAATCTCAAACAAAGCTGGCATAACACTTCCTGGAGTTCATTTACTTTGTAAATATGTTAATTATTCAACAAACATTCGGAGGTATCACACAACGCAGTTTGCGGTCGAACTCGAACACATCCTTCTTCTTTTTACCATACCTAAGAAGTTTATGCTCTTCCAAGGTGTTACACAGACACAAAAATGCCTCGAACGGCCGTGTTAACGGTCGTTTTTAACATGTAAACGTATGTACCGATTCCTGGTTTTATGAGGAATATAATGCTGTTAAAAAAAATGACGACTCGAACTTCAATAACATCACACGAACCATTTTTGTGACTGTGTAGCTCTCGCTCATTTAAGTGTTGTACTTTTATGTGTTGATCGTTTTAAGCGTGTGTGCTTTGGAAGGGAGTGAGAGTGCATAAATATTACAAAATATTTCGCAACAATGAGGGCGTACACTTTCTGCAAAACGTTTTACGCTTTGATTTTGCACCATCCAAACGATTATATAATATTGTTTCAATAAATGCAAATAATAGAGAATATTTAAATTTTGTAAATATCATTTCAAACTGTCAGAAACTTCCCACCAGGACCACACGAACAACTCACTGATAGATTGACATACTATTTGGAAAACTCAAATATCTTTCTATTCGTTGCAATATCTGAATTAATATTATATAATCGTATTTATGGTGCAACATATTTTTTTTTATAAGAAGTGAGAGAAATAGATCCTTACTTTGGTGCGAAGTACAACTTCTTGGTCAGCGTGGAGTAGAAGCTCGGTATTTGCTTCGCCCCATTAAAGATCCCGCTCGCACAGCTGACCCGCATCGCTACGGCACTGTTCGTTTCCGTCAGTATATCGTAGATGGAAGACGTTTCGAGATCACATGTCTCGATGACGTTGCAAAGCTCCTGAATCATCCAGCTGCCGGTTTCATTGCGGAACGAGTAATATCCTGAAAATTCTCTACATGTTAGTTGAAGTTACGCCAATGTTGGAAAAGGTCATACCGTAATGCGAACTCGTCATAATGAGGGAATCGGCAAATTCCGGATAGGAGAAAGTCTTTGTTAACTGTGCTGAGTCAACAAAATCGATAACGTTGTTATTGGGTTCCCGCTTTGTTGTCAGATGAACGCCTCGGTCCAGCTTCTGGCCACGACAAGCTTGAACAATGAATAGCTTTGGTTTACCGGCCATAGAACTAAGCGACGTTGGTGTGAAGTTCTCCAGAAGATTGTAAGCGGGGTACAACACGTCCTGAGCCATCAACATGTTACCTTCCTCGCCATGGGTCAGTATGACAACCACCAGACAGTCTGCTTGCTCCAGATCTTTGTCGTGCCTAACTTTAAATAAAAAACCCATCGCACTTCAGCATCATTCGATCTAATGTTCAACATTACTCACGCTCCTTAAAAGTTTGCATAATATCGTAGTACTCGAGATCATGATATACTTTAATATCTTCCTGAAGAAAACCCAATCGGGGAAACACATTATACAGCCGTTCGACGTCTTTGTACGTTCCAATGCGCTCACTGTAATCCGGATTTCTGAACTTGACTTGGTTGTAGATCAGCACTTTTCCACGTCTGGCTCCGTTCATCGCGTAGACTTTTGCACCCGGAGGATTCACCGTGTCCAGGAACACTGGCGGCGATTTGGCACTTTCTTCGACATCATCGACATCATCAACAGTGAACTGGTTTGCTTCTCTTGTCACATTCACACGATCCTCCTTTTGCAGAATGGTGACGGGCACAGGCACATCTATAGGGATCGTCATTTCGGGGGATTCCTTGTTGAACTTAATGTAACGTTATTGTCTATCCGGAATAAATTTTTACCGGTTTTTATACCGAAGTTGGATTTTTCTCCAGATACAGGCAACTTTCCCAACTTCGGAAGTAGTGCGCTGGATTCGCCTAAAGATGCGCTAAACAACGCATCAATTAGTTTGAAAAATGAAACTTCGGAAGAAAGTTCGGTTCGGAAGTCCCGACTTCCGAATTCTAAGTTGGTGCTACGCCGACAATAAAAAACACATAAATAAAGCTTTAAAAAAAATCTAGGGAATAGATCCAAATTGTCACTTGAGGCTACGGGGTTTACAATTGAACTGCTTGAACAGCATCGAATTTCTTCGAATTTTGAGTGCGTATGCAGATTAAGATAAGCAATCGATAACACGATACACGGCGTGTGTATGAGGGACTTTTATGACAAAAAAATAGCATCGCCAAACCATTCACTACGTGAAAATATAGCTCTACAGCTTTCAGACTATTTGAAAAAAATCTACAGAGGGGTTCCGGGGTCCCGAACAACTTTTTTTTTTCGCGTCCCCTTTAAAATGAGATTCCAGGATTTTTTATACCAATAATCATATAAAAACTAAGGAGGAATCGAATATTACCGAGTAATAGTCTAAATAACTTGTTTATTGCAGCTCGCTTTATCGCTTTATCAGCGCTTATCGCCCTTATCGCTTTATCGCTTATCAGCTTTATCGCCAAGGTACATAACGAAGCCGAACTCGATAAAATTATTTTATTCCCTGCAAACAGCTAAAAGAGCCTTGGATGGGGATTATTCTCTGCATCGTCATCGTATGCAGATTGCAGATATACCAATTGTTTCCCCCTACATGCTAAAATGAAACTTGATACGTGAATAAATAAGTTCAACAAGTGTCTCAAAACCAGTAGGGGTGTCTGGGGTAATATGCACAAAACTGGGACAAAACGACTGCCTTCCATGCAAAATTGATCAAAGAACCCACGATACTTTAATTTGGTCGCCCAATACTCCTCCGGAAGTTCCTTTAGGAACTCCTCCGGAAGTCCTCCCAGGAACTCCTCCGGAAGTCCCTACAGGAAGTCCTCCGGAAGCTCCTACAGGAACTCCTCCGGAAGTTCTCCCAGGAACTCCTCCGGAAGTTCCCCTTTAGAACTCCTTTAGAAGTTCCTCCAGTAACTCTCCGGAAGTTCCTCCAGGAAATCGTCTGAAGGTTCCTCCAGGAAATCGTCTGAAGGTTCCTCCAGAAACTCCTCCAGGAACTCCTCCGGAAGTTCCTCCAGGAACTCCTCCGGAAGTTCCTCCAGGAACTCCTCCGGAAGTTCCTCCAGGAACTCCTCCGGAAGTTCCTCCAGGAACTCCTCCGGAAGTTCCTCCAGGAACTCCTCCGGAAGTTCCTCCAGGAACTCCTCCGGAAGTTCCTCCAGGAACTCCTCCGGAAGTTCCTCCAGGAAATCCTCCGGAAGTTCCTCCAGGAACTCCTCCGGAAGTTCCTCCAGGAACTCCTCCGGAAGTTCCTCCAGGAACTCCTCCGGAAGTTCCTCCAGGAACTCCTCCGGAAGTTCCTCCAGGAACTCCTCCGGAAGTTCCTCCAGGAACTCCTCCGGAAGTTCCTCCAGGAACTCCTCTGGAAGTTCCTCCAGGAATTCCTCCGGGAACTCCTCCGGAAGTTCCTCCGGGAATTCCTCTGGAAGTTTCCCCGGAATTTCCTCCAGGAATTCTTCCGGAAGTCCTCTAGGAATTCCTCCGGAAGCTCCTCCAGTAATTCCTCCGGGAGTTCCTCCAGGAACTCCTCTGGAAGTTCCTCCAGGAACTCCTCCGGAAGTTCTTCCAGGAACTCCTACGGAAGTTCCTCCAGGAACTCCTCCGGAAGTTCCTCCAGGAACTCCTCCGGAAGTTCCTCCAGGAACTCCTCCGGAAGTTCCTCCAGGAACTCCTCCGGAAGTTCCTCCAGGAACTCCTCCGGAAGTTCCTCCAGGAACTCCTCCGGAAGTTCCTCCAGGAACTCCTCCGGAAGTTCCTCCAGGAACTCCTCCGGAAGTTCCTCCAGGAACTCCTCCGGAAGTTCCTCCAGGAACTCCTCCGGAAGTTCCTCCAGGAACTCCTCCGGAAGTTCCTCCAGGAACTCCTCCGGAAGTTCCTCCAGGAACTCCTCCGGAAGTTCCTCCAGGAACTCCTCCGGAAGTTCCTCCAGGAACTCCTCCGGAAGTTCCTCCAGGAACTCCTCCGGAAGTTCCTCCAGGAACTCCTCCGGAAGTTCCTCCAGGAACTCCTCCGGAAGTTCCTCCAGGAACTCCTCCGGAAGTTCCTCCAGGAACTCCTCCGGAAGTTCCTCCAGGAACTCCTCCGGAAGTTCCTCCAGGAACTCCTCCGGAAGTTCCTCCAGGAACTCCTCCGGAAGTTCCTCCAGGAACTCCTCCGGAAGTTCCTCCAGGAACTCCTCCGGAAGTTCCTCCAGGAACTCCTCCGGAAGTTCCTCCAGGAACTCCTCCGGAAGTTCCTCCAGGAACTCCTCCGCTCCAGGAACTCCTCCGGAAGTTCCTCCAGGAACTCCTCCGGAAGTTCCTCCAGGAACTCCTCCGGAAGTTCCTCCAGGAACTCCTCCGGAAGTTCCTCCAGGAACTCCTCCGGAAGTTCCTCCAGGAACTCCTCCGGAAGTTCCTCCAGGAACTCCTCCGGAAGTTCCTCCAGGAACTCCTCCGGAAGTTCCTCCAGGAACTCCTCCGGAAGTTCCTCCAGGAACTCCTCTGGAAGTTCCTCCAGGAATTCCTCCGGAAGTTCCTCCAGGAATTCCTCCGGAAGTTCCTCCAGGAGCTCCTCCGGAAGTTCCTCCAGGAGCTCCTCCGGAAGTTCCTCCAGGAGCTCCTCCGGAAGTTCCTCCAGGAGCTCCTCCGGAAGTTCCTCCAGGAGCTCCTCCGGAAGTTCCTCCAGGAGCTCCTCCGGAAGTTCCTCCAGGAGCTCCTCCGGAAGTTCCTCCAGGAGCTCCTCCGGAAGTTCCTCCAGGAGCTCCTCCGGAAGTTCCTCCAGGAGCTCCTCCGGAAGTTCCTCCAGAAATTCCTCCGGAAGTTCCTTCAGGAATTCCTCCGGAAGTTCCTCCAGGAATTCCTCCGGAAGTTCCTCCAGGAATTCCTCCGGAAGTTCCTCCAGGAATTCCTCCGGAAGTTCCTCCAGGAATTCCTCCGGAAGTTCCTCCAGGAATTCCTCCGGAAGTTCCTCCAGGAATTCCTCCGGAAGTTCCTCCAGGAATTCCTCCGGAAGTTCCTCCAGGAATTCCTCCGGAAGTTCCTCCAGGAATTCCTCCGGAAGTTCCTCCAGGAATTCCTCCGGAAGTTCCTCCAGGAATTCCTCCGGAAGTTCCTCCAGGAATTCCTCCGGAAGTTCCTCCAGGAATTCCTCCGGAAGTTCCTCCAGGAATTCCTCCGGAAGTTCCTCCAGGAATTCCTCCGGAAGTTCCTCCAGGAATTCCTTCGGAAGTTCCTCCAGAAATTCCTCCGGAAGTTCCTCCAGGAATTCCTCCGGAAGTTCCTCCAGGAATTCCTCCGGAAGTTCCTCCAGGAATTCCTCCGGAAGTTCCTCCAGGAATTCCACCGGAAGTTCCTCCAGGAATTCCTCCGGAAGTTCCTCCAGGAATTCCTCCGGAAGTTCCTCCAGGAATTCCTCCGGAAGTTCCTCCAGGAATTCCTCCGGAAGTTCCTCCAAGAATTCCTCCGGAAGTTCCTCCAGGAATTCCTCCGGAAGTTCCTCCAGGAATTCCTCCGGAAGTTCCTCCAGGAATTCCTCCGGAAGTTCCTCCAGGAATTCCTCCAGGAATTCCTCCGGAAGTTCCTCCAGGAATTCCTCCGGAAGTTCCTCCAGGAATTCCTCCGGAAGTTCCTCCAGGAATTCCTCCGGAAGTTCCTCCAGGAATTCCTCCGGAAGTTCCTCCAGGAATTCCTCCGGAAGTTCCTCCAGGAATTCCTCCGGAAGTTCCTCCAGGAATTCCTCCGGAAGTTCCTCCAGGAATTCCTCCGGAAGTTCCTCCAGGAATTCCTCCGGAAGTTCCTCCAGGAATTCCTCCGGAAGTTTCTCCAGGAATTCCTCCGGAAGTTCCTCCAGGAATTCCTCCGGACTACCCAGAGAATGAAAGATTAGAAGCTATATTTTCACGAATGAATGAAAGTTTTCTCTGGAACAGTAATAAGTAACGTACGGTTAACATTTTTAATAAGCGTAAAGCTGCGAAAATGTAAATCGTGTAAAAACAGAATTGTATTTTAAGGGATGAATGTTACGAATTTTACAAACTGTGGTGGCTTTTTATATGACACTGCCGAGACAGAACTTGCTAAAAACTGCTGAACAGAGAAGTTCAAGGCCGGAGCTATCACTTCTGCAGAAGAACTGCCAACTACCCTTCAAATATTGAATCTCGTTTTATTATCTGAGTTAGTTCTTTGACTTACAGTTTTTGTTTTAAGTGTTTTTAAATAGTTAGAGGCGTCAAAAATATGGATTCTTTGAAAATGTTGACCTCAAACAAATTAAAAAATCGATTGGGCGAAGCTTATTTTAAGAACTCGCAATTTTTTAATCGCACAAACTACTATTTTACCTTCGAAAATTCGTTCGAAGTTAACTAATTTTATGATTGTGATGCATGTTGTCATCAACCTGCAAGATCTAATCCTAATCTAATTTTGAAATGATTTTAAAGTCTGATTAAGGAAAGGGAACTGAACAGCGTTTATAAGTAGGGGAAACGAGGGGCAATATGCCCTAGCTAAGCATAGATTGCTTTTATGTCTTAGGTATAACGATTTTCATGGGTGGTTTTACCTCATTCAACAGTTAAATAATATAGCTAGCTGATGCCATATTGAAATTAGAAACGCGTCCTCGAACCAGCATTCCGGTAGGGACAGTGCGTGGAGACGCGTAGTACATTGTAGGTTAGCTCCACTAGGGCATTTTGCCTCGCCGAAATGTTAGATGCTTTACCGAAATGTGGAAAATTCCGTTTTTTCCTAAATTCCCTTCTATTATTTCGGCACCTTTTTCGCCTAACCTACATTAATTTTACGTCTAGTTTTGTTAAGGCTATCTCAAACATGCTAAATATAAGTGAATACCTGAAAGAGTCGTTTTGCCTCTGGGGGCGTTTTGGGGCCTTTTCATCTATTCCGAAACGACTAATCTAATCTAATCTATTTTCATTTTTGGGCAGCCAGTACTTCCAGGAAATCTACGCGGCATGACAACCTACGCAGCATGTATCGCAGGGGATTCCTTGAAACCGAGCTGCTTGATATGCTTTACAGCTCCCGTGAACTTGTGATCAAAGTTGTTAAAAAGGGGTGGGTTGGGGTTGAAAATAGTATTTTTCGGCGTTATGTTATTTGAAAATGAATAATGTAACGTCAAAAAAACCATGCGCTCTGTCGACCAGCCTACTTTGATCAATCTACCATTCCTTGCCGTACGAAAATCAGTTTTCTTTGAATATATTTTTATGTATTGATTTTTTAACCCGTTTCGGCCCGGGTTACGATTTCAAATTGTAAAATCCACCGTTCTCTTGTTTTTCGACCGATTTGCATGAAATTTGGAGAAAAGATGCATCAAACCCTATATTTTTGTGTAAATGTATTGATTTGGTGATTGGGTCCTTGGGTACGGTTTTATCGAGGGGGTCCCCTGGGTCAAATGGGGTCAAAAATAGGTCAACTTCCTTTTAATCGTAGATAACTAGTAGTAAATGCTCTCAATAATGATGCAATCGTTTTTATTCATCATTTTGCAATAGTGGGAATAGAAACTGCACGTTTGGACCTCAAAAATCTGGTTACAGATGTTCCGGGAACCTGGTTCCCCCAGGGAAGTGGTCACTTTTTGAGTTGTTCTGAATCCCAGCTTGCGACACATCAAACTTCATGATTTTGCAACACAAATACAATAGAAGACATTTGCAGAGCATCTGTGCACATTGGCCACTTCCGGAGGGTCCCTGGGAACCTGAAGCCCCCAGGGAAGTGGTCACTTTTTGAGTTGTTCTGAATCCCAGCTTGCGACACATCAAACTTCATGATTTTGCAACACAAATATAATAGAAGACATTTGCAGAGCATCTGTGCACATTGGCCACTTCCGGAGGTTCCCTGGGAACCTGGTGCCCTCAGGGAAGTGGTCACTTTTTGAGTTGTTCTGAAACCCAGCTTGCGACACATCAAACTTCATGATTTTGCAACACAAATACAATAGAAGACATTTGCAGAGCATCTGTGCACATTGGCCACTTCCGGAGGGTCCCTGGGAACCTGAAGCCCTCAGGAAAGTGGTCACTTTTTGATTGATTCTAAAACCCAGCTTGCGACACATCGAACTTCATGTTTTTTCAACGCAAATACAATAGGAGACATTTGCAGAACTTCTGAGCGCATTGGCCACTTCCGGAGGTTTCCTGGGAACCTGATGCCCCAAGGGAAGTGGTCACTTTTAGAGCGGTTCTGAAACCCAGCTTGCGACACATCAAACTTCATGATTTTGCAACACAAATATAATAGAAGACATTCGCAGAGCATCTGTGCACATTGGCTACTTCCGGAGGTTCCCTGGGAACCTGGTGCCCTCAGGGAAGTGGTCACTTTTTGAGTGGTTCTGAAACCCAGCTTGCGACACATCAAACTTCATGATTTTGCAACGCAAATACAATAGAAGACATTTGCAGAACGTCTGACCACATTGGCCGCTTCCGGAGGTTCCCTGGGAACCTGGTGCCCTCAGGGAAGTGGTCACTTTTTGAGTTGTTCTGAATCCCAGCTTGCGACACATCAAACTTCATGATTTCGCCACACAAATACAATAGAAGACATTTGCAAAGCATCTGTGCACATTGGCCACTTCCGGAGGGTCCCTGGGAACCTGAAGCCCTCAGGAAAGTGGTCACTTTTTGATTGATTCTGAAACCCAGCTTGCGACACATCGAACTTCATGTTTTTTCAACGCAAATACAATAGGAGACATTTGCAGAACTTCTGAGCGCATTGGCCACTTCCGGAGGTTTCCTGGGAACCTGATGCCCCAAGGGAAGTGGTCACTTTTTGAGTAGTTCTGAAACCCAGCTTGCGTTACATCGACACACATCATGATTTTGCAACGCAAATACATCTGACCACCACACTTCCGGAGGGTCCCTGGGAACTTGAAGCCCTCAGGCAAGTGGTCACTTTTTGAGTAGTTCTGAAACCCAGCTTGCGACACATCAAACTTCATGATTTCGCAACACAAATACAATAGGAGGCAATTACGGAGCGTCTGTGCAAATTCGCCATATCCGGAGGTTCCCTGGGAACCTGATGCCCCCAGGGAAGTGGTCACTTTTTGAGTAGTTCTGAAACCCAGCTTGCGTTACATCGACACACACCATGATTTTGCAACGCAAATACATCTGACCACCACACTTCCGGAGGGTCCCTGGGAACTTGAAGCCCTCAGGCAAGTGGTCACTTTTTGAGTAGTTCTGAAACCCAGCTTGCGACACATCGAACTTCATGATTTTGCAACACAAATACAGTAGGAGGCAATTGCGGAGCGTCTGTGCAAATTCGCCATATCCGGAGGTTCCCTGGGAACCTGATGCCCCCAGGGAAGTGGTCACTTTTTGAGTAGTTCTGAAACCCAGCTTGCGACACATCAAACTTCATGATTTCGCAACACAAATACAATAGGAGGCATTTGCAGAGCATCTGTGCACATTCGCCACTTCCGGAGGTTCCTTGAGAAACTGGTTCCCTCAGGGAAGTGGTCACTTTGTAAGTGGTTCTGAAACCCAGCTTGCGTTACATCGACACACATCATGATTTTGCAACGCAAATACATCTGACCACATTGGCCACTTCCGGAGGTTCCCTGGGAATCTGATGCCCCAAAGGAAGTGGTCACTTTTTGAGTTGTTCTGAAACCCAACTTGCGACACATCAAACTTCATGATTTTGCCACACAAATACAATAGAAGACATTTGCAGAGCATCCTAAAATATCATATAGCATATTTACCCTTAAAAATTAATGGCCAATGTATCTAGATGCTGCGTAGATATCTTTCATTGAATCTGTGTTACAAAACCATGATATTTGATGTATTGCTATATAGCTTTCAAAGCCACCTAACAATATACACTTACCTGTGGCGAAGCCACGGGGGGGGGGTGCAGTTTTGGATATACCTTCCTTAAAGACAAAATTTTTGGAAGAAAATTTATTCTCGAACCCTCCCAAATAATATTTTTTTTTCGGAATACCACCCAAGGTTATGAAATGCAGTATGTTTACAGGAAACCTCCGCAATAGGTCATTGTGCCCAGATACTCTGATAATGTCTTCTATTGTATTTGTATTGAAAAAATCAGAAAATTTGATGTGTTGTGAACTGGGTTTCAGAAACATTCAAAAAGCGACCACTTCCCTGAGAGCTACAGCTTTCCAGGGAACCTCTGGAAGTGGCCAATGCGCCCAGATGCTCTATAAATGGCTCTAATGTCTATAAATGTCTATTTGTGATTAAAAGAGATGAAGTTTGATGTGTCATAAGCTGGGTTTCAAATCGACTCAAAAAGTGGGAACTTTCCTTGGGGCATCATGTTCTCAGGGAACCTCCGGAAGTGAACAATGTGCCCAGATGCTGAGCAAATGCCTTCTATTGTATATGTGTTGCAAAATCATGAAGTTTGATGTGTCGCAAGCTGCGTTTCAGAATCACTCAAAAAGTGATCACTTCCCTTGGGGCATCAGGTTCCCAGGAAACCTCCGGAAATGGCCAATGCACTCAGAAGTTCTGCAAATTTCTCCTATTGTATTTGCGTTGAAAAAACATGAAGTTCGATGTGTCGCAAGCTGGGTTTCAGAATCAATCAAAAAGTGACCACTTCCCTGAGGGCTTCAGGTTCCCAGGGAACCTCCGGAAGCGGCCAATGTGGTCAGACGTTCTGCAAATGTCTTCTATTGTATTTGCGTTGCAAAATCATGAAGTTTAATGTGTCGCAAGCTGGGTTTCAGAACCACTCAAAAAATGACCACTTCCTGAGGGCACCAGGTTCCCAGGAACCTCCAGAAGTAGCCAATGTGCACAAATGCTCTGCAAATGCCTTCTATTGTATTTGTGTTGCGAAATCATGAAGTTTGATGTGTCGCAAGCTGGGTTTCAGAACTACTCAAAAAGTGACCACTTCCCTTGGGGCATCAGGTTCCCAGGAAACCTCCGGAAGTGGCCAATGCGCTCAGAAGTTCTGCAAATGTCTCCTATTGTATTTGCGTTGAAAAAACATGAAGTTCGATGTGTCGCAAGCTGGGTTTCAGAATCAATCAAAAAGTGACCACTTTCCTGAGGGCTTCAGGTTCCCAGGGACCCTCCGGAAGTGGCCAATGTGCACAGATGCTCTGCGAATGTCTTCTATTATATTTGTGTTGCAAAATCATGAAGTTTGATGTGTCGCAAGCTGGGATTCAGAACAACTCAAAAAGTGACCACTTCCCTGGGGGAACCAGGTTCCCGGAACATCTGTAACCGGATTTTTGAGGTCCAAACGTGCAGTTTCTATTCCCACTATTGCAAAATGATGAATAAAAACGATTGCATCATTATTGAGAGCATTTACTACTAGTTATCTACGATTAAAAGGAAGTTGACCTATTTTTGACCCCATTTGACCCAGGGGACCCCCTCGATAAAACCGTACCCAAGGACCCAATCACCAAATCAATACATTTACACAAAAATATAGGGTTTAATGCATCTTTTCTCCAAATTTCATGCAAATCGGTCGAAAAACAAGAGAACGGTGGATTTTACAATTTGAAATCGTAGCCCGGGCCGAAACTTTGTATGGGCCACATTTAGAACTTTTAAAGGCACATCTTTTTGTTAAAGACCCATGGATAGGGGAAACTGGGGTAATATGCACCCCCGGGGCAAAACGACCCTTTGGCATTTTTCAGTACATTTTCGGCAGTTTTTTGATAGTATTTACTACAGAGCATGTAGTTCGGATCTCGAACTACCAACTCAGTAGTAAACATTCTTGAAAATATTCCTGGAACCCCGCTAAAAAAGCCAAAAGGTCGTTTTGCCCCGGGGGTGCATATTACCCCAGTTTACCCTATATCTCGTTTATTTATCAAGTTATAGTCGTTTTTTGATGTAAAACATATTTTTTTCAAAATCAAATAAAACACTTTAAACAAAAAACGCTCTCTCACTTTTCCCACCATAAACGAAGAAAAGTGCGAGCTTTCGAATAGAACCAATAGATTGAAAATCGGTTTGCTCCATTTTGAAATATTTGCATATGAAAAATACATGTTTTTCATAGTAAAACTCAAATAACTTTTTGTCATAAGAGATAGAAGCTCATAACTTGTGAATCATAAGTGATAGAAAAATGGTTTCTTTGGCAAAGTTGCTTGAAATTAAATGCTCTACAACTTTTCGGAACATTGCACAATTCTATACCGAAAGTTACACCCGTAATGCTGGGTAGACACCTTTACGTGGTGTGTTACGGGATAAGATCTACCACGGTTACATTGCCAGCTACAGGCAAATCCTGACCCAACGATTACCTTCCTCATTATCCAACTCCGTGGTACTTATGAGGGTGTCGCTAAGTCGGTGGCCTCTCGTTAAGTAAGTACTACATCAACACTTCCTTCCTCTCCCTAGTTACGGTGAAGATGGGCGTGGCCAGGAGTAGTAATCCTCATGCTTTTGTTATTTTTGTTTAAGACTGGAATCAAGGACCACTCCCCTTCTTGATTTCTGATAGCATTCTAGATAAGGATCTCAAAAGTAAAACATGAGTATCACTAGTGTCCAATCTACGAATTACACCGTAACAATGCTAATGCTAATGCTAATGCATTGCACAATTCTATACCGAAAAATTAAAAAGTTGATATTATGAATTTATGAAATATAGGTACCACCCTAATTTCAATACATGGAAAAAAATCATTAAGACATATAATTTTTTTTCCCGAAGACACTATTGCCGATTTCACGAATTTGAAGAGTTATGTGTAGATTGTGATTTGCCCGCTTCTTTTTCTCACACTCACTCTCATTTCGGGTTGATCGATTTTTGTTACTGAAACTTACCCAATTATAACCCATTACTTGTTAGTCACATGTAAGCGTGTACACTAAATCGATTCCCGCCATGATTTGACGTCTATTTGTTTTCAGATTGAGAACTCACACACAAACATTATACACGGAAAATCAAACTTTTATGAGTGTATTGAGTGTGAGAAAAAGATGACTGTGAGAAAAAAAATCTCGCAGAACTCTTATAAAGTGCAAAAAGCGCAATATAGCTTGAGCTTGAGCTTGATTGACTGCACGTAGTTGCTACTCCATTATGACCAGATCAGCTGTTCTTGCACAGGGAACCAACAGATGTTTGCTTGGGACTAGCACACATCTTCAATGTACAAGTACTGGTGATCTCATTTGTTAAGTCATACTGGCGCCTGCCACGTCAGAATGCAAGTCAATGTAGGGAAGGGGGAGGAAATGATGATGCAATCACTCGCCCACTGCAAGCCGAATATACCTCTGCACTTGCCACGAGTTCATGCGGAATTTGTTGGAATTTCTGGGTTAGGTTGGAGAGGCAGGGGTCCGTCTTGGTTAACGAGCTGCCAAAGTGATAGATAGGAGAAGGTAACTGATGGAATTTCTAATTGGATGTAGGAAACGAGCTCTATAGTTCATTTCCAATTCTAGCAGATTACTATTAGAATACTCAAGTTGAAGGTATAGGAATAGTAATGAAAACGGTATGAAAGTCCATTTCCAGTTCTAGCGATTGCTAGAACATAAGATATAAAGAGAAAGATAAAAAGTAGGAGAATGGAACGGACCTGGGTTTGAACCCATGACCTCCTGCGTATGAGGCAGAAGCAGTAGCCATATGACTACCAAGCCCGCTTCGAAACAAGAGAGGTCACGCACTGAACTGATTAATTTTATTACCGGCCGCGCAACGCAGAACACAATAATTCGGCCGACCGCGCGATCGTTCTTCTGTCCGAAACTTGAGAGATCACGCACTGAACTGATTAATTTTATTACCGGCCGCGCAATGCAGAACACAATAATTCGGCCGACCGCGCGATCGTTCTGCTGTCCGAAACTTGAGAGATCACGCACTGAACTAAAGTGCAAAAAGCGCAGTATATATCTAAAACTAATAGTTTAGGCGCAAATATTTTTGTCTTGCTAGATTCGACTCTGGAACCATTGTGCACTGACTTCAGCAAAATTGATCCTCAATCAAGAAGAAATATCAGGCATGGGCGATTAAGGCCTTACGACAACCTAGAACGTCCTGAACACTGTGAGGTTTGGAAAGAGAAAATGTTAAGTATATTTGTAGCGAATGGTACTGTTTTAATATAAGATTTTTATTCAAACGTATCTGTCGAGTTATCGTGATATACCAGGCCTGCCCAGCCTTTCCAAGCCACGTTAAAAAATGCCAAGCCACGTTATGTTAAAAAAAAATGGAAATTTCGTTACTTTACCAGCATATTGAACAGCTGTGCATGAACTTTTTTCAACAGTATGAGAGAAATGTACCAGATTTCAAGTCATTGAGATGTTTGGCGATATCTGCTAGAAAAGCTAATAAGTCACTCATCCATTCAGGATCATTCAGCTCGGGCAGTGGTTTTCCTTTATCTTGTAGAAATAGTGATATTTTCTTTTCGAAAAGAATAAAATCTCTCAAGGATGGTACCAAGGCTTAGTCAATGAAATTCGCAATAATACAGCAATTCTCCGTATTCGGCTTTCATTTCCGTCAACATCATTTATAATTGGTGGGGGATGAGTTCCCCAACGTTGATAAAGTTGATTGTCTTATACTTGAGGAATATTGCTCGTTTTCGCATATCGAATCTTTTGGTGAACATGGAATGGAAGGTGATTGCTTTTCCTTGCTCAGAATTGTCACAACGCCATGGTTCTTTCCTGTCATATTGCTGCCTGGTACTGTATCAATCTTAAGTTTTCTAAGGAGAAAACAAGTTCCTTTACACAGGTCTTAACAGCCTTCAGGATTTCCCCGTTAGTTGTTCCCTGCTGTGGGAATAAACCTGCCAATTTCTCTGTCATTCAAAAATGACCATGAATAAAGCCACCTTTGCCACGTTTTTCACGACGGTATTTTCATCGCTTGAGAGAGAGAGAGTAGTGTCGTATTTCAACGTGCCTGTACCAGCCGGAGTGAAACAGATGATGCAACCACTGTAGAAACAACAAACACAAAGCGCCTCAAAATCAGTCAGGAAACTGAAACCCAACCTTCTTTTTTTTTTATCTTATCTAATACATGCATTTATCTCTTAGACTAGGTGTTCCGTGTTTTCTTAACACTATCATCCTTATTTGCAATGTTACGCTTTTAGTTAATACTAGCAGACCCGACGAACTTCGTTTCGCCTAAAATTGATTTATTTTCTGATTAGATCTCGAGTTATGAAGAAATTGGTGTTTCATTTGTATGGGAGCCCCCCTTTCCAAAGCGGGGAGGGGTCTCGAACCATCTTAAGAACCTTCCCCGGCCCCAAAAACCTCTACATACAAATTTTCACGTCGATCGGTTCAGTAGTTTCCGAGTCTATAAAGCACAGACAGACAGAAATTCATTTTTATGTATATAGAAGAAGAAGAAGATTAATACATTTCAATTGCCTCTGGCAGTTAGGATATTTCCTCTGGTTGAATTAAACCATGTAGGGATTACAATGTTTTCTACTTAAACTAAACTTAACCTAATTTATACTAAGGGTACAAGGAACTAATCGTTGCAATAGAAGATTGTCGCTGAAGATCGTCGTAAATAATAATGGAGTTGAATTTAATTTCACATTTAGGAATTGCAATGCCTCTGGCTTCGACAATTAAATTTGTCAAAGATACGAGCGCATTATCAATATCACTTTTGGTATCCAAAGGAATATTAACATCAAAATTCCTATCGATATATGTTTTATATAAATCCCAATCAGCTCTATGATAGTTAAAAGTAGAACTGATTGGATTATAAATGGCTTCTTGTGAGATTTCAAATGTCACAGGAAGGTGATCAGAGTCAAAGTCAGCATGAGTTACCAATTGGCCACACAGCTGACTTGAATCCGTTAAAACTAAATCAATTGTAGAAGGATTTCGACTGGAAGAAAAACAAGTAGGGCCATTGGGATATTGAATAGTGTAATATCCCGCAGAACAATCTTCAAATAAAATTTTGCCGTTGGAATTGCTTTGAGCATTATTCCATGAACGGTGTTTGGCATTGAAGTCACCAATTACGAAGAATTTTGATTTGTTGCGAGTCAGAATTTGAAGATCAGCTTTCAACAAATTATTTTGCTGCCCATTGCATTGAAAAGGCAAGTAGGCTGCAATGAAGGAAAATTGTCCAAAATTTGTTTCAACAGAAACTCCCAAGGTTTCAAAAACTTTGGTTTCGAATGAAGAAAATAATTTATGTTTGATACGTCTATTAATGACGATGGCGACCCCACCACAGGCGCTGTCAAGACGATCATTTCTGTAGATAAAATAGTTTGGATCTCTTTTAATGGAGAGTACTGGTTTTAAATACGTTTTAGTTATAATGGCAATATGCACATTATGAACTGAAAGGAAGTTGAATAATTCATCTTCCTTACCCTTTAGAGAGCGGGCATTCCAATTTAGAACTTTCACACCATTATTTGGATCCATTGAAACGGAGTCCGATAACAATTTTTTGTGTGTACTTTATACCAACCTGAACAGCTTCAGGAATGGTATTTGCTTTGAACATTGCATCAATCATGTGATGCAATTGTTCAGTTAAAAAATCAAAATCGGAGGCAGTCATGCTACCTGAATCGGCAACATGACCGTTATTTTCCGTTGGGACATGGGTATAAACCTCATTTTGAGAAGAGAAATTTTGTCTACCAGCAGCGATGTTTGCATACGTAGGTACATTGGAAAAATTGGAATTTACTGAAGTGCTTGCTACCCGTTGACGAGCGGCAAAATTTGCTTGTGAATTTTGATGGGTATGAATTGGTCGAACGGTAACCGGTTTCGAAATTTGAGCGTTTGAAAAATTTCTACCCGTCGAATCTGGGGTCCGATTGGAATTTCCCGTCATCAATTTTGCACGGGAATTCAAAACTTTTTTGCGTGAAGGGCATTCCCAGAAATTGGATTTATGATTGCCCCCACAATTTGCACATTTAAATTTATTGGAATCTTCTCTCACACGACATGCGTCCTTGGCGTGAGAGGTTCCACCACAAATCCTGCGGAAATGTTCCCATGTAACACGGACATGGGACATAATACAGGCCTTTTCTAAACTTTTCATATTATTTAGTTCACTTTTGTTAAAATGAACTAAATAAAATTCTTGAGAAATGCCCCTTTGGGAAGTACCAGAGTGGGATTTCTTTTTCATCTTAATTACTTGGACTGGCGCAAATCCAAGTAATTGAGAAATTTCAATTTTAATCTCATCCAGTGATTTTTCATCACTGGGGAGACCTTTCAAGACGACTTTGAACAATCGCTCAGTTTTTTCGTCGTATTTGCAGAATTTATGGCGCTTTCAGTTAAATACTGAAGAAGACGTTTGCGATCGTCAAAGGATCCCGGCAAAACGTGGCAGTCACCCTTTCTAGCAATCTGAAATGAAACCTTAATCCCCTGAAGGTTACTCAAGATTTGATTCCGAAAGCCAGAAAACTCGGCAACAGATACCACAATTGGCGGAATCCGTTGTTTCTTCGCATGAATCGAATCACCTGGGCTAGAGATAGATTCGATTTTCTCAAATTCGTCGTTAATCAAATCGAACTGATAAGAAAATTATTTTGAGCTTTTTAGTGGAATGTTTTCACCTGTCATAAGACGAGTTTATACAATCCCATTGTCGAGTCAAGTACGAGACACTGAAGACGGCCTTACTGTTGAGGTCGAAATACGTATCTGTCAAGATACAATTAAGTGGTGGAATTCAATGGGATTGTATAAACTCGTCTTATGATTAGGGGCAAATCGAACTGATTGCTCAGTTCGATAGGAGAAGAAACAATGTCAACATTAGATTCAGAAGGAATATCTGAAGTCTCCAGCTTCCTTCTATTTTTCCGCGCTTGGGCAGGACGGTCTTGAAACTTTGTTTCTTAGAAGGAAGTGGAGAATTCAGAGACTCCCCCTTCCTCTTGTCTTTATTAATGCTCATTGCTGAGCGTGGAGACGTGACCTTCTAAGAGGTTTTTTTTCCCCAGAACGGTGTCCCTGCAGGATTACCACCGCTTGTCGGAATTTTACTTCCGCAAACGGGTCCAACGTACAACGAAGGCACGGGTCCTTGCAAAGATCGTAACGGGATCAGTGGGTACAAATAGCGCTAAGAAGCACCGTTGAAATTAAAATAGCTTCGGGTAGTATTAAAAACTTCCTTCCGCAAAGAGAGAAAGAACCGCACAGCACGAAAGCACGATGCGGTCTGATGTTATACTTTGATCAATCATTATTGTCTGTTTCCTTGGTAACAAAACGCGCCGACCATTTTTAGGCACTATCAAAATCGTCGCCAACATCTTTATTCTAAAATTATGTTAGTTTTATTAGTAAATAATGTCAATCTGCATTAAAAACAGGGCTCAATTTTGGGAAATAATGTGATTATTGAGTATATAAAATTTTGTTCACAGTTGATTTGACAGATCTTATGGCCATTTCTGCTGGCGACGATTTTGGCGTCAATTTGTTTTGCGACGATTTCAAATCGTCGCGGCCGATAAGGTGGAAATTGATAATATTAAAAACGCGATGTTACACATCATCCTTTTGTGTCTTGGAGTTACTCATGCAATCGTTTCTAATTATGTAAAATATTATTTTTCGTTTCAAATTAATAGTTTTGTAGCGCGAGCTTTGATTTGAAACTTACATATTGAATAAAGAATAATGAAAAAAATTCTGGAGCCAGGTGGAAAAGCTGGCCGGCCAATCATAAGCTACAAAAGGTCCTCCTTAGCCGTGCGGTGAGACGCGCGGCTTCAAAGCATGGTCTGAGGGTGGCTGGGTTCGATTCCCGGTGCCGGTCTAGACAATTTTCGGATTGGAAATTGTCTCGACTCCCCTAAGTATCATCGTGTTAGCCTCATGATATACGAATGCAAAAATGGTAACCTGGCTTAGAAACCTCGCAGTTGAAAACTGCGGAAGTGCTTAATGAACACTAAGCTGCGAGGCTTCTTCGTCCCAGTGTGGGAATGTAATGCCAATAAGAAGAGA
Organism: Armigeres subalbatus; assembly: GCF_024139115.2. Taxonomy (NCBI): domain Eukaryota; kingdom Metazoa; phylum Arthropoda; class Insecta; order Diptera; family Culicidae; genus Armigeres; species Armigeres subalbatus. The sequence goes on along the minus strand of NC_085139.1, from coordinate 304,112,558 downwards.
AGAAGAAGATCAGTACTCATAGCTTCAATATGCATTCATTTATATCCACTTGTGATGACCGACTAGCCCCGCGGCTACACCCTCTCAGGGTCGGCGAAACTTGCTTCGGGTTACTCACCTCACCAATCAAGTGGAAACTGTAGATTCGATGACCTCACAGTGCAGAAAACAATCAGGGACACACCATAGACCAAATATAGAGTTACAGAATAACAAATCATTTAGCTTAACATATATATATATCCCTTTACCTAACAATTTTTGGTTTTAAACATATTTTAGAACATGCTAGCGATCGATGAGGCCGTTACAGGAACCGTTGGGGCCCTTACGTTTAGGTGTATCGAAATGGGTCAGAATGTACATGCATTATCTCACGTGTTCTTTTTCCCCAAGGGGAGGGGGGGCGTTTCTCTTGGTGCGATGGGTCCTTTGATACTCCGATTGTGTCCGGGTTGTCTTGCAGCAGCAGTTTGGGACGTAGAGTACCGGGAGGGGTCTATCTTCCGCTCTCTCCCGATCCTTATCAGTGCCCGCGTGTCGATGTCGGTTGAGTCGTGAAGGTTCCGCGACTGGAACGAGAACTTTCGGGAGCTTCTTATGCGGTGGAAATTCGTTTCGTGACCCTCGCTCTTTGATCACGGGTTTCAAGATGTTGTGGCGGCGCTCAACGAATGGCACTTCTACTCCGACGGCTACATTTTGGGAGGAAGTTAAAGGCAGCCGCCCCTAGTACCCGCTGACGGATAGAGAACACATCGGATTGGATCCAAAAGCGTGGGCGAACCCTCCGGACCTTTGTGGACCAGATCCTCAATATCGTTGGTTCTTCTATTCCGCCGCGTGTGGTCCAACGAAATAACTATTGGGGCTCGTTGGCCACTGGTACGGAAAAAGATTTTCAATGTTCCTTCGACGGCTTGGAACTTTTCCGGTCACTCGTCACTGAAATTGTCCCGGCCACTTCTTTTTCCGGATATGCGCGCCACGCGGTGTTATTGACTACGGGAATTCCGAATAACGAGCTCGGTACACTCTCTATCCCTTACCACGAACCGACGCTAACTGACTCCCCTGGCTTTTATCTGTTCTCTACTTTTTCGCTTCCTACCGTGTCCTTTCCTTCGGTTAGAAGGGTCGTGCCGCATGTATGAGGTGATCCCATCGAGATTATAGACACTATAGGTTCCATAGACGAGCGGAGACACGGTTGAGTCTTCTCGATTTAGTGTGTTTTTCCATTTTTTCACAGTGTACCACGCGAATATGACGTCACAGGCTCTGTTGCTTGGGTTGCAATCGTGACGTCATGCTCGTTTGGCTACACTAACTGACAGTTCGTTTGGCTACACTCGCCTTCGCCTCAGCTCGTCTATGGAATCTACAGTGTCTATAATCGAGATAGGTGCTCTTTATAGTATACCCCGGCGGAGGGGTCTTTTTATAGCATGTACATTTTTCAATTTAACCGTATAACCGTCTAACTAAGTTTTATTTAACAAAATTCCTACCTTAGTGCCTTTAAATAATGTTTGGTCCTTATTTAGGATTATCTCCACATTGTGACGACTATTGCGCGGTAACACACTATAGCTCTCAGGAAGTCCCCCGGCTCAAAATTTCGATACGTGGAAAATTCTAGGTCATCCTGTCTTTTAGCACAGAATCCACGATCTTAAGCTTGCAAACTAGCGTTTTTTTGTCATTCAATGTTTTGATTTACGTTCAGAGTTCACGTTCACGAACGGCGTGTTTGCATCAGTCGCGCGATCATCGAGATATCACTGATCTGAGATATTCTGAGTAATCCAAACTATTCTTATGTTCGTGACGTGCGATCAACATTTGTGACAGTAGCTTTTTCTCTTAAACAAAATTTTGAAACGAGTTCAACAGCACAACCGTTACAGCTCCAGAACGTATGAAATAGATCGGCAGATAGTTTAGATGTTCCAAGTCATCCAAACTATCCTTGAGGTGCAGTCAACAGTTGTAGTCGTGGCTTTATTTACTACTCAAGCTTTTGATACAGTCAAACCTCCATGAGTCGATATTGAAGGGACTATAGACTTATGGAAATATCGAGGTGTGGTATGGAAAACCTTTGGAAAGCTACTTGAAGAGACCATCAAAATAACCCAGAAAATACTTTTCCATTTGGAATAATTTGCCTCCATAAGTCGACATAGAACATTGACTCTTGGAGGTTTTACTGCTTATCCATTGCATCTCCTTGAATTCTACTGACATCGTTAAGGTACCCCGGGGCAAGTGGGACCTAAAAAAACGCTAGTTCAGCAAAATCGCTGAAGCATATTTAGAAAACAGGGTATTTCGGGACATTAACCACGGATACATTATTATATGCTTTCGTTGTTGAAGTGTAGACGTGTTGTAAACCATTTATTCAGTTACAAAAATGTTGTTAGTGATTTAAATAAATTTACCTGTGGGACCCACTTACCCCTTCAAACGGGGCAAGTGGGACCTATTCTGTTCTATACTGTCGAACAAAACTAATTTGAAAAATATAGATATAATGCTCATGTAATTTCTGAGTCGTAGTATTTCAGATCATGGATGGAGGTTTATTGCTTGTCAGACTTTTGTTTTTGGCAAAAGAAAGGGATTACAATGTTAGCAGATATGAAATCAAGACAACAGCCGGTTTACCTTTTAATTGTCTGTTGTCTGGCTTTACATTAGCTTACTTTCTTACCAAATGTGTTAGATGGAAGAGATGAGCAAATCTTTGTTCACTTTTCGAATGAATGTTTCTCTGTTTAACACAAATTATTACATAAATTAGAACCTCAAAATGAAAGTTTTTATTCAGGCGGTGTTGTAAATTTGTAATAGAACGTAATGGCCAATTTATGTCTTAAGCACTTTATTTATCTTAAAATCTGTTGATCTGATGCAAAGTTTAAAAATAACAAAATACAAGACAAAACCTGTTGATCTATTGTAGAATAAGTAGATTGTTTGCACTGTAAACGGAAAATTTTGCATTGTTATAACCATTGCTTTTTTCCAGGCGGCAGATAATTTTCGGAAAGTATAATACTCATTTGGTAAATCAACTGTACACTACTTCTTAACAACTAAACCAACGATATCAACTGCATTTGAATCAGATCCATATGATATATGAGCGTCGAAGTTATTTTTCACTAGACAACAATCTAAAAACAGGTAAAATGGCTCTATCAAAATGTTGTTCAAATATGTCCCACTTGCCCCACGTATGTTAAAAATCAAGGGAAAGTGAAAATGGCAGATTTTGGCTTTAATCAAAACTTTTAAATCGTTTTTGATGTCACACAATTATTTCATTGCTCAAAATATTCACTTTCCACATCAATGATGAATTTAGGAACGACTATTTTGTTGGAAATCTGTTGAATTAAAATAAAAGTGATAGATTTTGCCGGCAGTTTAAAGTCATGATTAAACAATACCATTAGTATGGTGCCGCAAATGGTTTTGTTTCCAAATTTTTTTGTGTCAGGTGAATTCGTTGATAATTCGGCTTCATCTTTCTAGAACATTGTTACCATTAAAAACGTTCACCGATTAATCGGCAGCCATAGTACCCACTTACCCCGTATTTTCACTTGCCCCGGGGTACCTTATATAGTTAGGAAAGTTAGCTCATCTGAACTATAGTTTTATTCGGAGCTAGAGATCTACAGTTGCTAAGAAATATTTTCAGAAAGCTGCTATTTGTATGTGATTATTACAAATGAATGTACATTGGAGCTTTGAGTGACGGAAAAATCCACTGCTGTGGTTGTAGATCGTAAGTTCTGAACTCAAGGACGCTTTGGATGACCCAGGAAATCCTAAAACCTGGAAATCCTAAATCTGTACATGTCTTTGGATCTTCATAAATGTGTTACTGTTTCTGGACTCAAGGACACTTCGAATGACCCAAGATATCCCAAAGCCATTTTTGCAAACAATTTTTTTTCGGTTTTAATTTTTTTTCCAAGGGAGGACTCTTCGGAAAAAGCAATGATTTTTCAATAATTCAGAAATGCAATGTCCGATTTAGCCAATTTTCCATAGCAAACAATGGGACCGCAATCCTCGTCGAAAGCAACTTGTTGCGAGTAAATCAGATAATGCTAAGTTCCAAAAAGTGTGCCTACAAATTTTGTACACACACACACATACAGATATCAAAGCTGTCTCACCTGGGCTGCGAAACAGTGAGAGTTGACATCTGGGAAGGAGCGACCTACACAGCTCTGGTCCTCACAAATTCCAATCTCACGCTTCCACGGGTCTTCCGATGACAATTGACCGCCAGCTAAGGGTTGCGTACTTAGCTGGTAGTGCAGCCTGGGCACTGTTGTCCTTCTGACATCAGCTAGAGTGAGTGGTTGCGACCAACGTGACCATCGCCCCTAACCCCTAATCCCAAGGCGTTAAGCGACCCGTGCCGAGGGGATGCATAGCAACTCGTGGGACCAAAATGGAAAACCAAGTCAATTCTTCAATTAGTGGTAGTAGTGTAGGCGATAACCCCTTCGCAAGAGGTGGGTTGTTCAGGTCTCCGCCTAGGAGGCCAGAAGCAATAGTCGGCAGCTCGGTGCGCAGCGCCAGCGTGGGTCACTTAACCATCTCCCAGGCTACGCCGGTAGAGGTTATAGACGGCCCATGGCTTGTGAAGGCGATGAACCGCAAACGCGATGGGCTTTCGGCCTTCGAGGTGGCGACGGAACAGCTGGACGCCATCATCGACTTTGCGTCATCGAAGCATAATATCAGTAAGGACCTCAAGAGGAGCTTGCTGAAACTTCGAAAGTCGATGTTGGACGCCAAGCTGGAGAGGGCGGTCGGGACGGCCAAGTGTAAACCCGTGAAATCCGTGGAGTCGAGGTCTACCCAGACTGAGGCCCAAGGATTCGCGGACTCGGGCAAGGTCGAATCGATCGAGGGCGTGCCAGCGAAGACGGTGGTGCCAAAGTCTACCCAGACTGAGGCTCCAGTATTCTCGGGAACGTCGGGGGTCACTGCTCCAACGGAGTAGACACAAAAACGGGGGAGACAGTCTCCAGGGGATGAGCTCCCTGGGGGCCGCTCCAAAACGCGGAGGGTTACTACCCCGAACAAGGGTAGTGGGGCTGGGAAGCTGAACCCCGGCCAGGTACCTCCCAAACCGGGGGAGGAAGGACCTGGAAAGGTCCGTCCACCCAGGAAAGACGGTGGTAAGGGGTTACGGCAGGCTGGGGGATGACGCCTGCTGGACTCTGGTCAAGAACCAGAGGAAACCGAAGACGTCAAAGGGCCGAAAATAAGGCCTAGGCGAATGAGGGTAGCAAGAAGTCTAGGGTAGGCGCCAATCGCTCCAGGGGCGATGCCCTAGTCATCAAGACGGACGAGGCTAAGTACTCGGACGTCTTGAAGGCGATGAGGAGTGACGTCAAGCTCGGTGAACTCGGCACCGACGTACGTCGAATAAGACGTACCCGGATGGGCGAGATGATCCTCGAGCTGAAGCGGGGCGTCTCACAAAAGGGCGCCGCCTACAAGAAGTTGGCGGAGGAAGTCCTAGGCGAGACGGTCAAGGTGAGGGCACTCACGACGGAGATGAATCTAAGGGTTAAAGACCTGGACGAGATCACCGAAGTCGAAGAGCTCGTCACGGCACTGCGGCGACAGTGTGAAGTGGAGACGCCCACCGCAGCCGTTCGGCTACGGAAAGGTCCGGCAGGGACGCAGGTAGAATTGGTTCGGCTATCTGCAGCGGACGCCTCCAAGGTATTCAAGTGAGCGTCAAGGTGCGATGGTCGGTGTGCCCTGTGGGCATATACGAGCAACCCGAAGTTTGCTTCAAGTGCCTGGAACTCCTGGAACCGTGGTAAGGCCACCTGGAAAGCCGGCAATGCGCTGGCACGATACCATGGTGTTCTTCTAAAAAAGCGAGTTACGATGTTCGGTGCTGCAAGGACACGCAGCTAACCTCGAGGGTGCGTTGTGCACTGGCCCCCCTTTGAAGCATTACTTTCTGGTTGTACCGAAGGGACTATGGGCTTGGCGGCAATGGAAACGGTTTATCGGGTCGTGGATGTAGTCCTGCCTCCTTCGTTTGCTGTCGGAGGTGGTCCCTAACCCCGCACTTCCTGGACAACCCAGGATGTCTGTTGAGCAGATTCCCCCTCCATTGCTTAGGAAGAAAAAAAGAAAAAAGAAAAAGCTGTCTCACCATGTCTATCTGATCATGTCTGATCTTCAGGAATATGTTATCGACATAGTTGAATACATATCCATGGTTGGAGTGATGCAAAAAGCTTGTGACGTGACTGTAGACCGCAAGTTCTCGACATAAGGACGAATTGGATGACCCATAATATCCCAAAACCATCTGATCATGTCTCTTGATCTCAAGGAATATGTTATGGAGATGGTTGAATGCATATCCAAGCTTGGAATGACGAAAAAAGTTTGTGTTGTGGCTGTAGATCGCAAGTTCTGAACTCAAGGACAGTTTGGATGGTCTAGCACATCCCAAAACAAAAAAAAAATTTTCAACTTGTTTTGTCTTTTCTCCATTATTAATCACGAAAATAAATGGAATATATCAAATTTACTGGTTAATACTGCTCGGAAAAATTTGGGCCTGAAAGGGTTAAAAATACATGGGGACCAAAATTCGGGGAAATATTTCACGAGATATGAAGCCACCTTCAAGATAGTTAAATATCGTTACGGCAGTCAGGAATTAATACTTACAAATGAGACCTACGAATTTTCTTTCAACTGTGCCAAGCTTACCTGCAAAAAAAAAAATAAATAAAAAACTATCATTAGTTAATAGGTTTGCTTGTCTAGAATTAGTCAAATTGGATACAATCAAAATAAGTTAGACCACCAGGGCTGATTTTTGGCCTGCCGTTTGTTTCGCTCAAACAGCCTCCAAGCATTGGCATCCTATTACTAAACGAAAAACCCAGATTAATCCAACTAGGTGCCATATTCGCGCATTATAAAATGTAATTAGAAAAGTACATTAGTTAAAAAAATAATGAATAAGCAAAGGATGAGGATGAAAAAAACGGAGTTATAAGAAAAAGAAAAGATAAAAATAAAAGAAAAATAATGATTGAAAAGTGAGAAAAAATAATAAGAAAAACCCAGATTAATCCACCTAGCAGTGATGATGCCTTTCTCGTGCATTATATAATGTACTGAAAAAATCACATTAGAAATGCTAAAAAAACTCTTTAGGGGAATTGATCACACTTTTCCGATCATTTTGCATGTTTTTGCATTGATTAAAATGCATTGCAACCATTTTTGGAAACAATTTTTTTTCGATTTTAATTTTTTTTCCAAGGGAGGACTCTTCGGAAAAAGCAATGATTTTTCAATAATTCCGAAATTCAATGTCCGATTTATCCAATTTTCCATAGCAAACAATGGGATCGCATTCCTCGTCGAAAGCAACTTGTTGCGAGTAAATCGGATAATGTTAAGTTCCAAAAAGTGTGTCTACCAAATTTGTACACACATACATACAGACATCACCTCAGTTTATCGAGCTGACTCGATCGTTCTTCATTCATTTATTTAGTTAACATCTAAACAGATAACACTGAATCAACAATTTGACGCCACAATACACGGTTCGAGGCCGCATCTCTCCATCCTCGGATACGCCCCACGCTCGCCAAGTCGTTCTGCACCTGGTCTGCCCATCTCGCTCGCTGCGCTCCACGCCGTCTCGTACCTGCCGGATCGGAAGCGAACACCATCTTTGCAGGGTTGCTGTCCGGCATTCTTGCAATATGTCCTGCCCATCGTACCCTTCCGGCTTTAGCTACCTTCTGGATACTGGGTTCGCCGTAGAGTTGGGCGAGCTCATGGTTCATTCTTCGCCGCCACACACCGTCTTCTTGCACACCGCCAAAGATGGTCCTAAGCACCCGTCTCTCGAATACTCCGAGTGCTTGCAAGTCCTCCTCGAGCATTGTCCATGTTTCATGTCCGTAGAGGACAACCGGTCTTATAAGCGTCTTGTACATGACACATTTGGTGCGGTGGCGAATCTTTTTGACCGCAGTTTCTTCTGGAGCCCGTAGTAGGCCCGACTTCCACAGATGATGCGCCTTCGTATTTCACGACTAACGTTGTTGTCAGCCGTTAGCAAGGATCCGAGGTAGACGAATTCCTCGACCACCTCGAAGGTATCCCCGTCTATCGTAACACTGCTTCCCAGGCGGGCCCTGTCGCGCTCGGTTCCGCCCACAAGCATGTACTTTGTCTTTGACGCATTCACCACCAGTCCAACTTTTGTTGCTTCACGTTTCAGGCGGGTGTACAGTTCTGCCACCTTTGCAAATGTTCGGCCGACAATGTCCATGTCATCCGCGAAGCAAATAAATTGACTGGATCTGTTGAAAATCGTACCCCGGATGTTACACCCGGCTCTCCGCGTGACACCTTCTAGCACAATGTTGAACAACAGGCACGAAAGTCCATCACCTTGTCTTAGTCCCCGGCGCGATTCGAACGAACTGGAGTGTTCGCCCGAAATCTTCACACAGTTTTGCACACCATCCATCGTTGCTTTGATCAGTCTGGTAAGCTTCCCAGGGAAGCTGTTCTCGTCCATAATTTTCCATAGCTCTACGCGGTCTATACTGTCGTATGCCGCCTTGAAATCAACGAACAGATGGTGCGTTGGGACCTGGTATTCACGGCATTTTTGAAGGATTTGCCGTACAGTAAAGATCTGGTCCGTTGTCGAGCGAGCGTCAACGAAGCCGGCTTGATAACTTCCCACGAACTCGTTCACTAATGGTGACAGACGACGGAAGATGATCTGGGATATCACTTTGTAGGCGGCATTAAGGATGGTGATCGCTCGAAAGTTCTCACACTCCAGTTTGTCGCCTTTCTTGTAGATGGGGCATATAACCCCTTCCTTCCACTCCTCCGGTAGCTGTTCGGTTTCCCAGATTCTGACTATCAGTTTGTGCAGGCAAGTGGCCAGCTTTTCCGGTCCCATCTTGATGAGCTCAGCTCCGATACCATCCTTACCAGCTGCTTTATTGGTCTTTAGCTGTTGAATGGCATCCTTAACTTCCCTCAAGGTGGGGGCTGGTTGGCTTCCATCGTCCGCTGAACTGACGTAGTCATCTCCTCCGCTGCCTTGACTTTCACTGCCTGTACTCTCAGCGCCATTCAGATGTTGCTCGTAGTGCTGCTTCCACCTTTCGATCACCACACGTTCGTCCGTCAAGATGCTCCCATCCTTATCCCGGCACATTTCGGCTCGCGGCACGAAGCCTTTGCGGGATGCGTTGAGCTTCTGATAGAACTTGCGTGTATCTTGAGAACGGCACAGCTGTTCCATCTCCTCGCACTCCTCTTCTTCCAGGCGGCGTCTCTTCTCCTGAAAAAGGCCTGTCTTCGCTTCCGTCTATAACGTTCCACGTTCTGCCGGGTACCTTGCTGCAGCGCGACCGCCCCGCTGCGTCCTTCTCCTCCAGAATCTGTCTGCACTCTTCGTCGAACCAATCGTTCCGTCGACTTCGACCCATATACCCGAGGTTGTTCTCCGCTGCGTCGTTAATGGCTGCTTTAACTGTACTCCAGCAGTCCTCAAGAGGGCCCCATCGAGCTCACCCTCTTCCGGCAACGCTGCCTCGAGATGCTGCGCGTATGCAGTGGCGACATCAGGTTGCTTCAGTCGCTCTAGGTCGTACCGCGGCGGTCGTCGGTACCGAACATTGTTGATGACGGATAGTTTTGGGCGCAGTTTAACCATCACCAGATAGTGGTCAGAGTCGATGTTAGCGCCACGATATGTCCTGACGTCGATAATGTCGGAGAAGTGCCGTCCATCAATCAGAACGTGGTCGATTTGTGATTCTGTCTGCAGTGGTGATCTCCAGGTGTACCGATACGGGAGGCTGTGTTGGAAGTAGGTGCTACGAATGGCCATATTCTTGGAGGCGGCGAAATCAATTAGTCGTAGGCCGTTTTTGTTCGTCAGCCGGTGAGCGCTGAACTTTCCAATAGTCGGTCTAAACTCCTCCTCTTGGCCAACCTGAGCGTTCAAATCTCCTATGATGATTTTGACGTCGTGGCTTGGGCAGCTGTCGTACTCACGTTCCAGCTGCGCGTAGAATGCGTCCTTATCATCATCAGTGCTTCCGGAGTGTGGGCTATGGACGTTGATTATGCTGAAGTTGAAGAACCGGCCTTTGATCCTCAACCTGCACATTCTTTCATTGATCGGCCACCATCCGATCACGCGTCTTTGCATATCGCCCATCACTATGAAAGCTGTTCCCAGCTCGTGTGTTGCCGCAGCTCTGGTAGATGGTATGATTACCTCTAAACGTTCGCACCATAGATCCCTTCCAACAAACCTCCTACAGCGCTACGATGCCGAATCCACGGTCCTTGAGCACATCGGCGAGTATGCGTGTGCTCCCGATGAAGTTGAGAGATTTGCAGTTCCACGAACCGAGTTTCCAATCGCTAGTTCCTTTTCGTCGCAGTGGTCTTCGCCGATGGTTCCGGTCCGTACTCTTTTTTTGGTTGTTCGTTGCGTATGTAAAGGCTGGCTTGCATGGCCTGACACCAAGCCCCTTATATTTCCGGAGGACCATTCCTCCTTATTTCCGGTGGACCATGGTGCACAGTTTCACTTAGAGTCCCTCGCTGGCACTCGGACGATGATCAGCCCCTAACATGGAGAACAGACGCTGTTGTGAGCCGATCCTGACATGGAGAACAGACGCTTAATAAGATTTGCACCTCCGGAGAGGAGCAAACCCCCTTCCCTGTCAGCATACGACCATAGTTCCCACCGGGGTTGGTAACCCGATCTTCCCTAATGTTGCTCGTATCCCGGCCAACGCCACGAGGAGGTAGGGATAGGAGTTGCTGGGAAAGAGGCTAAGGACCGCGAGATGGGGTCTATTTTATTCCTTCAGGTACGCGAAGTACCAATGGTATGCTTTACCCAGCATTTGCAGTGCCGCGGTGCTTCCAATGGCGTATCAAATATCTCTCCAACGATCTTCAAGATGAGCTGCGCCTAGCTTCTTTCCTGTTGGAAGTACTTACACTTCCAGTTGCTGCGCGTAGTCTTGGGCTAGTCTACCGTCTTGTAGCCGCCCAATGTTCAGCCGCGGCGGGCGACTCCGACGCGTGTTGTACACCGTCGAGAGTTTTAAGCGCAGACATACATATGATTAACATCTATGTTAGTATTCCCGGGAAATTTCATTGGTGGCCGGTATGTTTGAAACTTTACATTAAAATTATACAACAGTAGCCGTTCGATAACTGCAACGCATTCTAGACGTCAAACGGTTGTCAATCGACGTTAGATGAAATAAAAGTGCATCAAAATATGCAGCACAATGCAGCTGTCATTGAGTCTGACATCAGTTTGAAGTTTAGCGGTCCGATAACTGCAAAGCTGTTGCAACTATCGAATTGCAGTTAACCCTTTCCTTCTCATGGTAGCTGTAGTAGAGCTCCATCAAATTTTGCACCTTCCAACATTCATCGAATTATTTCAATAACAAAGAGCAGTATTTGGCACAACTTTATGGTTTCATTAGACCAGGGTTCTTATATCAGGGTTCACTCACTTCGACAGTAGATGCTATTCTACATGGGGGTGAAAAATTTATTTTCAGTGCAAACATAGACAAACTCGGTGGCTGCCCCATATATGGCTGAATCATGAAATTGGCATACTGGTACACATGTTTGTATTCACCTAGCATTAGACTGCAAATATAATCAATTTAGAGAAAAATAGTAAAACTATTGAAAACCATCAAGTAACTATTGATTTACAATCAAAAACTTTTTTTTTTCATTTTTCACTTAATTTTCCAATTTAAGCTATGCCAAATAACTTTTGTTCTATCATTTTTTCCATAGATGATTCCTTCCTATTGAAATCTTTGAAAAAAAGTCGTGGGAAAGAGAGGGTAAAAAGTATTGCAGTTAAATGACTTGCAGTTATCGAACGTCTACTGAATATGTATCAAATGAAATTCCTAATTACAAACTTAAAGCCACACTTTGCCCACTGTGTAGGTAAAAATTCTCAATACGTTTATGCTGAGACGAGACCTGCAAAGACGTTGCTTCTTTTCTTTTATTTTGACACTTGTTCTTTTTTTCATCACTGTTGACCATCGAGTTTCAACTGTTTCCTTAACTGTTTCACCTAAGCCCCGGGTGAACTCTTCTGAGCGCAATAAAAGTGTATCCAATTCACGAATTAGTAAATTCATTTCCATGAGGATTTACTCGTAATCATAATACTTGATAAAGTGAAAAAGTCTTCGTAAATCAAAAATCATGCGGAATATTTTATTTGGGATACCAATACTTTCACACAAAAAAACTGCTGGCTGCACCTGACAGTTCGTGACAGCAGTTGACTGGCAGCAACTGAAGTTACATTTTTTCCTCTTATTTGCAAGTCCCGCCCCAGCGTTTATGTATATTAATAAAAACCAGATTAGAATAGCGTAAACCGTCGTGATCTAATGTACCCCGCTTTGTTATCGCTGATGTGAATTTCCGAAATTATCGATATTATAACAAGTATAATAAATCTCTGTATGGCATTGTGGTGCACCAGTGATTAGTGTCTTGAATCGATTTAGTTTCTGCGATACTTGATTCGAGTTTCTTGGAAAGTATTGTTCACAATTAAGTCCACTGCAAGAAGAGTGTTAAGTGCTAGACAAACAACATGGGGCTCCGGGCCTTCTATCAAAAGTTCTTTTTTGGAGCAACCATATAGCCTTTCGGCACATTTTTTTGTACGAGAAAGGCAAAAAGAAAAGAAAATAAAGAAGGAAATCGGAATATTTTTTATCAATTGTAATTTATAATTTTTCATGTCCCTTTGAAATTTAATTTGAGCCGAAGTAACAATCCTTTCCCCGCTTCCCTTTCCCATAGTAAAAATACGAGCACGGCATCCATCACGCAAGTCAAGGTCGCCCTTATTTACCGCCACCATCAGCCTGTACCAGAGGTTAATATTGTTTAAGTGAAGAAGATGATGCCATCAATCAAGTCACGACTATAGTTTTGCGAACACGCAAACCCCCCAAGCAGCCAGCAGTGCAAGTGCCTGGGATCGACCAAACAATTTACGCGCGCGTCTCATAACAGATTCGCACAAACACATACCGCACACACAACGAAGTCTAACTACTTTTGTGACAGGTTCTCGACCCCGCTATCGTATAGCTTCGCTTATCACTTCGACAATGCATACAGCGCTGTGACGTGAGAAAGGCCTACTTTGTCGTGCGTTTGCTATCGTGTGGCTTCTAATTCCGACCCGATGCATCGCTCTGTCATAAATATTTACCCACGTCACGTTTATTGAAACTGATTGGGACCCTTTTTCACTTTTGACAATTGGTTGACTTTTAAACACAGATTACGTCTAAATTTGGCCGAGAGGCATTTCTTCAAATGTTGAATCGTGTTCCCAGATGGTTGATACCAATTTCTTCTACGATTCAATCGTTACCATTTCGTAGTGCTCCTTAGTGCACCTAAACTCCTGTCCTGTGGTTAAGGCACACAACTGCACAGAAAAAGCCACGTGATATCTGAATCACTTTCCGTCGATCGTCCGCATGCTGTGCCACAAAACTTCCTCAATTGTCTGTGTTGCTACCAAGATGAATACACCACTAGGTGTTCCAATCTGCCAAATTCACTATTCACTTACTTACTTACTTATGGATCCTGTACACCTCCGGTGGTGCAAAGGGCCGACTTGAAAGATCTCCATCCTGAGCGATGCCCGGCTATCGCTTTAACCTGTTGCCAGGTTAGATTTCGGTCGACTTCTTTTATTTCTTTATTGAGGCTTCTCCGCCATGAGCCTCTGGGTCTGCCTCTGCTGCGATGTCCCGCTGGGTTCCAGTCTAATGCTTGCTTACAGATTTCGTTTCCGCCCACGATTCAGCCATCTTGGATTTTAGTATGGGAGAGCCAGCCGGTTTGTTTTCATTTTGCACTGAAAATGAACTTTTCACCCCCGCCGTCTTCTCTTCCACAAACTTGGCAGGTTGGAGCACCTACTACTGTATTCATCTTGGTTGCTACCGTACCGACGACGCGACGGTCGACCCGGTTCCCGTCGTGAACGCGACAGCCCCCAACTAAAATTCCTCAGTGCTTGGGGCCAATAGTCGTGAGTCTGCTTGGCACCGCATAGCTGCAAAGATTCCATCGCATCGCACCGTTTGTTGTGGTTGGTTGGTTGGTTGGTTGGGGTGATATAGAAATTGACGAACCGCAAATTGATTGAACCCCGAAAACCTTCCTTGAGTAGGCTTTCTTTAGTTGTGGAGTAGTGAGCCCGCTCGAGCGAGGTGCCCTACAATTTAGAGGCTAATTTGAATGGAATTATGGTAATCGATTACTGATCGAACAGTAGTAATTTATTGTTTATTGATTTCGGAATTGTTGAGGGTTGTCCAACAACGTGTCAAACAGAAAGATTGAAACTAGGGCGCCACTGATGCATGGTTTGATGATGTAAATCGTGGAATTGTTATAAATAGAGACAGACCTTTTCCATGAAACCTAATCCCCATTATTGATACCTTTTTATCTTCCGAAAGGCTACATAAGATAAGATCACAACGATATGAATCATTTTTATGAAACCCCCAAAGGGCCGAAAGTTGTATGAAGCTGCCCCCGTTTGGTAATAGAGGCTTACGAATGTAATTGATCGAAAATCGGTCAATCACTATTTGATTTGGATTGGATTTGGATTGGATTTGGATTGGTTTTGGATTGGATTGGATTTGGATTGGATTTGGATTGGATTTGGATTGGATTTGGATTGGATTTGGATTGGATTTGGATTGGATTTGGATTGGATTTGGATTGGATTTGGATTGGATTTGAATTTGATTGGATTTGGATTGGATTGGATTTAGAATGGATTTGGATTGGATTTGAATTGGACTTTGATTGGATTTGATTTGGTTTGGATTTGTATTAGATTTGGATTGGATTTGGATTGGATTTTGATTGGATTGGATTTGGATTGGATTTGTTTTGGATTTGGATTGGATTCGGATAGGATTTGGATGAGATCTGGATTGGATTTGGATTGGATTTGGATTGGATTTGGTTTGGATTTGTATTGGATTTGGATTGGACTTGGATTGGATTTGGATTGGATTTCGATTGAATTTGGATTGGATTTTGAATGGATTTCGATAGGATTTTGATTGGATTTGGGTTGGATTGGATTTGGAATGGATTTTGATAAAATTTGGATTGGATTAGGATTTCATTTGGTTTTTCTAACAATGGCTAATCATCAAGTGTGTTTTGTTTCCAAATTGTCGTTACTCTGGTTGGGATTCGGTGCATCAAACAAGATATAAACCAACAAATGCTCGACACTCCGCGGAAGCATCACTTTGTTTTCGCGCATCGGACATCAACCAAACTTAAATCTCGCACATGCTTATACAATCCGTAAATTCAGTGGGACCTAAGCCGCAGCCGCCACCGAAATCGTCGCGTCGCCAACGACAATGGAATGAGTGGTTAGTACCTTCAGCTGCAGAGACTACGACGCTGATGATGATGATGATGATGGTGCTGTTTAGCACCCATTTATTCGGCATTTTTCACTTTCGGCTCATAACTTTTATAATCTCTCGCATAAACGGTTGACGACTGAATGCCTTGTTGTGTCTGTTTGCACCGGTGCATCGTTCCAGAACGAGTCCGATTAGCGGTTTCGAGATCCACTTGGATGTAGGCGCCATCACGTCATGCTTTTGCAATTGAAGTTATAATTAACACTTTTTTCTTCTACAATCAATTTTTTTGTAACGAGTTCTTTCATTTGAAATTTTGATCATAATTCCGAAATGCAATGGCCAATCTAACAGGTTTCCAATAATTTAAATGGGTCTCATCGAATGCAATTTGTTGCGAGTTTCGAAGCCATTTTTACAATTTTTGTATTTGTACGATCATGATTACTCTCACCCTCAGGAAAATTGTTATTACCTGTAATACTATATTTTTTTTTCTTCTTTATTAAAGAGGCTTTCAGCTCTTGGCTGGTTGGCTTTAAAGTCTCCTTCAATAATTTACCTCTAGGACATGCTAATGTGTGTAATGAGAAGTTGTATCAGTGCGAAAGACACAAGTTTGTATTGGAGTGTATTTTCAGCGCGCACGCTCCTGTGGCTCTGGAGTGCATTTTTTTGACAGTTTGCCATGACATTTAGAAAATCCAAATATTCTTCTATTAGTTGAACGCACTTAGTTGAGACTATAAAATCATTTAGATGGAGTAAAATCAAAGAGCAGAATTTTTTGCCTTGAGTGTAAGACAACACTGCACCCAACCAGAGATTGCAACATTTTATTGCAATCTCGCATTAGTTTCGCATACAGTTCGCCATAATTTGCGACATATGCGCAGATTGTATTAAGTAAACGGCAGGCCCTTGCATTAGGTCTCAGGTCACGAGAAAATAAGAACAGGTTACGTGTTAGTGTCTACATTTAATCTAATTTTACACTCCACCATCGAGCAGTGAAATGCTGTATACATACTTCGACAACCTTAGTAACCAAACAAAAAAAAATCGGTCAAAGACGAGAATTGAACCCGGACCCTCCACACTTAGCACATCTAGACTGACGCGATAACCATCTGGACTATTTACCAGATGAGGAACGTTGCGACCAAAGGCAAACATAATCCACGTTTCATGCTATGGGGATGTGATAAGTGGAAGGGTAACAGGGATGGCAATAAGTGGAATAAGTGGAGTGGAATATGCACCATGCATATTTGTGTCCTTTTCCGTTATCAAGCTAAATGGAATCGGGAAGATTGTGTGGGTTAAAGTTATATTGCTGTACACGATTCATATACGTGTTCTAGGAGGAGAAAAAAAGAATGTCACACATAATTGTTTTGGGTGTACAGAATATATTTTAAAGTTCTAAAATAACGGGTTTGGGGTCATATGGCTACCTCTTCTGCCTTATACGCAGGAGGTCGTGGGTTCAATCCCAGGAACGTTCCTTTCCTCCTACTTTGTATCTTTTCATATAACTCTCATGTTCTAGCAATCGCTAAAACTGGAAATGGGCTTTCATACCGTTTCCATCTTCTAACCTTATGCCTACAACTTGATTAGTTCTAGCAGGTAGCTGTTAGAATTCGGAACGAGCAAAACAGCTCGTTTCGGCATCCAATTTGAATATACACCACCCTTTCATTACTATCACATTGGCAACCCTTCAACTAAGACGAACCTCTGCCATAAAACCAAACCCCCAGATTCCAATAAAATTCCGCAGGAACTACGTGGCAAGTGCATAGCTGTTCTCGGCTTGCAGTGGGCGAGTGACTGCATCATCCAT
Source organism: Armigeres subalbatus (assembly GCF_024139115.2). Taxonomy (NCBI): domain Eukaryota; kingdom Metazoa; phylum Arthropoda; class Insecta; order Diptera; family Culicidae; genus Armigeres; species Armigeres subalbatus. The sequence goes on along the minus strand of NC_085139.1, from coordinate 304,095,119 downwards.
TCCTTCCCATCCCTGATGACCGTGAGGACTTGGTCAGCGCCATTATCGACCATCCAAAGTACTAGAGCTCTCGGACTGTGCACATTGAGGTTGGAGAGTAAATCCCATGCTTCCATCCATTGGTTCCCTTGCAATTGCGATTGTTCTGGTCGATCACAAAGTAGTTACTACGAAATGCACGGTCATCATGCTCATGCTCAATATATTTGAAAGTTCTAAAATAATGAAGGTACATGCTCTGGAGTATTCTGAGAAACTTTAATATGATACAAGATGGAGGCTGGCAGCCATTACCGCTTGCGGAAAAATGGATGGCGAATCTGCACCTGCGAAAGCACAAATTGGTTTTGGGAGATTTGATAGCAACTATCAGTACAGAATTGAGACCCATGTGAGCGCAAGCAGTGCGACTCATTTAAAGAAACTGTAGAGGTGTTCGGCCGTATGGCAAACTATTTTTATTCACACGTACATGCTCACATTCACACATATCGCTCAGATAGATGAAAATAAATTTTTGAATTTGGTAAAAGCTTCTTGGTTGTCGATTAATCGTGACCTAGCAGGACGGCAGGGCTTGATCACATCGAAAAGTGGCCACTTCCCTGAAAAACCATTACAGGATCGTAGTGTGCCGCGTGCAAGTAATGTCGTTTAAATTTTTGCTTCCGTGATTTTTTCCGCTGTTCGAACCAATCGGTGGTTTTTAAGTAGTTTTGATTGGTGGCAAGCCTAGCTATTGCCGGGATTGTTAGTTCCGAAAATGACTTCTTGCGTGATTTTCGATCCGATCAAAAGATTCGAGTTTTGTACGGTTTTTAACATCAGTTTCGACTCGGAAGGGACGCAGGTAGCATTAGTTCGGCTATCTGTAGCGGACGCCTCCAAGGTAGTCAAGTTAGGGAGCGTCAAGGTGGGATGGTCGGTGTGCCCTGTGAGCATATACAAGCAACTCGAAGTTTGCTTCAAGTGCCTGGAACCGGGGCACAAGCAATGGGACTGCAAAGGCCCTGACAGAAGCAAGCTCTGCCGACGCGGCGGATTAGAGGGACATAAGGCACAATGCTGCACGAACCCTCCCAATTGGGTCAATTGGTCGACTGGTCTAAAATGGCGGCGATATGGACAACGGGGAAATACCTAGTCCAAGAGTTGGTGTCTTCGACACACGAGGGCTTCGTCATTGCCAAAATCAACGGGGTCTTCTTCTGCAGTTGCTATGCGCCTCCTCGATGGTTGATCGAGCAGTTCGGTCGAATGCTAGATTGTTTGACGGCTAACTTGATGGGGCGTAGGCCGGTGGTGATAGCGGGGGACTTCAACGCTTGGGCCGTGGAATGGGGAAGCCGATCCACGAATCAACGGGGGCAGATCCTGCTGGAATCACTCGCCATGTTGGATGTGGACTTGGCTAATGTCGGTACCAAAAGTACCTACAGCTGGAACGGGGCCGAGTCGATTATCGACGTTACGTTCTAGAGCCCTGGCCAAACGAGTAGTTCGAACTGGAGGGTAGATGATGGCTACACTCACAGCGACCACCTGGCGGTTCGCTACAGTATCGACTATACGACCAGCATTCAGCGGACGGAAGAAGGGGCGAGGCCTAGCCCTCGTATGTGGACGACATCATACTTCGACGACGAGGTGTTTAAGGAAGCGCTCCGCCGCGAGCACAATACTCTCGGTCTGAGCGTCGAGCAGCTGGTAACAGTACTCTCGCGTGCATGCGATGCCACCATGCCTAGGAAAGTCCACCCTAGGAATGGGAGGCCACCGGCTTACTGGTGGACTCAAGCAATTGCGAACCTGCGCCGCGCCTGCCTACGGACAAGGAGGCGGATGCAGCAAGCACTCACAGAAGAGGAGCATGTTGAACGACGGGTGGCGTTCGTGGCTGCTAGAGCCGCTCTGAAGACTGAGATTAGATCAAGCAAAAAAGCCTGCTTCGAGGGCCTGTGTCAAAGTGCCAACGCGAATCCATGGGGTGACGCCTATAGCAGAGCTTAAAATATTCATCTTCATGAAGCAACTTCGGTCCGAATTTTGACAAACATCGCATGAATATTCAAAACATAGAATGACATAGTCAGACGACTACTCCACGAACTCATTCATTCGACTGTCACTGAGTGTGTTTACTATGTACAGAAAAAACATAATTAGCATTGTTTATGTTGATGTTTACCGTTAAAAGTAGATCACGGATAAAAATCGGATTCAGTCCTGTGTGATAAATCATTTTACTCATTTGAAACGTGTTCAGATTTCAGATAATTTATCAATTTGTAAAATGTGCATAAATATTCAATGACTAATATTATTGCGAGCTTCCGGTAGCGGTAGAGCAGAACTTTCCAAAACGGATCAAAAAAGCAACAAACTGAAAGGCTAAAGCACCAATGAATAGAACATCATCACAAATCTAGGTTTTATACATATATTTAGGGTGGCGTACCTTTTTTTTTTTTTTTTTTACTAATTTTATTTGCTAATTATCTAATACATGCATTCATCTCTTAGACTAGGTGTTCCGTGTTTTCTTAACACTATCATCCTTATTTGCTATGTTACGCTTTAAGTTATTATTAATACATTTCAATTGCCTCTGGCAGTTAGAATTTTTCCTCTGGTTGAATTGAACCATGTAGGAATTACAATGTTTTCAACTTAAACTAAACTTAACCTATTTTATACTAAGGGTACAAGGAGTTAATCGTTGCAATAGAAGATTGCAGCGATTTTTGTCTAAAATTGGAAATTATTTTGTTGGACATTTGTTGCAATGTCTCAATATTAGAAATTCTATGAAGTTCATTGGTACTATACCACGGAGGCAACTTCAGAATCATTTTCAAAATTTTATTTTGAATCCTCTGGAGTGCCTTCTTTCTGGTATTGCAGCAACTAGCCCATATTGGCACAGCATACAACATGGCAGGTCTAAAAATTTGTTTGTAAATCAAAAGTTTGTTCTTAAGACAAAGTTTTGATTTTCTGTTATAAGTGGATATAGGCACTTAACATATTTGTTACATTTGGCTTGGATGCCTTCAATGTGCTTTTTAAAAGTTAATTTTGATCTAGAAGAAGTCCTAAATATTTAGCTTCGATAGACCAATTAATTGCAACCTCATATATAGTGACAATATGCCTGCTAGAAAGCTTCAAATAAGAAGCTCTCGGCTTATGTGGGAAAATTTGGAATTTTGGGAGCATTCGGGGAAATTTTCCATTTTTGCAAGTAAGTGGAGAAAATATCCAAACTTTTTTGCAATCTACTACAAATGACATGAAGGCTTCGACCTTTGGCTGAGAGGACCGTGTCATCTGCAAACAAAGATTTTAGACACTCTGGTGGTAAATCAGGTAAATCAGAAGTCAAAATGTTATACAATATGGGCCCCAATATGCTGCCTTGGGGAACACCAGCTCTTACAGGTGATCTATCAGGATTTAAAACTCTGATAGTTTACCTGCAGCGAGCGATCTGATAAATAATTTTGGATCAGTTTAATGATGTACAGAGGAAAATTAAAATTCATCAATTTTACAATCAAACCTTCATGCCAAACACTGTCAAATGCTTTCTCTATATCAAGAAGAGCAACTCCAGTCGAATATCCTTCAGATTTGTTGAGCCGAATTAAGTTCGTAACTCTTAATAACTGATGAGTGGTTGAATGCCCATGGCGAAAACCAAATTGCTCATCAGCAAAAATAGAATTGTCATTAATATGAACCATCATTCTATTTAAAATAATCTTTTCAAACAGTTTGCTTATTGAAGAAAGCAAACTAATTGAGCGGTAACTAGAAGCCTCAGCTGGATTTTGTCCGGCTTCAAAATTGGAACAACTTTGGCGTTTTTCCATTTATCTGGAAAGTATGGCAATTGAAAACATTTGTTAAATAAATTATCCAAAAAGGATAAAGAGCTCTCATGAAGTTTTTGATAGGTACGTAGAAAATACCTTCATCGCCTGGGGCTTTCATGTTTTTAAATTTTCTAGTAATAGATCTAACTTCATCCAAATTGGTTCCCAACGAAGGGTCAAAAACATTCTCTTGATTGAGAATGTCTTCGAAGCTTCGTGTAACCTGATCCTCAATTGGACTAGTGCGACCTAGACTAAAATTATGGGCACTCTCGAACTGCTGAGCAAGTTTTTGAGCCTTTTCGCCATTTGTTAATAAAATTTTATTTCCCTCTTTAAGCGCTGGAATTGGCTTTTGAGGTTTTTAAGAAATTTGTTAATTTCCAAAAGGGTTTCGAACTGGGATCCAACTTCGAGACATTATTCTCAAAGTTGGTATTTCTCAGAATAGCGAAACGTTTTTAATTTCATTTGCAATTCTCGCCAAATAACTTTCAACGCGGGATCGCGAGTTCTTTAGTATTGCCTTCTTCTCACATTTTAAGACGGATCAGTAGCTGAAGATCGTCGTCAATAATAATGGAGTTGAATTTAACTTCACATTTCGGAATTGCAATGCCTCTGGCTTCGACAATTAAATTTGTCAAAGATACGAGAGCATTATCAATATCACTTTTGGTATCGAGAGGAATATCAACATCAAAATTCCTATCGATATACGTTTTATAAATCCCAATCAGCTCTATGATAATTAAAAGTAGAGCTGATTGGATTATAAATGGCTTCTTGTGAGATTTCAAATGTCACAGGAAGGTGATCAGAGTCAAAGTCAGCATGAGTTACCAATTGGCCACACAGCTGACTTGAATCCGTTAAAACTAAATCAATTGTAGAAGGATTTCGACTGGAAGAAAAACAAGTTGGTCCATTGGGATATTGAATAGTATAATATCCCGCAGAACAATCTTCAAATAAAATTTTACCATTGGAATTGCTTTGAGCATTATTCCATGAACGGTGTTTGGCATTGAAGTCACCAATTACGAAGAATTTTGATTTGTTGCGAGTCAGAATTTGAAGATCAGCTTTCAACAAATTCTTTTGCTGCCCATTGCATTGAAAAGGCAAGTAGGCTGCAATGAAGGAAAATTGTCCAAAATTTGTTTCAACATAAACTCACAAGGTTTCAAAACTTTGATTTCAAAAGAAGAATATAATTCGTTTTTGATACGTCTATTAATGACAACAATCGCAACCCCACCACAGGCGCTGCCAAGACGATCATTTCGATAAATATAGTAAATTGGATCTCTTTTAATGGAAAGTCCTGGTTTCAAATACGTTTCAGTTATAATGGCAATATGCATTATGAACTGAAAGGAAGTTGAATAATTCATCTTCCTTACCCTTTAGAGAGCGGGCATTCCAATTTAGAACTTTCACACAATTATTTGGATCCATTGAAACGGAGTCCGATAACAATTTTTTGTGTGTACTTTATACCAACCTGAACAGCTTCAGGAATGGTATTTGCTTTGAACATTGCATCAATCATGTGATGCAATTGTTTAGTTAAAAATCAAAATCGGAAGCAGTCATGCTACCTGAATCGGCAACATGACCATTATTTTCCGTTGGGACATGGGTATAAACCTCATTTTGAGAAGAGAAATTTTGTCTACCAGCAGCGATGTTTGCATACGTAGGTACATTGGAAAAATTGGAATTTACTGAAGTGCTTGCTACCCGTTGACGAGCAGCAAAATTTGTTTGAGAATTGTGGTGGGTATGAATTGCTCGACCGGTAACCGGTTTCGAAATTTGAGCGTTTGAAAAATTTCTACCCGTCGAATCTGGGATCCGATTGGAATTTCCCGTCATCAATTTTGCACGGGAATTCAAAACTTTTTTGCGTGAAGGGCATTCCCAGAAATTGGATTTATGATTGCCCCCACAGTTTGCGCACTTAAATTTATTGGAATCTTCTTTCACAGGACATGCGTCCTTGGCGTGAGAGGTTCCACCACAAATCATGCATTTAGCATCCATGTGACAATGTTTGGTTCCATGACCCCACTTTTGGCACTTACGGCACTGGGTAGGGTTTTGGAAATTTCCCCCAGGCCTGCGGAAATGTTCCCATGTAACACGGACATGAGACATAATACAGGCCTTTTCCAAACTTTTCATATTATTTAGTTCACTTTTGTTAAAATGAACTAAATAAAATTCTTGAGAAATGCCCCTCTGGGAAGTACCAGAATGGGATTTCTTTTTCATCTTAATTACTTGGACTGGTGAAAATCCAAGTAATTGAGAAATTTCAATTTTAATCTCATCCAGTGATCTTTGAACAATCGCTCAGTTTTGTCGTCGTATGTGAAGAATTTATGGCGCTTCTCAGTTAAATAGTGAAGAAGACGTTTGCGATCGTCAAAGGATCCCGGCAAAACGCGGCAGTCACCCTTCCTAGCAATCTGAAATGAAACCTTGATCCCCTGAAGGTTACTCAAAATCTCATTCCGGAAGCCAGAAAACTCGGCAACAGATACCACAATTGGCGGAATCCTTTGCTTTTTCGCATGAATCGAATCACCTGGGCTAGAGGTAGATTCGATTTGCTCAATTCATCATTAATCAAATCGAACTGATTGCTCAGTTCGATTGGAAAGAATTATTTCCGATATTAGAGTTAGAAGGAATATCTGAATTCTCCAGCTTTCTTCTATTTTTCCGCGCTTGGGCAGGACGGTCTTGAAACCTTGTTTCTTTGAAGGAAGTGGAGAATTCAGAGACTCCCCTTCCTCTTGTTTTTGTTAATACTCATTGCTGAGCGTGGAGACGTGACCTTCTAAGAGGTTTTTTCCCAGAACGGTGTCCCTGCAGGATTACCACCGCTTGTCGGAATTTTACTTCCGCAAACGGGTCCAACGTAAAACGAAGGCACGGGTCCTTGCAAAGATCGTAACGGGATCAGTGGGTACAAATAGCGCTAAGAAGCACCGTTGAAATTAAAATAGCTTCGGGTAGTATTAAAAACTTCCTTCCGCAAAGAGAGAAAGAACCGCACAGCACGAAAGCACGATGCGGTCTCGAGGGTGGCGTACCAATATTCATCTCATGCTTCCTACCTCCTATTCATCCCTCTTCTCCTCACTCTCTGCCTTCTTCTTTCTCTATCTTCCTATCTCACAAAGCACATACTGTTTTACTCACGGTCTTCGGGGCGTCCCCCTGATCGATCCTCTCAGCGGAGTTCTCACCGCCGCAACTGCTTTGCTGCCGCATTCCACTGCCACCTCACGCCTGCTTCGAGAGTGCTCTGCTGGAGACCCCTCTGGCCGTCCAGTGCGACCAACTACTGGATGGGGTCCCTCCGAGTCACTGGATCTCCCCCGTCGTCGAAGAGGCTGCTCTCACCCGGCTGGGCTGTTTCTGGTCCCTTCCGACCACCTGCTCTTTGTTCCGGTACTTGCCGTCTACCCGTCCGGTAGGAATAATCTGACAGCTTAGACGAAATAATCCGACGGCCCTCTACCCGTCCGGTAGGAATGATTACATCGTGCAACCTGACCGTAGACTGGCTCGGCAAAAACACCCTATGAAAGCACGCACCGTATTAAAAGATCGACTGTTTTCCACTCAGGTGGACTTACCCAATGCTGGGGTGTTATTTGAAAATCTGGATACTGGCCGATGTCCTTCCAAAGATCGTTGTCCTTCTCCACTTTCACGTGGTCTGATTCCTCCCGCTTGTCCTGTTTTTTCGTCAGATTTTGGCGCTCCTGACGAGCCCGGAATATTGAGAGTCGGTTCCTTCTTTTTTCCTCGGTGGGAGCTCCGGTGTCTTCACCTCACGTTCAATTGCTGGCCAACGACGAAGGAACGTTGGATCGTGGGCACAGAAACGCGGCCACTGGAGAACAATCAATTGGCCACCATGTGGTCCCTCGCCCGTGTAGATGGAATTTCCCCGTACAATTTGTAGCCGCTCGATGATGGCGATGGGGCTACCACTCGCGAAGACGTGCCGGATGAAAAGTACCGTTTCTTTTACTCCAATGTCGTGTTTGCTAATGGTGTGCGTGTGAACTGACTCATCTGTCAAGTTGCCGCGGCGCTTCGCGAATGGGCTTTTTCGTTTTCAGCAGGGGTGGATTATTTTGATTCACTTTCAAAGTGGCGGTTGGTGCGTTATGCGGGTACGTAAGGCGGCAATAGCGTTTTGTTTGATTGCGTATTTCGAATATTTGTGACTTTTGCCGAGTAACAAAAAACTTACTATCTTAAACGTAACAATATTCAACTGAATATTGACTGTCCAGAGCCGACTATGAATGTGTCGGAAGTGAACTGACAAATGAAGGAAAATTGACTTCACCAGAATTTTCGATTATTTTACACTCTGCCTATATGGTCGTAATGGCCAAGACACGTGGGGCGATGGCCCCTACAGAGCGGTCTCCAGAGATGCTGGAGAGAATCATCGCGGGGCTCTTCCCACGTCACGACTCAAGTCCCTGGCCTCCCTTTGTCGAGGGAAGAGTAACTGTGGCGGAACTTGCGGGGATTGCATAGTCCCTTAGTGTAGGTAAGGCGCCAGGACCGGATGATATTCCGAACCTGGCCATCAAAGCGGCCATTGCCGAGGCTCCCGAGATGTTCAGATCTGTCATGCAGAGATGCCTGGACGAGGGAGTCTTCCCTGAAGCATGGAAAAGGCAGAGCTTGGTCCTATTGCCAAAGGCGGGAAAACCACCTGGGGATCCGTCGGCATTTAGACCAATATGCCTGCTTGATACGGCGGGGAAGGTGCTCGAGAAGATCATCCTCAACAGGTTGTTGATACGCACCGAGGTTGCGGATGGTCCATCGAGTAACCAGTTTGGCTTCCGAAAGGGTAAGTCGACCGTAGACGCTATCTTGTCGGTTACCAAATCCGCGGAGATAGCTATCCAGCGTAAGAGGAGGGGAGTTCGCTATTGTGCAGTAGTGACTCTCGACGTGAGGAATGCATTCAATAGTGCCAGTTGGGCAGCTATTGCAGATGCGCTCCTGCGTCTTGGAATTCCCGAGTACCTGTACAAGATTCTCGGAAGCTACTTCCAGAATCGAGTACTGGTATACGACACGGAGGCGGGTCGGAAGTGCGTTGACATAACCTCAGAGGTTTCGCAAGGTTCCAAACTGGGTCCGGTGTTATGGAACGTCATGTACGACGGTGTCTTGAGGTTGAAGTTCCCGGTGGGCGTGGTAATCGTCGGCTTTGCTGACGATATTACGCTGGAGGTCTACGGCGAATCGATCGAAGAGGTGGAGTTGACTGCAGCCCACTCGATCGCAATTATGGAGGAGTGGATGAGTTCCATGAAGTTAGAACTGGCTCACCACAAGACGAAAGTCGGAGCAACAAGCGGTGATAAGGGCAGGCAACTGCACGGTCACCTCTGAACGCTCCATCAAACTCTTGGGGGTAATGATCGACGATAAGCTCACCTTTGGTAGCCACGTCAATTACGCCTGCAAGCGTGCCTCCACAGCCATAGTGGCATTGTCCCGGATGATGTCCAATAGCTCTGCGGTTTATGCCAGCAAGCGCAAGCTTCTGGCTAGCGTTGCTCTGTCCATACAGAGGTAGGGGGGCCAGCTTGTGGCACGGACCTGCGTATTAACTGCTACAGAACGAAGTTAGAAAGTAGGTATAGGCTCATGTGCCCAAGAGTTGCGAGCGCGTACCGTACCGTGTCGCACGATGCACTTTGCGTCATCACCGGTATGATGCCTATTGACATCGTATCGGTGAAGACATAGAGTGCTTCGAAATGCGCGGCACGAGAGGCATCCGTAGGACTGTCAGGTTGGCCTCAATGGTCAAATGGCAGCGTGCGTGGGACAGTTCCACTAAGGGTAGATGGACACATAGGTTGATACCGGAGATAGGTACGTGGGTCCCCAGTAAACCACATATCGTATAACTAACAGCAAATAAAGTCGCAATATCCTATATCAGTGCGAATGAATGTCGATGTGAATCGTAATAAAATCGAAACCACTTCAGTCCAAATGGCTTGTAGACGTTTCAAGCAGTTGTAAAGATATAAATTCTGTAGCTTATGTTGGACAAAAATTCATCTTACTTCAAGATGTGCAGTATAGTGCAGTAGTAGAGTACCCGCCTGCTAATCTAAAGATCACATGTTCGAGACTTGGTGCTGGTAAGATTTTTTTATTCTCTATATTTTAAAGTTTAATCGTAATAATGTTCTTCTGATGTCGGGAAAAATCGTAAAATAAAACTCGTATGTACCTATATGGCCTCCACTTTGGTACGCAGAGGCACCATGGGGAAATCACTTTCCACCTGACCCAGGTCCTTACAGGCCATGGTTGCTTCAGACAGTACCTACACCGGTTCGGACACTCGGGCGAGGCCGTGTGCAGGTTTAGAGGAAACGGCGGAACACGTGTTGTTCGTGTGCCTGCGTTTTCGCACAATGCGTGACCACATGCTTGCCACGTGTGGTCTGGAAACTACCCCGGACAACCTAGTCCAGAGGATGTGTAAAGATGAAGTTGGCTGGAACGCCGTTTTATCGGCTATCGTCCAAATCGTCTCGGAGCTACACAGAAGGTGGTGCGTGGTCTCGAGGAATGGCTAGTTCAGGCGCAAATAAGAGGTGGCCCAAAGGTTCGGAGTCGGCTTCATGGGTCATACCGGTGCCCTGTGGTCGAACTCGATCCTTTTATCGAACAAGTGGCCGCGCGAAGAACAACATGGTATCGTCGCTTTCGCGGCGTCGGTCGACCGGGCGGGTTTCCGAGCCCGAGGACGGAAAGGGGTCCTCGTCAAGGCTGGGGCAGGCGTAGGCACCGCGTCGGCAAGTCCCTCTGTGTGCTGGCGAATAGGGCCTAACGCAGAGAGGTCAATTTGTGGTGCACGCGGCATCATCATTCTTGATACCAGTCGTGCAGAGGGAAGCAGGCGCGAAGTCGACCCTTACCACCTTCCGAGGACATAGGGCGTGGTTAGGCCACCTGGAAAGCCGGCAACGCGCTGGCACGATACCATGGTGTTCTTCTAAAAGAGCGAGTTATGATGTTCGATGCTGCAAGGACACGCAGCCAACCTCGAGGGTGCGTTGTGCACTGACCCCCCTTTGAAGCATCACTCTCTGGTTGTACCGAAGGGTCTATGGGCTTGGCGGCAATGGAAACGGTTTTTTTTTACAAGGGAGAATGCATTTACACACTAACCCAGTACACGTGCATTGTAGTTGCCAAACTACCACACGGAAGTGTACTGGAGTGTCGGACTCGACCATACCGGTAATACCGACTAAACTCCCTTGGGCTCCACCATCGTTTCCCCAGGAACTACCTCGCAGTACTACTTCTGGGGGGACGGCAGTACTAAGCGTACTCGCTCATTATCGCTCACACAGGCACTCGTCCCACGCGAGACTGACTTGGGTGCTCGCACACCATTCACTCCATTTGAGTCTTACTTGGATGCTCTCCCGGGCGCTCCGCTGCCATGCCTCGAGGTGTCAATAGCGGTAACTGCCTGGGCCTACAGATATTACGCTACGACACTCCTGCCTCAGCACGAGCAGATCAATCACACCACTGCCGAAGCAGACCACACGCTACCCTGCCGAAGCAGGGACACTCCCCATGCACCACATGTGCACAACTGTAGGTGTGTGGGTACAACCCACTGCCACCCTGCCGCCGAAGCAGCTTCTCCAAAGACCATTCGCTCCATGTGACCCTTTTTCGGGTGCTCACTCTAACACTCCACTGCAATGCCTCGAGGTGTCGATAGCGGTATGTAGGGACGAATCAACGATACTACGCTACGACACTCCTACCTCAGCATGTGCAGTCCATACTCAGACTTCTGCTGCGCTTCGAGGTGACAATAGCGGCGACACGCTATGACACTCCTGCCTCAGCACAACCAGATCACTCACTCCCTGCCGAAGCAGACCACACGCTACCCTGCCGAAGCAGGGACACTCCCCATGCCAATTGGCACTCCCTGGGCTTGTGCTTTTGAAGCGGCACACAGTCGCTTTGATAGAGTCCGCTTACGGGCACTTGTGGTTTTGGGAGGGATTTTAGCAGAGCCCACTGCTAAATCCCACCACGCCCTAGGCAGTTCTCCCTGACTCGCAGACAGCTGGGGAGGGGTCGTCAAGCCCTTGGACATCATGCTGTCCCTGCTGTCCCTGCTGCCCCAATGGAAACGGTTTAGCGGGTCGGGGATGTAGTCCTGCCTCCCTCGTTTGCTGTTGGAGGTGGTCCCTAACCCCGCACTTCCTGGACAACCCAGGATGTCTGTTGAGCAGATTCCCCCTCCATTGCTTAGGAAGAAAAAAAACAAACACTCACACACACACATACACACAGACATCACCTCAATTCGTCGAGCTGAGTCGATCGGTATATAACCCTATGGGTCTCCGGGCGTTCTATAAAAAGTTTGTTTTTGGAGCGATCATATAGCCTTTACGTATACTTAGTATACGAGAAAGGCAAAAAGGTCCTGCACAATAGGTTTCTCCTCAGCTGGAGATTTAAGAGACAAGTCAGTTCTAAACGACCGAAATCCTCAATCCCTGAGCTGGCAAGTTACGAGTTACGAATTTAATTTGAATCAGCAAATCTGAAGGATATTCGACTGGAGTTGCTCTTCTTGATATAGAAAAAACATTTGACAGTGTTTGGCATGAAGGTTTGATTGTAAAATTGATGAATTTAAATTTTCCTCGGTACATTATTAAACTGATTCAAAATTATTTATCAGATCGCTCACTATCAGAATTCGAAATCTGATAGATTACCTCTAAGAGCTGGTGTTCCCCAAGGCAGCATACTAGGGCCCATATTGTATAACATTTTCACTTCTGACTTACCTGATTTACCACCAGGGTGTCAAAAATCTGTGTATACAGATGACACGGGCCTCTCAGCTAAAGGGCGAAGCCTTCGTGTCATTTGTAGTAGATTGCAACAAAGTTTGGATGTTTTCCCCACTTATTTGCAAAAATGAAAAATCTCCCCGAATGCTTTCAAAACTCAGTTTATAATTTTCCACATAAGCCGAGATGCTTATTTGAAACCATTTAGCAGACATATTGTCACTATGAATGGGGTTCCGATTAATTGATCTAGCAAAGCTAAATATTTAGGACGTCTCCTAGATCATAAATTATCTTTTGAAAGTCACATTGAAGGAATTCAAGCCAAATGTAACAATATATAACATATATTAAGTGTTTATATCCACTTATAAACAGAAAATCAAAACTTTGTCTTAAGAACTAACTTTTGGTTTACAAACAATTTTTTAGACCAGCCATGTTGTATGCTGTGCCAATATGGACTAGTTGCTGCAATACCAGAAAGAAGGCACTTCTTCAGAGGATTCAAAATTAAATTTTGAAAATGATTCTGAAGTTGCCTCCATGTTGTACCAATGAACTTCATAGAATTTCTAATTCTGAGACATTGCAATGAATGTCCAACAAAATAATTTCCAACTTTATCATAAAATCGTTGCAATCTTCTATTGCAACGATTAGCTCCTGTACCCTTAGTATAAATTAGGTTAAGTTTAGTTTGAGTTTAAAACATTGTAATTCCTACATGATTCAATTCAACCAGAGAAAAAATCCTAACTGCCAGAGGCATTTGAAATGTATTAATAATAGCTAAAAATGTACCATAGCAAATAAGGATGATAGTGTTTAGATAACACGGAACACCTAGTGTAAGAGAAGAATGCATGTATTACATTAAATTAGCAAATAAAATTAGTTAAAAAAAAAGAATGAATAAGGAATGGGGATAGAGAATAGTTTATATCACCACCCTATTTGATAGATTCTCATTAAAGCCTTTACAACGATAGATATGATAGAAAAACAGAAAAGGAAATCTTCTTAACACGCTCAGATAAATAAGACCTCAATATGCGATGGTGCGGAAAGCGTATTTATTTGCGCTATCCATTTTCTAATTCCTGTACATACCTCAAAACCCCGATCAGACTAATTGAGAAAGACATCCCTGTTTATGCATTCCAATAGTTTCATAACAAATAATACTCTACAATAAATATGCCATGCCTTTTGTTCATTCAATAAACTGTTCACTTCAAAGTTTACCGAAACTTTTTACACCTGTAATCAAACATCCGTATATTATCGGGCACAGCACCTCGAGAGCAGATCCGATTCGCGATGTTTATTTTAGCACTTTTCTCCACTTAAATAATCACTCATCCATCTCATTATGGCCATCGTCGATGCTACCCCGTGACTCCTCCATCCCAAACCGCTAAACGGAGCTTGTTCGGTCAGTATCGATGCGTTGGAAGCATTAACCCTCGTGCCGCCGCAGCCGGATCATAATTGACCACCCACTACGGCATGCCGCTTTAATTCGTTCCATTTGTTCATCACGTGGTTATGCAAACGATACACAGCCCAAAGTGTTGTGCTTGATGATGCGTTTTGCGGGCCCGGTTATTGGCCATAAACAAATGCGAACTTTTTGTTTGTTTGAGGAGCTTTTTATTGTGTCCATCGGAGAAGAAAAGGCCGATCGTATGCCAAAGTGGAGGCCAATGACATTTTTATTCGCAAGCAATGTGAATCCGGCGAGTTATTACTCCTTTTCAGTGGCTTAGGTGCAAAAGCAAGTGACATCTCCAAATTGTGAAGAAAAAAATTGCGCCGTATGTAATAAAAGAGAAATTATGGCTCAAATAAAATTTTGCATGTAGGTACACAATGAAAGGGTGCGGTTTCCAACGACAATCTCCATATAAAGTGGATTTGCAACAAGGAAGGGGTCAACGGTTGGATTTCAGTTTTAATCGAATGACATCACATGCTGAGTAATGCGTCAGTTACATGACGAAGAAAGGGGGATTGCTATTTACGCAACGATTATTTTACGAGTGTCCGTAAGAAGCGTTTTAAGTTTAATCGAACTTCTGTTGCCGTGATTGTTTATTGGAATTTTATATTTTTATACTATGTGGTATTTTAATGCTCAACTATAATATAAAAACACTAACAAGTATTGTTCCAATGGGATAGAGGAGCTGCCCCGATCTTTATCTCACGGAACATATATTTATTTATCTTATCGCGAAACAAAATAATACAGCACTAATTTTGTTCCTTTTTTTGTCAACATGCGTGCTCAATGCTTAAAAAAAATCACAAAAATAAGAAACAATTTAAATTACTTTCTATTGCTTTGTTTCTGATGGGATGAATATCGGAGCCATGAGATGAATTCTAGGAGCAGTTCTCCTATTTACATAAAAACTGTATCTACATCACTTTCAAAAGCTTAATTTAATCTTTGTTTGAAACGAATCAATATCACCCCGTGCTGGTTTTGGCTGAAGTTTGAATTACCCATTTCTAAATGTTAATACAAAAAGTCCTTGCGTCAAAATTTAGTTTGGTTTGTTGTAATGAACAATAAGGCACACACATCTACCAGACAATTGATTTATTATTACATGATCCTTATTTTAGACAACGAAAATATTGACACCACAACTATCGGCATTATCCAAATCAAACTCTTTCCATCTCAAAACTGTTCGGTGGCCCTGAAAAGGGCCGTTTGGTGTTGAAATGCTCTCGTCACTCATCTACTTGGAGCTGGTGTACTTGGTGACGGCCTTGGTACCCTCGGAGACGGCATGCTTGGCCAACTCACCTGGCAGCAGCAGCCGAACAGCGGTCTGAATTTCCCGCGACGTGATCGTCGAGCGTTTGTTGTAGTTCGCCAGGCGGGACGCTTCCGCACCGATCCGCTCGAAGATATCGTTGACGAAACTGTTCATGATGCTCATGGCCTTCGAGGACACTCCGGTGTCCGGGTGGACCTGCTTCAGGACCTTGTAGATGTAGATCGCGTAGCTTTCCTTACGGCGCAACTTGCGCTTCTTCTTGTCCCCTTGGACGACGCTCTTCGTGGCCTTGCCGGCTTTCTTGGCTGCTTTTCCGCTGGTTTTGGCCGGCATCTTCAGATGACACTTTTCTGCGATGGCAACGAGAGTAGTACGTAAATGATGAAAATTATCCTTCGTAGCTCTGTTAGCGCGAGAAACTGATATGACGGCTAAGGCCATGGCATGCTGCTTTATTACGCAGGAACAGTAATGTAAGCTCCTCCCCTTTGGTGTGTTTTGCATTTTTCGCAATTCGATCGACAGTCCTTCTAGTCGTTCTGTGCTGTGAAATTAGTGTACAATAAACCATCGGCAAGTCGGTTTAACAACAGTTTGCAGTTTGCATTTTTAGTAAATTGAATCGCGTTACTTGGAACCAAGTTCATTCGAAATGTCAAGCCGTGGTAGCAAAGGAGGAAAAGCCAAGAGTGCGACTAAGTCCCGTTCGAGTCGTGCCGGATTGCAGTTTCCCGTGGGTCGAATCCATCGTCTGCTGAGGAAAGGCAACTATGCCGAACGTGTAGGGGCCGGTGCTCCCGTTTATCTGGCCGCAGTGTTGGAATATCTGGCCGCTGAAGTTCTCGAGCTGGCGGGAAATGCCGCCCGCGATAACAAGAAGACCAGAATCATTCCAAGGCACTTGCAGTTGGCCATTCGGAACGACGAGGAGTTGAATAAGCTGCTTGCCGGAGTGACCATCGCTCAGGGTGGGGTTTTGCCGAATATCCAGGCGGTGTTGCTTCCCAAGAAGACCGAGAAGAAGGCCTAAACCATTTGCATCATCATCATGACCGATCGAACCAAACAAAAAAAAAAACGTCCTTTTCAGGGCGACGAATTTGATTTATTGAGAGTTTGTTTAGAAATTTTCTATTGAAATATTTAATATTTCAAAAATTATAATTTACAGAAAAAAAGAACAGAAATAAATAGAAAGTGTGGGAAAGTGTGGGAAAAAAATGAGGTGCCGGAATTTTAACAATTTTAATAAAATATTTGTAAGGCCCTTATCAAATTTTAGAAATTCTCCATGATTTGCATATTTTAAAAAAAAAATCTTTGTAATCCAATAGAATTCATGCTTAGTAAATAAAATTCTTTTTCAACAAGGCTCACAAACTGACAAAAATCGTTATTCTACGACTCTACATATAAAAACCGGGCCCAAGAAGAAAATAACTTTTCCAACTCTTTCTTCTTACGCTTGTCAGTGGCCCTAAAAAGGGCCGTTTTGTAGGTCAGGCCTGGGATTTTAATTTGGCAACTTCGCATTCCAGCTCTTCCTCTAAGCACGTTCTCCGCGGATCCGACGAGCCAGCTGGATGTCCTTCGGCATGATCGTCACACGCTTGGCATGGATCGCGCACAGATTCGTATCCTCGAACAGGCCTACCAGATAGGCTTCGCTCGCCTCCTGCAGGGCCATGACGGCCGAGCTCTGGAACCGCAGGTCGGTCTTGAAGTCCTGGGCGATCTCGCGGACCAAACGCTGGAAGGGCAGCTTGCGGATCAACAGCTCCGTCGATTTCTGATAACGGCGGATCTCACGCAGAGCCACGGTTCCCGGTCGGTAGCGATGGGGCTTCTTCACTCCTCCGGTGGCTGGAGCACTCTTGCGAGCCGCTTTGGTGGCCAGCTGTTTCCGAGGGGCCTTTCCTCCGGTGGATTTGCGAGCCGTCTGTTTTGTACGTGCCATGGCTGGATCGTTGTTTGATAAGAAGATATCTAAGCACGATGGAATACAGTCCGGTAATGAAATGCGGACTGCGATAAAAGTTGCTTTTATAGTCGCTTTCTGCTTTAGCAAACAAATGGTCCTTTCAAAATTGCGGAACAATTGTTTCGATCTAAATCAATTTTGGAACAATGAGATCTTTTGTAGCTGTAGGGAACGCATTAGCCTTTCGTAAGTATAAAAGTGAGTGCCTACCTCGGAATCGATATCAGTTTCGATTTATCTATTCGAGCCTAAGCAAGCAAAATGACCGGCCGCGGCAAAGGAGGAAAAGGACTCGGAAAAGGAGGCGCCAAGCGGCATCGCAAGGTTCTGCGAGACAACATCCAGGGCATCACGAAGCCCGCCATCCGTCGACTGGCTCGCCGTGGAGGTGTCAAACGAATCTCCGGTTTGATCTATGAGGAAACGCGAGGAGTACTGAAGGTGTTTCTGGAGAACGTGATTCGAGATGCTGTGACCTACACGGAACATGCCAAACGCAAGACCGTCACCGCCATGGATGTGGTTTACGCGCTGAAGCGGCAAGGGCGCACTCTGTACGGCTTCGGAGGTTAGGTTGCGGAATTTGGAACCTTTGCGTTAAAAAACAGCCCTTTTCAGGGCTACGAAATAAATCACACGGAAGAGTTGAGAATTATGATTTTCTTCGTTGGCTGTTAGACCAAGTAATTCGGCAGCAAAATAAAGTCCTCGAGTTGAAGCACGTTTGAGTCCGTTTTCGTAACTACATCGCACTCTCAGGGACACAAACCGCCAGAAACAGAGGACAACAAAAATATTAAATTCCTATAATAGAATTGAAGTCTTCCATGAATGCCTCAGAACTCTAGTAATAGAATAGAAATTGACAATTTCAAACGACGTGATTTAAAAACAGCGAATGATAAATACTAACTAAACCAATGCACTAGCAATAAATAATTGGAAAATCTATCGCAATCGAAAAAATATCCGTTAAACTTTCAAAATATCCACAAAAATATAAAAGTTTCCATAAAAAAGTACAAACATTGAAAAAAATGTATCCCAAAGATCATAAACGCATCTAAAGAATCCATACGAAACATTCAGGAAGACATCAGTAACGTTTATTTACTTTCCGCAATGAAACGTTGGAAATACTGCAAATTTGTTTAATCTACAGAGAACTTTAATAATTATAACCTCTACAGTGACTTCAGTTTCCAGAAAAAATACATCCCAAAATTTCATAAACACTTCTATAGAAACTATACGATGAATTGTGGAAAAAATAATTTTCATGCTTGCCGCTGTTAAAACGTTTCACGTTTATTAATATTGTAAAATTGTTCAAACAACAGAAAAAAATAACAAATATTAACTCTTCAGTGAATTCAATTTTGTAGTCCTGAAAAGGACTGTTGTTTAAGAAAAGGTTGAAGTCTCATTCTTCGCCAGGATCGTAATCAAATTCACTTCTTAGCGGCAGTCTTCTTCGAAGCAGGTTTCTTAGCAGGAACGGCCTTTTTCGGTTTCGGTGCCTTTGGCTTCTTCGCGGCCACCTTTGACGGCTTGGTGGCCTTCTGTTTGGAAGCAACGGCGGACTTTTTCGCGGCTCCTGTCGTCTTGGTCGTCGTTTTGGCCCTGCTCGCTTTGGGCGCTTTCACCGCCGATGGCTTTTTAGTGGTCGATTTCTTGTCGGTTCCTTTTTTGGCCTTCTTATCACCAACCACTTCCTTACCGACCTTCTTCCGCTTCGCGCCTTCGACTTTCTTCGGCTTCTTCTCCGCGACCGCCTTGGTGTCTTTCAGTTTGAACGATCCAGTAATTCCGGTTCCCTTGGTCTGCACCAGAGTGCCCTTCTCGACACCCGTTTTGATCGCCTTCCGTATCAGGAACGACAGCTTGGCCACATCGCACTCGTAGTTGACGCCGATGTACTTCTTGATGGCATACAGCGACGATCCCCTGCGCTCCTTCAGGCTCCCCAAGGCGGCGGTGAGCATTTCGTTCACCGGGGGATGGGTGGATGGCTTCCGGGCGGCTTTGGGCTTCTTCGGGACCTTGGTAACAGCTGCTGAGGCTGGAACTGCGGCGGCAACTTCGGTAACGGCTTCGGTCATCTTCGGTTCTCACAGAGTTCAAGCTGACTTACACGTTGGGAATAAACGAATATGATTGCAAAGAATAATAGTCGTTGAGGTTCGACGGTGATGTCCGTGCTTGGGATTCATAAAGTTCAAGGCTACTTTATATTTTACCTAATAACGTTAAAATATTCAGATATTTTTTATTATAACTTTGATTTTTAGTTTATCCAAGCAAGATATCAATGTTTACGCAGTGCTCAAATGTTAACTGAATAGTCGTGTTGTCAAATAAGTCTGATATTCTTTAGCATAGTTACAAGAATTTCATTAAAGATTGTTTCTGTACCAGCACTGTATCGATTTATCATTGACATTTTCCGAGAAAAACTTTATAAATATCTTTAAAATAGTTTGGAGTATGCTATGACAATTGCCGAATGAGAATAGTTGTCCACAATTTCCATAATTTCACAATTATGAATTGACAACAATAAAATAGAGAGTATAATTTGAATTTCAAATTTTGAACATTTGGTTGTTATTTTCTTGATTATGGCAGTGCTTCATTTATTTCAAAAATGTAATTGAGATACTTGTTTGCTATTGAAATAAAATGTTAAGATTTTTTAATTTGCTTATTGCAACACTATTTTTCATTCGATCCCAGGCAATGCCGTTGGCATTTTCTAAGATGAGAAATGTCTGATCACATCTTCCTTCGGATAGGAAGTACAGCGGTAGGTCCAAGCCCATGTGTACAGTGTGATTTATCATTGGAGTAAAACAGGTCATCTCTGGGATTTTTTCTTTGTAAAAGTAAATTTTCCCATAGTAAATCCTATGGAAAATTAAAACCGCCGGCGCTAAAATATAGTTTCACCGATCAAGCTGAAACACCGCATAGTTATTATTGAACCCTCAAGGCTTCCGAAGAGCATAGTGGACTAAATTTTTTGTTTTCATATAAGCATGTCCCAGGCTACTGTACACCCAACCAACGACTGTCAGATTTTCTAACAATTCTGTATAAGAAACAGGGCATATGCAAAATTGTTAGATTCTTATACAAAAAATGTAATCACAAACAAATATTGTGAGAAACGCTTGCAAAATTTTTGGGCCTCTCAGTGATATTATAGAATTCGCGAAATATTAAGATATTGTGTTCGTAAGACCAATACAATATTGTCCTCCAAAAGGGCCTCGGCATCAATCAAAATTCCTCTCAACAGACCCTTGGATGTCTGTCAAGATAAGTAAGACCCGCTATCCTGCATTCTATTGGAACTCGCCTTGCCAAGTGACTAATTATTTCTTACGAACAACGCGATTTTCGTGATGATACATAGACGAAAACGCAACCACTGGTGGCGCCAGAGCTCTGCTAATGGTGGAGCACTAGCATTTTTGACGTAACTGCTACATTTATAATTTGGCGTCATTACCCAAGTAACAATCTCAATGCTTCGAAGATTTATGCTAGTTTTATAGAGGTTTTATTGCGGCATGTATAAATGCTTGAAGTTTTATTTTGGTTTTATACAGTTGTCATTTAATTAGATCCGCAAGAGTAGTTGGGAACTACGTTTTGAATTCCAATATAAAACCACAGCTCTTTAGGTTTTATAATGTTCCTGTGTTGCTGCTCAGAGCTAAAAAATATAACTGACATAAAGCTGGCAGTTAAGTTATATGTTGGTGTTGATCGAGAATTATAAAGCTGGCAAGCTTCACTGAGTCCTGTATAAAACCCACATATTACCTTGAATCCTGTAGAAGACCTGCATAGGAATACGAAGCTATAAACTACTGCTATGGATAGAAACCAAATTTTAAGAACAAATTGTTTGACCCACAGAAGTTTTTTCATTTCACTTTCAGTCGAAATTGAAAAAAAAAACATTAGCAGTTTTTCTATGTCGTGAATTATGTAGGGGAACTGTTCCGATCTCCATCTCACTCACTGAAAATACATTCATCTTATCGGGAAGTAAAGAAATACGTCACCAATTACTTCGCTTCTTTGTAATTGCCGTTCTAGCCAACCGGGAGTACTTCCGAGACTCCCCGAATCAACTGCCTCAGGGTCGGCACACTCTCGTAAGTTTACCGCGGGACAGGGAATTTTCGCACATAAATAAAGGAAAACCTACCAGCACTTTTCATCTAATTTCACGCTTTTATTGGCTACACTTCTTCTAACTTTCCTCCCACTTCCTTATCCACTAGCTAACCTTACAATGCGGGGCCCCTTCCTTCACTCCACAACCACTTCCTCTCCTTCTCCGCGTTTCTGCTCTCTTTCTGTCTTCTACGGATGGCTTCAACCACGTCTGGTCACGTTCCGCGTCGTGGGTGGCACCAAGGGTTCGTCGGCGGATAGTTGACGATCCAGCTGCGCGTCCTAGACTACCGATATGTTGACGGATCGGTCTTCGGCGAATAACGGTGCCGGAATCTACCCGGCGAAGGGGTTCTAGGACGGCACAAGGACTCCCCGGGAACTGGGGCCGTATCGCAGATACAACGGTCGAAATAGAGACACCACGGTAGAACAACGGGGTCCTGATTTTCCTCCTTCTGCTCACAATCTTGTAACTTAACCCTTTATAAGGCAGACGAATCTAAACAATAAATTAACAAAAAACAACAATAGGTAGGGTGACCATATGGTATCCTAAAGGAGGACATGTCCTCCTTTTTCAACTAAAACCGGATGTCCTCCTTTTTCAAAATTTTATCAATTTTCTAAAAAAAATGCACAGTACGTACTTTTTCCATATTACGCTTCCACATGTAACAAGCAAAAGACAAAAGCACCAGCAGTAGTTAGCAAAATAAATTTAATTTTTCGCTTGCAAATATCAGTTATTATACAATCTTCGTAAATGAATTATACAAGAAGTATTAAAGTTTGGTATCGCTTCACTTGCGTATAAATTTAAGCTTCCTGTTCTGTGGAATAGGATGGAATAATGATGCGTATCCCGAAACTTTCGCTGACTGGCCTATACTGCCGTCATGTGCATATTTGTCCCATGTTTGCTGGGATTTCCTATGTACATGGGACAATTATGCGTAGAACGGCAGTATAACCATTCGACATAACTTTGCGAAGCTTGTATTGTGTAGACCCATATCCAAACTGGATAATTAAGTTTTTAATATAGATGAAAATAATTAATTGAATAGCTAGTCCTTAAACATATCAAGTTTTGTCACGAACAACAAGCAATATTTTGTTTGAATTAATTATGCTGAAAAAAATCAGAATAGGAAAGGAGAAATGCGTGCTGTTTTGCCTATTATGTTATGGATGAAATACTGTCATGTAGATCATAAAATACAGGCTGAACTTCTGTATCAGAAATGGATAAGAAAATTAAGTTGAATTAAGTTAAAATACTTGACTCGCATTGAAAAACCTTTTTCATTTTTGGTCTGTATTTTATTATCTACATAACAGTATTTCATGCATAACATAGAGGGCAAAAAATGCATTCGAGATAAGAATAAATAGTTTATACAGAATAGCACGCATTTCTCCTCTCACAATCTGAATTTTCAAGGACTAACTAGGGGTAATGACGGCTTTGGCAGGTTTTGTTCTATTATTGGCAGGGGTTTTTTATGACTGATTATGCTCAAATTTGGCCCAAACAAAGCATTGCATATCAAAGAATATTGTGGCCAAATTTCATAAAATTCGGTCGACTAAAACCCCCTGCCAATAATAGAACAAAACCTGCCAAAGCCGTCTGTTCCCTATTCAATTCATAATAGTCTTTTCTAAATCAATTTAAATTCTTCAAATAAGGTATGTCAAAATACAAGATTTTGAATTTGGTCATTTTCCTCCTTTTTCAACTAAATGTTCTCCTTTTGTCATGATTCTAGTAAAGTGTCCTCCTTTGTGAAAAATTCATATGGTCATCCTAACAATAGGACACAATGTTGACATGGTATTAAACTCAAATGTATGTTTGTTATACATTAAACAGTTCAGAAACATTGAAAAATTGGTGGCAATATAGTTGCCACTGCCCGGCAAGCGGGAAAACAGGCAACAAAAAAATAAATAAAAGATTTTTAAAAATTAGGTTTTACGTAAAACCAGTCAAATCAAGGCACGTTACTTTTTTTGGTGAAGAGTCCTAGTCGGAAAACGCATTATAAGTGAAAAAAAAAATTTACGCTTTTGTTCCCAAGGGGGGACCCTTGGGAAAAAAACACAATTTCGTCAAAAATCCAAAAACCAAATATACAGAAAGGTAAAGCTTTTTTCACGCTTATAACGTAATAATCTAACACAGGAGATTCAAAATAATAGAGCTTGCTGACATTTAATCATCGCACAAAAGCAGAATAGGATTTGTTTTCATCGGGAAACGTTTCGATGTTTAAACATCAGCAACCCTAATTAATACCAACGGGAAAAAATATATGTTTGTCGTCTTTTTAACGAATTAGAACTGAAAATCCTTCTTCCACTCGAAACTTACGATTTGTTCGTAAAAAAACTGTTCTCAAATAGACATTTCAATTTTTTTATGGCTTAAATTTCATCTGGGGTGTAACTAGGAAGCAAATAAAGCAACTACATTGGAATTAATAAGTAGAGATTTTTTTGATAAATAGAAAAACATATAATTTGTTGGTGGCAATATAGTTGCCACCAGGGTTGTTAATCGATAAAATATCATCGTTAATTTAACGCCAACTTCGATAACGATAACACTTTTACGATAATGCTTCGTTGACGATAAAATGAGCGTTGAATTAACGTTATCGTTATCGAGTATTCGTTGATTTATCGATAATTATCGAGTTAACTGTAACATGTACTACAGTTTGAAGTGCAAATATTCACAAGCTGGTTTTGCAATATCTATTTTAAAAATATTGTATCGCCTTACAATATTCGAGAATGCTTTTAAATTTTGGAATTAAATTGGGATTCAAGGAGGTCACCGAATTGACCAACACATTATTTCGTTCAATCATTAAAATTCTTACAGAATCGCAGTTCTCCATAGTAGAGAATCTGAGAGCATTTTTAATGTCTACCTATACTTATGTTTAATCTAGCATTATAAACAAAGCTTCTGTTTTGGAGATCCGGAGCACCCAGTTTGATGAATATTTTATGACTCACAGTTTAGACTAAACTCCTTAGTCTAACCAAATCATAGGTGACGAGGTTAGACCACCAATCTGTTGAGAAAATATTCACTTGGCACTGGTGCTGCCTGGAATGCAGCACTACGGATCGCTGCATCAAATTAATTTCTAGTACTTGGATCCCAATATATTGTCGATGACATCTAAAAAACGCTAACCACCAACAGAGCACCTCACTTCTCATCGTTTCGTAGAGCAGCATGCATTGAGCAATAATTTTAGAGTGCCCCGCTTCAATCAAAATTAACTCTGATCAACCAGCTGCAAACAATTTGTTCCATTCTCGACTTCTGTCAAAATTTTTCACCAACTTTATTCGCGTAATCTAGTAACCACATTATCGCTAATTTATCGAGTTAACTTACGTTAAATTATCGAACTACGATAATAATTCAGTTGATTCATCGTTATCGTAGCAACCGATAACGTTGATCACAATCAACTTTATCGGCGATAACGATAAATTAACGATTAACAACCCTGGTTGCCACTGCCTTATAAAGGGTTAAAACTGTTTGTATTTAGACTTCTAATTAGCGCTTCGCACATCTAGTCTTGTTCACAACTGCCGGGTTCATGACCCCATCTCCGGTCAACTTCTAATGAGCGCTTCGCACATCTAGTCTTGTTCACAACTGCCGGGTTCATGACCCCATCTCCGGTCATCGACTTTTCACAGTCTCCATCCCTTTTTCGTGCCACCCAATGAATCGCCTGCTTTGAGCGTGCTTACAGCGGCACACTAGGAGTTAACTTTCTGAAATCAGTATGGCGAAAGGCATCTAAGGTCCGATTTCTCAAAATTAAGCACCTTAATCGAAAAAATATTTGGTAGGCGTAGTAGCGGACACCATCCCTCATAACCGGTACCAAATAGTTGTTCATGAAAAGTTCCTAATTTTGAGAAAACCAGCGTTAGATGTCTTTCGCCATACAAATTTCTGGCGGTTAACTCTTGCTGGCTATTTGTGCATATACTATAGCGCCTGGATGTGGCTGCGGCGGGTAGAAAATCAGCCACTGCCAATAATTCATTGTGCAACCCATCATGGCCGCTCCCAACTCCGTATCCTGCGGCTCCTGGTGGTGGGTTGAAGAAGCTTGGTGTGTGGTTGGTAGCAGTTAAGGTGGTTGCTCCTAGTGGCTATCTTCTTGTATACAAAATCTCTTTGATACACACAATTAACAAAACCAAACACTTACATCTTTTTGTCAACATGCGAACTCCTGCTGAAAAAAATCACAAATCAAATACCTTTCCATTGCTCTGCTTTCAATGGGATGAACATCGGAGCCATGAGTTGAAATCCAGGAGCAGTTCTCTTATATATTTAAGTCGTTGAAAAAACTGTTCAAACAGC
This sequence comes from Armigeres subalbatus, assembly GCF_024139115.2. Lineage (NCBI taxonomy): Eukaryota > Metazoa > Arthropoda > Insecta > Diptera > Culicidae > Armigeres > Armigeres subalbatus. The sequence goes on along the minus strand of NC_085139.1, from coordinate 304,068,927 downwards.
ATTTGCTCATGAGGGGTATGAAAATATGTATTTAATCCATACATGCTTTGCCAAACACTTCTCGCTTAACTTTTCAAAAGGACCTAAGTAACATTTTTTCATGAATTAATTTGAATAGCGCAATCAACAGAACAACATGAAAGCTTTTGATTGCAGTACTCAAATTAATTCATGAAAAAATTGTTACTTAGGTCCTTTTGAAAAGTTAAGCGAGACTTTAAAAAACACTTTAAAATACTTTAATGGTACTAAATATACCATTTAACAATTGCCACTACACCCAGGTTTGATTTTTTGTGATTTTTTTGGTGGGGTTAACTCATTGCTTCATTGACACTGAAGGTCTTAAACGACCAAAACCAAACCGTGTAAAAAAAACCTGGGTGTATATGCTTTTTAATGGAAATACTTATTTTTAAAAGTACTTGCATTCGATGCCGAGGGCAGAAAAAGTTTGTTTATGATTTTTTTTTATATCTGTCTACATTGTCATGTTGTCATTATATATAAAACTACCAAGCTTTAGGTTTGGCCAAGATAAAACTTGCCAGTCGTAACATGGTCTTGAAAAATGTCAAGATAAAACCTCTAGGTGTTTGAAATGCCCAAAAAGGGCCAGTTCAGGAGTGATGGTTATATAGAGTGATTTTTTATGCAATCAAAGTTTTATTCGAAAAAATGTCGCCGATATGAAAAAATAATGAATTTCAAAATCGAAATATCATGCAAATTTCTGTTTTATCTTTAAACGGTAAAATTGGACATCCTAATAAGTTTTAGGAACAATGCTTTGATTATTTGATCAACCAAAGTGATTATTCATTGAAATTATTTTAAAGTAATTAACTAAGGCAATTAATTAAACTTGAAAAATTCTAAATAATAACAAACCCGCATAGTTCTGGACTATTACATTACTGTCTCCCATATAATTCAAAACCATTCCAAACAATACTTTGAAAAGAGTACAAATCATCTATCGCAACAATACGTCTACACTACCTCAAATTGTTTCAACAATACGATAGATGGTATTTCACCAATACGATAAATTGTATTTCACCAATTTACATTATGTGGAAAAGGGCGGTTAAGTTATGCTACTATAAAAAATCGGTCATTTTCTCGAACAAAATTTTCCTCATATTATACAACATAATGTTGAGATATCATCCGCTTTACGAGATTCGAACAATAAGTCTTATTTTAAAGTTATAATCGGAGCATATAAGGAGAATTTGTACAACGGTACCCCTTGCGTTATATTATTGCTTCAGAATTTATTTTCAATTTCTTTCATCTTAATAATCATTTATATCAACCGAGACATCAACTTACAGACAATTTATTTAAAAAATTCAATAAAACTTATAAGATAATAAAAAAAATAGATTTAAATCACGGCAAATGGATGGTAAAGCATACGAGCCACCTTAGGGAAGATCGGGTAACCAACTCCGGTGGGAACTAGGATCGTACGCTGACAGGGAAGGGGGAGGTTTGATCCTTTCCTGGGGTCCAAAGCTAATCGAGCGTCTTTTCTCTATGTTAGAAGCGGCTCACACCAGCGTCTGTTCCCTATTTTAGGAGAGGCTGATCATCGTCCGAGTGCCGGCGAGGATCTTCAAGCAAAATTGTGCACTTCCGAAAATTCAGGGGGTTGGTGACAAGCCCTGCTAGTCAGCCTTAAAGTAAAAGAAGCAACGAATAATCAGCAAGAGAATAACAAATTCAAATCTTTTAAACTTACCATCGAGCTTACCATTATTCATTCCACTTGGATGGAATCTTCATTGCACATTGTTACTTCGCGCCCCTGAAGGAATAAAATAGACCCAATTTCGTGGCCCTCAGCCTCTTACCCAGCAACTCCCATCGTCCTATCCCTACATCCCCGTGGTGCTGGCCGGTGTACGAGCCACCTTAGGGAAGATCGGATCACCAACTCCGGTGGGAACTAGGGTCGTACGCTGACAGGGAAGGTGGGAGGTTTGATCCTTTCCTGGGGTCCAAATCTAATCGAACGTCTGTTCTCCATGTTAGAAGCGACTCACAACAGCGTCTGTTCCCCATTTTAGGGAAGGTTGATCAAGCCAAACAAAATTCTGCACCATAGGCCACCGGAAATTTTGGTGTTCCGAAAATTTAGGGCGTTGGTAACAAGCCCTGCAAGTCAGCCTTAAAATAAAACAAACAACGAATAATAAGCAAGAGAATAACAAATGCAAATAAGTTAAACTTACCATTATTCATTTCACTTGGATGGAATTTTAATTGCAGCACTTGAACCAACTTGATGTACTGAACTTTTTTTAACAATAAATACGATGCACCGAACGGAAAGTGTCAACATCTTTCGATAGACGGATTATATACAATTATTCATCAACTATTCTCCGAGCTTTAACCATATGTACTGTTGTGCAAATGATGTAGTTAATAATCTGAATAATCATAATCCTGAAAAGCAATTATGGTATTAATGTAAATGAACAACAACGTAAATGTTAACGGTGTGTATTAAAATGAGTTTATAATCAGTTCAGTACATTAGACGGAATGGTTTTTTTCTATGCGGGAATTAACGAAGCGCATTGTTAAAATACTGATTACTTATCATGGTTCCCTGGCATGCCTTCAAACATGCATAGAACACTCAATTTGAGTGACTCAAAGCCAGATATGAACTTTTATTGAACTGGCTGATAATAATTCTTTTATTTTTGTTGTTGACAGGTAATCCATATATTGCAGGAAGAAAAGCATATGTTTTTCGAGTACAAACAATAAACAAATAATCAACCTGAGAGTTGACAACTATTTCATTATCGGCTTATTTGTTGTTGTATCATAGTCATGAAGTGGTTGTATCATGGTTATAGAGATGAGTGACGTTTAACGCTCGCACACTGATGTGCAATTCGGCATGTGTAAATACATGTTTGTTTTCCTTCTGCTCATAACCTCAAAATTGATCGAGTCATCACAATGGTTGCGAAGGAGTCAAAAAATATATGGAAATATACTCATTTTTACCCAAACTTTGCTGAGTAGCACCATCTAGGAGTGTTTGTTTTCCTTTTATCGCCACTCACACATTCGGACGTGAGAATCTCAATATAGTGGTTCTCAAAACCACCAAGTCTAGAGGAGGTTTTATGTTACATGTTTTATGTGAGACTTGAAGTATATTATAAAACCGTTGGTTCTGAACTGGAACGCATATTAGGTTTTAATGATTGCAATAAAACTGGGCCAGGCTGTAACATGGTTTTATAGAAATCTACAGGAGGTTGTGGAAACTGCGAGGACTGCATGGAAGGTTTTTAGATTAGGTTTTGAAGAACGCTATAAAACTCTGATACAACCTTAATTGTTACTTGGGTAGTAAGAGTCAGGCAATAAATAATTCTAAAAAAATGTCGGACAATTTCATATATTACGAAATTTTTATTGCATTCTATCGTCTTTAAAATGCAATACAACCGTCTAATTTATTGATAATAGTCTCTGGATATTCTTTGCATTGTTCTTCCAAAAACTTCCAATCCAAAATTAATTTCAGATATTCCTTCGGATACCATTGGTAATTCCATTCCCTCAGAAATTTTGCCGGTAATTCCTCCGGAATTTCTAGCAAAAATCCCTTCCACAAATCTAGGACAAAATTTCAGGAATTTGGAGTTTCCGAACGATTAGCTAACGGAAGTCACAAAGGAACTGCTGAAGACATTTCCGACCTTGAATTTGTCAAAGATTTTGAGTGTTTTTTTTTTAATTTAGTCTAGGAATTTTTCCAGAAAATCTTCTGGAAATTACTTCGGAGAATCATGAAGACATTCTTTTGAGAGTTCAAAGAAGCAATTCTAAGAATATTTCGAAAATTTGTTCGAAAATTCCTTTACGAATTTCGCAAAAAAAAATTGATCCGAGATTCTTTTAGATTTGTTTTTGGAAAATCCTTTCAAATTCCTTTGAATTTTCTTTTGGAAATACTAGAAATACTAGAATAAGAGATCGGCAAAGACACCATCTTGTTTCCAATCGAACCGTCAAAAGCGGTTCCAAATCGACTTGTTTACTTTTTTCACCCATAAGAGGCAAGCAAAAAGTTCAAGTGATGCCAGTATTATTTCCACGATATCACACCTTTTCATACGTTGCCGTTTCGACAGTTTTTCACTCCGCCGGTCTCTGGTTATAGGGTTGCTAGGAAATACCATAAAAACTTCCTCCCGGAAATTCTTTTAGTAAAACCATAGGATTTTTTTTTCTGAAATTTCCGAATTTCCGGAAGAGTTTCTGAAGAAAATTTCATAGGAACTTCTTGATGAAATTTACGAAAAAACGTGATTTCCGTATGATCCTTAAAAAAATTCTGAATGAAGGAATTCCTAATTTCTGGGGGAATTTTTAAAAATCGATAGAATTCCTTGACGAAGTTCTGAAAAAAATTCGTAAGAACTTCAATAATTTCTTGAGTTTCCAAAGGGTTTCTTAAGGAATACTGAAAGAATTTAAAAAAAATTGTGAAATGATTGCTGAAGCAAAGTTCAAACTTCAAAAAAGTTTGAAGGAATTCCCATTTCCGCAGACATTCCTAAAGTTATTTCCAAATGAAATCATACAGAAATTTCCGAATAAATTCTCCTTAGGCAGTGGTTTTCAACCTTTTCGTTATGCGATACCCCTTCAGGGACATGGCTCGAGGTACCCCTACATATTTTCCCTGGGAATGTATCTTTAATATAGATATAGATTTTATTTTCATCGTCTTGGGAAAACATGAATTTTGACACACATAAATGCATGGTTCCAGTTGGTTAAAAAACCGGCCCCTCCTCGAAAGCCCCTGGAACCTGCTATAAAGTAGTGAATACTATCACCCTCGAAATGTTTCTGTAATTATCGTCTCTCAAAGCCATGAAGATAGATAGATACCCATAGTTGCATTTCTCCGATCTGTTATCATTTAATCATATTCCCGGAACCGTTTTTACGGAAACGGCCATATTTCTGCGTAGTTTTAATGGATTCTCGATCTACAGCCAGCAATGATCAGCAAATTAGTTCTAGTTTCTGGAGAAAATATAAAACATGATAAAAGTAAACGTCACATGAAATGACAAGCAGTACAAAAAAATGCATCTTGACTAGAGGTGTGCGCCGGTCCGATATTCGTCGGCGGCGGCGTTTTCGGCGTCACGCCAAAAGTCATTTTAGCCGGCGGCGGCGGCGGCGTGAATCGGCGTGGCGATTTTCGTGACGTTTTTCTAAGATTTTTTTTGCATTTTTCGGAATATTTTCAAGACATTAAAAGAAGAATCTTTTGAATTTCGCATGAAAAATCTAATGAACTTCTCCAGAAAAATCTATAAGTTTTTACAAAATTTGGAAAATATTTTCAAGCAATCTTTGGAATTACTTACAGAAGGTCTTTGTAATTTCAAAAATAAAATTGTTTGTATTTTCAGCAGAAAATCTAATCAGAGCGTAAAAAGGGGGGGCGTTATTTCGAATTTAGGGCGTAAAAAGAGGGAGCGTTATTTCGAATTTAGGGCGTAAAAAGAGGGAGCGTTATTTGGAATTTGGAGCGTAAACAAAGTTTGCAATCTTTTAGGTAAGCAAAGCTTGATATTTAACGCAGTTTTAGTCTTAAAATGTGTCTTTTACCTATTTCGGTATTAGGTTCGTCTAAATTGTTTTCGTTATCATGGTCGTCCCATTGTTTTAGCGCTGAGGCCTTAAGATGTTCTTGGTACGCCAAGAAATCAAGAAGTCATAAGTGATAAAGATCCTTGATGAGACACAGTAAGACGTTCACCATCATTTTCAATGCTTTAAAGTTTTTCAAGAACCTCCGGAAGCTTGGACCTGTGTTTTGTGATACATTGGATAGAATGCAACCTCTGGAAAAGGCCTTAAGATCTACACGCGTAACCAGAGATCTTTTGGATTGTTTTAAAAGTGGTACATGCCCTTTGTGGTACGTAGAATAGAATGCGTCTTTTGCTTATAGTCATAGCAATAGAATGCAACCATTGCATATGTTCATAGTCACCCAAGAAAACTTTGGAATAGGCCTTAAGATCTACTTAAGATCTGCGTAACCAAAGATCTTTCGACTTGTTTCAAAAGTGGTACAACCCCTTTGTGGTACATAGAATGGAATGCGTCCATTGCCTAAGTTCATAATCATCCTAGAAAACCTGGAATTGGCTTTAAGATCTACACGCGTAACCAAAGATATTTCGTCATGTTTCAAAAGTAGTACAACCCCTTTGTGGTACATAGAATGGAATGCGTCCATTGCATAGGTTCATAGTGATCCAAGAAAACTCTGGAATAGGGCTTAAGATCTACACGCGTAACCAGAGCTCGTTCGACTTGTTTCAAAAGTGGTACAAGCCCTTTGTGGTACATAGAATAGAATGCTTTCATTGCATAGGTTCATGGTCACCCAAGAAAACCCTGGAATAGACCTCAAGATCTACACGCGTAACCAGAGCTCATTCGGTTTGTTTCAAAAGTGGTACAACCCCTTTGTGGTACAAAGAATACAATGCGTCCATTGCATAGGTTCACGGTGATCCAAGAAAACTCTGGAATAGGCCTTAAAATCTACATGCGTAACTAGAGCTCTTTCAGCTTGTTTTAAAAGTGGAACAACCCCTTTGTGGCACATAGAATAGAATGAGTCCATTGCTTAGGTTCATAGTCACCCAAGAAAACTTTGGAATAGGCCTTAAGATCTACACGCGTAACCTGAACTCTTTCGACTTGTTTCAAAAGTAGTACAACCCCTTTGTGGCACAAAGAATATAATGCGTCCATTGCATAGGTTCATGGTCACCCAAGAAAACCCTGGAATAGGCCTTAAGATCTACACGCGTAACCAGAGCTCTTTCGGCTTGTTTCAAAAGTAGTCCAACTCATTTGTGGTACAAAGAATATAATGCGTCCATTACATAGGTACACGATGATCCAAGAAAACTCTGGAATAGGCTTTAAGATCTACACGCGTAACAAAAGCTCTTTCGACTTGTTTCAAAAGTGGTACAACCCCTTTGTGGCACATAGAATAGAATGCGTCCATTGCATAGGTTCACAGTCAACCAAGAAAACTTTGGAATAGGCCTTGAGATCTACACGCGTAACCAGAGATCTTTCGGCTTGTTTCAAAAGTGGTACAACCCCTTTGTGGTACATAGAATAGAATGCGTCCATTGCATAAATTCATGCTCATCCAAGAAAACCCCGAAAAAGGCCTTAAGATCTACACGCGTATCCAGAGATCTTTCGAATTGTTTCAAAAGAGGCATATGCCCTTTGTGGTAAATCATGGAGAAGGCCTTTTAGATTTACACGCGTAATCAGAGATCTTTTGGCTTGTTTCAAAAACGGTAAATATATAGAATAAAAAGCGTCCATAGATTGATGGTCATCCAAGAAAACCCTGGAAAAGACCTGCACGCTTAACTAGAGATTGTTTGGCCTGTTTGAAAAGTTAAACATGCCCTTTGTAGTACGTAGAATAGAATGCGTTATTTCAAATTTTTATGGCCATCCGAGAAATCCCGGAAGTAAGACGTTAGGATCTACATGCTAAACCAGAGATATATCAACCTGTTTTAAATTTGGTACTTGTCCTTTGTGGTCCATAGAATAAAATGCGTTCATGGCATATGCTAATGGCCGTCCTAGAAATTTATGGAGTAAGGCTTCTAGGCTTACACGAATAACTATAATAAAACGGTACATGATCTTCGCTATATTAGCCCGTTTTTTCCTTGCGTTTTTGGCGTCAAGCTATCTCGTTCCAATTTATTCACATTTTGCATTTCCAAGGCATCAACAATTTCGTACGTGATATGGATGAAGTTTGTATACTACCTGGAACCTAAGACAACAAGAACTACTTGGAATGCGAATACAGTATCGACCCGATTTTGTCACTCCCCGATTTTGTCTACCCCCGATTTTATCACCTTTTCCACCCGATTTTATCACGTCCCGATTTTATCATGTTTTCGACCCGATTTTGTCACGATTGCTGCATTCCTATACACCTAAGGCCATCCAACCCGTTCTTCAGTTCAAGTCGTCAGATATAAAATAATGATACATCTTAAACCTTCCAAAACGTTTTTGAGATCAGGTCGTCTGATCTAAAATCATGTAGAAGCGTACTGAGCTCCACACTAGGACAGTCAGTGGTGCGAATTTTCAGTCTCAGTGAGTTAGATTTGTAGGTTAAAATGATCCAGATTTTTGAAGTGAGTGAATGATTCGAAGCCCACTTTTTGAGAGATTCGTTTCAATAGATCAGCAAATTATCTAGCCTTTTGTAAAGTAATGGCAAAGTAAAAAGTTTATTGTTATATTTCTATACATGTTATATTATGCTGACCGCAATTTTTGGAGACGACTATGAGGTTTAACCATAGATCATTAATTAACGGCTACGCAGTCTCATACAGTATTTTCATTCGTTCGACGTTTCGACACGGGTTTAGTGTCTTCTTCAGGGAAAAAATAATTGGTTCGTTTTTTGTCTTATGTTTTGTCTCGCTTTAACTGTCTGCTTATTATGTTGTCGGTACATAGTTTCGGAATCACTTTCAGTTTCACTAATGTACTGGCAAATGATTGTTTAATGATGCACGATAAAGGCACAATCACAGCAAGGTAGATCAATCTGAGATTTTATGATCTGTCTGATCTCGTAAAGATCTATTATTTGCATATCGAGCTTTGTTTAAATGTGCTTGGCATTTGGAAGCGAATTTCTGAAAATTTAAAATCAATTTATTTTTCATCCAACAATACGACTCCTACACATGGACCCATCTACACATGGAACTGGTCCTGCCGCTGTACTTCCTATCCCAATGAAGGCGTGACCAGACATTTTTCATCTTAGAAAATGCCAACGGCGTTGCCTGGGATCGAATCAAGAGCAGTGTTGCAATAAAGAAATTTAAAAAAAATCCATAACATTTAATTGCAGTAGCAAACAAGTATTTCAATTACATTTTTGAAATAAATCAAGCACTGCCATAATCAAGGAAATAACAACCCAATGTTCAATGTTTGAAATTCAAATTACACAAATTATTTGATTGTTGTTAATTCATTATTGTGAAATTATGGAAATTAGGGACTACTATTCTCATTCGGAAATTGTCATAACATACTCTAAACTATTTTGAAGATATTTATAAAGTTTTTCTCGGAAAATGTCAATGATAAATCGATACAGTGCTGGTACAGGAACGATCTTTAATAAAATTCTAGCAACTATGCTTAAATATAGCAGAACTTGTTAACATAACGACTATTCAGATTACATTTCAGCATTGCGTGAACATTGATATCTTGCTTAGATAATCTAAAAATCAAATTTATAACAAAAAAAATCTGATTATTTTAACGTTATTAGGTAAAACTTAAACTAGCCTCGTACTTTATGAATCCCAAGCACGGACATCAGCGTTCAGCCACAACGATGGTTATTCTTTGCATTCATATTCGTTTATTCCCAACGTATAAGTCAGCTTGAACTGAGAACCGAAGATGACCGAAGCCGTTGCCGAAGTTGCCGCCGCAGTTCCAGCCTCAGCAGCTGTTACCAAGGTCCCGAAGAAGCCCAAAGCCGCCCGGAAGCCATCCACCCATCCCCCGGTGAACGAAATGCTCACCGCCGCCTTGGGAAGCCTGAAGGAGCGCAGGGGATCGTCGCTGTATGCCATCAAGAAGTACATCGGCGTCAACTACGAGTGCGATGTGGCCAAGCTGTCGTTCCTGATCCGGAAGGCGATCAAAACTGGCGTCGAGAAGGGCACTCTGGTGCAGACCAAGGGAACCGGAATTACTGGATCGTTCAAATTGAAAGACACCAAGGCGGTCGCGGAGAAGAAGCCGAAGAAAGTCGAAGACGCGAAGCGGAAGAAGGTAGGCAAGGAAGTGGTTGGTGATAAGAAGGCCAAAAAGGGAACCGACAAGAAATCGACCGTTAAAAAGCAACCGGCGGTGAAAGCGCCCAAAGCGAGCAGGGCCAAAACGACGACCAAGACGACAGGAGTCGCGAAGAAGTCCGCCGTTGTTTCCAAACAGAAGGCCACCAAGCCGTCAAAGGTGGCCGCGAAGAAGCCAAAGGCACCGAAACCGAAAAAGGCAGCTTCTGCTAAGAAACCTGCTCCGAAGAAGACTGCCGCTAAGAAGTGAATTTGATTATGATCCCGGCGAAGAACCAGACTTCTTCTTTTTCGATAAAAAACAGTCCTTTTCAGGACTACAAAACTAAATTCACTGAAGAGTTAATATTTGTTATTTTTTTCTGTTGATTATACAAATTTGTAGGTAGTATTAACAAACGTAGAACGTTTCAACAGCGGTAAGTAAGGAAATTCCTGGCTTAGAAACCTCGCAGTTAATAACTGTGGAAGTGCTTAATGAACACTAAGCTGCGAGGCGGCTCTGTCCCAGTGTAGGGATGTAATGCCAATAAGAAGAAGAAGAAGAAGAAGTAAGGAAAATAATTATTCTACAATTCATCGTATAGTTTCTTGTTTATGAAATTTTGGGAGATATTTTATTCTGGAAACTATATTTACTGAAGAGGTAATATTTATTAATGTTCTCTGTTGATTTAACAAATTTGCAGTATTTTCAACGTTTCATTGCGAGAAGTAAAGAAACGTTGCTGATGTTTTCCAGAATGTTTCGTAAGTATTCTTTAGATGCATTTATGATCTTTGAGATTTTTTCCATTTTTTTGTACTTTTTTATGGAAATTTTTATATTTTGTGGATATTTTTTGGATTGCGATAGATTTTCCAATTATTTATTGCTAGTGCATTGGTTTAGTTAGTGTTCATCATTCGCTGTTTGAAATTGTCAATTTCTATTCTATTTTTAAAGAATCATAAGGCATTCATGGAAGACTTCAATTCTATTATAGAAATTTGATATTTTTGTTGTCTTCTGTTTCTGGCGGTTTGTGTCCCTGACAGTGCGAATGTTACGTAGTTACGAAAATGCACTCAAACGTGCTTCATCTCGAGGACTTTCAAAAGAAAATCAAAATTCTCAACTCTTCCGTGTGATTTATTTCGTAGCCCTGAAAAGGGCTGTTTTTTAACGCAAAGGTTCCAAATTCCGCAACCTAACCTCCGAAGCCGTACAGAGTGCGCCCTTGCCGCTTCAGCGCGTAAACCACATCCATGGCGGTGACGGTCTTGCGTTTGGCATGCTCCGTGTAGGTCACAGCATCTCGGATCACGTTCTCCAGAAACACCTTCAGCACTCCTCGCGTTTCCTCGTAGATCAAACCGGAGATTCGTTTCACACCTCCACGGCGAGCCAGTCGACGGATGGCGGGCTTCGTGATGCCCTGGATGTTGTCTCGCAGAACCTTGCGATGCCGCTTGGCGCCTCCTTTTCCGAGTCCTTTTCCTCCTTTGCCGCGGCCGGTCATTTTTGCTTGCTTTGGCTCGAATAGATAAATCGAAACTGATATCGATTCCGAGGTAGGCACTCAGTTTTATACCTACGAAAGGCTGATGCGTTTCCTACAGCTACAAAAGATCTCATTGTTCCAAAATTGATTTAGATCGAAACAATTGTTCCGCAATTTTGAAAAGATCATTTGTTTTCTAAAGCAGAAAGCGACTATAAAAGCAACTGTTATCGCAGTCCGAATTTCATTACCGGACTGTATTCCATCGTGCTCAGATATCTTCTTATCAAACAACGCTCCAGCCATGGCACGTACAAAGCAGACGGCTCGCAAGTCCACCGGAGGAAAGGCCCCTCGGAAACAGCTGGCCACCAAAGCGGCTCGCAAGAGTGCTCCAGCCACCGGAGGAGTGAAGAAGCCCCATCGCTACCGACCGGGAACCGTGGCTCTGCGTGAGATCCGCCGTTATCAGAAATCGACGGAGCTGTTGATCCGCAAGCTGCCCTTCCAGCGTTTGGTCCGCGAGATCGCCCAGGACTTCAAGACCGACCTGCGGTTCCAGAGCTCGGCCGTCATGGCCCTGCAGGAGGCGAGCGAAGCCTATCTGGTGGGCCTGTTCGAGGATACGAATCTGTGTGCGATCCATGCCAAGCGTGTGACTATCATGCCGAAGGACATCCAGCTGGCTCGTCGGATCCGCGGGGAACGTGCTTAGATGAAGAGCTGGAATGCGAAGCTGCCTAATCAAAATCCCAGGCCTGACCTACAAAACGGCCCTTTTCAGGGCCACAGATAAGCGTGACGAGAAAGAGTCGGAAAAGTAATTTTCTTCTAGGACTCGGTTTTTATATGTATAGTCGTAGAATGGCACTTTTTGTCAGTTTGTGAGTCTTATTGAGAAATCATTTTATTTACTAAGCATGAATTCCATTGAATTACAATAAAATTCATTAAAAAATATGCAAATCTTTGAGAATTTCTAAAATTTGATAAGGCCTTTAGAAATATTTTATTAAAATAAAGTCCTTATGGTCTCCGAAAGGTCAAGGGGCGGAATAATGAAAAATTAATATTAAAATAAAAAATAAAAATAATACTCCTTGGATTGGTTAAAAAATGCTTTTAACATCCTCAAAATCATCCGAATTTTGTTTTGTTGCCCCCTTAATTTTTTAATTTTGGGCAAAAAACCATGAAAAGGCGATGGGGGGTGGGACATAATTGATTTTAAATATTTGTATCGTCTCATCTTAAATATTTTCTTTGTTTTAGTTAGTCAAGCATCTGAGACTTAATTCAAAGACAATTACAAAGTTATATCAGAAGATATTCTAAAGGAAAAGTGGTTTTTTGACTAGCAGAATACAGAAAATAAAGTGAAGAAGCAGTTTGAATATAAATTCAATTATAATTTTTGTAATATTAAATATATCAATAGAAAATTTCCAAACAAACTCTCAATAAATTAAATTCGTCGCCCTGAAAAGGACGGTTTTTTGTTTTGTTCGATCGGTCATGATGATGATGCAAATGATTTAGGCCTTCTTCTCGGTCTTCTTGGGAAGCAACACCGCCTGGATATTCGGCAAAACCCCACCCTGAGCGATGGTCACTCCAGCAAGCAGCTTATTCAACTCCTCGTCGTTCCGAATGGCCAACTGCAAGTGCCTTGGAATGATTCTGGTTTTCTTGTTGTCACGGGCGGCATTTCCCGCCAGCTCGAGAACTTCAGCGGCCAGATATTCCAACACTGCGGCCAGATAAACGGGAGCACCGGCCCCTACACGTTCGGCATAGTTGCCTTTCCTCAGCAGACGATGGATTCGACCCACGGGAAACTGCAATCCGGCACGACTCGAACGGGACTTAGTCGCACTCTTGGCTTTTCCTCCTTTGCTACCGCGGCTTGACATTTCGAATGAACTTTGTATAACGCGATTCAATGTACTAAAAATGCAAACTGCAAACTGTTGTTAAACCGACTTGCCGATGGTTTATTGTACACTAATTTCACAGCACAGAACGACTAGAAGGACTGTCGATCGAATTGCGAAAAATGCAAAACACACCAAAGGGGAGGAGCTTACATTACTGTTACTGCGTAATAAAGCAGTATGCCATGGCCTCAGCCGTCATATCAGTTTCTCGCGCTAACAGAGCTACGAAGGATTATTTCATCATTTACGTACTACTCTCGTTGCCATCGCAGAAAAGTGTCATCTGAAGATGCCGGCCAAAACCAGCGGAAAAGCAGCCAAGAAAGCCGGCAAGGCCACGAAGAGCGTCGTCCAAGGGGACAAGAAGAAGCGCAAGTTGCGCCGTAAGGAAAGCTACGCGATCTACATCTACAAGGTCCTGAAGCAGGTCCACCCGGACACCGGAGTGTCCTCGAAGGCCATGAGCATCATGAACAGTTTCGTCAACGATATCTTCGAGCGGATCGGTGCGGAAGCGTCCCGCCTGGCGAACTACAACAAACGCTCGACGATCACGTCGCGGGAAATTCAGACCGCTGTTCGGCTGCTGCTGCCGGGTGAGTTGGCCAAGCATGCCGTCTCCGAGGGTACCAAGGCCGTCACCAAGTACACCAGCTCCAAGTAGATGAGTGACGAGAGCATTTCAACACCAAACGGCCCTTTTCAGGGCCACCGAACAATTTTTAGATGGAAAGGGTAACTTTTCAATAATTTTCTAATTCTCATTTAAAATTGTTAAGATAGCGCCAATTAAATTGCAAATATACAAAACGTGTTCCTACAACGATAACGACGAAACGATTAATAATTCATTATGACCCGGCCATGACAGATTCGGAATATGGAAACAGCTACTGCAACAGTGTGGGAAAACATTTGACCCCTGTTTGCTAAGACAATTACCCAGTCGCTCAATGTTTGCCGCTAATTTGCAATTAAAAGCTCGTTTCATTTGTGCGGCGCGGCGGAGGTCTCGTTCCGACTTCACAACTCGAACGCTGCGTCTGGCGGCGGACACACTTACCCAACTATACGAGTGAATAACGATTGAAGCCAATCCCGTCGGAAGGGATCGACATTGTGCTTGTGCAGTTATTTACCTTTCCGTGAGCCATCTGAAACGAGAAAATGATAAATGATCTTTTAGTGGGCTGATGTGGGGCATAATGCGTGTAGATGTACACAAAATCATCCTTCAAATCGAAACAAATTTAGGCGACCTTTGGCTTTTGATTTGGTTCACAGCCGCTTTCGACGTTGGATGACACAAATCGAATGGAACGGGGCAAGCTTCGATCGGTCCATAGGACGATCGCGTGGGAACCGTTTATCTATTTCCAAAACAAATGCCGTGTGCCGTGTTCCACTCGCAGTTTGCGCAGCCATTTATCAATTGGATTCGTGCGTTGCATTATAGAAAAATAAAAATATTGTTTCTAGTTTCATTGGAAGATGGTTGGGGGTCGTACACTAATTACGTAAGCACTTATGGGGGGAGGGGGTCTGCATATTTCTTATGCTCCATATAAATAAAAAATGATTTGTATGTGAAAAATCTTACATGGGGGAGAGGGAGGGGGGGTTGAAAAACCCAGAAAAAATGCTTACGTAATTAGTGTACGGTCCCTTGACAGGTATTGCATTATTTAGGTATTCAACAAATTTTAACTAAAACAAATTTCACAATTATTTGATAAATGATCGGATATATTATTGAACAATCGACCCAATCTGAGTGTTAGTGTTCTGAAAGTTACTTTCAACCCTAGATTCATCCCTCCATGGCAGGATCGAGTGCGGAGAAGGTTGGCAACGTATAATAAAGTTTTGAACGATAAAACAGATATGTCGGTACGGAGTGACATTCAGCGACTATCAAACAGCACTAAACTGAAGTCACGAACAGCGGCACGGAAAATACATTCTAGATTATTGTTATGGCTTATGAGCGATCTGCGATTATAGTGCAATGATCGCTTTGTGTGTTGCGACGCAGGGCCTTTCGAAGTAACGAGACTGCAATAGGTAGGTATATTAAATTAGCGAAACGAAGTGAATTGAATGCAGGGACACAAATATCACCAAGAAAAGAAAGAAGCTAAGGGACTGTCCATAAACCATGTAGACTAAATTATCGCATTTTCTAATCCCCTCCCCTCTGGAAGACTTTTGTAGACTTGAAGTCTACGTAGACTCTGCCGATTAACCGATTAATTAAACATAAGCGATTGTATGTAAAACCCAGATTAATCCACCTAGCGGTGATGTTGCCTTTCTCGCTGCTTATAAAATGTATCTTGAAAAGTTTATTAGAGGACCTCTGGATCCCATTATTTCCATCATATTTGAGCCGTTTGTTTGAGAGACTGCATATGTGACATTCACCCTTATTCTTGTTTACGTACGAACGTGCTTTCGAACGAAAACTAATGCGCATTCTCGTTTACGCCAGCAAAATTAAATGGGGAAACGATTCGAACGAACTGCATTCGTTCGAAAGTTTCGTTCGTCCGTAAACAAGAACAGGGGTAATTGTCAGCCAAAATGAGATTTTTATACTGTAAAACATCTTTTTACGCTCTCCCCTTTTACGCTCAAAATTCCAAATTCCCCTTTTTACGCCCTATAGGAGCGTAAACAAAGTTTCAAGCGTTTATATGAGGCAAATTTGGATTAGTTTCGGAGGTTGTTTTTAGATGATCTAAGTACTGCGGATGTTATAGAAACAGAATTTAGGCTTGCATGCGAAGTGGTATTAGCTGTTGTCATGATCTACGAATTCCACACAGTCAAAGTATGTTGATCAACCTCAGTAATTGAGGCAGTTATTGAAGAATAAACAAGTTGAGTGACCCCTTATAGGTATATGTTTGTATTCTAAGTAGCTCTTTTTGCTGCTGTGGGATCCAGGAAGTCTACCAACTCCAAGAGTCAAGGTCTGTGGATCATCCTCCGTAATGGTGGCAATTATTGAAAAATAAACAAGTTGTGTGACCCCTTCTTGGTATATTTTTGTATTCCAAGTAGTTCTTGTTGTTGTCGTGGGCTTCAGGTTGTCTACGAACTCCAAGGGTCAAGGTCTGTGGATCAACTTCCGAAATGGAGGCAGTTATTGAAGAATAAACAAGTTGTGTGACCCCTTCCTTATATATGTTTGTACTTCAAGTAGTTCTTGTTGTTGTCGTGAGTTCCAGGTAGTCAACGAACTCCATAGAATCAAGGTCGGTGAATCAACCTCCTTAATGGAGGCAACTATTTTAAAATAAATAAGTTGTGTGACCCCTTTTTGATCTATGTTTGTCTTTAAAGTAATTCTTGTTGTCATGGGTTCCAGGTAATATACAAACCTAATTCATATCACGTACGAAACTGTATATTCCTTGGAAATGCAAAATGTGAATAAATTGGAACGAGACAACTTCACGCCGGAAACGTAAGATGTTGCCGAACTCGCTGGGCACACTGATGATGAGGCTTGTGTCCATTTCCTCGATCGAAAAGCGAATTAAGAAGAATCATTTTGGTCTGCCATCGCGCCGTGCTGTCGCAATACGTGAATTCAATTTATTGAAAAGTAATTTTCTTTCTAAAATTAGTTTATCTTGTTTTTAAATAATCATTAGCAACTAGTTTCCATTAGGTGAGCAGATACACTGTTTGATATGCGAATCTCATTTTAACTGTTTAATTTGATTATTTAGGAATTAGCGCACATAATCGCCGGAAACATAATATCGAGGTTGTTTATTTCGAAGTCACTGAAAATGTAAGGCTCTAAAACTCAATGTAAATCCCGACTAAATTTACTTTAATAAAAATTTCAGCTTTGTAGCTGCTCTACCGGCAACTAACAAAACAGTGTCCTTTCGAGTTTCCACAACAAACTACAAAGATTTTCACACCCACAGTAGGGTTGAAAATCCACCAAAGACAAAATGCAGATCGCTTCGCAAGAAAACACGAATTGCAAAAAGTGCACCAGACCGGATGATGCCGAAAACATGGTCGGTTGTGATACATGCGACGCCTGGCAACACTACGGATGTGCAGGCGTGTCGGAATCGATCGCTGGTTCCAATCGATCATGGAAGTGCGATGGGTGTCGCCTGAAATCAATACCAGTAGCCGAGGCAGTAGGCAGTCCAAGTTCGACGGCTTCGGCGTACACCTCCGCTTCAAGCAAGAAGTCACGACAAGCTCAACTTCGTCTTGAATTATTGGAGCAGCAAAATGAGATCAGGATGAGGAAATTAGAAGAAGAAGAGAAATACTTAAAAGAAAGGTTCGAACTACTTATGCAAATCGAAGAAGAGGAAGATGCTGCCAGCAGTAGAAGTAGAGTAAGTGCAAGGTCCAAGCGGGATAGATTGGAGGAATGGTTGGAAGCAGAAGTACCGGCAGCCTCGAAATGCTTGGAAAGAGAATGTGGCGATTTGGAGGTTATACACGATCAAAGCGGAACTTCCCGAAGGAGCATACAAGCAACCGCCGAAGAATTGTGGATGACAGCACCTACACTTGAAATGCAGTCAGTTACAAGAGAGGTGAATAATCGAAACCCCTTCTTATCGCAAACTGTGTCCGCTCCAGCAGCGATGAAGAATCCTCCAAATGTTGTTCATCCGGCTCCAACAATCATGCATGATAGTTTGAGAGTACCTCCCGCCGAGCCTCCCGCTGCACATCTGCAGCAGAACCACTACTTTCTTTCGGAGAAATTCACCATACCATGTCCAGTAAATGAAAAGGGGCCCACCATGCCCATGAATACTCGTCAAACTATTGCTGACAACGTGCTTGTTTCTCCACGCCATGAACAACTTGGTATGCCCTTAACGTTTCCGAGAACGCGAGCAATATTCGAGTCAACGCAGGCAAAACCTCAGATACACTACCCGAATCCAGAACGCTGCGAGACAGAGCCAGTCGTGCTCGGACCAACAGCAACTCAGCTTGCTGCTCGGCAAGTAATGGCACGGGACCTGCCCTTCTTCTCCGGCGACCCAGAAGACTGGCCAATATTTTACAGCAGCTTCAAAAACTCCACTGCAGTCTGTGGGTATAGCAACGCTGAGAATCTGGCCCGATTACAACGGTGTCTGCGAGGAAGTGCACTGGATTCAGTTCGAAGCCGACTCCTTCTACCTTCATCAGTTGCCAGCGTGATGGCAACACTTCGGATGCTGTTTGGAAGGCCAGAGATTCTCATAAACTCTCTTCTACGACGGGTGCGATCGTCACCGGCACCCAAAGCTGACAACTTAAAGTCGATAGTCGACTATGGATTAGTGGTTCAAAACCTGATCGACCACATGATTGTATCGGAACAGCAGAACCATCTGGCAAACCCATTACTACTCAACGAATTGGTTGAAAAACTACCAACACACTTTAAGTTACAGTGGAGTAGCTTCAAGCAGACACAGTTACACATTGATTTGAGGACATTCAATGCTTTCATATCGAATCTCGTCTGCTTGGCGTCGGACTTGCTGGTGAATTCCGAAGCATTTCTCGGTAACGCAAAAGCATCTCGCTCAGACAAGCACAAGGAGAAACTTTTCGTGCATAGTGGAGGGTCATTAAACGAAACGGAAAAAGAGCATCTTGCTATGCAGCAAATTCAAGACCGACCAGCAAAAGACTGTAGCTACTGCGAGGAAGAAAGTCACCAGATTGCTGGTTGTCATTCATCGACGCCCGCTGGAAGTCCATCCGTAGTAAAAATCTATGCAGAACATGCCTGGTGCCACATCGGAAGTGGCCTTGCCGCTCTAAAAAAGAATGCGGAATAAATGGATGTCGATCGCGTCACCACCAACTATTACACACCCAGAACACCCATCAGTTGGAGCAAGTATTACCCCATACAGGACATGGCATACAAGCTCATCAGAATCATCACCGTAGCCAGTCTGTCTCCATATTCCGCTACATCCCGGTGAAACTGTTCAGTAACAACAGAGTAGTCCGTATTTTCGCCTTTCTGGACGAAGGGTCTAGCTCAACACTACTCGAAGCCCAAATAGCAGAAGAGCTGGGACTAGATGGGCCATCTGATTCATTGTGGCTATCGTGGACAGGAAATATTTCCAGAGAAGAGAAAGGATCCAAGCGCTAATCTAATGTGTAACCATTGCCGGTGATAACCCAAAGCAAAAGTACACAATCAATGACACTCTGACCGTCGACGAGCTTAATCTACCCAAACAGTCATTCGACTACGAGAATCTGGCTGGTCAATTCCCACATCTGGTCGTATTACCTGTAAAAAGCTATACCAACATCACTCCTCGAATGATCATTGGTTTGGAGCATGTGCGACTCCTCACTACTCTAAAAACACGCGAAGGAAGGAACGGAGGGCCAGTAGTAGTAAAGACTAAATTGGGATGGTGTGCCTTTGGCAAAGGTTCTGGAAAACTCCGATCATCATCGGTGCATCTAAATCATTATGCGCTTGACACCATGTCTAATCAATCGCTGCATGAAGTAATGCGGAGAAACAGAGGAAATTGCGGATTCGGTGAGACCCGAAGGAGAAGATGACAAACGTGCCATTCAAATTCTCGAACGTACTACGGTTAAGAAAGACAATTATTATGAGACCGGTCTACTCTGGCGAATGGATGATCCGACGTTTCCCAATAGCTTGCCAATGGCGTTAGGTCGACTGAAGAGCTTAGAGAGACGTTTAGCTCGGGACCCAAAACTAGCGGCGAATGTTCAACATCAGATTGCGGATTACATAGAAAAAGGCTATGCGCACGAAGCTTCTGAAGCAGAACTACAGAATTCTGATCCCCGACGCGTGTGGTATCTTCCGTTGGGAGTTGTCGTTAGTCCGAAAAAACCCGATAAAATAAGGCTCATTTGGGACGCAGCGGCCAAAGTGCAAGGAATCAGCTTTAACGACCTCCTGCTCAGGGGACCCGATTTGCTTGTATCACTGGTGGAAGTCATTCTTCGGTTCCGAGAGAGAAGCATCGCAGTGTGTGGTGACATCTGCGAAATGTTTCACCAGATCAAGATTCGGTCAGAAGACAAGCAATACCAACGGTTTCTCTGGCGTAGCGAACCAGGGCACAAAATCGAAGTGTACATCATGGATGTTGCCACATTCGGCGCAACTTGTTCGCCCTGCTCAGCACATTACGTGAAAAATAAAAACGCTGAAGCACACGCCGCGGAGTATCCACGAGCAGCAATGGCAGTTATTAAAAATCACTACGTCGACGATTTCCTCGACAGCACAGACACAGTGGAAGAAGCCATAGAACTGATGAATCAAGTAAAAATCATCCATTCTGCAGCAGGATTCAAAATTAGGAAATTTCGATCAAATGCACCAGAAGTCGTTTCAGCTGCTGGTGAAACTGAACAACTATCGGGAAAACCAATCAACGGAGAAAAACAAGTCGCCGGTGATCGTGTACTAGGGCTAATCTGGGACCCAGCTGAGGACGCTTTTACGTTCGATGCGTCCGGTATCGATAAACAGCAACTGCGAAACGGATGTGTAATCCCAACAAAAAGACAGGTGCTTCAAGTAGTGATGAGGATATTCGATCCTCTCGGTTTCGTTTCACACTACACGATTCATGGAAAAATTCTGATGCAAGAAATTTGGAGAAGCGGGACCAACTGGGACGAACCAATATCCGAGCATCTTCTGGATTTTTGGTATCGGTGGTCAGAACTTCTAGCGCAGATAGGAGAAGTGAAAGTGCCGAGATGCTATTTTGGGGAAGCTCCGTCCAATTCATTACAGGAACTGCAAGTGCACATATTTGTTGACGCAAGCGAATCTGCTTACGCATGCGTGGCATACTTGAGAATGAACTGCGTTGGGGGTATACACTGTGCATTCCTAGCATCCAAGACTAAAGTAGCTCCTCTCAAGCCTCTTTCAATCCCGCGGTTGGAGTTACAGGCCGCTATGATAGGAGCAAGATTGTTACAGACGGTTTGCACCTCCCTAAGTCTTCCGGTCAGCAAAAGGTATCTGTGGACGGACTCCACTACGGTGTTGGCTTGGCTCCGCTCAGATAGTCGCCGATACCATCAGTTTGTTGGATTTCGAGTAGGCGAGATATTATCGCTCAGCAGCATTGACGAATGGAAATACGTACCATCCCGATTAAACGTCGCTGACGAGGCCACCAAATGGACCAACGTTCCACAACCACAATCGCTGGTTTTCTGGACCCTCATTTTTAATGCAAGACGAACGCGAATGGCCGATGGAAAAACATTCTTTGAGCGAAACTACTAGCGAAGAATTGCGACCCGTATTTTTCACCGTCAAAACATTGTGGATCTGCTGATTGACGTTACTCGTTTTTCCAATTGGATTCGGCTTGTCAGAACTGTCGCTTTCGTGCATCGGGCCGTTGACAAAATGCGGAAAATACGTTCTCCCCAAGGAAGTGGGTGTGTGCTGCAGGGTCATGAAATCCGTAAAGCCGAGTTCACACTGATACGACAAGCCCAGACGCAAGCCTATCCCGACGAGATAGAAACATTAAAACAACATGGAATCGTCAGCAAGTCCAGTTCAATATACCGACTAAGCCCATTTATGGATTCTATGGGTACTATCCGCATGGGGAGTCGAATCGAAGCAGCACCAGAATCGGCGTACTCAGCAAAGTATCCCGTTATACTTCCTAAACAGCATTCCATCACTACACTCATTATCGACAACATGCATCGACGCCTGCTACATGCGAATAATGAAACAGTCCATAACGAAATGCGCCAGCAATACTATGTCGCCAGTCTGCGTACTTTGATTCGCAAAGTGTCTCGAAATTGCCAGTTTTGCAAAATAAGGAAAGCAGTTCCCAAACCCCGATGATGGCATCGCTACCTAGGGTTCGACTCACGCCGTTCGTGCGTGCATTTACGTACGTCGGAGTGGACTATTTTGGACCGGTGGAAGTGAAAATCGGCCGAAGTCTGGTGAAGCGGTGGGTGGCTCTATTTACTTGTCTAACTGTGAGAGCCATCCACCTAGAAGTTACCCATAGTCTATCATCACAATCATGTATCATGGCTTTCCGACGATTTATCGCAAGACGAGGCGCACCACGTGAAGTATATTCGGACAATGGAACGAACTTCATAGGAGCAAGCCGTCAGTTATCCGAGGAGCAACACAAGATGCAACAAGTGAATAAGGACTGTGCTACAACATTCACGAATGCCCATACCACCTGGTATTTCAACGTTCCTGCTGCGCCACATATGGGTGGGCCGTGGGAGCGATTAGTAAGATCCGTGAAAACAGCTATGAAAGTAATTTCCGATTGTAAGACACACCCCAGCGATGAAGTGCTTGAGACGGTATTACTGGAAGCGGAAGGAGTAATCAATTCTCGTCCGCTAACATACGTACCACTTGATGATGCAGACGCCGAGGCCCTGACCCTAACCACTTTTTGCTGTACGGGTCCAACGGTGTTAATCAGCCTGAGTTAGCATTAATAGACGAAAACAGTAGTCTTCGAGACATCTACAAGGCGGTCCAAAGGACAGTGGACAAATTCTGGAATAGGTGGGTGCTAGAGTATCTTCCTATGCTTACTCGACGTACGAAGTGGTTCGAGAAGGTCAAGCCCCTTGAGCCGGGAGATTTAGTTGTAATTATCGACGAAAACATTAGGAATAGCTGGACAAGAGGACGCATTTTGGAAACGACTAAAGGATCCAACGATCAGGTCAGAAGAGCAAAAGTGCTCACAGCCAACGGGATAGTTTCTAGGCCGGCGGTTGAGCTGGCGCTGTTGGAAGTGGAGCCAAGGGAGACAATTAACAAGGGTAGCGATCCGGGACCTGGAGAAGCTCACGGGGTGGAGAATGTTGCCGAACTCGCTGGGCACACTGATGATGAGGCTTGTGTCCATTCCCTCGATCGAAAAGCGAATTAAGAAGAATCATTTTGGTCTGCCATCGCGCTGTGCTGTCGCAATACGTGAATTCAATTTATTGAAAAGTAATTTTCTTTCTAAAATTAGTTTATCTTGTTTTTAAATAATCATTAGCAACTAGTTTCCATTAGGTGAGCAGATACACTGTTTGATATGCGAATCTCATTTTAACTGTTTAATTTGATTATTTAGGAATTAGCGCACATAATCGCCGGAAACATAACCTCGATATTGTTTATTTCGAAGTCACTGAAAATGTAAGGCTCTAAAACTCAATGTAAATCCCGACTAAATTTACTTTAATAAAAATTTCAGCTTTGTAGCTGCTCTACCGGCAACTAACAAAACAGTGTCCTTTCGAGTTTCCACAACATAAGAAAAAAACGGGCTAATATTGCAAAGACCATGTACCGTGTTTATATCAGGTTAAAGATCAACTAGTTATTAGTGTAAGCCTAGAAGTATTACTCCTTAAATTTCTAGGATGGTCATTGGCATACGCCATGGACACATTTTATTCTATGGACCTCAAAGGGGTTGTACCACTTTTGAAACAAGCCGAAAGAGCTCTGGTTACGCGTGTAGATCTTTAGGCCCTTTCCAGAGTTTTTTGACGTAGGACTTACGTCTCTCTACACTATACCGGGTGTCATTTCAATATTTCTAAATCGACCGCGTTACGCTGTGTTGAAAGATTTTGAGTGATAATAGCGTTTGTCCCAGAGAACGGATCCCTGGAATCGTCCCAGAGAACGGAAAACCCCTTTTAATCGACAGATCTTAAGTATGCCTTTCATATTCATACTTGATATGACCGAAAAACTTCAATAGGCCTAAAACTGTTTTCGAAGCAAAACATTGACTGCACTGAAACCTATAAATATGGGTTCCTCGCGTCATTTGTTCGCTTGATTCTGATGGGTGCAGCAGACGCTAGCGGATAAGCTGCAACTGCGCACCAAAATAAGCCATAAAAGAGGGTGACGCAATTTTTCCTTCTCATTCTGTTCAGAACTTCCAACGGGATATTTTTCTTTCATTCTAACCGGGACAAGCAAAGCCACAGCAGCATCGATTCGACAGCACTCGCAACTTTTCGCAGCAGCAGAGTCGAGCCGAAACTAGCCGGCATCAATGAAGAGCTGAGGCCAACCGGCATCAGTGTTGAGCCGAAATCGGCCGGCATTGGTATCGAGTCGAAACAAGTTGAAGAAAATCAAGAGAAAGAACTGCAATGTTCTTGACGAAATCGCGTGTGTGTGTGTTTTGGTTTGGAGTAAAGAAACCCCCTCGGTCAACCAGTTCCCCGAAAGGAGTTAATTTTCGGCCCTTATCAGGGCCAAGAGAGTTAATAATAATTTTCGCTATTGGGTAGCATTCGTCACTGGTTCGTCGCATGCTGCATAAAGGCAATCCGCATCCCGCTGGTTCCATTGAAGAAACAGCACACGTCAAGCGGATACGCTGCATGAAGACAGCTTTGGTTTTGCGCTCCACCCAGGAGCACCCAGCATCAGCCTTACAGTCCGCTGCAACATGACGCAAGAGATGTAGTTAGAAAATGTATTTCTTTGAAGCAAACGGTTCTTCTGAGAGCCACTGATATATAATATCAAAGTTTTAAATACCCTCCGCGTTAGAAAATGTACTTGGGTGTCAAATCCAATATTCTAGAGATCAGGCTTGTAAAATGTCATCTGCATGTCATTTGACTAATTTGTTTATAACTTTCTTCAGAAGCCAAATTTACTTCATTATTTGGAATGTACTCATATCGCTTGAGTAGAGGTATATGTTTGTCCAAGGGTACATTATTGCTCTAAATATTACATCTGAGGCTGGAGAGTGAAAACTCTCCAAAATGTCACGTGTCATTTGACATAATGTCATTTGAATGACATTTTGCCTCCCACGCCCTAGATTTCATATTTACAGCAATGTCTTGTTAGACAAAGTTGTAGGCACATTTAAGCGCTATAAGTTCGTCATATATCATGAATTGATAGCTAACTTCTGAAAAAAATTCTGGGGAAATTATGCAAACGAATGCAAATGACATTTTACAACACTGCTAGAGATAAAATGTTATACGCGAATAGCAGATTTGCAAGATTTTTCATAACCGTGACATAACAAGAACTGTGACCGCGAAGTGGACGAAAAACTAAACTTGACCATGCCTTTAAAGACACTTATTATGTCCAAATTTCTCACATAATCTAATTTAGATAAATAAATCGGTGATAACAGCCCAAACATTATTATATAACAGTTTTTGTGAGCAATTTAAAAAAGATATCTCAAAATAAAAAGCTATCAATCGATTTATATAGAAAAACATTGTTTGATATTGTTCGCGCACAAAGCGAACGTGACTGAATGTTCTCCCAAGCTACCAATCCTAAACTTTCTGCACTTCCCACCTGAACAGCAATTCTTAGCTCGATTGCCTGGCTTGTGGCCTGTACCGTGCGAAAAGTCCCATCAGGAAATAGACGCCAGCAGCGAGCAACAAAAGAATGAAGAAGAAGCCCATCACGAACGCGTCGATGATGATGACGCTTTGGCTGACAAAGGAACGGGATACAAGACGCTCACTGATTGGCCGACCAATCGGGAAGCAGAGACGATTCAAAATTAAGTATAAAAGAAAAGTGCATTCACTTACAGAGCATTCAGTCCTTCTTATTAGTTGGACCAAGCCGAAACAAACAGCCTTTTTCAAGGCTATAAGAGTTAAATAATTTCCTTATTCAGTCGATATCGCATGGACTCGGAGGCCCTTCAGTCGAAGCTGCGAATGAGCTGCTGCTGGGTCTGACGAGAAGGCATAAAATAGCGCAACGTGATTTTTTTTCCTTTCATTCTGACCGGGACAAGCCAAGTAACAGTAATATCGATTCGACAGCATTCACACCTTTTAGCAAGGCAGCATCGTCCATACTATCCACTTTTTCGGCCCGGCAGAGTCGAGGCCAACATCAGCCGAAGCATAGCCATCAGTACAGCAGTAGAAGAAGTTCCAGAAGCAGTCCACCCCACAGACCCGACACCGCAGCAATGCCGAGCAGATACCGGCAACAGCAGCAGAGTCGAGCCGAGGCCGGCCGGCATCAGTATCGATCCGAGACAGGCTGAAGAAAAGCAAGAGAAAGAATTGCGATGCTTTTGAAGAAACCGTGTGTGTGTTTTGGTTTCGAACAAGAAACTCTTTCGGTCAACCAGTTGTCCATGAAAAAGTTAATTTCCGGCCCTTATCAGGGCCAAAAAAGATAATGATAATGCTCGCAATTGGTCACCGAGTCACCGGTTCATCGGTCGGCAGTTCGTATCCCGCTGGTTCCATCTGGAGAAACAACACACGTCGGCACATACCTACACTGCATGAAGACAGCTTTGGTTTCGCGCTCCACCCGGAGCACCCAACATTAGTTTTACAACCCACTGCAACATGACGCAACAGATGGACATAGAAAATGTTTATTTTCAAAGCATGCGGTTCTTCTGAGAGCCATTGATAGACTTACTAAAGAGTTCTTAAAAATTCTAAAATACTCTAGAGATAAAATGTTATACGCGAATAGCAGATTTTCAAGATTTTTTCATAACCGTTACATAACAAGAACTGTGACATATAATGAAATAAATCACAAAAAATTCCACTATTAGATAAAACTTCGATTGAGAGCTTTTCTTTTTGAGATATTTTTTCCTATATTGCTCATGAAAATTGTTATAATAATGTTTGGGCTGTTATCGCCGATTTTTTATACAAATTAGGTGACGTGAGAGATTTGGATATATTATACATCTTCAAAGGCATGGTCAAGTCAAGTCCTACGTCCACCTTCGCGGTTATGTCACAGACATTACCCACTGTTCATTTTTTTGGATGACCATGAACCTATGCAATGGACGCATTCTTTTATATGTACCACAAAGGGCTTGTACAGCTTTTGAAACAAGGCGAAAGATTTTTGGTTATGCGTGTAGATTTTAAGGCCTTTTTCCAGAGTTTTCTTGGAAGACCATGAACCTATGCAATGGACGCATTCTATTCTATGTACCACAAAGGGGTTGTACCACTTTTGAAACAAGCCGAGAGAGCTCTGGTTACGCGTGTAAATCTTAAGGCCTATTCCAGAATTTTTGTTTTGATGATGAACGCCCATTATGCGCCGCCGCACCTACGGATGAAAATGCTAGCTCGAAGACTATCTTGCCATCGCGATGTGAGCGACGACGTTTGTAGAGAGAACTATTTCTGACGGCTGGCGAAGAACGATGACGACAATGGATGAAAAAAAAAAAAACAACGTGCGTTTAGCTTAGCTGTAACCGTTGGTTTCAATTATAGTTGGTTGGCTCCTCCACAAACATCCTCGTCACTTATCACGCCTGCCAGGGAGATCCCAATACCCACACCCTAAAAAAAAAAAAGAATAAAACTGACAGCCTCACTGGCGGTTGAATCATTAGCTGTCTAATGCAGAGCAAATCGCTATACGCTAATACCACTCGTTACCTTTCCCTTAGGATAATTTATTTACAGCGGTTTGAGAAAGAACGCAACCTATTTCCCGTATGTAACGTCAGCTGTCAGGTCCCTGCGCGGAAGGGCAGCCAACCTTTTAAATCTGGGTTGCCAAACTTCGTAAAGTGTCCAACTTCGGAATAATTTCCACGAAGCAAAATTGATAAAACTAATTGCAGCAAGACATTGAGCCTCTTTCCGTTCTAGACTATTCAGATAATAGTAGTGCGCGTCGTGTATCTCAAACAGTAGTGTAAAAGTTAAAAAATTAACAATAAGTAAGGTGTATAATAGTGTTATGTGTTTCTTCTTTTAGATTCTATAAAATACTGAAAAAGTTAAGCCTAATAGTACGGAAAGTTTAAATTAGTACGGTTGTTCGTAGAAAGTACGGTTAGTTTCAAAACCAACAAGAAAAAGTGATTATTAGTGCTAACATCGGTTTCTTTGTTTTCTATAGCTTCACAATAGACCCATAAAAAACGGGAATTGTAAAGAACAAATAGAACAGTATAAAGAAAAGGTAACTACTTGTAAGAAAAGTTGAACTGTTAGGGGTGGCATGAAGAGAGAGATGACAATTAATAGGTGTACTAATTCCGGCATTAGGTCCAGATCTGGGCCTTTTCTTTCCGTTTTTCCTTCGGTTTGAAATCCCGGAGGTATTCTTCTCTGTATCCACAGTTTCCTGGACCAGCCAAGCCGTAAAGAGAGTGAGCAAACACCGTGCGGTAGTGGAACCTACCCCCCGTCCGATACCCATCACCGGCGGCGCCCATTTTGGAAATAAACGTCTTCAGGACCAAGTCGCCACCTACCAGGTCCCCGGCGGCCATTTTGACGACTAAAATCAACCAATTAAGGGATCGGACACACCACGTTTTGCTCCTCGAGTCTGGATACCGGGCTGGTACCAGTGAAAGCCCTCTCGACGGTGAACCATCGTCACAAACTGGATTTTGGTTCGAATCGGACTTGCTAGAGGCTCCAGGAACCTCCGAACAACCCTGGCCCAGCGATCGTACACCCAGCTACGCCCCTTTGTACCGGTTTGGAATCGGTGACTGGATACAAATCACCAGCCTGCCCCCACCACAAGCAAGCCTTCATCTGCAACGCCATCGACCATTCCACGCTGTCGTCCACCGAACCCAGGCTTTCGCCGGCAACGCCGTCGGCCTATCCACGCCGCCAACCGCTGCAGCCAAGCTCTCGCCGGCAACGCCGTCGGCCTATCCACGCCGCCAACCGCTGCAGCCAAGCTCTCGCCGGCAACGCCGTCGGCCTATCCACGCCGCCAGCCACAGCAATCAAGCTTTCGCCATCAACCGCCGCAATCAAACCCTCGCCAGCATCGCTATCGACCAAACCTCGTCGTCAACCGTCGCGACCAAGCCCTCGCCGGCAATGCAATCGGGCCATCCTCGCCGTCAGCCGCCGCCATTAAGGACTTGCCGGTAAGCAAAGCCATCGCCCTCTCCTTGTCGTCGAGCACCGAGGTCAAGCATTCGCCAGCAACGTCAGCCTGTCAGCACTCGCCGAAGATCACCACTCCGCATGCATGCCACCGTCCACCAAGCTAGCCAACGAACACCACCACCCAGAAAGCGCAAGTACACCTATTCCAATGTATGTCTCTCTCTCTCTAGGGCCCAGTAGAGGCCAAATAAATATAAGTATGTAAAATGTAAATTACGGTGGTCAGTTTCTTTTAGAAAGACACCATAATAGCCTTTATACACCCTTTTGCTATTTTGCTCGCTATTCCGTACCCAAAAAGGGGCAATCAAGCCTCGATCTTTTAGTCTGCTGGATAAGAGTGAATTCTACCTTGCTTTTCAACACTTTTGCTTCTGGAATTTGGTCGGTTTTCTCTCCTCGTTCAGAACTGATAGCTGTCGAGTCGATTCCAGCTCCTGCTAAAGGTGAGTTGCCTAAGAAGTTTGTGTAACGGTGTTATTAGCGTAAACGACCCCATGCTCAGCAGAATTTCCCCACCCACTGCATCCCGATTGAGCAGCTGAGAGCTACAAATTGGCACCCAACGAAAATTCAAATACCATCGTTCACATAATTTTTTCTTTAACCCTTTAGAGGAGGGGAAAACAGTAACATTCCTGTTCTTATATTTTCGTTCTCCAAACTTCATTATTGAGTTTGAACAATGGATTTGGAGTTCGACTTACAGTACAAACGGCTTTTAGTGCATCATCTCGAAAATCACGAGATAGAATATGAGTTGACGATACGAGCAGTGCAGTTTGAGCCCACTGAGTCTCGGTCTGCCATTCAAAGGAGACTCAGGGATCGATTGAAGGAAGAAAAAGAGGCGACTACTAGTGATACGGATTTTTTGAGGTTTAATGTTTCAGTAGATAAAGAGATAGAGATTATCGATAAAAACATAGAGCAAATTAGAGCATATCTTGAAAATGAAGTGAGATTTGAAGGTTTCAAGGACAGCTTAAAGTCCCGACTGGTTCATTATTTTGCAAGAGTCCGTCGAGCTCAGGAATTTGCGGAATCCGACGACGACCTTTCCGATTTCGATAAACTGATCAGTGCCATTCGAGGGCTGATGAACACCCACTTTTCAATCTTCTCTCCTATACATACGGTAAGAGAGGAGATGTTGCAAGGTGTCGTTAGATCCATATCCAATCTGAAACTGGGAGCAATGCCGAAGGCGTCTAAACAGGTCACAGAAGATTCTCAAAAGAGCCAGAGGGGAAGTAAAGAATGTGAAATAGGGACAATTGACGGGGACGAGAATGAACTAGGTGCCGTAGGACAGACCAAATCGAAGCGTCGCGAATTAAAATCCTATAAGCAGCATTCGGAAAAGAATTCGAAAGCACTCGCCGCGTGGTATCCGTTCGGTATCCCGCCATATCCAGTAGGATGGCCGTGTCCTGATGACAGTCAAGATACAATTCGACCAGAAAAAGTTATACGAAAAATTCCATTGAATAAGAGTTCAAAGTCAAAGCCCATTCCTCAGGCTGAGACATCGGATTCAGTTTCGGAGTCCGATCCACAAAGTTCTTCCTCGATATCAGATTCGCCGGTTTCTAGACGCAATAAAGATCGTCATCGCCGCCGCGTTTATCAGAGGAGTCGGCCCATTTCGGAATGGAACATTCGTTACGACGGTAGAGATAATGGCCACAGCCTTATCAAATTTATTAAAGAGGTCGAGTTCTACGCAAACTCGGAAAATATTTCGAAACGTGAACTTTTCCGGTCCGCGATTTACCTCTTCAAGGATCAAGCAAAGTCTTGGTTTATGTCGGGCGTGGAGAACGGAGACTTCGAGAACTGGGACGAGTTAGTTACGGAAATGAAACGCGAATTTCTTAGTCCTGATCATGACCATGCGAGCGAAGTAAGGGCAATTTCCAGAAAACAAGGCCCAAAAGAACGGTTTTCCGATTATTTAGCGGATTTGCAACTCATTTTCAATTCCCTCACGAAACCCCTCACAGAGGGTAAGAAATTTGAAATAGTTTACCGCAATTTACGCTCAGATTATAAAGGTCACGCGGTGGCCTCGAATATCGATAATTTGGTCGATTTGAAACGGTTCGGAAGGAAGCTAGATGCTACCTATTGGTTTAAGTATACCCCGAATACCGTAGACCAAAGCGCGTCGCGAAATAAAACACAAGTGAACGAAATCGATCGCGAACCGCGGAAAATATCTAAAACTACGAACGGAGACGCGAAACGGTCATTCAAAACGAGGAACTTTTATCGGTCACACAGAGAAGGCTCGGAGGAAGAACAGTCCACGAGAAAATCGTCGCGAGAAAATTTGAAAACTCAAAAACACGACCGAAAGAAATCTGTCGCACCAACTACATCTCAATCCTGGTTAGATAGTTATGTTCCGCCCAAAGACGGAACATGTTTCAATTGCAGACGTCCGGGACACAACCATATGGATTGTGACCAGCCTCGCTATAGATTTTGTCTGAGGTGTGGTTTACACCAAGTAGAGACCAAGAACTGTCCTTATTGTGCAAAAAACTACAAGTAGACTACCTGGGAGGGCAGGTCAGTCGAAGTCTTCAAGAAAACCCCTCTCCCGATACCTCTCTTCCAAAGACACTTCGTCAATCCGGCTACAGCAAACAGTGTGATTCATATAATGACACTCTAGTAGAAGAACTATTCGTCCGCATTGAGGATGATGATCGCCCGTTTGTGAATGTTATGGTATTTGACGTCCCTATTATTGGACTGCTAGACAGCGGAGCCCACAGGAGTATCCTGGGGGTAGGATCGCTTAAACTTATCAAAGCTTGTAAGTTGAAAATATTCCCCACAAACGTAGAACTAGTAACGGCCAGTGGACAGAAACTAGAGGTCACTGGCTATGTGAATCTTCCCATAACATTTAACGGCCATACAAAATTGATTGCTACATTAGTAGTACCAGAACTCAAAAGACGGCTGCTTCTAGGCACCGACTTTTGGAAGACGTTCGGAATCGTTCCTACTGTCAGTTCAGTAGCGGCCGAGGAAATACAAAGTACCCCCGAAGAAGTATCTTTGACAGAGTTTCAACTTTTAGAGTTGGAACAAGTCAAAAGCTTGTTCAAAGTGGCCGAGGATGGCAAGCTGGATACTACTTCATTGATCGCTCATCGAATCGAGTTGACTGATGAAGCGAAACAATCCGCCCCGGTCCGTATAAATCCTTTTCCTACGTCCCCGAAACGTCAGGAGCAAATCAATAAAGAGCTAGATAGCTTGCTGGAAGCTGGCATTATCGAACGCTCATACAGCAACTGGGCTCTCCGGTTAGTCCCTGTTGATAAGCCCGATGAGACAGTGCGTTTATGCTTAGATGCTCGAAAGCTAAACGAGCGAACAATCCGAGATTCATATCCGTTGCCACACGCGGATAGAATCCTCAGCCGACTTGGGCCGTGTAAATTTATTTCAACAATAGATTTATCAAAAGCTTTCCTACAGATTCCGCTTTATCCCAAATCTAAGAAGTACACAGCATTTTCCGTTTTAGGCCGGGGACTTTTTCAGTTCACCCGGATGCCTTTCGGCTTGGTAAACAGCCCAGCCACCCTCTCCCGGTTAATGGACCGAGTGCTAGGTGGAGGCGAATTAGAACCCAAAGTATTTGTCTACTTAGACGATATTATCGTCTTAAGTGAGACCTTCGAGGAGCACATTACCCTGCTCAAAGATGTGGCCAATCGTTTAAGCCGGGCAAACTTATCGATAAATATAGCAAAATCGAAGTTCTGTGTTTCCGAGCTACCTTATTTAGGATATATTTTAACTAACCAAGGTCTCAAGCCCAATCCCGACCGGGTAGAGGCTATAATCAATATCGAACGACCTCACAGCATTCGTGCTTTGAGGCGTTTCTTAGGTATGACCAATTACTACAGGCGTTTTATTACGCATTACAGCGAAGCAGTACGTCCGCTAACCGATTTACTGAAAGACAAACCAAAATCGATCCGGTGGAACAATTTGGCAGAGTCCTCATTCGTACAAATCAAGGAGTTGCTGATAAGCGCTCCTTTGCTAGCAAACCCCGACTTTAGTAAGCCGTTCTGCATTCATTGCGACGCGAGCGACACGGCTATTGCCGGTGTCCTAACGCAAGAACGGGATGGCCAAGAGCAGCCCGTGGCTTACTACTCCCAAAAGCTTACAGGCCCAGAACAGAGATATTTCGCCACCGAGAAAGAGGCTTTAGCCGTTTTAAGGTCGGTTGACAAATTCCGATGCTACGTCGAGGGATCACAGTTCACTGTGATCACTGACGCATCTGCCCTCACGTATATCTTACGAAGTAGTTGGCGAACGTCATCGCGTCTCTGTCGTTGGAGCATTGAGCTTCAACGGCATGACATGGTTATTAAGCATCGTCGAGGTGTGGACAATGTTGTTCCCGACACCTTATCACGAGCCGTGGAAGTTCTGAGTTTAAATCGGACAAGATTGGACTGGTACTCTAAAATGTTCAATAATGTCCATGAAGAACCGGAGAAGTACAAGGACTTTAGAATTGAGAACGGGATTTTAAAGAAACTAGTAGCCACACAAGAGGATTCATTAGACTACCGCTTTGAATATAAAGTCTGTGTTCCAAAAGAAATGCGGGAAAACGTTTTAGTTGAAGAACATGACGATGCACTGCATTTAGGGACAGATAAGACGATTAGCAAAGTTAAAAAGAAATATTATTGGCCTAATTTATCGAATGATGTACGGTCGCATATTCGTAAATGCTCGGTATGCCATGAGAGTAAACCGTCTAATCGTTCGCAAAACCCAGTCACTGGATCCCCACGTCTCGCTCATAAACCCTTCCAGATCATTGCCATTGATTTCATTCAATCTCTACCCCGCAGTAAAACGGGAAAGGCGCATTTATTTGTAGTAATGGACGTGTTTTCCAAATTCTGTTTACTGTTCCCTGTGCGGAAAATCACTGCTCCACAGGTGTGTGAAATTCTGGAAAACAACTGGTTCCGCCGGTATTCCACTCCTGAAATACTCATATCGGACAACGCGGCCACCTTCCTGTCAGTCAATTTTAAGGAACTGTTGCGAAAATTCTATGTTCAACACTGGACAAATCCACGGCACCACAGCCAATCAAACCCTGTGGAACGTCTTAATCGAACAATTAATGCTTGTATAAGGACCTACGCTAGGTCAAATCAAACTTTGTGGGACACCCGAGTGCCCGACATTGAGTTCGCGCTAAATAATACACCCCATGGAGCGACTGGCTTCAGTCCGTATAAAATAATATTCGGTCACGAAATCATAAGTCGAGGGGATGAGCATCAAATTGATCGAGATGTCGAAGAACTTTCGGATTCGGAAAGAGTCGAGAAGAAACGCGAAATTGATCAATATATTCATTCACTGGTCACCAAAAACCTAAAACGACAATTCGAGAAAAATTCACACAATTACAATACTCGTCATAAAGTATTCGCACCTGTTTACGCTGTAGGACAGAGGGTTTACAAAAGAAACTTTCGTCAATCGTCCGCCCCAAACAGCTATAACGCGAAATTGGGACCATGCTATCTACCATGTTCCATCGTAGCTCGCGTAGGCACCAATGCATACGAACTGGCTGATGAAAATGGAAAATCCATTGGGATTTTTTCTGCAGCCGACCTAAAACCCACAGAAAGCTGAAAAGAAACCAAAACAAAAACAAGCTCTATAAGCTCAACACCTTTATGATACGTATCAATGAAAACTTCCTTATGAATCAGTTGCGGCCGAGGCTGATCATATCCGGAGCAATTTGCGATTAGGGCGAATGTGCAAAATGTAAACAAACCGTTTTTTGAATGCAATGAATTAATTAAGCATTAAAATAATACCTTACAACCTTCTGATTCGAATCTATTTTAATTTTACTGAAAAACAAAATGTTTTAGCAAAGGGCGTAGTGTTATTATTTTCAAAACAAATACTTTTGCGGTTAACGCCATTTTGATTGTTGACATCTGTATTGGGCGAATTTTTTTATAAACACGAAGACAAACGGGCGAAATTGGTTTTGTTTTGTTTGCGATACCCTTCGTTGTGATCGTTGTCAACCCGGAAGATTTTATCTGTAAAATTATAATAATTATTAATTATTAATTTGTAGTAGGTAGATTTATTCACCAATCCGATACCGGTTTGGCCGGTCTTTTCTCAATAAAAATACTTTTTAATAAGTCGAAAAGACGGGAAAAGTGACGATTGCAATGGATTTTGCAAACCTTCAAATGTTACTAGGTAAGCAAACTTAGTGGTATTAGGTAAGCAAAGCAATATCATAAACTTGTTTATTTTATATTTTTAGACGCAGCCGAACTGTTGAGTGACCAACCTGACCAAACGCTATCAACTGTCACAGCAGATCATCCGTCGCTTCAATGCTTCAACTTCAGTTCCGATAGTTCGGTCATGGAAGCAGGCGAACTGTCGTCGGCCGAATACACCGGAACAACCATGTCTGCGATACACGACAGGTTTGCTGAATGCTCTGGAGTAACACTACAGGAACAACACGAAGTGTTTCGGAACTCGGTCGATACGGTTGCAAAGCAACGAATAGCTGAGAAGTCGCATATTCAGTTTGCTAATCGCCAAACCACTGCCATCTCTCCGAGTGATTTCGCTGGTCAATTGGGTACCTCTGATGTTACGAGTATCAGTGTAAATATCATAAACTTGTTTATTTTATATTTTTAGACGCAGCCGAACAGTTGAGTGACCAACCTGACCATACGCTATCAACTGTCACAGCAGATCATCCGTCGCTTCAATGCTTTAACTCCACTTCCGATAGTTCGGTCATGGAAGCAGGCGAATTGTCGTCGGCCGAATACACCGGAACAACCATGTCTGCGATATACGACAGGTTTGCTGAATGCACTGGAGTAACACTACAGGAACAACACGAAGTGTCTCGGAACTCGGTCGATACGGTTGCAAAGCAACGAATAGCTGAGAAGTCGCATATTCAGTTTGCTAGACGCCAAACCACTGCCATCACTCCGAGTGATTTCACTGGTCAATTGGGTACGTCTGATGTTACGAGTATCAGTGTTATTGGATGTAGGCCAGTTTCGGTGCTTGCATCGACATCCCATGCCTGGAATGAACGGCTGCAAAAGACTCCTGGGCGCGAAATGCCAAGCAAAAGGATAAACATGTCGCTTCCAGCAGGCGTCCTCCGAGATTACTCAGGAGGAAACATTCTCGTCACACGCCAGCCGGATGAAGAAAGCTTTATGCCTCGGAAAACACGTAAGCTAAGCAAATCTCTCCCAGTAAACATCAATACATCAAACATCTCCAGTGGCAATGTGCTATTTCGCAAGCACCATAGAATAATGATGAAACATGAAACAGCGATCGTAGACAGGGAAGCAAGTTCGAAACACCGGTCCATGTGCATCACAGATGGAAGAGGTTTTGACGAGATTTCATTCAATACCTCAAACCTTTCTGGAGGCAATGTGCTGTTTCGCAAGCACCGTGAAAGCGGAATGATGATTAAACAGGAAACAGCGATCGAATCAATATCGAAACATCAGTCTATGTCCACTACAGATGGGAAAGATTTTGGCGAAATTTCATTCAAAAATATTCAGAGCAGCACCCCAAAACGTAAATCAAATCACGAAAACATATTCGACAAGGATCAAGGAGATCGCACGATTATTGATCACAACCAACTTTCCCAAGAACAACATGATTTAGCACATGATCATTTGGCTAGCGATGAACAGTACGGCGATGAAGATCCCGAGAATGATGTAGATGAAGAGGACCTAAGGGCGGACCCTACTTTATTAACAGAGTTCAATCTCACTGAGTACTTCGAAGAATTCCGCAACCGCACTATAATTAGCGATGATGACCTGACGGATGGCGAAGAGAACAACAATGAAAATGAAGGTATGATGTTGGATTTATTTTCAATAATAGATTGTTTTTAGAAAAATGGTAATAGTGGTATTTTTTTTGTAATTTTCCACAATAATCCATGATCGCTTATATTTGTAACATATGCATTTTTATACTAAAAGTAATTTTCTTACTGTCGGTGCAGAAATTCATTAACTTTGACGTTTGTCAAAGCGGAATTAGCGAAAAAAATCAACAGTTAGGTGCTGTCGTTCTCCAATTAGCGAACGATCATTGTACCTGTAGTAGATCAGGTTTATGAAGTATTACAAAAAATATACACTTTACTGCCTTGTGTTGCTGCGTCCCGACAGTACCTATCTGTCAAGTAACAAAGACTGTAATACTCTCGTCTTGGGATTCATTCCCAAATTACGTAACGCTAAATTTGGCAATTTTGGAGCCCCACCCCACCCTTGTAACACTTTATGTATGGATGGTTATTTTTTTGTATGAATCGTAACACTCGGCCCCCTTAACCCCCTTCTTCCCCTTACAGCTTTACGTAATTTGTGAACAGTCCCTTAAAGAAATAGCTCTTTTTCTTTTTTCTGAATAATTTGTTTTATTTTTTTATATTTTTGTTTCCAGCTGTTTTCGACCAACTTGGCTTCGAGGAGTTGGACAAACATGAAAATAGAATGAAGAAGAAGAAAACAGTATTGTGGAAGTTGAATAAATTGGCCAGAGAACGCGGTGAGAAATACACAAGGGCAGATGGAACGGTTGTGCCTCCAAGGACGATTCAGGAAGCATGCAGCTGTACTGTTTTGAAATGCCACGAGAAGTACAGTAACTTCATTCGGGAAAAGATTTTGGAATGCCTACTTCAGCTTACTAAGTCGGGGCAGAATCAGTTCATCAGTAGCCACATTTCAGTCAGCGCAACCGAACGATCAACGGTATTTTTTTTTCTTGAACACAAATTTATGTTTACCGCACATGAAAACTAGGATTGCTTTTTGTCAGTGTAGAGTTTCACAGCATTTAGGGGAAGATCCATAAATTACGTAACGCAAAAATGGAAATTTTTTGTATGAAGTCACACTTTTTGTATGAAGCATCTGAAATGTTTGTATGGATTGTCACACTTTGAGCAACCCCCCTCCTCCCTGTAAGCGTTACGTAATTTAAGGTTAAAAGACTATTATTCTTCCATTTACTTCCACTATTAACTTTTTTATGTATCAACAAGCAACTAAAATAATTAATCGTTATGTAATTTATTGATCTTCCCTAGTACACTATTATTACGTATTGTTAGAATTAAATGCATCCGTGACCTTCCGAGATAGGGTCTTCAGTTATCTTTGCGAGCAAAGGCGTAAGATTGCCAATCCGGAGATGGCGTGTTCGATTCTCGGTCTGGTCTAGAATGTTTTCGGGTGAGAAACATTCTTGACTCCCTGGGAATAGTGTATCTATTGTACTTGCCACACAAGTTGAAAACCGGAATAGGGGACTAGCGAAGTTGGATTTTTCTTGCAATCGGTACGTTAAACCTAACTTTGCTAGTGGTGCGCCTTAGGGCCTAATTTGACTAGCGCACTACTAACGTAAGGTACCCAGGGGCAAGTGGGACCTAAAAAACGCTAGTTCAGCAAAATTGTTAACGCATACTTATAAAACACGATATTTCAGAACATTAACCACGCATACATCATTATATGCTTCCGTTGTTGAAGTGTAGACGTGTTGTAAGCCATTTATTCAATTACAAAAATATTGGTAGTGAAAGAAATAAATTCACCTGTAGGACCCACTTACCCCTTCAAACGGGGCAAGTTGGACCTATTCTGTTTTATACTGTCGAACTAAACTAATTAAAGGAATGTACAATGTTCATGTTACTTCTGAGTCGTAGTATTTTCAGATCATGGATGGAGGTTTGTTGCTTGTCGGCTTCTTGTTTTTGCTACAAGGAAGGGATTATAATTTTAGCAAATATGAACACCAGACAACAGCTGATTTACTGTTTAATTGGCTCTTGTTTTGCTCTTCACTGGGTTACTTTTGTACCAAATGTTTTAGGTGGAAAGGATACGCAATTCTGGATTCACCATTCGAGGGAATGTGTCGGTATTTACAGCACAGATTATTACATAAATCAGGACTTCAAAAGAAACGTTTTATTCAGGCTATGCGCACTGCTATAAATTTGTAATAGATCGAAATTGCTAATTTATGTGTTGAGCACTATATTTATCTGAAAATCTGTAAATTTGATGCGCAATTTGAAAATAACAAAACACAAGACAAATTTTGTTGACCTATCGTTGAACAAATAGATTATTTGCACTGTAAATGGAAAAATATCGCATTGTTATAACTGTTGCGGGAGATAATTTTTAGAATGAATTTTGTATTATTTTTAATCAACTGTACAATACTATTTAACAGCGAAACCAACAATAAGCAAACTACATCTGATTCAGATCCATATGATATATGAGTGTCGGAGTTATTTTTCACTAGACAACGATTTAAAAACAATTAAAAGGGCTCTATCGAAATTGTTGTTCAAATATGTCCCACTTGCCCCATGTATGTTAAAACTAAAGGGTAAGTGAAAATTGCAAATTTTAAAACTTTATAAAACTTATAAATCATTTTCGATGACACACAATTATTTGATTGCTCAAATTATTCACCTTCCACATCAATGATAAATTTAAAAACGACTATTATGGTGGAAATCCATTGAATTAAAATATAAGTAATAGATTTTCCCGGTAGTCTAAAGTCATGATCGAGCAATAGCATTAGCATGGTGCCTCAAATGGTTTTGATTCCAAATATTTTTGTGTGGGCTGTATTCGTTGATAGTCCTGCTTCATCTTTCTAGAAGATTGTTACCACTAAAAACGTTTATCGATTGATCAGCAGCCATAGTACCCACTTACCCCGTATTTTCACTTGCCCCAGAGTACCTTAGTTAAGTTCAACGTACGGATTGCGAGGAAAATTTAACTTCGATAGTCCCCCATTCCGGTTTTTAACTTGAATTGCTATACATACTCTTGCAATGGCGGGCATAGGAATGCTTTCAATTAGTAACTGAGGAAATGCTTATAGACTGCGCGGATTTTATGCAACGTACACACCAGTCAAGCAGTTTGACGAACATTGACTCCGCCCCCACGAAAACCCTTTAGTTGCTGCTTTGTTTGAACGTGTGTGAAGTTGTTCGAACAACCATTTGACAGTTGGCGGCTCGGTTGGAAAAAATTAAAACGGTTTGATTTTGGTTTGAGTTGCCGGGGGCGGAGTCAAGGTTCGCCGAACACGTTTCAGCATTTGTAGTGAAGTTGCACAAACCCCCATATATTTTATGATGGTTGGTGTTCAAGTTGCCGCTTCGGTCATTCGTGTGTGATATTGTTGGTCGAATAAATTGATTGTTCGTGTAGCTGTTCGTAAAACTTGATGGATGTTTGAATAAACGAGAGGTGGAGTCAATGTTGGTCAAACTGCTTGACCATGTGTACGTTTTATTACGCGGATTTACATTACGATATAGTTTTGGCTGATTAGTTCTTGTTCACTAAGCTTCAGTACTTTTAGTGGTGAATAGGGCCATCTAGAAGGTTTCGATTTTCAACTTGAAGAGAAGACGTTAAGTAAATTGTGATAGGAAAATTGATATATCGAGAGTATTTGCTTAGAATGTGTAGTATTCAGAGTAAGCGGCTAATGATTTTAGTTTGTATAAGTGATTCTAGACTATGAATTGATTCTGCTATTGCGGATAGTACATTAAACATAAGCAATCAAATATACCAATCGTGAAATCACATATTTCGTGTGCCCCAATTTACCGTACAATATTACAAGTTTTACATTAGACTTGATTCGAACTCTCAATTTTGCATATGCACTAATCACGATAGAGAAAGAATCTGTGCATGATTGAGTGCATGATTGTGCAGTGTGAGATGGTGTTGGTAGCGCCATCGGGTTGAGTAGCAACGACGAAGATTGCACCGTTAGTTTGTTGTCGAATTTTAAAACGAACAGTCGCACCGCTCTTCAACGGCGGATTCCATTCAGCCGTTTTCGGCTGGAATACGACAGAATGTAGTTCTAAGTCGTGCGGATTTGGTGCGGAATGGATTTCATGTCACGCGGATTTGATTTTAGTTAGCGCGGATTTGTAGGGGAAAATATTTCAGGATCTCGTAACAACCCTGTATATGTACAAGATTTTTATTTTTTATTTTCGGGAAGACATTTTTTGAATATCCACAAACAATTAATTTCCATACGAAGTATTTCGTGATTTCAGAGAAAATTTCTTGCAGTGGGCAACTTATAATTTTTCTTAATTCTTATTATCTTGAAATTTTACGTCAGAATGTCTTTGACCAG
Source organism: Armigeres subalbatus (assembly GCF_024139115.2). Classification (NCBI taxonomy): domain Eukaryota; kingdom Metazoa; phylum Arthropoda; class Insecta; order Diptera; family Culicidae; genus Armigeres; species Armigeres subalbatus. The sequence continues at coordinate 304,027,188 of NC_085139.1, read as the reverse complement.
TCCTCCGGAGCTTAAGGAAATTCTCCGGGAGTTCCTGCGGAAGTTAACCCACCAATTCCCCAAGAAGCTTCTCCAGAAATACCTTCGACAGTTACTACATGAGTTCTTAGAAATTCTCTAGAAGTTCCTACAGGAACTACTTCGGAAACTTCGAAAGGTTTCTCTAGCGATTACTACATCAATTTCTTCGGAGCCTCCTTAAGAAATTTCTCCCGGTGTTTCTCCAGTAATTCATCAGGAAGTTCCTTCAGCAATTTCTCCAGAAGTAGCTACATCATTTTCTCCTAAAGCTCCTCCAGCAATTCCTCAGGAAGTTCCTCCACCAATTCTTCCGGAAATTCCTCCAGCAATTCCTCCTACAGTTACTCTAGAAATTCTTCCGGAAATTCCTTCAGAAGCTCACCCTTCAGCAATTCCTCGTGGAAATCCTCCGGAAGCTCCTACATAGATTTCTCCGAAAGTTCATCCAGGAAATATTTGAAAAATTCCTCAGGATTTCTTTTGATATTTTCTCGGCAATTCTGTGGAATTTCATTGGAAAGTTCTACATAAATTCCTTAGTAAATTTTCCGGAATTTAGGTGGGAAATAATCTAAAATTTAATTGATAAATTGTTCGCTTCTTCGTTTGCTTCCTTGGAAAATTAGGCGGAAAAGAAACCCGGAGCAGATCTAAAGTATCGTGCATATATTGTAATTAGCTGATCACAAAACTTGTTTTATCATTTCAGGTACTGAATTCTCGGCGAATGTATACTCGAAAATATTATCTACCTGCGGTCAACGGTAGGGTCAGATTATGCAAAATGATGTTTTTGTCTACGTTGAACATTACAGACAAGAAAACGCGCATACTATCGGCAAAGATAGTTAAAAATTATGGAATTTCATTCGAAGATCGAAGGATTGAAAATGGTGGCCAGAATCGTATTCCGATTGAGCATATCAAATATATTGAAAACCATATAAACTCATTTCCGGCGTACACTTCACATTATGGAAGGGAAAAGTCATCAAAAATGTACCTAAGCAGTGATCTAACCATAGCTAGAATGTTCAGGTTATATGAAAAAAAGTGTGCTGAAGACAATCATGAGCCTGTCGAGTACGATGCTTACAGAAAAGTGTTCCGAACCTTCAAGCTGGGATTCCGGAGACCAAGTAAGGACACCTGCCCCGAATGCGACAAATTCTCAACACAAATAAAAGGCGAATCCAATTTAGAAGAAAAAAATAAACTTCAAGCTCTGCACAAAATAAACTGCACGATGCACACCAAGCGAAAGCAAAAAGATTGTATGACGAGAAAAAAGCGGTTGTTCAGGCTGCGAAAAAAATGGGTACTGTGAGAACTGCTTCCTTCGACTTGCAAAAGTGTCTGGCAACACCCCATCTTCAATGCGGAACTGCGTATTATTGCCGACAGCTGTATACGTTCAACTTTACTATATTCAGCACTGTGCAAAGTGGTAATGTTGCGGATTGTTATATATGGGATGAAACCAAAGCAAGACGGGGTTCGCAGGAAGTGGGATCCTGCATTCTTCAAGATCTAGCAAAGATGGACCCAACAATTGAGTTTGTAAACTTTTATTCGGATCGGTGTTCAGGGCAAAACTTAAATTTTGTTGTTTGCATGACATTCTCCAAGTACATTCAAGAGGCTCATAAAGCAGGAAGACAAATAACTATTCGACATAAATTTATGGTATCTGGTCATAGCCATATGGAAGTGGACTCCGTCCACGCTTCGATAGAAAGGGCCAAACACAAGACAACAGTAAACATTGAGACGCCAAGAGACTGGGCAGTTTTTATTGGTGCAATAGAGAGGAAAGTTCCCTTCAAGGTTAACGAAATGGATCAGAAAGACTTTCTCGCTTTGAAGGAACTTGAGAGCATCAATAAGCGTCCCACAAAAAACACATGTGGAGACAAAATTAAGTTCCGCGACATCAGTATTTTCGAATATCGATCTAATGAAGCTAACATTGTCTTTTATAAATATGATACATGTGACGAAAATTTCCATTCTTTTCATGTTGCAACTTTTCCGGAAACGGTAGAACTAAAACCAATAGAGACGGAACCAATTCCGCTAGCCACTGAAAAATTGCACGATTTAAAGAAGCTCATGAACTATGTGACGAACAAACAATATTACGAAACTTTTCTGAGAACGCTGGTTCCTAAAAAAAGGGGTCGACGTTCGCAAAAACCGGAAGACGACAATTTCGACGATGATATGGATTTGGATCATGATATGGATTAACAGTAGCCTCAGACCACAATTTGCCATGTTTTCTGTTTCTTTTTTGTTGAAATAAAATAAAATTGTTGAAATGTAACTACTTTTATTTTTATTCTATAAATTCTGAAATGCCCTTGTCTAACCATTGCGCTAAAACACCTTCTTCTTCTTCTTCTTCTTTAATGGCTCTATACTCCAACTGAAGCCGAGAATGTTTCCCACCCGGAAACATCCTAGGCCGGACCGAGAATCAAACTCCCATTTTCCGTCAATCCTACGCCTATCCTTTGCTCAGAAGGCTAACTAACTAACAAAGGAGACTGCGCTAAAACACCTAAATAAATAAATTTCTAGTAGTTATTCTCATTTTTGTACATACTTCGAACAATACTTCTATTAATACATTGTATAATGATAGTGTTGTCACAGTTAGATGTAACATAACCAGCTAACTAATAAAACTAAGTTGAATATCAGGCCAAGTTCCAGTTGGAATGTAAAGCGATTGAAAAAAATTTGCAATAAAATCGAAATGGTGATAATCATCTTTTGCCATAAACGCGAAGGCACTGTATGGCGTTTTAAATCGGTATATCCTGTTATGTGATGTGGCTCGTAATATAAACATAATACACGTCGATTTTATGCTAAGGAGTACTTGTACCATGGTACAAGAGGACAAGAAAATTATTACACGACTATCTTTGATAAAGACAATAATCGGTACGGTACTCATTTCAAGATTCTTGTACCATGGTACTTATACCACCAGTGTGTAATGACACACTGGCGTAACACACTGGTATTACTGGCGTAATCGAGAACGCGTAACAAGCTCGAACTGTGGACACTGTATAAAACATAGGTATACATACAATTATACATCTTGCTGCTTATATAGATTACTTTGGGCAGTAACTCTGTACCCGTTCTCTAGCTACATTAATACTTCATTCCGTATCACTATGAGCACTACAATCACCTCACATGATTCTTATCAATTCAACTCATTTTTTTATTGCTGAGTGGTTAGGAATAGAAAAACCCTTATACGGTGCGATAAATTCGTCGAGATGTTCTTTACAATTCCTCAGCCTGTCTGCCTGTCCACAGTACCATTGTACAGTCCTTGAAGTAACATAAAACAGAAAATAATAGTGAATTCTTACTCTGTAAGTGTTCCTTTTTTCTATTACCTGTTTGTGAAATCCTCGGTGAAAACTAATCGTTGAGAAATCAACCAAACAAGTTTTTCTTGATTGCATAACCTGCCGCATAATATATTTCCACTATTTATAGCAATGAATATTATTGGGACATTTGAAACTTATAATATTACTCACAAGAGAATAATCGAAATTATTTCAAAAGTGAAAGGCTTAATTAAAATCAAAACATAAACTTGGCGTAAAGTAAAAGACGATACTGAATAAAAATGAAAACAATGGCGAAAAGCAGAAGGCGAAATTTAAAGAATGTCAAAAAACAGGCGAAAAGTATTGGGCGATACTTTTTTTCGAGTACTTGTGGGGCTAACATTGAAAAAGGCGTAACCAAACTTAATAACATTGGTGGGCGAATATTAAAAATGAGCATATTTTAATGGAAAACGAAAAAATTGATCGGTATTATATATGATTCAGTAGCTAGTTTTGCTCTCTGTTCGTATGGTAGATAATATTCAAATTTATCGCTCAATTTGTTAATTACGATTTGAAATTCTATTTCAAATATTACAATCATTATTTTCGTTTTGTTTACACTTTGCATGTTCGCCCTAATCGCAAATTGCTCCGGATATTGTTCACCTGAAACGAAATCAAAACAAATCTCCAGTCATACAATCAAAACGCTCACTGTATCGAAAATTAAAATTATCAAGCTCCACTAGAAAACATCAAGAATAGCTCGCTTCCCTGAACGCTCCCCTACGACAGGCTGTAAGAAATGTTTATTTAATGGTACCGAAAACGATTATTGTCAGCAGCTCCTGTTTTTGCGCGCACGTTTACTTCGGAGCATTCAAGGAAAGGATCCATTCACATTTTATTCCGTAATAAGCCTAGATAAAATTTACTGAATAACTTACCTGAGGAATTAAGAAAATACTGCTCGTCCAACAACCTATCTTTTGTTTTGTTTGTCATCTTCATCATCCAGTCTGTTGACAGTTCTCGCGTCTTTGTGTTGGTGAATGACTGGAAGCGTTACGTTCCAGTGTGTGAAACAGAGACGATGGTATTATATAGAGACACGCGGAGAGAATAAAAGCAATTCTGGCTTCACGGCCAGCAGACAAAAAAAATCTGTGCGATCGGCAACATAAAAATTTGTGAGAACTTGAAGTGACTCTCAGTGTGAGCAGTTATTTCGTTTGCTCCAACTACATATTTTGTGTTCTTTAGCACCATTTCCTTATATTCAACAATAAATATGATTAAATACCATATATAAATTTGCTATGAGAACTCTGAAAATAGCTTCATTTACTGAACTTTTCAAACTTTTTCATAATTTCTATAATGTTAATTACAATACCTATCTAGCATTTAGTATCGATTGGTTATGTTTGTTTGCTTTGCTCGTTTGGTACTGCGTTTGACGGTTCGTTTGGTACTTTCGGCTTCACTGTTTGCGGGTCTCTATCTATAAACAACGTCTCTGGTGTGAAAGAGTTACGATCAATGCACAGTGTTGCCAAAATTTTTACAACACATTTGGTTTTTGAAATATAAACCAAATATGCTGTTGATTGAAAATTATGTTTTGCACCTCATTGCTCAGTAAAAATGAATGAATTTCATTCATTTTTTTTCTGAGAGGTAGGGGTATTTGTAACCGTTGGTTTCAATTATAGTTTGTTGGCTCCTCCACAAACATCCTCGTCATTTATCACGCCTGCCAGGGAGATCCCAATACCCACACCCTATAAAAAAAAAGAATAAAACTGACAGCCTCACTGGCGGTTGAATCATTAGCTGTCTAATGCAGAGCAAATCGCTATACGCTAATACCACTCGTTACCTTTCCCTTAGGATAATTTATTTACAGCGGTTTGAGAAAGAACGCAACCTATTTCCCGTATGTAACGTCAGCTGTCAGGTCCCTGCGCGGAAGGGCAGCCAACCTTTTAAATCTGGGTTGCCAAACTTCGTAAAGTGTCCAACTTCGGAATAATTTCCACGAAGCAAAATTGATAAAACTAATTGCAGCAAGACATTGAGCCTCTTTCCGTTCTAGACTATTCAGATAATAGTAGTGCGCGTCGTGTATCTCAAACAGTAGTGTAAAAGTTAAAAAATTAACAATAAGTAAGGTGTATAATAGTGTTATGTGTTTTCTTTTAGATTCTATAAAATACTGAAAAAGTTAAGCCTAATAGTACGGAAAGTTTAAATTAGTACGGTTGTTCGTAGAAAGTACGGTTAGTTTCAAAACCAACAAGAAAAAGTGATTATTAGTGCTAACATCGGTTTCTTTGTTCTATAGCTTCACAATAGACCCATAAAAAACGGGAATTGTAAAGAACAAATAGAACAGTATAAAGAAAAGGTAACTACTTGTAAGAAAAGTTGAACTGTTAGGGGTGGCATGAAGAGAGAGATGACAATTAATAGGTGTACTAATTCCGGCATTAGGTCCAGATCTGGGCCTTTTCTTTCCGTTTTTCCTTCGGTTTGAAATCCCGGAGGTATTCTTCTCTGTATCCACAGTTTCCTGGACCAGCCAAGCCGTAAAGAGAGTGAGCAAACACCGTGCGGTAGTGGAACCTACCCCCCCTCCGATACCCATCACCCGGCGGCGCCCATTTTGGAAATAAACGTCTTCAGGACCAAGTCGCCACCTACCAGGTCCCCGGCGGCCATTTTGACGACTAAAATCAACCAATTAAGGGATCGGACACACCACGTTTTGCTCCTCGAGTCTGGATACCGGGCTGGTACCAGTGAAAGCCCTCTCGACGGTGAACCATCGTCACAAACTGGATTTTGGTTCGAATCGGACTTGCTAGAGGCTCCAGGAACCTCCGAACAACCCTGGCCCAGCGATCGTACACCCAGCTACGCCCCTTTGTACCGGTTTGGAATCGGTGACTGGATACAAATCACCAGCCTGCCCCCACCACAAGCAAGCCTTCATCTGCAACGCCATCGACCATTCCACGCTGTCGTCCACCGAACCCAGGCTTTCGCCGGCAACGCCGTCGGCCTATCCACGCCGCCAACCGCTGCAGCCAAGCTCTCGCCGGCAACGCCGTCGGCCTATCCACGCCGCCAACCGCTGCAGCCAAGCTCTCGCCGGCAACGCCGTCGGCCTATCCACGCCGCCAGCCACAGCAATCAAGCTTTCGCCATCAACCGCCGCAATCAAACCCTCGCCAGCATCGCTATCGACCAAACCTCGTCGTCAACCGTCGCGACCAAGCCCTCGCCGGAAATGCAATCGGGCCATCCTCGCCGTCAGCCGCCGCCATTAAGGACTTGCCGGTAAGCAAAGCCATCGCCCTCTCCTTGTCGTCGAGCACCGAGGTCAAGCATTCGCCAGCAACGTCAGCCTGTCAGCACTCGCCGAAGATCACCACTCCGCATGCATGCCACCGTCCACCAAGCTAGCCAACGAACACCACCACCCAGAAAGCGCAAGTACACCTATTCCAATGTATGTCTCTCTCTCTCTAGGGCCCAGTAGAGGCCAAATAAATATAAGTATGTAAAATGTAAATTACGGTGGTCAGTTTCTTTTAGAAAGACACCATAATAGCCTTTATACACCCTTTTGCTATTTTGCTCGCTCTTCCGTGCCCAAAAGGGAGCAATCAAGCCTCGATCTTTTAGTCTGCTGGATAAGAGTGAATTCTACCTTGCTTTTCAACACTTTTGCTTTTGGAATTTGGTCGGTTTTCTCCTCGTTCAGAACTGATAGCTGTCGAGTCGATTCCAGCTCCTGCTAAAGGTGAGTTGCCTAAGAAGTTTGTGTAACGGTGTTATTAGCGTAAACGACCCCATGCTCAGCAGAATTTCCCCACCCACTGCATCCCGATTGAGCAGCTGAGAGCTACATAGCTTACATCTAAAGTTGATTATTTCTCAAACTATTAATTTGTTATACTATTGAATTTCTTAAACTATCCTTAAACTAATTAATACTAGAAGATTGAAAACGGTAGGTAGTTTTTTAATAGCGGAAAACTCAAATCGATATTATAATGAATACATTGTAAAATAGGTCTACGAAGATCATACATGCAACCGTACATGAAGTGCATTCTATATAGCATCGAGTAGCCGAGGTATTATAATTGAATTTGCATAACTTGAACCTTAATCTAATTGACAATTTATATCTAGAAGTAACACATGCATATTTTGTTCCGACAATCGGATAGAGAAGGAAACTCACAAAACGTAAGACAAATTATACAACTATATTACCGCTACTAATTAATTGCTCTTTAAAGGGAAATTTTAACCGTTAAATCTACAATATACGTGTTAAAACTACGGACTACTGTTCGTTGTGAAAGCAACAATGACCATGAACCTATACAATGGACGCATTCTTTTCTATGTACCACAAAGGGCTTGTACAGCTTTTGAAACAAGGCGAAAGATTTCTGATTACGCGTGTAGACCTTAAGGCCTATTCTAGGGTTTTAATGGATGACCATGAACCTATGCAATGGACGCATTCTATTCTATGTACCACAAAGGGGTTGTACCATTTTTGAAACAAGGCGAAAGATTTCTGGTTACGCGTGTAGATCTTAAGGACTATTCCAGGGTTTTCTTGAATGACCGTGAACCTATGCAATGGTTGCATTCTATCCAATGTATCACAAAACACATGTCCAAGCTCCAGGAGGTTCTTGTAAAACTTTAAATACTCGAAAACGATGATGAACGTCTTACTGTGCGTTATCAAGGATCTGCACCACTTATGACTTGTTGATGTCTTGGCGTACCAAGAACATCTTAAGCCCTCAGCACTCAAACAATTGGACGACCATGATAGCGAAAACAATTTGGACGACCCTAACACCAAAATTGGTAAAAGACACATCTTAAGACTAAAAGTGAGTTAAATAACAAATTTTGCTTACCTAAAAGATTGCAAACTTTTTTTACGCTCCAAATTCCAAATAGCGCTCCCTCTTTTTACGCTCTGAGGTTTTGCAGTATAGTCTGATCCGCGTCCAAAAATACGTATTCTGGCAAAAAAAATGGTTGTGCCAAAAACTATTGATCTGTATCGAAGAAATCGGTGCCAATTTGTTCAAAATCAGTTTTTGTTGTTTTCTCGGAATTGTGCAAAAGGATATATTCAGTTTCTCAAACAATGACTCATTTGTTTGCATGCATTTATTTCACAAACATAACACAATTAATAGCTTGGCGCTGAAAAAAGTATCTCCAGTACAAGTTTTTGATTATTATATAGACTTCCAGTAGATTTGACGAATTTGTGGTTTTCAGTATCATTTTTGAATATAAATTTCTGTTAAAAAAAAATGTCGCAGAACTTAGGCTTAACTGTCATCAAATCATTGATGTATGAGGCAGATTTCCAAAAATACTTGCTTCGGGATCCCAAAGGAGTCCCAGCGGAATTCTCTAAAAATTCTCACCAATTTCCTCAATAAAATCTCCTATCTGACTCTGAATCCTATCAAAATAGCAAAAAGATTATCTTGGGGTTTCCTACAAGGTTCGTTTCGCAATCCCCAAAGAACTACCTCGGAATTACCTGAGGATTCCCGATGGAGTTGCTGAATGATTCACTTCAAACACGGTGGACTCCTATCGGCATCAACGGAAAATTCCCTTCGGAATCGCCGGACGATTCTCTTCGGGATCACCGAAAGATTCGTTTTTGAAACTCCGAAATAATCCTCGGAATCCTCGAAGGATTCTAGTCGCAATCCGTAAAGGACTCTCGTCAGTATCCGCAACGTTCTTCACCGACGTTCGACGACTTTCGTCAGGCGTACTACCGAGAGTTCTTTTTTGAAATATATTAGCTCCTCCAGAAATTCAGTATGGGACTCCTAAAGAAATACCTCCTGAATTCTATTCAGAAATTCCTCCTGAAGATGTCCCAGGAATTCCCCCTGCAGTACCTCCAGGAACAACACATGGAGAACCTCCTGTTATTACTTCCTACAGTTCCTCTCTGAAATCCCTCTGCAGGTCTTTCATGCAGAGTGTAAAATAATCGAAATTTTTTGGTGAAGTTCATTTTTCTTCATTTGTCAGTTCACTTCCGACACATTCATAGTCGGCTCTTGACAGTCAATATTCAGTTGAATATTAGTCATTGAATATTTATGCACATTTTACAAAGTGATAAATTATCTGAAATCTGAACACGTTTCAAATGAGTAAAGTGATTTATCACACAGGACTGAATCCGATTTTCATCCGTGAGGCACTTTCAACGGTAAACATCAATATAAACAATGCTAATTGTGTTTTTTTCTGCACATAGTAAACACACTCAGTGACAGTCGAATGAATGAGTTCGTGGAGTACTCGTCTGACAATGTCATTCTATGTTTTGAATATTCATGCGATGTTTGTCAAAATTCGGACCGAAGTTGCTTCATGAAGATGAATATTTTAAGCTCTGCTTTCATGGATTCCTCCAGTACTCAAACCATCCTGGAATTGCTGAAGTTCTATGTCAAACAAATTCTGCTGGAGCTCCTTCAACAAATCCTTTTGGAGTTCCTCCATCAAACCTTTCTGGAGTTCCTCCAGAAAATCTTCCTGGGATTCCTCCAGCAAATCCTCCTGAAGTTCCTCAAACTAATCGTTCTGTAGTTCCTCCAACAAATCTTTCTGGAGTTTTCTAAACAGCTCATCCTGGAAGTCCTCCACCAAATTCTCCAGAAAATCGTTCTGAAGTTTCTCGAACAAATCCTCCTGAAGTTCTTTCAACAAATCATTCTGAAGTTTTTCAAACGAATCCTTCTGTAGATGCTCCATCAAACACCCCTGGAGTTCCTCCACCAAATCCTCCAGGAGCTCTTCCAGCAAATCATTCTGAAGTTTCTTGAACAAATTCTCCTGGAGTTCCTTCAGCAAACGAGTCCTCCTGAAGTTTCTCAAATTAATCCTCAAACTGGGGCCCTCCTTAGCCGTGCGGTAAGACGTGCGGCTACAAAGCAAGACCATGCTGAGGGTGGCTGGGTTCGATTCCCGGTGCCGATCTAGGCAATTTTCGGATTGGAAATTGTATCGACTTCTCTGGGCATAAAAGTATCATCGTGTTAGCCTCATGATATATGAATGCAAAACTGGTAACCTGACTGAGAAACCTTGCAGTTAATAACTGTGGAAGTGCTTAATGAACACTAAGCTGCGAGGCGGCTCTGTCCCAGTGTGGGGATGTAATGCCAATAAGAAGAAGAATCCTCCCGTAGTTAATCTATCAAATCCTCCTGGAGTTCCTTCATCAAATCCTCCTGGAGCTCCTTCATCAAATTCTCCTGGATTCCTCCAGTAAATTCTCCAAAAGTTCTTTTATCAAATTTACCTGAAGTTCCTCCATCATTGCCTCCTAAAGTGTCCCATCCAATCCTCCTGAAATTCTTTCATCAAATCCTCCTAGAATTCCTTCAGCAAATCCTCTCGGAGGTCCTTCAGTTGATCTTCCTGGAGCTTCTCTGGCAATTCTCAAACGAATCCTTTTGTTGCTCCCAAATTAAATCATCCTGGAGTTTCTCAAAATCAAATGAGGATCCTCCTAGACTTCCTCCAGTAAATCACCATGGAGTTCCTCGCACACATTTTTCTGGACATCCTCCAGCAAATCCTCCTAGTTTCTTAATCAAATCCCTTCACAAAGCCCTTGCGGACTTCTTCCAGCTATTTATTTCAGCTTTTCTCTAGGAATATCTTTGATATGACCTCTGCCATTATTTGGGAGCTGATCCTGTAGTTCCTCCAGCAAATCGTCATGAAGTGCCTGAAACAAATTCTCCTGGAGTTCCTCCATCAAATCCTCCTAGAATTCCTTCATCAAATCCTACCAAAATTGTCTTCTGGAGCTACTCTAGCCAATCCTGCTGAAGTTTCTCAAAAAAAAACCTTTTGTAGCTCTCCAATCAAATCCTCCTGGATCTCCTCCAGTAAATCCTCATGGAGTTCCTCCATCAAAACTTCCTGGAGCTTATCCAGCAAATTCTCCTGAAGTTTCTCAAACAGATCTTCTTGGAGTTCCTCCTTTAAATCCTCCCCGAATCTGCCGCAAAATTCTCCTAGAGTTCCTCTAGCAAATCCTCTTGGAGGTCCTTCAGCTGATCCTTCTGTAGTTCCCCTAGCAAATCCTGCTGGAGTTTCTCAAACATACCTGTCTGTAGCTCCTATCAACTTTCCAATTTTTCGTCAAATCCTCAAACAAATCCTTCTGTAGTTCCTCCAGCAAATACAATTTTATTTCCACCTTACCACAATTCATCCTGGGGATTCTGCAACAGCTCCATATTAAATTACTCCAGTAAATCAATGTGGAGTGCCTCTTATATGTCCATGTTTCTCGAGTTCTTCCTCGAGTTGATCCTCCATTTCCTCTATAAATTTCCATGGAACTCTATCTTGAACTGCTTTAAAATGAATTGCATGCGGTACTCCAGAAAGATTTACTAAAGGATCTTCAGGAGGAATTCCTAGACGAATTCCAGAAGAAACTTCGGAATCCCTGAAGAACTCCCTTCGAAATCCCCAATGAATTCCCAATGGATTCCCGTCAGAATCCCTAATGGATTCTTGTCGGAATCGCCAGGTGCTAGACACATTTCATTTGATCACCAAAAGTGTTCCCGAACCGCTTGTTTGGCGTTAAAGGCATCTTGTCTGATGTTGACCGCTTCGTAAACCGGATCCGAGTCCCTCCGCTATAGGTGTAATCGTTCCAGCTGTATCATCTTTGTCATCTTCGTTTCCTCCACTGATCTGCCGGTTGCCACAGTTTACGGTATGAACCTGTCTGAACACTTCCGCCACCGATTGTCTTCGAATCCATCAGATTTCAATTGCCGCCCAATTTGCTGTGATCGTTTTTGGGCGTAGAAGTACTTTCCTGGTTGATGACGGATTAATAGTGGTCGCACTGGTACCGCAGGAATTCTGGACCGCTTGTGTCCACATCCTTGTGCTCGTGCCGGTTTCATTCTCTTCAATGTTGAAAACAAATGTTTAAAATCAAAACTGTCAAGTGAATCAGAACAAACAGTAATCTTCTTTGTTTTCTTAAATTTGGAACAGGAATGAATTCTGGTTCAAGTGTGGTAAAAATAAAACAAAAGTGTATGAGAGATACATTTATTTGAAATGAAACTGTTCGAAAAACAAATTCAGACCGCCCCGGTGATATTGGGAAATTTAGATTTGTTCTATGTAATGCCAATCTACTGTCAAAATCTGGAATAGACTGCTACCGGTGAAAACGTCATTAGGACCGGTATTTTATGGCTGACAGACCGCGGCAAACTAGATGTTGATCACCATACCATGGACTTAACCACGAGCGTCTTCTTTGTTCACGATTCTTCTTTTTTTCGCTCGAAAAAATGACATCCGCTGCGGGCCGATGAATATTTGAGTGAATTCGGAGCTTTTAGTTCACCGGATGTTCACGTTGATGTTCATTTTTTGTAAACTTTGCCCTCAGATGAGACTTTCTTCTTACTGAAAATCGACACGTGACGTCATCGTGGTTTAGTTCATCATACACACCATCAGAAAAAAAATAAGCTACTTTGATATTTTTGAAAATTCGGCCGACACGTGGTGGATTGTGGCGATGAATGCTTTAATAGCACGTGCTATTTGTACTGCGGATAAATTTTTCACATTTACGAGAGCCTTGGAAAACGATCACGAAAGTTGTCATATTGATGCAAGGCACAATAAATGTCGCAAAACATAATGCCGCAGTTTTATCGAAACGAGTGCAAAACGGTACGAATCGAGTGATTCGATTCGAGATGCGCAATGCCATCTCTTCTGCAATCGTTTTTATTTTGTTTCAGCCTAACTGGATGTCGCCCAATATAAGCATAGTCCAACGAGTGACATTATTTTGAAAATTACGAGTGCTAATAGAAAAGTCGTAGCTAAAAAAAGCTTTTTCAAATGGAGATGAAAAATTACGAAGCTTTTTTAAATCGTGGAAACATGTTATTAATAAAAATTAATGCGCTTCTTTCCGTATTCACCATAACGTGGTATGCATCGAACGATTATATCACATCATCATCAGGTTTGCTGTTGTTCCACCGCCATGTCTTCCGCAGTCAGCATTATCATGTCACATGGCTGGGGATTACCTCCTGATCCATAACCGCACTAGTCGGCACCACCAATCGGGACGGCCTTTACGGCATCGAAATTTCAAAAACGTGTAGCAAAACCACCACCAGCGATCGACACAGCGGCAATCATCTTCACCTGTAGGAAACTTTCTCCAAATCCTCTTTCGGTCAGGTCGACTTGATGACTCTTCTCTTCGTGACATCACATACACGCTTCTCGTTCCATTGTGTACATCCGCGCGACTCGCTTGGATCACGAAGGAACCGGGGAAGCAGCACAACCGTGCCTACACCGCGCCGCTGCTGCACCGGCATCGTAATAAATATTGAATCTTAACTCAATTGGCTGCCATTCCGCTGCAAAAAGGTAGGCCATTTGGATGCTAATTTGATATGAAACGGCTTTGAAAATGCCTACTTTTGTGAGAGGATGAGCCGACCACACCTCGAACCTATTCATACGAGCGGTGATGGCGACGACAAGTGTCCATGCGAAGAAACTCCTCCATGTCACGATTTTCATGCTCGAGCCAACAATCATCGTGTGCAAGAAGGGTCTTTAGGTGCAGGTGATCTTGGTCAACGATTCACTTTTGTTGAGCACTTGGGCATTCCGATTGCTCCATTTTACAGCATCTCTTCGTCGAATACATACATAAATTATCAAATTATGCAATTTCGGCTTTGGAACAAAACAAAACACCCAGAAAGCTCGGACCAACTGGCGATCAGTTACCAAATAAAACCATCAGAAGCACAAAACACTCGTGAGCCAACAACCACCTTCTTTGAGGATGAGTTGAAGAGCCTAGGAACCCCAACAGTCACAAACGACCCGCACCGCGTGCTCCCAGCTCTGTTGACACGACTAATCGTCTCTCAAGGGACACTTCTGGCACAGACTGTAACACCACGGCAAATATTTTGGCAACATCTCGAGACATTTTTTTTTGGTTTGGACCCCGAGTGCCCTTGACGTCGTCGGCGATAATACCATGGCCTACTGCCGTGTCTGATATGGCGTTTCGTGAAAAGAGGGTCGTTGAATGTTTTATCTCAAAAATGGAAACAGCAACAAAACAACAGGCCATTAAAGTTCGCGCATCGTCAAGCCGAGTACGCCCCAAACAAGGGGCCTACTTAAGGTAGATAGAGATTTTTTTGGCGTTCAAGTACCGACAACAACCGTAATTAGTAACTGGTGTTATTTAGGGTACTAAAAAGCAGACCGCGGTGGGTCTAACGGTGAGCACAATCAAGCAAGAATGATTTCATTGTTCAGTTGACTCACTGGCGACTTTCAAAGCAGATTTTTTTTACTATATTTGAGATGGTTAGATTTGACAGTATTACAACAGTATTACACAAAGTCATAAACGTCCTCGTTATGAACAATAACTACCTATATTAGAGAGCCATAAAAAGCGCCCAAGAACGAGTCCCGGAAACGGCCTTCGGCTCTAGAGAAGAAAGTTAAACGCTTCTGCGAACGGGACAAGCGACCATGGGTGAACTACTTGACCGAGAAAGCTGCAACATCTGGCGATATTCGCCTCCTCTACGATATCTCACGACGCCTGAGTGGAGCACGAATAAATCCTGATCAAACTGATCAGCAGAAACGTTGGTTCGAGTACTTGCAGGATATAGGAGCAGCCATCCGAAGCATGAAATCGAACAAGACTCCCAGGGTCGATCGCATTCCAACAGAGTTGCCTAAAGTTCACCCCATGCTATCTGCGCAAATGTTGCATAAGCTATTCTGCAATATTTGGGAAACCGCGACTTTCCTGGCCGATAGCCGATACCCAAAAGCTCAAGAGAATTATGGGCCCAAGGCCCCACATCAGGACCAAACAATATCAGAGCAAGATGCAAGAATATTATCGAAAAGATCTTACTATCTTCCACCAAGTAAAACTCTGAACATCAAAACTTCGCCATGGACGAAAAAAAAACTTACTATGTAGTAGATGAAGCAATGATGTCTGTATAAGCAAATTCGAAGTCGAGTCAAGTACGAGACACTGAAGACGACCTCCCAAGCAACACACCTTGTGATAACCCAGTGACAACAATCAATTTATTACTTACTGAAAAGGCATAATATTATTGGCAAAGGAATCTATAACAAAAGGTCGAAAGACCAAAGGTCGAAAAGACAAAAGGTCGAAAGGACAAAAGGTCGAGAATACAAAACGTCAAAAGGAACTGAAGGTCGAAAGGCACAGAAGGTCGAACGGGACAAAAGGTCGAACGGGACAAAAGGTCGAGCGGGACAAAAGGTCGAAAAGGACAATAGGTCGAAAAGGACAAAAAGTCGAAATGGACAAAAGGTCGAAATGGACAGAAGCTCGAAATGTACCTTGACAGATACGGTGGTGGAATTAATGGGATTGTACAAACTCGTCTTACGACAAGCAATTAAATAAAATTCATTCAATGAGTGCAAATAATAAATGCATATCTAGGTTTTCTGAATGTCATTTCGATTTGTCAAAATAGTGCACTCCGCAGCCACGCAGGCGCACGCATTGAAAATACACCGGCGTGTAATATACGCCGGTGTATTTGATGTGCGGCATGCACCATTTTTACAGATCGAAGTGACATTTATAAAACTCAACATCCATCTATTAGCTGTACTGACTGAATGAATTTTATTTAATTGTTAAAATTAATGAAAGAGCAGAGATTTTGCTAACTGTGTAGGGCAACTCTGGAGCTAGAATGACTCTGTCAGTTTCAGTTCCTTGTCCATTTCAACCTTTTGTCCCTTTCGGTCTTTTGATCTTATTGATCTTCAGTTTCTTTCGACCTTTCGTCCCGTTCGACGTTCTGTCCTTTTCGACCTTTTGTCCCGTTCGACGTTTTATCCTTTCGACCTTTTGTTTCTTTCGACCTTTTGTCCTTTCGACCTTTAGTCTTTCGACCTTTTGTCCCTAACCCACATCGAATCTGTGTCAAAAGGTTAAAAGGTCGAAGGTCAAAAGGTCGAATGGACAAAAGGTCGAAGGGACAAAAGGTCAAAAATGTATCATAACGTCGAAGGTCTAAAGGTCGAAGGACAAAAGATCGAAAGGACAAAAAGACAAAGAATGCGTAGTGAAAAATGAGACGTAAGAAGGGAGTAGTGAGCATAGGTAAATGAAAAGTGAGAAGTGAGAATTGATAAGTGAGAAATGAGAAGTGAGAAGAAAATAGTGAGCAGTGAGAAGTGAGAAGTGAATAGTGAGTAGTGAGAAGTGATAAGTGCGTTGTGAGAAGTTAAAAGTGAAAAGGAAGAAATGAGAAGTAGAAAGTAACAAGCGAGAAATGTGATGTAAGGAGTGATAAAAATGAGAATTGAAAAGGTAGAAATAAGGAGGGAGGAAAAATATACGGTAAGAAAGAGAAAAGAAGAATGAAGAAGAACAGAAGAAGAAAAAAGAACAAAAAAGAAAGAAAGGAGCAGGAAGATGGAAGAAGAAAAAAAGAAGGAAGAAGGAAGCAAGAAGAAGGAGAGAAGACACATAGATGCAAAAAAAGAAAGAAGCAAGTAACAGGGAATGGAAAAATTGAAAAGAAAAAAGAAACTAAGAAGATAGAAATAAGTAAGAAAGAACAAAGAAAAAAGGAAAAAAAAGAAAGGAAGAAGGATGAAGAAAGGAGGAAGAAAAGAATAAAAAAGGATGGAAGAAGAAAAAAGAAAGAGAGAAGCAAAATAGAATGAATGAATGAAAAAGGGAAAAAGAAGGAAGAAATAAAAAAAGCAGAAAGAAGAAAGAAAGAATGAAGAAAGAGAGAAAAAAGAAAGAAGGAAGAAAAAAGGAAAGAATAAGGAAAAAAGAAGGAAGAAGGAAAAACGGAGGAAGAAAGAATGAAGAAAGACGGAAGAAAGAAATAAGGAAGAAAGAAGGTAGAAAGAAAAAAGAAAAAGTAAGAAAAAATACGAAAGAAAGGAAGAAGAAAAAAAGAAGGAAGAAAGAAGTTAGAAGAAAAGAAGAAGATGGAAGGGAAAAGGAAGGCACAAGGAAAACACAAGGAAACAAAAAAAAGATAAACAAAAGAAGCAAGTACACCCGATTCTGTTTTTACACGGATTTTTTTTACACGGTCGTGTAAAAAAAATCCCATACAATTTTTTTGCAAAGTTGCCCCATTTTGCATGATTCGTCGAGAAATCATAAAACTTTTTTTACACGGATTTTCAAATTTTGAACTGAAAACTTTTTTTACACGGAACTCATCCCCCGTGTAAAAAAAGAATCGGGTGTAACAGGGAAGGAAGAAAGAAAGATGGGGTAAATAAAAAACAAAGAAGGAAGAAATAAGAAAGTAAAAAGGAAGAAAGAAGGAGGAAAGAAGGAAGAGAGATGGAAGAAAGAAGGAATAAATAAGGAAAAAAGAATCTGTGTCACAAGGTCGAAGGTCAAAAGGTTGAAGGACAAAAGGTCGAAAGGACAAAAGGTCGAATGGAAAAAAGGTCGAAGGGTCAAAAGGTCGAAGGACAAAAGGTCGAAAGAACAAAAAGACAAGAAATGAGATGGGAGCTGTGAGTGAGATAAATGAGAAGTGAGAAATGAAAAGTGAAAAGTGAGAAGTGAGAAGTGGAAAGGAAGAAATAAGAAGTACACAAAGACAAGTGAAAAATGTGATGTGAGAAGTGAGGAACGGAGAAGTAACAAGTGAAAGATAAATAAGAAATGAAAAGGAACAAAGAAGAAAGGAGGAAACATATATAGTAGGATAGAGAAAGGAAAAAAAGAACAGAAGAGGAAAAAAGAACAAAGAAAGAAAGAAGAAGGAAGATGGAAGAAGAAAAAAAGAAGAAAGAAGGAAGAAAGAAAGAAGGAATAAAAAAGGTAAATAGAAGAAGGAAAAAAGAAGGAAGGAAGAAGAAGGAGAGAAGACACAATGAAGCAAAACAAAAGAAAAAAGGAGGAAGAAGTAACAGGAAAACTGAAGAAAGATGGAAGAAATAAGGAAGAAAGAAGAGAGAATAAGGAAAAACAAAGAAAGAAAGAGGAGGAGAAAAAGAAGAAAGAGAGAAGAAATAAAGAAGAAAGGAGGATAAAATGAAGAAAGAAAGAAGAAAGCAAGTAGGAAGAAAGCAGGGAAAAAGAAGGAAGAAATAAGGAAGAAAAAAGGTAGAAAGAAGAAAGCAAGATGAAGGAAAGAAGGAAGAAAAAAGGAAAAAAGAAAGAAGTTAGAAATAAAGATGAAATATGTAAGGAAGAAGGAAGAAAGAAGTAAGAAAGAAGAAAGGAGGAAAAGAATTGAAGGAAGGTAACATATGAAGTAAGTAGGAAAAAGGAAGAAGAGAATAGATGGAAAATGGTAGAAGTAATAAGAAAGAAGGAATAAAAAAGAAAGACCTTTCGTCCTTTCGACCTTTTGTCCTTTGACCTTTTGACGCATTTTTTTGTTTCGGCCTTTTGACCCTTCGGCCTTTTGTCCTTTCGACCTTTTGACCTTCGACCTTTTGTCCTACAACCGGAAAAAAAGACGGAAGAAAGAAGAAAGGAAGAAGAAAGAAGGAAGAAAGATGGAAGAAAGAAAGAAGAAAGGAAGAAGAAAGAAGGAAGAAAGATGGAAGAAAGAAGAAAGAAAGAAGGAAGAAAGATGGAAGAAAGAAGGAAGAAAGAAGGAAAAAAGAAGGAAGAAAAAAGGAAGAAAGAAGGAAGAAAAAAGGAAAAAAAGAAGGAAGGAAGAAGAAAGAAGGAAGAAAGAAATAAAAAAGAAAAAAGAAAGACGGAAGAAAGAAATAATGCAAAAAGAGTGAAGAAAGAAAGAAGGAAGAGAAACTGTTTCCTGAAAAACTGAAAAAAGAAAGAAAGAAGGGAGGAATATGAAGAAAAAGAGAGAAGAAAGAAGATAGAAAGGAGGAAAAAAGAAAGGAAGAAGGAAAAATGAAGAAAGACAGAAAAAAGAAGAAGAAATAAGAAAGGGAAAGAAGCAAGAAAGATGGAAAAAGGAAGAAAAATAAAAAAAAGAAGGAAAGAAGTTAGAAATAAGGAAGATGAAATATGGAAGGAAGAATGAAGAAAGAAGTAAGAAAGAAGAAAAAATGGAAGGAAAGAAACATATTAAGTAAGAAGGAAGAAGGAATAAAAAAATAAAAAAGAAAATAGAGGGTAAAAGGGAGACAAAATAATGAAGCAGGAAGAAAAAAGTAGGGTCTTTCTTCATTTCGACCTTTTGACGCAGTTTTTTTTTGTTTCGACCTTTTGTCCCTTCGACCTTTTGACCCTTCGACCTTTAATCCTTTCGACCTTTTGACCTTCGACCTTTTGTGCTTCGACCTTTTGACTTTCGACTTTTTGTCCTACAACCAGAAGAAGTAGAAAAAGAATCTCAGATGCATATATTTTATAAGTCTGACTTCAAAATGTGAAATCCATGCAAACCAATATTAAATGATATTCATATTTTGAGATTTCAAATTGAGTATCAATGTGCCAAGCTGAAGTTGATTTTCAATATCGTACGCAACAACTGGCGACTTGATTGTCTGGATGTTGCCTGTTTAAATGTTTTTGAAGTGACTTTTTCTGTTTCTAAACATGGACGCTTAGTGGATTCTATAAATTTGCCTAACAGATCATTGTTCAAAATACAAAGTATGGGACATGGGATCGAAATTACATTTTGCAATAACTAGGCTCTCATGCCACCGATTTCAGAACTCGAACAATGTTCGGTTAGACAAAGTTATAGGATTCTTTAATCGTTATGATAATGTACATAAAAATCCAGAATTTTGAAAAACTTGAGATTTTTTTTAGTAAATTTGTCACCTGGCACCAAAATTACATTTACCAGCAATGATTGCAATGACCTATTGAGACAATTTTCGGGTTGAATTTTTTTTCGATTTCACTGGGCAGGGTTCATTAATAAAAGTTACAATTTTTTGTTGGATTTTCAATCACCCACTTAATCAAGCTTAGTATGCGTGATAAACTTATTTTTCATAACGAACCACCCTCCTCTTTTGGTTTATCTTTGTTAAACGATAATTTTACCGCCAAGTTTATCCTCATTAAGCTGCGTTGTAAAGCATATCAACTTGATGAGATATTTTGACAAAACAATATTGCCATCACTGTTTTTGATTTTATGTACATTTTATGTACAGTAAATATTTCCACAATTTCCATTTCAAGATTAGGATACTAAAACTTTTGATCACCAGTGTAAGCCCATCTGTCAAAACGGATCTGTGTTATTTGAAATCTTATGTAAAACCAATTTGTAACATGAATCGTTAACGTAAACAGTTGTGTTTGTTATAAGACATTCATAAATATGTTCCCAAAATAACTACTTATTGTAAACAAGTTTTCATGATTACAAACTAAAACAATAACAGAAATATGGCAAATCTTTTGAGTTTTTACCTTTTGTGGTGGAAACATAGGCAGGAGTGTGATAAATGTGTATAAAAAAGCAGCGAATTTGATTGGTACGTTCTAGAAACAGATCCCAGATGTACATGAGCTGCAGCCCTGATAAATAAAGTAAGGCAGTCGACCTAAATGTTTCTTGGAAACAGCTCAAAGTGATACCCGATCATCGCACCTTGGACATCATTTAGATTATCTTTGGGCTCTCAAGAGGACTGAAAGTAGTAAGTAGAATAGGTTTTCATAAAAAGAGATGAATGTAGATCATTTAAATTGCCACCGTACATAATTTAATTAAGATGATTTCTCATACCAGAGGCCTGTTTTCGGGTACACATTTTTCGTTATATATAAGTCTTCAAAAATATGTATGTATCAAACTGTCTTACCTTCGCTGATTTAGTTTTAATTTAATCATAAACTAGTCTTAAATGAATCAAACCTACGAATTGTAACTTTCGGAACTAAGAACAAATAATACTGAGGTACAACCATTTGAAAACACCATGCGACGACCCAAACCGGTTTACAAACCGGAACAGTTGCTGCACAATATATAATCAACGCTCTCGCATTCTTCATAATCTCCGAACTCAACCCCATTAAAAATCTGTGGGATCCTTGAACAGAAATTCCTGGGTCATGCGACATGCGATACAGAACTTAAACCAATTTAGGAATGTTTCAGTCAGAATCAATGAAAAGGCATCTTCACACCGTAATTGTAGCAAACAATAGACATACGAAGGGTTAAAATAATGTTTTGGACTTTTCTAAAACATGTTTAGAGCACTGTACGGACAATGTTTCGGCGTTAATATTGCATGCTCTTTTTTCTGATAATGAGCTCAATGAAAAGATTGGGCTTAATTGGAATAACCATAAATCGTATTTTTTTCCTGAAACGAATGTGACGTTTGTTTAGTTCATTAAATACCTATGTTTTATAAATGGTTTTAAATCCGAAATATCGCTGTACGGACATTTTTTTGACACAGTGTAATTGGCACTAATTCAAATTCTTCAGCAGATCAACTGATCTAACAAGCGAGTTCACCGACCTCAATCATCGTCAGAACTGTTCGAGAAGCATGTGCCCCTTTTTTATCCGATGACGGCGATTATCGGTCATAATTTATGGGGTGTCCAAAGCAGTTCAACTCCCATGAATGCCTCCGGTAAGAAAAGAAACAGCAATCAACGGGCCCTGGTGAAAGCGCCGCTTCGCTGCACTACCAACTGACTGGCCGTTTGCTTCTGTCCCTAACGTCCTCAGGTCCTAACGATCATCAATGAAATCCCTCGTCTGAAAAGAACGGGATAAAACATCGAAATCGATCGAAAACCACTTCTATATGGTCCGTCATCGTCGTCGCCGCCCGCCGGGGAAAAATTCCCAAAATGCCTCAAACTCCATCACCATCAATTTCGGCATTTTTGTTTCCATTATTTTTCGATTCTTCGTATTAATCCCGACGAGGCAGCTTTGACCGCGCCGCTTCGTTGCGCTGCGACGACGACGACCGGTCGCCCGGTAGCTCCCAAGGTCACGATCGCGTCAGGTTGTTTTGTTTTGCTTTCGTTGTTCTGGTGCGGCGATCCCGAGCGAGGAGGTCAACGTTCTCGGTCTTTCACTTTCGATGGCGTTTGGGTTTTTTTTGGCTGCTGGAGAGAGAATCGGAAAGTCACGCCTTCTGGCGAACACGAACCAGATGAGGTCGTGTTTAGATGATTTGGATGAAAGTCGTCGGTTGGATAATTATGTGGTTTGGAACTTGATTGGAAAGATTATTCTGGATTACTATAATAATAATTTTCATTAAGAGAAAAACAGTGGCATCTGTACTTAATCTGAGATCCATGAAATAAAGGCCATCAACGAGAAATAAAGGCCAATTAGATCTTCATTTTGTATTCAAAGAAGAATTTTGCTTTCGGGACAATAATCTCAGCTCAGAAGCTATAAGACAATGCATCGATGCTTCTAATCAGGTTGAAGCGAGAACTGCTGCTGCCACGAAAGTTTATAATCTGCGTGCCATTTATTCACCGAAATTTTAGCACACCCGAAACCCTGTCGTAGCAATGACAGTAGGCTCCACGACCATCAATATGAGCCTCGTCAAGCTTTCTCGATTTCCAGTAAGATTATGGAACCGGGAACTTATTTCTGGGATTATCGCTGAGTTAAACAAAAATGCCTTTTTTTTCTCTCCAATGCATCTAATCTAAACAATAATTTCAATATCTGTTTAGATTCATTATCAAAAAATACGAATTTGAACAACCTCACAGCTAATACCAGCCTTGGTCGAACTACCAAACACATCAGGTGTAATACCAAACTGTCGTTTACAAGTTTGTTGGCAACATTTTTTATAGGATGGGAAAATGCTATAATCAATATGATGAAAAAAATAATTTCCCTATAAAAATTTCCAGTTGACAAGGCTTGTGCTTGTGACAAGGAAGTCAGTTTCTATCCAAATCAGCTCAAATCTTCGGAAGACACTCAGACGAGCGTGGTGAAGCAATATCTGGGATCCCAGTTGGACATATTAATGCGCAAAGAAAAACGATGTTTGTATACTATTTCGCCGCAAGCCAATCCACGGAGTGTCATTTGACGGGATTCAGCTTGAATAATTATCATTGAAATATTTACTGAATTCTGCTCAATTACATGCAATCCGGTCTAAACTCTTCTGGATTGTGATTTAAGGTGGTTATACACCAAAGCCACAAATCGGCCATCTTGGAAACCACGTGCTTTTTCTAGTGATTTTTCGAAGGCACGGATTGAGAGAACTATAACGCCCACGGGGATGAAACATCCGTAGATGGTTTGCTCACTCATGCTAAACAATCGACTTTATTTTCAGCATTGTACGAAAATTATTACGCTAGATTTGAACTTTTGATGTTAGGAGTAGAAAACCGTGTGGTGAATTTGAAATTCACCACATGGCTTGATTGTATAATCACCTTAAAGCAATGAAAGAAGATAATGCTTTCTTTGAATGACCGTATCCGGTCGGTATAAGGCAAAGTGTGGAAAGAATGCCTTCTTGAAATGGACACGTTCGCTCGGTATAAAAAGATGAAAGTAGATAGTCCCTTCTATGAATTAACGCATCTGCCCGGTATAAAGAAAAGGGGAAAGATAATGCCTTCTTTGAATGGATGCGTCTGCCCGGTATAAGGCGAAGGGAGGGGTAACGCTTTCTTTAAATGGATGCGTCTGTCCGGTATAAGGCGAAAGGAGTTGATAATGCCTCCTTTGATAGGACGTGCCTGGTACACGGCGAAGGGAGGGAAACGCCTTCTTTAAATGGAGACGTCTGCCCGGTGTAATGGAACGTATACACGGTCAAGCAGTTTGACCAACATTGACTCCACCTCTCGTTTATTCAAACATCCATCAAGTTTTACCAACAGCGGCACGAACAATCAATTTATTCGACCAACAATATCGCATACGAACGACCGAAGCGCCAACTTGAGCACCAAGCATCAAAAAATATATGGAGGTTTGTGCAACTTCACTACAAATGCTCAAACATGTTCGGCGAACCTTGACTCCACCCCCGACAACTCAAACCAAATGGTTGTTCGAACAACTTCACACACGTTCAAACAAAGCAGCAACCGAAGCGTTTTCTTGGGGGCGGAGTCAATGTTCGTCAAACTGCTTGACTGGTGTGTACGTTGCATAAGGCAAAGGAAAGGGTAATGGCACAGACAAACAGACGTAACACTGATGAAATTCTCATCGACCATGAGCTCAACGGTCGTTTTGATTTCAATTGTTTGCAAGTTCTACATCCTGAAGGTGGCTGGTGGATTAAAAATTTTCTCGATTCTTTTAGGCATGAAAGTTCCAACGTATTAATCTCGGGTTATACAAATGCAAAAAAAAGTGGTAACTTGCCTAAAAAAATGGTAACCTCGCAAGTAATAGTTGTAGAACTCCGCGAAATAGTACATTCCGCCAAAAGTTGAATTCCACTAAATGGTTTTCGGCGAAATGTTTTACAATCCTTCCCGATATTATGACGTTTTCGACCCGATTTAATCACTTCAAAAAAATTAGAAATTTTTGTTTTTTATTTTTATTTTTATAAATAATACCTCAAACAACAATTATTTTCTTTCACCGCCTGTGGTTTATTATGGTTAATTTCTGAGTATCTGTCACATATTTCGACTAGAAATTATGGGTTTTATTCACGCATTTTGCTTCCCCAAAGCATTAACATTTGTAAAACAAATAAAAAAATGATTTTTTTTCCTATTTTACATTTCGTGATTCTTGATAAAATTGGGATATTACTGTAAATGTTTTCAAAATCAAAACATAGATCCAGCAGAATCGATATTTTCGAAAACGCTCATTCCTATAAGATAAACTACAAACTGTTGAGGATGAAATATAAAAAAAGAAAGAAAAATAAATAACAGAGGAGTAGAAAAGAGAGAACGAAAAAATGAAGAGGAAGCAAAATTAAGAGAAAGGATTAATTGGAAGCAGAAAAAAGAAAAAGAAAAAGAAGAAAAAACAACGAAGGCAGAAAAAGAAAGAAGGAAGAAAAAAGAAAAGAGAAAAAAAGAAAAAAAAAAGAAGAAAGGAGGCAGGAGAAAAAAAAAGAAGAAGAAAGCGGGGAGAACGAAGGTGGCAGAAACAAGAAAGCAAAAAGAAGAAAAGAAAACGAAGAAAGGATAAAATAACGAAGAAGATAGAATATAAGAGAAAGAAAAAGAAAATGGAGAAAAGATAGAAGAGAGAAGAAAAAAGAAAAAAAAGATGGTAAAAAAGAGTAAATAATTTTTAAAAAATAGAAATAAAATAAATAAAAGGAAAAAATACACTTGTCATAAGACGAGTTTGTACAATCCCACTTAATTGTACCTTGACAGATACGTATTTCGACCTCAACAGTAAGGTCACAGACAAACAGACGTAAAAGATTGAACATTTTCCAGAAAAATCCATCGCCCAGCTCCTCTACCACCATCTTGAGAACATGTTACACGAAACAATGTTTCGTATGACATTGTCACCAGAAGGCGCTGGAGTGAAATGTCAAACTCGAAGTATTACAACGCTGGCGCCACTAGTTGTGAAACGCGCAACCGATCAAATTCAAATTGGTCGTTGAAGTCATGGTCGATGGAAATTTCTCTAGTGTTACGTCTGTTTGTCTGTGGTAAGGTCGTCTTCAGTGTCTCGTACTTGACTCGACAAGTCGACAAGTCAAGTACGAGACACTGAAGACGGGTCTGGGTCATTTGGCATAAAGTCATTTGGCATAATGGTCATTTGGCATAACGGACATTTGGCATAATTTTGAACTGTGAAACCGAAAGGGATATTTCATGTATTATTTAGCGTAGATAAAGTAGGTCGAGGCTGTCAGAAGTATGACAAGCATCAGAAGTATTTACTAAACGGGAAGGATATGTAGGATGATAAGATTCAGTGATGGTCACGGACGTATGCACATTTTTTCCTGTTCGTTGGTTCTTGAAGGATGCATAACATCAACGATAATCATTACATCATGGAGTTAATTCGAGAACGTTATTAAATATGAAACTGAAATTTTCATTGAGATAAACCAATTAAACTGGAAGAGCAGAAGCCTTGGCAATAACAGCTACCGCAGCTAGGAATCCCACGAGAGACTTCACAGTACCCAAACGACAACAGTTGGGCATTGCAGCCATAGTTCCGATGGAAGTAAAGAAGGATGTGATTCATGAATACGTCGATATATTATTGGACTTGCTACGCCGAGTGCTACGCCCTGTTTAAGCCTGGAGCTATTGACGAACTTAACTGGTGAGCACGTTCCAATTATTTACTTTGTTTTCTTCAATCGCTATATAAAATTCCTGAAATTTATCACTAAATACGTACAGGGCATCGTTCGCTTCTATTGCCGCGGATATTGTGGGAGTCCCAGGTATCCGGTTCAAGCTTTAGTAAGCAACGGTGGCTCTTCTCTACCTTCTATTCCCTGAGTAGTTAGTACGAATAAGGGCGTCCTTGTGATGTTTTGCTGTACCTGTTATGAAAAACTAGTACATCCCATTCCCTACACTCGCTGAAGAAACTTGTCTTGTTTCAGAAGTGAATCCCTTTTGTAGTACTAGTCTTCGTAACAAAAAGGGCACCATTACGGAGCATGAGATCTGATCAAATTATTCGTAGTACTACTTGACCAACACCCCCAGCTGGGTGAGGGGTAGAGGATGACTCACACACACACACACACACACACATAAAGTAGGTCGAGGCTGTTTTCTGAGAAGATTTAGACTGATGGTAGACATTTTCTGGAAGAACGAAATAACAAAACGGCAGAATTACTTATTGTACCCCGTTTGGCATAAAGTCGTTTGGAATAATGCCGTTTGGCATAAAGTCGTTTGGCATAATGGCCGTTTGGCATAATGGTCGTTTGGCATAATCGTTATTTGAGCTGTGTAATGGATAAGTTAGATTTGTTGAGCCATTTAGTTACGTGGTTTCCTTCATATGGGCAATAATTGATAACGGAGTTGTACGGCGTGACAAATTGAGAATAAAGAAGCTTCCTGTCAAAACGGGACCATTTGAAATGTTGACGCACCTTCCAGCAAGATAGATCAGCATTAAATTAAATGGACATTGGGTTTTTTTTTCTGTAAGGGCAAGCCAGAGAACTTGAGCAAACGCTTTTTAAGAAAGGATAATATCTCCCCTTGCTTTGATCCGAGCGAACCAAATGCTTGAATTGAAAGAAGGAGCAATATCCTCTCTGGCTTATGCTGGGCAAATACATCCGAGCGAATACCTCAATTGAAGAAAGAAATTGTATCGTCTCTTGCCGTCTGCCGGGCAAATGCACCTTTTGAAAGAAGGGAAATATCTTCCCAAGCAACTTTTCAACTCTATGACACTACCCATATATCCATTACCCATAATGCCATTACCCCAAAGGCCACTACCCCAAACGCCATTACCCCGAATGAGCCACTACCCCAAGAAGTCCTGATTTCAAATTTATAGTTCAGTGAAAAAAATTTAATCAATAGAAATTTATTTATAATTGATGTGAATGATTACTACTTATTTTACGACTTATTCAAAAGCAGGGCAACGCCAGGTGAGTAAATAACACCATTTTTACAAGAGTTTGTATCGTTGATCCTTACTTATGTTTCGATATGTAGGATCACTGTGTTGGACTCGCGA
Organism: Armigeres subalbatus; assembly: GCF_024139115.2. Taxonomy (NCBI): domain Eukaryota; kingdom Metazoa; phylum Arthropoda; class Insecta; order Diptera; family Culicidae; genus Armigeres; species Armigeres subalbatus. The sequence continues at coordinate 303,998,996 of NC_085139.1, read as the reverse complement.
TTCGTTTCATCAAACTCGAACTGTTTAACGAATAGTTCTCGGTCCAAAAACTCTCATTAGATATCATGTGCTTTCTTTGAAGACTGTTTGAGCTGAGGTGAAAATTTCGAAGCACGTTCTCATGCTCAATGCGGGGAGCTAGAGGAAATTTCAGCCCACGACGACTGGGCTTGAGACGGCTCACGAACATATATTTAAATAGAATAAAGGGGTAGAAAAAGTTGCTCCTGAAATTTGCCGGCGATAAACCTTATTGTGACAAGAAGAGCATGACGACAAGACCCTAGAATTAGAAAATCTCTTCTGTTCCTCCTATGGCAAGGAACAGGCATAGTTTCGTTATACCTTGCAAACGTGAACATTTAAAGGAGGTGTTATGTCTTCTGATCACCTCATACCGAGCAAACGCGTTTTTTAAACGCAAGCATTTTCAACTCTGTTCGGGTTAAACCGAGCAAATGCGTTCATAAAAAGAAGGCATCATCTCCTGTGTTTGCCTTAAATCGGACAAATGCGTTCATTGAAAGAAGGCATTATCAACTATGTTCGCCACATATCGGGCAAATGCATTTGTAACGTTATTTAGAACCCTATTTATGTTGTTCTGCCCGATTAGTGTTCATGTAGTAGTATATAGTGCAATTCGCTATGAAAATCTTAAAAGGCTGTCAATATTTGAAAGTCTAGCGAAGACAGAAACCTACGATGCGCCATCTACGTAAGATGAAACTATATGAAATATTTCAAAAATTCAAATTTATTGCGTCGTAGAGAATTAACCCGAGCTACTCTTACTTGTCTAATATGAATTGCGTCGTGGATTTGAGATTCTCATTAAATTAGCCAACCAAAAAAAACGGGTTCGTACGACGTCGTACATTTTACTTAGGTGGAAATTGCCTGGTAAAAAATAGGTTCAACCCAATTTCGGTCGGAATTGTGTTCTCACAGAAGTGAATTGCTTGGTCTTGAATAAATCATTACGATCAGAGTGATATTTTTAAATTATCTAAGGCTTTTCTAAACTGTGTGAATCATCCAAATTAAACTCGAAGTAAGTTCGAAATAATTAAATATTTTATAAATATTTTATAAAAATTTCTATAAAATGGTTTTATATGATTAGGTTTCAAATTTGTTTAGTTAAATTGAAGTTATTGAAAAAGTGCCTAATTTATGAATAAACTACAATAAAGACAAATTCAGGTAAGCCTAATGAAATAATGAGTGATCCGATAAAAATATTATCCGCGTTGAATAGGCCAAATCAGCCCAACCAACGTGGGCGTGTAATCTGGGGCTGATCAGAAGATCGCTTCAACGGCAGGTTCACCTGAGAGTGACCCCGAGGCTGAGAGGCGTGAGGCTGCGTCGCTACTTTTAACTAGGCGTGCACGAACGTGACGGATCGCTAGCCAATAAGTCGTGAGGCGTGAGCAAAGCCATTAAAAGCTCATCACTCCACTGACAAGGGACGCATATACCCTTGTACGACGCCGACGCGCGAGTCACGTGGTGACGCCAGCCCACAGGAGATCGTCAGGGCAGCGACGCTCAAATAGCTCGCCAGCAAGTCAGCAACGCAAGGCACGATTGGCCATTCGGATCGCTCCGCGCATCCGTCGAGGGATTGTCGCCGCCAAGAAGGTTAGACCGGTCCAAAAAATTTGTTGATAACTGTGGATCCGAAAAGTGTATCAGAACGTAATAAATCAAAACATGACGTCACCTAGGAAATTTAGGTCTGCCTTAATTTGTATTTTTTTTCAATCAATTTTTTTTAAGGTAATCGATAAATTTGAGCTGTTTCTAGATTTAATTTCGAATTAAATTTGGATTAAAATAAAACTTACTTCTATTTTAGTTAGGCTACTCCATTATTTTTCTTTCGTCACGAAATATATCATAAATTTTAAGATTGGTTTGGGTTCTATTTAGTAACTAAGCATTTCCCCATTGATTAATTTTTCGAGCATTATTTTTCTTTATTTCATTATTTTTTTTGTATTTGAATTTAGTTCGGTTTAATTGTCAGAGACGTTTGGGTAACTGAGTGCGACATCGTTTCATTTATTTAGTTAACATCTAAACAGATAACACTGAATCAACAATTTGACGCCACAATGCACGGTTCGAGGCCGCATCTCTCCATCCTCGGATACGCCCCACGCTCGCCAAGTCGTTCTGCACCTGGTCTGCCCATCTCGCTCGCTGCGCTCCACGGCGTCTCGTACCTGCCGGATCGGAAGCGAACACCATCTTTGCAGGGTTGCTGTCCGGCATTCTTGCAACATGTCCTGCCCATCGTACCCTTCCGGCTTTAGCTACCTTCTGGATACTGGGTTCGCCGTAGAGTTGGGCGAGCTCATGGTTCATTCTTCGCCGCCACACACCGTCTTCTTGCACACCGCCAAAGATGGTCCTAAGCACCCGTCTCTCGAATACTCCGAGTGCTTGCAAGTCCTCCTCGAGCATTGTCCATGTTTCATGTCCGTAGAGGACTACCGGTCTTATTAACGTCTTGTACATGACACATTTGGTGCGGTGGCTAATCTTTTTCGACCGCAGTTTCTTCTGGAGCCCGTAGTAGGCCCGACTTCCACAGATGATGCGCCTTCTTATTTCACGACTAACGTTGTTGTCAGCCGTCAGCAAGGATCCGAGGTAGACGAATTCCTCGACCACCTCGAAGGTATCCCCGTCTATCGTAACACTGCTTCCCAGGCGGGCCCTGTCGCGCTCGGTTCCGCCCACAAGCATGTACTTTGTCTTTGACGCATTCACCACCAGTCCAACTTTTGTTGCTTCACGTTTCAGGCGGGTGTACAGTTCTGCCACCTTTGCAAATGTTCGGCCGACAATGTCCATGTCATCCGCGAAACAAATAAATTGACTGGATCTGTTGAAAATCGTACCCCGGCTGTTACACCCGGCTCTCCGCATGACACCTTCTAGCGCAATGTTGAACAACAGGCACGAAAGTCCATCACCTTGTCTTAGTCCCCGGAGCGATGCGAACGAACTGGAGTGTTCGCCGAAATCTTCACACAGTTTTGCACACCATCCACCGTTGCTTTGATCAGTCTGGTAAGCTTCCCAGGGAAGCTGTTCTCGTCCATGTGCGACATCGGTTCTAATTAAATTATAATAACCTGCCCTGAGAGGGTGTTTCATGTCGGGTAATTCGGACACGAGTTAACGGTCCTTTCTATTTGGAAGGTGGCGCTTAAGCCGTTTGCTTAGCGGAACGGAACGGAACGTTACACATTCATCTACACAATGCATTATCATCTCTATTCGCATTAAACCGACAAAAGCGTACATTTAAAGAAGGCATTATCTTATATGTTCGCCTTATACCGGGCAAATGCGTTCATTTGAAGAAAGCGTTGTCAACTCTGTTCGCTTTATATCAGGCGTATTTGCGTTCATTAAAAGAAGACATTATCAACTCTGTTGGCCTAAAACCGGGCCAACGCATTCATTTGAAGAAGGTGTTATCTCCTATGTTCCCCTTATACCGAGCAAATGCGTTCATTAAAAGAAGGTATTATTTGATAGAATCTGAACTTTAATTCGAAAAAAATAATTTAAAACATCTCTCTTACAATGTTAAATTGACAATCATTATAAAAAATTGAACAGATTATGCATAAGTTTCGAAATTGATAATTACACAAATATGATGCCAAATGACCATTATGACAAACGGCAATTATGCCAAACGGCCGTTATGCCAAACGACATTATGCCAAACGACATTATGCACCTTTATGCCAAACGGCCTTATGCCAAACGGCGTTATGCCAAACGACTTTATGCCAAATGACCTACCACCCTGAGGGAGGGATCACATCCATCATTGACTTATTCCGGGCACATGCCTATTTTTAAAGTAGGGATTACATCCACCATTGGCATGCGCCTTAAGACCGGGAGCGGGCCATTTGGCATAAAGTCATTTGGCATAACGCCATTTGGCATAAAGGCCATTTGGCATAACGGACATTTGGCATAATTGTAACCAACGTCAAAAGTGAGGGTCTTTTGGCATAACGGACATTTGGCATAATTTTTCTTTGCGTTCGCTAAATAGTGACTAAGTGGTGCGGGAAACACCCCGGAATAGTAAATACAACACCCGTCAATAACAATATTAAAAAGACATTGTCCTCTCGTGGAAAGAATACATTTGCAATGCAATGCAAAAGTTGGCGCATGCCCGAATTAGAGCAGTGGTGGATATAATCCCCTCTTTAAAAGAAGGCGTGTTGCCGGATTATGGCAATGAAGGATGAGATCCCTTCTTTAAAAGTAGGTGCTTGCCCGGATTAAGGTCATGGTGGATCCGATCCCTTCTTTAAAGGTAGGCGCTTGCATGGATTATGGCAATGGATGATGTGATCCCTTCTTTAAAATTAGGCGCTTGTCCGGATTATTATAATGGTGGATGTGATTCCTTCTTTAAAGTAGGTGCTTGCCCGGATCATGGCAATGGAGGATATGATCTCTTATTTAAAAGTAAGCGCTAGCCCGGATTAAGGTCATGGTGGATGCGATCCCTTCTTTAAAGGTAGGCGCTTGCATCACGGATACAAATTTCATCCATTTGCTTCAAAAATATACATGTTTATTTCCAAAATGGAATCATGTTTGAATCAAACATATTTATTTTTAAAACCAAATTAAATCCCTGTTTGTTTTATACATTCACTAGTGGGCAGCCCCTCGCTCGCTCTTGCAAAAGTAAACAAACACTCGAGTTCGGATCGGATCCGATCGGAAGCAGCAGAGGAGTAGAAGCAAGAGTAGAAGCAGATGTTTTCTTGCTTCCAAATTAATGATAAGGATGTTTTTTAGGTACAGAAAGGTAAGTAAATGAAATATGCACGTTGGGAATTGTGAAATCTGGTAGTCAAATGCTACCAGAATATGAAAATTGGTAGAATTGATATCAAAATATTATGAGTGGTCGAACCAAAACAATAATATCCATGTTTGCTTCAAACATTTAGCTGGTTGAAACAACTTGAAACGCACATTTGATTCAAAAAAAGTTTTCGTTCGCTTCAAATGCAACAATATGTTTGATCCAAACATATTTATTTTTGATGCCAGAACAAACTGAATTTATGTTTGGATTTACCTAGAATATGTTTGTTCTTAACGTAGTTTTTTCTGCGTGATGGATTATGGCAATGGATGATGTGATCTCTTCTTTAAAAGTAGGCGCTTGTCCGGATTATGACAATGGTGGATGTGATCTCTTCTTTTAAAGAAGACGTTTCCCCGGATTGAGGCAATGGTGGAAGTGATCCTCTCTTTAAAAGTAGGCGCATGCCCGGATTAAGGCCTTGGTGGATGCGATCCCTTCTTTAAAAGTAGGCGCTTGCATGGACTATGGCAATGGTGGATGTGATTCCTTCTTTAAAAGAAGGCGCTTGCCCGGATTGAGGCAATGGTGGGTGTGATCCCTTCTTTTAAAGTAGGCGCTTGCCCGGATTATGGCAATGGTAGATGTGACTCCTTCTTCAAAAGTAGGCCTTGCCCGGATTATGGCAATGGTAGATGTGACTCCTTCTTTATAAGTAGGCGGTTGTCGGGAATAAATCAATGGTAGATGTGATCTCTTCCCAGAAAAGCACATTTCAGATTGATTTGGTTGCAATATCTCATATGTGACTTGATTGGTTTTAGTAACTCGTTTACGACAAGTGTGTTGCTTGAGTTTTTAAAGTTAAGCGCTTGCCCGGATTAGGGAAATGGTGGATTTGATCCGGTCTTACGGCGCATACTCGGATTGAAGCAATGGTGGGTGTAATCCCTACTTTAAAAGTAGGCATGTGGAAGGCTCGGAAGTAATTCTGCCGTTTTGTTATTTCGTTCTTCCGGAAAATGTCTACCATCAATCTAAATTTATCAGAAAACAGCCACGACCAACTTTATCAACGCTAAACATTACAAGAAATTATGCCAATTGTCCGTTATGCCAAATGACCCATACTTTTCTTACAGTTCCAAATTATGCCAAATGTCTGTTATGCCAAATGACCATTACGCCAAATGGCCTTTATGCCAAATGACCTTATGGCAAATGGCCTTTATGCCAAATGACTTTATGACAAATGACCCAAATGACGAGTTACTAAAACCAATCAAGTCACATATGAGTTACTGCAACCAAATCAATCTGAATTGTGCTACTCGGGGAAGAGAACGCATCTACCATTGATTTATTCCCGGCAAGTGCCTACTTATGAAGAAGGAGTTACATCCACTATTGCCATAATCCGGGCAGGGCCTACTTTTAAAGAAGGGATTACATCCACCATTACTTCAGTCTGGACAAGTGCCTACTTTTAAGGAACGAATCAAATTCTCCATTGCTATAATCCGTACAAGCGCCTATTTTAAAACAAGGGATCACATCCACCAATCAATCCGGGCAAGCGCCTTCTTTTAAAGAAGGAATCACATCCACCATTGTCATAATCCGGGAAAGCGCCTACTTTTAAAGAAGGGATCACATCCACCATTGCCTCAATCCGGGCAAGCGCCTTCTTTTAAAGAAGGAATCACATCCACCATTGTCATAATCCGGGCATGCGCCTACTTTTAAAGAAGGGATCACATCCTCCATTGCCATAATCCATGCAAGCGCCTACTTTTAAAGAAGGAATCGCATCCACCATGACCTTAATCCGGGCAAACGGCTACTTTTAAAGAAGAGATCATATCCTCCATTGCCATAATCCAGCCAAACTCCTACTTTTAAAGAAGGGATTACATCCACCATTGCTCTAATCCAGGCATGCGCCTACTTTTGCATTGCATTGCAAATGCATTCTTTCTACGAGAGGTTAATGTCTTTTTAATATTGTTATCGACAAGTGTCATATTTACTATTCCGGGGTGTTTCTCATACCACTTAGTCACCATTATGCCAAAAGACCCTAACTTTTGACGCTGGGCACAATTATGTCAAATGCCCGTTATGCCAAATGACCGTTCTGCCAAATGGCCCGCTCCCACTGAAGACGACCTTACTGTTGAGGTCGAAATACGTATCTGTCAAGGTACAATTAAGTGGTGGAATTAAATGGGATTGTACAAACTCGTCTTATGACAAATGAAGACATTCCACTAAAAACCTCAAAATAGTTTTCTTAATTAATAAAAAAACAATTAAGAATTATAAAAATAAAATACAAAAAAATAAAAATAAACAAAAAAATGAAAAAAGAAGGGGAAAATGGTAAGGATGAGGTTAAAAGAAGAAAAAAGATGTAAGGAAGAAGAAATAAGAAAGACGAAGAAAAAAAACAAGAAGATACAAAGAAACTTTGGATTTAGGAAGAACACAAAAGATGAAATACAGACTTTCGCAACTTTGGCGAAAAAAGTTTCTCGCAGTATGCTAAATATAGTTTATGTATACAGAGATGATAAGTGAGAGACTTGCTCTTTATCTTTAGGATTCAATCCCTGGTTAGACCCCAAAACCGACGTAAAAAAGATGAGTAAGAAACATCGGGTAGAAAAATTCCAGAAAAATCGCTTAGATCTGAAAATCTGCGTGAAAAATCTGTCAAAGTCTGTCAAGTGACACAATAAGTTAACAAATGGTTAACCTCATGAGGAGCATGAGCATGAGCATGATTGACCGCCCACGGTTGCTCCTCCGTTATTGCCAGGCCAGCTGTAATTACACAGAGAACCAACAGATGATGTTTGGGACTAACATCACTCTCAATGTGTAAAACTGGTGACCCAATATAAAGCAATACCAGCGCCGGCCGTGTCCGAATGCAGGTCAATTAAGGAATGGGTAGGAAAATGTTGACGTGATACTCGCTTTGATGGATTTAACAAATGGTTAACCTCATGAGGAAACAAAAACCATTCGATTTAGGCAACATAAATATTCCGAACTTGTAACCAAAATTGAATGAGTTTGTAAGGAAAAGAGGAGAAAAGAAAAAAAAGAAGAACGAAGAAAACAAAAAGAAGGGAGAAGAAAAAAGAACGAATAAAGAAAAAGTTAAAAAGAAAATTGAAAGAAGTGAGAAAGACGTAATAAAAAGGAAGAAGGAATAAGCAGAAAAGAAAGAAGAAATAAGAAAAAAGAAAGAAAGAAAGAATAGAGAAGGTAGAAGAAGGAAGAAAAAGAAAGAACATAGAAGAAAGAATAATGAAGAAAGAAAAAAGAATAAAGAAAAAGAAGAAATAAGAAAGCATTTAGAAGAAAGAAGAATACGAAAGAAGACGGAAGGAAAAATAAAACAGGTTGAGGAAAGAAGAAAAAAGAAAGGAATAACTATTAAGAAGAAATAAGAAAAAATATAGAAGAAAAAAGAAGTGAAAAGTGATGAAGAGCAAGAAAAAATGATGAAAAAGATAGAAGAAAGAGAAAGGAGAAAAGGAAAGAAGAAAGATCGAATAAAGACTAAAGGGGTCAAAATGAAAAAAGCAGAAAAAGAAGAAGAAATACTTAGTATACGAGAAAGGTAAAAATAAGGAGATGAAAAATCAAAGAAGAAATAAGAACATGAAATATAATAGAAGAAAGAAGAAATAAAGAAAGAAGAAATAAGAACGAAGTAAGAAGGAAGAGGAAAACAGTAAAAAGATGAAGAAAATAAGAAAGAAGAAAGAGAGAAGGTGGAAGAAAAAATAAGGAAGAATAAAGCTAGACCAACATTTGAAAAGGGCGTAACATTCAACATTTATTCTTTCCGGTTCTTCATCTACTTACATAGCTATATACATAGACAAAGAACTGGAAAGAACAAATTTTTGGGCTGTTACGTCTTTTTCAAATGTTGGTCTAGAAAAAAGGAAGAAGGAAAAAAAAAGAAAAAAAAAAAAAGAAAAAAAGGAAGAAAAAGAAAGAAAAAAGAAAGAAAAATTAAAAAAGAAAGAATAAAGAAGGAAGAAGGAAGAAGACATAAGATATAAGAAAGAAACATAAAAATAAAACAGCGGTGATGGTGCCTTTATCTTGCATTATAAAATGCAACGGGAAAAGCACCTAAGAGAGGTCCAAATTCACGCTTATTTGCATACATTTGAATGCATTGCAGTAGTTTTGGAAAAAATAATCGTTTCTGAATTTTTTTCCAAGGAGAGGGGGGAGGGGTAATGGCCCACTGGGCAATTTTTTTCCAATAGCGTTAGGCAGGATTCCACATCGATTGCAACATACAAACATACAGACATCACGTCAATTCATCGAACTGAGTCGGTTGGTATATATTACTATGGGTCTCCGAGCCTTCTAGCAAAAGTTCGGTTTTGGAGTGATCCCATAGCTTTTGCGTATACTTAGCTAGTATACGAGATAGACAAAAAGGAGGAAAATGGAAGAACATAAAGAGTTAAAAAAGATAGAAGAAATGGAAAAGAATAAAGAATCAAAAGTAAAGAAATATTAAAATGTAAGTAGAAATACAAAATAATAACGGAGGAAGAAAACAGATAAAATTATAAATGAAGGAATAAAGGAAGAAGAAAACACGGTAAAATATAAGCAAAAGAATATAGACTAAAGAAGGAGAAAAAATCATTAACAAAGCAGAAAAAGTAACGAACGAAAAATGAAGAAGAAACGAAATGGAAAAGAAAAAGGTAAAACCCAGATTAATCCACCTAGCAGTGATGATGCCTTTCTCGTGCACAATATAATATAACGAAAAAATCATATTAGAAAGGTGAAAAAAGCTCTTTAAGGAAATAGATCAATTTTTTTGCATGTTTAGGCATTGATTCAAATGCATTGTCACCATGTTTGAAAAAAATATTTTTGGTTTTGAAATTTCAATTCCAACAATGATTTTGAAATAATTCCGAAATGCAATGTCCGATTGGGCCAACTCAATAGCAAACAATGGGAACGCAGTACTTGTCGAATGCAACTTGTTGCGAGTAAATCAGATAATGCTAAGTTTCAAAAAGTGTGCTTTCAAAATTTCGAACTGGAGGGTAGACGATGGCTACACTCACAGCGACCACCTGGCGGTTCGCTACAGTATCGACTATACGACCAGCATTCAGCGGACGGAAGAAGGGGCGAGGCCTAGCCCTCGTATGTGGAAGACATCATACTTCGACGACGAGGTGTTTAAGGAAGCGCTCCACCGCGAGCACAATACTCTCGGTCTGAGCGGCGAGCAGCTGGTAACAGTACTCTCGCGTGCATGCGATGCCACCATGCCTAGGAAAGTCCACCCTAGGAATGAGAGGCCACCGGCTTACTGGTGGAATCAAGCAATTGTGAACCTGCGCCGCGCCTGCCTACGGGCACGGAGGCGGATGCAGCTAGCACGCACAGAAGAGGAGCGTGTTGAACGACGGGTGGCGCTGGTGGCTGCTAGAGCCGCTCTGAAGACTGAGATTAGATCAAGCAAAAAAGCCTGCTTCAAAGGCCTGTGTCGAAGTGCCAACGCAAATCCATGGGGTGACGCCTATAGGGTCGTAATGGCCAAGACACGTGGGGCGATGGCCCCTACAGAGCGGTCTCCAGAGATGCTGGAGAGGATCATCGCGGGGCTCTTCCCACGTCATGACCCAAGTCCCTGGCCTCACTTTGTGGAGCTGCCAGGGGCCAGGGTGGCCGACGAGGGAAGAGTAACTGTGGCGGAACTTGCGGGGATTGCACAGTCCCTTAGTGTAGGTAAGGCGCCAGGACCGGATGGTATTCCGAACCTGGCCATCAAAGCGGCCATTGCTGAGGCTCCCGAGATGTTCAGATCTGTCATGCAGAGATGCCTGGACGAGGGAGTCTTCCCTGAAGCATGGAAAAGGCAGAGCTTGGTCCTATTTCCAAAGGCGGGAAAACCACCGGGGCCTGCTTGATACGTCGGGGAAGGTGCTCGAGAAGACCATCCTCAACAGGTTGTTGATACGCACGGAGGGTGCAAATGGTTTATTGAGTAACCAGTTTGGCTTCCGAAAAGGTAAGTCGCTCTCGACGTGAGGAATGCATTCAATAGTGCCAGTTGAGCAGCTATTGCAGCTGCGCTCCTGCGTCTTGGAATTCCCGAGTACCTGTACACGATTCTCGGAAGCTACTTCCAGAACAGAGTGCTGGTATACGACACGGAAGCGGGTCGGAAGTGCGTTGACATAACCTCAGAGGTTCCGCAAGGTTCCATACTGGGTCCGGTGTTTTGGAACGTAATGTATGACGGTGTCTTGAGGTTGAAGTTCCCGATGGGCGTGGTAATCGTCGGCTTCGCTGACGATATTACGCTGGAGGTCTACGGCGAATCGATCGAAGAGGTGGAGTTGACTGCAGCCCACTCGATCGCAATTGTGGAGGAGTGGATGAGTTCCAGGAAGTTAGAAGTGGCTCACCACAAGACTGAGGTGGTTGTTGTTAACAACCGAAAGTCGGAGCAACAAGTGGTGATAAGGGCAGGCAACTGCGCGGTCACCTCTGAACGCTCCATCAAACTCTTGGGGGTAATGATCGACGATAAGCTCACCTTTGGTAGCCACGTCAATTACGCCTGCAAGCGTGCCTCCACAGCTATAGCGGCATTGTCCCGGATGATGTCCAATAGCTCTGCGGTTTATGCCAGCAAGCGCAAGCTTCTGGCTAGCGTTGCTCTGTCCATACTGAGGTATGGGGGGCCAGCTTGGGGCACGGCTCTGCGTATTAACTGTTACAGAACGAAGTTAGAAAGTACGTATAGGCTCATGTGCCTAAGAGTTGCGAGCGCGTACCGTACCGTGTCGCACGATGCACTTTGCGTCATCACCGGTATGATGCGTATCGACATAGTTATCGGTGAAGACATAGAGTGCTTCGAAATGCGCGGCACGAGAGGCATCCGTAGGACTGTCAGGTTGGCCTCAATGGTCAAATGGCAGCGTGCGTGGGACAGTTCCACTGAGGGTAGATGGACACATAGGTTGATACCGGAGATAGGTACGTGGGTCAAGAGGCGCCATGGGGAAATCACTTTCCACCTGACCCAGGTCCTTACAGGCCATGGTTGCTTCAGACAGTATCTACACCGGTTCCGGTGTGCGCAGGTTTAGAGGAAACGGCGGAACACGTGTTGTTCGTGTGCCCACCTTTTCGCACAATGCTTGCCACATGTGGTCTGGACACTACCCCGGACAACCTAGTCCGGAGGATGTGTAAAGGTGAAGTTGGTTTTATCGGCTATCGTCCAAATCGTCTCGGAGCTACACAGAAGGTGGCGCGTGGACTCGAGAAATGGCTAGTTCAGGCGCAAATAAGAGGTGGTCCAAGTCTTAGTGCACTATCTGACCAAAAGGGCCTCATACGGCTATGAAGATGGCTTCCCCAGGTTTTTGCTTGACTCCTTTAGGCTGATGACATACTAAAGCGTGTGCGTGCGCAAACGCGTCCACGACAAAATACTTTCTCGTTTCGATATTATGCTTTACGAGTACATAGACACGCGCCGCATCGTTTGAAGCGTTAATAATGGCAGTACAGTACGATGGTTCTTGATTTTTTTTTAACTTGGTCGATGTTTATGCCCAAGGTGATTTTTGTTAAACCCGACAATTGACCACCTCTTTATAAAGTTTAACTATATGTATATTCCTTTCTTATTTTTAATCTACCAAATTGGTATGATCACAGATAACAGATATTGAGGCTGGCATCCGATACTTGTGTAAACATCCGCAGCCGTTAATTCAAATGTATTTCAACTTGGGACCGCGTTTGGCAATCGATTGGAGATGGCGCAAGGATCATTGTCATTGAAAACGCAGCCCGAATGCGGCTGTCAAATATATTGGCTGCGTTCTATGGTTGCTTATCAGCTGCGTTCGTGTGTACTGCCGCAATCAGTTGAGTAGATGGCAGTAGTGGGCCAACGTATATCAATTCAAAAATTTACACAGGATTTCCAATAAAATTTGTTCTAGCCTAAATATCTGTTATCTGTGGTATGATTTTATATGGAAAGATAGACATAATTTTCCGTAATCAACTGAAGTAACGGATAGAAGGACCGAATCGCAGATCCCGAATTGTTAGTAGGAAACGTTTTGTAAATCTAAAACCACAGATAGTGTGTAACTAAATATACATATGCGGAAGGAAACTACAAGGCTATAGCCCTGAAAACACATGAGGCAATTTAATTTCTACATTTTATGTATATTTTATGTATCTTAAATTAGTCCTACATAAATTTGAATTATGAATTATTTTAAATTAAGGCATAAAAAATCGATAATTCTCGATATGAACTGAATGAATGGCTATTTTTAGATTTAACCGGCTTAACCGGCTACACCGTTCAAAAATTGTGATTGCCTCTTTCCCAACCGTGGCTATCAAAACCAAATCGTTCGAAGAAAATTCACTGCATCAAAAATTCAAAACATCCACTTTCTCACGATCTCCTGCCCTCTAATAGCCCCAGCTGCTGAGGCGAGGTGCTGAAATAACAGATCATGTAACACACCCAGCAAGGCATCCCACACCGGTTGGTTGATTCGCTGCGGCATAGTCGCAGCCAGATGCAGATAGAGCACGCGCGCTGCTACATACGTGTCGGTTGAGTTGAGCCTCAGCAGCAGTCAGCACAATTGGCAAAATTCAATGAACTGTAATCGGTTGGTTGCCATTTGAATCGGTTGGAGGCGCTGCGCTCGCCGAGTGATCTCTTCAGAAAGCAGTAACAACTAATAATAAGCCGTTGTAGTGCGCCGTTGATGTTATTGCAGCTGTTGGCCGCGCCGAAACGAATCATCCGAGCATATGCCCGATGCGAAAATGGCACGCGCGGAAAAACATAATCACGGATTCATTCCACTAGTAGTATGGTCATTCCTCATATTAGAAACCGATAGATCTATTATGTCAAAAGCATTTTCGTTTCAAGGACAACTTTCTTGACAAATGGAACCAGTTTCAACCACCTTCCGAAAACTTCAGGAACCGTGTTCGGTTTATGTTGCTGAGCTGGCAGCAATTAACTTCGCTTTGGGGATAATTTCCAATCAGCCCGTAGACCATTATTTCATCTTCTCGGATAGTCTTAGTTCTATCGAGGCACTCCGGTCGATGAAACCTGTTAAGCACGCATCTTACTTTCTTTCAAACATAAGAGAGCAGATGCGTGTTTTGGTCGAAAGATCATTCAAGATTACCTTTGTTTGGGTCCCATCTCACTGCTCAATCTACGGCAATGAGAAGGCAGACTCGCTGGCAAAGGTGGGCGCACAGGAAGGTGAGGTTTATGATAGACAATTCTCGAACAACGAGTTTTTCCCATTAGTCCGTCAGAGTACTCTTCAAAGTTGGCAAAAGAATTGGACACACAATGAACTCGGACGGTGGCTATTTTCCATAGTTCCAAAAGTTTCTGGGCGAGCGTGGTTCAGAGGTGAGGACTTAAGTCGAGGCTTCATTCGCGTGATGTCGAGACCAGGGTTGTTAATCGTTAATTTATCGTTATCGCCGATAAAGTTGATTGTGATCAACGTTATCGGTTGCTACGATAACGATGAATCAACTGAATTATTATCGTAGTTCGATAATTTAACGTAAGTTAACTCGATAAATTAGCGATAATGTGGTTACTAGATTACGCGAATAAAGTTGGTGAAAAATTTTGACAGAAGTCGAGAATGGAACAAATTGTTTGCAGCTGGTTGATCAGAGTTAATTTTGATTGAAGCGGGGCACTCTAAAATTATTGCTCAATGCATGCTGCTCTACGAAACGATGAGAAGTGAGGTGCTCTGTTGGTGGTTAGCGTTTTTTTAGATGTCATCGACAATATATTGGGATCCAAGTACTAGAAATTAATTTGATGCAGCGATCTGTAGTGCTGCATTCCAGGCAGCACCAGTGCCAAGTGAATATTTTCTCAACAGATTGGTGGTCTAACCTCGTCACCTATGATTTGGTTAGACTAAGGATTTTAGTCTAAACTGTGAGTCATAAAATATTCATATAACTGGGTGCTCCGGATCTCCAAAACAGAAGCTTTGTTTATAATGCTAGATTAAACATAAGTATAGGTAGACATTAAAAATGCTCTCAGATTCTCTACTATGGAGAACTGCGACTCTGTAAGAACTTTAATGATTGAACGAAATAATGTGTTGGTCAATTCGGTGACCTCCTTGAATCCCAATTTAATTCCAAGATTTAAAGGCGTTCTCGAATATTGTAAGGCGATACAATATTTTTAAAATAGATATTGCAAAACCAGCTTGTGAATATTTGCACTTCAAACTGTAGTACATGTTACAGTTAACTCGATAATTATCGATAAATCAACGAATACTCGATAACGATAACGTTAATTCAACGCTCATTTTATCGTCAACGAAGCATTATCGTAAAAGTGTTATCGTTATCGAAGTTGGCGTTAAATTAACGATGATATTTTATCGATTAACAACCCTGGTCGAGACTTATGTCAAATCACTATTCACTAAACGCACATCTGTACAGAATAAACCTTGTCGATAGCAACTTATGTAGGTGCGGAGCCGGTTATGATGACATCGATCACGTAGTTTGGTCCTGCTCGGAAAATGACGCCTCCAGAGAGCAATTATTGGATACCCTTGTGGCCCGAGGTAAACAACCCTTCAGGGAAGTTCGCGGTGTTTTGGGAGATCGTGATGTTGTCTATATGCAGGCCATTTATAGTTTTCTTTGTGCTTCTGACATCAAAATCTAACATTTTGTTTTTTTTCTTTCTTTCTTTAAAGTTTTTTTTTTGTTCTGTCTCTGCCTTTTTTTTTCGTAGAGCTCCATAGCTCTTGCCATCCGGAAGATGCTCCCAGTCGAACCATTCCTCGAGCACGACGACACGCCACATCGTCACTGACGCCAAATGCCCGGATGAGAAGCTGAAATTTCCTGATCCCAAATCCTAAGCCCCGTCCATCCTTAAACATTGTAAACTAACCTCGAGTCACCACGAGTACGCTGGCTTCTACCCCCCTCTTACTAACCGTATAATAAAATGATATTGATTGTATATATCACAAAGAACAATGGCTCCGTAAAGTGTTATACACGCCTGAGCCTACCAAATAAACGAAATCGGAAAAAAAAAAAAAAAATGGAACCAGTTGCATTGCGGTTCGATTAAACGTGAATACTTTAAGTGATTTTGATTGATGGTGGGCAGCGCACGAACTTATCACCCTTCTGTATTACTTTTGCATGCGAGAACAACAACAAAGATTAAACCGACGAATTGCCAAGCGATCTCAGCTGGCGACGCGTAGCACCGCGCCGCGGCAGCAGCTGAGCAGATCGCTGCCAAAGAGGTGTGAAAAAAGTGTTTGAACCACATCGCCATGACGACCAATGGATGCGGCGGCGATGATGGGACGATCATCGGCTTATGTGTCGGTGCCGCTGGCTATTGTCGAGAGATCAGCAACAATAGATGACTTAATTGGTTAATTAATTGTGGAAGGGTGGATTGCGGTCGATCGGTCGCTCGGTTGTTGGTCGGTGAACTTCAATGCAAAACAACGCGTACGCTCTCAGTGGGAGTAGCAACATGGGTGGAAACTTATCGTAAAATGCATGCCCCAGGGTGGTATTTATGATGGCTAAACGTGGGGTTGCCGTGCGATCCATTGCAGATCATGGTAAAGTGTTTACATTGGGCCTCAGAAATGGGCCAGTGGGGTAAACATCAGGGGCCCTTTCAACGTAACACGTGAGTACTGAGGCAATTTGTTAATGGAACTTGATTACGGATGTAGAATTATGCCGATCGGCAACATATTGTTCGTGTAGCTTCGCATTACAGAATCAAATTTATTAACGTCTCAACTTTTGAAATTTTAAAGAAAGTGCATTAATCATCATCATGCCTTTCCACCTAAGAGAGGTGCACACTTCTCGGGATGTGCCCATTGATAGTATAAGTTATTCAACAGTTATTTTGACTAAAGGTGGGTTGACTATAGAGGGTTTGTCCCATCAAGGAATTTCATCAATGTATCATAATTAATATGTCCCGAATTCCTTTCCAGTAACGGCTTTACCATTTATCGACCACAAATGGCTACGGAGCTCTCTTGATGTGCATTATAAACGTAGTGATATCACGAATGATCATTATTTCAACATCGGCAAGATAAGCCGCTGCAGCGTATTGCGTTGATCCGTCGGCAGGAGAGAGTCGGTCACAATAATTGAAGTATTTTCCGCACAATTTCTGAAAAAAAATCTTAGGAATTTCCACAAGATTTTCCACAAAAAATCAACTTCTGCTGAAATTTCTGAAAAAAATTTCAGATGCTTCCAAAGCAATTTCTGCATCAAAGTTATGATTTTGGATCACATTTTACGAAACTTGAAACTTAGGTATGGTAAAATTCATGTTATATATGAGTTCTGGTTAATGTAAAATCGGTTCACAGGCAACCGAGAGAAGGTTCTCGAAAAAACAAATGGGAAAAGGACTCTGTATGTATTTGAATTTGTAACGATTAAAAATGTTATTATTAATTATTTATAATCGTATTTTTAAAATATCATCATAATTTTGATTTCTTTAAGTTTTTTTTTAGCAATTTGTCCTAAGAAATATTTATAAGCTTTGCGATTCCAAATAATTCTCTGTCTAGTAATTGATTAGTCATTTTATTGCTTTTTTACCGAAGAACCTTGCTGATTTTTCAATGTTCACACGTCTAACTAAATAAAAAATAGCGAAAGCACAATCCAAAACATCTTTCTTGCACTCTTTCACACTTTCTTGCAGCTGAATCATCTATATATGGTGAAACTGGTGGGAATATATTTTGGCGAGACAATATTTTTTGAACGGTAGTAAAAGACAGCGCAAAATTTGTTATATATCATTCTGCCTTTTTCATACACAAGCTGCAGTTTTACGAAAAACTTCGAGCTCGTGTTAAACATTATTACCACAATGCTGTAGAACATGCTTCGCAATAGTTGATGAAATTATAAACATGGTTTAGTGTAACAACTTGTAACTCATTACCTGTACCCGTGACGTTGGGTAAATACCATTTCGTGGTGTGTTACGGAATAAGGTTTACCATGATCATATTGCTAGCCTCTGGATCAATGACGAGAAATGCCATTTCAATGTCATGGGACTAAGTTACTTATATCTTTTGTCGCAAGTCATTTACAATTATGTTTTCCATATAAACATGTAGCTCTTAAAGACCCGAAAACTTTTTCTAACAGGCAATTCCTTTAAATATGATATTAGCGGTGTGAAAGCCGAATTAGAGTCAAATGACTCATGACATTCCGTGACATTTTTTAAAATTTCGCTCTCATGGCTCACACTTTGTATTTACAACAATGATCTGTTCGACAAAGTTATAGGATCCTATAAGTACTACGTGTTAATCCAAAAATCCGAACTGCAAATTACATTTGAAAAAAATATTAGGAAATTAGTAATAGCAATCAGTACTGAGATTTTCATTTTCATTGAGAGAGGTCATGCGATATTTACATTTTATTCTCTTTCGCTTCCATAGAAAACATAAACAATGAAAGGAATTCTGCCAATTTCTAACGGATTTTCATTTCATGAAAGCGCATCAAACTATTGTAAACAAGCTGTTAGTTTTCAATAATGTTACTTTTAACTTGAAAATCAAAAACAATACAATCATTTTATCGACTAGTCATCGTTATTTGCACAGATCTATTAACACTATTTGGGAATTTAGATTTCAAAACAAAGCAACATTCCTATCATGACTGCTTGTAATGTGACAGGTGACCGAAAGACGGCTACATTTTCATTTGGTCTCTTCAAAATGAAAATGCAACTTTTTTGCTTTCACATAACAGTCCCGAAAACTACCAGTACTGAAAACAATCCCATGACATTTGTTGACATTTCTCATCACTGCTCTGGATGACCCAACGAATACCCTAATATCCAACTTCGTGGTATTTATGAGGGTGTTGCTAAGTCGGTTGCCCCCTTGTTGTGAAATCCCCGCTACCGGGGATCGTAACACCCTACTAAGCTCCATCCTCTACCTAATTACGGTGAAGATGGGCACGACCAGCAGTAGTAATCCTCATGCTTTTGTAATTTTTGTCTTCTCTTGATTTCTGATAGCATTCTAATAAGGATTTGAAAAAAACATATCACTAGTTTCTAATGTTTTACGAGTTATAAAGTGACAATGCGAATGTTGGTATCAGGTATCAGAACGTCGCACAGTGGCGGAAAACCGGACAAAACCTTAATTTTTTTTCGTGGTTTTCGTGAAGACTATATTTTTAATTTTACATATATATTTTTTTGATTGTAGCTTGTAAATTAAATTTTTGGTGTCTTGTTGAAGTTCATTCCGTGAAGTGTCTCCCGAACAAATATGTATGGGAAAATTTGGCTTAACTTTTTTGGGAAAGATTCGAAAAGATCTGGTATTATATATATAAATCTATTTTTTGTCTACATTCCGGTGGTTAGTGTGGTGAATTGCGCATAGCTGCGCCAAAGCGGGAATTTTACTGGTGCAATGTTAGAATGAGGACGCTGTCTTTGGTCTAGATCATAAGGCCTGGGCTTGCGGAAGCCCTTGGATAACATGAAATATGTCGGATAACTATTTTAACCTCAAAATGAATTCAACGTTTCAAAATACTCTGTGGTGAAGTTTTGAACGCAATCTCAGGTTTTGTCCGGGATTTGTATGAGAACCCGCCACTGTGCGTCGGCTCCAGGGCCACGTTCACCTCAATTTGGGAGATTTGTGCCATCGCTTTCATAGCCTTTTTCATCACACACCTGGCGGAAAAGGAAGTGAACAAAGGGAAAGTAATGTTACCACAACGGGTTATGAACAACAAAATACTCTGAAGGTTCTGTGCAATTCAACATCGCGCATATTTGTCACCCATCATGTTTGCACTGCTGCACTCGCGAGGAAGGAGGGATCGACTGACTGCGAATGTGTATACTCCCGATGACTAACAGCATCTGTTATTTGAAACATGCATGCAAGGCCTGTTCATGATAATAGGTCTGTCCAATGCCACACATCTCCCTTCTTCTTCAAAAAAAAAAAAAATACTATCACTCTTTTCTTCTGCATGGAAAAATAACACCTACGACATCGAAGAACACATATAAATGGTGGCACACATAAATATGGGAAACCACTCTCAAGGAACTACCGTGTAGTGGGCGTCTCGACTCAAAATTGTACTCGCAACTCGTGAAGTAACATTTTACTTGTACTTCAAATCACTACCACTACTTCTACTTTTTTCGAACACACGTCCAACCCACTGTGCATTCACAGTTGTGAAACAACCAACAACAAAAACCCGATATCTAATCTCAGTTCAAATTCTTGTGTATCTGTGACCTTTCGGATCCACAACCCCAAACTACTTTTAGGCCATCGACCATCGCTGAGCAAGAGACTCTTGGATGAACTGCGATCACTACGATCCACAATAACACCGTTCTTCTTGCGGGCGTCCCACCAACGCAGAGGAAGAAACACTTGAATGCGGGCGTCCCACCATGCAAAATTGTGATCATTCCGATCCACAATAACACCGTTCTTCTTGCGAGCGTCCTGCTAACGCAGAGGAAGAAACACTTGAATGTGGGCGTTCCGCCAACGCAAAGGAAGAAACACTTGAATGCATGCGTCCCACCACGCAGAATTGTGATCATTCCGATCCACAATAACACTATTCTTCTTGCGGGCGTCCCACCAACGCAGAGGAAGAAACACTTGAATGTAAACGTAGAACTGTGATTCATCTACAGCTACACCAATGAAGCTCTCCTTATTGAACTCTGTCGCTCCCCGAGCCAACGCATGTGAAAATGATTATTCTTTTTCATAGTTTTGTCTTTTATTCTTCTTCTTATCACAGTTGACCGACTTTTCATAGCGCTATAAGTGTTTCCAATTCGCGAAAGTGTATTTTATGTTTCACAGTGGTTTTCATATCGGAATAAAACACACTCATAGCTATATAGTATCAGGCATCACGGCTATGTTCGAATACTCTCCAAAGGGGAGAAGTCTTCGATAATCAAAATTCAAAAATTTTTATTCAAGATGCTAGATGCATCTGATAGTTCGTGGTATCGTTTGGCTGAATGCAGATGATGTTACATTTTCTCTTCGCAAGTCTCATCCCAAATTGCACCTTAATTTTTCCAAATGATAGTTGCAAAACATTCAAAGAGTACCCCGATCTTTCGAAACTTAGCCAACCTCGTAGCCAACACTAGCCATCAGCAAAGCACACTCAAGAAAAACCGGACATTAGTTGTATGTGCCAACCCACATGGATTTTTGCAATGGGGTTTGCCCAATGAATAGTATGTGTGAAATCAATGAATCTTTTCCTATGCTTATTTTCAACAAATTAATTTGGGCCTAACATGAAATCCATAAAGATGGCACATACTTTTCATACTGTTCATCAATGATATATTTACACATCAAATAAATTGTACCGTTGATTTTTTCGTGCTTCTCATTATTTGTTTGTATTTTCGGTTTGAAAAAGAAGCAAAATGAATATACGTAAGGTAAATAAATAAATAGAAAAGGCATATTTTATTTTAAAAAACTTATAAATCGGATAATATTAGCTCATTACATTTTAATCTATCTTGCAGTATGGAGCTGCCGGCTTTAGTAAAAAGTGGAATAACCAGAGCTGATTAAAGAGATAAAAAAACTTGGAAACTAGGGTCTAGGAAAACAGTAGTGCGTAACTATCTTCCGCGAAATATGCTGATCACAAATACGTAGCTCTAGTTACCAGCTATCTTCGTTTTACTCTGCATTTCCGATGCTTTAGAGTTGGTTAAATTTTTGCTGCCAGTATTCACTACCGGAACTAAAGGACGTGATGATGACAACCCGGGTTTTGAACTCCAGTTGCAGATGTGCTTCACTTGCTGCAAAAATGCCACTATCATCCATAGTTTTTTTCGTCAGATTCTAATCCGGCACCAGTACAACATAAATAGAACTCGAGCTGAAGAAATCTCTGCTAAAACTCTTGAAAAACCTTTTTTTAATTTTAGGGGCGATTAATCAAGATGCACTTTTAATGAGGAAGTGGCATAATCAGTATAATGAAAAAATTAAAATCCCCGTACTAATTTGCATGCAAAAATGAAATGGCTTGTGCTAAATCAGTTTTAATCCAAATGAGCTCAAATTTTCGGAGGACTCTCAGAATGAATAACAAATTTAGATGAGCGTTGTGGAGCAAAATCGATTTTTTTGAGCCACTCTACTACTTATGCCTAAAGAGATATATGTACCCTACACATGCAACTGTAAAAGTCGCCAGGCCCTAGGGGCAGCAGGGACTATGTCCAAGGGCTTAACGACCCTTCCTCACGGCCTCTGCGAGTTAGGGGACCTGTCTAGGACGTGGTGGGACTTGGCAGAGGGCTCTTTTAAACCTCTACAAAAAGCTGCATGCGTCCGCAAGCAGGCCCTATAAAAGCGACCGTGTGCCGCCCAAAGCGCACAGGGTCCCAAGGAGTGCCAATTGGCCAATGCCAGCGAGATCCTGATTCTGGCATTCTGGTCGCGTGTTAAAGGACCTTGTCTTGGATATCGTAATATTGTGAAAGCGAGGGCTGGCAGTCTGACATTCTACTCTCTTAGTAGAGCCGGGTGACACTGACTCGAAACGGCGAGTGGGTTAATGGCTAGGCTGTCTTCCGTTCTCTAAAAACGTGGCAGGCCTTGTAGCACGCTATTCAATCTTGCCACCATACTTTGCCTGCTGGATGAGAGTAGCCTCAGATGCCCTTTCCTGACTTGCGCTGATCTGGCTTTGAACTCGTAAGCGTCAACCCTTGCACGGCCACCCTGCATGATGTAGGGCATGCAAAAATAACCATCGGATAACTAAAAGCGGCTACTCGAGTAGGATTCGACGGCAGCTGTGAAGCAAAAAATAATTCTTTTGATGATGCGTTATACATGAAGGTGGGAGACCCCTTTGCCAAGGGGGGTTTGATGGGGTCTCCTCCCAGGGAGGCGGAGAGCGGAGTGACGGAGGCTGCAACTAGCAGCACCGGAGTCTCCCCAGCAGTGGCGGGGTATAGCCCTATCAGCCCGCTCGGCAGGCTACTACCCGGGATGGGGGTGGCAGGCAGAACATCAGTAAGGAACTGAAACAGAAATTTCGGATGCTCCGTCAGGCTCTTCGAGTCGCAAGACAAGAACAGGATGCGTTTATCAGGCGGGTGGTAGGAAGAGTAAAGGCCGACAAATGTGCTCAAACCGATGCTTTCTCCATGCAACCATGGCCCAAGAGGCGATTGATTTCGCGTTGACGGTCAATGAAGAAAAGACTGCGCCTAATCCTAAACAGCTCAGGCAGCAGATTGGGGTACACAGGAGCCCGAAGAGAGTCGACCCGAGAAGGTGACTTCTCGGCCTAAAAAGGGGAAAGGCATCAACCAGGCGCAAGTCGCCGTGCCGCATGAGGGTATCAGTCAACCGAAAATCCCTGGCAGCTGGTCAGTAAGGCAAAGCGGAAGTCGAACGCATCTCGACCCGCAAATAAAGCTAAGGACAGAGGCGAGGCATTGTTGGTACAAACTGATAAGGCAAAGTACGCTGAAGTCCTTAAATCGATGCGGGCGGCCGAAAAGCTTTCGGCGTTGGGTCAGGACGTGCGAAGCGTCAGACCGATGAAATAATCTTGGTTCTGAAACGCGGAGCGCAGACTAGTGGGACTGACTACAGGAAGTTGGCTCAAGATGTCTTGGGTGACGACGCCGAGGTGAGGTCGTTGGGGGCGGAAGTGACCATCCAGTGCAAGCAACTGGACGACGTCGTCTCTGCTGTCTTCTCGACCTCTGTACGCCTAAGAGGCGGTCCTTTGGCACGCCGGTAGCCTACCTTAGGTTACCGGTTGATGAAGCCAAAAAGTAATGGAGCGAGGGAAGTTGAAGATCGGCTGGTCAGTATGCCCAGTGAGCAAACTCCAGCCGCCTTTAGTGGCCAGGTGCTATCGTTGCTTAGAATTTTGGGATCTTAGGATTGTCCGGGATTTACTTTCCTTAATCTGAGGGAACAAAGATTCTGCCATTTCGTCTGTGAACAGCCAGTGTATAGGAAGTGTGCGCGTTTGTTTGTTTATTCGTTTTTTCTAATAAGTATGTTAAATAGAGCGACGTTAAGTGCATAAAGTTAATTAAATATTTGTTCGTCCTTAGATTAGTAGTATGTGTGCGTAGTCAGGTTTTGTGTGCGATATTTAAGTTAAAGCCAAAACTAAAAGGTAATGTGCTCGATATGTGCTGTACTGTGCTTGTACTTAAGTGTTCTGTTTAGCCGTTTGGCTATTTAATTCGCAGCAACCTCACTCGCACCCAAGCGTGCGAATTCCTTCCCCTCCATGGACGAAAGCCTTTTCAGCAACCGTCAACTCACTGGAAGCCGGACGATCTGTCAACAAATCGTCCGGGCGAGGCCTGGGGGTCCTCATCGTGGACAGGGTCCAGAAATCGGTCCGTTTCATCGTACCGCCAACCGCCATCACAAGCTGCCATCGCTGCATCACCGCTGTTAGAGCAGGCAAGCCAACCACCATCGACCAAGCAGGCGCTTGGCGTCATCGTCGCCGCTTGAGACGGGCACATTGACCACCCCCCTGAAATGAGATGTAGTTCTTGAAGCCGTCTACCGATTGGGTGGCGCTAGTGTTGCCTTTCCTATTTTAAGCTCCGTTTATACTGCCGCGAGAGAATTTGCGATTGGCGCTTTGATGTTGCATGAAGAAGAAGAAGAAGCAGAAAGATGATAATCAAAAATATTCGCACGGGAAAACACACGAAGAAATTTTTGAAACTCGTCTTTAAAATTCTAGAAGCAATTAAATTAAAAACGGTTAGCAGTACGGGGTTAGACTCGTTTTCTACTGCACAATAAACACAATATTTCAATTTCAATTTTTACTCTGTGATATCATACTTAGTACACAGTATAAGAAAAGTCCAACCCCGTACTGTTTACCATTTTTAATTAGATTGCCTCTAGAATTTCACATACGTCCCGCGCGAAAATTTTTAAATATCATCTTTCTGATTCTTCTTCTTCATGCAACATCAAAGCGCCAATTAATCACGCCGAGAATCACGCAACAATGCAAAACATCTCGTTGAATATAATTTAACAATACAACACATGCCGCTTACGCATCCGATTTCGACATACTGACTTCGTGTGTTCATTGCTTAACCGGCAATGTTTACATCCAGCACCATGTTGCAGCACCATGTTTTCGGCTTCAGGCGAGTTGTTCGTGGATGACAGCCGTTTCATGGGGGTGACATTGACCTGCCCGTAGGTCAACGACTGGGTCGGTAAGCCATCCAAAATCCGGTGAGTCCATCTAGTGGATAAAGTCTTTTTTGTGGAGTGGGGCGTCCGCTGAGGGCGCCTCGTAGTTGTTTTTTTGTCCAGTCAAAAGACTGAAGGAATGCGCCTTTAAAAGCCATTCATAAGATTTGGTGACCGTGAAAGCGTGCG
Organism: Armigeres subalbatus; assembly: GCF_024139115.2. Classification (NCBI taxonomy): domain Eukaryota; kingdom Metazoa; phylum Arthropoda; class Insecta; order Diptera; family Culicidae; genus Armigeres; species Armigeres subalbatus. The sequence goes on along the minus strand of NC_085139.1, from coordinate 303,973,469 downwards.
TGACGAATTGCCGCCGCTAGAACTTCTTGTCACCAGGAGCGCAGACTAGCCCACCGATGCGCTGCTAGGAAAGTGACGTCACATCAAGAACATTTAAAGCACATGAGCACATGAGAACTAGGCAGGGAGAGAGTAGAGAGGACGAAATCTGAACATGAATGAAAATGAGCAATGAAACCAAATGCATGTAAATCTAAAAGCTATTTCGACTCTTGTTTATAATAAATGTTAGTTCTGTCCCAATTCCCTGCTGTTTGATTGATTTATATGTGTTTTACGTCACTTCGCGTTTGTTTGTTTCGAGTCCCGTCCTCCACCATATGGGAGGGTGACGTAAGGGGCAATCAGTCCACTTTCTATGTGTTGTTTGTTGCACGACGATCGGTGGATCTCCGATGATGAGATGTTGCGTGCAGCATAACCTGTTGCATCGCATTTAAGTATGGGTGGATCCCTTACCGAATTCTCTGAGTGCCTTCTGGTTGTATAAGGACGTTGCGATAATTTGGGTAAACCCGTTCGGTCGTTGGTTCGCTAGCTAGCTGAAACGTTCCGTAAAATTCCTTTCGAGGAGATTAAATGAACTCGCCCTAAGAAGAGTCTCGTCCGGGCAACAAATCTGCCACGTGTTTAAGGGCAGATCGGCCCTGCTAGCTACAGTAAGCCGGTCGTCATAGCAGGAGATTTTAACGCTTGGGCAGTGGAGCTGGGCAGCTTTTCCACCAATCGAAGGGGTCAGGCGTTACTAGAGGCGCTAGCGAAGCTGTGCTAGTCAATGATGGTTCCGCCAGCACGTTCAGAATGAACGGGGTCGAGTCATGGATTGACGTAACGCTTGTCAGTCCTGGTCTGGCACCAGACTTGGACTGGAGGATGAACGAGGGTTACACCCATAATGATCATCTAGCAATTCGCTTCAAGATCAACTATGGCGTGCAACATCCGAGATCCAGGGATCCCTGTCAGATCCCTGGGTGGAGAACCAATCACTTCGACAGCGAAGTTTTCACCGCGGCCCTGGGACTGGATGCCACCCCTGAAGTTCTAAGCGGGGACGCGTTGGTAGCTGTCTGATCACGCGCGTGCGACGCCACTATGCCGAGGAAAGCCCTGCCAAGAAATGGCAGACACCCGGTATACTGGTAAAGTTCCGAGATTGCGGCCCTTCAGTCAGGCTGCCTCAAGGCTAGACGAAGGATGCAACGTGTCCGCACCGAGGATGAAAGAGCGGACCGCCGTGAAGTGTTTCGAGCTGCGAAACTGGCCTTTAACAAGGCCATCAAGAGCAGTAAGAGAGCGTGTTTCGACAACCTATGCGAAGGAGCCAACGTGGGGTGACGCCTACAGGATAGTGATGGCCAAGACCAAAGGGAGCTTTTTACCCCCTGAACGGTCCCCGGATAGGTTGGCGAGGATTATCGAGGTACTCTTCCCGTCCCGAGCCACAAGTCCCTGGCCTCCTGCACCGCAAGCCAATATGGGTGCGGCCGAAATGGTGGCTCCGGTGACGAACGAAGAGTTACTCGCGGTGGCCAAATCCCTGGTAACGAACACAGCTGCAGGGCCTGATGGAGTTCCGAACAGCGCTCTCAAGGCAGCAATCATAGCGAACCCGAACATGTTCAGGCTAGCTATGCAAAGATGCCTAGATGAGTGTAGATTTCTCGAAAGATGGACGCCGGGCGACCCAATCTGTCTTACATATAGACACGACGGGCAAGTTGCAAGGATCATCCTCAACAGGCTGACCCCGTACTCAAAGGGTATGAACGGACTGTCAAGCAATCAGTTCGGTTTTTGCAAGGGTAAGTCCACGTTGGACGCTATTAACTCGGTGGTAAAGACTACCGAGATAGCGATCTAACAGAAAAGGCGAGGTATTCGATACTGTGCGTTAGTGACACTTGATGTGAATAACGCATTCAACAGCGCAAGCAATGTAATAGTTAAACACATATCATTACATAGTAAACTAAACGATTTTCAAAAAGATATGGAAATGCTAATATCATCTTCCAAACTTAGACGTACAAGAAGTAAAGTGTGAATTTTTTTTCGCCGAAACTAACATTATTAAAGTCATTAGAATCAATTATAGCATTTATCATATTTGGCATATAATTCGCCCAATTTATCCAACACATCTTGTTTTCTAATTGTCTAAATATGACCAATCTGTCGAACTGGCAGCCAATTGAAGATGATTGCCCAAATTATTCAATATACCAAATTTGTTTGATTGGACGTATCGAGTTTTTAGGTGGATATAATGATGCATTTGCTCAAGACATGATCGATGACGATCAACGAATGAATAAATGTACGCCAGGGAACACATGATGAAAATCAATTTAAAAATTAATCATGTTGAGACATTGAATTATTGAACATAATTTGAACGGCTTGTTTTGCATAGTCTATTTGAGGAAGAATAGATTAGATTTTCGTACGGAGGTAGTTCGTCTATCCTTATACACCATACACAGTCGTTGAATATTCCAAACTTTTTGCTGTGTACTTTTATGTTTCCCTGTTTTTGTAAACAATTTTATACTGCCCTAAAGGTGACCTTATGTATCGAATCATGCGAAGGAACTTGATTCCCACGCTTTGGAGCATAAGGTTATAAGTATCTGATCAACTATCCCAAACCGGAAAACCGTACTCAAATACAGGAAAGACAGTTTAAGCTTGTTCTTTAACGAAAGAGTCGACATGCGGTTGATAAGGTTTTTAAGACAGTTCAACTAAGAAAACATGCGACATTCCTAATGCTAATTAAATTATCGGCAATGGGTGGAGCTGTGCGAACGGTAATCTCTCTCGTATGGATGCAATCCTTTAGCAGCAAAACGTGACATAATTGTTTATATGACGGTCGTCGCGTCAACATCCTTGACTCTTTTCTTTTTCGTTCGGCCAAACCTGTTACGAGCATTGGCACATAAAGGCCCAGCCAGCCGGGTCCCACTTATTGCATAATTGAAAAAACTTTCTTCCTCGACCGTTGAACTTTCCAGCCTACCCAAAACCTAAAGTGCATTTCTGCTGCGCCTTGGAGTCTATCCGGTTCGTGGCTCATCGCGCGCGCGCGGACATGAGGTAAGGAACATCTTCGATCGGTGCAAGTTTTTATTTTCGCGGTACCTGCCTCGTTGCGGCAGTGGACAACGCTTTTGCAACCGATGATGACGCTATAAAGAAGCTACATTTCATCCGTGTGCTAGTCTCGGACCCAGACAGAGGAACCCCCGGGCTAAGTAGGTGGAAGCAACGTCCATCTGACTGTCGCCATCGGGCTGGGGCTATCGATCGTTGGCATCGATGCAGTATTGGATACCGACCCAAGACCGGTAAAGTTCCAACCGTGTAATGTAAGCAGTGACTACATTTTAAGATACTTAATCGGAAAAGATGCAACCGAGCTGCCAGCGTTGTGGGATGATGAATGCAACATGTGCATTGTGCATCTTGAAGGTGCAGTACCCAGTAGTGGTGACAGCGTCTCAGCAGGGCCTCTGGGATTACGTACAATTATTTTCAATCGAATTGTGCTGTATGTACCCAAGTCACGAATTCATAGTTCACATCCATACACATATGGTGATATAATTTTCTGTATGACCTACTTATACACCGGTAGTTTGAGGCTGTAGAATGAGCTTACGAATAAAGATAATTGAAAATCTTTGTTTTAGTTGACCTTTATTATGAAACATTTAAATATCTTTACCGATTGATCAATCCAGCTGATTTTGTTTTTAAATCATTGGAAATTACGAGGCCATCCTCAGAGCTGGCAGCAATCAATGCCACCCTAAATAGTGGATTTAGTAACCAACGCTGACGAAAAAAGAGACCAAATACCGTGGACCCCCGATAATTTGAACGCTACCTCATTCAAATTAACGGGGTTCATTATTAATTTGAACTTCTGGTTACTCTATTTGCATCAGAAAAACTGGTTTCTGGCTGCTCTCTTTGCTGGTTTGTTTTGATTCTGCGTTCCATTTCACGATGTTCCATTTTTGTTTTCTCGATTCCATGTGCTAAATGACGTTTGAACCATTTTTAATTTGAACGATGTTCAAACGAACGGGGTTCAAATTAAAAAGTGTTCAGATTAGAAGCGGTCATATTATCGGGGGTCCACGGTAGTTACTTTGAATTACAGAAAAGTGATCAAATACTGACTTTCAGTTATAGAAAAAGTTTAACAACTAAGAATCTCTTTATAAAAATCTGTATTATTTTCGATTTTATTCTTTTTAAAAAAGGAAGTTTTAAATTACACTGGAGTAAATTTTTTGCAAGCAAAAGTTTCCCAAAAATCTAAAAAGTCGTTTATTTACGCAGAAACAATTCTACATAGTTCACGATTTGTTTATACGAGCAATGACAATCATTTGCGAAAAAACAACACCATTGAATAAAAAGTTTTCTTGAACTTGGTTCACGAAATTTTTTATCAAATTACCAGAGTGAATTTGACAGCTGATTCAGTATGGGAGAAATTTCACTTTTCCGTAAGGAAAATTGACAACTCCATTTACCAGTAGGCGTTATTAGCGTTACGGAATTTTCTTATACTTGTCAGCTTGTCATCAGTACGGCTCAAGGAATTGCAGTAGCAGAATTGTGACTATTCCGTGTCCTATCTATTGGCACAGTACTTTTCAGCAGCATACTAGCCTTTAAGTCCCAAAACAAATCTAAATGCCTTAATGAAAATGGACCCGTGCGCCGCTTGCATATTTACCAGTTTGGAGGCGTGATACATCATTTTCAGACTGCGGCGGCGGCGGCGTGGCGGCATCACTACGGTGGTGATCGGAAACGGCGGAGTGGCGTGGATCGGCGAGAACTAATTTAGAGCGTCAAAAATTCTCCAGAATTTTTTCAGAACCTCCTCATCAAGTTCTTTGGGAAGTTTCTCCAGGAATTCCTTCGGAAGTTTCTTTAGGAGTTCCTTCAGGTGTTCCTCCAAGAGCTCATCCGGAAGCTCCTCCAGGAGTTCTTCTCGAAGTTCCTCCAGGAGTCCTTCTCGAAGTTTCTCCAGGAATTCATCCGGAAGTTCCTCCAGGAATTCCTCTCGAAGTTTCTCCAGGAATTCCTCTCGAAGTTTCTCCATGAATTCCTCCGGAAGTTTTTCCAGGAATTCCTCCGGAAGTTCCTCCAGGAATTCCTCCGGAAGTTCCTCCAGGAATTCCTCCAGAAGCTCCTCCAGGAATTCATCCGGAAGTTCCTCCAGGAATTCCTCCGAAAGTTCCTCCAGGAATTCCTCCGAAAGTTCCTCCAGGAATTCCTCCGGAAGTTCCTCCAGGAATTCCTCCGGAAGTTCCTCCAGGAATTCCTCCGGAAGTTCCTCCAGGAATTCCTCCGGAAGTTCCTCCAGGAATTCCTCCGGAAGTTCCTCCAGGAATTCCTCCGGAAGTTCCTCCAGGAACTCCTCCGGAAGTTCCTCCAGGAATTCCTCCGGAAGTTCCTCCAGGAATTCCTCCGGAAGTTCCTCCAGGAATTCCTCCGGAAGTTCCTCCAGGAATTTCTCCGGAAGTTCCTCCAGGAATTCCTCCGGAAGTTCCTCCAGGAATTCCTCCGGAAGTTCCTCCAGGAATTCCTCCGGAAGTTCCTCCAGGAATTCCTCCGGAAGTTCCTCCAGGAATTCCTCCGGAAGTTCCTCCAGGAATTCCTCCGGAAGTTCCTCCAGGAATTCCTCCGGAAGTTCCTCCAGGAATTCCTCCGGAAGTTCCTCCAGGAATTCCTCCGGAAGTTCCTCCAGGAATTCCTCCTGAAGTTCCTCCAGGAATTCCTCCGGAAGTTCCTCCAGGAATTCCTCCGGAAGTTCCTCCAGGAATTCCTCCGGAAGTTCCTCCAGGAATTCCTCCGGAAGTTCCTCCAGGAATTCCTCCGGAAGTTCCTCCAGGAATTCCTCCGGAAGTTCCTCCAGGAATTCCTCCGGAAGTTCCTCCAGGAATTCCTCCGGAAGTTCCTCCAGGAATTCCTCCGGAAGTTCCTCCAGGAATTCCTCCGGAAGTTCCTCCAGGAATTCCTCCGGAAGTTCCTCCAGGAATTCCTCCGGAAGTTCCTCCAGGAATTCCTCCGGAAATTCCTCAAGGAATTCCTCCGGATGTTCCTCCAGGAATTCCGCCGGAAGTTCCTCCAGGACCTCCTCCGGAAGTTCCTCCAGGAATTTAGCCGGAAGTGCCTCCAGGAATTCCGCCGGAAGTTCCTCCAGGAAGTTCCTCCAGGAACTCCTCTGGAAGCTCCTCCAAGAATTCCCCCGAAAGTTCCTTCAGGAATTCCTCGGAAAGTTCCTTCAGGAATTCCTCCGGAAGTCTTTCCAGGAATTCTTCCGGAAGTTCCTCCAGGAATTCCTCCGGAAGTTCCTCCAGGAATTCCTCCGGAAGTTCCTCCAGGAATTCCTCCGGAAGTTCCTCCAGGAATTCCTCCGGAAGTTCCTCCAGGAATTCCTCCGGAAGTTCCTCCAGGAATTCCTCCGGAAGTTCCTCCAGGAATTCCTCCGGAAGTTCCTCCAGGAATTCCTCCGGAAGTTCCTCCAGGAATTCCTCCGGAAGTTCCTCCAGGAATTCCTCCGGAAGTTCCTCCAGGAATTCCTCCGGAAGTTCCTCCAGGAATTCCTCCGGAAGTTCCTCCAGGAATTCCTCCGAAGTTCCTCCAGGAATTCCTCCGGAAGTTCCTCCAGGAATTCCTCCGGAAGTTCCTCCAGGAATTCCTCCGGAAGTTCCTCCAGGAATTCCTCCGGAAGTTCCTCCAGGAATTCCTCCGGAAGTTCCTCCAGGAATTCCTCCGGAAGTTCCTCCAGGAATTCCTCCGGAAGTTCCTCCAGGAATTCCTCCGGAAGTTCCTCCAGGAATTCCTCCGGAAGTTCCTCCAGGAATTCCTCCGGAAATTCCTCCAGGAATTCCTCCGGAAATTCCTCCAGGAATTCCTCCGGATGTTCCTCCAGGAATTCCGCCGGAAGTTCCTCCAGGAACTGCTCCGGAAGTTCCTCCAGGAACTCCTCCGGAAGTTCCTCCAGGAATTTCCTCGGAAGTTCCTCCAGGAGTTTAGCCGGAAGTGCCTCCAGGAATTCCGCCGGAAGTTCCTCTTGGAATTCCGCCGGAAGTTCCTCTTGGAAGTTCCTCCAGGAACTCCTCCGGAAGCTCCTCCAGGAATTCCCCCGGAAATTCCTCCAGGAATTCTTCCCTTAGTTTCTCCAGGAATTCCGCCGGAAGTGCCTCCAGGAATTCCTCCGGAAGTGCCTCCAGGAATTCCTCCGGAAGTCTTTCCAGGAATTCTTCCGGAAGTTCCTCTAGGAATTCCTCCGGAAGTTCCACCATGAATTAGTTAGGAAGCTTCTCCAGGAGTTCCTAAGAAAGTTTCTTCAAGATTTTCTCCGGAAATTCCTACAGCAATTCCGCCGGAAGGTTCTCCAGGAATTTTTCCAGAAGTTTTTTAAAAAATTCCTCCAGAGCTCCTCCTCAATGATTTCCTTTAGAAGTTAGTCCAAGAATTCCTCAGAATTTTTTTCCAGAAATTCTTCCAAAGGTTCCACCAGAAATTAGTAGGTAACTTTCTCCAGGAATACCTCCATAAACGTTCTTGGGAATTTTTAAGATTTTTTCGGATAGTCCCGTAGAATGTCCGCCAGTTTTTCCTCCAGAAATACCTCCAAGTATTCTTTATAAATTACTTTGAGAAATCTTCAGAAATTTCTATTGTAATCCTTTCGAATCTCATATATGACTTCTAAAGCAACTTCCACCCACCCCCAGGAATTCTTCCAGAAATATCTTCAAGAGTTTTCCTTGGACTACTTATGGAATTTATAGAAAACGACTTGGTGAGCGTCGGGCGCATTCGAGAATGGAGAGATGCGGCCTTGAAGCGTGTATTGTCAAATAGTTGATTCAGTGTTATCTGTTTAGGTGTGAGCTAAACAAATGAATGAATTTATGAAAATTCCGTTGCGAGTTCTTCTTGTATATTTTGATAATCCAAAATATCCTCCAGAAATTCCTCCAGGTATTTCCTAAAGCATTCCACCAAGCAGCCTCCTATAGAATCGTTTAGGTGCCATAAGAGATATTCGGCGGGTTGAAAAAAATTTATACGGTGGCGCGCCGCTACATTTTTGACGGCGGCGGCGGGTAGAGGCGTGCGTCGGTCTGGCGCCGGTGATGTTTGCCACAATTTTGGTCGGTGGCGGTGACATTTTTGGCGTCACGCCGAAAGCCATTTTAGCCGGTGGCGTGAATCGGCGTGAAGATTATCCTACGTTCGTTTCTTGAAGATTTCTTCTGCATTTTTTCAGGATGTTATCGAAACTTCAAAGGGAGAAACATTTGAATTTCGTTGGACAATTTTTATGAACTTCTCTCGAAAATTCTGAGCTTCTCCAAAATATATTCATTTGAAAATTATTTTGAGCATTTTTTGGAATTTCCAAAAAAAAAACTGTTTGGTATTTCCGTGGGAATTTCTTTTGAATTTACGTGAAAAAATCTTCACAATTTTCAAGAAAAATTGTTCCAAGTTTCTTCATATTTTCCGGGGAAGTAAACATCATCAAAAACAATTATTTCAACTGCAAATTGTTCGAAATTTTCCTAAGAAATTCATTGGAATTTACACAGGATTTTGTTATACTTCTATGGAAAATAATTCGGAATTTCCTAGGTGAATTTTACAACATTTGAACTAAATTTGTTCAGAATGTCCAAGTGATTTTTTATATATTTTTATATTTTTATATATTTTTGGTAAACTGTCCGGTATTTTAACAAGAAAATCGGAATTTTGGAGAAATTTTTCAGATAATTCTTTGTATTGTCCATAAGAAATTCTTCGGAAGTTCAATGGAAAATTATTAAAAAAAGGAAGGGTCGTTTGGCCGAAAATCATTTGGCGGAAAGCCATTTGGCCGAATAATACGTTAAGTCGAAAATCATCAAGTCGAATTGCATTTGGCCGAAATGAACGTTTGGGCGAAACAGTTATACAACGGAAAACAGTTTGGCCAAAAATTTCATTTAGACAAAGCGACATACGGCCGAATTGATAATTTGGCCGAAAAAGCACTAACACGCTCCATAAAAAGCACGGAAAAAAGTATTTTCGATCACTTTTTATCAGCCGATTGTATTGCATCAAAGCCTATTCGATGCGGAACATTATTTGCTGTACAAAATGAACCAGATCGTGCGACGCATTCCAAGGTTGTGACCAAAATGATCACCATCGGAAAGCACAGGGCTTAACCTTTCCGTTCCTGACGACTGTTTTTAAATGCTTTAAAAAATAAAACTGCTGTTAAAACCACATTCCATGACCGATTCCTTCGCAACAAGTTGCATTCGATCCGGATGAGTCCCAATTTTTTAATTCATATCAGATTTGGTTCAATCCTCATTTCAGAATTATTCCAAAATTCGTCGGGGACAGTTGTCCGCAGTAAGAGTGGCCATTTACCAATTGTCAACACAGGTCGTGTGACACCTCAAACATCATGAATTCACAAAACATTGATCGGATTGATATTTTTAGGGTTCCTGGCCCACTCGGGCTCAATCCGGCTACAATTCGGGGTACCTCTGGGATGGCCATTTCCTAAACTGAGACAAAATAGGTCGTGCGACACTTTAAACTGCTTGATTTCATAAAACAATGAAGGTGTCTCACTTTTCACTCATCATTACCCATTTCTTATTTCTCCCTTCTCATTATTTAATTCTTACTTCTCGATTACCATCAATTACTTCAATTATTATTAATTACTTCACATTTTTCACGTACACTTTCGTTTGGCCAAACGCCCGAACGAGTCATGTGGCGGTGGCCAGACTCGTTTTACAAACGAAATATACGGTCACATGACTCATTCGGCTAAAGAACATTTTTGGTCATATCACCTGTTCGACCAAACGACAATTTCAGCCGTATGATCGACCCGTGAAGTCAAATGACATTTTCGGTCAAATGACAATGGCTCTTTCTGCCAAACGACCGTTTCGGCCAAATGACATTTTTAGCCAAACGACGTTTTCGAACATACACTGATGAAAACCCAATCAATACATTTATGTGTGGTACACAAATTTTAATTATGGCGTTTTCCGAATGATGATTATAAAAATTTACATACAGTGCATTAAAATGTACTGTCTTGAACTGTAAATCTGTTGATTGTCACATATTGCATGTCATGTAATGGTCATGTAATACAAATTATTATAGCATGACAGAAAAAAATTTCATGAGCTACCTGACATTTTTCTATGCGGCATATATTTTTTTATTATTCCTTTCTTTATTTATTCAGGCACTCTGTGTTACATAACCGCTACTGTGCCGAGATCTACTGTGATATTCTGCTGTGCAGAATCCACACAGAATCTATTTTTAGATTTCCATTACTCATTATCGTTGTCGTTGCCAGTCCATCTCATCGTGAGTCCATTGTGTCCGTTTGTCCATGTCGTGTATCCAATGATCGTTGCATTGTTCGGTTGCCTGCCATTTATCCGGGTAACGTTGGAGGAAGAACAAGTTGTCAGTCGTCATCAGGCAGCCGTGACGGTAAGGCGCGTCTCCCAAACGCCACCGTATGGACTGCGGATCCGGCGACTGACGAGGGTTTTGGTGGATGGGCTGTGAATCGAACCCATGACCATCCGCTTGTAAAGCGAACGTGTAGCCAACTACGCTACGGACCCCCCTATGCGACATAATATGTGTCACAAATGAAACTAATGGAATATAATTTTGAAGGTGATGAATGCAGCTATGAATGAGCTAAATATTTGATAATAATAAAGTTAATTATACGCTGAGCTCTCTTTTTGTGCATTTTTTACGCGGATTGTAGGATCTTTAAGTTCAATCAAAGCTAATTTACTATTTTTCGAGTATTGGCCACCCGAAATGAACAATAATTACATTATTATAAAAACTCAATTTACACATATATACAGCAAGTGAAAGATTCAAAAAAAGATGAATGATTTACGAGTTTTTAATTTATCCAAAATGTTGTTTCTTTCACTCAAGTAAAAACCACGAGAAACCGATTTCGTTGAGCCGTTTCTTATGTTTATTTTAAAATTCACGTTCGCGGACTATCGATATTGATTTATTAGCTTTCTTTGTCGTGCATCTCAAAATCAATTAGGCCCATTTGAAAAAGGTTCCAACCAATATGACCATAACCTGTGTCGAAAGTATTTATTGCTAATATTGTGTACATGGTTTGATCTGTTTCAGATACCCAGCGTGGAGAAATTGTAACGTTTTACGTTTGTTACCGTTTTAAATTTACGTAAATTTCCGTAGCTTCAGACATTTTTATCTTTTTAAGCAAAATCAAGTGTAAATAAGTTTTTGAAAATAGTTTTACGTGTCGTCTATTTTAGTTGAATTTAATATTTGTAGTTTTTGACGTTTTTTTTTCTTTTTAAGTAAAATAATGTTTAAATTAAAATTGAATTCGATACGTGTCAACGAGAAAGCAATTCGTCGACATGGTTTGTGTCTCGGCTAAATGTTGTGATGTTTGATGAACGATACTTTGTAATGTTCTATGTAGTAAAGTTAGCTCGAAGTTTCCGAAGGCACGAACTCTATGTCGCCATTTGAAACTTAAATTGGCATTGGCGCAATTGCTAAATAATGGGTTGATTGTTGTAGAAGGTTTCTTGTTCAAGAACAAACTCAAACTCGGTCATTTCGCTTCCATAGCGGCTGGCAGTTAGAAGGTTTGCGAGTTTAAGAGTTTTATTTAGAGAATTTGAGTAAAGTTTAGTTCGTCGAGGCAATTAAAGTCATTGGAGTGATTTTGTACGTGATGGTAATTAGTTTTTCGTTTATTCTGTAGATTTTATTCTGTTGTCGGTGTAGCCGACTTTCGCAAATTTCAATTTTAAATAATATAGTGTACCAAAAGGTTATTTTTGTCGAACTACTCGTTGTATGTTTAAATGTTAATTTATGTTTCGCGTTGGACTTCCAGCGCGTGGCGCTTTTTTTTGGTACGGGCTGGAATTTCGGAGTCGACGAAAAGGGTTTGCGGCATTTCCGCCGTTTTATCGTTTGGAGGAGTTTTTATTGTTCGTGAAGTCCGCGCGCTCGTCAAGGCCCGCCCTTCGGTGTAGCGAAACAGAATGTGGTGAAGTTTCGTCAAAGAGAGAAGCGAAAAGTGAACCGTCGATCGCCAATCAATCGACGCTGGTCCAAAACGTTCCGAACCCTCGAGCCGTTCGGAGAGCTCGGCGCGTGGAATACGTCGCCAATTGCGTACCACAGTGCCGGATTGGAACCGAAGACGAGGGTTCATTTCATCACGGGCGGTCATAGCCGTAAAAGCGAAGCCGTGCGGAGGTACGTTGGCCCTTGTCCGGAGGGGAAAATCAACCCGGGAAGCGCGACGTCCGTCGACGCAGTTCTCACGAGAAAATCGGAGGCCTTCCGTCCAGCCGCCACCCACTTCGCAACTTTAGTTCGGCCATATTTGCACGGGCTCATCAGCTGCGCACCATCCTGCAGCTAGGCGATTCTTCTGTCGCCGCCATCGCCACGGACAGGTTCGCCGCCATCGTTCCGAACCGGTTCGCCGCCATCGCGCCGGCGAAACCCAGCAAGTCGACGAAAAAGAAAACCTGCGCAGGTATGTGACTAGTGTGTAGACATGGCCATGATCTAGATATACATTTCCATATCCGTACCAATTCCAAAAGTGTTCAACCCGAAACAAATAAACCCCCATGAGTTGTAAGTAAGAAGATCAAGTTTTTTTAGTTGGAGTAATCGCTGAAAGATCACTCCGTTCGCTTTTCCGTTCCGTTCCGTTGACTACGTTGATTACACGCTTTGCATAATTTCTGCCGGGATTTATTGGCGGGTTGGATGAGTTTGAGGGTAACATAACTTGGGAGGTTGCCAAATTGGAGAAGCACTTGGTGCAAAGCAATATTGTAAGTTTCAGCCAGCGACCGTTCGAGTGACCCCTGAGGAGAGAAGTCGAGTGTTAGTCGGGCAAAAGAACTCGACCGGTGGTCTTCCGGATCCCGGAAGTGGCGCTTAAGCCACCCGTGAATCATAAACCTCGAGCTGAAGCTACGAACGGTTACAAAATGCTCATATAAATTTTCAAAAAAATATATGGACCGTGAACATTAGCCATACTCCTCCTCCCCCCAAAACTGCCCACGTGGTATATGGACGGCCCCTAATAAGTACTTGTAATATCAGAAAATAATAATTTATTCATTTTTTGAAAATGGTTCAACTGATTAACGTTACCCCGGCGATCAAAGCTTCCCCGATTACGGTACCGTTGAACAAGTTCTCCAAAACATGTGCCAGTCAAAATATGCCGACCGTCTAAGCAATCTTCACAACGAAGAAAATTACTTGCCAGACATATGGTGGGTGTATCATTGGTCTATTCCCATTTTTCACAAAATGTGATAATAAAACACCGTGTGATAGTATATCTTACTTTAAAAAATGTGTGGTGAAGTGGGGCTAAAGTTTACTTTTTTATCAAATTAATTAATTTTACTTGCCAGTACTTTGCTATATCACTTAAATTCTGTAAGATGTGTTTAGATGCTGCTACTGAGTCTTAAACAACAATTAAAACTATTCTTTTCCCTAAAACTGGACCAATTAAATTCAATACTTTTTTTTGTTTCAAAAAAACAACACAATACACCAGGCCAGAACAGTTCGGCTCGTTTCACTAGAAAACACGTCAAAAACGATTATACAAATTTCGCTAATATGTATTACCAGATTTTGTTCAAAAATATTCTAGAAATATAATTTTTTATTTAGATTAGATAATCTAAAACAGATTAAAAATAAACATGGGTCGAATAGTTAAAATATTAAATTATTTAAAGGAATTTTTTAGAATTTTATTTATTAACTTTATTATTATTATTTTTTAATTTTAATGGCACGGGAAATGTTGGGTAAAGCATTGGTATTTCGCGTACCTGAAGGAATAAAATAGACCCCATTTCGCGGTCCTTAGCCTCTTACCCAGCAACTTCTATCCCTACCTCCCCGTGGTACTGGCCGGGATACGAGCAACCTTAGGAGAGATCGGGTAACCAGTCCCGTTGGGAACTATGGTCGTATGCTGACAGGGAAGGGGGGGTTGTTCCTCTCCGGAGGTACAAATCTTACTGAGCGTCTGTTCTCCATGTCAGGATCGGCTCACAACAGCGTCTGTTCTCCATGTTAGGGGCGGCTGATCATCGTCCGAGTGCCAGCGAGGGACTCTAAGTGAAACTGTGCACCATGGTCCACCGGGAATAAGAAGGAATGGTCCTCCGAAAATTTAGGGGGTTTGGTGTCATGACTTGCAAGCCAGCATTTAAAAAACATACGCAACGAACAATCAACAAGAGAATAAGGACTGGAACCATCGGCGAAGACCACTGCAACGAAAAGCGACTAACGATTGGAAACTCAGTTCGTGGAACTGCAAATCTCTCAACTTCATCGGAAGCACACGCATACTCGCCGATGTGCTCAAGGATCGTGGATTCGGCATCGTAGCGTTGCAGGAGGTTTGTTGGAAGGGATCAATGGTGCGAACGTTTAGATGTAATCATACCATCTACCAGAGCTGCGGCAACACACATGAGCCGGGAACAGCTTTCATAGTGATGGGCGACATGCAAAGGCGCGTGATCGGGTGGTGGCCGATCAATGAAAGAATGTGCAGATTGAGGATCAAAGGCCAGTTCTTCAACATCAGCATAATCAACGTCCATAGCCCTCACTTCGGAAGCACTGATGATAAGGACGCATTCTACGCGTAGCTGGAACGTGAGTAGCCACGACGTCAAAATAATCATAGGAGATTTGAACGCTCAGGTTGGCCAAGAGGAGAAGTTTAGACTGACTATTGGGAAGTTCGGCACTCACCGGCTGACGGACGAAAACGGCCTAGGACTAATTGATTTCGCCGCCTCCAAGAATATGGCCATTCGCAGCACTTACTTCCAACACAGCCTCCCGTGTCGGTATACCTGGAGATCACCACTGCAGACAGAATCACAAATCGACCCCGTTCTGATTGATGGACGGCACTTCTCCGACATTATCGACGTCTGGACATATCGTGGCGCTAACATCGACTATGACCACTATCTAGTGAGGGTTACACATCGCTCAAAACTATCCGTCATCAACAATAATGTTCGGTACCGACGACCGCCGCGGCACGACCTATAGCGACTGAAGCAACCTGATGTCGCCACTGCATACGCGCAGCATCTCGAGGCAGCGTTGCCGGAAGAGGGTGAGCTCGATGGGGCCCCTCTTGATATAGAATGGGAGCATCTTGACGGACGAACGTGTGGTGATCGAAAGGTGCAAGCAGCACTACGAGGAACATTTGAATGGCGCTGAGAGTACAGGCAGTGAAAGTCAAGGCAGCGGAGGAGATGACTACGTAGGTTCAGCGGACGATGGAAGCCAACCAGCCCCCACCTTGAGGGATGTTAAGGATGCCATCCAACAGCTAAAGACCAATAAAGCAACTGATAAGGTATGGTATCGGAGCTGAGCTCATCAAGATGGGCCCTGAAAAGCTAGCTACTTACCTGCACAAATTGATAGTCAGAATCTGGGAAACTTAACAGCTACCGGAGGAGTGGAAGGAAGGGTTTATATGCCCCATTTATAAGAAAGGCGACAAGCTGGAGTGTGAGAACTTTCTAGCGATCACCATCCTCACCACCCTCACCATTATGGACGCGAACAGCTTCCCTGGGAAGCTTACCAGACTGATCAAAGCAACGGTGGATGGTGTCGAGACCGATATCCCAATAAATTTGAATTTAAACTGATTACGGTCGTACAGCTTCTGTCTAATAAGAAATGATTTGGCGCGTAAATAAGAATTGTGGTTCCAATAGCATCATATGGGGGCATCGGGAGAGACTCGGTGCAATGTGTACAAACCATACACGACCATCGATGATTCTCCGAAATGATGAACATCGATCGCTAGAACTAATTAAGTATTAGCCGAAAAATAAATATGCGTATCGTTGCCTCCGTTTATGCCAGTCTCGGTAACAGTGACTTTCATTCAATGCCCGAGCCATCCCCAGAAAGGATGTACGGCAAAAACGGACGCTTCGATAATTTAATTATTCTCAAATGGCCCTCACATTCTTTAACACCTTTCAAATCATTTTCACACTTGTCGCTGCCTAGCGATAACATTCGGACTCCGTTTCTTTCCCATCTGCTTTCGCACATACACTGCTCCCTTCCTCTAAACGAGCAGCATTGCCAATAAAATTGCATTTAAACTGATTACGGTCGTACAGCTTCTGTCTATTAAACATAAATAATTGTTTAGATCAACCGTTTTTTAAACTGTTAAAATAGAATTGAAAATGGCAATGCAGTTAGAATGATATAATAATAAAACAGTAATCCCAATCATTTACTTCCACTTCACATTATTCCCATTCCTCCAAGCATGGTTTTTTGTCAGTGTTTTCTCGTTTTATCAAACGTTTCCTCATGTTATATATATGGGAGTTAATATAATTCTCTGTTTCTTTCATAAGTATGTGGCCAACTAATCATTCCTCCCGTTCCTCAGCGTTCGCAAGGACGTGGCCAGGAAAAATCTAGACGATTTTTTTAAATGTCTTGCTTCCAGATTAGCCTTATCTTTATCTATGGGAATGAAAGGAAGCGATACTAGATACACTCTTACGATTATCAAACCTTTCCACCTACAAGTTTGTGAGAATCTCTTAACGCTAATGCTAACTCAAAGCATAATATAAAGGTAAATACTATTTGCGCAGATTTCCGCAAAACGCTCATAATATCCCCAAAAGGATATGGAAATAGGCTTCGATATAAGCCCAATTCGACATGCGTGCGATTGCGTGCTTATAATTCAAAATCAGGTTGAACAACATAATGTTTGCGCCATACATTTTACAAGCAAATTAGAAAAAAAAACAACTTTAATTTACTATTGGATCGACATGGTGCACTGCAATTTTTATTCAATCTTCATGAAATTTTGAGGAAAGACATTTCAAACACCATAGAAAATTATAAAAATACTTTCGAAGCTTAACACTCAACCATTTTTCACTTTTTCCGCCTTGGCAGCACAGTACGTCGTTTGGTCGAGTAGGACATAAGGCCGGAAATGTCGTTTGGTCGAATTGGTTATTTTGCACAAAGGGCCAATTGGCCGAAAATGTCATTTGGTCTAACGACCAAATGTTGATTACTGAAAGGTTAACCCATCCTCTCTGCCAAACGACCAAATAACCTTTTCGGCCAAACGATTGTTTCGGCCATATAGCCAGTCGGCCGTACGTACGGCCCTAACAGTTCATTTGGCTGGAAATGTCATTAGCCCAAAATAACGCTTGGTTTTAGCCCGAAAATGTCCTTTCTGCATGAAAACCATTTAGGCCAAACGGCATTTTCTATCAACTGACCTATTCGGCTTTTTTTTTTGGCAAAATTACTAATTCGGCCGAACGGAACTTTCGGCAGAATGCTTGTTTCGACTAAATTATTCTTTCTGCCATACGAGCATAACGGCCAATTGGGCTGTTCGGCATACTGTTTTTTAGCGGAAGGAACTGATCAACCAAATGACATTTTCAGTCAAATAATGTTGAACTAAATGGGCTTCAGCCAAATGGTTTGTTTGGTCAAACGACATATTAGTCCAAATAACTTTCAACCTTTCCTTACCAACAAAAAAAAATCTCTGGAGTTCAACGTGATGTTCTAGGGATCAATCGGAAAAATCTACGGAAATTCCACTGAATATTCGGAATTTCGACGAAAAATTCTGCGGACCTCTTCAAATTTGAATCGGCGTGAAAAATTATAGATCAACGGCGATCAAATTTCAAACAGCGGCGCTCTAAGCAAAAATGTTGGCGGTGGCGGCGCACCAAAAACTGTCGGCCGCAGCGCACAACTCTAGCGGCGGGTAAGAAACGGCAACATGACGCGGCGCCGCACAGGTCTAAATAAAAAATTTCTTTGAATTACCAATAAAACAAATGTTTTGGCGAATCAAATTCAAAATTACCAAAATATTCACTCCCCACAGTTATGAAACACTTGACGACGTTCTAAATATTCAATTACTTCTACAACGCCCCAAAAATAACCAATTGTAGATATTAATACATCAAAATCGTTGTTAGGATCTAAGCTTTCGATCCGCTATGTAATATTTAATCTTAAATAGGTTTGATTAAGGAAAATTACTGAACTTCCAATCGATGATAGCAAATCATCATATTATGGAACACTTTGTGTCAAACATGACGGCGAATGTAAACAACCCTGTTTTAATGCAAATATTAGTTACAAATTCGTTCATACATGAGAACCACCAATGCAATTGCTGCAATATGAAACCAACTTACAATTGTTGCGTTTGATCGTGGATGTCAAAACAAAAAAAATTAAGGAGCGATTTATACAGGAAATACTAAAGTGTTTCATAACCGTAGGAAAATATTGTCGTGGTCACAATTATGGAACACTGATAAAATCAAATTTCTTCGAATAAATCAAATATAAAGCTTTCAAGCATTCAAAGTAGTCAAATGTAAGATGACTTTGATAAAAAGTTTGTAGACCAAAATTAAAATAACCACCTCAGACTTAGGATTAGAAACTTGAGATCACAACCTTGATGTCCAATGTCCATACAAGAATGTCAATTTTTGCAACTTAAAATCCTAACTCTCAAACAAGAATAAAATTTGAATAACTAATTCGAAGCAAGGCATTTTTTCATTAGATGGTTGTATTAATGTCCATAACAACGATTTCGATCTTCAGCACAAACCTTGGTAACTTACCCAACATGAAGAATTGCCAATTCTTCATCTTGCATCGTTAGCTGGAATGGAATGCAATAAAAATCGTTTCACGCTTGATGGCGAACCTAAATTCCTCCGCTTTTTGTGGTCTCGGTTTCACTCCCAAATGAGGAAAATCAAGAATCAATCAAATTTCGCTCCCTTGCCTTGTCCGTTACATCTCCATGGTGGCAATACTCGAATTGGCTTAGTGCAATCTCACTCTGTTGCACCAAAACCAGAGAAGCGCATAACGAACGACCGACCGTTTCGATCTTTGCCCTTATTGAGGAAAACTGTTCACCGTAACAACGAAGTCGATATTTGCATCTAGCCAAGATTCCACCTCGCTCGAGGAAGCCCTACGTAACCTGCTGCCCAAAGAAGGTAGCATTTAAATTGATGAAGACGATGGGAAACACTCCAAGTACCTACCCACTGTGTACTGGATTTGGGTTGCGCATATTCCAATTTAGTTTAATTATAACGATTGAATGGATGATCACCACCACCAACACCACCGCCGCCACCATCGTTAGTAGTTCGATCGTTCCCCGCATATTCAGTTTTCTCATGCACTGTCATAAATTTTCCGTCGATCCAATGGAGACATTTTCTCGCCTTGATTTACGAACTTCGTTCAAGTTTTACAACACAACACTTTGTTAGTTGGATCGGTTCAAGTTTGTCGCTTCAACGATCGTTCCAGTCACTTGATCCCCAATTAAGCCAGTTTCCATCAATGTGAAACAAATACGGCGCCATAATCGTGTAGTGCGATAAAATCACTCACCCACAACATCACGAGACACTTTTCCCAGCCAGGTAATTACACTGCGTCCGATGGTACCGCGTTCGTGATCTTCGCTCCAAAATTGTTCACTTTTGTTTTCAATTAGCCTTCTTGCTTCACCTCCCAATCACACTGCAGTTAGCGGCCACACTCCGCGCCACAATTGCTTCCAAATCACTAAGGGCACAATGAAATAAATCTTCCAGCGGATTGTCACCACGCCGAATGTAGTTCACTGGTGCGCGTTCAAGACCACAGAAATACCCCAGAGACAATTTAGCTAACAAAGTGCACCCCTTCGGCACGATTCGCTGTCACGCTCAAGACTCCCGGAAAATTGATCGCGTCCACTCGCGTCGGATGTCGGTACCAGACTGATCTCCGGCTCGATCGCGGCCTCCGTAACCAGCGCGAGAAAATCTTTTGGTTTTTCGGTGTCTTCGATCTTTGATCTTCAACTGGGGTGCCAGGAGGTTTGTTGATGGAGGTTTCTTTCAACGAATCACGTAAAATTAGTGTTGCTTCTGCTATAAAAAATCATTATGTTAATGACGATCACATGGCTTACAATCAACCATCGAGTAAATTTATTACATTTTTTGCCAACTGATCGATTTCTTCGTTTTCAACAATACATATTTCAGTCCATGAAATATGATTAAATAGATGATTAATTTTTAGTCAAAAATTAAACACAATATATGATATTTTTGTTTAGTATCGCCTTTATTTTCTATACAAATCATTCACATCCGGCATCCCTGACTTGTATTCACCGCCAGACGGGCCAGGCAGTCCAACAACAACAGAAACAACTATCTTTCCACGTGAACGACTCCTCAAGGGTCTTTGGGGTCTCTGCTCCTCTAATGCAGATGCTGCCTCTACCAAAATACAAACGCCGCTAATTAATCTCGCTGGAGCGTGCCGTGCTCCCTGAGAGAGCCAAATACTTTGCGATGTTCTGATGAGCCCATGATTGAGCGTGCGATGTTTCCGCTCTTTACTCTCGCGTGCGCATCCGCGCCACAGCACAGCGGAGAAGAATGCAGTCGTAAAAAAAACTTTCCTCTGATTGCATTTTTGTCTCTACACTGGATCTTGTTTTGTGGGTGCAGCAGCTCCATAACACTGATCATGCAATTTGAAAAAGTGGTGCAATTGGGGTGACTTTTTGTTGTTATTTAGAAGCAGCGTGCTATGGCCTACGAGGAAAAAATATCAGACAAACAAGCCGGCCGCGTGTCGATCATGTTTCGTTAGTGGCAGAGCAGCGACGAGCATTTAAAGTTCAGAGCACTTTTAGATGCATTCAAGTATGCTTGCATCCTTGAGGTATGACGAACGTGATGTGGTTTAAAACATTGTATTATTAATTGTGAGTACTATCGCACAATTTTCATAATGGAATTTAGCATATAGTAAATCCAAAGACCATTAGTTCCGGTTGGTTCTACGTAGGAATATATACGACTCAAAACAATCGACTTAGACCCATGCGTCGAAGAAAGGATCTGGGCAGGATCCTTTTGAGTTGCAGCAACATTAATGTTATGGTGCTACTGCAAATCAATCGGAATTAAAAGAGGTCTTTAATACCCTCCCCGGAAGCTGCCGTTAGCTGTAGACCAGCAGCCTGGGGTCTGATGCCGATTTCCCTCTGAAATCTAGACCAGCGGTCTAATACTGTTCATATTATTGATGGAAACTGAAAAAAAAAGTGGCCCGACCTTCTCTGCAGGAGTTATCAAGCGATCCTTAGAGTCATTATTGTCTAGTGGGATCAAAGGTGGAATGGGCCGAGGCTTAGATTTTAGTATTTTGGTCTTTTTCCAGAACGGCTTAGCATAATCTGGGAGAGTGCGGATCTTATTCGAGAAGTCGTTATTTTTGAGGTCCACCATTCTGGCCTTGATAATTTTTGTAATTCGATTGCAACGTGCCTTAAGCACAGGCAGTCCAGTACGCTTGAACTGCCTTCTCGTGACATTTCGTAAACGGACCAAATCTGAGTGTGTCAATGGTTGGGGTGTTGCTTACCTGACGAGCCGTTGGAACATGCTGCTCTCTGGCCACCGAGATTGCCTCTTCGATGGCGCACAGCTGACGGTCGATACTTTCTGGCGTCTCCGGACGCACCTCGTAGTCGATCGCACTGCTGGAACCGCTGCCAGTTCACTCGATGGTAGTTCCTTCTGGAGAGTTGGTGACGGTTGATCGATGAACCCGCCACCACTGAGTAGTGATCCGAGCTGAGCTCCTGGTACACGATCGGTTGTGAGATGTGATCGTCCATGTTGGTGATGTACAGGTCTAACGTTGCGGGACTCCGGACCGACTCAGACGAGTGGGGGAATCCGGGCTCAGGATCGTGAAGTGATCTTCCTCCATGTTGTTGCTCCATATGGCACCGTATCTC
Source organism: Armigeres subalbatus (assembly GCF_024139115.2). Taxonomy (NCBI): domain Eukaryota; kingdom Metazoa; phylum Arthropoda; class Insecta; order Diptera; family Culicidae; genus Armigeres; species Armigeres subalbatus. The sequence goes on along the minus strand of NC_085139.1, from coordinate 303,951,367 downwards.
TTGCCGCGACTGTTGCCCCAGGCTTGATGCTTCGCGTTCAGGTTACCGGCAATGATGTGTCCTTCCGAAGGGCGGCCGATGTACCATCGATCTCCTTAAGTTGGACAGTAGGTCACGATGAGGGTGGTTACTCCGACGGAAGTGGTGATTTCTACCCCAACGGCCTCAATGATCTTGAGCTGTAGACTTGGCAGCAGACGATAATTGACGTTGTTGTTCCTCAGTGCGATCGTCACACCTCCTCCCCTGGAAATGGACCGATTGAGTCTCACCACACGAAAGTCCGGAATATGTACACTCACTTCGGGCGTCAAGTGCGTTTCCGTGATGAAGGCCACGTCGCTCTCTCTCGTCGAAGAAACCAGCCAGCTCAATGATTTTGCTCTTAAGTGCGCAAGCGTTCCAATTGACCAGACCCACCCTAGCAGCCATCATCAATGACAAACATGCACAGGGTGAAGATCTGGTCGAAGCGTGTTTCACAACCGCGTAGTCGCGTTGGAAGTTGGGTGAAAATCGGAACTAGCTGCTCCGATGTGTAGAGCGGTGGGTCACCCTCGGCCGGAAGGTGCTCATTGACCTGACGATGGAATCCATGGGGAGGAACTGGGGGTCATTCGCTGGTGGATGGAGCAAGTGGTGTTGGAGCTTGAATCGATGCTGCAGCGGGAGCCAGCAATTTGTGAGGTTGAAAAGGTGGAAGTATTGGTATCGCTCGTCGGGGAGCCGGGATGGTCGGAAATTTCGCCTCGTTCAGGGCAGGAGCACGGCCTTCTTCCTTATTGGTTGTAGCCCGATGTTTGTTACCGCAGTTGGCGCATTGGCCCTCGCTGCAGAGCCGGAAAGTACATTTCAGCCCCTTAGCGATCAGCTGGCGAATTTTTGGGCGAAAATCCGGTGGATCGACCTCCACAAACACGGGCGGGTACTTCTCCTTCCGCTCCGGTTGCACCTGCGGCAGCTGCGATTGCTGCTTCTTTCTCTTTTTTGGCGGATTGCCAGCGTCATCAAGCACCAACGGCGGCCACCAACCTTCTGAGAGCCAAGGAGTAATCACCTCTCCGGTGATTGTGTGCTATAGAGCTGTTAATGTTGGCTTTTGAAGAGTACCAGCTCCTTGCTCCATGTCAATGAACTCGCGCAACTGGGTGGAGACCGGCGCCGGCCATCGCGTGCAGTATCGGGTCTCTTTCGATAAGGAGAGGGATCCTGTATTCTCCGGAAGCTACGGCGGCGAAAAAGAAGACGTAAATATTCAATGGAAGTGAACGAAACAAACCGTTCATGGCGACAAGGAACAGAGCCAGCGCCAGAACGGAACCCTGGGGTACCACAGGCTCCTCCGGGAGAGTCATCGAACTCTGATTTCAAATTAGAACTTTGAATGGGCGCCCTATGAGAAAATTAAAAAAAAACAAAGATTTTGCCGAAAATCCCCACTCACAAAACGAAGGGAGACCAAGTCCTATTGAAGGCCTTATAGATATCCTAGGATACCAGGTCAGCATGTTTGCCCGTAAGCGTTTTGCAAAACGTCACCCAAGTTTGCAAAATATGTGCCAGTACTGAACCCTGGGCGGAATCCGAGTCTACCTTCTGCTACTAGTTTGTCACACAGGCTACGGTTCGCCATCCTCTCGACGACTTTGGACACAGAAGAGGTCAGCGAGATGGGTCGGTACTTCTTGACATCCCGGGAGGTGATGTTGTTCTTAGGAACGGGGAGGACCAAACTTTTTCGCCACTCTTCCGGGCCCAAGCAGGAACGACGACCTCGATAACAGAAATTGGTATGAACTAGCCTTGCATAAGAGGTAAAATACCAAAAAATAATACCAAGTACTTATATGCAGAATACTTGAGGCATAACATGCTTAGGTATTTCAATACCAACCCGATCAGGAGAAATTGGCTAAATAATACCTAATTTTGTTATTGATACCATACTCTGTTATAAACTAGCCCTGAATAAGAGGTAAAATGCCAAAGGAATAATACCAAAAATTATCATGCACAATACTTGAGCCATAACGACTCTGTTATTAAATTCTATTTCACTACCAAATGCATAACCAATTATTATTCGTTTGTTATCGAGGTCGTCGTTCCTGCTCGGGAAACGAATAATAATTGGTTATATATTTGGTTCAAGTATTGTGCATATTTATTTTTGGTATTATTTCTTTGGTAATTTACTTCTTATGTAGGGCTAGTTCATAACAGAGTATGGTATCAATAACATAATTAGGTATTTTTGAGCCAATTTCTCCTACTCGGGGAAGGTTTGATCAGCCCACTTTTGGTAGACCAACTCCAGGAACTAGATCTTGGCGAGAGGCAGTAGCTTTTTGAGCAAGGGGTTCCCAATCTCGTTGGGACCGGAAGACATCCCATTACTGTTGGAGAGTGCGAAAGACAGCTCGGCAGCAGAAAACGGTAGAATAAAGCCATAGTTTTGTGCATCTGTGGGAACCCAAAAGGTTGTTGGGGAGGAAATGCTACCAATGATTCTCGCCGCTCAAACTCGATGGAGTAACCGTTCAACGATGCTAGTCTGGCAAAGTACTCCTCAAGTGTGTTATATGGCTACCTCAATGGGATCGGTAATAGTACTACTAGGTGTATCAAGGTAGATGTGGGAAGATCTTTGATTGCCACTATGCACGTTAACTTTCCACCAGAGTCAACAGAGTTTCAGCAGCAGATTGAGCCGGATTGACCAGTGTTTCCTCTTGGGTTCAAATATTACTGGCCTTCATTCATAGTGCTTCTCTTTGTAGACCTGAAGGGCATTTACTTTATCAGGATAACCAGCGGGAAGTCCCTGTAGCGCTTGGAGGGATTTTCTTCTCGATTTAACCAACCGACTCGTTTTATTTGACGAATAGCGTAGTGTCTTTCGTCCTGGCCGGGTGCTGATTTGCGGGATGCAGGCAACGGCGGCATCCAGGACAGTTTGGGTTGTGCGTCGGAGGTGGAGGCTATATGCCTCCCAGTCAGCGGCATCGTAACGCCATCTTGGCTTCCGGGTGATGTCCGGGGGCGAGGCGTGGACGGGGGTCGTACAGAAACCACGTGGTCATATATGGGGGAGGGGGGGTTTGGAAAATGACCACGATAAGCCACATAGGGAGAGGGGGGGGTTGATGCTCTCGAACCACGTGGTTTTTTTTACACGAAAAACTTTTGGTGAATAACAATAGCGGTGTAAAAAATACAAATCAATAAAATTTAATGATTCCATTAAACGCAAAGCGCATCTTAGGGCCGATGCCCACGTAGCGTCTTTTCAAATCAGCGTTAAAAAGACGCAGGTGTGCATCGAGAAAAACCGGTAACGCACGGTCGTAACGCCGTTGCATATCTGCGCTATTTGACCATCTTAGCCTTAGTTCCTTTTCCATAAAAAAAAAACAAAAAAACAGGTTTCCTCAACAAAAATTTAAAAAGGAAAAATGGGAAAATTAAAAAAAAAAGTTCCGCCGCGCCACGCCTCCGCCGCAGATGGTTTTTGGCATCACGCCGCCGACACTTTTGCATCAGCGGACTGCAGCTACACAATATTGATGTTTTTACAATAATCCAAGAAAAAAACTTCAAAAGAATTTCTTGTGGATATTCAGGAAAAATCCAGTAAAGAAATTTCCTAAAAAAGAAAGTAAAAACTTTGAAATTACTTCATATAATCCTGATAAAGTGCTGGCATTCAGAATGATTTTTGAACAATTCTCTCTGAAAAATTTTGCTTGGAAATTTTGCTACAAATTGTTAATGAAAAAAAAAAAAAAAACATCTCCAGTGTAAATTGCGAAAAAAAAATCCTTAAAACTCCGAAAAAAATTCCATGTGAATTCTGTCTGAAAATTCAAAATAGTCCCGTGGGAAATAGGGTTTCTTACCCCATTCCCGGCCTAACATGCGTACGACTGCATTATTCAATCGATATTTATGACAGGAAGCAACTTTTCCTGAATTTTATGGGCTGTATAAGACTGTATTGGGGTTCACTTCTGCTTAAAAAATAGCTATTCGTGCTAAATATCGTTCAAAAAAGCTTTTATTTGATTTAATTTAACGAGGTGCAGCACTCATATCAGTCATAGCGATTTCTATTCCGGCATATCATAAAACCAGTTCCCGGCCTAAGCAAAATTTAACTCAATCTCTCAACATTTTACTCTCATTCTCTCTCGGGACGATAGAAAATGCGACGTAAACAAAAATATGCGCGTTCCACGACAACAAGATGCCAGATGGTATTATTCATAATCATTTTTATTTGGTTGAGATGATATATTTACTCATCCAAATTTCTTTCAAATACTTAAAAACAATATTTTTTTCACCTCTTGAAATCGAGAGAATTATAAATAACATGATAGCGTCAACGTATTAGACAGTTTTCCTATTAACGATGAAGGATCATTTTCATAATCCTGGCCTTTTGGCAGCACGGTGCAGCTAGAAGTTCTTGGGCCGAGGTGAATTTTTGTTCGGTTTGAGGATACATTTTTAAATGTATTCTAATATGTTTATAAAAGTCCTGGTGAAACAAACAAATAAGAAGGATTGAAGTGCGTTAGTTTAAAATTATTGTGTGGTGTTTAACAGCTTCAAGCAATGATTATATCGAGAACTGTGACGATTTTCAGGTAGGTGTTTATATGATGATACCGTTTTGTAAAAGTGGAAAGAATCACTCCGGCTCAGTGGTGTGGCATCGGAGAACGAAATTTTGAAATCTACATTTTTATTTTCTACAATTGGATCAATTAGGAGTAAAACAAGTGATTGAAAAATATTGAGTATTGTGAAAAATAAATGGGAGACTTTTTAAAAATTATCAATCATAAACCTACGGCTTCCAAACAGTATAAATCATTAGTTTTTTGTGCAGTGAGCCGGGAACCGGGTCCATAGGCCCAAGTAGTGATTTACCCTACATATAATTTTCAGTGGAAAAAAAAATGTTCAAATTTTCATATATATTTTTTACATTCTAATGAAATTTTCTACGACAAGTTCTTTCGAATCTTCACCAGAAATTCTTCTTTATTTCCAAAAGAAGTTTTTCGAACATTTCAAGGAGTGCACTTCAAAATGTTCAGTCTCCAGTTAGCTTTGCGAGCAAAGGCGTAGGGTTGCCAACCCGGAGATGACAAGTTCGATTCTTGTTCCTATCTAGGATGTGTTCGGGTGGGAAACATTCTCGACATCCTAGGTATAGTGTATCCATCGTACTAGCTACACAAGATATAAAATCGTGCAATGGCTGGCATATAAAAGCTTTCAATTTATGACTAAGGAAATGCTAATAGAATATACTAAGTTGAAAAGCAGACCAACATCAGTTGAAATATGGAGCCATAGAAGAAGAAGAAGACTTCCAAATTTTTCAATAAAAACTCTTCTGAATTTCCGAAAGATATTAAACAGCCAATGCCACCTGAAACACTTTGATATTTCCTTTGATTTTTTGTTTTTGGATTTTTTTTTTCAAATTTGGAATTTTGAAATGAAAATTTTTCGGAATACTTTTTACGCTCTTTGTGAATTCTATCACATTTTTTAAAATTTTCCAAGTATTTTTTTATTCGAGGCATTATTTAGAATTTCCACGGAAGATGCACAGGAAATGATTTAGAAATTTTAAGGAATTTTCACATCAGAAAATCTTTAATATTTTGATTTGATTTTTAAGGAATACCTTCAAAAGTACAATTTTTTCGTTATTTTCACTTGTTAAAACATCGGAATTTCCTCGGGAAATTCATTATTGGTGTTTCAGAAGAACTTTTTTTGATTTTCTACTGGAAAATCTTAGGAATTTCCATCGGAAATATTTTGGCATATTCCGAATAATTTGTTTTGGAAATTTAAAAAACTGCTGAAAGTGTCTAAGAATTTCTTTTGGAAAACGAAAAAAATTTCCATTGGAAATTTAGAAGAATTTCCTTTGAAGATTCATTAAAGTTGCCCAGGATTTTGAAAAAAAAATCTTTAGAGATTCTGTAAAAAAAAGAAAGCTGGATTTTTTTCTAATTTAGACTGAAACCTGTTAATACCTGTTAATATTGGAATGTAAACTATATTGATGATTCTGAAAGCAAAACTAGAATTTCTACAGGAATGCTACTCAAAAGAAACAACAGTAGGAGATTATATTTGCATCTCTAAGATTACATATTAATTTTGTGATTCTCTGATAAACTTTTCGTTGTAGGAGTTCAGTTCAGATGCTTTGTTGAGGTTAATATATCTTAAGAATTTCCAGTACCTCCAGAGCTACGGAAGGTCCCAAATACTCTTAGGAATCTATAGGGATATTCAGTGATGAACTTTATAATTATTAAAAAAAAATCACTGATAAAAAATAAAAAAATAAATAATATAGGGATATTTTGGAAAATTTCTAAACCATTACAATTTTTTCTCGAAATTTTTATAACATATTCGCGAGTCCATATTTTTTTTATCCTCCTGATGCATCGAAGATGAACAAGTTCTAGATATTCTAATACCCGATACACATTACAACATGATAACATCATCAAAATGTTCGAATTCATGAAAATTTATAATTTCCATGCTGGGTTTAGTTTGATTTTGAATCAGTAGAAATTGTCCATCTTCAAAATTGATCGGTTTAACCATATGTTTTAGTTACATAAGGTTTTTTTTTTAATTTTTGTACTTTAGAAAAAACCACGTGGTCATAGGGGGGGAAGGGGGGTCTACCAAATGACCACGATAAGCCACATGGGAGGAGGGGGTGTTGAAAATCTTCAAAAATATGACCACGTGGTTTCTGGATGGCCCCACGGTCACAGAAATCGAATAGTGGCTGCTGCCGAATAAAGCCCTCAGTACACTGTTTGTCATGATGACAAATATTTGTCAAGTTTATCCGGATATCTATCAGACTGGCCAGAAATCGACATGGATATCAGGCTGACTTGACAAATATTTGTCATTATTACAAACAGTGTACTGATAGCTTAAGTCTGTGACACTTCCCACTTGAGAGCGGAAAGAATAGTCCGACTGGCGGCAGTCACGTCGATGGCAATGGCTGAGTGACCATTCAAAAAGGTGGGTGAAGGTTACATAATGGTTGGATATAGGATGCTTGAAATATTCCAAGTCACGGTTGATTGCATTTAGGTCATTTTTCAATCATCTTAAAACTAAATGTGTTATCAGTTTTTAAGCAGTTACAGGGTCATTCAATTGTAACCAGAACATTGAACTGTCTTAAGCATCCAAGTCACAATAAAGTTTTTGATTAGTTACCGAAAGACTATCCGAATAGTAGTTGCCAAGTAACAAAAACACCACAATAATTTCATGATATATAGTGAGGGAGCCTCCATCCTGATTTGAATTTTTAACATCACTGATGTCTGGGGCCGAATTATAATTTTGAGACAGAGATACTGCACATGCACACTTTTTTGTATATTCACTAATTTTGAATTGGATTTTATAAGTAAAACACAATGCGAATTACTCCAAAAGTTGCCAAACGTCAAACGAAACGAGTTACCCTGAAACATCAATAGCTATGGAAGCAAATTACAATGTAGCTAAACTCAAAGTTGAGGTGAGTCACATCTGTGTTGCAAAAAAATATTGTTACTAGTAACTAATCTTCACAGGCGTACTAGTTGCAATGTAACTTGTTTATGATTTGTAAAAATGATCGTTGTATACTGAACAGATTAATGTGCACATAGAAAAAAAGAATTTTAGTATTATAGTTCACAGCACTAAAAATTATCGTCTAGTCGAACGTACTTGAGTGTTAAGTCAATACAGTTACAGTTACTTAAAGTTAAATTCTATCTACTGCCTAATGCCTTTCCAAGAAAAGTAGACTTTTGATTATTTGAAAAATGTCAAAGGCATCTACTAATCTCGGATATTTGTATTCAAATACAATCATTCAAAGTTTTTTCCCTATAGTTCTCTTTTCCACATAGCTGTTTTTTCCATAACTTTCAAAAACAAGAACAACAACAGTGCATTAATTATTAAATGTTCCTTTTCGACCAAAATTATTGTTTTATAAAATGTGAGAAAATACTTATCCGTCAGATTTTTTTGTATCAATCTTCCTATGATATTAGCAGCAGAAAAAAATTCATTCCTATTTATAAAGGAAAACGAAACCCATAGTTGTGCATAAATGATGCTAAAATTATGTCATTTAAAAATGAAGAATTTTCTAACTATGAAGTGTTATTTGAACACCTGCTTTAGAAAGATGTTGAGAAATCTACGGCCTTCCATAAGGGTCATGTTTTGGAATTGACAGTATGAAAAGTAAAAAATATAGAGATGCAAATTAGCAAGAAACGATTGAACCATACACGACCTTTCACTTAAGGCAGAAGCATAATCCAAATTCAAACATCAGAACATTGAAAAATTACATAAGTTATCAAATCTTTTGAACCACCATGTATGCGGTCGTTTGATGAAATATGCTCGGAAATATGCCTATATAATATATTTTTGGTAAATGATTCACATAATTAAAAAGAAAACAACTGTTTCTATGAACCTACTTTTAATTTTAAATTCGAGATTTAGAGATATAATAATAAAGAAATGTTTTTCCTTTACTGTTATTGAAACTTATTTAAGAACAAAAATGCATTCATGTTACTATAAATGATAAAACCTAAAAGTTGGTTTAACCGAGGGCGCGAGGTTTTTAGCTAGCTAAAATGATGAGTTTCACCAAAAATTCCATTCCGCACATTAATCTCTGCTAAAATAACATAAAAATATCACTTTGCATATAAACATTTACCATTTGTTATTTTAGATTCATGTCTTCAACTTTCTGATTACTGACATTCAATTTCAGTGACATTGTGACCAGATTCGTTTTATTTTCGTATTAAATACATACATAACAAAGTTTCATGACAACAAACAAAATGTTGACAAGTAGAAGTCAGTAAATAGTTACAAAGTGGCAATCAAAACCAGATTGTTTCAGTTAGGTACTGTAACATGGAAATGTTACGGAAGGATTACAATGCAACCTAATGTGAGACCGTATAGTTAGTTACATAGTAGCGCAATTTTTTGGTTGCACTAGTGTTACAAATACAGTTCATTTCATTTATTTAGTTAACATCTAAACAGATAACACTGAATCAACAATTTGACGCCACAATGCACGGTTCGAGGCCGCATCTCTCCATCCTCGAATACGCCCCACGCTCGCCAAGTCGTTCTGCACCTGGTCTGCCCATCTCGCTCGCTGCGCTCCACGTCGTCTCGTACCTGCCGGATTGGAAGCGAACACCATCTTTGCAGGGTTGCTGTCCGGCATTCTTGCAACATGCCCTGCCCATCGTACCCTTCCGGCTTTAGCTACCTTCTGGATACTGGGTTCGCCGTAGAGTTGGGCGAGCTCATGGTTCATTCTTCGCCGCCACACACCGTCTTCTTGCACACCGCCAAAGATGGTCCTAAGCACCCGTCTCTCGAATACTCCGAGTGCTTGCAAGTCCTCCGCAGTTTCTTCTGGAGCCCGTAGTAGGCCCGACTTCCACAGATGATGCGCCTTCGTATTTCACGACTAACGTTGTTGTCAGCCGTTAGCAAGGATCCGAGGTAGACGAATTCCTCGACCACCTCGAAGGTATCCCCGTCTATCGTAACACTGCTTCCCAGGCGGGCCCTGTCGGCTCGGTTCCGCCCACAAACATGTACTTTGTCTTTGACGCATTCACCACCAGTCCAACTTTTGTTGCTTCACGTTTCAGGCGGGTGTACAGTTCTGCCACCTTTGCAAATGTTCGGCCGACAATGTCCATGTCATCCGCGAAGCAAATAAATTGACTGGATCTGTTGAAAATCGTACCCCGGCTGTTACACCCGGCTCTCCGCATGACACCTTCTAGCGCAATGTTGAACAACAGGCACGAAAGTCCATCACCTTGTCTTAGTCCCCGGCGCGATTCGAACGAACTGGAGTGTTCGCCCGAAATCTTCACACAGTTTTGCACACCATCCACCGTTGCTTTGATCAGTCTGGTATGTTTCCCAGCTGTTCTCGTCCATAATTTTCCATAGCTCTACGCGGTCTATACTGTCGTATGCCGCCTTGAAATCAACGAACAGATGGTGCGTTGGGACCTGGTATTCACGGCATTTTTGAAGGATTTGCCGTACAGTAAAGATCTGGTTCGTTGTCGAGCGGCCGTCAACGAAGCCGGCTTGATAACTTCCCACGAACTCGTTCACTAATGGTGACAGACGACGGAAGATGATCTGGGATATCACTTTGTAGCATTAAGGATGGTGATCGCTCGAAAGTTCTCACACTCCAGCTTGTCGCCTTTCTTGTAGATGGGGCATATAACCCCTTCTTTGCACTCCTTCGGTAGCTGTTCGATTTCCCAGATTCTGACTATCAGTTTGTGCAGGCAAGCGGCCAGCTTTTCCGGGCCCATCTTGATGAGCTCAGCTCCGATACCATCCTTACCAGCTGCTTTATTGGTCTTTAGCTGTTGAATGGCATCCTTAACTTCCCTCAAGGTGGGGGCTGTTTGGCTTCCATCGTCCGCTGAACTGACGTAGTCATCTTCTCCGCTGCCTTGACTTTCACTGCCTGTACTCTCAGCGCCATTCAGATGTTCCTCGTAGTGCTGCTTCCACCTTTCGATCACCACACGTTCGTCCGTCAAGATCCTCCCATCCTTATCCCGGCACATTTCGGCTCGCGGCACGAAGCCTTTGCGGGATAAGTTGAGCTTCTGATAGAACTTGCGTGTATCTTGAGAACGGCACAGCTGTTCCATCTTATCGCACTCCGCTTCTTCCAGGCGACGTTTCTTCTCCTGAAAAAAGCGGGTCTGCGGTCGGGTCGAAGATGAGGTGAGGTGATCAAGATGTAACAGGTTAAACGTCCTATTAATCGATAGCCTAAATTTATTTAATCCTAAAGAGAATGAACAAGACTCTCACTTATCATCTCTGTATACATATACGATATGTAACATACCGCGAGAGACTTTTTCCGCAAGCTGTTAGTCTGTGATTTTATTGAGTACAATACCGGTGGTTCCTAACGTCCACAATGACATCAACGCCTGCTCCTGTTCCAAAGCATTCTTTTGCTACCGAGGCTAGCCGCAAGATGAATACAGTACTATGGTAAAAGTTCCGATAGTCGTGGGTGTTCCTATAGTTGCGGTAGTACGGTTTGCAAGGAATTAAAAAATTAAACGCAGTAACCCACATCACCGGTCAATTAGTTGACCTGTCATAAAACGATAACATTGGAATTTAATTTAAACTGGTAAAGTATCTTTGAAATACCTTATTTTTTTCTTTCCCTTGCACCAATAGTTGCGGTAGTGTTCCAATAGTTGCGAATCCCGTATAAAACTTATGGGATTCGCAACCATAGGAACACGAATTACAAAATACCACAACTATTGGAACACTGTACCAATAATTGGAGGATTGATTTTAGGTAACAATCAAGGATTTTGATGCAATTATGTAGCGTGTATAAAATAGAGTGTTCAGTTCATTCCCAACCGAACTGATTGTCTAATATTTCAATTTTTTTTCAATAGATTCATGTTTATTTCCAGGTATTTTCTTAAAATGTAACATGGTAAGTGTTTGGCCAGTTGGCCCTTCAGCTTTAGTTCTATACTTTCACAGTTTTACTCTAGTTTATGAATTTAAAAAGTTTTCTAGTTTGGCAATTTAGCCTTTAGGAGGCATTGATTTGTTTGTAAAATTTGATAACCTAACTACTATGTACACTAATATTTACAATAAAAATTTGATAACCTAGATTGGAACTAGCGCCCTAATTGGAGCCTGATCCGAATGCAAGCAACGGACCCTAAACTTTTCTTTACTCTCACCAAAGCGCTCATGTAAGGTTTTTATTCCGGCCAGTCGGTGGATCTCGGATGCTCTTGTCCTGGGAGGGGTGTTGAGGATCATCCTCAGGAATTTGTTTTGGACCCGTTGAAGTTTGAGGTGGTGAGTTTTAGCGCAGCTCTCCCAGACCGGCATGCCATATTCGATCACAGGGAGGATGATTTGCTTGTAGACAGCAAGCTTATTTTTCAGGGACAATGACGACCGGCGGTTGATCAAAGGGTACAGTAGTTTCAACAAGACGTTACACTTTGTCACCGTTTTGTCAACCTGTTGCCTGAAAATAAGCTTGCTGTTGAGGGTCAAGCCAAGGTAGTCGGCCTCATTGGCCCATTCCACAGTCGTGCCATTGAGGATGATTTTACAGTCCCCAGGCGGAACAAGTTTAGGGGATTTGGAGTGGGGGAAAATGATGACCTGGGTCTTCGCCGCGTTGATACAGATCTTCCAGCTGGTGAGGTACTCTGTCAGGGCATCCAGGCCTCGTTGGAGTTTTGCCACTAGCGCTCTGATCACTCTACCGTTGTTGACGATGGAGGTGTCATCTGCGAACAGAGACAGAATGCCGCCTTCTGGAGGTTCTGGCATGTCGGAGGTGAACAGATTGAAAAGCAGGGGCCCGAGGATACTGCCCTGGGGACGCCTGCGACAATGTTGTGCGCATTGGAACTCGCTCCGCTGATTGAGACCCGGAATGTCCTTGCCGACAGATAATTGTTGATGATTTTCTCCAGGTAGCTGGGAAGATTGTAGCGTTGTAGTTTGTACACCAGGCCATCATGCCATACATTGTCAAATGCCTTCTCGACATCGAGTAAGGCCATGGTGGATGTTTTCGAGACAAACTTGTTCCGTCTGAGGACGTTGGTAACTCGGGTCAGTTGGTGTACAGTTGACCGACCGCGTCGGAAACCAAACTGTTCCTCGAGCAAGATGTTGAGATTTTCGGCAGACTCAAGTAACCGATGATGAATAGCTTTTTCGAATAGCTTGGATAACCCTGAGAGAAGGCTGATGGGTCGATAACTTTTGGGGGAGGAAGGACCCTTCCCAGGCTTCCGGATGGGGATGACTTTCGCTGACTTCCAGGACGATGGGAAGTGGCTGAGCCGGAGACACTGATTAAAGATCAGCGAGAGGTGCTCAATGTGTTTGAGCTCGAGATTCAGGATGCTGTCGAAACCTGGGGCCTTCATGTTCTTCGACGATTTGATATAGGCCGTCAATTCGTCAGCTGAGATCTCCAACTCCTCCGAGAAGTCGTTGGGAATCAAATGGATGTTGTTAGCATGCTCGTTGACGGCTGCTTCGTGTGGACTGACGATGTTCTGCCCAAGATTGTGTGAACTGACGAAGTGACGACCTATTTCAGCGACCTTCTCTGCAGGAGTTATCAAGCGATCCTTAGAGCCATTATTGTCTAGTGGGATCAAAGGTGGAATGGGCCGAGGCTTGGATTTTAGAATTTTGGTTATTTTCCAGAACGGCTTAGCATAATCTGGGAGAGTGCGGATCTTATTCGAGAAGTCGTTATTTTTGAGGTCCACCATTCTGGCCTTGATAATTTTTATGATTCGATTGCAGCGTGCCTTAAGCTCAGGCAGTCCAGTACGCTGAAACTGCCTGCGAGTGACATTCCGCAATCGAATCAAATCTTTGGTGAGTGTATCGATGTTTAAGGAGTTGCTTACCTGCCGAGCCGTCGGTACGTGTTGCTCTCGGGCCGCCGTGATCGCCTCCGCGATAGCGCACAGCTGGCGGTCGATACTTTCCGGCGTCTCCGGACGCACCTCGTAGTCGACGGTGTTATCGACGCACTGCTGGAACCGCTGCCAGTTCACTCGATGGTAGTTTCGTCTTGTTAGCTAGTGCCGATTCATCGAGGAGCCCACTTCCACCACCACCGGATAGTGGTCCGAGCTAAGCTCTTGGAAGACGACCGGCTGGGAGACGTGATTGTGCATGTTCGTGATGTAGATGTCGAGCGTAGCATGGGCCCCGGACTGAGTCAACTGGGTAGGGCTGTCAGGGCTCAGGATGGTGTAGTGGCCCTCTAGTTCGTCGTTGGACCAGACGACTCCGTTCCGGTTGGAGACGGTGTTTCCCCACGATTAATGCTTTGCGTTCAGGTCTCCGGCGATGAACTACCCCTGCCGCTGAGTGAGCTTGACTATATCCCTTCGTAGCTCGGCCGACGTGCCTTCGTCGACTTTGGCTTGTGTGGGACAGTAAGCCACGATGAGAGTGACGATTCCGACGGAAGTGGTGACTTCCACTCCAACGGCTTCGATGAGTTTGAGCTTGAAGTCCGGTAGCAGGCGGCAGGCGATGTTGCTTCGCAAGGCGATTGCCACTCCTCCCCCTCTGGAGCTTGTTCGATCGAACCTCACCAGCCTAAAACCCGGAATTGTTGCACTTACCTCGGGCTTCAGGTGGGTTTCGGTGATGAAAGCCGCATCAATCTCCTTCTCCTGAAGGAAATCGCTGAGCTCGATGATTTTGCTCTTTAGTGAGCAAGCGTTCCAATTGACCAGACCCACCCTAGCAGCCATTTTCAATGACGAACATGCCCAGGGTGAAGATCTGGTCGAAGCGAGTTTTGCAACCGCGTAGTCGCGTTGCCAGTTGGGTGAAAATCGGAACTAGCTGCTCCGATGTGTAGAGCGGTGGGTCGCCCTCGGCCAGAAGGGGCTCATTATCCTGACGACGGAATCCAGGGGGAGGAAGCGGGGGCCATTCGCTGGTGGATGGTGTTGGAGCTTGAACTGATGCTGCAGTAGCCGCCAGCCGTTTGTGTGGCTGCAAAGGTGGAAGAATTGATATCGCTCGCCGGGGAGCTGGGATGGCCGGAAAGTTCACCTCGTTGAGAGCAGGAACTCGGTTCTTATTCGGCAGGGACCTGGTGGAGCCCTTCTTCCTGATTTCCAAAAACGCCGCCCGCTTTGGACAGTCCTTGGTTGTAGCCCGATGCTTGTCGCCACAGTTGGCGCATTTGGGATCAGCAACCTCCATCTTGTCGCACTCATCGGTCAGATGGAGCTCGCCACATTTGTTGCAGCGCGTCTTCATGCTGCAGTTCCTGGTACCGTGCCCGAAATTGAAGCAGTTGGTGCACTGCATGACGTCACGGTGCACTGCCGATATCGCTCCCAGTCAACGACGGTGTAATTTATAACGCCAACCAGCTTTAGGTCCTTCCACGTGGTGGAGCCGTGCTCCAGGTGGACCAGGTAAAACTGGTCGCGATATCTCCTCGTCTTGTCGTGACGAGCGATCTTGTGCACGGCCACCGGTTTCAATCCGCAACTTTCGAGCTCAGCTTTTAGCTCCTCTTCCTTCATGTCGTGGAGTCCTCGCAGCAAAGCCTTTAGCGGCTTCGTGCCGGGGTGGTCATGAGTGTAGTACTCATACTTGTGGACCTCGAGGAACTCCACGACGGATTGATGATGGTCCTTATTTGCCGGCATTACTTTCACGCCCTCGCTGCAGAGCCGAAAAGTACATTTCTGCCCTTTAGCGATCAGCTGGCGAATTTTTGGGCGCAAATCCGGCGGATCGCCCTTCACAAACACGGGCGGGCACTTCTCCTTCCGCTCCGGTTGAACCTGCGGCAGCTGCGATTGCTGCTTCTTCCTTTCCTCAAGTGGCAACGGAGAGAACACATTGCTCTACAAAAGCTGCTTGGAGGGGTTACCCGCGCCTCCAAGAGCAGTGCGCTTAGGCACTTTTCCAGCGACCGAATCGGCCACCGAGTCTCCCATGACGGGTCCGGGAGAAAATAACGCCAACGCGACAAGCGAAAACGTAAACAGCGAAAGAACGAGAAAAAACACTTCGAAAAAAATGCGCGAGCAAAAAACACGTCCGTACGTGTTGCTGTCTCGAACTGGAATCCCGAACTGATTGTCTAGCCGCAACATCAGATGAAGAAGACCAATCTTGCATCACACGAGGCTCCGCCCATCAAAATTATCCACACCGAAAGCCCACCCGTTCCAGCGTCACCGGCAGCTTTTCGTGTACATATACGGAGGCACGACAGCAAGATGGCGTTCAGTTTTCATTCGACCACGGAAGCAACAGCAGGACGAGCAGCAAGCGAACATCGAAGCTTCGAGACCAACGGAGTGAGCCGAGTGCGAGCGAGACGGCTTGATCGCAAGCTGACAGCCGACCGGGTGCTGAGGAGGCCGCGACGAGCCTAGCCGTCGCTCGAGTAACAGTAGCATCAACAGAAGACGAAGAAGCTGCCTTCTGGCAGTGAAGTGTTGTAATATTAAGGAAGAAAGAGGAATGAATATAGTTGTTTAAGTTGAGTTCCCGTGTTTGCTTCCACCCACTGCCCTTCCAGTCCAACAGAGTTAATTAAAATAATCAGCCTTTATCAAGGCTCAAAGAGATACATTGAAATAGTTTTCGGTTGCTGCTAGCCAGGGCGCTAGTCTAGCTCAACCCACCCCCTGTGGCTTCATGAGGGAAGGAACGCAAGGGTCCTGCTCCCACACGTTCGGTTCCCGAGAGGAACGCGAGCATCCACCAAGGCACACCAGCGCAGTACAGTCCGCTGCCATCCTCAACATAGAGGTAAGGGAAATGAAGTATAGATTAGGTGATATAGTGAAATTGGTGTTGGGGCGTGCTTAGCTCCTCCACTATTGGGTCTTTTACCCTAAGTGCTCCAATCTGCCAAGTTTGTGGAAGAGAAGACGAAGGGGGTGAAAAATTCATTTTTAGTGCAAAACAAAAACAAACCGGCTGGCTCTCCCATACTAAAATCCAGAATGGCTGAATAGTGAATTTGGCAGATTGGAACACCTAGTGGTGTATTCATCTTGGCTAGCCGAGTTGCTGTGTCGAAGTCTACAACGGTGGTAGGTAATTTGGCATAACGGTCGTTTGGCATAATGGTCATTTGGCATAATAATTGTGAAATCACCAATTTCGGAACTAAAGTCGAATATGTTCAATTCTTTATAATTATTGTCGTTTTTACATCAAAGGAGAGATGTTGTATATTATAGCTCCAACCCACTACCCTGAATGGCATTATCCCGAAAGCCACTACCCCGAATGGGACAGTATTCCGGAATTCACAACTCCGAATAGGACACTTCCCCGAAATCCATTACCCCGAAAACATTTCGAATCTGTAGTTTAATACCAACAGATGTCGATGAATCGTAAATTGACAATCATTGCTAATAATAAAAAATAGAGTTACTTAGAGAAATGCATTGCAGATTCTGTTTAACCGTCAGTTTTGATTTTTCGTCTAATCAGCTGACTTAAACTGACATTCTACCCCATCATAACCTGGAAAAGTATTATTCTATGAAAAGAAGTTTAGGAACCTCCATTCAATAGAACGAATTTTCCCGGTATAAGGCAGACAGAGGAGATGACACCTTCGTTTGCCCGGTATAAGGTACGCAGAAGTAATTATGCGTAACGCCTCTGCTCGATAGAAGACGAACAGAGATGATGAATTCTTTAAGTCAACGCGAATTCCAGAAGACAAACCCCCCCCCCTTTTTTTTTTCTCTCTCTCTCTCTCTCTCTCTCTCTCTCTCTCTCTCTCTCTCTCTCTCTCTCTCTCTCACACACACACACACACATACACACACACACACACACACCCTCTAGGGGGTAATGATCGGCGATAAGCTCACCTTTGGTAGCCACGTTAATTACGCCTGCAGTTGTTCGAACAAAACATAAATCAAATCATATGATATTTGATGCTTACAACAAACGACTTCCAAATTTTGTTAATTTCACCATATGTCTGCATGCTTTTAACATTGAGTGCATCGTAGTAAGTAACAAGTGAAATCGAAGCTACTTGTTTGAAAAAATCTCAAAGTGCTCTCAAATGTTCAGCTTCTGATTTTTAACAATTTAACGGTATATCGCACATTGGAAATTATATTACTCAAATTTCCAGGGAAAAAAGAGGAATAATAATATAATAAATTAGGAATCATTTATCATAAACTCAAGAATTTTGTAGAACAACGAATTTTGGGGAAATAGTATTTTTATGCACTTAAAAGCTTGTAAATCACTTTAACATGGCAAAACGTGAACGGAACAAATCGCAATGTTCACAAGACTTGTAGAACACACCAAAAGCTTCCGTTCAGAGATTGTTGCGATAGTTTTCGACGTTTATATCTCTTGTTAGATTTTTTTCCAAAACTGAAAATAGCCCGAAAACACTAAATTTGAGCCACCTCGAAATTTTATCCGAATTAGCTGAAAATTTGACAGGAGACTTATTTTAGCATAAGAATTGTGATTCTGGGCTGACCGGTTGAATTTTTGATACTTTTTGAAAACATGAAGAGGTCTAATACTGAGGTATGGGGGGCAGCTTGGGGCACGGCCCTGCGTATTAACTGCTACAGAACGAAGTTAGAAAGTACGTATAGGCTCATGTGCCTAAGAGTTGCGAGCGTGTACCGTACCGTGTCGCACGATGCACTTTGCGTCATCACCGGTATGATGCCTATTGACATCGTTATCGGTGAAGACATAGAGTGCTTCGAAATGCGCGGCACGAGAGGCATCCGTAGGACTGTCAGGTTGGCCTCAATGGGTAGGGTAGGGTAGATGGACACATAGGTTGATACCGGAGATAGGTACGTGGGTCAAAAGGCGCCATGGGGAAATCACTTTCCACCTGACCCAGGTCCTTACAGGCCATGATTACTTCAGACAGTACCTACACCGGTTCAGACACTCGGCCTCGCCCGAGTGTCCGGTGTGCGCAGGTTTAGAGGAAACGGCGAAACACGTGTTGTTCGTGTGCCCGCGTTTTCGCAAAATGCGTGACCACATGCTTGCCACATGTGGTCTGGACACTACCCCGGACAACCTAGACCGGAGGATGTGTAAAGATGAAGTTGGCTGGAACGCCGTTTTATCGGCTATCGTCCAAATTGTCTCGGAGCTAGAATGGCTAGTTCAGGCGCAAATAAGAGGTGGTCCAAGGGTTCGGAGTCGGCTTCATGGGTCATACCGGTGCCCTGTGGTCGAACTCGATCCTTTTATCGAACAAGTGGCCGCGTGAAGAACAACATGGTATCGTCGCTTTCACGGCGTTGGTCAACCGGGCGGGTTCCGAGCCCGAGGACCAAAAAGGGGTCTTTGTCAAGGCTGGGGCAGGCGTAGGCACCGCGTCGGCAAGTCCCTCTGTGTGCTGGCGAATAGGCCCTATCGCAGAGAGGCCAATTTGGGGTGCACGCGGCATCATCATTCTTGATACCAGTCGTGCAGAGGAGAGCAGGCGCGAAGTCGACCCTTCCCACCTTCCGAGGACATAGGGCGTGGTAAGGCCACCTGGAAAGCCGGCAATGCGCTGGCACGATACCATGGTGTTCTTCTAAAAAAGCGAGTCACGATGTTCGATGCTGCAAGGACACGCAGCTAACCTCGAGGGTGCGTTATGCACTGGCCCTCTTTGAAGCATTACTTTCTGGTTGTACCGAAGGGACGATGGGCTTGGCGGCAATGGAAACGGTTTAGCGGGTCGGGAATGTAGTCCTGCCTCCCTCGGTGATCCCTAACCCCGCACTTCCTGGTCAACCCAGGATGTCTGTTGAGCAGATTAACCCTTCCATTGTTTAGGAAGAAAAAAAAAAAAAAGGGCCCTGGTGGAGGGCTTCTGCCTTGGTCGTAGCCCGATGTTTGTCACCGCAGTTGGCGCACTTGGGATCAGCCACCTCCATCTTGTCGCACCCTTCGGCCAGATGTTGAAGCAGTTGGTGCACTGCGCGACATCGCGGTGCACTGGTCGATATCGCTCCCAGCCTACGATGGTGTAATTTATAACACTGACCACCTTCAGGTTCTTCCATGTGGTGGAGCCGTGCTCCAAGTGGACCTGGTAAAGCTGGTCGCAATATCTCCTCGTTTTATCGTGCAAGCGATTTTGTGCACGACCACTGCACTGGCTTCAGACCGCAACTCTCGAGTTACGCAATGAAATCTTCTTCCTTCATGTCGTGGAACCTTAGCAGCAAAGCCTTGAGCTGCTTCGTGTCGGGGTGGTCATGAATGTAGAACTCATACTTGTGGACCTCGAGGAACTCCATGACGGACTGATGGTGCTCTTTTTTTGCGGGCATCACTTCCACGCCTTCGCTGCAGAGTCGGAAAGTACGTTTCAGTCCCTTTGCGATCAACTGTCGAATTTTAGACGAAAATCCGGCGGATCGCCCTTCACAAACACGGACGGGCACTTCGCCTTCCGCTCCGGTTGCACCTGCGGCAGCTACGATTGCTGCTTCTTTCTCTTTTCGGCGGATTGGCAGCGTCATCAAGCGGTAACGGCGGCCTTCTGAGAGCCAAAGAGCGGTCACCCCTTCGGAAATTGTGTGCTATAGAGCTGTTAATGTTGGCTTTTGAAGAGTGCAAGCACCTCGCTCCACTAGGGGGAGGCCGACGCTGGCCATCGCGTGCAGTATCTGGGCTCCTTCGATAAGGAGAGGATTCCTGTATTCTCCGGAAGCTACGGCGGCGAGAAAGAAGACGTAAATATTCGATGGAAGTGAACGAAACAAACCGTTCATGGCGATAAGGAGCAGAGTCCTTCCGCAACGGAACCCTGGGGTACCATAGGCTCCTCTTGGAGAGTCCTCGAACCCTGATTTCAAATTAGAACTTTGAATGGGCGTCCTATGAGAAAGTTCCAAAACAAAGCAAGGATGTTGCCTGGGAATCCCCACTCAGTCAATTGTTGAAAGACGAAGGGAGACCAAGTTCTATTGAACGCCTTATAAACAGATATCCTAGGATACCAGGTCAACGAGTTTACCCACATAGTAAGCGTTTTACATAATGTCACCCAAGTTTCCAAAATATGTGCCAATACCGTATCCTGGGCGGAATCCGAGTCTACCTTCTGCTTCTAGTTTGTCACGCAGCCGCCGGTTCATCATCCTTTCGACGACTTTGGACACACAAGAGGCCAGCGCGAGGAGCCGGGACTTCTTGATATCTCGGGAGGAGATGTTGTTCTTAGGAACGGGGAGGACCAAACTTTATCGCCACTCTTCCGGGCCCAAGCAGGAACGACGACCTCGATAACAGACATTGGTATGAACTAGCCTTGCATAAGAGGTAAAATACCAAAAAATAATACCAAATACTTATATGCAGAATACTTGAAGCATAACATGCTTAGATATTTCAATACCAACCCGATCAGGAGAAATCTTGGCTTCCGGGTGATGTCAAACGAAAAATAATTGGTTATGCATTTGATATTGAACTATAATTTAATAATAGAGTATGTTATGGCTCAAGTATTGTGCATATTAATTTTTGGTATTATTTCGTTGGTATTTTACCCCTTATGCAGGGCTAGCTAGGTATTATTGAGCCAATTTCTCCTACTCGGGGAAGGTTTGGTCAGCCCACTTTTGGTAGACCAACTCTAGGAACCAGATCTTGGCGAGAGGCGGTAGCTTTTTGAGCAAGGGGTACCCAATCTCGTCGGGACCGGAAGACATCCCATTACTGTTGGAGAGGGCGAAAGACAGCTCGGCAGCAGAAAACGGTAGATTAAAGCCTTAGTTTTGTGTATCTGTGGGAGCTTAAAAGGTTGTTGGGGAGGAAATTCTACCAATGATTGTCGCCGCTCAAACTCGATGGAGTAACCGTTCACCGATGCTAGTCTGGCAAAGTACTCCTCAAGTGTGTGTTGGCTACCTCAGTGGGATCGGTAATACTACTATTAGTTGTATCAAGGTAGATGTGGGAAGATCTTTGTAGACCTGAAGGGCATTTACTTTATCAGGATAACCAGCGGGAAGTCCCCGTAGCGCTCGGAGGGCCTTTCTTCTCGATTTAACCATCCGACCCGTTTTTTCTGACGAACAGCGAAGTGCTTTTGGTCCTGGCCGGGTGCTGATTTGCGGGATGCACGCAACGGTGGCATCCAGGACAGTTTGGGTTGTGGGCGTGTCTCATTCAAATGTGCGTCAGAGGTGGAGGCCATATGCCATATTGGCTTCCGGGTGATGTCCGGGGGCGAGGCGTGGACGGTCACAGAAATCGGATAGTGGCTGCTGCCGAATAAGTCTGTAGACACTTCCCACTTGAGAGCGGAAAGAATAGTCTGACTGGCGGCAGTCACGTCGATGGCAATGGCTGAGTGGCCAATAAGGAAGGTGGGCGAACCTTTGTTGAGTGATACAAGGTGTGCAGTTTCGAATAATTCAAGTAGGGCGGCATCTCTCGGATCAGTCCAAGAATCACCCCATGTCGGGTAATCCGCGTTCGTGTCCCCCAAGAGGAGGACAGGGGATGGAAAATCGTCGATTATTTTGCTTAACTTTCTTATGAAGCCCGGTAGATTGCCACAGGGTAAGTAAACGGGGGGAAGGCCTAAAGGGCCCTCCTTAGCCGTGCGGTAAGACGCGCGGCTACAAAGCAAGACCATGCTGAGGGTGGCTGGATTCGATTCCCGGTTCCGGTCTAGGCAATTTTCGGATTGGAAATTGTCTCGACTTCCGTGGGCTTAAAAGTATCATCGTGTTAGCCTCAAGATGTACGAATGCAAAAATGGTAACTTGGCTTAGAAACCTCGCAGTTAATAACTGTGGAAATGCTTACACAGAAAAAATAATGAAAAATAAACAGCGCGTAAAATTTGACATGCAGAAATTTACGCTATTCTTCGCTAAAATGGTCATCTTTCTAACAAGATTGCTTACAACTTGTATGCAATATTGACGATTCACGTCAAATATTGTATACATTGAGGCTATATCCCGTGTGGAATTACGCTAATAATAGTGTTCCATTTATGTGCATTATTTTTAGCATAAATTTCAGTGGATTTTTCTATCTGCGTAATGAACACTTAGCCCTTACCACTTACCACGCTAACTGGGAGACTACCTCGGAAACGGACTGCGACAACTGGGAGGTCTTCGTTAAACTGGAGTACGTCGAAGGACCCCTATCGCCACGGAATGCCGGATATTAGAACCTACCTTGATAGTCCACTTGTACTTTCCTCTGAGGGAGAGATCAATGGAGTCGAATACGACACGATTGACCTCCTTTAGGCCAATTATCCATGGTGGACTGCCGTGCGTTAACAGTTCCAGATTTGGAAGGTTATTTTATAAGCCGTTGATGTTCCACTGGAGACAGAATTTTACCTCCAGCGTAAGTGTAGGAGTCGGAGCATGAACAAGGTGGCTACCTTGATCCGATCAGGTGGAAGGTAGGAGCAATGTGCTCGACGTACCGGACGAGTTGTGCTGGTCAGGAGGAAAGAAATAAGGTTGTGTGTTGAAATTGTGTCCCCGGAGGATGGATGTATCCGGAGGGGTGCTGCGATCGACGGGAGATTCCTGTGTGCTCAAATGTGGTTGTTCCCTGGATCTGGAGTCAGGCCCGGAAGAACAGCGGTTTGATACCTTGCGCTTGACAATTTGCTTACAGGGGAAAAGCGTCTATCCCCGGGAGCCAGGATGTGTTCCCCAGTTCCGGTGTGGGAAAGACGTCCGCACTGGGCGGCTACCGAGGGATCTGGACAGGCTCTTCTGGTTTGGTGTTTCTTCGTGCCGGGGTCGATCCGACTATTCCGGTGGGGTCATAACGTGCGGGCACCGTGGTTGTTCTCTTCGACCGATACCGTCCTCAGATGCCGTGGTCGTTCTAAAGCTTCCGGTCCTAAGGTGCCACCACTGTCTTTGCCTTAGTCCCCGGCGGACTGGAGTGTTCACCCGAAATCTTCACACAGTTTTGCACACCATCCACTGTTGCTTTGATCAGTCTGGTAAGCATTGCTAGACGCGGTCTATACTGCCGCCTGGAAGTCAATGAAAAGATGGTGCGTTGGGACCTGATATTCACGGCATTTTTAAAGGATTTGCCGTAAATGAAGATCTGGTCCGTTGTCAAGTAGCCGTCAACGAAGCCGGGTTGGTAACTTCCCACGAACTCATTCACTAATGGTGACAGACGTCGGAAGATGATCTGGGATATCACTTTGTAGGTGGCATTAAGGATGGTGACCGTTCGAAAGTTCTTACACTCCAGCTTGTCGCCTTTCTTGTAGATGGGGCATATGACCTCTTCCTTCCACTCTTCCGGTACCTGTTCAATTCCCCAGATTCTGATAATCAGTTTGTGCAGACAAGTGGCCATCTTTTCCAGGCCCATCTTGATGAGCTCAGCTCCGATACCATCCCTTTCAGATGCTTTATTGATCTTTAGCTGTTGGATGGCACCCTTAACTTCCCTCAAGGTGGGGGCTGTTTAGCTTCCATCGCCCGCTGAACTGACGCAGTCATCTTCTCCACTGCCTTGACTTTCACTGCCTCTTCTCTCAGCGCCATTTCACGCTTCCGTTACCAAACCCCCTTTTGAAAACGAAAATAAAAATCTTTTTGGCTGTAACTTTTTTGTCTTTTGACATTTTTTTTTGCAACTTTCGCCAAAAGAAGCGGAATTTATTCAAGTTTCAGGTGCTGGGCACTTGATACCGGAGTTTTTCCGGATTTAAATGGGTGCTAGCATTTGGCCATATGCCAGAACACATACTTCGGATATTTTAGATATTTTGAAGAGAAACGACGCATAGACTATACCAAATTTGATCAGGAATTTGATCGGTCCGCAAAATGGCCTGTATTCCGAAATCCGGCCGTTCCGCCGGAACCTGTTACGGGGTCACTTTACGGAAATAGGCGAATACCATCATGCGCTCCATCAAACTTCATGATTTCAAAAGTTATGGTATTCTATGGTAGTTTTGTACTTCCGGGACCGTATTTTAACCGATAAGAACCGGTAAACGGTTTTACCATGAATTGGTTCAAGGGTCAATTTTGGTAAATAGGTAAAACCCCATCATGCGGCATATCAAACTTCATGATCTTATGATCTTCATGATTTCAGTTGGGGTATCCCACGCTGAAACGGTTTCCTCCAGACGCTGAAACCCATCTTCTCAAACTCGTCAATAACATTTGGGAGAACCGCACTCTCCACGACGAGTGGAGGAAAAGCCACGTGATCCCCAGCCCCAAAAATCATACGACACAAATTTTGACCGATCTCCCTCACCTCCTATACCTGTAAGACCATGGAAAAGATGGTCAACCGCCAGCTCCATGAAAAATTGGAAGCAGATGGAAGATTCGGCGACCAACATCACGCCTGTCGCCCGGGGTATGGCACCAGCACATACTTTGCCAACCGGGGCTGGGTGCTGCAGGTCGCGTAGAACGAAGTCAAGCATGTTAACCTGGTTTCACTGGACATTGCCAAAGCCTTTAGCAGGACTTGTACACCCCTGGTCCTCAACAAATTACAAGAAAGGGGCATCACTGGCAACATTCTTGTCTATATCAAAAACTTCTTGGCCTGTAGGACCTTCATGGTCCTCATTGGCTGCTCTGCATGCGGAGAGTATGCCGAGGAAACTGGGGTCCCCCAAGGATCGGTTCTTGCGGTCACCATTTTCCTGATTGTAATGGACGGGGTCTTGATATCGACCGGCGGCTTACCTTTTTACCACACTTCCGGGCGGTGAAGGTGGCCTGCAAGCCGCGAATCAGCCTGATGAAAACCCTGGCCGCAAAACACCGTACCAACAACCGGCACACCAGGCTAAGTATAGGCCAAGCAACCATTGATAGTCGCCTGCTATATGGGTTAGAGCTGACCTGTTCTGCGCGAAGGGACCTCATCAGCGTGCTTTCCCCAGTATTCAACAGCTACGTCCGACTGGCTTCCGGTCTCCTTCCTTCCACGCCAGCTGAAGCAGCTTGTGTCGAAGCCGGAATCTTCCCTTTCCGGCATAGAGTCCTCACGGCCATCTGCTGCAAGGCAGCTTCCTATGCTGCGGTGACATCAGGAGAGTACGGGATCCCTCTCCTCGACGAGGCTGACCGGATCCTTAGAAGCGTGGCCGGCACCGGTCTTCCCCAGTGGCGCGGGTCCACTGGCACGGAGCAAGAAGCTGGTCAATGCCTCCCGTCAAAATCGAAAACTCCATCGCCGTGCGCTTCCGGAGAGGCGACAACTCCGAGGAGCTAAGAAGGTCGGTCATCAAGCTCGTGGCCACTCGTTTCCGGAACCATACCGTACGGTACACCGATGGTTCCGTGTCTAGCAGAGGGGTAGGTTTCGGTGTTTCCGGTACCAATCTAGCCAGGTCCGAGAGCCTACCGTCTCAGTGCAGCGTATTTTCCGCCGAAGCTGCAGCCATCTTCGTCGCTGCCACCCTTCCCTCCAAAGCCACACACCAAAGCACCCGTGGATCCAAGGAATCCTTGCAGGTATGGCACCAGACACCTGTTTCGCCTGGATTCTCGACCATTGCGGCATTAGGGGAAATGTGGAAGCTGCCCCTTTGTCTACGTGACGCATGAAGGCTCGCCCTATACCCGTTCCGTCCCGCTGGCAGACGTGACAAAAAGTGTCGTCGGGGGCTTGGCACAGCAACAACGTCCTACCCCTAAGGAAGGTTAAAGGCACCACTGTTCCCTGGCACGACTGGACCTCGCAAAAACAGCAGACCATCATATCCAGACTCCGGACCGGGCATACCAGGGTGGGGGTCCTTTCCGGTCGGAATGTGACTTTTGCGAGGTTAGGAACAGCGTCGAGCACTTTGTATGCAGGTGCCCGAAATTTGACCACCCCAGGAATCATTATGGTATTCCAGCTAGCATCCGGGATGCGCTAGCTGATGATGAAGCTAATACGGCTGCACTCTTTTGCTTCCTGAAGGATGCAGGTCTGTACCACGCGATATAGATCTGGACCTCTGCCTAAGGCGAACGGACCTTCTTCGGATACAAGTCCCACCCCCTCAGTGAACCCCCTTTCAGTTCAGCTGAGGGGGCCTCAGCCTCCTTTTGTTCCCAGCCATTTTAATAACGACATCTGCCATGTCATCGAACCATTTTTTCTACCTTTTTACCAAGGTTTCCCAAAATTGACCCTTGAACCGGTACTCGGTAAATCAGTTTACCGGTTCCAATCGGTTCAAATACGGTCCAGGAAGTACAAAACTACCAAAAAGCACCTAGAGCACCTGAAACTTTAAGCAGCTGGAGATGGCTGAGTCGGAAGCAGCCGTCTCCCCCTGACACGACATCCACTTCTCCCAGGCGGCGATTCCTCTCCTGAAATAGGCTTTCATCGATTGTTCTGGTCCGCATTCTTCAGTTGATTATATTTGTTGCTTGTGTTTTTAAAGCTGGATAGCAGGGTCCGACAGCAACCCCCTAAATTTCCAGAGCACCACTACCCCTGACATTCGGATAATGATCAACCACTCCTATCGTAGGGAACCAACACTGCTGTGAGTTATATCTCCAAGCTAAAAAGGCCCTTAAGCTACATCGACAAGAAAATCTTCCAACTCTAAATTACCGCCGAGACCCCACAAAACCACCTAGCCTCGTACATCCGTTAGGAGCTCACGATTATTGCCGATTATCATATAGATGGCTGATTATTTCAACATTATCAGCTTATCACTTTTTTGTATTGCACAAATTGCTTCTTTTGCCTTTCCTCAAGTAGCTGTCGAAATATGCAAAAAAGTGTCTTGAACGGTGCAAATCGAAATAAATCCGCCTACTGCCTTTGTATTTTTTTTGTTGTTGTCTTAACGACCATTCACAGCCTACTAGTAATTAAGTAAACGTTACAGCACCTAATCATGCAGCATCGTTTACTTATCATCGGCTGACAGCGTTAGAGAACCTACCCCACTAACCAATCTAATATTGCACGATAAGATACTGCCGTAATTATTACTCACCTATCTCAGCGGTTCTTACGTTCCAAAGAGGGCAGAAAAAAGCTCATTCCATTTTTTTTCTTCTGACTTAATTGTTGGAACAGACCGCGCGCGCGCGGGAATTATCGCGAACTCTTCGTCGCACAAGTGCGTGAAGCATGGTGCCAAGTTGGACTCACCAAGAAAGGTGGCGATTAGGCAATTGGGTAGTGCGCGCGCGCGTCGATCAATTACCCATTAGCGCAATGGCTCGCGATAATAACGACTCGCGAAACCGTGAAGCACTCGAGAAGACCGCGGCACGGCGTGACCCCTCACCTCTCTTGTTTCAACGGGCTGTCGAGCCCAGTCGATGGGAAACAATAGAGTTAAATGCGTTGAGGCGTACCGGGGGAAGATGGCTCGGAACGTCATCTGAGATAAAACTCGTTGTATGCCAAATTAGATCGAGGTATCTGGATTTCGACTACTTGATCTATATTTATCCCATTTTTATGGCGTGAAAAACGTCAAAAAAGTTGAGGTCTGAAATTATATTGAAAGTAGTAGAAGGCGCATATTGACTCAAGCTCCTCTAGAGCTAGAGAGCCGGATGGATGGGCTACTGTTAAGGCTGTTTAATTGCAGTAGTTAGCAAATTTATGGGTACGATAATTAATCTTCTCGCTTGACGAGAGAAATCTTCCTCAAGTTGGTTGGTTGATTTACATTTTAAGTATTGAGCTTCTCGTCGACTGTACGAGTCTGATAACAACATAAAAATCTATGAGAAAATATGAAAAAAGCATTACCGGTTTTTGTGTCAATGAAAATGATCTAAGTATAATGCATAGATATTTAAAAGACTAATTAAAACTTAAACAAATGCCATTTGGTAGAACGGTTCTTAGTGCAGTCGTGGTCTATGCTATTTGAAGGAAGGTTATCCAATTATATTTGCAACTGTCTTGGCTGTCCCAGCTTGAGATGTGATGCATAATTTTCGAACCTATTGCAGAAACCGTGCTGCACTGCTCTGCAATATAAAAAAAACCGGGCGAAAAGCTTGAAATATGAAGATGATGCTCTTGATTTAGTTTCGCTGAGTTATGAACTACTGCGGCCTGTCGTTCGTTATTTTGGTATGGACTCATCAAGGTACGATTGAAATAGTGGAAAAACTGTGTCTATAGGTCGAGTAAGTATTTATTTATTTTCGATCCATCGATTCGTTACTCGGTTTCCATTTGCGGCGAGCGTCGCTAATAGTTGATGTTATGATGATGATCTTTTCGTTCGTATTAAGATTAAGGCGATAGACGACGATGGAGATTTGAATTAGCTATTATGACGAATGACGTGCATTTTTATATTATGGTGCGTATCAAATTTGAGAGATGCATCGAAGTAACGAGCATGCTTAGGAAAGTCCGCACCTGCTCAAAATGCCGAATATTCGCATAACAAAAATCTGTTATATACTTAAGCCTGAATTGGCAATAAATCAACTCTGATGCAACACAAGGCCATATTGATAGGGGCAGATAAACAAATAATCATTCACTTTGCATAGCAGGTAATTTAAGGAATTGATTTAGAAAAGTTTCAATTGAAATTAAGAACATTAAAAAAATCAGTGGGAAATCAATGGAATACCTACTTCCCACGGATGTTCTGAATATTCGCAGTGCTGACGCGTGTGTGCGACTTTATAGTACGACTATCATCACAAAATGATGCAATTTCGTTTCTCGGAAAGCCAGATGAGAAAGAGTCCAAAATAAAAAAAGATACAAACATGTAAGGAAGTTCCGCGTAATAACCGCTGGAATGTGAAAACATCTTCGCCAAAAATTTATGGGAAAGAAATTGAAAAACCGAACGAAACGAGAAAGAAGAGACGATGGTCAGCGATGGTAGGAAAGAGATGTGACCCTTTGTCATCTCTGCCGCCATCCATCCCGCGTTTTGACCTCACAAGAAGATGAAGCAGAAATCACGTAACCGACTGGCAGCCACCAGCCGCGCGCATACCATCCGTGGCCACGACGCGTGACACTTGGGCGCATTCATTTCTACTGTCTAATAATGCGGTATAGATCTGCCTGATGGATGATGAATATGATGCTTTCGGTTTTGGGTTTTTGGGAGCACACCCATTCAAAACAGGCGCAAATTGCCAGAAAGCTCAACCGAAATCATTAACCGTGAAAGAAATTCATTGTGAGCAGATCAAGAAACGCCTAGACGGAACGGGACGCCTCCGCAACAAACAAAACTCTGCTTTCCTTTGTGACGCTGAAATCGATCCAAAGGTGTAAATTATGCGAGCAATGATCGGCCCACCCGAAACTTAATTACTATGGCGCTATGCTCACGGATAGAATCGTGCGCACTGCGAACTGAATTCCATTTCAACGAGACTTTCGGAGGTTTGATTTCGAATTTTTGACAAAGTACGTCCTCGATGTCCACTTCTGCCCTGAAAGTTCAGCGGACGGTGGCTTTCAATGATTCACATTATTGTTTTTGCGTTGCGTTGAGTTGAGACATCAGAAATTGAGTGATGCGATTTCGGGGTCCCACCGAAAAACTAAATCGTGATGCCCGCAATCACAGATCGGTAAGTGCGATTAGGCCGTGAGAGCCCCTGGCTTTTCGCACAGCTTTCCAATTGATAAAGTTTGCGATATTATGTATATTATGCCGAACCCCGGCGATGATGTTTTATGTTCGCCGATTGAAGTTTCGATAAACTTGCGGCAATTAATTGCGGTTGATTTAACAATTGTGGAGAAGGTTGGCCATCCATTGTGGTATTGCGTGTACGGTGGACCAGCTCTGCATTAATGGCACGCCATTGCACAATTCTGAATTGTCCACTTTAGTCAGTTTTTCTACAAATGAAAGTCAATATGGTTCATCGCAATCATGTTTGGATGTTGGCATCTGATTGTAATCAGAAAATGCTTTCAATGGTTGGTTTTCCAATACGATAGCAGTTTTTGCTATCATCTTATCGCGATTATTGAATTAAATATTGCTTCACGTATGGACTTGGGTTTTAACCGTAAGTTGCCACTTAAAAATATGATCGACAAACCATATCCATCGGTATTTATTTGTGATATATGCAGGTCATGTTACGAGAGTCATTGAAAAAATACTCAACCTGCGAAACAAAAACAATTTTTTTAAAGTGGTGATTCTTGGAGCAGCGGTATTATTTAATGTGTTGCATGGCAAGAGAAAATGTCCGCCATATCATTAACATCTAGGCAATCACTCAAGGAGCCCTAATCAAAGGTACGGACATAATCAGACCAATCAAGGAGCAGCAACCATTGACATATGTACAGTCAGTCTAAGCTAAGCAAGTGGCATATTCGGCCAAACGGCTTTTTCGGCCAAATGACCAAATGACCAAACAACCGTTTTCGGCCTAATAACCGTTTCGGCCAAACCTCCATTTCAGCCAAATGGAATTTGACTAGATGATTTACGGCCTAACGTGCTATTCGGCCAAATATAATTTACTAAAAATGGCTCAATTTGAGAATTAAACTTATAGAAATAGATGATCGCCAGGACTCGACATCTGTGCATCAATTCGGGACTGGAATCTCCGGTGTCCGGTTCCGTAGGACCAAATTAAAACTATAAGATCCATACCATGCGACAAATTGAACAACAATGCAACGTCGAGATATGGTCGACAATCGAATCGTTTAGGGGCCATATGTCCACTCTGGAACAGTTTCCGGAACACAGCAATTAGGTTTCGGAGCACGAAATCGAAATGTATGGAGACCATACCATGCGACATATCAAGTTACACTTCTGCAACGAGATATGACCGATGGGACTGCAATCGAACCATCTTGGATTCATTTGGCCACTCTAGCACTACTTCAATTATGCCGCTATTCAGCTACGAAGGGTAAACACAAAAAGTGTGTGTTCGTGTTTTTCTAATCGGACATTTAGTTTCCGAGATATTTGAGAAATACAAACATTAAGTGCAATATAATGTCACATCAAGATCTCAGCCGTCTGTGAACCGATTTTCACGTTTTCATCTTTGAACGAAAGCTATGACTTTGCCATTGAACACATTTTTGGAATCAGAAATTGGGTTCCGGAGATATATCTGAAATACGAACATAAAGCATTAGAATTACACTGGAGTCGGTTTTTACGCGGGGGATACGTTCCGCGTAAATCAAAACCGCGTAAAAAAACCGCGTAAATCCCAAAAACCGCGTAAAAAACGACTTCACTAAAAATCGTTTTTTTGTGGTTTTCACGTGTTTCCGAACCTTTTTTAAAAACCGCGTAAAAAAAAAACTTTTGAAAAAATCCGCGTAAATCCCGAAAACCGCGTAAAAAACGACTTTTAATAAAAAAAACGGTTTTTCGCTATTTTCACGCGTAACCAAAGGTCTATCGACCTGTTTCAAATATGGTGCATGCTCCTTGTGCTACATAGAATAGAATGTGTATGAAGAATAACTTCTTGGCCATCCAAGAAATTCCTGCAGTAAGGCCTTTTGATCTACACGCGTAACCAAAGGTCTGTCGACCTGTTTCAAATATGGTGCATGCTCTTTGTGGTACATAGAATAGAATGTGTATGAAGAATAACTTCTTGGCTATCAAAAAAAATCCTTAAGTAAGGCTTTAAGATCTACACGCGTAACCAAAGGTCTGTCGACCTGTTTCAAATAAATTGCTTGCTCCTTGTGGTACATGGAATAAATTCCGAGTGAAAATAGTCACGTAAATAACGACCCAAGTCAGGGACGTTGTACGGGTCGGACAGGAGAGCGACATCGGTCCTCGACTCCGAGACCGACTGCCACAGCAGCTGCTGGACAGATGCACAGTGGTTAAGATTCAACTGTGTTGCTTGCGTGGCTTCTTCTTGTTTTCCTCTCCGATGGGACACGGAGGTCCACCCATAACGTGATTACATGCTTGCTTTTTGCTGGCGCAGATGGACACTTTGGTAACTTATCGCATTCCTGCGCCTTGTGCCCTTCCCAACCACAATGACGACGCAGGTTGCTACGGTCTGGGTCGTTGGACTTATGTCCCGACTCTAGCACCAATAGTACCAGTCCAGTTTGCTTATTAGGCCTACTGACCAGCCGATTTCAACATCCCTCGCTCCATGACCCAGCAGGGTAGACTAGCTGCATGTCAAATGGACGACCTTTGTACCGCATTGCTCTCTGACGGCAGAGACGACGTCGTCCGCGATCGTGACCTCGTCCAGTTGCTTGTACTGAAAGGTCACTTCCGTCCCCAACGACCTCACCTCGGCGACGTCACCCAAGATCTCTTACCTAGCAGCACAAGTCAGACAAAAATGATTGCAGCAACTTGATTGTATCTAAATCTGGTAACATATGAGTTGCAGCAATCTATGTGAAGGTGCTAAGGTTGGGCAAGTCGTCCCGCAAGCTCCACGTTTCAGCACCAAAATCATTTCACTAGTCTTGGTGCGTCTGACGCTTCGTGCGTCCTGTTCCAGCACCGAAAGCTTTTCGGTCGCTGGCATCGACGTCGGCGTACTTATGCTTATCGGTTTTGAGCAGCAAGGCCTCTACTCTGTCCTTAATTTTCTTTGCCGGTCGAGATGCACTGACCAGCTGCCACGGATTTTCGGTCCCTTGTGCTGATGACACTTATCGGTAGGTACCCTCTTGCGGCCCGGCGACTTGCGTTTGGTGGGTGCCTTTCGCTTCTTTTGGCTGAGAAGTCGCCTTCTCGGGTCAACGCCCTTCAGGTATCACTATATCCCGGTCTGCTCCGTCAAGAAGACGTTTGGCCTACTGTCACCTACTGCTTGGCTTTACTCTGTGCACCTTCGCCGGTTTACTGCCTGAGCCGTTTTTGGTTAGGTGCAATATTTTCCTCGTTGGCCGTCAGAGCGAAATCAATCGCCTCTTCTGCCATAATCGATGTTCCAAGGAAGAAGAAGGCCTCAGTTGTGGCACCTTTGTCGACCTTCTCGCTTCTCCCGGGTGGCTGATAAAAGCGCCCTGTTCTTGTCTTACGACTCGAACACCAGCAGGTTCTGTTTCAGTTCATTGATGATGTTCTGTCTTTCACTTGCGAGCTCAATATTATTATCGAGTTACTCGACGACCACCCACATCCCGGGTAGTGGTCTAAATATTGTACCCAAATCGGAATCTAGATTATAGACACTGTAGGTTCTATAGACGAGCTGAGGCAAAGACGATGGTACCCAAACGAACTCTCATCTAGTGTAGCTAAACGAGCATGACGACACGATTGCAATCCAAGCAATGAAACATGTGACGTCAAATTCGCGTGGTACACTTCTCACTTCTCACTTCTCACATCTCCCATCTTTATCTCATTTTTTCACATTTTACATCTCACTTCTTACTTTTCATTTCTCACCTCTCACTTCTCACTGCTCGATTCTCACTCACATTCTCAT
Organism: Armigeres subalbatus; assembly: GCF_024139115.2. NCBI lineage: Eukaryota > Metazoa > Arthropoda > Insecta > Diptera > Culicidae > Armigeres > Armigeres subalbatus. The sequence continues at coordinate 303,917,207 of NC_085139.1, read as the reverse complement.
CACACATCACACACCTCACTTCTCCCTTTTAACTTCTCTCTTGTCCCTTCTCACTTCTCCCATCTTACAAAATGCTTTTTATTTCTCACTCTTCACTTCTCATAACTCACTTCTCACTTCTCTCCATTCGCTTATCGGCTTCCACTTTTAACTTCTCGTTTCTCACTTCTCACATCTAAATCTCACTTCTCACTTGTAGCTTCTCATTTCTCGGCTCTCACTTATAACTTCTCACTTTTCACATATCACATCTTTATCTCATTTCTCACTTCTCACTATTCACTTCTCACCTCTCACTTTGCACTTCTCGCTCCTCAATTCTCACTTCTCACTTCTTACTTCCCACTCCCCACTTCTATCTTCTAACTTCACCCTTCTTGCCTTCCCTTCTCACATCTTACTACTTTTCATTTCTCGCTCCTCACTTCTCCCATCTCACTTCTCACAACCCAGTTCTCTCCATTCAATTCTGGCTTCTTACTTCTCACTTCTCGCTTCTCACTTCTCACATCTTACTTCTCGTATTGAATTTCTCACTTCTCATTTGTCGCCTCCAACCTATTTCTCGGCTCTCACTTCTCGTTTCTCACTTCTCACATCTTACATCTCACTTCTCGTATTGAATTTCTCACTTTTCAATTTCACTTCTCATTTGTCGCTTCCAACCCATTTCTCGGCTCTCACTTATCACGAATTTCTCACTTCTCACTTATAGCTTCTCATTTCTCGGATCTCACTTATCACTTCTCGTTTCTCACTTCTCATTTTTCAAATCTCACATATTTATCTCATTTCTCACTTCACACTATTCACTTCTCACCTCTCACTTCTGACTTCCCACGTCTCACTTTTCACTTCTCACTTCTCATTTCTCGCTTCCCACTTCTTACTTCTCACTTCTCGCTTCTTGCTTATCACTTCTAATTCCTCATTTCTGCCTTCCCACTTCTCCCTTCTTGTTTCTCACTTCTTACATCTTACATATTACTTCTCACTTCTCCTTTCTCACTTCTGGTTTCCCACATCTCACATTCCTTACTTCACACTTCCCAAATCTCATATTTCACTTCTCGCTACCGTTTTCTTACTTATCATTTCTCCCTTCTCACTTCGCTCATCTCACTTCTTATGCACTTTTTACTTCTTCCTTCTCGCTTCTCATTTTTTTCTTCTCGGGTCGCACCACTCGTTTCTTACTTCTTACAATTCACTTATTACTTCTCACTTCTCACTTTTTCTATCTTAAATCTCACTTATCGTATCTAATCTCTCATTTGTCACTTCTCCGAAATCTGCGTAAAAAACGACTTTTGTAAAAACTTTTTTCAATTTTTACGTGATTTTAAGACTTTTTTGAAAAATCGCGTAAAAATTAAAACCGCGTAAATCCCAAAAAACGAGTAAATCCCAAAATCCGCGTAAAAAAAGTCGCGTAAAAAGCGACCCGCGTAAAAAAACGCGTAAAAAGAGACCCCAGTGTATTGTTTTCACAACATTTCCAAAATAATGTCACATCAAGATCTCAGCTGTCTGTGGACAAATTTGCACGAGTTTTCCCTCAAACGAAAGCTATGACTTTGCCATTGAATTCCTAGAATAATGGTTGCAATACGCAATGTTTTATTTCGCCGACGGACGAGGAAAAAGCTGCAAGGCAATGATCAAGCACAAAGCATAAATCTCCAAGTCAGTATAAAACTCTCCCTTTCAACAAGGACGCGTCCCTGGCAAACCGGGGACCTCCACCCGGGCCATAAGTCCCAACCGTTTCAGCATCCTGGGCTCCTCAGGCACTCCAACCCGGGCATTAAGTCCCACACTCACCGTTCCTCGCCCACTTCCGGCGGTTCTAGCAGTGCAGGTCGCGCAACACAGCGCCCAGTGGTCCAATTCCTCCTCGTTGACATCCTCCGATGCATCGAGCTCCAGGTCAGTTAGTGGATCTCCTGTCTCCATTGGCTCCGACCTGCCCAGGATACCTCCAAGATCAGGATCTGGTACTGTAAGTAACCCCTCTTGTACACAGAAAAAAATGCTGAAAACTAATTAGCGCGTTAATAATATAGACGTGGAAAATTACACTATTCCGGGCAGACATGGATCTTATCCAACAAGTTTGCCCCAAATGTATGCAATTTCTATAGCATAATGTGACATTATATATAGCATAAATCAAATAAAAACTGACATAATGCATTGGAAATCGCATACATTCAGGCGTTAATATCGGTTAAATTTACGCATCTTTTGGCGTTCTCTTTATATGCATTACTTTTCGTGTAAATTTCAACAACTTTTTCTATCTGTGTATTATATCGTCTCCTTTCCCAACTCCGGCCCTTCCACTGGAGGTCAAGTTCTGCATCCAATGGAATATTAACGGGTTTTGGAACAACCTTCCAAACCTCGAGCTGCTGGTGCACCAAAGCTTACCATGGACCATTGCTCTCCAAGAGGTCAATCGTGTATCCAACACCCTCATGGATCGGACCCTTGGAAGCAAATATCGTTGGATTAGCAAGGTTGGGACTAACTTCAGGCACTCCGTAGCCATCGGGATATTGCAGAACATCCCCTTTGATCCCCTCGACATCGAGGAAGAGTTGCCGACTGTCGGTGTCCGGCTACATGGAGCTATGCCAATCACGATCATCAACGTGTACATCCCCTGCGGCGCCTTCCCCGCCGTCAGAAGAAAGGTAAGAAACTTGATTGAAACAGAGCAATCGTGCAATTTCAGACCCTGCACAAGTTGCGAATGCTCTCGGTGACTATTTCGCTTCCCTGGTAGCAGTTTCCCAGTACCCAGCCGACTTCCAGAGAAACATCGCTACCCGTAATCTCCACCTCAACACCACTCTTATTCCCAGCAGGAAAGCTGGCCCATACGCTCGCCAAGTTCAACGGAAACTCATCCGGGCTGGATGAGCTGGGGAATCCCCTGATTAAACGGCTCCCTCCGTCCGCGAAGGCCCTCTTCCTTAACCTCGTCAACAGCATTTGAGAAAACGTGTAGCGGACGGAAGGTTTGTCAATCGTCAACACGCTTTTCGCCCAGGATATGGCACTAGCACATACTTTGCCAACCTGGGCAGTGTGCTCCAAGAAGCGTATGAGGAAGGCAAGCATGTTGACCTAGTGTCACTTGATATCGCCAAGGCTTTTAGCCGAATCTGGATCCCACTGGTCCTTAAAAAATTACAATACTGGGGTATCACAGGCATCATGCTTGCTTTCATCAAGAACTTCCTCTCTCGACGAACCTTTCAAGTGCTCATCGGCGGCACAGCATCGAATGAGTATCCTGAGGAAACTGGGGCCATCCATAAAACTCGGCACGGAGGCCATCGCTTCTCGGTTTAAGAGGGGTGACAACACAGAAGAACTCCGACGGTCTGTATTAGAACTGCTTTCAACACGCTTCCGGAACAGCGAGATCCGTTACACTGACGATTCCGTATCCTGCCGAGGAGTCGGCTTCGGAGTCTATGGACCCAATCTGTCCATGTCGGAGAGCCTGCCACGCCAGTGCAACATCTTCCGCCGCCGTTTTTGTTGCGGCTACCCTCCCAGCGAACAAACCAATTGTGGTCCTTACGGACTCCGCTAGCGTGGTTTCTGGCCTTTCAAAGCGAGACACCCAAGCACCCCTGGATCCAGGGAATACTATCAGGGACGTTAAGAAATGGACGAAGAGCGTCGTCGGCCAGGACTGGGCTCGGATACGGAGTAGCAATAGAGGGCACTTCCTTAGGAAAATTAAAGGAACCTCCGACTCATGGAATGAACCAGCCACCCAGAAAAAGCAGCAGGTCATCTCAAGGCTCCGGACCGGCCACACAAGGGTCCTGTTGTGATCTTTGTGACACTGAAAATAGTGTGGAGCACTTTGTCTGTTGGTGTCCCAAATACGACTGCCTCCGAAATATCAGTGGAATACCGGGTAGTATTCAGGACGCACTGGCGGATGATAAGGCTGCAATGGCTGCCATATATCATAACATCAACCATCATAACACCATAACATCAAGCATCGGGAATGAGGCCCTTCACAACAGGCGAACGAGCATTTCCCAAATATAAGTCCCACGCCCTCCTTAGCCGTGCGGTAAGACGCGCGGCTACAAAGCAAGACCATGCTGAGTGGGTGGCTGGGTTCGATTCGTGGTGCAGGCAATTTTCGGATTGGAAATCGTCTCGACTTCCCTGGGCATAAAAGTATCATCGTGCTAGCCTCATGATATACGAATGCAAAAATGGTAACCTGGCTTAGAAACCTCGCAGTTAATAACTGTGGAAGTGCTTAATGAACACTAAGCTGCGAGGCGGCTCTGTCCCAGTGTGGGATGTAATGCCAATAAGAAGAAGAAGAAGAAGTCCCACGCCCCAGCGATCATCATTCCAATTCGGCTGGGGGGGGCTTCGACCAACAGCTAGACACGCCAATTCGTATTCGAATGTTTTCCAGCGATCGTCATTCCAATTCGGCTTAGGGGCTTCGACCAACAGCTAGACACGCCAATTCGTATTCGAATGTTTTCCATTCCTTCATTGAAGGATATCGATAAAAAGTCATTGAGCATTTTTTTAGGCTCCCTCCGAGTTTTTCGGATTCTGAATACCGCCACATTTATCAAGTGGAGTTCTGATCCTTTTTTCACAAGAAAGGTTGAAAAATAAAAGAACTTCTTTTAAATTGGCAAATTTTGGTGAGCAGTTAACGGCGCATCATTAGGACCACAGCAGGACATCAAAATACGGCTAAGGACTAGCAGGCGCCCTATAGGAACCAGGGAATCCAGTAGTCGTAGGAGAGCAGAGCAGGAGGTCAACCCACACAGGACTGCCTCTCTTAAATACAGATCTGCTACATCACTATCAGCGGGTCCCAAGGTTGGCCCTTAAAGGGAACTCCTCAAATTCCCTTTCATCCCTGTGTTGAACTTAATCCTAGAATTAAAAAAACACATAAATGAAGTTTTTTTTTTAAACAGCATATGCTAATTAAACCGGATTGGGTATAATCCGACGATGAGAACAAGCCTTGGTTGATCTGGTAGATACCGTGGGCTGACATCGAGAACAATTTGGAGTACCTTGAACATCTTGTATTCAAGAAAATTCATTTTTAATAGAGCGCATATGCTTTTTGAACCGGATTGGGTATAAGCCGACGATGAGGACATTGCAATTGATCTGGCAGATACCATTGGATGAACTCGAGAACGTTTTGTAGAACCTTGAGCATCTCGTATTCCTGAAAAATTGATCACTGGCTTGTTCAAGATTACTTAACCTCATAGAGTGTTCAAAATTATCAAACAATGCGGTATAGGACTCAAATATTTCAGATTCATTTACACGCAAGGTTTCGGATGCCTGGGTCTCCAGGGTATAGTCACACTTGACACATATGACGGTCCGTTGTGCCTAACGTACTTATGCCTAACGGGGTATATCCCTTGCTGACAGCAAACATTACCGCTAGGTGAGTTAATTAGGGTTTGTATTTAACGATTTGTCTCTTTCCTTGTCTTCAATGACGATTTGTTATATCAACAGATAATAGAAAATATCTGTTTTACATAATTTCTGAGCTACAATCGTACACGGCCAACAAGACCTCACCATTCAGCTGGGGATTTCATGTTCGGTGAACCACATCGATTTTCTTATTTAAGTGTGATTCAACTCGCACCCGCCCAAAGACCTACAAAAAGCAAGACAGCTCACCCAGAATTGCATTACTTTACGGATGATAACCAGATAAAAAAAATCATATGCCTAACGCAAGGGAGACGTGATCAAAATTGACTTAGTACCAACCTCCATCACACATGGGAGATTAATTTTCAATGATGATGTGTGCTTTTCGTTATGTTTTTGGAATGCGTTTTAAATTATGCCCAGTTCCAATTATGTGTTTTTTTTTCGATTCTTTTTCGTCTATCTAAAATACTCACGACGCAGCGCTGCGCCCTGTGCGCTGGTTGTGATGAGACCGCTTATGGTTTCTCCGACCGATCAAAGCTGGGGCCCCTCCCCTTCGTGTCTCCACATGCGAGGACGCATAACTTTGCTGTCTGGCCCCATCACCGTCCAACAGCCGAACAGCGCCCTCTGCTTCGCTTGTTGGTGTCTTCCCTGGGTACGTGACTGCCTGGATATTGGATGCGAAAAATGTGAACACACATTACGCAACCCGAGATTATGCTGGATGGCATATGCGGCGAAGAAATTAAAAGCTGTCTAATGAAGTTATTATTTGCACGGATCGGGTCCGGTTTGCAAGTCGGTGATGACCACCGCGCCTCATCCACGGCGACGATGACAACGACAACAACTGATGGCATTAGATCCTCATTTGCGATGGGATTGCACACGGCCGTCAGCGAGGATGATGTTGTACAACGCATCAAATAGTACACTTTACGTAATCTCGGAGATGTGTTAAGGTTCGGGTCACACCTTAGGGCAGGCACTTCGATGAGTGACATACGTTGAACCCTGGTGCTATATCGAGGTCGATTAACTGATTGACTGCGATTGGCGTGGTTGAGAGGTTGAATAGATTCAGAAATGCTGAATGACCGAAGACGAGCCTTTTTCGATTGGTGTGTCTTGATCAAGTGCCATTGAAATCGCTTCAATAGTAGGATAGGTTACCATCAACTTTTGACGTGTGCATTACTGATTCGAATGCTAATTGTCCACTTATTCTAAGGTTTCAATTTTGAATAATGAGCTAACAATTTGTAATCATTAGACTGATAAATTTATGCGAAGTGCTGCACTCTAAGCTAATTGGGCGTAAATTTTGCCACTACAAACAACCACTAAATGGTAATCGCAAATTTACACCAAGATGTCCTCCACCAGCGTAATGATCGTAGGCTCCTAAACTGCTGCATAAACAACAGTCTGACATTTATGCACCTCGCACGGTTAGTTTAATGTCTGAATGAGCGCCCATGGCTGATGATGACTACGATGCAGCAACACAAAAAAGCACTTCTGTGCAATCGCATCATACACTCATCGGATGATGATCTCCCTTTGGTGACTAACCAGCAAACGGGCCTACCGACGACGACGAAAACCACGAAGACGGTGACACCTTTGAAAGGGCCGGGTTCACAGGTCGAAATGCCCTTTGCGAGTGGGCCATAACGATTATCAGTGGGTACTGCTGTGATGTGCATTCCTGGGCACACTCCGGGTGATGAGCTTTCTTCTTTATTAGTAGTGTTCTCAGTAAATAACGTGGCAGCTAAACATTTGAGATCTTCGAGTGGGTACTTCAAGAAAACAGTCTTTTACAGGAAGTCAAATATGAAACGTTGACGTTTTTATGTGGGACATTTTTTAGTTGGGTGGTCACATCGGATACAAATATGCAGATCTAACATTTAATAAAGAAGAATAAAATAAGAATGGAAGGGAATGGAGCAGAACGAAGAAAGGAATTGGAATGGAATTGGAATGGAATTGGAATGGAATTGGAATGGGATTGGAATGGAATTGGAATGGAATTGGAATGGAATTGGAATGGAATTGGAATGGAATTGGAATGGAATTGGAATGGAATTGGAATGGAATTGGAATGGAATTGGAATGGAATTGGAATGGAATTGGAATGGAATTGGAATGGAATTGGAATGGAATTGGAATGGAATTGGAATGGAATTGGAATGGAATTGGAATGGAATTGGAATGGAATTGGAATGGAATTGGAATGGAATTGGAATGGAATTGGAATGGAATTGGAATGGAATTGGAATGGAATGGAATGGAATTGGAATGGAATTGGAATGGAATTGGAATGGAATTGGAATGGAATTGGAATGGAATTGGAATGGAATTGGAATGGAAGTGGAATGGAATTGGAATGGAATTGGAATGGAATTGGAATGGAATTGGAATGGAATTGGAATGGAATTGGAATGGAATTGGAATGGAATTGGAATGGAATTGGAATGGAATTGGAATGGAATTGGAATGGAATTGGAATTGGAATGGAATTGGAATGGAATTGGAATGGAATTGGAATGGAATTGGAATGGAATTGGAATGGAATTGGAATGGAATTGGAATGGAATTGGAATGGAATTGGAATGGAATTGGAATGGAATTGGAATGGAATTGATATGGAATTGGAATGGAATTGGAATGGAATTGGAATGGAATTGGAATGGAATTGGAATGGAATTGGAATGGAATTGGAATGGAATTGGAATGGAATTGGAATGGAATTGGAATGGAATTGGAATGGAATTGGAATGGAATAAGAATGGAATTGGAATGGAATTGGAATGGAATTGGAATGGAATTGGAATGGAATTGGAATTGGAATGGAATTGGAATGGAATTGGAATGGAATTGGAATGGAATTGGAATGGAATTGGAATGGAATTGGAATGGAATTGGAATGGAATTGGAATGGAATTGGAATGGAATTGGAATGGAATTGGAATGGAATTGGAATGGAATTGGAATGGAATTGGAATGGAATTGGAATGGAATTGGAATGGAATTGGAATGGAATTGGAATGGAATTGGAATGGAATTGGAATGGAATTGGAATGGAATTGGAATGGAATTGGAATGGAATTGGAATGGAATTGGAATGGAATTGGAATGGAATTGGAATGGAATTGGAATGGAATTGGAATGGAATTGGAATGGAATTGGAATGGAATTGGAATGGAATTGGAATGGAATTGGAATGGAATGGAATGGAATTGGAATGGAATTGGAATGGAATTGGAATGGAATGGAATTGGAATGGAATTGGAATGGAATTGGAATGGAATTGGAATGGAATTGGAATGGAATTGGAATGGAATTGGAATGGAATTGGAATGGAATTGGAATGGAATTGGAATAGAAAAGAATCAAGTACTCGCTGCGCAAACGTTTGAAATATCTTCCATGTTTTTATGTATTTTTTTAAAATCTGTGTCAAAAGGTCGAAAGCCAAAGGTCGAAGGACAAAAGGTCGAAAGGACAAAAGGTCGAAAGGACGAAAGGTCGAAAGGACAAAAGGTCGAAAGGACAAAAGGTCGAAAGGACAAAAGGTCGAAAGGCTAAAAGACCGAATGGGTAAAAGGTTGAAAGATCAAAAGGTCGAATTTGTTATAACGGCGAAAATCAAAAGCTCAAATGACAAAAGGTCGAAAAGACAAAAACACAAGAAATGAGTAGTGAAACGTAAGAAATGAGAAGGGAGTAATGAGCATAGATAAATGAGAAAAGGAAATTGAGAAGTGGGAAGTGAGAAGTGACAAGTAAGAAATGAGAAGTGAGAAGTATAATGGAAGAAATGATAAATAAAAAGTGACATGTGAGAAGTGTGATGTGAGGGATGGGAGAAATAAGAAATGAGATAAAGATGACATGTGAAAAGGTAGAAAGAAAGAGGAAGGAAAAATATACAGTAAGAGAAAGAAACGATGAAAGAAGAACAGAAGTACAAATATGAACCAAAAAGAAAAAAAGAAGAAAGAATAAAGAAGGAAGATGGAAGAAAGAAAAATTAAAGGAAATAAGAAGGAAGATAGAAGAAAAAAGAAGAGAAGACACAAGGAAGGGAAAAGAAGCAAGATGGAAGAAGCAAGTAACAGGGAAGAAAAAAAAGAATAATGGTAGAAATAAGGAATAATAAAGTAAGAAAGAAATAAGAAAGAAGGAAAAAGAAATAAATAAGAAAGGAAGATAGCAAAAAAAAAAGAGAAAGAGAGGAGAAAGTAGAAGGAAAAAAGAGGAAGAAAGAAAGAATGGAATTGGAATGGAATTGGAATGGAATTGGAATGGAATTGGAATGGAATTGGAATGGAATTGGAATGGAATTGGAATGGAATTGGAATGGAATTGGAATGGAGTTGGAATGGAATTGGAATGGAATTGGAATGGAATTGGAATGGAATTGGAATGGAATTGGAATGGAATTGGAATGGAATTGGAATGGAATTGGAATGGAATTGGAATGGAATTGGAATGGAATTGGAATGGAATTGGAATGGAATTGGAATGGAATTGGAATGGAATTGGAATGGAATTGGAATGGAATTGGAATGGAATTGGAATGGAATTGGAATGGAATTGGAATGGAATTGGAATGGAATTGGAATGGAATTGGAATGGAATTGGAATGGAATTGGAATGGAATTGGAATGGAATTGGAATGGAATTGGAATGGAATTGGAATGGAATTGGAATGGAATTGGAATGGAATTGGAATGGAATTGGAATGGAATTGGAATGGAATTGGAATGGAATTGGAATGGAATTGGAATGGAATTGGAATGGAATTGGAATGGAATTGGAATGGAATTGGAATGGAATTGGAATGGAATTGGAATGGAATTGGAATGGAACTGGAATGGAATTGGAATGGAATTGGAATGGAATTGGAATGGAATTGGAATGGAATTGGAATGGAATTGGAATGGAATTGGAATGGAATTGGAATGGAATTGGAATGGAATTGGAATGGAATTGGAATGGAATTGGAATGGAATTGGAATGGAATTGGAATGGAATTGGAATGGAATTGGAATGGAATTGGAATGGAATTGGAATGGAATTGGAATGGAATTGGAATGGAATTGGAATGGAATTGGAATGGAATCGGAATGGAATCGGAATGGATTTGGAATAGAATTGAAATGGAATTGGAATGGAATTGGAATGGAATTTTGAATGGCAGTGGAATGGAATTGGAATATTATTTGGAATTGGAATGGAATTGGAATGGAATTGGAATGGAATTGGAATGGAATTGGAATGGAATTGGAATGGAATTGGAATGGAATTGGAATGGAATTGGAATGGAATTGGAATGGAATTGGAATGGAATGGAATTGGAATGGAATTGGAATGGAATTGGAATGGAATTGGAATGGAATTGGAATGGAATTGGAATGGAATTGGAATGGAATTGGAATGGAATTGGAATGGAATTGGAATGGAATTGGAATGGAATTGGAATGGAATTGAAATGGAATTGGAATGGAATTGGAATGGAATGTAATGGAATTGGAATGGAAGTTTAATGGAATTGAATGGAATTGGAATGGAATTGGAATGGAATTGGAATGGAATTGGAATGGAATTGGAATGGAATTGGAATGGAATTGGAATGGAATTGGAATGGAATTGGAATGGAATTGGAATGGAATTGGAATGGAATTGGAATGGAATTGGAATGGAATTGGAATGGAATTGGAATGGAATTGGAATGGAATTGGAATGGAATTGGAATGGAATTAGAATGGAATTGGATTGGAATTGAAATGGAATTGGAATGGAATTGGAATGGAATTGGAGCCTCTTGAAAGGAGGCTTCCGAGCCTCTTGAAAGGAGGCTTCCGAGCCTCTTGAAAGGAGGCTTCTGAGCCTCTTGAAAGGAGGCCTGAGCCTCTTGAAAGGAGGCTTCTGAGCCTCTTGAAAGGAGGCCTGAGCCTCTTGAAAGGAGGCTTCTGAGCCTCTTGAAAGGAGGCTTCTGAGCCTCTTGAAAGGAGGCTTCTGAGCCTCTTGAAAGGAGGCTTCCTGAGCCTCTTGAAAGGAGGCTCTGAGCCTCTTGAAAGGAGGCTTCTGAGCCTCTTGAAAGGAGGCTTCTGAGCCTCTTGAAAGGAGGCTTCTGAGCCTCTTGAAAGGAGGCTTCTGAGCCTCTTGAAAGGAGGCTTCTGAGCTCTTGAAAGGAGGCTGAGCCTCTTGAAAGGAGGCTTCTGAGCCTCTTGAAGGAGGCTTGAGGCCTCTTGAAAGGAGGCTTCTGAGCCTCTTGAAAGGAGGCTTCTGAGCTCTCTTGAAAGGAGGCTTCTGAGCCTCTTGAAAGGAGGCTTCCTGAGCCTCTTGAAAGGAGGCTTCTGAGCCTCTTGAAAGGAGGCTTCTGAGCCTCTTGAAAGGAGGCTTCTGAGCCTCTTGAAAGGAGGCTCTGAGCCTCTTGAAAGGAGGCTCTGAGCCTCTTGAAAGGAGGCTCTGAGCCTCTTGAAAGGAGGCTTCTGAGCCTCTTGAAAGGAGGCCTGAGCCTCTTGAAAGGAGGCTTCTGAGCCTCTTGAAAGGAGGCTCTGAGCCTCTTGAAAGGAGGCTTCTGAGCCTCTTGAAAGGAGGCTTCTGAGCCTCTTGAAAGGAGGCTTCCTGAGCCTCTTGGAAAGGAGGCTCTGAGCCTCTTGAAAGGAGGCTTCTGAGCCTCTTGAAAGGAGGCTTCTGAGCCTCTTGAAAGGAGGCTTCTGAGCTCTTGAAAGGAGGCTCTGAGCCTCTTGAAAGGAGGCTTCTGAGCCTCTTGAAAGGAGGCTTCTGAGCCTCTTGAAAGGAGGCTTCTGAGCCTCTTGAAAGGAGGCTTCTGAGCCTCTTGAAAGGAGGCTTCCTGAGCCTCTTGAAAGGAGGCTTCTGAGCCTCTTGAAAGGAGGCTTCTGAGCCTCTTGAAAGGAGGCTTCTGAGGCCTCTTGAAAGGAGGCTTCTGAGCCTCTTGAAAGGAGGCTTCCGAGCCTCTTGAAAGGAGGCTTCCGAGCCTCTTGAAAGGAGGCTTCCGAGCCTCTTGAAAGGAGGCTTCCGAGCCTCTTGAAAGGAGGAAAGGTCGAAAATACAAAAGTTCGAATGGATAAAAGGTCGAAAGGTCAAAAGTGGAAATTGAGAAGTGGGAAGTGAGAATTGATAAGTGAGAAATGAGAAGTGAGAAGTATAAAGGAAGAAATGATAAATAAAAAGTGACATGTGAGAAGTTTAATGTGAGAAGTAAGGAAGGGAGAAATAAGAAATGAGATAAAGATGACATGTGAAAAGGTAGAAAGAAAGAGGAAGGAAAAATATACAGTAAGAGAAAGAAATGATGAAAGAAGTACAAATATGAACCAAAAAGAAAGAAAGAAGAAAGAAGGAAGATGGAAGAAAGAAAAATTAATGGAAATAAGAAGGAAGATTAAAGAAAAAAGAAAAGAAGACACGAGGAAAGGAAAAAGAAGCAAGAAGGAAGAAACAAAAACAGGGAAGGAAAAAAAAGAAAAATGGAATAAATGAGGAATAATAAAGTATGAAAGAAATAAGAAAGAAGGAAAAAAGAAAGAATAAGAAAGGAAGATAGCAAAAAAAAGAAGGAAGAAAGAAAGAGAGGAGAAAGGAAGAAGGAAAGAAGTAAAAAGAAGAGGGAAGCAAAGAAGGCAAAAAGAAGAAAGAAAGATAAAAAAAGGCAGAAAAAAGAGGAAGGAAGAAGAAAGAAAGAAAGAAGAAAGAGAGAGGAAAGAATGAAGAATAGCGGAAACAGGAAGGAAAAAAGAAGAAAGTAGGAAGAATGAAGGAAAAAGGATGGAAGATAAGGAAGAAAGAAGGTGGAAAGAAAGAAGACAAAAGGGAGAAAGAAGGAAGAAATAATGAAGGAAAAACGAAAGAAATTAGAAATGAAGAAATGAAGAAAACACCAAGAAAGAAGAAGGAGAGAAGACACAAGGAAACAAAAACAAAGATGAAGAAAGATAGAAAGAAGAACAAAGCAACAGGGAAGTAAGAAATAAGGAAAAAAGAAGGAAAAAAGAAAAGAAGAAGGAAGGAAGAAGAAAAAAGGGAGGAAAAAAGAAAGAAGGAGGAAAGACGGAAGAAAAAAGGAAGAAAGACGGAAGAAAGAAAGAAGGAAGAAAAACAGGAAACAAGAAGTAAGAAAGAAAGAAGGTAGAAAAAAGGAAGAAAGAGAGAAGAAAGAAGGATAAAAGAAGGAAAAAAGGAAGAAAGAAAACAGAAAGAAGGAAGAAAACCAGGAAACAAGAATAAAAAGGGAAAAAAGAAGGAAGAAAGTATGAAAAAAGAAGGGAGAAAGACGGAAGAAAGAATTAAGGAAGGAAGAAGGTAGTAAGAAGGAAAAATGGAAAAAATGGAAAAAAAGGAGTAAGAAAAAAGGAAGTGAAATATGGAAGGAAGAAATAAGAAAGAAGCAAGGATAATGGAAGGAAGGAAACATATGAATTAAGAAGGAAGAACAAGGAAGAAAAAACAAAGACGGAAGAAAATAGAAGGTAAAAGGGAAGAAAAATAAGAACGAAGCACCTTTCTCCCTTTCGACCTTTTGTCCTTCGACCTTTTGACGCAGTTTCTTTGTTTTGACCTTTTGTCCCTTCGACCTTTTGACCCTCCGGTCTTTTGTCCTTCGACCTTTTGACCTTCGACCTTTTGTCCTACAGCCATTTTTTTTAGATGCCTCAAGATAATTGTAGTCTTATTCAACATTTGATAGGTGCTTTAACTCCTGTGTGATTGGCCTCCAACGTACGGAGCTATGAGGACTTTGATTTCACTGGCAGCTATCCCAAAAACTTTAATTTGGTGAAATGAGAGTCGCTGAATAAATTCATGGGAATGTATGAGGTCCTCAGGGAGCCTTGCGAGTGAAGGCGTAGGATTCCCATACCGCAGATGGCGAGACGATGATTTTCGGTCCAATCGGAGATGTTTCTTGACTCTTTAATTTTAGTGTGTATTCATTTTGCATGCCACCAATTAATATATTCATAACTGCAGGATTGCTAATTTTTTTTTTTTATCTTTCGTTTATTTTGGAGGCTCAATTGCCGTGAAGCGTTACGGAGCCGAAATCAAGTTTAACAATTAATTTCTTAAATCTTATACATAATGTTAGTTTTGGGGAACCGAAAGACTCGCGGTTTGGTCGAGGTTAGGGAATACAATAATATAGTAGGAAAGGAAGGAAATTTAGGGTTCTTAAGTAATTATGATGCTGATGTTCACATAGTTGACATTCTTGGCGATGTTTCACATCTGTAACGGGACAAACATTTTTTTGGGAGACAACAATGAGAGGAAGACATACGAAAGGGGTTAACGACAGACATTGAAATGGACAAAAAGAGGAAGACATTCGATATGGGGTACGACAGAGAAGGGGGTGTGCAGACTAAGATCACAATCTTACATCAGCAACTTTCACAAATTGGTGGACCAGGGACATGTATTCGAGATCAAGGCCCGCCAACACTTCTCTAATAGGCTTTGGTTGTTTTCCTCGGACCCGGAGATGTTCAGTTAAAGCAGATCTGGGGCCACGATTCTCCTCGCACGCCCACACGACATGATCAATGTCCTGATAATCCTCGCCGCAAACACAGAGATTGCTTTCCGAGAGTCCCACTCTGAAAAGATGTGCGTTTAAAGTGTAGTGATTGGACATTAGACGACACATGGTTCGAATGAAGTCATGCTGGATTGCTAATCAAAACAATTATTTGAAAATCAACCACTGTTCCAAAAGGAATGTAAAGCTCATGTAAGAAAGTAAAAAATAGATAGATCTTTAATAGACCCTACTCACAGTGAATAGGTCCACTTTATTCACCTACGCTTACGCTCTAACTAGGTTGGAGCGTATGAGTAAGGACCGCGAATACGGAGGTGAAGAAATTGACCCATAGACACATAATCAAACTCGAAGATGTCATGACGGGATTATTCAGCTACGCAACAAACATAAGAACATGGATGGCAATTTAATGAATATTACATTTTGGAACAACAACTCGTCCATCCTCCTCAATGCAAAGGACCGAAATGCTATTATGCGATCGGTTGATTACTGCTTTCCGCTATGCAGTGCACCTCGTCACCTCTCGACGGCAATCGATAATAAGCTGCCTCCGTGGCCATATCGTCGGGGTTCAGCTATGCGGATCTTTCACGTATGAATGAAACCCTCGAGGGTCCCTTGCTCGCAAGGCAGCGACACGATGGCCATCGTTGCTATCTTCACCCCGGTCGGCGGTCGGCGAAGTGGTTGACGTGTTTCGATCGTGCTGCGGCATCTTACCGTAATCAAGAGGACGCGTGATTTCACGAATGTGCGCGACGGCTGCTTGTCGGCAAATCGTCTTTTTTTTCGTTTGCTTTTTTTTTCTTAACTAATTTCCCCGCATGCCCATCATTTTTTTTACCTCGTACGACTTAGGTCATGCAAGGCTTGTATATAGTGGATGGTTGGTGTCAGGCAAATCACCGAATTACGTGCCCCGCCAGCGTTTCTCGCGTTCGGATTATCGAAAACGGGGGTACATCTGCATCTCTATCTGTCACTCTATAGTTGGAGTCTGATGGCCCCGATGGCACTCGATATGCAATTATAGACACTGCCTCAAGGGAGTTGCAGAAATGGCAGGACCCACTTTGCACGATGTTTATTTCTGCAAGCTTGGTTATAGTCTATGGAGTGGTTGACTAATTGATATTAAACTATTGACCATACCTGAATTGATGAACGTCCTTGATTTTGGATAATGAATCTTCAGCAGTGAGGCTAATATAATGATGATCATTCTCTACTACAAAGAATTGTCTGGGTCATTAATTTTTAGATGAACGCATTATATTTAATAATCTGACAAACTAAGTTACGAGTGAGTGAGAAGTCTCACATCTCACTCCAAATGGGCCGAACGCTCAATAACCAATTTGGCCAAATAACCTGGTCGGCCAAATGTCTTTTTCGGCCAAATGTCCTATTCGGCCAAATGACCTATTCAGTAAATGACTTATTCGGCCGGATGACCCGTTCGGCCAAACGACTTTCGGCCAGATGGGCCGTTCGGCATAGTGGCATTCGGCCAAACGACCCTTCCCCGAAAGTTAGTGACTCTTTCTGTTGAGCAAGTTGGTCCTCAAATGAGAGTTTGGCCATTTCATGAACACGTTATTTCATGATTCGATACTAGTCTTGTAACAGACGTAATACGATTATTATTCTTCATTTTTATCTAAATCAATTTACAGTCACATTGATTTTTGACTAACGATGTAATCTGTATTACTGTTTCAAACTTAACATGTTTATTCTCTTCTGGAAATAAAGATTTCCCACCCTCGACCGTGAGGTGTCCACATCATTTGTATATTTTCAATGACAATTGCTTACCACATTTAGCAGAAACCTCGCGAGATTTTAATGCACGCGAGATGTAGGTAATTTTTAATCGACTACCAAATCTGATGACAAACCGCACATTGGCCAAGCAGCGGGAAATGGCGTAAGAGCACTAACCATACGAAATACGACCATGGCGTGGCTTCCATTGCCACCAATTTAGTGGACATAAAATGTTTTTCACACGGGGAATCTCGTCACCATGGTGATAGTTACGCAAAAAGCCTTCCCAACTTCCAAAAATCGCATTCAAGTGTAGGAAGGTTTGCTGAACTTCAGCCCGCATTCCGATCGATCACACCTGATCACGTTGCTAATCGGCAAATCGGCATAGCTCTTTGACAATTGGATGCACCTACTCTCCGCGGCAACTGAAGTGCATCTCTAAACCGATCAAAGACCTTTTCTATTTTCCACCGAGAGCCGGCTCCCCACGCGAATAAGCTTGGGCACTACTCTTCCTTTCAGTGGCGTAGCCAGAAAATTGGTCCAAGGGGGTTTTCTGAACATTTTTTTTTATCTGAGGTTTCGAAAAAAAATTTCTTCTAGAAAATTTTTCTCTGGAGTGGGGGGTTTATGGCCAAAACCACCCCCGTGGCTACGCCACTGCTTCCTTTCAATCACGCATCGATAAATCCGCGAATCGTAATCAGCGGCAAACAAATCGTTTGCGATGCTCTTTGACGCGTTGATCTGTTCGGTACCAAACATGGATGAATCAGCGAGTACCTCCTTACAAGACTCATGTCCATACAATTGGCTATGGCTGATTTGTCGACTTTTCGCGTTTGCTTATGTACCGAGAGGCACACCGAAAGGCTGTATGATTATTTTGAAATGGATTTGAATTATAATCATTTGGTTGGAAATTTCTTTCTCCAGAGACTAGGGCTTTATAAAACTTCGACTTCGGTCGGAAATGCATGACCAAAATACACCAATTCCAACAAACTTGCTTTAATTTCGCCGGTAGGTGAATTAATCCGTACCTCTTCACTTCTTTCGCACGTTTATACGCATTACGGCATCCTGCTCGCGTGTTGTGGAACTCAAACCTCCTAATGAAGGAACGCCCGAAGGCATTCGAGCTGTCTTGCTGTGTGGTGTGCTGGTTGGTACTAGTCGGACACAATCAGCACGGAAGATCACATCTCTCTCTACCTTGCACTTCGTATACATACCGCGCGCTGTACTGCCCGATAAATGCGCTTGCTTTCGGCACATTCCTTCGAAAGCGAAAACGGAGGACCCTTGCGATGCTCACTCGATCAAATCAATCAATCAATTTTACACCTCTTTGTACAGATAATGTAGGCTGGAATCTGCACTGCACGAAACGATTCAGTTGTTGTAGCTTTTCCGGTTAATGGTGACGCCTTCAGGGCTTTGAATAATGAATCATTTGAATTGAATTAAATATTCCGATCCGTCGTCATATGCAAATTAATTGAATAAACATAACAAACCTTATATGTATCTTTCTTTTTACAATCTAAGTGTGCTGTTTGTTTTTATATTTGCCTTTGATTGTCTTTTATAAGGTAAATAAACAAGAAAACAGAAAACAGAAAACAGAAAACAGAAAACAGAAAACAGAAAACAGAAAACAGAAAACAGAAAACAGAAAACAGAAAACAGAAAACAGAAAACAGAAAACAGAAAACAGAAAACAGAAACAGAAAACAGAAAACAGAAAACAGAAAACAGAAAACAGAAAACAGAAAACAGAAAACAGAAAACAGAAAACAGAAAACAGAAAACAGAAAACAGAAAACAGAAAACAGAAAACAGAAAACAGAAAACAGAAAACAGAAAACAGAAAACAGAAAACAGAAAACAGAAAACAGAAACATAAAAAATAGAATATGTTTTTTGAATAAATTAATAATCCGTTATTGTTACATGCTCTTTAAGTTCTTACAAGTGACTTAAGCAAAGGTGTCTATTGAATAAATGAACTTTAATTTTTATTATTAATACTAGGATTCATTTGTTCAGAAAACCGTTTTAGTAGTAACGGCTATATGATCTCAGTTAATTTTCAACCGATGTTCTCAGTTTTTTATCAATCTCTTAGCCATCCCTTCTTGTTTCTAAAAACTACCCAAAATTACATAGGGAAATCCTTAAAGAATTTATCCAAAAAATCCTCCGGGGATTCAAAGCAGCAGTTCCTTATCGTTTTTTCAGGAATTTCGTCGAAATGTCCTTCAGGATTTGCTTTATCAAATCTTTCGGGAACTTCTTTGGATATTCAAACATAAATACCATAGCAAATTCCTCCTGAAAAAGGAACTTGCCGGATCAGATTCTAGAGAAACCTTTGAGAAAATGTATGAGGAAAATTAAAACGAATATCCGGAGGAATTTTTGGAGGAATTTCCGAGGGTATTTGTAAAAGAATTCTTGAAGTTAATTTAGTGGAAATTTCTTGAGGTTTTTTGTGGTATTGTCTCCGAAAGTTACTTCAGGAATTTCTCCAAAAGTTCCTTCAGGAATTCCCCCGGAAGTTCATTTAGAAATTCTTACGAAAGAATTCCTCTGAAAGATCCTTCAGGAACTCCTCCGGAAGTTTATCCTGGAATTCCTCCAGAGGTTCTTACAACAATTCCTCCGGAAGTTCCTTCTGACATTCCTCAAGAAATCCATTCAGGAATTCCTCCGGAAGTTCTTAGAGGAATTCCTCCGGAAGTTCTTACAGAAATTCCTCCGGAAGGCTGAAATTTCTCCGGAAGTACCTTCAGGAATGTTTCTGGAATTTATTTCAGGAATTCCTACGAAAGTTCCTTCAGGAATTCCTCAATCAGAGATTGCTCCTTCATGAGTTTCTATGGAAGTTCCTTCAAGATTCACTGAGCAAGTTGTATAAATTCCACCGGATGTTCCACCATGAATTTCTCCCAAATGTCTCCCGAGGAATTCCCGGAGGAACTTCCGGAGGAACTTCCGGAGGAATTCCCGGAGGAACTTCCGGAGGAATTCCCGGAGGAACTTCCGGAGGAATTCCCGGAGGAACTTCCGGAGGAATTCCCGGAGGAACTTCCGGAGGAATTCCCGGAGGAATTCCCGGAGAAATTCCCGGAGAAATTCCCGGAGGAACTTCCGGAGAAATTCCCGGAGGAATTCCCGGAGGAACTTCCGGAGGAATTCCCGGAGGAACTTCGGAGGAACTTCGGAGGAATTCCTGAGGAACTTCCGGAGGAATTCCCGGAGGAACTTCGGAGGAATTCCCGGAGGAACTTCCGGAGGAATTCCGGAGGAACTTCGGAGGAATTCCCGGAGGAACTTCGGAGGAATTCGGAGGAATTCGGAGGAACTTCCGGAGGAATTCGGAGGAACTTCG
Source organism: Armigeres subalbatus (assembly GCF_024139115.2). Taxonomy (NCBI): domain Eukaryota; kingdom Metazoa; phylum Arthropoda; class Insecta; order Diptera; family Culicidae; genus Armigeres; species Armigeres subalbatus. The sequence continues at coordinate 303,896,952 of NC_085139.1, read as the reverse complement.
GAGGAATTCCCGGAGGAACTTCGGAGGAATTCCCGGAGGAACTTCGGAGGAATTCGGAGGAACTTCGGAGGAATTCGGAGGAATTCCAGGAACTTCGGAGGATTCCCGGAGGAACTTCGGAGGAATTCCCGGAGGAACTTCGGAGGAATTCCCGGAGGAACTTCCGGAGGAATTCGGAGGAACTTCGGAGGAATTCGGAGGAACTTCGGAGGAATTCGGAGGAACTTCGGAGGAACTTCGGAGCAATTCCCGGAGGAACTCCCGGAGGAACTTCCGGAGGAACTTCCGAGGAACTTCCGGAGGAACTTCCGGAGGAACTTCCGGAGGAATTTCCGGAGGAACTTCGGAGGAATTCCGGAGGAACTTCCGGAAAATTTAGGAATTCCTCCGGAAGTTCCTCCAGGAAATCCTCCGGAAGTTCCTCCAGGAATTCCTCCGGAAGTTCATTTAGGAATTCCTCCGGAAGTTCCTTTAGGAATTCCTCCGGAAGTTCCTTTAGGAATTCCTCCGAAAGTTCCTCCAGGAATTCCTCTGGAAGCTGCTCCAGGGATTCATCCGGAAGTTCCTCCGGGAATTCCTCCGGAAGTTCCTCCGGGAATTCCTCCGGAAGTTCCTCCGGGAAGGCCTCCGGGAGTGCCTCCGAATTCCTCCGAAGTTCCTCCGGAATTCCTCCGGAAGTTCCTCCGAATTCCTCCGAAGTTCCTCCGGGAATTCCTCCGAAGTTCCTCCGAATTCCTCCGGAAGTTCCTCCGGAATTCCTCCGAAGTTCCTCCGGAATTCCTCCGGAAGTTCCTCCGGAATTCCTCCGAAGTTCCTCCGAATTCCTCCGAAGTTCCTCCGGGAATTCCTCCGAAGTTCCTCCGGGAATTCCTCCGGAAGTTCCTCCGGAATTCCTCCGAAGTTCCTCCGGAATTCCTCCGAAGTTCCTCCGGAATTCCTCCGGAAGTTCCTCCGGGAATTCCTCCGGTAGTTTTTCTAGGAATTCCTTTGGAACTTCCTCTAGGAATTCCTCGGAAGTTCCTCCAGGAATTCCTCCGGAAGTTCCTCCAGGAATTCCTCCGGAAGTTCCTCCAGGAATTCCTCCGGAAGTTCCTCCAGGAATTCCTCCGGAAGTTCCTCCAGGAATTCCTCCGGAAGTTCCTCCAGGAATTCCTCCGGAAGCTCCTCCAGGAATTCCTCCGGAAGCTCCTCCAGGAATTCCTCCGGAAGCTCCTCCAGGAATTCCTCCGGAAGTTCCTCCAGGAATTCCTCCTTAAGTTCCTTCAGGAATTCCGTCCGGAAGTTCCTTCAGGAATTCGTCCGGAAGTTCCTTCAGGAATTCCTCCGAAAGGTCCTCCAGGAATTCCTCCGGAACTTCCCCAAGGAATTCCTCCGCAAGTTCCGTCCGGAAGTTCCTTCAGGAATTCGTCCGGAAGTTCCTTCAGGAATTCCTCCGAAAGTTCCTCCAGGAATTCCTCCGGAACTTCCTCCAGGAATTCCTCCGCAAGTTCCTCCGGAAGTTCCTCCAGGAAGTCCTCCGGAAGTTCCTCCAGGAATTCCCTCGGAAGTTCCTCCAGGAATTCCTCCGGAAGTTCCTCCAGGAATTCCTCCGGAAGTTCCTCCAGGAATTAATCCGGAAGTTCCTCCAGGAATTCCCCCGGAAGTTCCTCCAGGAATTCCCCCGGAAGTTCCTCTAGGAATTCCTCCGGAAGTTCCTCTAGGAATTCCTCCGGAAGTTCCTCCAGGAATTCCTCCGGAAGTTCCTTCAGGAATTCCTCCGGAAGTTCCTCCAGGAATTCCTGCGGAAGTTCGTCCAGGAATTCCTGCGGAAGTTCTTCCAGTAATTCCTGCGGTAGTTCGTCCAGGAATTCCTCCGGAAGTTCCTCCAGGAATTCCTCCGGAAGTTCCTCCAGGAATTCCTCCGGAAGTTCCTCCAGGAAATCCTCCAGAAGTTCCTCCAGGAATTCCTCCGAAAGTTCCTCCAGGAATTCCTCCGGAAGTTCCTCCAGGAATTCCTCCGGAAGTTCCTCCAGGAATTCCTCCGGAAGTTCCTCCAGGAATTCCTCCGGAAGTTCCTCCAGGAATTCCTCCGGAGGTTCCTCCAGGAATTCCTCCGGAGGTTCCTCCAGGAATTCCTCCGGAGGTTCCTCCAGGAATTCCTCCGGAAATTCCTCCAGGAATACCTCCGGAAGTTCCTCCAGAAACTCCTCCGGAAGTTCCTCCAGGAATTTCTCCGTAAGTTCCTCCAGGAATTCCTCCTGAAGTTCCTCCAGGAATTCCTCCGGAGGTTCCTCCAGGAATTCCTCCGGAAGTTCCTCCAGGAATTCCTCAGGAAGTTCCTCCAGGAATTCCTCAGGAAGTTCCTTCAGGAATTCCTCCGGAAGTTCCTTCAGGAATTCCTCCGGAAGTTCCTCCAGGAATTCCTCCGGAAGTTCCTCCAGGAATTCCTCCGGAAGTTCCTCCAGGAATTCCTCCGGAAGTTCCTCCAGGAATTCCTCCGGAAGTTCCTCCAGGAATTCCTCCGGAAGTTCCTCCAGGAATTCCTCCGGAAGTTCCTCCAGGAATTCCTCCGGAAGTTCCTCCAGGAATTCCTCCGGAAGTTCCTCCAGGAATTCCTCCGGAAGTTCCTCCAGGAATTCCTCCGGAAGTTCCTCCAGGAATTCCTCCAGAAGTTCCTCCAGGAATTCCTCCGGAAGTTCCTCCAGGAATTCCTCCGGAAGTTCCTCCAGGAATTCCTCCGGAAGTTCCTCCAGGAATTCCTCCGGAAGTTCCTCCAGGAGTTCCTCCAGAAATTCCTCCAGGAGTTCCTCCAGGAATTCCTCCGGAAGTTCCTCCAGGAATTCCTCCGGAAGTTCCTCCAGAAGTTCCCCCAGGAATTCCTCCGGAAGCTCCCCCAGGAATTCCTCCGGAAGTTCCCCCAGGAATTCCTCCGGAAGTTCCCCCAGGAATTCCTCCGGAAGTTCCTCCAGGAATTCCTCCGGAAGTTCCTCCAGGAATTCCTCCGGAAGTTCCTCCAGGAATTCCTCCGGAAGTTCCTCCAGGAATTCCTCCGGAAGTTCCTCCAGGAATTCCTCCGGAAGTTCCTCCAGGAATTCCTCCGGAAGTTCCTCCAGGAATTCCTCCGCCAGTTCCTCCAGGAATTCCTCCGCCAGTTCCTCCAGGAATTCCTCCGGAAGTTCCTCCAGGAATTCCTCCGGAAGTTCCTCCAGGAATTCCTCCGGAAGTTCCTTCAAGAATTCCTTCGGAAGTTCCTCTAGGAATTCCTTCGGAAGTTCCTCCAGGAATTTCAGTGTCACGCTTCATACAAAGTTGACGGACTTTCTATCGCTCTCATCGCTCCTTTCTTGCCGTGCACCACAAGAAAATATGGTATTGACTACTCTCCCGAAATGGTAATTTTTGTATGGAATTTGAAAAACTTGGTTGAAGTAAAAAGAGCTTCAGTCAAAATTTATTGCGGTCACATATACCTTTTATTACATCAAAATGATCGTTGGAAAAATTTCAAAACATTTGTCAGTTGGGTTTTGCAAAATTCGGTTCGTTTATGCCTCATAACATCGGAGAGAGGTACTAAGAAGCGAAAATTTTAGTTGTACAATTGTTTAGTATTTAAAGCTTAATTCAAATTTAAGAAATAGTAGATCCACAAAATTTTCTAGGAACATTCCTTGATAAATTCCAAAGAGATTATCAGTTGGGATAAGCAAAATTCGTTCCCAATTCCGAGTTATAGACAATTTAGTATGGAAATAGCGCTCTACCGCGAGAGAGCTTCCCTATCCCTTAGACCTTAATAACCGTGAATAACAGGGATGGACCCGAAGTAGAGTTTGAGTCGAGAGACTGCCAACGGGTTACATAAAAAAAACAGGTGTGATGCCTCATATAAGCAACAACCTCGTTTGAATTGTGTTTTTAAAACATTTTATTGCAAATTAAAATAAACAAAAATGTCCATCCCCTTGGGTCCCGTACCGTAGTTGGCTACACGTTCACCTTATAAGCGAATGGTCATGGGTTCGATTCACAGCCTCCACCAAACACTCCCTCCCCCCCTTCCTCGTCAATTGCCGGATCCGCAGTTCATACAGTGGCGTTTGAGGTACGCGCCTCACCGCGTAGAGATGCCGAACATCTCAAAAAACACAAAGAAGGAACTCCCAGAGCAATTCCTAAAGTAACTATCCGAGGAATTCTTGGAGGATCTTCTAGAAGAATTCGTTTCACAGCTTCCTAAAAAACATCTGGGTCTATTTCTGGGAGAAACTCCTGGAAGAATTTCTAGGGAATTCTGGTAGTTCTTAGAATTCTGGTAGAGATGCCGAAGTAGATTGTAGAGTACATTACTCTGGTTGTGGCCATGGTCCGCACCAGCATGGTTAACAGCAGCATAGTGTCCATGACGTCTACCAGCAGATACTGTTAGAATTTTTATTTGGACAACAGCATTCCGTTGTTAAGGAACCACTGTCATTTCGTCACTTCACGCTAGACCTCAAATAGCTGCTTATGTGTCCAATTCATTTGAGCATTGGGCCTTAAAGGAAGAATTTCAAAAAATCAACCCTCAAAGAACCTAGTAATATCCTTCGGGATCGTCCAAAAATTACATCCATCGTTTTTCGGCATTTTCAACGCCCTCCCCCTTCTGTCACAATCTGTCACAAATCACTGAGACCCCTCCCTCCCGCTGTACGTACAACTGAAATTAATGTGATGATTCATCTTCTTCGTAAACTATTTTTACAAGAAACTTACAAATGACAAAACTTACAGTGACAAATTACTCCCTTAAGAGCAAACTTAAATATTTTTTAGCTAAAAAAATGTTTCTAAAATGCAATTAGGTACTTTTTCTTGTCGGGCGTAACACAAGACAAGACCCCCTTTTCCCCTGTGTCTAACTGTCACAAATTCTAGACCCTACCCCTCAAACCTTGGATGTAATTTTAGAACAACCCCTTCCAGTGTTGCCGCAAATCCTTGATATATTCGAATTAGCCGGTACAAATTGAACTCGGATGCTGGGTGGAAGAAATATTGGCAGAAATTATTCAGTGTTTCTGAAAATAAAGTACATATGATTAAATTAAAGAAAAGTAGTGAACATTAGCAACCCTATAACCCGAGACCGGCGGAGTGAAAAACTGTTGAATTGGCAACGTATGAAAATGCAGGAAATCGTGAAAATAAATTGGGAGCACTTGAACTTTTTGCTTGCTTCTTATGGGTGTAAAATGTAAACAAGTCGAATTGGAACCGCTTTTGACGGTCCGATTGGAAATAAGATGGCGTCTTCACCGATCTTTTATTCTAGTATTTCTAGTGAACATTATGATTATCGCCTGAGATATCCTCACGCCATAAAGTTTTCATTTCCTTATTTGCTCTTATTGGATGTAAAATAAAAACAAACAAGGAAAATTTTACATTGACAACAGTGCTAAATTTTGTTCTTAAGTGCAATCATAAATTACGAACTGATTACTGACATGACATTTTGACGTAAACTACGTCTAAGGGGAAGACTCAGATACAGGGTGTAAAACCAAAATTTCCAAATTCGAGACCGTCACGAAATTAGGATAGATTTCAAACGCTAATAGCGTCTTTATCTTTCGATGGATTTTCGACATTTGCTTATCAATCGATTCAGAAACTCTCCAGCAATTTGCCAATTCTATTGATACTATTGATTATCAACGTTAAACTATTGAAAATGTTGTTTCTTTCCAAACCGGGTGAAAAATCCAATTCCGTTCATAAATCCCCAACACGGACATCAGATTGCAGTAAGGTACGGGCCTTTTGATTCACTGCTTCGTTTTCCCTGTGTATAAAAAGCCTCGTGTTTCGCGTGCCCGCGTCATTTTCATTCTGGATGTCACGGCGAGCGGACCATGGCGTCCAGAAGCGGTCCCAGTGACAACGGCTGTCTCAGCGGTGGTGGTGCGGATGAAATTTTTTCGGTCGGTGGTGGTGGCGGTCGTGGAAGCAGCAGCACATCATTTTCATCCGTGTCCCATCTTCGGCGGATCTGGCAATCGACGGCGTTCGCTGAGCCGAATCATCGGATGGCGGTCGCGCAGCCCAGTGGCTGCTGATAAGGCACATAAGTGGCAATTAATCGGTTCTTTTCAGGACCATCATTATATTTGGGAGGAAGTTGAAATAATTTTCCTAAAGTGCAATCGTTAGGAACTGGAAAATTCTTCGGTGAAATTTTCTAGCGTAATTCGGAGTTATATGATTTTAGTGATTGAGAATGTTGATATTAGACGAACTTTCTTCATAGAACAAAGCATAATTGTTTGGCAATCATAGCATTAGTGCCGGTCCGAGCATAGACTGTCAGCGGAAGATTGCTACAGCAATTTATTCACTAATGTGGCTTTTTCAACGACTTGGATGTTGCCGACACAACATGAAATTTTCCTGCGAGACTCTAATTTTGTATTTTTCCTGTTGATGATTGAAAAAGAAATCGGTTCCGAGAAGAACTTTATTCAAAGCGCAACGCTAACGTCGGTAGTTGAAACCCAAGCAAGTATCGGAAGGAGACCATGCAAACAATTGATTCGCATTATGACTGAAAAAATTGTATGGCGTCAGTATTGATGTTTGCTATAGATTTTTTGACGTAAACTTCGTCTAAAGGGAAGACTCAGATACATGGTTTAAAACGGAAATTTCAAAATTCGAGACTGTCACAAAAAATAGGATAGATTGCGATCTCTTTATCTTATTTTCGACATTTGCTTATCAATCGATTCGGAAAACCTTCAGCAATTTGCCAATTCTATTGATACTATTGAATATCATTAATGCTTAATTTTTTTTCTACAACAAATATGATTTTGAAAAAGTATCACCGGCGCGTGCTTACTCGCAATGTACATGCTGATACATTTACAGTTACATCAAACAACTGAAAACCGAAATACGCCACTCCAAAATTACGAGGTGACAATGTTAGAAAGAGACAAAAGATAGGAAAAATAACACGGTGTGTAGTGCCTCCCCGAGTCACCTTAATGGAAGATCCTTTAATTACGTAACGCAAAAATTGGGCATTTTCAAACCCACCTCCCCCCTATGTCACACTTTTTGTATGAAGCATCTAAAATTATGTATGGGTCGTCACACTTCGCCCAACCCCCTCCCCCTCTAAGCGTTACGTAATTTGTGGACGCTCCCAAGAGCCACTTTCATTGATGGTAGCCGATCGTTAGTACTTCATATCAAATATCATATCATATCATAGCATATCAAAGAATATTGTGGCCAAATTTCATAAAATTTGGTCAACAAAAACCCCCCTGACAATAATAGAACAAAACCTGCCAAAGCCGTCATTCCTCCTACATCATACAAGAAAATTTAAACTGAGCGCTGCTAATGTTAATGACGACGACCGCGCGACCCACACCATCGTCGGGAATAAAATTTCCGGTAGGAGCTCCGCCGATGCCGAAGGTGGTACCACGGTCTGCTCTCCGCGACATCTCGAACGAAATGGCTCGCGCGCGCGGAAGAGCTGCTTTCTTGTAATCAATAAACTTGAACCTGTAGCCACGCCCTTTGGGGGTGTGTGACGGTTACACAATATTTTCAGTCATACCGGACAACAAAGAGGCGGGGCTAATGAGCCATCTTTATTGATTATAAGAAAACTGCTCTCCCGCGCGTGCGTGGCATTTCAGCACCTTAAAACTCATGGATGAGTTGAATCATCGTATGTTTTCTGTATGTATGTAGAATCACGAGCGCGCGTAAAACGGAGAAGCTGCAAAAATGTTTTCGCATGGATGACTATCTACCAAAATTATAAGTCTTTCTCTGAATCGTGATCTCGTGATTCTACTACCGACGGAAAACAATCTGCTATCACCAAGCAATTAAGTTTTACTTTGATCAAAATTCATCTCGCCTCAAGTTGTGACTTAAGAGCTACTTTCATTGATGGTAGCCAATCGTTAGTAAGGGAAATTACGGCTTTGGCAGGTTTTGTTCTATTATTGTGCGGGGGTTTCCTGTAACAAATTAGGCCCAAATTTGGCCTAAACATTCTTTGCAAAACAAAGAAGATGGTGGTCAAATTTCATAAAATTTGGTCAACTACCCCACCCCCCCCCCTCGAAAATAATAGAACAAAACCAGCCAAAGCCGTCATTTCTCCTACATCATACAAGAAAATTTAAACTGAGCACTGCTAATGTTAATTACGACGACCGCGCGACCAACACCATCGCCGGGAATAAAATTTCCGGTAGGAGCTCCGCGAACGGTAGAAGCTCTCGAACGGAATGGCTCGCGCGCGCGAATGAGCTGCTTTCTTGTAATCAATAAAGTTGAACCTGTAGCCACGCCCCTTTGGTGAGTGTGTGACGGTTACACAATATTTGCAGTCATACCGGACAACAAAGAGGCGGGACTAATGGGCCATCTTTATTGATTATAAGAAAACTGCTTTCCCCCGCGCGCGTGGCATTTCATTTGAAATATCGCGGAGAGCGGTCCCAGCATCGGTAGAGATGTCGCCAATTAATCGATTACTTCGATTAATCAATTATTTGTTGTGATAATCGATTACTGCCCAACGATTAATCGATTCAATAATCGACAAGAATCGAGAGTAATCGATTAATCGGGATTTCACGACAACTATTAGATTTCGATTACTTCAATTAATCGATTCATCGTTATGATAATCGATTAATTTTAATTCGATTACTACTGAACGATGAATCGATTCAATAATCGTCAAGAATCTAGAGTAATCGATTAGTTACTAATCGATTGATCGAGATTTTTCGACCATCGGCGGAGTTGCTGAGCAAATTTTATTCCAAATACATATGGGATATTGGAAAAATCGGTTCTTCTCAGGGCCTCCATTCTATACAAAGGAAGATTGAGGCGAGGCGAACTTTTTTCAAAGTGCAAATTAACCGCTTGGAGACGCCATAAAGTTGCCTGGCGTCCGTAGCAGAATCACGAGCGCGCGTCGAAGGGAGATGCTACAAATATGTATTCGCATGGATGGCTTCAGTGGCAGTCAAGTTTAATTCTTTCAAGATTCTTATTTGGTTTTGTTATTTCAGCCTATGGCGTGGGTCGTGTGGTCGTTAGTGATTCGAAATATGCATTATTGGGAATTAATCGATTCTTCTCATGGATACCATTTTTAACATAGGAAGATTGAGGCGAGACGAATTTGTTCAAAGTACGACGTCGTAGCAGAATTACGTTGCCGTTCGTAGCAGAATAACGAGCGCGTATTGTAGAGAGCTACTGCAAATATGTATTCTTGCACTGGCACTAGATTCTTCATTTCACCAAACTGTTTTACGTAGTTTACGTTGGGCGGTCGTGTCTTGTACACAACCCTTATGATTTTGGATACCGAGGATCGTCCATAGCTCGCACAACTGGAACCACAAAAAATCGCTAGTGTCATATTGATTGTTGGGGATATCCTTCTAGAACTTCCCAAGCATTTCCTGAGGCAGCTTTCCGAGGAATTCCTGGAGGAACTTCCCGTTCAATTAGTGGAGCAACTTATCGAAGAATTCCTGGAAGAAATGTTGCATGCTCTTCCGGAGTAGTTCGAACAATAACTTTTGGTAGAATTCCTGAAGAAACTTCCCGAGGAATTCTTGGGGAAACTCCTGCAAGAATTTCCTGAAAAATACTGCAGGTACTTACGGATGAATATCACGAGGAATTCTAGAGAGATCTTCTGAAAGAATTCCTGATCAACCTCCCGGAAAAAAATCCTCCTAGAACTTCGGGGGAACTCATAAAGGGACTTCAGGAAAAAAATCCTTACGGAACTTCCCAAAGAACACAAAGAAGGAACTTCCAGAGCAATTCCTAGGTAACTTTCCGATGAATATTTAAAGGATCTTCCAGAAGAATTCCTGTCATAGCTTCCGAAAAAAAATCTGGGTCTATTTCTGGGAGAAACTTCTGGAAGAATTTCTAGGGAATTCCTGAGAGAACTTCCGGAAGCATAAATAAAGGAACTCTTGAAGGAACTTATGGTTTTCTGAAGGACTTCTGGAAAAATTCTTGAAGCAACTTCCAGAGGAATTCCTGAAGGGACTTCCGGAGCTAATCCTGAAGGAACTTGCGGAGGCCTGCAAAAGTTTCCGGAAAAAATCCCAAAGGAACTTCCGGAGTAATTTCTGAAGAAACTACCGGAGAAATTTTTAAAGGAACTTCCGGAGGGATTAATGAATGAACTTCCAGAGAAATGCCTGACTGAACTTTCGAAGGAATTCCTGAATGAACTTCGGGCGAAATTGCTGAATGAACTTCCGGAGGAATCGGACATCGGCAGTATGGATTCCGTGGAACGTTACGGAACACCTTTAGGTACCGAAACGTTACCAGATAGACAAGACGGCCTGCAACAAACAGCTAGCAATATGAAGGAAGAGCCCTTAGTAATGATTTAGAGCAGCGGTTCTCAACCTTTTTCTTGAGAGGTACCCCTTCAAACTTATGCATTAATTGAGGTACCCCCTCTCGAAAATAGGCTTCCAATCCTCATGGAAAAAAAATCCTGAGGCTTTTGAAGGGAAGCTCCTTTCAGCTTTTGCATCCCTTTAAAGTAGGTTTCCACGCCTCTTGATTAAAGACTTCTGAACCTCTTGTAGATTGGCTTCCGAGCCTCTTGAAGATGAATTTCGAGTCACTTAAAAGCAGGCATCCTTTGCATCTTGAAAGGACGCTTCTGAGCCTCTTGATAGTATGCTTCCAAGCCTCTTGGAAGAAAAATTCCGAGCTTTTTGAAGTGAGGCTTCGAGCATCTTAAAAGGAGGCTTCGAACCACTTGAAAGTAGAGTTCCGAGCCTCTTGAAAGCAGGCTTCGAGCCTCTTAAAAAGAGGCTTACGAGCTTCTTGAAATGAGACAACCTAACCACTTGGAAGGAGGCTTCCGAGCCTCCCGAAAAGAGGCTTCCGAGCCTCTCGAAAAGAGGATTCCGAGCCTCTCGAAAGGAACCTCTTGGAAAAAGGCTTCAGAACCTCTCGAAAGGAGCCTTCCAAGCCTCTTGGAAAGGCTTCTGAGCCTCTTGAACGGAGGCATCTGAGCCTTTTAAAAGAAGGCTACTGGGCCTCTTGAAAACAGGCTTCTGGGACTCTTGAAAGAAGGCTTCTGAGCCTCTTGAAAGGAGGCTTCTGAGCCTCTTGAAAGGAGGTTTCTGAGCCTCTTGAAAGGAGGCTTGAGCCTCTTGAAAGGAGGCTTGAGCCTCTTGAAAGGAGGCTTCTGAGCCTCTTGAAAGGAGGCTTCTGAGCCTCTTGAAAGGAGGCTTCTGAGCCTCTTGAAAGGAGGTTTCTGAGCCTCTTGAAAGGCGGCTTCTGAGCCTCTTGAAAGGCGGCTTCTGAGCCTCTTGAAAGGAGGCTTCTGAGCCTCTTGAAAGGAGGCTTCTGAGCCTTTTGAAAGGAGGCTTCTGAGCCTCTTGAAAGTAGGCCTCTGAGCCTCTTAAAAGGAGGCTTCTGAGCCTTTTGAAAGGAGGCTTTTGAGCCTCTTGAAATGAAGCTTCTGAGCCTCTTGATAGGAGGCTTCTGAGCCTCTTGAAAGGAGGCTTCGGAGCCTCTTGAAAGGAGGCTTCTGAGCCTCTTGAAAGGAGGCTTACGAGTCTCTTGAAAGGAGGCTTACGAGCCGCTTGGAAGAAGGCTTCCGAGTCTCTTGGATGAAGGCTTCCGAGCCTCTTGGAAGAAGGCTTCCGAGCCTCTTGAAAGAAGGCTTCCGAGCCTCTTGAAAGAAGTCTTCCGAGCCTCTTGAAAGAAGGCTTCCGAGCCTCTTGAAAAAAAGGCTTCCGAGCCTCTTGAAAAAAAGGCTTCTGAGCCTCTTGAAAGAAGGCTTCCAAGCCTCTTGAAAGAAGGCTTCAGAGTCTCTTGAAAGAAGACTTCCGAGCCTCTTGAAAGGACGCTTCCGAGCCTTTTGAAAGAAGACTTCCGAGCCTCTTGAAAAAAGGCTTCCGAGCCTCTTGAAAGAAGGCTTCCGAGCCTCTTGAAAGAAGGCTTCCGAGCCTCTTGAAAGGATCTTGGAAGAAGTCTTACGACCTTTCTGAAAAGAGACAACCTAACCACTTGAAAGGAGGCTTCCGAACCTCTTGAAAAGAGGCTTCCGAGCCTCTCGCTAAGAGGCTTCCGAGCCTCTCGAAAAAAGGCTTCCGAGCCTCTCGAAAGGAGCCTTCCGAGCCTCTTGGAAAAGGCTTCAGAACCTCTTGAAAGGAGGCATCTGATCCTCTTGAAAAGAGGCCTCTGAGGGTTCTGAGCCTCTTGAAAGGCGGCTTCTTAGCCTCTAGAAAGGATCTTGAAAGGAGGTTTTCGAGCCTCTTGAAAGTAGGCTTTTGAGCCTCTAGAAAAGAAGTCTTTTGAGTTTCTTGAAAAGAGGCTTCCGAGCCTCTTGAAAGAAGGCTTCCGAGCCTCTTAAAAAGAGGCTTCCGAGACTCTTGGAAGGAGGATTTTGAGCCTCTTGAAAGCGACTTCCGAGCCTTTTGAAAGGAGCCTTCCGAGCCTTCCGAGAGGGACCTCATGGAAGGAGGCTTTTGAGCTTCTTGAAAGGAGGCTTCTGAGCTTCTTGAAAGGAATCAACCTAACCACTTGAAAGGAGGCTTCTGAAGTGCCCAGGAGGCTTCCGAGCCTCCTGAAAGGAAGGATTCTTACGAGCCTCTTCAAAGGAGGCATTCAAGCTGCTTGGAAGAGTGATTACGAGAAGCGTAGAAGGATGCTTCTAAACCTCTTGCAACGAAGCAAACGAGCTTTATTGAAAAAAAAAATCATTTTGTTCATTCGACGTTTTGTTCGTTTGATCTTTTGTTCCGCAGCCCTTCATACATTGTGCTGATTGTGGAAGGCAGGATTCAATTGGGATTTATTGATCGCATTGCATATTATGTACAATATAAATTTTTGAAATAAAAAAAATAATAAATAAGTTTTGATTGCAAATGTAATACGTCCGCCATTACGCATTTTTGTCCGAGGTACCCCCTAGGGCCAGCGAAGGTACCCCCCGGGGTACATGTACCCCAGGTTGAGAACCGCTGATTTAGAGGATTGATTTTCTGCTCTTTAGGTACTCGGACAACGCATGCAATATTGAAAGGCGTTGGAGTTTGAAGTGATGTGGGTAATGTAAAACATGCGCGTTTAGTCTAATTATTAGCAGATGATTAACCTTAAAGTTAATGACTAACCTATAATAAGTTAATCTATTTGATTATAAATTATCTAGGGACACGGCAGATATTTCCGTCCATCGTCGTAGGGGCTAAAACCAACGAAAGCAACGTACATTTGCTAGAACTCAACTATAGCAGAACGTTTCTCCTGAGCTTACGATTTGGTACGTATGAGTTTTTCAAAAAAAGCGACTCATGTATTGGTTTTCGAGACTATGACGAACAGACGAAAATACCTGCCGTGTCCCTATAACACTGCTTTATCAGCATTTTATTTTCTTTTGTATTTTAATAATTTTATAGATAAGAAATTTTAAAGCAAAAACGGATAGAATTGTCTAGTTTTCGAGCTTTAAATTTTATGATTTCCAGTATTTCACAATAAGTTACGCCTTGCTTTTTTAGAACGGAACTTAATATAGATTCGAAGTAGTTGCGCGTACGAGCGGATGTGCTGAATGACCTGGCCTTCATTAGCCTTGGCAAATATTAATCCAGCATCTATGGTGAGCAAATACGTGCTGGGATAAACTGAGCACAAAAAGGCTGCTCGTTACGGTAGTAAAACTTATTTCGATTTTTTTATCAGACTAATAGCATTCCATTGCATAGCATTGCTACTTTCCGTATCATTCAGCGAAAAATATCTTAGGTTGGAACGAGCGAGGAGATGCTTACAACTGATGATAATTTACAAGCTCTTACCTGCTTGATGACAGACAAAACATTATTTCTAGTAGTAGGCTGACCAGTTCATTTCGGCGAAAAAACGGGACAAACGCACTTGCAAAACGGGACATGTCAAAAAACCTTGTGACAAAATTCAAGAGCTGTGGAAATTTCAAAACCTTTGAGCTTGATTTTCAGTTTTCGTTTAAAAAGTTTTTAGAGTGATTTAAGGGTTAAGTTAGTTGTGGAAAAATACTAAACTACAAACATTTCACTCTTCAAAAGGGTGCGGAAAAAACACAAAGAAACAACATATTAAGCATTTTTCAAAAAATTGTAAAAAAAATGTGGTATTCTGAAATATTTTATTTTATTCTTTTTGAACATGGATTTTATTACTGACCAATATAAAACTTTTCCAATTCTAAACAATTGAAAATGACAAAAAAAAAGTCAAAGTAACTCTGTCTAAAGCCGGTCTGGACATTAGAGAGATAATAAAAAATAATTTTAAGAAAAAAAATGTCAACAGACAAATGCGAGACGAGCAATAGGGTGGAATATTGATTTCCCGTGCTGAAATACTTCTTCATGAATATAAGTGCGGGAAAATCTACGGATAAGAATAACAAGAACCTCAACAAGGAAAGAACTTTAATAAAATGTAATATTATTTATTTCCAAGAATATGGTAGGCACATGTCGAATCTAATCAATTTTTAGTCATTTTTGATCGAAATTGATTTAAATGACGCTAAAAGTAGCCTCACACCTCGGGAATTTGGTCCATTGATTTTATTCCCATGTGCTTCCAAAAAGGCGGGACTCGTGCAATTTCGTGGTGAAAAGTAAAACAAACCGTGGCTAATTTATAGACGGGTTTACAGCTCGGTCTCTCGGAGATTTCCACCGGATTGTATTTTGAATCGGGCCGAAATTCTAATTTCCTACAACAGAATCCAATAAATCCCGCCCTCACATATGGAAGCAAAATTTGCAGACAAGCTCTTGATCTGTAAACTAGCCTCAAAGTACGTAAGGTCCGAAATCCGAACAAATTTTCCCTCGGTTTGAAACTGCCTTAAATACGATTTTATTCAGCTGATTCACCTATAAACTATTTTTGTATGCCGTCGTTTTTTAACAGTGGATGATTTCATTATATTCAGAATTATTCGGGAAGACTTTGAATAATTCTTAATGTTTCAAAAAGAATCAATCGATTGAAATCGATGTCCCTGCGGATCATTATATTGACTCATTCATTCATTCATTTATTTAGTCTACATCTAAACAGATAACACTGAATCAACAATTTGACGCCACAATACACGGTTCGAGGCCGCATCTCTCCATCCTCGGATACGCCCCACGCTCGCCAAGTCGTTCTGCACCTGGTCTGCCCATCTCGCTCGCTGCGCTCCACGCCGTCTCGTACCTGCCGGATCGGAAGCGAACACCATCTTTGCAGGGTTGCTGTCCGGCATTCTTGCAACATGTCCTGCCCATCGTACCCTTCCGGCCTTAGCTACCTTCTGGATACTGGGTTCGCCGTAGAGTTGGGCGAGCTCATGGTTCATTCTTCGCCGCCACACACCGTCTTCTTGCACACCGCCAAAGATGGTCCTAAGCACCCGTCTCTCGAATACTCCGAGTGCTTGCAAGTCCTCTTCGAGCATTGTCCATGTTTCATGTCCGTAGAGGACAACTGGTCTTATTAAAGTCTTGTACATGACACATTTGGTTCGGTGGCGAATCTTTTTCGACCGCAGTTTCTTCTGGAGCCCGTGGTAGGCCCGACTTCCACAGATGATGCGACTTCGTATTTCACGACTAACGTTGTTGTCAGCCGTTAGCAAGGATCCGAGGTAGACGAATTCCCCGACCACCTCGAAGGTATCCCCGTCTATCGTAACACTGCTTCCCAGGCGGGCCCTGTCGCGCTCGGTTCCGCCCACAAGCATGTACTTTGTCTTTGACGCATTCACCACCAGTCCAACTTTTGTTGCTTCACGTTTCAGGCGGGTGTACAGTTCTGCCACCTTTGCAAATGTTCGGCCGACAATGTCCATGTCATCCACGAAGCAAATAAATTGACTGGATCTGTTGAAAATCGTACCCCGGCTGTTACACCCAGCTAACCGCATGACACCTTCTAGCGCAATGTTGAACAACAGGCGCGAAAGTCCATCACCTTGTCTTAGTCCCCGGCGCGATTCGAACGAACTGGAGTGTTCGCTCGAAATCTTCACACAGTTTTGCACGCCATCTACCGTTGCTTTGATCAGTCTGGCAATCTTCCCAGGGAAGCTGTTTTCGTCCATAATTTTCCATAGCTTTAGGCGGTCTATACTTTCGTATGCCACATTGAAATCAACGAACAGATGGTGCGTTGGGACCTGGTATTCACGGCATTTTTGAAGGATTTGCCGTATAGTAAAGATCTGGTCCGTTGTCGAGCGGCCGTCAACGAAGCCGGCTTGATAACTTCCCACGAACTCATTCACTAATGGTGACAGACGACGGAAGATGATCTGGGATATCACTTTGTAGGCGGCATTAAGGATGGTGATCGCTCGAAAGTTCTCACACTCCAGCTTGTCGCCTTTCTTGTAGATGGGGCATATAACCCCTTCCTTCCACTCCTCCGGTAGCTGTTCGGTTTCCCAGATTCTGACTATCAGTTTGTGCAGGCAAGTGGCCAGCTTTTCCGGTCCCATCTTGATGAGCTCAGCTCCGATACCATCCTTACCAGCTGCTTTATTGGTCTTTAGCTGTTGAATGGCATCCTTAACTTCCCTCAAGGTGGGGGCTGGTTGGCTTCCATCGTCCGCTGAACTGACGTAGTCATCTCCTCCGCTGCCTTGACTTTCACTGCCTGTACTCTCAGCGCCATTCAGATGTTCCTCGTAGTGCTGCTTCCACCTTTCGATCACCACACGTTCGTCCGTCAAGATGCTCCCATCCTTATCCCGGCACATTTCGGCTCGCGGCACGAAGCCTTTGCGGGATGCATTGAGCTTCTGATAGAACATGCGTGTTTCTTGCGAACGGCAAAGCTGTTCCATCTCCTCGCACTCCGATTCTTCCAGGCGACGTTTCTTTTCCAGAAAAAGGCGGGTCTGCTGTCTCCGCTTCCGTCTATAACGTTCCGCGTTCTGCCGGGTACCTTGCTGCAGTGCGACCGCCCGCGGTGCGTCCTTCTCATCCAGAATCTGTCTGCACTCTTCGTCGAACCAATCGTTCCGTCGACTTCGACCCATCTACCCGACGTTGTTCTCCGCTGCGCCGTTAATGGCTGCTTTGACTGTATTCCAGCAGTCCTCAAGAGGGCCCCATCGAGCTCACCCTCTTCCGGCAACGCTGCCTCGAGATGCTGCGCGTATGCAGTGGCGACATCAGGTTGCTTCAGTCGCTCTAGGTCGTACCGCGGCGGTCGTCGGTACCGAACATTGTTATTGACTCAATTTGACCTGATTTTCAGGATATACTTACTACCAAGTTACTGGTTCCAATCAATCCACTCATGAAATTGGCCAAATTTTAACGCCTTCGAAATAAGCAGAAAAAGGTAATTGAAATGAAACTATATGAAAAAATCTCCCGTTGTCACCTGTTGTCATCTGTCTAAAACCTTGAGAAAAGTCGATCCATTCAAAATACATAACGGCATAAATAGCATTCTTTTAAAAGCAACACTTATAACATCTTACACTTTTTATGGGTTGCGTCCACTTTTGTTTGTATTTAGTTTTAGATTCCTGCCTAAAATGTTGAATTTGTTTGAATAATATTTTGGATCTCTTTGGAAGAACTTATACCCATAAAAAAATCACGAAAATAAAGTTTTCAAAAATCTTTGGAAAAATCTATGAAAAAACGGGACAAATTGAGGATTTTTTAGATTACGACGGGACAGCTTAATAAGGCCTAAAAAACGGGACTGTCCCGTTAAATACGGTACGTATGGTCAGCCTAAGTAGGTGAACTTTATCGACTGTATTTACAAATCGTAAAAATTACTTTGGAAATTTGATCTAATTTTCCTTGAGATCTCCATACTAAGCTTAACTAGTGTACATTGACATTCAGCAATCAGTGTCATTCAGCTATCAACCATATTTATCATACAATCGAAAATGCTAATATTTGGTAAAAGCGCGATTATCTGCGCGGTATCCTGAATTTCTCCAATCAATACTCACTTCCACAATTTCGATAAACCGGATTTTTTTTTTAATAATTCAACTGACACAGATTTGCACACATCTCTCCCCATTTCACATTGACACAAGGCTCAACACATGGGTGTGAGATAATTTGATTATTTTTATCACCGTCCAGCAATGCGATGATGGTCTGGTATCACTCGCCGTTTTCAGCACCCCGGCGGCGATGTTTGACAACGTCGTTTTACATTTTCATGTCGTTATGATATTCACATTAATTATTTCCATCGGTTCGATTTTGCCTTTTGACGGGGCCCGATAATGGAATTCCGGAAGAAAGTGACAGTGGAAAAGATTTCTGTTTGCAGTCTGGTCTGGTCGCGCAGTTGCCATAAACCGGTCGTTGCCATGGGACACCGTTTACACAATATTAGTCAACAAGTGAATCTTCAGCAGCGGCAGCAACGCAGCAGTGACGATAAAAATGTTGCCTGGTTTTCACTTTTTTTTTTGGGCTGCGTATTTCTCACGATACGATCGTCATAGACCAGACGCTGACTGTACTGCGACGGTTTGGCGACAGATGGGCGAATCAAAGGGCACAATAATTTCACGAAAACATTGGTACCATGCACCCGTAGGAAGGTTTTATTTGAAGCAGCACAGTGGTTCCAAGAAGGGCTATTTGATTTGCCTCAATTTGTCCTGAAAATCTTAAAAATATACCTATGCTCAATACCTTTACTCCTTTACCTTTAGTGATAAAAAAAAGTCCTCCTACGATTCATCAAATTCATTTTACAAATGATGATGTTAGAAATTTCACGAATTTTGTCGTTACTTTTTGTTGATTGCAGTACTGTGTGCTTGTCAGCAGCATCAAGGAATGAACTTTGGTCACCTCGCTGCTGATGTGCGTTGCCCATTCGTGTGACGGGAAGTGAGCTCCGGTGGAGGTCTCTTGCGTTAAATCCCACACGGGACGACCTACTGAGATTAGTGGCCGTATACACACATCGCCGCCGCACCACCGCGCCACGCCGCTCCGCCAGTCGGTCAGTTGTCTTGCGGTGGCCCAGGATGTCCATCATCATCATCATTAGCATTCGGCTTGATCTTCGGTCGCAGATGCCGCCTTGGTACGGGCGGGCAGCGCCTTCTGATGAAGATGAAGAAGCTTCAACAGTAAATTGCGATATCGTAGGAGATCGTAAAACGGAAACAATCGCCACCGTTGCGTCATAGGCTTGTGATTACGAATATACAAAAGAAGCCTGTTTCGGCTGATGGATTTGGTGTGTCTTGTAATCCTGTTAAAATATGCATTGATTTCTATTCAGCTAATTTTGTAAAGCGGACACTATTTGTTAGCCACATATGAAAACTCGAACTTGTCTGATAGTGCTTTACCTCACACAATAGCACAACATATCACGAAATATTATTAATCAACATTTAGAACTACCGTTCAGATTAATGAAGTACATGAAAGAGAAAGTTCCCAGAAAAAATCCAAAATTCCTCCGTTCTGAATACACCCAAATCTTCTCACTATCACAAATTAAGCTCCCAAAAGCTCCTCCATTAGCTTATGCTACTCATCAGAACAACAGAACTGGATTAGAAAGATCGGAATGATACAATCCGATCCTATACGCGATGTGCTCTAACTGGAAAGATCTCCTCCCCAAATTGGTACCGTTAAATCTAAATTGAAGATCAGTGAGATGCGATGTGGCCCTCACGGCATGGCTGACGGTCAACTCGTTCGGAAACCAGATCAATGCGGGTGCACCGCGCAGTCGTGGGAAGATTAATGGCCTGATGCTGTCCTTCGATGGGGCAGAGGCCGTTCGGTGGTTGTGGGATAATAAAATTCGAACAACAGATCAGATGGGAACGAAATGTAGCTATCGTGTTAGAGTGATAAATTCCTACATCGGAAAGAATCTTGTATGCAGTTAGTGGATGCAGTACTGTTATAGCACAAGGTTAGAGTTGATTTATGATGGTTGGGGACAATGGGGACAGCGATAGTGCACCTGCTTTTGTGAATTTACTAATTTACGATTGAATCAGCTAGATCTCAGAATAATCTAAAATCCGGTACATTGAATCAGTTTAGTTCTCGATTCTCCCAGACCGCATCGTGCTTTTGTGCTGTGCGGTTCTTTTCTCTCTTTGCTGGCGATAGTTTTTAATACTACTCGAAGCTATTTTAATTTCAACAGTGCTTCTTTGCGCTTTTTGTACCTATTGATCCCGTTACGATCCTTGCTTGGACCCTTGGACCTTGCTTCGTTTTACATTGGACGCGAGTGCGGAAGTAAAATTTTGACAAGCGGTGATAATCCTGCAAGAAAACCGTTCTGGAAAAAAAAACCTCTTAGAAGGTCAGCTCAGCAATGATCATTATCAAAACACATATAACTCTCATGTTTGAGCAATGCAGAAGCAAAATGGCGTCGACAGAACACGTTCCATCGATAGAGCTGAGTGAGCTAGATCTTCCAGCCGAAATTCTTAAAATTTTCGAAGGTCTGTTTGGTTGGAGATGTAAATTTTCTTTCCATAAATTGAATCTTTTTATGGTTTTCAGCAAAATGACTGCAGTTAGTTAAATGAATCTGAATTTAGAACACTAATGAATTTAATGAAACAGAAAAGAACTGAAAGAAAAACATGTCGAAAACTTATCCTGTCCAAACGCGATTCTATCGCTTGGCGACAGCGATTCTGTCGCCGTTGGTATGGAAGCGTAAATAGAGCATTGCCTGCAGCGACCCAACGATACAATCGCGACGACTAGTTGTCGCCGTCGCTGCGATGAAATCGCTTAGGTCTGGGGGAGCCTTAATGCACTACAATCATCAACCGCACCTAGGGTGACCATATGAAATTTCTCCAAAGGAGGACAATTCACCCAAATCGTAGCGAAAAAGGAGGACATTTGGTTAAAAAGGAGGACATAAAAAACATCGATAGATTTTTGGTTTTAAATATTATTATATATAATGTATACTTGTTATAGTTTTGCACACTAATGTTTATTGGAAGAAGTTTTTGTAAGAATCAGCAAGTAATCCCATCAGACAATCGAGCTCGGTGGTCTAGTGGCTACTGCTTCTGCCTTATAAGCAGGAGGTTGTGGGTTCAATTCCAGGCTCGTCCCTTTCCTACTTTGTATTTCTATCTTAGTTCTTTCTGTGTTTCACGTTCTACCAAAACGATTCCTACTGTTATAACCTTCCACACAATCCCAAAACCTCCCGTGGTACCTATGAGAGGTCGTAGAGTTCTCTGCATCTTTCTTAAGTAGGTGTCCAACAAACCATCCTTCCCCTTCCTCAGCATTCGCAAGGACGTGGCCAGGACAGATCTCGACTATTGGAGAGTGCAATGCTTCCATCTAAGAGATAGTGATTAGTCCCAAATCAATATCTGAGGTAACGGATGAAAGTAATGCTACTCTCATACAATAGTCTTGGCTTGTACCACCTACGAATTTGTGCGAATTGCTCAATGCTAATGCTAATGCTAATGCTAATGCTCATGAGCAAGTAATCCCATCAGACAAGAGATCGTATATCAATGCGAATAAGTACACAAAGTGTAGGGTGACCATATGAAATTTCTCCAAAGGAGGACAATTCACCCAAATCGTAGCGAAAAAGGAGGACATTTGGTTAAAAAGGAGGACATAAAAAACATCGATAGATTTTTTGTTTTAAATATTATTATATATAATGTATACCTGTTATAGTTTTGCACACTAATGTTTATTGGAAGAAGTTTTTGTAATAATCAGCAAGTAATCCCATCAGACAATCGAGCTCGGTGGTCTAGTGGCTACTGCTTCTGCCTTATAAGCAGGAGGTCGTGGGTTCAATTCCAGGCTCGTCCCTTTCCTACTTTGTATTTCTATCTTAGTTCTTTCTGTGTTTGACGTTCTACCAAAACGATTCCTACTGTTATAACCTTCCACACAATCCCAAAACCTCCCGTGGTACCTATGAGAGGTCGTAGAGTTCTCTGCATCTTTCTTAAGTAGGTGTCCAACAAACCATCCTTCCCCTTCCTCAGCATTCGCAAGGACGTGGCCAGGACAGATCTCGACTATTGGAGAGTGCAATGCTTCCATCTAAGAGATAGTGATTAGTCCCAAATCAATATCTGAGGTAACGGATGAAAGTAATGCTACTCTCATACAATAGTCTTGGCTTGTACCACCTACGAATTTGTGCGAATTGCTCAATGCTAATGCTAATGCTAATGCTAATGCTAATCAGCAAGTAATCCCATCAGACAAGAGATCGTATATCAATGCGAATAAGTACACAAAGTGGAGGCCACATACGTACACTTTGCATGAACTCAAATATGTGCCTATATCGCCTCCACCGTACACTTATTCGCTAGCACATGCAACTTATGTCGTTTTCGGTTATTGCTGGGTCGAACCTAGTTCTGCACCGGATCCGCTCTAACAGCTGTCAAAACGTTCGGTTATTCGTTCAGGTTGGATCGCGATCCGCACCAGATCCGACCCAAAATGAATGAGGTTCGCTCTGCCGATTTATCGAGATCCAACCTAGATTCACCAATACATTCGAACACAAACTGTCAAACTGGTGTTTATGTTTACGCTAAAGGAAAATGAAAACGTAAAAGACACGGATGGGTATTTGATTTTGTTTGTTTCATTTGTTAAATTTATCAATTTTGTTGCTGTCTTCCACGCAAAAATTGATTATTTTAATGTTGTGCTGTCTTCAAGTTTCTCTGATGGTGAATCGGATTCAGATATCGACATATTTTTCGCTGATTACCTCAGATGGTAGCTCCATTATAAACAAAATGAGGGTTGAACATTTTGTTGAAAATGTGATTTATAAAATGCAGTGACGAGAAGGTAGCTGCTATTTATTCACTATTACGTTGTGTATTCGTACATATACTTTAGGTATAATTGCTCTATCGATGGGAAAATAGCGTACCAGAGTATCTGCCGCTATAAAGTTATTTATACCAAAATGTTCTTAGCATTATTTTATTCATTATTGCAGTTCTGTGCATAATTTGTTCAAAGTTATGGATTTGAAGAATATACACATAATGTATTAACCCTGGCATTAACCATTTATAAGGCTTTAGCAACTATGTTGCCTTCAACAAATTTAGGAACAGTTTTCATACGAATTGTGCATAATTTGTGAGTGGAAGAAAGAATTTAATTGTAATTCGTTAAAAAACCGTCAAAGAAATATTTTATCCCATTGATATTTATTATGTTGAATCTCCTGTTTAGATTTTGTAGTGAAAAATTATTTGCCTTTGGTTTTTGCAGTTCTGACGAAATCGCAATTTATCCCAAAGGGTCTGGGGAGAAAAATAGCAGAAAGAATGCAAATAGCGCAAAAGAATGCTGCTCAACTCTTGTACGAATTGATTCTTTGTTTTAAAATAAAAGGCACCAAATCTAAATAAATTTTGTATTGGATTTTTTACAAAGTGTTCCCATATTTTCTTGTTCTGTTCCATTTCAATGACATAATTGATAATTCAAATCTACACACTTCGAAAAAGCCATGTAATTTTAGATGCTTCGAGACCGACACCCACGAGCATCATTATTGATGCGAAACTGTGTCATGATAAATGTGAAACTAGGTTCACTTTTAAATTTACACGGCTGTATTATTGAAACAAAAATGATAAAGTACCAGACGAGAATCGAACATTGGTTCGCCGCGTGAGCGCCACTCACGTTACCACCCAGCCATCACCGCTTCATGAGGAAGCAGAGATCAAAGTGTAACAAGTTCCACATTCTTCCGCGTATGCTATGTTCATTGCATCAACCCGTCGGCTGCTTGGGTGTTGGTGCGTGTGTTGTCATTTCATACGTTCTTCGCACCGGTTGCTGTGCTTTGGGTTCGGTGGATGTAAATTTCAGTTTGTTTTTCATTGAAACTGTGGCGATTGGACTGAAACTTTCGTGTACATCCAAATTGACTGAAAGATACATCTCAATTAATATTACTTCTTGCGTTATTGTGTCAGTTTTTTCAATCACGTCACCTGTAACATTAATAATTTTTTGGTGTGTACTGTAACACAATCACTGTTACCCAATAAGCCATATAGTATTAGCATAATAGTTTATCGGGAAACACGAATTGGCATAAATTCTTTCACGGCAGTCCACATTGCTTTCGTCATTCATCACAAGCTCCTAATTACATAAATTTATTGATGGATTAATTGTCATTTTTAAAATTAAACAATTAACAGGAGGAACGTCTGATTTCCCCCATACTTCATAAAACAAGAAAAAAATAACACAAATAACAAAATTCAATAGATAAAATATGTCTGTTTTTGCCAGCTGATAAAAGTGCGAATTGAAAACAAAACAGATGATAGGGCTTGAGTTTTCACTAATACCATCATACTGACTCGATCCCGATTCGTTTTTCGTTCGGTTATTCAGAGTCGGGGTCGGACCTGACCCAGGTTTAAAACCGAAAACGCATTAGTTTTAGCTGGAAAATACGACATCTTCTTCTACTGAAATTATAGTCAATATTCACCACTTCCTAGTTATACACTGCAAGTACCTTCTTTATAATGGTAAGACTTTAGCTTCAACTAATTTAAAAAACAACAGTGAATAAAATTTTAGCAAGAACAGCTCATCGTATACAATTCTGAAATTTTTTCAATAGATCCTTTGTCCGATATGCTTTAGGGAACCTGCCGTGGAGTGATCGGGTTAGGCTTCCTCCATATGAACACCGGTGCAAGTTGATTGGACTCAGTACCTTGAAATCGAGACGAGTATTTCTACAGAGGGTCTTCTGTTTTGACCTGGTGTGGAATGTGATTGACTGCGAAAACTTATTTTACGCTCCACACCGTTCTCTACGACGCTCTACATCCCCTCACGTCGCACCTAATATGGCCATCACAATCCACTGCTTAGTTGCTGCAGACATTTTAATGACGTGAGCGAAAGTTTCGATTTAATATTAGTGAGACTACTTTTTTTTAATGCCGTTGAGAATCACAATTTAAGGCATGTAAATGAGAATTATATTGTTAACTGTATCACCAAGTTCTTAACTGAAGAAATTTAAAACTGTTCAGATTTAGATTAGAGAAATTAAACTTTTCAAATTTCTATTTCATTCTAGGCATGGCATAGCGGCTGTTCTTTGCCGCACATATTGATGAAACCGTGCGATGCGGTCCAAAGGCAATTTGATAGGTGTTTACTCGTAGAAAATTTTGAGAAGCATTCGCATTTATCCTAATCTATTTTTCCCAATTCCGATTCTTCTGTTATCTTCGACACTTGTGTTACTGTAACTCAAGCATTGAACTTCCGATATTAACATTGATTTTATTCAAAAACTTAAAGAAAAATATTTCATATATTAAAAAGCAAAAAAAAAATATGTGCAACGATTGATTTGCGTTACAGTATTGTTTATTAAACAAGAATGGTTACAGAAAAAAGTTATAAATTCAACTATTTTTGGTCACATCTAAAAAGGAGGACATTTTAGCACAAAAGGAGGACATCTGAATTTTAATGAAAAAGGAGGACATGTCCTCCTTTAGGATACCATATGGTCACCCTAACCGCACCTGACAGCTGACAGCTGTCAGCACGGTCATCGCTTCGCTCGAAAAAGAAAAGGGATAAAACCAACGGACAGGAGGAAGATCGTTCTCTTACAAGGTGAAAGCCGACAACACCTGACGTGTTTTTTTTACTAAAAAAAAGTAATTTATTTCCCCAGTGCGCGGAGTTTGTATTGGCCTTTACATAGTGCCAAAGTTCAGTGCAGTGATATCCGGTGGACAGCCGATTGCAAACACCCCGGGATAAGTGGATACTAGTGGTGGAAGTGTGCATTCCGAGCATCATTTGGTCACAGCCAAGAACAGCCAGAGAAATCCTCATCGCAGCACCTGCGATACGCCATCTTGTTTCGACCCGCATCGCCGAGGAAAACGTGTTGGCAGTGGCGCGCCTATGCGCTTCGTGAAGATGAAATACCCAAATTGCCGTTTGGTTGCCGGCCCGACCGCCGGAGGGACCGTGAGGTCTCCGCCCCGATCACCAATAACTGATCGGCCACTTCACCGCAGACCATAGGCCGTCACCCCGTCGCAGATCACCGGCCCGTCGCAAGCATACAACTTCCCGGTAGTGTCACGGTAAAGTGCAAATATTTTTTATCCTACCATGAATATTTTATAAAACCATTGCTGGAAACAAATCCGAATTAAAAATGAATCTTTAATGTATAATTACCCTAGTTAGACAATTTATTTCTATAGACTATTCCATTCCACTTGCTTTTGTCTCGTCCACATAAGCTTGTTTAGGGAAGCATTTCCGCCCGCCAATCTCCCCAATTTCCCCCAAGAGCAAGAAAAACGACCCGTAGATCACTAAAGGGCAGACGAAAGCCCCTAGCAAGAAGTTTCTCTAACAAACTAACGCGTCCGGTGTCCCAGTGGCACAACCTGGCTGTTCACGATCCTCCAGAGTACCCCACATCAAGACCAATATCCAGAACAATCCTTATAAAATTTCCAGCGGAGCTCGATCTGTACAATACAAGATAGCATCACCTGTCCAGGAACCAAGTTGTTCCAATCAACCAGAGAAGAAAGTCCGAAGTAGACCTGATTTACAGCACGATTCAACACCAACACCAAGCGGTAATGACTGCCACGTTCAAATCGCAACAACCGATCTCCCAGCGTAGATTTCATTAAATCATCAGAACCCGGTAGAGGTAGTTGCACCCATATTGTACCAATGTTTTAAACTCTAATTGAATATTTTAAAAATGTTATTCTAGATTCGACCAAAACATATAAGCCATCAATTCTATCAGCGCAGGAAGACACCATCTTTTTGCGGAAACAGATCATCAAGTGACCCAGAAAATCAACGACTTGCAGCGTACGAGTCACCTTTGGGACGGTTTTAGAGGTATTCAGAGGCAAAGATATCACGTCGTTGAGAGGCAGATACGAGGTACATTATAAATCTATTGTATACGTACTTGATACGGCAGAAAGAGCAATCGATGTTTTAGTGAAGCTCAGCTGCATTTTCGAACTAGAATATTCAAAAATTTGTAGAGTGGCATGGAACTTCATTTGTTCTTTCATATATGATTTAGCTGTACCAGAACAATATGAATCCATCAACGAGCTCGAGCGATGCTTATCGCAATAACAATATGTTCCCTTGTATGATTGAAGGCTGCACAGACACTGCCAAGAATGTTTATTATATGTGTGCACATTCCCACGATGTTCCCAAATACTATCCAACTGGTATGTGTTTAAAAGGCATGTGCTAGGACACGTTGATCGTCAATATCAAACGACTGAAAAACAGAAAACTGTTCGCGAAGACTTATCCGCATCCGCTGATGTTGGAACAACTGATCATGTAGAGTTCGCAGAGGATAAAGTACATCATATTCAGAAAACATGAAAGATATTGAACAGGCAGCTTTAGAGTTTACGTTAGAGCTCCACAGTGAAACAAATTTGACCCGAAATGATATTCAACACACACAGAGAAAAGTTAAGACATTAAATTGCAACATTGTTGAAAAGATTAAAGGATTATTATCATTTGAAACACGGGACCCTCAAATTGAATTTGAATTAAACAAATATATACAAAAGCTCCAGAATCAATTTGACCTTATTGAAACGGATTTCAAATATTTTTCGTTCACCCTTAACAGTTAAAGTACATGGAGAAAAAACAACAGACTGCTTACACTTCCCCGAAGACGAAATGAAAAGAAGCCTTATAATGATGGATATAGAATTACAGCTAAAATCATACTTCAGTACCGCAGATATTCTTAGGCTCACAATTGAAAACACTTAACAGCTTGTAAATGGACAGCTATGGAAAAACATAACACAGAAATATATTGATGACATATTATTGCCACTATCATGCTATTCAGATGATTTTGAAATAAATGATCCTTTAAGCGCGTATGACAAACGGCAAGTAATTTGTGGTACATACTACAGTTGCCCTACTATTCCTGAACAACATAGCTCCAAACTTAACAACATTTTTGTGGCAGGCATGATGAAGAAAGTGAATATTAGTGAAGTATGTTTAAACATGTTACTCGGGCACATTGTACATCGCTTTAAAGAGATAGAATTGAAGATTGTTCTGCGGGATATTATACTATTCAATATCCCAATGGCCCAACTTGTTTTTCATCCACTCGAAATCCTTTGACAATTGATAACTCATGCTGACTTTGACTCTGACCGCCTTCCTGTGACGTTTGAAATCTCACAAGAAGCCATTAATAATCCAAGCTTCAATCAAGAGAATGTTTTCGACCCTTCGTTGGGAACTAATTTGGATGAAGTGAG
The DNA here is from genome assembly GCF_024139115.2 of Armigeres subalbatus. NCBI lineage: Eukaryota > Metazoa > Arthropoda > Insecta > Diptera > Culicidae > Armigeres > Armigeres subalbatus. The sequence goes on along the minus strand of NC_085139.1, from coordinate 303,868,484 downwards.
ATCTATTACTAGAAAATTTAAAAATATGAAAGCCCCAGTTGATGATGGTATTTTCTACATACTTATCAAAAAACTTGGGGGCAGCAGGGACTATGTCCAAGGGCTTGACGATCCCTCCCCAGGCCATCTGCGAGTTGTGGCGCCTGCCTAGGATATGGTGGGGTTTGACAGTGGGCCCTGTTAAACCTCTATAAAAAGCTGCATGTATCCGCAAGTAGGCTCCGCCAAAGCGACCGTGTGCCGCTCAAAGCGCACAAGCCCAAGTCCTGGTGTTAGGTGGGACGCTAAACAGCCCTGACACGACGGCCCTCCGACGAGACAGGAGGTAAGCCGCCTAATAAGCCGCCTTTAAAAACAACTATTACGAACGACATAGAAGAAAATACGACTCGATACAATCGGCAACGACCTAGGCGACGAATAAAGGATCACGATTGGAAGCTTGAAACATGGAACTGCAAGTCGCTAGGCTTCGCAGGTTATATTATATTTATTCAGACTAAGGCTGAAGTGGCCTGTGCGGTATATAAGAGTCTTCTCCATTCGGCTCGGTCCATGGCTACACGTCGCCAACCACGCAGTCTACGGAGGGTCCGCAAGTCGTCTTCCACCTGATCGATCCACCTTGCCCGCTGCGCACCTCGCCTTCTTGTGCCCGTCGGATCGTTGTCGAGAACCATTTTCACCGGGTTACTGTCCGACATTCTGGCTACGTGCCCGGCCCATCGCAGTCGTCCGATTTTCGCGGTGTGAACGATGGATGGTTCTCCCAACAGCTGATGCAACTCGTGGTTCATTCGCCTCCTCCACGTACAGTACGCCATCTGCACCCCACCATAGATGGTACGCAGCACTTTCCTTTCGAAAACTCCAAGTGCGCGTTGTTCCTCCACGAGCATCGTCCAGGTCTCGTGTCCATAGAGGACTACCGGTCTAATGAGCGTTTTGTAGATGGTCAGTTTGGTACGGCGGCGAACTCTATTCGATCGAAGCGTCTTGCGGAGTCCAAAGTATGCACGATTTCCAGCCACTATACGCTTCCGAATTTCTCTGCTGGTATCATTTTCGGCAGTCACCAGTGAGCCCAAGTACACAAATTCTTCTACCACCTCGATTTCATCACCACCGATGCCAACTCGCGCTGGGTGGCTCACATTGTCTTCTCTTGAACCTCTTCCTATCATGTACTTCGTCTTCGACGTGTTGATGACTAGTCCGATCCGCTTGGCTTCCCTCTTCAGTCTGATGTAGGCTTCCTCCATCTTCTCAAAGTTACGTGCCATAATATCTATGTCGTCGGCGAAGCCAAATAGCTGAACGGACTTATTGAAAATTGTGCCACTCGTGTTAATCCCTGCTCTTCGTATTACCCCTTCCAAAGCGATGTTGAATAGCAGACACGAAAGACCATCACCTTGCCGTAACCCTCTGCGCGTTTCGAAGGGACTCGAGAATGCCCCTGAAACTCGAACTACGCACATCACCCGATCCATCGTCGCTTTGATCACCCGTGTCAGTTTATCCGGAAATCCGTTTTCGTGCATTAGCTGCCATAGCTGGTCCCGATCGATTGTATCATATGCGGCTTTGAAGTCGATGAATAGATGATGTGTGGGCACGTTGTATTCGCGGCACTTCTGCAGTACTTGGCGAATGGCGAACATCTGGTCTGTGGTGGAGCGTTCGCCCATAAAACCCGCCTGGTACTGCCCCACGAACTCCCTTGCAGTTGGTGCTAATCGACGGCATAAAATTTGGGAGAGTACCTTGTAGGCGGCGTTCAGCAATGTGATTGCACGGTAGTTGCTACAATCCAGCTTATCGCCCTTTTTGTAGATGGGACACACGACACCTTCCATCCACTCCTGCGGCAAAACTTCCTCCTCCCAAATCTTGGTAATGACCCAGTGCAGCGCTCTAGCCAGTGCCTCACCACCGTGTTTAAATAGCTCTCCTGGTAGTTGGTCAACCCCAGGGGCTTTGTTGTTCTTCAGCCGGCCAATCTCCTCCTGGATTTCCTGGAGATCCGGGGCCGGTAGAATTATGTCCTGCGCGCGTTCCCCTAGGTCCATCACCATACCGCCATCTTCGTCTGCCACATCGCCATTCAGGTGCTCTTCGTAGTGCTGCTGCCACCTTTGGATCACCTCACGCTCGTTCGTAAGAAGGTTCCCGTTTATGTCCTTGCACATATCAGGCTGTGGCACGTGGCCCTTACGTGAACGGTTCAACTTCTCATAGAACTTTCGTGTGTTATTAGTGCGGTACAGTTGCTCCGTCTCTTCACGGTCTCGATCTTCCTGCTGACGCTTTTTCCTCCGGAAAATCGAGTTTTGTCTGTTCCGCGCCTGTTTATATCGTGCCTCATTCGCCCTCGTGCGGTGTTGCAGCAATCTCGCCCATGCTGCATTCTTCTCTTCTACTAACTGCTCACATTCGCCGTCATACCAGTCGTTTCTCCGATCCGGGGCACCGTGCCAAGTGCAGCGGTTGCGGTGCTACCAATGGCGGATCGAATATCTCTCCAGCCATCTTCAAGAGACGCTGCGCCTAGCTGCTCTTCCGTTGGGAGTGCCACTTCCAGCTGCTGCGCGTATTCTTGGGCTAGTCTACCGTCTTGTAGCCGCCCAATATTAAGCCGCGGCGTCCGACTTCGACGCGTGTTGTACACCGTCGAGAGTTTTGAGCGCAGGCAAACTGCAACGAGGTAGTGGTCGGATTCAATATTCGCACTGCGGTAAGTGCGGACGTTCGTGATGTCGGAGAAGAATTTACCGTCGATTAGAACGTGGTCGATTTGGTTTTCCGTTTCTTGGTTAGGTGATCTCCAATTGGCCTTGTGGATATTTTTGCGGGGAAAGAAGGTGCTTCGGACTACCATTCCGCGGGAGGCTGCGAAGTTTATGCATCGTTGGCCGTTGTCATTCGATACGGTGTGCAGACTATCCGGTCCGATGACCGGTCTATACATTTCCTCCTTCCTACCTGCGCGTTCATGTCACCGATGACGATTTTGACGTCCCGCAGTGGGCATCCATCGTATGTCTGCTCCAGCTGTGCGTAGAACGCTTCTTTCTCGTCGTCGGGTCTCCCTTCGTGTGGGCAGTGCACGTTGATGATGCTATAGTTGAAGAAACGGCCTTTAATCCTCAGCTTGCACATCCTTGCGTTGATTGGCTGCCACCCCATCACGCGTTGGCGCATCTTTCCCAGCACTATGAAGCCGGTTCCCAGCTCGTTGGTGGTGCCACAGCTTTGGTAGAAGGTAGCCGCCCGATGCCCGCTTTTCCACACTTTCTGTCTTGTCCAGCAAATCTCCTGCAGCGCCACGACGTCGAAGTTGCGGGGATGTAATTCATCGTAGATCATCCTGTCGCAACCTGCGAAACCTAGCGACTTGCAGTTCCATGTTCCAAGCTTCCAATCGTGATCCTTTATTCGTCGCCTAGGTCTTTGCCGATTATATCGAGTCGCATTATCTCTTATATTGTTCGTAATTATTGGTTTTCCAGGCGGCTTATTAGGCCTGCGCAAACCTCCTGTCTCGCCGGAGGGCCGTCGTGTCAGGGCTGTTTAGCGTCCCACCTAACACCAGGACTTGGGCTTGTGCGCTTTGAGCGGCACACGGTCGCTTTGGCGGAGCCTACTTGCGGATACATGCATCTTTTTATAGAGGTTTAACAGGGCCCACTGTCAAACCCCACCACATCCTAGGCAGGCGCCACAACTCGCAGATGGCCTGGGGAGGGATCGTCAAGCCCTTGGACATAGTCCCTGCTGCCCCCTTGTACAGAAATCCTCTCACGATATTTTCTAATGTTGTTCTAGAAACGGCTCATGTTTTCATTTTCCAAAACCAGCTGGAGTTTGTTTATTTTGATTTCCTCATTGCGTGATTGGTCGGCGCTGCTGCTGTTCTCTCGCCGAACCACTGCATGAGTGATAAATTTCTTCCCCATTGTTGTCAATTCCTTTTGTTCTCCGTTTACGGCAAATTCTCAAGCAATTGTAAACTGCATAATGATGAAATAATTTTGACGACACTGACAGCGTCATTCTGGCGGGCTGAATTGGCCAATTTTCTCTCTCAGAGAGTGCTACCACGTGCTTTTTTAACGGAAAACCCTTCCCTCAGACCTTAACGTACTCGCTCATTCTCGCTCACACAGGCACCCGTCCCATGTGAGTCTGAATTGTATGCTCACCTCTATCTTACCGTGTGAGTCTGACTTGGATGCTCACCTCTTTCATTCAGTTCGCGCTAACACATACTACTCTAGTCATTCGATCTAAACTCTGGCATCCCTTATGGGACATTTTACTTAGGTTCCCACTTCTGACATACCATGTGAGTCTGACTCGTGTTATGCAGGGTTGTTCCGACTACGCGGATTGCTCGATTTTCGCGGATTACGCGGATTTCGCGGATTTACCTAACGATTTTAGGGTTTCGCGCGGATTTGGCGCGGATTTAGTTTTAGGTGGAAACTTCTAAGAAAAAATCTAAGGAAGTTTATTCGAAAATTTGTTTTATGCCTATCTAGATGGGCTTTATTTTCATTACCAAATCTTGTTGAGAACAAATTTGCGTTTCAAGTTTATTAACATTATTTTTCGAATATGTCCAAGTCCTTATTTGATGGCATGCATTACACTCTCAAACATTATGTAAACAAATGTTATGAGGAGAGATACGCCACGACGCACACAAACAATGTCTATTGAAGGACATGAACACTCATTTTCATCTTGTCAATTTCTTTGTAATTCCAAGATATTTGTCAGTTTCTTATTGGTTGTTTCATTTACGATGAACCACTCAGCATATAATTTATACAACAATTGAAAACATAAAAATGTTCTGTGATTTAATGCAGATGCCTCTTAATTTAATAAGTTCTTCCGCAGAAAGTCGATCCAAAATTAGAAGATGATTCTCAAAAGTTATTTCTGGGCTCTGGCGGGTTTTTTATGATATTTTCGACTAACTCCGGTGGTATTTTACAGGATTACCAACAGAAAACGAAGAAACTGATGATCCTTGTATAAATTCCTTGCAAATAAATTTCCACAGCGTAAAGAGGATTTCTGCAGCATTAAAAACCCGAAAAATTATAAAGACATTTTTGGAAAAATTTCCTGGAGCTGTGACCGCAGGAATGACTATAGAAAATCGAAAACAATGCCGCCTTGAATTTACAAAAGAGTTATAGCGATGATCACAGATAATTCTTTAATAAGTGCTCAAAAATAGAACCGGGAGTTTTTCCGCAGGAAGTCTCCAATAATTTTTTGCAAGAATTCCTAAAGCGCTTTCCGTAGGAATTCATGAAGGGATTTCTGCAAGCAAGCTCTGAAGATATTCCGCAGATATTTTTGTGGAGAATTTACTTGAATTCACGACAAATTTCCCAAATGAATTACAAAATAATTTCCCAGGGGAATTTTTGTAAGAATACTCGAAGGAATTCCCACAGATGTTCTCGGAAGAATTTCCACAGATAATTTGGAGCAACTTCTGCACTTCAGCAGATCCACGGGCAGTTGGATTTCTGAAAACATTTCCATGAAAATTTCCGGGAGAATTTCCGGAGGATGACCCGCAGAAATCTTTGGGATGAATAAGTAAGAATGGTAAAAAAAAATTCTGCCTGAATTTTTAGAAAAGCTTGTTACAAGAATTGAAGAAGAAATAACGGACTAATTTCTGTTGGAGTTCACCCAAATTATTCTGCCGTATTTCCAAAGAAATTTCTTCTGAAATTTCTAAAAATATTCCTCTGGAATTTTTGAAGAAATTTACGCTTGATTCTGACTTAAAAATCAACGGAGCTTGAGCAACTATGTTAGATTTTGTATTATTTGTTTCTTGATATGAATTCAAATATTTGTTTCACAGAAGTTTTATTTAAAAACGGAGCTTCATTGTCTAATTCCTTAATATCTAAGCAAGTTTGTCTTGTGATCAATAACTACAACGAAGCTGCCTTATCAATTACTTTAGAAGAAATTGCGGTTTTGGCAGATATTTTAATTTTTGCCACGTTTATATTTAATCAATTATGATCAAATCTGGCCTTAACATTCATTTGTAATCAACGTACCTTGTGCCGAATTTTATAAAGTTCTATCAACAAAAAAAAGGAATAAAACATGCCAAAGCCATCATCTAATCCAAAAAGCGGTGCTTATGCAAATACTTTTGACTGTTTAGTTCTTGTTCCTTCTTAGATTCAGTACTTCTAGTGCCGAATAAGGTCATTTATAAGGGTTGTAATACTTTCTGCCGGTTTATTAGTCATATTAGCATTTTGATACAAACAGTTGCAGTATAAAATCATATTTGAAATCAGTAATAATTGTAAAAAAAGAACTTGAAGAGAAGACGCTCAATAAATTGTTATACAAAAATTGACATTTAACGTATATTTGCTTAGAATTTAGATCTGGATCGCGCGGATTTGGCGCGGAATGAATTTCATGTCGCGCGGAAATGGCGCGGATTTGATTTTAGTCGGCGCGGATTTGGCGCGGAAAATATTTCAGGATCTCCGTAACAACCCTGGTTGTGTGCTCACCTCGCTCATACCATATGAGACTGATTTGTGTGCTCGCTCCTTTCATACTATGTGATACTGACTTGGTTGCTCACCCACACTCCTCTGTCACGCCGCGGGGGAAAAGGAGACATAGGAACCAACATTCCTGCGCTACTCCCAGCACGGCGTGTGCAGTCCATGCATACACCTATTCATTCACACTTCTGCCATGCTTCAAGGTGACCATCTCGGTTGCCACCCGCTGCGCCATTACCTCTGCATGGGCAGACCAAAACACTCCTCGTCTTCCCGGATGACCAACCCGACTGGCAACATACTCGCTATCACGCAGGATGCGTCGTGCGCGTCGTGCGATACCGTGCGGTAGGCCGATATCACTCTGAGACACATCAAGCGGTAGGCGCTCTTCAGTTTCTGCAGGTAACTGGTTACCCCCAGTGCTTTTGCCCAGGACGGGCCGCCGTACCTAAGAATAGATGCGGCAACGCCTGGCAGTAGCCTACGTCTACTGGCGCACACCTTGGAGCTGTTGGACATCATCCTCGATAATGCCGCCACAGCAGTCGAAGCCTTCTTGCACGCATATTCGACATGGCGACCAAGGGTAAGCTTGTCGTCTATGATGACCCCTAGAATCTTCAGACTCCGCTGATCGGTGATCGTCGGTGATCGCGACGTCTCCCACGTGAACAACTGCATGTTGTGCCGACTTACGGTTACTGACGATAACCACCTCCGTCTTATGTTGAGCGAGCTCAAAGCCTCTCGCACTCATCCAGTCCGCCACAGTGCTGATCGCGTGTTCTGCGGTTAGTTCCACTTCGGGGATTGACTCCCCCTAGACCTCTAGGGATACATCGTCTGCAAAGCCGACGATCTTCACCCCAGGAGGGGACTTTAGCTTCAGAACCCCGTCATACATCAGGTTCCATAGTACCGGGCCCAGGATTGGCCCTTGCGGGACTCCTGTGGTAATGGGAAAACCTTTCTGACCGGCATCGGTCTCGTATAGCAGCACACGGTCCTGGTAGAAGTTTCCCAGATCCGGTACAGTCCCACCGGCAGGCTAAGCTGGTGTAACGAGAGCGCGATGGCATCCCAGATTGCGCTATTGAATGCGTTCTTCACGTCCAGTGTCACCAACGCACAGTATCGAATTCCTCGCCGTTTCCATTGGATCCTCTGCAGTCTTTAGCACTGAGTTGATAGCGTCCACCGTGGACTTATCCTTCCGTAAACCAGACTGGTTGCCCGATAGGCCATCCGTACCCTCTGCGTACGGGGTGAGCCTGTTGAGGATGATCCTCTCGAGCAGTTTACCCGTCTTGTCGATCAGGCAAATTGGTCTGTATGCCGATGGGTCGCCCGGAGGCTTCCGGCCTTCGGCAGCAGTACCAACATCTGCCTTTTCCATCTCTCGAAACTACACTCATCTAGGCATCTCTGCATAGCTAGCCTGAACATGTTCGGGTTCGCTATGATCGCTGCCTTGAGTGCATTGTTTGGGACTCCATCAGGCCCTGGAGCTTTGTTCATCGCAAGGGAATTAGCCACTGCGAGTAAGTCTTCGTCCGTCACCGGGGCCAGCATTTCGGCCACACTTCCAGCGCCTTGCAACGCAGGAGGAGGCCAGGGGTTCGTGGCTCGGGACGGGAAGAGTACTTCGATAATCCTCGCCAACCGGTCCGGTGACCATTCGGGGTGAAGAACCATCTTTGGTCTTGGCCATCACGATCCTATAGGCGTCACCCCACGGATTCGCATTGGCACCCTCGCACAGGTTGTCGAAGCGCGCTCTCTTGCTACTCTTAATGGCCTTTTTAAGGGCCAGTCTCGCAGTTCGAAACACTTCACGGCAGACCGCTCTTTCCTCCTCGATGCGGGCTCGTTGCGTCCTACGTCTAGCCTTGAGGCAGGCTGATCGTAGGGCTGCAATTTCGGCACTCCACCAGTATGCCGAGCGTCTGCCATTTCTTGGCAGGGCTTTCCTTGGCATAGTAGCGTCGCACGCGTGTGATAGGACAAGTCCCAGGGCCGCGGTGAAAACTTCGCTGTCGAAGTGATTGGACTTCCACCCACGGACCTGACAGGGATCACTCGCCCTCGGATGCTGCACACCATAGTTGATCTTGAAGCGAATTGCTAAGTGATCACTATGGGTGTATCCCTCGTCTACCCTCCAGTCCAGGTCAGAGACCACCGCTATAACGAACGGGCTCCGACCTACTAAGTCGGACGATAGCCTGTCGATCATCAGGTTGAATTGTTCCATTGGCCACCTTGGTGGGGCGTAGAATCTACAATAGAACACCCCATTGATCTTGGCTATCGCGACACCCTCCGCGGAGGAGTGTACAACCTCTTGAACCGGGTACCTTCCCGTTGTGCAGATTGCCGCCGACCTAGACCCGTCCGCCACCCAGTTGCCATTGTCGGCAGGGACGTTGTACGGGTCGGATAGGAGGGCGACATCGGTCCTTGACTCCGAAACCGACTGCCACAGCAGTTGCTGGGCAGATGCACAGTGGTTCAGGTTCAGCTGTGTTACTTGCACGGCTTTTTCCTATTGTCATCTCCGATGGGACACACAGGCCCGCTCATAGCATGGTTGCGGGCCTGCATCTTTGCTAGCGCAGATGAGGCACTTCCCGAGCAGAAGAAATTGGCTCAATAATACCATAGATATAATTATCAAGATGTTGGGGTTCGAACAATTTAGTACTCATTTTATGGTTCCAGTAGTACACAGCTTTCGGTACCCAGTTGGTACCCAGCGGTACCAGTCAAACTAAGCAATCCTTTGATTTAAATTTGAATTTGTTCTAATTTTTCATCGTCGTCATAGCTATCATTATATGTTTATTTATTATTTTGTTTGTCGGCGATGTTATCAGATTGGAACTGCGATCTGATCTCAGGATTATGATAAGATTATAATATTTACTAAATTAACTAATAATCCTTTTTTTGTTCTAGGATTTAATAATGCAATAATGTTGACTAATTATGGTCCTCGTTGAAGCCTAGTTAGTATTCAACCATGGTATGATGATGTGACTTTGACGCTCAAATCTATAGTGATGCTGCCCGTGTTGGCTGTTATTACACGAACGAGAGGTGTCTTCCTCTACTTTGCTGGTCTATGGTGTTGCAATCCAACGTACTCCCTCCGAGCGTTTCTTCAAGTTTTCCAATGCTCGTTGAGTTGCTTGAAAGCGTGCGAGACGGTTGAGCGGAACTTCTACATACCCCAGATTTCGGACGAGATGGTGTTTAAAACGTTTCACTGCAGCCTTTTAAAATTCTCCACAAAAAGGGAGTTCTTAGTGGACTGAACTGGAAGGGAAAGGACAACGAATAATCACGGGGCTTGATTTCTTAAAAATGTATTTCCGCTTTGAAGTAAATATTCTGTGGAGGGTATATTAACGACTTTAGTGCATCATCGTATTCCCTTGATGTCAACCTTCATATCCTTCTTACCGTTTCGGTAATTTACAGTCTTCAATGGTGGTAGCATGGAAGGACAGCCACCACGGTGGAGATTCTCAGGAAGCTCGCTGTCCCAATCCAAGTTCTGTTGTCATTACAAGACCAACAACACCAAACATACTCATTACTCATTCACTAACAATTCGAAGCTCTTGCGTTTTATATTCAGGAAACAAAATACAAGGCACATGAACAGATTAATTGGAACGTTTTTTGGTCGATTTACCAACCAGATTGTCTATTGTTTAATCTTGGATGGACACGTAATGGATGTGACCCATGCGAACACGAGGCATTAATAGTGAGAGGGGAAACCAATTTTGAAAAATTAGTATCAATTATTATTTTTAATTAGTCGAACTCCGATTTAAGTTCACCGTTATTTGTTATTCTGAGAAAATATAACGTTTGGGGAACAAAAAAATACGTTTAAATGCATATTTTAATATTGGGTAATTTATCAAATGTAAACAAATAGTCAACCAGTTTTGACGAGTTCGTGTAACTGTTGACCAACTGGTGAAATACAGAGTTCAGTTATTCAACACGGATAAGGATGTAGAGCCGACGCCGGTAGAATACGATCCATGTGCTTTACAGATAACACAGTGCGTAGACAGACCATTCTTATACTTGCGGTTGCGGTTGCATTTATGGGCGAAGCGGTTTTCCAATCGGTTGTAGTAGTTCCACCGACGAAGTAGTTCCCCCTGTTAGGATGGGGCACCAGCAGTAGTCTTGAACTCGAAGATACCATCAGCGATGATTCATGATCGCCTTTCGGAAAAATCTCGGAAGTTGCGTTTAGGGTAACTGGAAGATTAAGAAAACTAAACGCATATGTTGTGTCTACCTTATATGCTTAAGCAAGGTATCGGTATAAATATTAGAATACTAGGATGTGCAAAACACGGCGATTCCGATGTTTTTTTTTAACCAGCTCATTTATTTGGTAGGCTCAGTCGTGTGTGACACTTTGCGGAGCCGCAATTCTCAAGAATGATATTTTTACATGGTATATCATCTTATCTTAACAGTTAGTTGGGAGGGGACATAGACCATAATACTCGTGGCGACTCAAGGTTCTTCTTCTTCTCCTTATTGGCATTACATCCCCACACTGGGACAGAGCCGCCTCGCAGCTTAGTGTTCATTAAGCACTTCCACAGTTAATAACTGCGAGGTTTCTAAGCCAGGTTACCATTTTTGCATTCGTATATCATGAGGCTAACACGATGATACTTTTATGCCCAGGGAAGTCGAGACAATTTCCAATCCGAAAATTGCCTAGACCGGCACCGGGAATCGAACCCAGCCACCCTCAGCATGGCCTTGCTTTGTAGCCGCGCGTCTTACCGCACGGCTAAGGAGGGCCCCAAGGTTAGAAAAACTTAATACAGGACGGACGGGGTAGGGATTTGGGTTTAGGTTATTTCAGCTGCTTTGACGGGCGTTTGACGTTGAACGTTGAAAACGGTTTTGCTTGGCGTCGTGCTCGATTTTGGTTCGTCAGGGAGCATCTTCTGGATGGCCAGAGCTTCGGGGTACATGGTACAGAGAAACAGAGTCGGACAAGAAAAAAACTGAGAAAGAGAAGGATATAGGCATTAAACTTTGATGTCAGCCAAGCAAAGGAAGGTATAGATGGCCTGCATATATATCACATCGCGATCTCCCAAAACACCTCTTATATCCCGGAAGGGTTGTTTACCTCGGGCCACAAGGGTATCCAATAGTTGCTCTCTGGAGGCGTCATTTTCCGAGCAATACCAAACTACGTGATCGATGTCATCGTATCCGGCTCCGCACCTACATAGGTTGCTATCGACCAAATGGAAGGGATAGATATTTGTCGAAGATGATCTGGTATTCCTTGAATAGCGTGTTTCATTGACAGATCGTATTCAATTGAGGAACTGTCGTTGACGAAGTGAACTCGAGGTGGGTTATAACATGGAAGATCTGACGATATGTAGTTGAGATAGACTCACAGGTATCTTGAACGATGAGCCAGTTCAAGCATATTATCGAAGTTTTCTAATACAAGTGTGTTACTTGTTCCACATTTGATCAGTTGGGCTTATTCTACGAGTCGAATGACGTGAGGTGAGTCGATTTTAGCAATTCTCACGTGAGGTGACCATGTTATTCAAATGGGGCTATACGACTCTTCTCACGTCATTCGAGCAATCTCACGTCACTCCACTCGTAGAATAAGCCCAAGTATTCTAAGTGAGAGCTCCCAGTAACGGTGCTTTAAAGGAGTGACTCCAGCAAGCACCTCCAGGCTCATGTTATGCGTTGAATGCATACAGCCAAGAGCAATACGCAAACAACGATATTGAATGCGTTCCAATTTGATTAGGTGGCAATCAGCTGTTGAGAGGAAGCAGAAAGAGCCATACTCTAAAACAGAGATAATAGTCGTTGATTCCGATGTTTTGACATGTACGAGAAGTTTAACGAAAAACTTTTTTTTTCTCTATTGACTCAGACACTATAGATTTAACTCGATACAGGCAGTGTCTATCCCGTAAACTCCGGTGTTGATGTGAAACAAAATGTATTTCGGATTCAGTACTTCTCCAGGGTAAGTCAACGGTTTGAATGTATCCCTGAAAGAAACAAAGAATTATATATTGAATGTATACCAACGTTAATCAGATTTTTTCATAGGTATTTCGATTTGCCCGTGTTACCAATTTTCAGATTGAAATTGTTTTTGTTTGGTGGAAAAAATATCACTATGACAGCAGTGCTAAATCAAGTTCTAAAAGGCGTTCATAAATTACGTTTATGAAATACTCTTGACAGTTCTGGGTACCGAGGATTGTTCATAGTGTACGAAACAGGAACCATAAAAAATCACCAGTTTCATATTGATTGTTGATAATACTTAATTCTGTTATTGATACCATACTCTGTTATGAACTAGCCCTGCATAAGAGGTAAAATACCAAAGGAATAATACCAAAAACTAATATGTACAATACTTAAGCCATAACAAACTCAGTTATTAAATCGAATTTCAATACCAAATGCATAACCAATTATTATTCGTTTGGCATTGAAATACCTAAGTATGATATGCCTCAAGTATTCTGCATATAAGGTTTTGGTATTATTTTTTGGTATTTTACCTCTTATACAAGGCTAAATCATACTAATTTCTGTTATCGAGGTCGTCGCTCCTGCTCGGGTTAGGTGCCTTGTCGCATTCCTGCGCTTTGCGTCCCTCCTCGCCACAGCGACGGCACATCTTGCTTCGGTCTGGGCCCTTGCAGTCATAAGACTTGTGCCCGAGCTCAAGGCACCGGGTGCACCTGGCCACTGAAGGTGGCTGGAGCACGCTTACTGGGCATACTGACCAGCCAATCTTCAGCTTCCCTTTCTCAGTGACTTTTTGGCATCAGCCACTGGTAGTCTGGCTGGCTGGGGCCAGCTTGTGGCTCAGCAACTTGTGCCTGTTTAGTGCCTTTCACCTTCTTGGGCACACGCCCTTCAGGCTCCGGTGCACCATCCAGGCGACGTTTTGCCTTAATGGTAGCGCGTTTGGGTCGCTTCGAGTTTGGCGTTTTCTTGCCCTCACTGGCCGTAAGGGCGGAGTCGGTCGCCTCTTTCGCCGCAGTAACACCGCTAGGGGAGGAGAGGGCCTTAGTCTGGATACCTTTGGCTACCTTCTCTGCTGCCGCTACACGCCTGATATAAGCGTCCTGTTCTTGTCTTGCGACTCGAACAGCTTGCCGAAGCACCAACAGGCTCTGTTTAAGCTCCTTGTTGGTGTTCTGCTTACCGCTTATGAACTCGATGATGTCATCGAGTTTCTCGGCCACCACCAGTATCCCTGGTAGTGGCTCATCAGGCGTGCAAGCAGGGCTCCACCACCACCACTGGTGACTCTTCGGTACTGCTAGTTGCAGCAATCGTCACTCCCCTCTCCCCCTCTCTAATAGGGGACCTCGCTAGACCCCTTTTGGCAAAGGGGTCCACCACCTCCATCTCCAAAGATTTTTGTCTTTCAAGACTCATTGCTATATGGGTCCCCCTTGCGACTGCCGCCGAATCCTACTGGAGTAGTCGCCCCATGGTTATCTATGCCTGCCTTGCGGTAAAGCAGGGAGGCCATGCGAGGGTTGACACTTGCGTGTTCAGAGCCAGATCAGCGCAAGTCAGGAAAGGGCATCTGAGCCTACTCCCACCCAGTAGGCAAAACTAAATGGCAGGATTGGGCAGCGTGCTACAAGGCCCGCCACGGTTTTATAGGACGGAAGACAGACTAGCCATTAGCCCACTCGCCGTTTAGTTAAGAGAGTAGAATGTCAGACTGCCAGCCCTCGCTTCACAATATTGCAATATACCATACACATAGCCTTGACGTGACTGCCAGAACCATAATTGAGACCTTACTGTCGTCAGCCTCAATGCGCTACCGCGCTCCCTCGTTTGTAGCTCACTGGTCATGTCAGCTAGTGGTGACCGACCATCGTTTCCAGTGGGTACCGCGCGGAGACGAACTACACTGCCCACCAATGGTCAGGATTGGTCAGTCTAGAAGATGTTGATCGGTATCGAAAAATTCTAATTAATTACTACACTAGCTTGTGCTTAAGATGCAATAAAAAAAATAATCAAAGTTTGGGGTCCCTAATAAGCCAAGTAGAAGCATGTACGTGGCATTGAAGACGGCCCCTGTTGAGGTCGATATACGGATCTGTAAAGTTACAAAAACCAATTGCAAGAGAGTTCGTGGGGCAGTACCAGGCGGGATTCATGGGCGAACGCTCTACCACGGACCAGGTGCTCGCCATACGCCAGGTATTGCAGAAATGCTGCGAATACAACGTGCCCACACATCATCTATTTATCGACTTCAAAGCCGCATATGATTCAATCGATCGGGACCAGCTATGGCAGCTAATGACCGAAAACGGATTTCCGGATAAACTGATACGGTTGATCAAGGCGACGATGGATCGGGTGATGTGCGTAGTTCGAGTTTCAGTGGCATTCTCCAGTCCCTTTGAAATGCGCAGAGGGCTACAGCAAGGTGATGGTCTTTCGTGTCTGCTATTCAACATCGCTTTGGAGGGAGTAATACGGAGGGCAGGGATTGACACGAGTGGTACGATTTTCACGAAGTCCGTCCAGTTATTTGGTTTCACCGACGACATTGATATCATGGCACGTAACTTTGAGAGGATGGAGGAAGCATACATCAGACTGAAAAGCGAAGCTAAACGGATTGGACTAATCATCAACACGTCGAAGACGAAGTACATGATAGGAAGAGGCTCAAGAGAGGTCAATGTAAGCCACCCACCACGAGTTTCTATCGGTGGTAACGAAATCGAGGTGGTTGAAGAATTCGTGTACTTGGGCTCACTGGTGACCGCCGATAACGATACCAGCAGAGAAATTCGGAGACTCATAGTGGCTGGAAATCGTACGCACTTTGGACTCCGTAAGACGCTCCGATCGAATAGAGTTCGCCGCCGTACCAAACTGACTATCTACAAAACGCTTATAAGACCGGTAGTTCTCTACGGACACGAGACCTGGACGTGCTCGAAAGGAAAGTGCTGCGTACCATCTATGGTGGGGTGCAGATGGCGGACGGTACATGGAGGAGGCGAATGAACCACGAGTTGCATCAGCTGTTGGGAGAACCATCCATCGTTCACACCGCGAAAATCGGACGACTGCGGTGGGCCGGGCACGTAGCCAGAATGTCGGACAGTAATCCGGTGAAAATGGTTCTCGACAACGATCCGACGGGAACAAGAAGGCGAGGTGCACAGCGGGCAAGGTGGATCGATCAGGTGGAGGACAATTTGCGGACCCTCCGCAGACTGCGTGGTTGGCGAAGTGCTTTTATGTACAGCACAGGCCACTCCGGCCTTAGTCTGATAATAATAATAAAAAGTTACAATCATGTGATGGAATTAATTGGGATAGTATACTTAGAATACTTACTCATCTTATAACAAGTAATATCGCTTCAACAGTTTAAAATTACTGTGCGGCCCTTGATGGTATGCATGCTGGAACAGCTGATCTAGAACATCTTTTTCGGGCATATTTGTAACGTAAATCATACTTTTAGAACACATCGGCATGATGAGATGCTAACGGTTAAACCCGATGTAGTTGACTAACAACGATATGAACTCCAAACCATTTTGGAGCGCCTGGAACATTTGGGTTGGGCAAAACTGAATTGTAAATAAGGTACCCCGGGGCAAGTGAAAATACGGGGTAAGTGGGTACTATGGCTGCCGATGAATCGATGAACGTTTTTAATGGTAACAATGTTCTAGAAAGATGAAGCAGGACTATCAACGAATCCACCCGACACAAGAATGTTTGGAATTAAAACCATTTGAGGCACCATGCTAATGCTATTGTTTGATCATGACTTAAAACTCCCGGGAAAAGCTATTACTTTTATTTTGATTCAATGGATCTCCAACAGAATAGTCATTCCTAAATGTTTCATTGATGTGGAAGGCGAATAGTTTGAGCATATTAATAATTGTGTGACATCAAAAATGATTCAAACATTTTAATTAAAGCCAAAACTTGCAGTTTTCACTTGCCTTTGAGTTTTAACATACATGGGGCAAGTGGGACATATTTGAACAACATTTTCGATAGAACAATTTTAACTGCTTTTAGATATTTGTCTAGTGAAAAATAACTTCCCCATTCATATATCATATGGATCTGAATCAGATGTGGTTTGATATCGTTGGTTTCGTTGTTAAAAAGTATTTTACAGTTTTACATTCTTAAAATTATCTCCCGATTGAAAAAGAGCAATGGTAATAACTATACGATTTATTTCCTTTTACAGTGCAAATAATTAATTTATTCTGCAATAGGTCAGCAGGTTTTGTTCCGTGTTTTGTTATTTTTAAACTTTGCAACAGATTTTCAGATAAACAAAGTGCTTAACATATAAATTGGCAATTTCGTTCTATTACAAATTTGGAACACTGCGCATTGCCTGAATGAAAGCTTTTCTTTTGAAGTATCTTGATTTATGTAATAATTCATGTTCTAAACAGGGAAATATTAATTCAAATGGTGAATAAAGATTTATTTATCCTTTCCCCTTTAAACATTTGGTACAAAAGTAAGCTAATAGAAAGCAAGACAAGAGACAATTAAACAGGGAGTCGGCTGTTGTCTTGTTTTCATTATAACATTATAATCCCTTTCTTGTTGCTAAAACACAAGTCCGACAAACAACCAACCTCCATCCATGATTTGAAAATACAACGACTCATAAATAATTTTAACATTTTAACAAATTCCTTTAATAAGTTTCATTTGATAGTATAAAGCAGAATAGGTCCCACTTGCCCCGTTTGAAGGGGTAAGTGGGTCCTACAGGTGAATTTATTTCATTCACTACCAATATTTTTTGTAATTGAATAAATGGCTTCCAACACGTTTACACTTCAACAACGGAAGCATATAATGATGTATCCGTGGTTAATGTTCTGAAATACCCTGTTTTCTAAGTATGCCTTAACAATTTCGCTGAACTAGCGTTTTTTTAGGTCCCACTTGCCCCGGGGTACCTTAATACTCTTGGACTCTGTGAGCCTGTATGGACATAAACAGTTCCATATAAGGTGTAGTTTTACGGGAAGACCAAACGATCTAAACTCCAGGATAATTTGGAGAAACCTAGAACATCTTTAGTAATACTTACTGTAGCATGCCTGTTCACATTTCTGAGCTTAATTCTCAAAAAAACAGAATCAAAATCGATTGAAAAACGACGAAAATACTGAAGAAACATGAATGCAGTGCCGGGTTAATAATACCCGTAAGTTAGGCAATTATTGGTCAACCAGCAACGTTTGATATTTCTCTTGGCTTGAACATCCCTAATTTTCCATACAAATTTGCGTCTTGAATTTTGAATTATGAATTATGAATTGGAGACCCCAAACCTCATTTCATTTTTGGTTTCATCTTGAAGCGCAATCCAGTGTCGCGCAGTGTAATATTTTTTAATGAAATCCTTTATTTTCAGTTTAATTCTGGTGAAACAAAACGTGCCGCTATACAAATGGATGAGGTAATGGCAAAAAACGGCAATTGCAAAAAAAAGAATAAACGTGGAAGTAATATCACTTTTTGCATCATTAGGAATATTTCTGGAGTAAAATGGAGGGTAATTATGGTTTCATAAACCTCCATTTGAAAAGCATCCTGAAATTATCAAACTTATGCAGTCGATCACTAAGTCGTCTCACCAGAGACAGCATTAAGTTGGAGGAAAATGACATGCGCAATATGGCAGCACAACTAAATATGGAAGCTGACGCTGGAGGAACCCCTTTAGAAGAAATATACGGCAGATACGCTTCAGATCCACAAAACTTCCAATTAATGGAAGGTGAAGTATTGGCCGATATCGTAAAATCAAAAGGAATAAAAGCATTTTTGCGGCTCGAAAAAGCTGTATTGTCGACCGGTTCGAGGTGTGATGTTGAGCATGCCGAGGAGAAAATCCTTAAGCTCCATCACAAATTGGTTATGTACTTTGGACACCAGTAAGTAATTTATATCAACATCACTTAGACAACTATCAGATAGGTGGTGGCTTAGTATAGTAATAGTCAAGCATTCGTTGTACATATGACTATTATGGGGGGCAGGCGTGATGAAATGTTACAGGATTTTTTTAATAATTGGGGTTGTATATACAAGACACGACCGCTCGACGTAAACTACGCAAATCCAAATACAGTACACTGAACCAATATTCCGCTCTATATAGAAGAGAAGGAACTATCCCACCGACACTTTTAGGTACCCAGCTTTAGCAGCATCTCCCACTCTGTGAAGGAGTAGGGACCCCACTTTCTAGCCCCAATACACCCCAGTTCAACAATTGATAATACCCTAAAAGTAGGCAATTACCAAGGATTGCAACGTGCTGCATAGGAGATGCATGAAAGAACTAAAATTTTCAATAGTTTTGCGTTGATACTCAAAAGTTTCAGTACTACTGGAAAATTGGTAGAGTTTGCGAATCGATTGATATCCATTGAAAATCCATTGAAAAATAAAGAACCTATTAATGTTACAAATCGTACATGATTTTGTGACGGTTTCCAATTTTGAAATTTTCATTTTCCTCCTTGTATCCGAGTCTTCCCCTTAGACGTAGTTTACGCCAAAAGAAAACGAATGTTAAGACCAAGTGCCACTGGATGCCTCACCAGTCTTGTCACCGTCTTGTCAACCTGTTGGCGGAAAATAAGCTTGCTGTCGAGGGTCAAGCCAAGGTAGTCGGCCTCATTGGCCCATTCCACAGTCGTGCCATTGAGGATGATTTTACAGTCCCCAGGCGGAACATGTTTAGGGGATTTAGAGTGGGGGAAAATGATGACCTGGGTCTTCGCCGCGTTGATACAGATCTTTCAGCTGGTGAGGTACTCTGTCAGGGCATCTAGGCCTCGTTTGAGTTCCGTCTGAGGACGTTGGTAACTCGAGTCAGTTGGTGTACGGTTGACCGACCGCGTCGGAAACCAAACTGTTCCGCGAGCAAGATGTTGAGATTTTCGGCAGACTCAAGTAATCGGTTATGAATAGCTTTTTCGAATAGCTTGGATAATCCTGAGAGAAGGCTGATGGGACGATAACTTTTGAGGGAGGAAGGATCCTTCCCAGGCTTGCGGATGGGGATGACTTTCGCTGACTTCCAGGACGATGGGAAATAGCTGAGCCGGAGACACTGATTAAAGATCAGCGAGAGATGTTAAAAGAACGGTGCGCTCATGTGTTTGAGCTCGAGATTCAGGATGCTGTCGAAGCCTGGGGCCTTCATGTTCTTCGATGATTTGATATAGGCCGCCAATTCGCCAGCTGAGATCTCCAACTCCTCCGAGAAGTCGTTGGGAATCAAATGGATGTTGTTAGCATGCTCGTAAACGGCTGCTTCGTGTGGACTAACGATGTTCTGCACAAGATTGTGTGAGCTGACGAAGTGACGACCTATTTCAGCGACCTTCTCTGCAGGAGTTATCAAGCGATCCTTAGAGCCATTATTGTCTAGTGGGATCAAAAGTGGAATAGGCCGAGGCTTGGATTTTAGTATTTTGGTCATTCGAAGGCGAAGGATTCCGCTACCTGTTGATTGTGTTGGTTTGCGTGGGAGAGCTATCAGATTCGTCAAATCGTCGTTTGAATCTTTGTTTACAAAAGCAGATAAGTCGTTTTGAAAATTTTGTCTTGATTTTCTGAATTTGTTTTTATTTATTCGGATTTGCATTCTCTTATGGAACGTACACACGGTCAAGCAGTTTGACCAACATTGACTCCACCTCTCGTTTATTCAAATATCCATCAAGTTTCACCAACAGCGGCACGAACAATCAATTTATTCGACAAACAATATCTGACACGAACGACCGAAGCGCCAACTTGAGCACCAACCATCAAAAAATATATGGGGGTTTGTGCAACTTCACTACAAATGCTCAAACATGTTCGGCGAACCTTGACTCCACCCCCGACAACTCAAACCAAAATCAAACCGTTTTAATTTTTTCCAACCGAGCTGCCAACTGTCAAATGATTGTTCGAACAACTTTACACACGTTCAAACAAAGCAGCAACCGAAGTGTTTTCGTGGGGGCGGAGTCAATGTTCGTCAAACTGCTTGACTGGTGTGTACGTTGCATTATGCAAGAGCCATCCCATCCCATCGAAGGGAAAGTGGTTACCTCCAATACATTTTCCAAATCAATATCTTCCACATATGAGTTTTCATAACATTGTAAATTAACGTCCAAGTCGGGTGGTTTAATCCCCGGAAATAGGCAATTAACTTTGATTGAACCGAAAATATAATAAACTACTAAAGTTCACGAAATTGATATGGATACAAAACTAAAATATTCAGAGCAGTTTACAATAATTCGAAAGTTCATACACGAACAAATACAATTCATTTGAAAACAATTCATACTGTCTTAATTTAATAATATACGAAATCGTGTCTTCTCCTTTTCTTTGGATTCCTCTGGCTACGTCTATGCTGCACTCCTTCCTGGGCTATTCGATCATTCCCTTGTGGAACGGACCCTTCTCGCACCTGAAGCTTAGAGCTCGATTCGACGTTTTCCGATTGAGGGATGTCCCACGGTACATTCTCCTCGAAGAAAAAGAAGTCGGCAGCGAAGCCGTAAAAATCTGAATCGGAATCCTCAGATAATCTTCAATATTCTTCTTCAATTAGTCTCTTGCGGTTGCTGTTGCTTGGCTGTGGTTCAATACTGGTTTTTGGGTCATCCAAAGGCTGTGTCGGACTCTCTCCTCTCAACACAAAACGACGAGAAACTCGGCGGCGAGAGTCTTCAGCAATCTTAAGTTGGCGCTTATGCGCCGAAATCACTCGACCGCCTAACGAAATCTGTAAAACGTTAGGAGAAAGGTGCGTTATAAATTTAGCTGATAACCATTGTCTAATGTCAGTCTTGTTTGGGTTCTTATAAAACAGTAAATCTCCATTACGCAAGTTAGTGAATCGGTCATTATTTTTTTTTAAATTAGTGGAACATGCAGGCTGGTCACCTATGTCTGGTTTTGTCAAATTATATTTAAAACTCGGGTTGATTAAGTCCAATGTCGTCTTAGGTCTGTACGAAAGAAGCCGCTCCGAGGGAAAAATATTGTCTGAACCCAAGCAAAAATTTCTGTAATTCATGAGAAAATGCGCTATTTGCTCGTCCGTGTCCAAAGTTCTGATAGCGGGATCAAGCAGGAATTTTTTCAACACTCCTTTCACTAGGCGAACTGCTCTTTCGGCTTGACCATTGCTTTCCGGATGATATGCAGGACTTTTCATTACAATCACGCCTTGTTTCTGGAAAAAGTTAATAAAATGCTTGGAATTGAATGGTGGACCTCCGTCAGTGACAAGCACATCAGGTAAACCATACCTCGAAAAAATACTCAGGAAAACCTTAATAACTTTTTTACTATCTGTGCCGTACTTCATGTGTTCAAGTTCTACCCACTTTGTATAGCTGTCCAGTACTACCAGAAAAACCTTTTTCTCCGAAGTAGAAAAAATCGGCTTGAAGCCTACTGAAGGGTTTTTTCGTGGGAATCCAAGAAGAGTATGGTGGGCGTTTGGAAACATAGGTGGTCTCTTGGCACACCCGACACGATCTGACGAAATGTTCAATATCTCCGTTCATCGCCTGGCCAACTGCTTTATTTTGTGCATTCCAGAATGATTCCTGCGTAACAGCTTCAACACTTCGGTTTTCATAGAATCCGGAATTACGACTCTATCCTGAAAAAGAATACAGCCTTCGACCTCCTCTAAATCTTGATAATGCGAATACACATCTAAAAACCTCTTGTCCAAACGATGCGGCCAACCTTTACGCAAATACTCCATGATTTTAAGCAGAAATTCATCCTTTTCCGTTGCAACAGCCACCTTTTTGTAATCTAAAGGAAAATCTCCAGTAAAGTTGAGGCTCTTGACGAATCCTCTATATAGCTCTGCTGGAATCTCCTGTACTACAGGAAATCGCGAACAAAAGTCTGCGTTCCCCATTCTCGACGATGGTCTGTAGATGATGTCGTAGTCGTAAATTGAAAGGTCGATAACATAGCGCTGTAGCCTGGTAACGGAAATAGAGTTCCTTCCTTCCTTTCCAAAAATGCTTATTAGCGACTTATGCTCAGTGTAAATCGTAAATTTTTTACCGTATAGGTATTTGTGGAATTTTTTAACCGTACTAACGACCGCTAATGCCCCCTGTGTAGAATAGGGTACTTTTTCTGGGCATCATTAAGCTTTCTTCCCCATTCACCACATGGGCGATTACACCACCAAGGCCATAATTACACGCATCAGATACAATAATAACAGGTTTTTCTGGATCAAAATATTCTAATACATTGGGTTTTAACAAAAACTGCTTGCACTGGTTGAAAACCAGATCATTCAGCATTCCAATCAAAACGAACATTCTTTTTCAAAAGCCCATAAAGAACTCTAATCCGGGAGGACAAATTTGGGATAAATATTGAATAATACGTCACCAAACCTAGAAAAGCTTTGAACTCTGTGACATTTCGCGGAGCTCTAGCTTTGCGAATGGTCTCAACTTTGTCCGGACATGGGAGGAGACCAGCTTCAGTCAAAACATGACCCAAATATGGCAACCTCTCCACAAAAAATTTACATTTTTTTAAGTTAATCTTTATATTGACCCTAGTCAATCTTTCCAGGACCAAAAACAACTTCCTCTTGCAGTCATTCAAGTCCTTCTCGGCAATTAGAACGTCGTCCAAGTAACAGAATACGTTATCCAGCCCTTTCAGTACCTGGTCCATTACCTTTTGAAAAATGGCGGCACTGGAGGAAGCGCTCTGAGGGAGCCTGTTATAAACGTAGAGGCCTTTGATAGTATTGATGACCATGAACTTTTTTGATCGCTTTGAAAGTAAAAGCTGATAGTAAGCCCCAGCAAGGTCCAAGGACCAAAAATTGTCCAACATGTCCAACATGGCAAACATGTCCTGTGGTAAAGGTAGAGGGTATTTGTTAAGAATTATCATTCTATTGATTGAGACTTTACAGTCTATGACGAGTCTAATACTCTGATCTTTCTTGATTACTACCACTACCGGAGACGCCCATTCACTGGCATCAATTGGAGTAATGATACCATCCCTCTCTAGAGAATCTAGATGTTCTACCACTTTATCCCTTAATCTCAGAGGAACTTCGTAGGCCTTCTTAAACACAGGTGCATCATCTTTAAGAAGTAAATCGCCTTCAAAACCTTCAATCGGATTCAACAAGTTCTTATCAAAAAGCGTTGGAAACTTACTACAACCGCTTCTTCCTTCGTGTCGTCATCCATCATGGCATTTATATGTCCGTCAGTTGTCATCGGTCTAGAAAAGGTGTTCCGCCATCCATTATAGAAAATATCCAGCCAGCAACGACCCATCAACGGCACGAAATCCTTGTCTCCTCGAAGCACGATCAAATAAAGTTGCTCCGTATTTCCGTTATGCTCAACCGAAACTCTCACTTTTCCCAAAATGCTTAGCCTATTACCATCAATCACATATAATTTCTTACGACAATCCTCCATGAAGCATTTATTAAAATTTCTCAAAAAAAAAGTCTCGGAAATTACGCTTTCGGCGGATCCACAATCGACTTACATTGTCAAACGTCTTCTCTAAACCATTACTTCCACATGGCATGGCTCATTCATCTTACTTCTGGCGGAAATCATCATACAAGGTGATTCTTCGTCTTCGAAGTCAGAAGCCAAATCCTGTTTTAACCGCTTAAAAAGACCCGAAGAATGAGATGAGGGTTTAGGGGAACCAATAAACTTTACAAATGGTTTGCTTTTCCTTTCTTCTTTTCAATCTAAAGCAAAACTTTTTTGTATGCCCAGTCTTATGACAACAAGAACACGTAAATACCCTATCAGGATCGATCTTGTCGTCTCTCTTACCCCCGCTTCTCTCTCTCATATAGTAGGTTCTATCCCGATCTAAACTCCTGCTCCTACCACGAAACATTTGCCTAGGCGGACTACGCCTACCCAGCCTGGCTACAACACTAGCCCTATTTTCCTGGCCACGGCTCACAAAACGAGTTCTATCGGATGATAACTCTTGAGTTACAATCAACTTTTCTGCCTTAGAAGCCGTCAAGTCTTCTCGTCGAATAACCTACGCTGTACCTGCCTATCATATGTCCCGATTACAAGCGCATCACGGATAGCACGATCCTGAAAATTCCCACAATCGCACAGTTCAGCTAACTGTTTCACTGCGAGCACAAAATCCTCCGATTTTTCGTACTGGCCCTGTCTGCGGGTTCAAAATTTATAAGTGTGTATCACATCCGAATCTTTCTTATCGTACTGCTTTTTTAACTCATCGATAAGTTGTTTGTAGGTCAAATCCTTAACGTTCTGACCAGGAAATAAAAGTTTTACTTGATTGAAAACCTCGGTGCCACAGATGGCCAAAAAGGATATCTTATATTTATCAGCGGAATAATTATTATGCTTGAATAAAAACTCAAGCTGCTCTAAATACTGCGAAAACGGGATAGTGCCGGGCACATACGGCTCAGTCGTTGTGGTTAATGACATCCTATCGGTCAAAAATGCAAAAAGAAACACAATAGCAATAAAAACACGAGTCAATTACCCAAAACGTCTTCGTCAGTCAAAAAATGCACAGCAGTTAGGAAGCCAAAAGATAAATAAAAACAACAAAATCACATACCTGTTCTCCCGGCAATGAACAACGCTAAGGTGCGCCACAAAAACACCGGCAGCCACAAAGCAAAAGCGAGTCAAGCAGAGCCGGCACTCAAAGCCCAAATATCCGTCCAAAATCGATATGCACTCGACACGGCAGCGGCACCCAACAGCAAACAACAACAGCTTTCCACACACCAATTGCAACGATACTCCTTTGTCCCAACGCACGATTCAGCCAAGTATCACAAACCAACAGCTCCAAAGCTAAAACACCAGCAGCAGCAACCACAACAAAATGCATTTCAGCGGACGTATCACCGATGCACTCCTATCAAGCGTCGAAAATGCAGCTGAGCCTGAGTAACTCAGAATGCAACAAGCGATGATGTATTTTCTCTATAGCTCAAACTCACAAAGCGTAAACAATAATGATTGCTCACGTCGCGGCGCTCCGAAATGCCACAGTTGATCGGAACAAGGAGTGGTGATATAATGACGCCTTTTTTATTGTAGCCGAAAAATTCACGCCAAAAGCACTTTTCTTGCCGACGGTCGTGAAATGCACGGGAGTTGAAAAAATAATTCTACCTCGTCGCCACTGTTATGTACGGTGAAAGATACAAAGGGATTTCCAATAAATAGATAATAATGAACACGTCTTGTCTGGCTTGTAGTCTCTAGCGAACTAACTCATATTTATTATACTAGTCCTCAGTACAGGTATATCAATCTCATTTGGCACTCAATCAGAAGTGAGAATCCTACCAGCAGCGGGGTCTTTCTGTTTTACCGAAAGGATCTTGCCTACAGTTACTACAGTTTCATATTGATTGTTGTCACGATGCTGACAGTGTTGTGTATGAATTTATTCATGCATCATTCGCGAATACGAAGATGATGCCTCTCCTCATTCTTATGGCAATAATTCATTGCTTTCTGGCAGAATATGCGTGAAGCATGGCCGCCGACGACCCTTTCTCGTTGGAGTAGCGTCTACCCATCACCAGACATATAAGAGCAATGAAGTTTCCTCAGAATATCTCGCCATGCAGCATATGGAGTCCGCCCAGTTGATTATGCAAGGGTAAAATATTATCCCCACTCCTGCGTAATTGGCCGGACTCCACCTCAACGAACTACGAGTGGTGTTCGATCTGCGCGCCAAAACGACGAGTGGCATATCTCTGAATGAGATCTAGCACAGCGGACCGGTAATACAGCGCGAGCTGTTTGAGTTACTGTTAGACTTCGTGCTACGACAAGGTAATCACCGCTGACGTCGCAAAAATGTACCGGCAGGTAAACGTCCGAGGAAGACTCGTGGTTCGCAATCATTCTGTGGAGGAACCACCTCCGAAGAATTCAAACCTACAGATTGAAAAGGTGACGTACGGCGAAGAGGCATGGTCTTTCCTGCATGCCGAGCGCTTCACGAAGTCGAGGGAACTATGTCCCGAGCAGCCGGAGATTGCTGGTACCTTCAGCAATGTTTCTATTGAACAACCCTAATGATGGGGGAGATTCAGTAGATGAGCTACTACATCGCCGCAAGGCTGTGGAAGCCCATTACTCAAAAAGGATTCCCCTTAAGGAAATGGATCTAATGATCCCACCGCCATACGCGACGTGGCAACCGAAGACGTAGAACAGGTGATTCACGTAGGAGATCACGACGTCATCAAGACATTAGGAGTTGCATGGTACCCGAACCGATACATTCCGATTTCTGGTGGATGACCAGGATCCTCGTAAAACCACTATGACCAAAAAACGCTTGCCTCCGAGATTTTGAGGCTGTACGACCCGCTGGGCTGCAGCCAATAATTATTAGCAAAGATCCTGCTCCAAGGACTGTGGAAAATCAAATTAAAATGGGATGACCAATCCTGCGCAATCCCATCATGAATGGCAACAGCTAGAATACATTGCCGAAACCGCAAGCTGGCCATACCGCGCCAAGCCATTCCAAGTAACGCTGTACACCTGGAACTGCATGGGTTCTCAGATCATCCATCCTCGTCTATGGTTGCCCAATTTACGCGTACTCATAGATGACCAAATGGAAAACAACTATGCGCCAAGTCCCGCGTAGTACCAATGGAAAAGGCCAATCAGCTGGCCCTGACGCTACCTCGAAAGGAACTCTTAGTTACTTGCCGAATCAATGCATAAGGTAAGCGGCATTATACCATCGCGCATCGATCAAGCCTACTGGTGCGACTCGCAGGTAAGTGGCCTGGATCCACTCGCATGCACCCCACAATGAGGTTTACGTTTCAAACCGGATTAAGGTAATTCGGTCTCTAACAAACCAGGAGGCTTGGCGCTTCATCCCGACCGATCAAAATCCACGGGTGTAGTCTCAAGAAATTTCCGTGAGGGCTCTTAACTACAAAAATAGAGCTGTTGCTGCACGCCACAGAATACATGTTGCATAATAAGCCGCAGTTCAAGGCACTTGTAGACCTACCAGGTGTTGCAACCTGATATCACAGAATCAGGACGACATAACAACCGAGCTGTATGACCTAAGTAAGTAAGTAATGAACAATTTATGGCCAAGTCAACCACTATCAGGGACGTGGGGTGAAAAGAATCTCATATCGGTTCCATAACTGTTACACTGTGAGTGAGCTGGAGGCAGGAGGCGGCTGATCGTTAAGCACGAGGTTAAGCACCTCCAGCAAATTCATTATCGTCAGGAGTTCGCTCATCTAGAGGAAAGGAACTCCTATCAAGCAAGGTCCTCTGCAGCAGTAGAGATGGTCGGGTTCAGGTTTGAAAAATTAGGACAATGTCGGGTTCGGGTCGGGTACAGGTTTGTGAGATGATAAAATGTCGGGTCTGGGTCGGGTACTGAAATAAAGTATTGAATATTTTTTTATTCGTTTCTGTTAATTTTAAGGCTTGTTCGTTGTTTGGGCCTATACCCTTTTGGTGTAAGAGAAATATAAAATATCTAGTTTGAGTATTCCAAAAAATTAGTTCGGGTCCAGCTCGGTTTAAGACTGCAAAAATTGTCGGTACGGGTCAGGTTCGGGTTTGATAAGAGTTTTCATTCGGGTTCGGGTCGGTCCGAGTTTGAAAGGAATTTCTAAATCGCGTTCGGTCGGGTTCGGGTTTACAAATGTGAAACGACCATCTCTATGTCAGCACCTCAGTCCCATCATCGAGGATGGACTTATCCGCGTCGTGGGCAGAATTAGTCTAGCCGACCTACCCCAGGATCAACGACGTCCAGTTTCAATTCCCGAGCACTTCTTTGGGAAAATCATTTTGAATCACTTCATAGAAGAAATCTCCACGCTGGGATGGAGACATCATTGCGACTTCCAGAGACAATATCGGAACCGCGCAAATTCCAGCACAGATGGGTCAATTGCCCAGACCCGGGTGATTCCATCACCACCTTCACGCATACCAGGTGGATCTTTGTGGTCCATTTACACCCTGCCAGACCCCAGAGCTAAGACCAAGATGGCCGTCTACGTCTGCATCTTTGTTTGTTTTCCACCAAAGCGGTGCACTTCGAAGTTGTGTAAAATCAGTCCCAGGAGCCTTCATGCTGCACTCATAGATTTACTGCGCTGCGCGCAGGCCTGAAGTAATCTATTCCGACGACGGACGCAATTTCGTTGGAGCCAACAAAGAACTCGCCGAACTGGCACAAACATACAACAACGAGCTATTCAAAATGAATTGGTTGGGATAGCCGCTACCAAAGGATAAAGTCCAAATTTCGGAGGACTCTGGGGCCTGCTTCAATATTTTGGAACTGCAGACTGTGCTTTACCAGGTTCGGCAATAATGAATTCCCGGCCCCTAACGGCAGTCTGGACCGACGCCAGTAGTCCAGAACCGCTCACCCTGGACACTTTCGATTGGGAGACCCATGACGCTCTTTTCCCAGCGGAATACCTAAACATGGAAATCTATCATTGTGCGATGGAAGTTGGACAAGTTGTCCTCATCGGAGATGACAACAATCCCGTGGCGTGATGGGAATCGTCATCAACACATCCGCCCCGATGAGTCGTGCGTGTCGCCACGTTCGCGTCGGAACCAGCATCTACAAACGGAACGTCCGGCTGTTAGCCCCATTACCAATCGAGTTACCAGCGCCAACAACGCATGGAACAATCTTCGATCCATGAAGTAGCGGAATATGAGAGGATCCCCACCTCCAGCTTTGGGACAATCGTCTGCGCTCTCCCCCAAAGGGGAGAAAATGGAAATGTTAACTTCATCCGGTGCTAATCTTGAAGCTCCGGCCCCAAATCGATCAAATCTAATTTTGATGTGCAACATTGTTGCACAAGACGATCGACGCAGCACAAGCAAAAAGTGCTGAACGGTCCATCAGTGAACATTGACCGATGGACAAAAAGCGCCCGCATCAGCACTTCGCGTGTTACAATATGGTCACCAACCATCCAGCTATCATGAATCGTCAAACGATCGCAATGAATCGCCTGCTTTGGAGCGTGCTAGCGGCACACTAGGAGTTAATTTTCTAAATCAGTATGGCGAAAGGCATCTAAGGTTCGATTTCCCGAAATTAAGCACCTTAATCGAAAAATATTTGGTGAGCGTAGTAGCGGACACCATCTCCATAACCGTGCCAAATAGTTTTTCATGGAAAGTTCTAATTTGAGAAAACCCGCATTAGACCTTTCGCCATCAAATTTCTGGCGGTTAACTCATGCTGGCTATTTTGCGCATATAAATACAATAGCGCCTGGATGTAGAAGCGGCGTGTAGAAAATCAGCCACTGCCAATAATTCATTGTCGAGACAACTCGAAGTCAGCGGCGCCATCCGGCTGGCCAGCGGTCACGACCCATGGGTCCAACGTGCATCGATATCACCGCTGCCTCAGCAATGCAATGCGCCCGCCTATCACTATAAACTGGGCAACAGCGCATGAAAAACGCACTCAGAAGGACAGACATCGTTGAACGCACCGCACATACCGTACAGTGTTGTCCTACACTCAGTGCAAATTCTGCTCTTTGATTTTACCCATCAAACGATTTTATAGTCTTTACTAATAAGTGCAACTAATAGAAAGATATTTGAATTTTCTAATTGTTACGTCAAATATTGAAAATGCCACAACCCACAAGGCGCGCGCGCTGGAAATACACTGGGTGTTTTCACTGGGGTGTATTTCCAGCGCGCGCGCTCTTGTGCTTGTGCATTTTCAATGGTTTGACTAGCACAAGAAATCAAATAGTACGTGGAAATCGTGGATATAACATTACAGTGGGACAACACTTCCGTAATAATTGGAGTGTGGCTTCTCGGAAAGCACCCCGAAGTGACGGTGGAGAACAGCATCTCCACACACAGCGTGGCTGGATATGCAATCGACGCCTTATTCATCATCGCTGTAATCATCATCGTGTTTGGCGACAAAACGTGCGCCGCATCCGGTCGTAGAGCGGCAACGAGACGCACAACCTGAACGTGTGACGGGCGTCATCCGACGCCTGCCGAGAAGCACATTGGGTGCATCGGTACCGCCGGTCTTGGTACACCGCACCCAGTGAAATCAATCAAAGAACTTTGTAGCAAATTCGTGAATAAAATCAAATCAGTTCTAGTTTGCATTGTGGTGGTTAGAACCATTTATTTTCTGATCACAGTCCCCGTTACGTTAGTTAACCGTTCGCTAGTTCTTTTACTTTCAGTTTGCCCTGCGGAAGCGGGATTTTGACTTAAGTAAAACAATGTCCATGTTATCTGCAGAAACAAATGAATTGACTGGATCTGTTGAAAATCGTACCCGGCTCTCCACAGACAGTCCATCACCTTGTCTTAGTCCGGCGCGATTTGAGAGAACTGGATTGTTCGTCGAAATCTTCACACAGTTTCACCATCCACCGTTGCTTTGATCAGTCTGGTAAGCTTCCCAGAAGCTGTTCTCGTCCATAATTTTCCATGGCTCTACGCGGTCTATACTGTATCCACCGCCTTGAAATCAACGAACAGATGGTGCGTTGGGACCTGGTATTCGGCAATTGTTGAAGGATTGCCGTACAGTAAAGATCTGGTCCGTTGTCGAGCGGTCGTCTGAAACCGGCAGTAATTTCCCACGAACTCTTTCACTAATGGTAACAGACGTCGGAAGATGATCTGGGATATCACTTTGTAGGCAGCGTGGGATAGTGATCACATGAAAGTTCTCAAACTGTAGCTTGTCGCCTTTCTTGTAGATGAGGTAATAACCCTTCCTTCCACTCCTCCGGTAGCTGTTCAGTTTCCCAGATTCTGACTATCAGTTTGAGCAGGCAAGTGGCTGCTTTTCCGGGCCCATCTTGATGAGCTCGAGCTCCGATACCATATCAATACCTGTGGGCATCGTTGGTAGATTCCTGGGCATTGTTGAGCATCGTGGGCAATTCCTGTGAGCATCGCTCGCAGTTCCTATGGGCATCGCAGGCGGATTTTTCGTGGGCATCGCTGGCGGACTCCTGTTGCATTGCTGGTGGATTCTTGTTCACAGCGTTGGCGGTTCTTGTATGGGCATCGCAGGCGAATTTCTGTGGGCATCGTTGGTGAATTTCTATCAGCTCCTGCGGCACCGCTAGCAGATTATTGTAGGGCATTGATGGCGGATACTTGTTTACAGCGCTAGTGGATTCTGTGGGCATCGCGAGGTTTCTGGGGCATCGTTGGTGAATTCCTGTTAGCATCCTGCGGGCATCGCTGGCAGATTCTTGTGGGCATCGCTGGTGAATTTCTGGAGAGCAGCGCTGGCGGTTCTTTTGGGAAACTGATGGATTCCTGAGGACATCGCTGATGGATTCCTGCGGGCATTGCTGGCAGATTCCTGTGGTGTCGCTGAAGGATTTCTGTGGGGCATCGCTGGTGGATCGCCGGCATCGTGGGCGGAATCCTGTGGACATCGCTGGCGGACTGCTGTGGGCTTCGTTGGTGTATTTCTATGGGCATCATGCGCTGTGCTGGCAGATTCTTGAGGGTATCGCTGGTGAATTCCTGTCGGCATCGCTAGACACTCCGTATGCATCTCTCAGGATTCTATCAACAATCAATCAAGCTACCCAATCAACCTTTCAAGCAACGAACAACAAAACCAATCAACCAATAAAGCAACTAATCAATCTTTTAACCTACCAATCAAGCAACCTTTCAAGCTAGCTCCAATCAACCAAGTAATCAATAAACCAACCAACTAATTAACCAATGAAGCAACAATCAATTCAGCATTCATTCACCAATCAATAAAACTACTATCCCAAGTAACACCAAGCATTACAATATTGCATATATAAATCACAAGTCGGCATGCTAAATGCTGATTGCATTAGATCAGTTTAATGATGTGAAACATTTATTTATCAACTGTCGAACAACGATACTCTAAATCAGCATTACGAATGCAGCGATGCATTACTGATGCTTTATTTCAAAATTCAAAGTAATGAACCATTAATTCGGTCTTATAATTGCCTTTTCCACTTAAAGTCAACTTTTAGGTCTATTTTACAAGCATATATAGCTTCATGGTTGAGAGATAATCAACTAACCAACACAAATTAGCAACTAATTAATCGAGCAACCAACCATTCAAGCCCACTTCTAATCACTCAAACAACCAATTAACCAATCAAGCAACTAATCAATCAACCAGCACCAATTAGCAACCAACCAATCAATCAAGCAACAAACCGATCAACCACCAATCAAACATTTAAGCAAGTCCAATGAACTAGCCAACCAATAAACCAATTGGCAACCAACCTATCAAACAGCTAACCAATCAAGCAACCAACCATTCAAGCAAGCTACCAATCAAGCACCAACTAACAAATCAACAACAGCCAATAATTCAACCATTCAATAGCTACCAATCATCCAACTAATCAATCAGGAAACCAATTATCCAATGAAGCAACTAATCAACCAGCCATCACAAACAACAAACGAATCAAGTAACTAACAAACAATCATTCAACCCGCTTCAATCAATCAAGCAACCAATAGCCAATCTTCAATCAGACAAGCTACCAATCAACCAACTAACATCAAAGAAATAACCATTTCACCAACTAACAAATCAATCAACCAACCAACTAATCAATCAACCATTAACAACCAACAAAACACTGAATCAACTAACCAGCCGAACCAATCAACAAAATAACCACCAATTAAGCAAACAACCAAAAATCAACAATCAAGCAGCCAACCAATCAACCATTCAACCAACTAACTATTCAAGCAACCAGCCTACAATCAATCATTCAACCAACTAACGAATCAAGCAAGCACAACAAACCAGTCAACGAATCAAGCAACCCACCATTCGCACCACACCATTCAACAAGCTACAAATCAATCAAGCAACCAACCAACTAATAAAGCAATCAAGCAACTTAGCAATCAATTGACAATACACCAATCAATTAATTTTCGAGCTGGGTCGATTGATGTATAATGAGATTTCGGTTCCTATCAAAAGTTCATTTTAAGTGATCCTAAAATATGTATTCGTAATAATTAAGGTAATGTATTATTACGGCAGTGTTAAACGTTGGCAGATTAATGTGAACTGGAGATTGCTATGGAAGTGAGCATCGCTAGTCTGGTCGGAAGTCTGGTCGCACCGCTGCGTTTTTACCCATCAGTTAGGGCTCTGTATTTACAACATTGCTCTCGAATTCACCCTTCGGGTCCGTCCAGAAGCGTCGATCGCAGGAATCATTGAAAGCGTTGTACGCACGCCGACGTCATTGTTGTTTGGAATTGTTTGGAAGTGTCACCGGCTTCACTGATATTTGGAACCGCGGACTTTGTCGGACTTGGCCTTCCTTCGCCGTGTTAGTCAGTATTAACAAAACCAGAACTACTCAAAATCTTCCGACGGTACCAGGAGCGTAGAATGGCAGAGCTCGTGATTCTTTTTGCCTTGTTTGATCACCGATGCATCCGGTGCACAACGTATCCACCAGTGTTCAATAGAAGCACAGAACGCACAGCTCTGGTATCCATGTAATCTTTGTCGTCGTCTATCTCTCTGAAAGAGGATGCGAAACCCTAGACCAGTGATCGTATCTTCTGCCTCATCCTGCTCTTCCTACGCCTTGAAATCTTTTCCGGATACTGTTGGCTTCGTTGATAGCCTTCATCAAACCTTCACCACGAAGCGCAGGACCGAAGCATTCCGTACGTCGGATCAACAGACGAATGACAAGATTGGCTTCTCCTCAACGCTTTCATCGTTGACCCAAACACAAGCGCAAGAAATGTGGTAGCGTTCGATGTCTGTCAAAGCTTGACCAACGGCCTAAAATTAGAAGGCGGTCGTTAGTTAATTACTTTCGAAATTCACGCAGCTGATACTTACAAGAACATATTTTTAATGGAGACCGATCGGATCACGGTTGTGCACAAGATTCATCTCAACCGTCAACCTCGTTGGAAGAACTGCAGCTGACAAACGGCTAAGTAACTTGGAGTACTACCTAGGTTTGGAGGTTGTTGTGGCTTCAAAAGGTTAGCAGAGAACAACGGTCTCGGTTCCATCAGAAATACGAGGGAGATCTCCGTTCTTAACAGGCAAAGCGATTCTAACCGTGGCCGTATCGGCAAAGCATCCAACGAACATTCCTTGAGTGCTCCTTTTTCCAGGAGTCCTGTGAAGTCCTGTGCAAGCTTCGATGAATAATAACTCGCACGACTGACGCTGGATATATTTATTTATGGTATATCAGTATAATGGTTTTAGATCTGGCATGATTTTGAAAACGTCAGATATCCTAAAGAGAGCCTCCTTTGTTTACTTTCTCTATCGATTATTACAAAGCCACACAAACATTCAGGTCGGATTTTTGGCAGAATCTGAAGAATTAACTAGAATGCTGAGATGAAAATATTGCACATTTTGAGACAATATTGCGATATTAGCAAAGGAGCTTAATGAAGAGAATCTTTCATTTGGACACGACTTTTCAAAATCATGCTTGTAAATGGTTTCATTTTAAACAATTTTATCCACAAATCAATGTTCTACTTACACTGTGCTATGCGGTTGCTGTGCGCTTTGAGCGACACACGGTCGCTTTGATAGGGCCTGCTTGCTTGTAGTGGTTGACCAGAGCCCACTGCAAGGTTTTTATTCTTCTCCTTGCTGTGTACGTAAGACCCAGCCAACGTAGCGGTGGATTGTTCGTTGATTAATTTGGGGCATCCGGCATCGTAGATTTCACTCCCGAACGACACGACAGCTTGCGGGCTGCCCATAGATTTGCGTTCGCAAACATCTTTGCTGCTCCTCGGATATCGGCGTTCTAAGCTGTTGCACCACTTCGGTGAGGTTCCGGTCCATCCAGCATGGTTGGCGCAATGGCGGCAGGCTTTGACTTACTGTTAAAACTCGCTGCTGCGCTCTATTCTGGGGACCCTTTTACGTATTTCAGTTTCTCCTTACCCAAAAGCCGAAACGAATGTTTTGTTTCTCTCGTCATCTCGTAAGCATTCTCCTGGTCGGACAGGTACATTAAATTTTCTCCGTTGATCTCAATCCCTGGTGAAATTAGCATTTAACCCGAAGGATTTCTTGGGGACTTCACGATGGGCTTCACGCAGAATTTCTTGAAGGACATCGCGAAGAATTTCCTGGAGGACTTCCGCAGAATTTCATGAACGATTTCGCGGAGGATTTCATGGAGGACTTCTCATTGGATTTCCGGAGGACTACGATGGATTTCATGGAGGACTTTCAGAAGAATTCTCCTAAGAAATTCCTGAAGTGTTACCGAAACGTAACGATAACACAGATTCCACCGGTACTTCCCGGAATGAGACGCAAATTTTTCGTGTCGATTTTCACTTTTTCGCGACCAGACCGGACCGAACGACGAAAGCAATTGAGCAAGCCGACGAAAACAAATCATGATCATTGAGGATTGACGTTAGGAATCTGTCAAAACTCAGCAAACACTTTCAAATAAATTTACCATAATATGAGTAAAATACACTGGCGCCTCTGGCGTGCTGGTCTCGTCAGCTCATCGGGTTGCATGAATTTTAAATCGGTTCTTCGGACTCCGATGTCCGGTAATTAGTTCTGGCAGAAGCACATGTTAAAAGTGTGAAACATGTCTTTTACTATCGCGTCAAGCAGTTTGACGAACATTGACTCCGCCCCAAAAACCTTCGGTTGCTGCTTTGTTTGATAGCGTGTATGACGGTTGCTCTTTGTTTGAACGTGTGTAAGTTGTTCGACCAACCATTTGACAGTTGCGCTCGGTTGGAAAAAATTAAAACGGTTTGATTTTGGTTTGAGTTGTCGGGGGGGGTAGATTCGCCGAACATGTTTGAGCATTTGTAGTGAATTGCACAAACCCCATATATTTATGATGGTTGGTGCTCAAGTGGCGCTTCGTCTTCGTGTTGATATTGTTGTCGAATAAATTGATTTTCGTGCCGCTGTTGGTAAAACTTAGTGGATTTGGAATAAACGAGAGGTGGAGTCAATGTTGGTCAAACTGCTTGACCGTGTGTACGTTCCATTACTGACATACCCAAGCAACCAAAGTACGGATAAGATGGAATATTTCGGCTTAATCAGCTCGTATTTTAAGTAACTTTTGTGGCGGGAGCGCAGAAGTGAACTTAAAAGTTCCGTTAAGGGCTTGGAACTCAATGTGAACCAAGAGTGAACCAATTGGTTCAGTTAGGAACAAATTTAAGTTAAATCAGAACTTTTGTTTGCAGGTCACCAAGAAACCTTTATCAGAACCCAAACGCAATATGGCAAAAATCATTTGCCATGCATGCTCTGATTTCCGAGCATACGATGCTGATTTTGTAATCAGTTAGATTCTCGATATTTCCAGAAAAGCAGAAACTATGATGAGTATAAAATCGAAATTCGCTGTAAAATATTGCAAAATAACGGGATGAAAAGTTAGCAACAAAATTGATTTCTTTTTATTGCTGGCAATTTTTTCGGATATTTGTCATTATATCTCCGACAAAACAAAGCTTTGTCGTTGGTTCCTTTTGTCGCTTGTTTCTTGCGCATCCAAGAAAAAATGATTCCCTGGCCCCCAAACCTCCTGTCTCGTCGGAGGCCGTCGTATCAGGTCTGTTTAGGAGTCCCCTTGATAACGCGTGAACTGAAAAAATCGCCTTTCATATTGATTTGTTGTCTCGACGATGCTGACGTGTTGATTATAGATTCATTCATGCATCAGTCGCGAATATTGTCGCGTAGCACCAGTTAGAATTCGGAAGTCGGGACTTCCAGCGAACTTTTCCGAAGTTTTTGTCAAACTAATTGATGCGTTGTTTGGCGCATCTTTACGAATCCAGCGCTTACTTCGAAGTTGGGAAAGTTGCCTGTATCTGGAGAAAATCAACTTCGGTATAAAAAGCGAGTATAAATTTATTCCGGATAGACGCGATCACCGCTAGTGGGTGATTGAATGATTGAAACAAGTGACCGTCGCCCGAGAGCGGCCCGGTGAGCATCCTGTGTGGGGGAATATTGACCAGCTTACCGCCAGTAAACAGGCCAGGTCATTTAATTGGGTTTTACAAGCGTGCTCCAGTGCGGAGGAAAGTACGATGCTGCCCGGAAGCGCAGCAGAAGGTAATTGAATTTTACTCGCCCATACGCAGTCGCAAGTGGATTCCTGTCGAGAGGGAGAGCGAACGGGCCTGCTGCCAGCGAGTAGTTGAAGCCCATTAATTTAATGTTACTACCGCGGCTACGCGGTCGCAGTGATTCCCGCCGAACGGGAGAGTGTGAAAACTAAAAAACTCGTTACGGTTTATGATCATACTGGTACGCGTGCGAACTAAGTTTCCGTTAGTGTAAAAAGTGAACATGCCGACGAACGAAACAATTTCAAGCAGAGCTGGCAAGAGACCAGCAAAAACCAACTCACGGCGCTAGAAGGCGCGCTGAAAGAAAATGACAGAAGATGCCAAAAAACTAAAAAGACCAGCCTCACACATTGGGTGCAAGTTACAAGCACCATTGGAATGCTGGACGCCTGTACACGGCTGCAAGCATCAGGCGTTTTGTTGAAACTAGAGGGCATCGAGGGGCCCCCCATCGACGCAGAAGCTTCCTCTCGCGGCGCTCCACCTACGCGCCAAAAGTGACCTTAGAGGAGCTGGCCAACGCGTCAAAACCAGTTCCTCCAGTACGCGCACAGGAACCGCTGCTGGATCAAACTATTCAGCCGCACACCAACAGGGCGGATCATTTACACGAGATCGATCTCCCTCTGGTTCAATGGTGGTTCGCTGAACCGAGGTGGCTCTCATTCAAGAGCCGTTTGAAAAGCGCACGCATATCTGCGCTAAGTGAAGA
This sequence comes from Armigeres subalbatus, assembly GCF_024139115.2. Taxonomy (NCBI): domain Eukaryota; kingdom Metazoa; phylum Arthropoda; class Insecta; order Diptera; family Culicidae; genus Armigeres; species Armigeres subalbatus. Next base: position 303,829,791 of record NC_085139.1, on the reverse strand, counting down.
CGCAGACAAATTCGAGTTTCTATGCATGTGCCTTGAGCACTTCGAACCGGCGAAAAATTCGATTGGCTCTTGAGAATTCAGGGACTTCTTTTTACCGATGCATGGCAAAATTAAAAGCGCGCTTTACAAGCGCCGTAATAATGCCTTTGAAGGGCTACTTCACCCAATTACTTAGGGTGAACAACATTACAAACCCCAATGCCAAGGCGATCTTGGCACTAATCGATACGGTGGACACCACGGTTCATGCCGCTCAACAAATCAACGGAGGACGCAGCCAAACGCTGGATTGCGTCGCAAACGGGCTACTTGTAGCCATTGTGAAGGGAAAATGGACAACTCTACTCCTGTCCAAGCTCGAAGAGAGCCTGGACCTCCAACAGATTTATATGTGGACCGGAATTGTAAACGGAGCTGGAGAAACGAGCGAACCAGCTGGCTTGCCATACTGAATTCGACGGAGCACGAAACGTTAAAACGGTGGCAGCAGCCCCGTCTCCCGATCCTCGAAAGGGAACAATGAAAATGATCAATCATCAAAGAGCCCAAAGCTTGTTTTCGCTCTGCGGCGCAACCAGCGATCATAGCATATTCTATTGTGCTGTATTCAACAAGCTGCCAATCAAGGAGTGATGGAAAATGCTGCAATTGCTTATCGCATGGGCACTCTGCAAAAAGTGCCCTTCTGTGCAGCTGTAAGGAGTGTGGTGCCCGTCACCACACCCTACTACACTCGCCGGCGGGGGAAATTTCCTCGCCATCGACACCTCAAGAGAAGGCCGACGGATCGACCATGCAGGCCTCGGCCTCTACAAGTGACTTGGGGAAAATTATGTGTTTTTGGCAACAGCGGCCATAAACGTACGAGGAGCTTCGACTTGGTACCAAGTTCGTTGTCTATTGGATTCGGGTAGCAACTCATTGGCCTGCCCCACACTGCAGTCCCACTGACCATAAATGGAATCGGCAACGCATCATATGCTTACGACTCTGATTGAGTCAAGGAGTGGTAAGCTTTCAACACAAGTAGATTTGATTATTTGGGGATCAGCCCATCATTACTCTTCGCAAGGGATCGATAAGGGTGCCAGACGACATCGAATTGGCCGACCCTACGTTTTACAAGAGGCAACCCGTGGAAATTCTATTAGGATCCAGGGTGTTCTTCCAAATCATCAGGCCCAGATCTATTAATCTGGGAAATGGACCTGTTTTTCAGGAATCCGCCCTTGGATGGCTAGTCGGCGGACTAGCATCTTTCCCAAAGCCGCGACAAGTCATTGTGGCTGTCGTGGAAGCCAAGCCTGAATACAAAAAGGCTCCAGCTGCCGAAAAACCAGAAGGGTACGACGACAACGAACAAAACTTGGAGAATTGGTTCAGGCATTTTTGGGCGCTCGAGGAGGTGACTTCCTCGGAAGCGACGCCCTACCTCAGCGCGAACATTTGCGAAGAACACTTTCGCAAAAACACCACGACAGGACCGGATGACAAATTCACCGTTCGTCTTCCTCTAAAGCATGAACCCCAGATTCTGGGGAACTCTTTTGAACAGGCAAGGAGGCGCTTGCTATCGTTGGAGAAGCGTCTTACCCATCACCCAGACATATAAGAGCAATATAGGGATTTCCTCAAGGAATATCTCGCCATGCAGCATATGGAGTCCGCCCAGTTGATTATGCAAGGGTAAAATATTATATACCCCACTCCTGCGTAATTAAGCCGGACTCCACCTCAACGAAACTACGAGTGGTGTTCGATGCTAGCGCCAAAACGACGAGTGGCATATCTCTGAATGAGATCTAGCACAGCGGACCGGTAATACAGCGCGAGCTGTTTGAGTTACTGTTAGACTTCAGGTGCTACGACAAGGTAATCACCGCTGACGTCGCAAAAATGTACCGGCAGGTAAACGTCCACGAGGAAGACTCGTGGTTGCAATGCATTCTGTGGAGGAACCACCCCTCCGAAGAAATTCAAACCTACAGATTGAAAACGGTGACGTACGGCGAAGCAGCATGGTCTTTCCTAGCATGCCGAGCGCTTCACGAAGTCGGGGAAGAACTATGTCCCGAGCAGCCGGAGATTGCTGATGCCATTCAGCAATGTTTCTATGTAGACAACCTAATGATGGGGGGAGATTCAGTAGATGAGCTACTACATCGCCGCAAGGCTGTGGAAGCCGCATTACTCAAAAAAGGATTCCCCTTAAGGAAATGGGCATCTAATGATCCCACCGCCATACGCGACGTGGCAACCGAAGACGTAGAACAGGTGATTCACGTAGGAGATCACGACGTCATCAAGACATTAGGAGTTGCATGGTACCCGCAAACCGATACATTCCGATTTCTGGTGGATGACCAGGATCCTCGTAAAACCACTATGACCAAAAGGCAACTTGCCTCCGAGATTTTGAGGCTGTACGACCCGCTGGGCATTATGCAGCCAATAATTATTACAGCAAAGATCCTGCTCCAAGGACTGTGGAAAATCAAATTAAAATGGGATGACCAAATCCCTGCGCAATCACATCATGAATGGCAACAGCTGAAGAATACATTGCCGAAACTCGCAAGCTTGGCCATACCGCGCCAAGCCATTCCAAGTAACGCTGTACACCTGGAACTGCATGGGTTCTCAGATGCATCCATCCTCGTCTATGGTTGCGCAATTTACGCGTACTGCATAGATGACCAAAATTGGAAAACAACTATGCGCCAAGTCCCGCGTAGTACCAATGGAAAAGGCCAATCAGCTGGCCCTGACGCTACCTCGAAAGGAACTCTTAGTTACTTGCCGAATCAATGCATAAGGTAAGCGGCATTATATCATCGCGCATCGATCAAGCCTACTACTGGTGCGACTCGCAGGTAGTATTGGCCTGGATCCACTCGCATGCACCCCACAATGAGGTTTACGTTTCAAACCGGATTAAGGTAATTCGGTCTCTAACAAACCAGGAGGCTTGGCGCTTCATCCCGACCGATCAAAATCCCACGGGTGTAGTCTCAAGAGAAATTTCCGTGAGGAAGCTCTTAACTACAAAAATAGAGCTGTTGCTGCACGCCACAGAATACGTATTGCATAATAAGCCGCAGTTCAAGGCACTTGTAGACCTACCAGGTGTTGCAACCTGATATCACAGAATCAGGACGACATAACAACCGAGCTGTATGACCTAAGTAAGTAAGTAATGAACAATTTTATGGCCAAGTCAACCACTATCAAGGGACGTGGGGTGAACAGAGAATCTCATATCGGTTCCATAACTGTTACACTGTGAGTGAGCTGGAGGCAGGAGAGCGGCTGATCGTTAAGCACGAGGTTAAGCACCTCCAGCAAATTCATTATCGTCAGGAGTTCGCTCATCTAGAGGAAAAGGGAACTCCTATCAAGCAAGGTCCTCTGCAGCAGTAGAGATGGTCGGGTTCGGGTTTGAAAAATTAGGACAATGTCGGGTTCGGGTCGGGTACGGGTTTGTGAGATGATAAAATGTCGGGTCTGGGTCGGGTACTGAGAAATAAAATATTGAATTTTCTTTTTATTTCGTTTCTGGCAATTTTAAGGCTTGTTCGTTGTTTTGGCCTATACCCTTTTGGGTGTAAAGAGGAATATAAATTATCTAGTTTGAGTTTTCCGCCAAAAAATTAGTTCGGGGTTAGCTCGGGTTTAAGACTGCAAAAATTGTCGGGTACGGGTCGGGTTCAGGTTTGAAAAGATTGTTTATTCCGGGTTCGGGTCGGGCTCGAGTTTGAAAGGAATTTCTAAATCGCGTTCAGGGTCGGGTTCGTGTCTACAAAATGTGCAACCCGACCATCTCTATGCAGCACCTCAGTCCCATCATCGAGGATGGACTTATCCGCGTCGTGGGCAGAATTAGTCTAGCCGACCTACCTCCAGGATCAACGACGTCCAGTTTCAATTCCCCGAGCACTTCTTTGGGAAAATCATTTTGAATCACATTCATAGAAGAAATCTCCACGCTGGGATGGAGACAATCATTGCGGACTTCCAGAGACAATATCGGAACCGCGCAAATTCCAGCAGCAGATGGGTCAATTGCCCAGACCCAGGGTGATTCCATCACCAGCCTTCACGCATACCGGAGTGGATCTTTGTGGTCCATTTTACACCCTGCCGAACCCCAGAGCTAAGACCAAGATGGCCGTCTACGTCTGCATCTTTGTTTGTTTTTCCACCAAAAGCGGTGCACTTCGAAGTTGTGTAAAATCAGTCCGCAGGAGCCTTCATCGCTGCACTCATGAGATTTACTGCGCTGCGCAGCAGGCCTGAAGTAATCTATTCTGGACGACGGACGCAATTTCGTTGGAGCCAACAAAGAACTCGCCGAACTGGCACAAACATACAACAACGAGCTATTCCAAAATGAATTGGTTGGGATAGCCGCTACCAAAGGGATAAAGTCCAAATTTCGGAGGACTCTGGGGCCTGCTTCAATATTTTGGAACTGCAGACTGTGCTTTACCAGGTGTCGGCAATAATGAATTCCCGGCCCCTAACGGCAGTCTGGACCGACGCCAGTAGTCCAGAACCGCTCACCCCTGGACACTTTCTGATTGGGAGACCCATGACGGCTCTTCCCATTCCCAGCGGAATACCTAAACATGGAAATCTATCATTGCGATGGAAGTTGGACAAGTTGTCCTCATCGGAGATGACAACAATCCCGTGGCAAAGTGGCCCATGGGAATCGTCATCAACACACATCCCGGCGCCGATGGAGTCGTGCGTGTCGCCACGGTTCGCGTCGGAACCAGCATCTACAAACGGAACGTCCGGCTGTTAGCCCCATTACCAATCGAGTTACCAGCAGCCAACAACAGCATGGAACAATCTTCGATCCATGAAGTAGCGGAATATGAAGAGGATCCCCCATCTCCAGCTATTTGGGACAATCGTCTGGAAGTAGTTAAACTTCATCCGGTGCTAATCTTGAAGCTCCGGCCCCAAATCGATCCAAATCTAATTTTGATGTGCAACATTGTTGCACAAGACGATCAGACGCAGCACAAGCATAAAGTGCTGCCAACGGTCCATCAGTGAACATTGACCGATGGACAAAAAGCGCCCGCATCAGCACTTCGCGTGTTACAATATGGTCACACCAACCATCCCAGCTATCAGTGTAATCGTCAAACGATCGCAATGAATCGCCTGCTTTGAGCGTGCTTACAGCGGCACACTAGGAGTTAATTTTCTGAAATCAGTATGGCGAAAGGCATCTAAGGTTCGATTTCCCGAAATTAAGCACCTTAATCGAAAAAATATTTGGTAGGCGTAGTAGCGGACACCATCCTTCATAACCGGTACCAAATAGTTTTTCATGGAAAGTTCCTAATTTTGAGAAAACCCGCATTAGATGCCTTTCGCCATACAAATTTCTGGCGGTTAACTCATGCTGGCTATTTTGCGCATATAAATACAATAGCGCCTGGATGTAGAAGCGGCGTGTAGAAAATCAGCCACTGCCAATAATTCATTGTCGAGACAAACTCGCAGCAGTCAGCGGCATACATCCGGCTGGCCAGCGGTCACGACCGCATGGGTCCAACGTGCATCGATATCACCGCTGCCTCAGCAATGCAATGCGCCGCCTATCAACTATAAACTGGGCAACAGCCATGAAAAACGCACTCAGAAGGACAGACATCGTTGAAAGCGCACCGCACATACCGTAAGCAGTGTTGTCCTACACTCAGTGCAAAAATTCGCTCTTTGATTTTACTCCATCAAACGATTTTATAGTCTTTTACTAAGTAAGTGCAACTAATAGAAAGATATTTGAATTTTCTAATTGTTACGTCAAACTATTGAAAAATGCCACCAGCCACAAGGCGCGCGCGCTGGAAATACACTGGAGTGTTTTCGCAGGGTGTATTTCCAGCGCGCGCGCTCTTGTGCCTCTGCGTGCATTTTTCAATGGTTTGACGTAACAATTAGAAAAATCTGTCTTTCTATAAATAATCAGTAAAGACTATAAATGCCTGGATGAGTAACCCCAGAATTAATGTGTAGGACAACACTGTCCGTAAGTAATTGGAGATGTGGCCCTTCTCGGAAAGCAGCCCCGAAGTGACGGTGGAGAACAACATCTCCACACACAACTTGGCAGGATATACAATCGACGCCTTTATTCATCATCGTCATCGTGTGGCGTTGGCGACAAAACGTGCGCCGCATCCGGTCGCTAGAGGCGGCAACGAGACGCAGCAACCTGAACGTGTGAGCGGGCGTCATCCGACGCCTGCCGAGTCAGCACGTTGGGTGCATCGGTACCGGCCCGGTCTTGGTGCACACCGCACCACAGTGAAATCAATCAAAGAACTTTGTAGCAAATTCGTGAATAAAATCAAATCAGTTCTAGTTTAGCATTCGTGGTGGTTAGAACCATTTATTTCTGATCACAGTCCCCGGTTACGGTAGTTAACCGTTCGCTAGTTCTTTTTACTTTCAGCCGTTGCCCTGCGGAAGCGGATTTTTGACTTAGAGTAAAACAATGTCCATGTTATCTGCGAAACAAATGAATTGACTGGATCTGTTGAAAATCGTACCCGGCTCTCCACATGACAGTCCATCACCTTGTCTTAATGTCCGGCGCGATTTGAGAGAACTGGATTGTTCGTCCGAAATCTTCACAGTTTTGCACACCATCCACCGTTGCTTTGATCAGTCTGGTAAGCTTCCCAGGGAAGCTGTTCTCGTCCATAATTTTCCATAGCTCTACGCGGTCTATACTGTCGTATACCGCCTTGAAATCAACGAACAGATGGTGCGTTGGGACCTGGTATTCACGGCATTGTTGAAGGATTTGCCGTACAGTAAAGATCTGGTCCGTTGTCGAGCGGTCGTCTACGAAACCGGCTTGATAATTTCCCACGAACTCTTTCACTAATGGTAACAGACGTCGGAAGATGATCTGGGATATCACTTTGTAGGCAGCATTAAGGATAGTGATCACATGAAAGTTCTCAAACTGTAGCTTGTCGCCTTTCTTGTAGATGAGGTATATAACCTCTTCCTTCCACTCCTCCGGTAGCTGTTCAGTTTCCCAGATTCTGACTATCAGTTTGAGCAGGCAAGTGGCTAGCTTTTCCGGGCCCATCTTGATGAGCTCAGCTCCGATACCATATCAATACCTGTGGGCATCGTTGGTAGATTCCTATGGGCATTGTTATGAGCATCGTGGGCAATTCCTGTGAGCATCGCTCGCGGATTCCTGTGGGCATCGCAGGCGGATTTTCGTGGGCATCGCTGGCGGACTCCTGTTGCATTGCTGGTGGATTCTTGTTCACAGCGTTGGCGGATTCTTGTAGGCATCGCAGGCGAATTTCTGTGGGCATCGTTGGTGAATTTCTATCAGCATCCTGCGGGCACCGCTAGCAGATTATTGTGGGCATTGATGGCGGATACTTGTTTACAGCGCTAGTGGATTCTTGTGGGCATCGCGGGCGAGTTTCTAAGGGCATCGTTAGTGAATTCCTGTCAGCATCCTGTGGGCATCTCTGGCAGATTCCTGAGGGGCATCGCTGGCGGATTTCTTTGAGCATCGTTGGCGGATTCTTTTGGGAAACTGATGGATTCCTGAGGACATCGCTGATGGATTCCTGCGGGCATTGCTGGCAGATTCCTGTGGGTGTCGCTGAAGGATTTCTGTGGGCATCGCTGGTGGATCCTTGTGAGCATCGTGGGCGGAATCCTGTGGACATCGCTGGCGGACTGCTGTGGGCTTCGTTGGTGTATTTCTATGGGCATCATGCGCGCAATGCTGGCAGATTCTTGAGGGTATCGCTGGTGAATTCCTGTCGGCATCGCTAGACACTCCCGTATGCATCTCTCCAGGATTCCTATCAAGCAATCAATCAAGCTACCCAATCAACCTTTCAAGCAACGAACAACAAAACCAATCAACCAATAAAGCAACTAATCAATCTTTTAACCTACCAATCAAGCAACCAACCTTTCAAGCTAGCTACCAATCAACCAAGTAATCAATAAACCAACCAACTAATTAACCAATGAAGCAACCAATCAATTCAGCATTCACAATTCACCAATCAATAAAACTACTATCCCAAGTAACACCAAGCATTACAATATTGCACATATATAAATCACAAGTCGGCATGCTAAATGCTGATTGCATTAGATCAGTTTTAATGATGTGAAATTGCATTTATTTATCAACTGTCAGACAACGATACTCTAAATCAGCATTACGAATGCAGCGATGCATTACTGATGCTTTATTTCAAAATGTCAAAGTAATGAACCATTAATTCGGTCTTATAATTGCCCTTTTCCACTTAAAGTCAACTTTTAGGTCTATGTTTTTTACAAGCATATATAGCTTCATGGTTACTTGAGATAATCAACTAACCAAGCAACCAAATTAGCAACTAATTAATCGAGCAACCAACCATTCAAGCCCACTTCTAATCACTCAAGCAACCAATTAACCAATCAAGCAACTAATCAATCAACCAGCCCACCAATTAGCAACCAACCAATCAATCAAGCAACAAACCGATCAACCAACCAATCAAACATTTAAGCAAGATACCAATGAACTAGCCAACCAATAAACCAATTAGGCAACCAACCTATCAAGCAACTAACCAATCAAGCAACCAACCATTCAAGCAAGCTACCAATCAAGCAAACAACTAACAAATCAAGCAACCAGCCAATAATTCAACCATTCAAGTAAGCTACCAATCATCCAACTAATCAATCAGGAAACCAATTATCCAATGAAGCAACTAATCAACCAGCCATCAACCAAACAACAAACGAATCAAGTAACTAACTAAACAATCATTCTAACCCGCTTCCAATCAATCAAGCAACCAATAGCCAATCTTCCAATCAGACAAGCTACCAATCAACCAACTAACTTATCAAGGAAATAACCATTTCACCAACTAACAAATCAATCAACCAACCAACTAATCAATCAACCATTTAAGCAACCAACAAAACAACTAATCAACTAACCAGCCGACCAACCAATCAACCAAATAACCAACCAATTAAGCAAACAACCAAAAATCAACCAATCAAGCAGCCAACCAATCAACCATTCAACCAACTAACCAATCAAGCAACCAGCCTACTAATCAATCATTCAACCAACTAACGAATCAAGCAAGCAACCAACAAACCAGTCAACGAATCAAGCAACCCACCATTCATACCACACCATTCAAGCAAGCTACAAATCAATCAAGCAACCAACCAACTAATAAAGCAATCAAGCAACTTAGCAATCAATTAGGCAATACACCAATCAATTAATTTTTCGAGCTGAGTCGATTGATGTATAATGGATTTCCGGACTTCCTATCAAAAGTTCATTTTTAAGTGATCCTAAAATATGTATTCGTAATAATTAAGGTAATGTATTATTACGGCAGTGTTGGAAACGTTGGCAGATTAATGTGAACTGGAGATTGCTATGGAAGTGAGCATCGCTAGTCTGGTCGGAAGTCTGGTCGCACCGGCTGCGTTTTTACCCATCAGTTAGGGCTCTGTATTTACAACATTGCTCTCGAATTCACCCTTCGGGTCCGTCCAGAAGCGTCGATCGCAGGAATCATTGAAAGCGGGTGTACGCACGCCGACGTCATTGTTGTTTGAATTGTTTGGAAGGGGTCCACCGGCTTCACTGGAGCCATTTGGAACCGCGGACTTTGTCGGACTTTGGCCTTCCTTCGCCGTGTTAGTCAATGTTAACAAAACCAGAACTACTCAAAAATCTTCCGACGGTACCAAGGAGCGTAGAATGGCAGAGCTCGCAATGATTCGTTTTGCCTTGTTTGATCACCGATGCATCCGGTGCACAACGCATCCACCAGTGTTCAATAGAAGCACAGAACGACAGCTCTGGTATCCATGTAATCTTTGTCGTCGTCTCATCTCTCTGAAAGAGGATGCGAGAAGCCTAGACCAGTGATCGTATCTTCTGCCTCATCCTGCTTCTTCCTACGCCTTGAAATCTTTTCGGACATCTTGTTGGCTTCGTTGATAGCCTTCATCAAACCTTCACCACGAAGCGCAGGACCGAAGCATTCCGTACGTCGGATCAACAGACGAATGACAAGATTGGCGTTCTCCTCAACGCTTTCATCGTTGACCCAAACACAGAAGCGCAAGAAATGTAGATAGCGTTCGATAGTCTGTCAATAAGCTTGACCAACGGCCTAAAATTAGAGAGAGCGGTCGTTAGTTAATTACTTTCCGAAATTCACGCAGCTGATACTTACAAGAACATATTTTTAATGGAGACGCCGATCGGATCACGGTTGTGCACAAGATTCATCTCAACCGTCAACCTCGTTGGAAGAACTGCAGCTGACAAACGGCTAAGTAACTTGGAGTACTACCTAGGTTTGGAGGTTTGCTTGTGGCTTCAAAAAGGTTAGCAGAGAACAGCTTGGTCTCCGGTTCCATCAGAAATACGAGGGAGATCTCCTGTTCTTAACAGGCAAAGCGATTCCTAACCGTGGCCGTATCGGCAAAGCATCCAACGAACATTCCTTGTGATGCTCCTTTTTCCAGAGGCGTCCTGTGAAGTCCTGTGCAAGCTTCGATGAATAATAACTCGCACGACTGACGCTGGATATATTTATTTATGTAGTATAATCAGTATAATGGTTTTAGATCTGGCATGATTTTTGAAAACGTCGAATATCCTAAAGAGAGCCTCCCTTTGTTTACTTTCTCTATCGATTATTACAAAGCCACACAAACATTTAGGTCGGATTTTTTGGCAGAGATCTGAAGAAATTAACTAGCATGCTGAGATGAAAATATTGCACATTTTAGACAATATTGCGATATTAGCAAAAGAGAGCTTAATGAAAGAGAATCTTTCATTTGGACACGACGTTTTCAAAAATCATGCTTGTAAATGGTTTTCATTTTAAACAATTTTATCCACAAATCAATGTTCTACTTACACTGTGCTATGCGGTTGCTGTGCGCTTTGAGCGACACACGGTCGCTTTGATAGGGCCTGCTTGCTTGTAGTGGTTGACCAGAGCCCACTGCCAAGGGTTTTTTATTCTTCTCCTTGCTGTGTACGTAAGACCCAGCCAACGTAGCGGTGGATTGTTCGTTGATTAATTTGAGGCATCCGGCATCGTAGATTTCACTCCCGAACGACACGACAGCTTGCGGGCTGCCCATAGATTTGCGTTCGCAAACATCTTTGCTGCTCCTCGGATATCGGCGTTCTAAGCTGTTGCCACTTCGGTGAGGTTCCGGTCCATCCAGCATGGTTAGCGCAATGGCAGCGGCAGGCTTTGACTTACTGTTAAAACTCGCTGCTGCGCTCTTCATTCTGGGGACCCTTTTACGGTATTTCAGTTTCTCCTTACCCAAAAAGCCGAAACGAATGTTATGTTTCTCTCGTCATCTCGTAAGCATTCTCCTGGTCGGACAGGTACATTAAATTTTCTCCGTTGATCTCAATCCCTGGTGAAATTAGCATTTAACCCGAAGGATTTCTTGTAGGACTTCACGATGGGCTTCACGCAGAATTTCTTGAAGGACATCGCGAAGAATTTCCTGGAGGACTTCCCGCAGAATTTCATGAACGATTTCGCGGAGGATTTCATGGAGGACTTCTCATTGGATTTCCCGGAGGACTACGATGGATTTCATGGAGGACTTTCAGAAGAATTCTCCCTAAGAAATTCCTGAAGTGTTACCGAAACGTAACGATAACACAGATTCCACCGGTACTTCCCGGAATGAGACGCAAATTTTTCCACAATCGTCGATTTTCACTTTTTTCGCGACCAGACCGGACCGAACGACGAAAGCAATTGAGCAAGCAACGACGAAAACAAATCAATGATCATTGAGGATTGACGTTAGGAATCTGTCAAAACTCACAGCAAACACTTTCAAATAAATTTACCATAATATGAGTAAAATACACTAGCGCCTCTGGCGGTGCTGGTCTCGTCAGCTCATCTGGGTTGCATGAATTTTAAATCGGTTCTTCGGGACTCCGATGTCCCGGTAATTAGTTCCTGGCAGAAGCACATGTTAAAAAGTGTGAAACATGTCTTTTACTATCGCGTCAAGCAGTTTGACGAACATTGACTCCGCCCCCAAGAAAACGCTTCGGTTGCTGCTTTATTATTAATATTATTCTTTATTAAAGAGGTTTTCAGCCCTTGGCTGGCTCACCTCTGGAGCGGTTGCTGCTTTGTTTGAACGTGTGTGAAGTTGTTCGACCAACCATTTGACAGTTGGCGGCTCGGTTGGAAAAAATTAAAACGGTTTGATTTTGGTTTGAGTTGTCGGGGGCGGAGTTTAGATTCGCCGAACATGTTTGAGCATTTGTAGTGAAGTGGCACAAACCCCCATATATTTGTTGATGGTTGGTGCTCAAGCTGGCGCTTCGTTCGTTCGTGTGTGATATTGTTGGTCGAATAAATTGATTGTTCGTGCCGCTGTTGGTAAAACTTGATGGATGTTGGAATAAACGAGAGGTGGACTCAATGTTGGTCAAACTGCTTGACCGTGTGTACGTTCCATTACTGACATACCCAAGCAACCAAAAGTACGGATAAGATGGAATATTTTGGCTTAATCAGCTCGTATTTTAAGTAACTTTTTGTATGGCGGGAGCGCAGAAGTGAACTTAAAAGTTCCGTTAAGGGGCTTGGAACTCAATGTGAACCAAGAGTGAACTAATTGGTTCGGTTAGGAACAAATTTAAGTTAAATCAGAACTTTTGGTTGCTTGGGTACGCACCTCGCAAGAAACCTTTATCAGAACCCAAACGCAATATGGCAAAAATCATTTGCCATGCATGCTCTGATATTTCCGAGCATACGATGCTAGTTTTGTAATCATAGTTAGATTCTCGAATATTTCCAGAAAAGCAGAAACTATGATAGTATAAAATCGAAATTCGCTGTAGAAATATTGCAAAATAACGGGATGAAAAGTTAGCAACAAAATTGATTTCTTTTTTATTGCTGGCAATTTTTTTCGGATATTTGTCATTATTATCTCCGACAAAACAAAGCTTTGTCGTTGGTTCCCTTTTGTCGCTTGTTTCGCTTGCGCATCCAAGAAAAAATGATTCCCTGGCCCACGCAAACCTCCTGTCTCGTCGGAGGGCCGTCGTGTCAGGTCTGTTTAGGGTCCCGCCCTTGATGTGCAACGTGAACTGAAAAAAATCGCCTATTTCATATTGATTGTTGTCTCGACGATGCTGACAGTGTTGATTATGAATTCATTCATGCATCAGTCGCGAATATTGTCGGCGTAGCACCAAGTTAGAATTCGGAAGTCGGGACTTCCGAACCGAACTTTTTTCCGAAGTTTTATTTGTCAAACTAATTGATGCGTTGTTTAGCGCATCTTTAGGCGAATCCAGCGCACTACTTCCGAAGTTGGGAAAGTTGCCTGTATCTGGAGAAAAATCCAACTTCGGTATAAAAAGCGGTATAAATTTATTCCGGATAGACAATACGAAGATGATGCCTCTCCTCATTCTAATGGCAATAATTCATTGCTATCTGGCAGAATGTGCGTGAAACATGGCCGCCGTTGACCCTTTCTTGTTAGGTCCACAGTGAAATCCCATAAGGAACTATGTATCAGCCTGTGCGTGAAGAAGTCGCGAATTGAAGCTTCACGTTTCACGTCTTGAGATTTATTTAACTAAGTCAAAAGTGGCACTTTGCGATCCCAGTGGATTTCAAGCAATTTTATCAGTGAAACAAATTTGAAAAACATTTAGAAAATATTGTGTGCAAGTTTCAGTACAATTTTCACACGAAGCACGTTCAAACTTGCGTTCAAACAAGTTGTACTAAAATAGAAATATTTCACACAATCAAGCATGCTGTGAGAGAAATGTTTCACCTACCCTCTTTGCCTTTAGTGCAAACGCGAATCGCGAATACACAGCAGCAGCGACATCGACTTTCGTTATTTCCATGATTATTATTGGTTTGGTAACCGATAGGAAATTGTGATAAATTAGAGTAAGAATTTCACGACTTTTACTATGTGTCCCCGTTTAATATTATCTTATTAGATTTGATATTATACTTTTTTTTCCTTAACGTTATAATTCGTAAAGCTTATTTGGTATTCACTATAGATTCCATAATTTAACATTACATATTATTTTGTCAACAATATTTTTCGCTAAGCGCTGTTCCATGTGTTCATGTCAATTGAGTTCTAATAAACTTTTCTTAGGTAACTAATGGTTTATGGGTTTTAATCGAAGGAAGCGTCTAATTTTGTCGATAGTATAATATTGATGGATATCTGGTTGAACTACAGTTCTAAAGATGCCAACTTAACATAGTTTTATAATTTATAATTTCTGATGAACGTCTAACTGTTTTGTAATAATTTTGCAACAAGCTCTTCGAAGCAGATACACATTGGACTTTTCCAGCATGTTTCCCACACTAACAACTAACGAGATCAACGACTTACTAGCTCTAACTCTGCCTTGATATGTCTCAATCCTAACACTATTGGATCGAACTTTGCGATCGCTTGCCCCGGCGTCAAGCGAAGGAAGCCCGATTCTAGGCTTGCGTGTAACTCCCTCTTGCAAGCTTAACAACGGATTACTTACATAAGCGAGGAGTGGGCCGGTACGAATGCTGCTTTACCGCGGCGACGAGTAAAGCAGATTGTCCAGATTAAGCTTATTTTTGTTGGGAAGCGGTGCTCCGTGACCCGGCCGGCCCCAGAAGGAGGACCAGGTGTCGAAGTGCTGTTTGCTGGTTTCGAACTCCACCACTCGGGTGGTTTCCATCCGGCGCTGCTTCTGGTTCATTTGGGTGCATAGTTCGTGGAGGTATTCATCGCCCGAGTGCCGTGCAGCTACGCTGAAAACATTGGAAGAAAGCGTTTGGGAAGGTTAGTTCCGAATTGGCCGGCTTGTAACTACCGGATGTAGGGGCTGTACTAGTTTTGCTAGATTAGTGGTGCCGTTGCTCTGGGATGCGATAGTTTACCCATTGGAGCTGTACTTATCGATTTTGGTAACGTCGGTTGTCCCGAGGCTGATGGGTCTTGGTTGCGATCGACGCTTGGCCAGCAGGGGTACCAACTCGACCCCACCCGTGATCATGCAGTTCCGAGTGGGAGCGATTCTGGTGGCACGTTTGACGACCGGGGCCCGCCCCGGCGTGCTTTGTTGCGACTGCTGACATAGTCGAGGAACACGGCGATCGGTGATCTTGTCGGTGCTGGGATTTGGCTCGTCTCGGAGCGCTTGGCTGGGAGCCGTTGCTGGCGGTGCAAGAAGGGCTTTCGGAGGGCTTACGATGGGGCGAGACGCTTGGGCGCTTCCCGTGGAGATCGGCTCGAGACTATTGCTCACGCATTGACACACGCACCGGGAGCAGCAGTTTGAAAACTTTTTCAAATATTTGTTCTCCTCTTCAAGCTGGCGCTGCATCTTGGTCACAATGTCAATGTCTAAATCCTGGAGAGTTTCCTTGGTCGTCCAACCCTGAAACGTGGAATAAAGGAAATTGATAGTAAGATCGGAAAACAATCAGTTGGCAGGTTCTCTCAATACGGTAGCACGTGTTTTAGAACCACGTTGCTGCCAAATGATAAGTTTTTACTTCTGCTATGTTACGAAAAAAGTGTAAGTGCAATTCTCTGCCAGAATGGGCATAAATATTACACGCAATGTTCTTTATGTATTAAGCCACAAGAAATTACTGATCTGGAGACGAGCTTTATCAAGCTGAAAGAAGGAGGAAATCACAGAGACAAAGTATTCACAATTCTTCTCCAGTTTCATTAACAGACCCAGCGATGCCATATTTGAAGATATGTCTTCAATTTGAAGTCATTTTATTTTCTGAAGATCTTTAATTATCCATTAGCTAGCCGACCCTGAGATTGCCGAATAGTCTCTTGTGTCCTGAGTGGGTTAGTTACTGTTTGTTTACGAGGTAGTATCACGATCGAGTATATTTAGCAAAGATTTTTTATTTATGTTTCATAAATTTTACAAAACGTTTTACGTTACGCACAAGAATCAAAATCAAAAGCCAAAATCCTGGTATTTAACTTCCAATTAATTGAGATGTGTTCAATATCCAAAAGCAACTTACCATTGACTTCATGAAATTGTGGCCAACGTTCTTTGGTGGTCGCCAAGGCTTCCCTCCTGGTCCTGGTTTACCCCATGGGCCTCCATTCTATAACAGATAATGTTCAATTTATTATACAGTATTCCATTTGTAAGACCCACAAGCTCCCGCTTACCTTCGCATCCGCTTCGGAACTCCTGCTCTTCCGCAGTCGGTTCTCCTTTTCGGCCACTATCCGATCCAGTTCGGCCTTGTAGGATTGCTTTTGCGCCGGCGACGTCTTGTACCGCAGCTCGTTGTCCACGTGGTACCGGTTGGCATCGTTGAAGCTGATGATTGGATCGTCCGTCAGTCCCGTCACAATCTGGCCGGAAGCGTTCCTCAGCGGGGCTCCCCCTCCGCCGGCACTGACGCCCTTGGTGGCTGCCGTGGCCCTCGACATCGTCGGCTGGCGGAAGTCCTGTCGACGAACGGGGCGGGTGGTGGTGGCAGCAGTGGGAACAGGAACAACGGTGGGAAGCTAGATTTTAGCAAATCGATCGATTCACTTGAAAGAACGGGGTACAACAGATTGGGTGGTGGGTTCCCTCGACATGGAAGGGTTCACAAACCATGCACTACTACTTTGTTCAACTATGGGAGCTACTTGTCAAAGGATAATCGAGTTTCAATGCATTGGAACCTACGTTTTTGCTTTCCGGGTAGATGCCCTGCAGCTGGATGTTGCGGATGCGGATCGTGTCGTTGGGGGCACCGCCCCCTTTGCGGCCCCACGGCGAATAGCGGTCCATCACTTCTCGGTACTGGAAAAGCGGAAACTGGTATAAGACTGTCGGGTCAATTAATTTGTGCTTCCGTGTGAAGATGCTATCGTGAGATTGGTTCGGTGAAATGGTGGGAGAATGTGTCTAATAATGTAATCTAATTCAATTGTGGGTGTTGTTGTGTTAATAGTTTAGATAATATCAATATAAATTAAATTAAACTCAGTTACAGTACTAGGAATGTGCATTAAACATGCATTATAATTTACACAGATTTTAAGCCCTGGCTCATGACTATCCTTCTATGCTTGTTTAAAAAAAAATTCGTATTATACACTTTTTCAATTATAATTATTATTTATAAAATCAGTAGTTATTCAGTTTCATTCCAAATTTTCGACCACTATTCTAAAAGATATTTTAGTTACAAGATAAAAATTGTCGCTTCGGTTCCCTTTGTTTTGCTGTCCGACAGTGGCGACAGCAACAACCTTTATCTTGTAACTAAAATATCTTTTAATATTCCAGTTCGAATCTGGAACAAAATAGAACAAACTCGCTGGTTTCGCCAACAGTTTTCCATTCATGTTTTTTAAAGTTTTCAATAAAATAATATAATTATGTTGCTGCCATGAAAGGCGCCGTAATTACATAGTGGATTGATTCGTAGATAAAATGACGCATTCATACACCAAAACAATTGAAACATATTTGAATCTCGTGAATCTAGTGCAGTGCATAAAAATATTCTCCATTCGGCTCGGTTCAAGGCGGCACGTCGCCAAGCACGCAGTCGTCCGATTTTCGCGGTGTGAACGATAGATGGTTCTCCCAACAGCTGATGTAACTCGTGGTTGAGCATCGTCCAGGTCTCGTGTCCGTAGAGAACTACCGGTCTAATCAGCGTTTTGTAGATAAATAGTCTGTTTGGTATGGCGGCGAACTCTGTTAGATCGAACAGTTTTGCGGAGTCCAAACCGACCTGTTATTAGATCTATTGAAGCGTTACCCGTATCCTTAGTGTTTAAGTGCATGTCGAATTACTTCATTACTATTGATAAGCAATGCAGTATCGGTTTCGATACAGTTGTTGTTTTGTTTTCTCAAGACCACCATGACACCAAAAGTATTTGCATCTACCAACCTGTACCCACCATCCAAACATCAATAAATGCTCCTTTCGCTGCTGCTGTTCTCATTCATCCAAGCCGAAACACCCCATATCCTGGTCATCATACAACCACCGATCGTGAATTGCCATCTCCGATCAAGATCCGTACATTAGCAGCTTGTTTATATTTTGATTGTCGTCGCCGTGTTCGTGCTAGCCATTCAATACATGCGTTTTGTTGGCTGAAGAATATCAACATAGGTGAGATATAGTAGTGTGTGAACCTTGTTAGTAGCCACTGTCATCCACAACCTGTCATCGGTGCTGTCTTGTCATCGCCCTGAACTAGTGGCGCCATCTGTTAGCCAGCATATGCATTAACTTTTAAGAGGATCTCCATCGTTCACTCTGTTTGGTCAAGTTGCATAAAGTGTAAGATGTCTCCGCTGGAAGTTTGTCATAGTTGCGCTTGCAGTTTGTCAACTGTAGAAGTTTCTTGTGGTGGTTTCTGCAAAGCAACTTTTCATTACAACTGCGCGGGCATTTCGGAAGATCTGTACAAGGAAATATGCGGCACATCTTCTATTTTCTGGATGTGTACAGGATGTCGCGACATAATGAGCAATGCTCGATTTAAAAACGCATTGGCATCTATGAATGCTGCCACGGTTGAACTGAAGGATACGTATCAAAAATCGTCGAAGAAATAAAGAGTGAGATTAAGGACAGCCTCATCGCTGAGATCAGGCAAGAGATCAAAGGAGGTTTCAACAAGCTTTCGCCTGCGGTACTATCTCCCGTTCCACGGTTCAGGTTCGGTAAAAATATTATGCCGAAAAGAAGCCGTGATGACGAAGCTGCACCATTTGATCAACCGGCCAAAATTCTTCGCGGTGCCGGACCGTCAAACGCCAACGTATCATCAGCTTCTGTAGCACGATCAACTGACAAGTTCTGGATCTATCTTTCGAAAATTTCACCTGATGTATCGGAAGCCGATGTCGAGAAACTTGCCAAGGATTGCTTGAATGTGGACGAAGCTACTGTGAAATCTCTGATACCGAGAGGTAGGTAGGAGTCAGTCTAGCATCGAAATCGAAAGCTATGGATCCTCTGTCATGGCCACAGGAGATCGAATTCCGCGAGTTCATTGACGATAATACATGCACTCAAACTTTTGGGAAGCCAGCCCAAAACGTGGATACTGGCCCTGTTATCAGCATTTAGAAGCTACCTCTGTTCGTGAAGTCTCTCCTACTGTCGTATCTATTCTTCCTCATTCCACTACCACTTGTTCTCCGCTCACCGTCCACTACCAAAACGTCCGCGGATTGAGGCCAAAACAAGCACTCTACTCAATTCACTGCTGTCCTGTGATTTTGATGTCATCGTATTCACAGAAACATGGCTCTATTCCGACATCTCGAACTCCGAACTGTCAAGCAACTACACCATCTACCGATGCGATAGAAACACTCGCACCAGTGTATTTCAGCGTGGAGGAGGTGTCCTAATCGCAGTGAGAGCCCAGCTGAATTCGAAAGCCGTATTTCCTGAAGGCAGCGATGATCTTGAGCAAGTTATTGTGAAAGTTATGCTACCACATGAGTCCATCTGTCTGTGTTACATCTATATTAGACCGCGCAGTCCCGCCGATTTTTACGCTAAGCACGGTGAATCCCTTGTGCGTCTCCTCGAGTTAGCTGACCCTCGTGATACCATGATAGTCATGGGCGATTACAACCTTCCTAATTTGGCCTGGGAATTCGATGATGAAGTACATGGGTTCTTGCCTCTCAACGCCTCGTCGGAACAAGAACTTGCAGTAGTTGAGTCTTTACTACCCACAGGATTGCAGCAAATCAATGATTTGGTTAATGCGAACGGTAGGCTTCTCAATTTAGTTTTCGTCAGTGATCATGACGACTTGAGCTGTTTTAATCACCTGCTGTCATTTTGAAAGTCGATCCTTACCACAAGCCATTTGTTTTGACGCTCGAACCTCTGAGGACTTGCAACCCCCGCAGTCAAATTCAGCTGCACGGAACGAATATAATTTCGCACGATGTGACTTTGATGCAATCAACGTTAGATTGGCTGTTTAGGACTGGACATGTTTGTCAAACCACGAAACGGTGGATGATGCTGTGACTGTTTTTTATGACAATGTTTACCAAGTAATTCGTGACAATGTCCCGCTGAAAACTCGAAGAAAGTCTACAAAATGCCAACAACCATGGTGGAACCCGCAGCTGCGCAGACTACGGAACCGTCTACGCAAGGCCCGTAAACGTTATTTTCGTTCCAGGACAACTGAGAATAAGTATGCTGTTCAACTTGCGGAAGCTGAGTACAACAGCGTGCATGAAGTTCGTTTCCGTGAGTATATTGAACAAATGCAACGGAACCTCAAAAAGAACCCTTCATCGTTCTGGTCTTTTGAGAATACTCGCAAAAGGTCAGCTGGTATTCCGAATAACGTCTTCTATGGTAATCATAATTCTTCCGCCGACAACACTTCTGCAAATCTGTTTGCTGAGTTCTTTCACAGTGTGTTTGAGTCAGACTACCATTCACCGCCACAACAATATTTAGATGAGTTACAAAGCTTCAACATCCATCTACCGCAGCTAAACCTCAGTATTGACACGGTTTTTGACGCTCTCAATGCAGTTGACGTTTCGAAGGGACCTGGTCCAGATCAGATTCCACCGTCGTTCATAAAAAACTGTGCAGCCTCGCTGGCTGTCCCAGCCCTGACAATTTTCAACCGATCACTCGCGGATGGCGTGTTCCCTGATGCCTGGAAGCACGCATCAATTACACCGATCTTCAAATCCGGCAACATACATAGCGTGGAAAATTATCGACCCATTTCGATCCTGAACTGTTTGGCCAAAGTACTAGAAAGACTGTTGCATGACAAGCTTTATCCAGCCGTTAAATCCGTTATATCTGAATTCCATGGATTCATGCAAAAACGTTCGACGATCTCTAATTTGATGAGCTTCACCAATAGTGTTATTGGATGCATCGAGAAGCGGCAACAAGTAGATGCTGTGTATATTGACTTTTCGAAAGCATTTGATAAAGTTCCGCATGATCTTGCTATTTTGAAACTGAACCGTCTTGGTCTACCGTCGTGGATCGTCAACTGGATTGATTCGTACTTGACTTCAAGAAAAGCCTTCGTTAAGATTCGTAACGCCACTTCCGATGAATTCGAGATTCCGTCTGGCGTTCCACAAGAAGGTCACCTAGGACCTCCAATTTTTGCACTATTTATCAACGACGTTTGTAATCAGCTACACTCGCGCAAGCTGCTTTTTGCAAACGACCTTAAAATTTACCGAGTCGATAAGTCAGCTTTAGATTGATGTGCACTTCAAGCCGACATTGTGCGCTTATCATCGGGGTGTCAAATAAAGGGAATGCAAGCCAATGCCACTAAATATGCAGAATCATTACTTTTTCCCGTGTTCACTCACCAATCAGATTTGACTATTCGATGGACCAGTCACCGCTTATGAGAGTTAACTCCATAAAGGATCTTGGCCTTACCTTGGACAGTAAGCTTCGGTTCAACGAGCACATCTCAAAGACAATCTCCAAAGCCAACACTATGCTTGGCTTCCTGCGCCGCAACTCTGCACAATTCGATGATGTTTATGCTCTGAAAACATTATACTGCTCATTGGTCCGAAGCATTCTTGAGTACGGAGTTCAAATATGGGCTCCTTACCATGCGATTCATGCATCACGCATAGAAAGCATCCAGAAACGTTTCGTCAGATTCGCATTACGACAGCTGCCATGGACCAATCCCGATAACCTGCCACCGTATGAGCACAGATGTACGCTCATTGGCTTGCAAACACTCTCCAAACGCCGAACGTATTTACAACGACTTTACATTTTTGACATGATCCGTGATAACATTGACTGCAGTAGCGTGCTCCGGGAAATCAATTTCCACGCACCTAGCCGCCGATTACGCAATCCCCAATTGCTTTGGACCCCGGCGCACCGCACTGCTTACGGTTACAATAAACCACTTGACAGATGTTGTAGATTGTTTAACGATGTATGTGATATGTTTGATTATAATGTTAGTAAGCTTGTCTTCAAAAATAGGATTAAGATACTGTAGTCTGTGTGGTTTTGAACCAAAGATGAAATAAATAAATAATGACAAGGTCCCGCTATTTAGACGTTTCACAGAGAGCAATCCCATTGAAGGCGCGCCCCTTATCAATAAGAAATCAATCCTGTCTTGAGAAAACAGAACAGTGATACTGTGTTTGGCCATGCATCGGAGCCCTAGCCACATCCTTGTCTTGCTTCTAGGATATCACCAGTAAAACAATGAAACCCGGGATTTAGCTCTGTCTACAAGACCATTTCAAGCAAGAAAATTTGTTCAGTAATAAGAACTTCCGTGTGTTCCCCTCACTACCATTGTTCACCAGTTCAAGAAGAGTTAGTACGTATTTAAACCCCAAACTCGATTTTTCCAGCAGTCAGTTCAGCCTAGGACCGGGTACCGAGGTTTTTCAACTAACTGCTTGAAATGTTATTTCCGCTGCATACAGTCTAGCCTCAAACAAGAGGAATTCGAGTCTTTCAACTGTCTGCAAGGTAACATTAATTATGTTTTATTACTGAGACTGCTGTTGGTAGCGGGGACTAAATACGATGAATCCTTAATTACCACAACTTATTGCCCTAGCTAGAAAAATGGATTAAGCTAGGGCTCTGTTTGGTAGATCTTACACCGCAACACACTACGTCAAAGTGATCTACCATGTTACGGGAATTCTATTCCCTTAGTAAGACCGAGTGACACCGACCTGAAACGGTGAATGGGCTAATGGTCAGGCTGTCTTCCGTCCCATAAAACTGTGACGGGCCTTGTAGCACGCGGTACAATCCTGTCACACAGTTGTCAAACTGCGTGCGGTAGGCTCTGGTGCTCCTTTCCTGACTAGCGTTGATCTGGCTCTGAACACGAAAGTGTCAACCCTTTGCATGACCTCCCTGCATGCCGCAAGGTATGCATAGATAACCATGGGATCAATAAGGCGACTACACCAGCAGAATTCGACAGCATCCATAAGGGGAACCCAACAGCATTGATTCTTTCAACATAATCAAGAAAGTGGGATTTGGTGGTAAGGAGAACTAGACGAAGTGGCCTTAATCGGTCACCCCAAAGCTCGCCGGGGGGAGGCGAGGTACCAGTCGAGTAAAAAATGGACGGCCCACTCTGACCAAGGTCATAGGCCCGGTGATGACCAACCACCAGGATAGCGGAGGCCAGACAATGGAAGTGATTACTGACATTTCAGATGTAATCATGTCTGGATACCCTCGTAAAACTATAGTAAGGATCTGAAACAGGCCATACTGACTCTCTGCGCTCTAGTCGTGGAGCACAAGATTCGCATTCTTACTGAGGGGAAAGAATCGGCAGTGAGCCAGGCGGTGAAGGCCAGGAAGGAGGCCGACTCGGAGATTCGTCTCCTTACTAAGGGGAAACGGCTGGCGGAGAGCCAGACTGCGGAGCTCCGAAATCGGATGGCCATAAGCGGTGCAACTCCGAAGCGATGTAAGATCACGCAGGTGGGGGACCTGAATGTACCTAAAATGGTTACAGTTCCGCCTAAGAGGAGAGATGCGGAAACTCGCCCAGAGAGGATTGACCGAACAGTTGGCCCCAAGGATCAACGGAAAACAGTACTTCCACCAAAGAGGATAACTGAAGGTCGCCGGGAGGAGGATCCGAGGCCGTGTATAGAGAGTAGAGTAGAGCTCGTGATAAAAAAGGGTGCGCCTTCCAATGGCAGTGGCAAGCCAAAAGACAGAGTTGAGGCGATTATCGTCAAGACGGACGAAGACTATGAGATGCAACGAAAAGCTCTCTAGTCTAGAAGGAGATGTTAACTGCATCCGTCGAACGCGGAGAGGCGAGATGATTTTCGTCCTGAAGCGGGATGCTGCTCACAAAAGTTCTGAGTATAAAAAGCTGACCGAGGAGGTCCTGGGAAATGGGGTTCCAGTTAGAGCCCTATGCCTAGTTTTGAACATCTAGTGCAAGGGCCTGGATGAGATAACCGAGGCCGGAGACCTGATAGACGCACTGAGAGATCAGTGCAATGTCGAGATCCAGGAATCCGCGATTCGTTCGCGCAACGACTAGGCGGGAATGAAGGTTGTCTCTCTGTGGGTGAGGCCAAAAAGGTGCCGGATGAGACAAAACTGAAAATAGGGTTGGTCGGTATGCTCGTTGAGCACATGCCAAAAAAGGGCATCATTGCGCATGTTCTTTCGACAGTTTCCATGACTTGCTCGTATCGAGCCGAGATGCACAATACCACCCCAGTTAAGGTCTGTTACAGGTGCCTTGGCCACGGTCATAAATCCTATGACCGCAGTACACAGCAAAAAATAATTAAATTTACATGGCATGTAAATTAGAAATGGTGTAATAATTGATTGAAATCAGATTCGATTGCAAATTGAGTGTATGTATTTTAATGCACATAATAAGAGCATCGAAAAACACATAGATTTGAATATCACATAATTTTACAGTAGGATAAGACAGTATAATATGACCCACACCCCCATCCCCCTAAGGCAATACCTATGAAAGAGTTTTACTTTTCAACACAATTTATGCAAACTTTGTGTTATTTGAAGTCCAAAAAGTAGCAAATGCATTGTCTGTGAGTAGTCATATAAAAATATTACAGAGGATTTTGAAGGTTTATATATCAATCGATTCGGAAACTCTCCGGCAATGTGTCAATTTCATTGAAACTTTTGATTGCTTACGATAAACGATTGAAAATATTGATTATGGATCGAATGTACGTTTTAATTTTATTTATTGAACGGCTACTCAATCTTGCACTTATTTCAACGAGTTTTTTATTTACCCGACGTTTCGATTGTTTTTTTTTTCCCTTGAAAAAGACACAATACCCCGTGCAAACGCGTGCTGAAAAGCAATCGTTCCGCGGTGTTCGCGATGGACAGAGTGGAAAAGAAGGAATGGCTCCCGCCCTTCTATACGAAAGGCTTTCCGAAGAAGCTGTATTCGGACATTAATTACTTCAGGTCACTCTCCGCCGGTGCACGGGCGGCTACAAAATATTGGCCATTGGGCCAAAAATTGCCATCTCCAGAGCCGCTGCTCCAACTGCGGCGGGAATTACGTTTCGGCCACCTGCGCGGTAGAAGACCCCGCGGCGAAATGTGTGAACGGCGACAAGGACCACTCGTCCAAAAGCCGGTCCTGCCCGAAGCGAGCTGAATTCATTCAGTTTCGCAAGCAAGCTAACCAGCGCAACCGTCGCCCGAAGAAGCAGCAAGACAACATCGACCTCGGCCCCGACTCCTTCCCGGAGTTACTCCCACCCAAAGGAGCCAAGCCAGCTCAGAAGCAAGCATTCGCCGGCCCGCCCCCAGGATTTTGGGGCAATGCACCGCCGTCGACTACATCTTTCCAGCAAGGACCTCAACCGCCAGCGCCTCCACCCCCGGATGGCCTGTCGCAGGCCATCAATCAACTAGCGTCTCTCGTCACCGAGATGCAGAAGATGCAATTATGCATGCGCTGCAACATTCGCCTCAAGGTCCTTAATTGGAACGCCAACTCGGTGGCGAAAAAACAGCCGGAAGTTTTCGACTTCCTGCAAACCGGAAAAGTTAACATCGCATTCCTGACGGAAACAAAGCTCAAGAAGTCAAGACAAACAAGAACTTCAGTCTTCCGCATCATTCTATCGTCCGACTCGATCAATTCAATTTATTTTATTTTTTTTTTATTCTTTATTAAGGTGTTTTTTTAATCTACCGACTAAGTTCAACACCGAAAGATCAATTCAACGACCAACCCGGCGGCGGCGTAGCCATTGCCATAAAAAAGGTCTGGAGTACAGAGTGCTCCTGGATTTCCGCCTGTCCATGATCGAAGCTGTCGGTGTCGAGCTGACGTCGTCGGACGGCCCAATCGTCTGTATTGGTGCATACTGCCCGGTTCAGGGCAGGGACTCAGGTGGATCTTCCGAGCGTCTGAAGAACGACATCCAGAGGCTAACCCGCTGGAGACAAAAATTCATCGTCGCAGGGGACTTGAATGCCCGGCACTTGCTCTGGGGTAACTCTCGGAACAACAAGAATGGCACGGTGCTGGCTGAAGACCTCCAAGCCAGGCACTATGTAATTCTCCACCCTGAATTACCGACGTTCTTCTCGTCAACCGGCACGGGATCCACACAAACCTAAATCCCCCCTCCCCCCTTTGAAAAGTGGTGATGAAATCTATCTGACCGGTGGTATCTCCGATCGTTTGAAACCGTCTACAAAAATCAGGTTGCAGAACGTGGAAATCGATTGGGCCGACGAGGCCCGCTACATTGCACTAATGCTTGACAGAAAACTTCTCTTTCGGGCGCACGTTGACGACCGAGTAATGAAAAAACAGCGTTGCTGAAATGCCTCTATCCAACAACAGACGATCCAAAATAACCATTAGCGACAAACTGGTGGTGTTCAAGAACGTTGTTGCCCCGATGCTGGAATATGGGTGTCCAGTCTGGCAAGGATGTGCAAAAACCCATCGGAAGAAGCTTCAGGTCCTTCAGAATAAATACCCTAAAATGATTCTGAATCTGCAACCCCCCCCACCCCCGAATCATTGAATTACACCGACTGACAAAACACGATACCATCGATCAGAGGTTGTCCATACTTTCCGAGCGTCACCAATTAAGGGCACAACATTCAGAATTCGATTCAATCAGAAATCTAAACCCAAATTTGTAAATAGTAGGTTAAGATAGGTAGTAGTATCATTAATAATTAAACTAAACCGGCACCAATAGGTAACAAATGTAAAATGGGCAAAATTGTAATAACAAAATCAAATCGGAATAAAATGAATTTTAAAATAAAAACCCAACTTAATTCACCGAGTGGTGATATTACCTTTCTCGCATTTAGCCAAGACACCAACCTTATATGGCGCTTATATAGTTCGATTCCATTTTCTTAATAATTTTTAAACGCAATGGTCGTACGTTATCAAATTCAATAGTGATCAACAAGGCTTTGTCCCCTGTCGAATGCAACTTGTTGCGAGAAAATCGGTTAAAAATTACTATATGAAAAATTGGCTAATGTTTTTCGGTTTTCGTGTGCGTGCACACACACACACACATACACACGGACAGACAGACATTTGTTCAGTTCGACGAGCTGAGTCGATTGGTATATAACATCATGCATGGGTCTCTGAGACTTCTATAAAAAGTTCGATTTTGGAGTGAAATGATAGCCTTTCGGTACAACTTTGTTGTACGAGAAAGGCAAAAACCCTGATTAATCCACCTAGCGGTGATGGTGCCTTTCTCGTGCATTATAAAAATAGCCCATAGTCCGATCTGGCCAATTTTCAATAGGAAACAATGGAAGAGTATTCTGCGAATGTATTCTATATGTATGAAACGAATGTATTCTTCGAATGCAACTTGTTGCGAGTAAATCGGTCAAGAATAAGTATTTGAAAAATGAGTGACATTTTCTTTTTTTGGGTGGGTGCGCACAGACACACGCAGGGCTGCGAAATGGTGAGTTGACATCTGGTAAGGAACGACCTACACAGCTCTGGTCCTCACAAGTTCCAATTTCACGCTTCCACGGGTCTTCCGATCATAATTGACCGCCAGCTAAGGGTTGCGTACTTAGCTGGTAGTGCAGCCTGGGCACTGTTGTCCTTCTGACATCAGCTAGAGTGAGGGGGTGCGACCAAGGGGACCATCGTCTCTAACCGCTAATCACAAGGCGTTAAGCGACCCGTGCCGAGGGGATGCATGGCCAGGGGGGTGAAATAATAAGCTAGGCCTTTAACGGAGCCTGTGGGGTACCTGGGCACTAGAGTGATTCAAATTTTGACTTTTTTGCTCCCCTATGCTTAAACGATTGCATTTGCCATTTTAATAATCCTCCTAAATTTTTAGCAAATTTGGATGTAATTTGATTGTGCACACGTCATTTGAAGTTTGTATGGAAATTACTATGAAAACTGACCCTTATTTTAAAGACCGTTCCGTGAGGTGGCCCATAAACTATTAACATATAATCAATAAATTGACTACACAGAATACTTCTCACACTGAAAGGCAGTTGTTGTTGCGAAGCGATTTGTCGTTTGGAAGCAAAGTTATGAAGAAAACAAAAAAGGTCATTATTGATATAGATGTTTTTCTTTTAAGTGTTAAATTAAATTTCCCACGATTCAGTATTTCTTGAATAACATTTCTTGCGAGCATCAAATCGCTTCGCGACAAAGACGACCTATTTCCTTGTAAAATTTCCTATGTTGCCATTTAACTCATATGTTTTTAGACCTTAATGGAATGCGTTTGGGATAGGTTTTCCATAAAAGTTACTGTTTTCATAGTAATTTTCATACAAACTTCAAACCGCGCGTGCTCACTAAAATTACATCCAAATTAGCTAAAAATTTAGGAGGGTTATTAAAATGGCATATGCAATCCTTTAAGCATCGGGGAGCAAAAAAGTCAAAATTTGAATCACTCTACTGGGCACCCTCCACAGTAATTGTCCCTTACCGCGTCATGCTGGGCTCTGGTGTAGGCGACAACCCCTTCGCAAGAGGTGGGTTGTTCAGGTCTCCGCCTAGGAGGCCAGAGGCAATAGTCGGCAGCTCAGTGCGCAGCGCCAGCGTGGGTCACTTAACCATCTCCCAGGTTCCGCCGGTAGAGGTTATAGACGGCCCATGGCTCGTGAAGGCGATGAACCGCAAACGCGATGGGCTTTCGGCCTTCGAGGTGGGGACGGAACAGCTGGACGCCATCATCGACTTTGCGTCATCGAAGCATAATATCAGTAAGGAACTCAAGAGGAGCTAGGAGCTCCAACGGAGCAGACACAAAAACGGGGGAGACAGTCTCCAGGGGATGAGCTCCCTGGGGGCCGCTCCAAAACGCGGAGGGTCACTACCCCGAACAAGGGTATTGGGGCTGGGAAGCTGAACCCCGGCCAGGTACCTCCAAAACCAAGGGAAGAAGGACCTGGAAAGGTCCGTCCACCCAAGAAAAACGGTGGTAAGGGGTTACGGCAGGCTGAGAGTTCTCAGCCGCACCAGACCAAGGCAATAGAGGGGGATGACGTCTCCTGGACTCTGGTCAAGAACAAGAGGAAACCGAAGACGTCAAGGGCTGAAAAGAAGGCCCAGGCGAATGAAGGTAGCAAGAAGTCTAGGTTAGGCACCAATCTCTCCAGGGGCGATGCCCTAGTCATCAAAACGGACGAGGTTAAGTACTCGGACGTCTTGAAGGCGATGAGGAGTGATGTCAAGCTCGGTGAACTCGGCGCCGACGTACGTCGAATAAGATGATCCTCGAGCTGAAGCGGGGCGTCTCGCAAAAGGGCGCCTAGTCCTAGGCGAGACGGTCAAAGTGAGGGCACTCACGACGGAGGTGAATCTAAGGGTTAAAGACCTGGACGATGTCACCGAAGTCGAAGAGCTCGTCACGGCACTGCGGCGTCAGTGTAAAGTGGAGACGCCCACCGCTGCCGTTTGGAAACGGAAAGGTCCGGCAGGGACGCAGGTAGCATTGGTTCGACTATCTGCAGCGGACGCCTCCAAGGTAGTCAAGTTAGGGAGCGTCAAGGTGGGATGGTCGGTATGCCCTATGGGCATATACGAGCAACCCGAAGTTTGCTTCAAGTGCCTGGAACCGGGGCACAAGCAATGCGACTGCAAAGGCCCTGACAGAAGCAATCTTTGCCGACGCTGCGGATTGGAGGGACATAAGGCACAATGCTGCACGAACCCTCCCAATTGTTTGATTTGTTCCAGCAAAGCGGCGTTGGTTAACCGGGCGGGTTCCGAGCCCGAAGACGGAAAGGGGTCCTTGTCGATGCTGGGGCAGACGTAGGCACCGCGTCGGCAGGTCCCTCTGTGTGTTGGCGAATAGACCCTATCGCAGAGTGGTCAATTTGGGGTGCACGCGGCATCATCATTCTTGATACCAGTCGTGCAGAGGGAAGCAGGCGCGAAGTCGACCCTTCCCACCTTCCGAGGGCGTGGTAAGGCCACCTGGAAAGCCGGCAATGCGCTGGCACGATACCATGGTGTTCTTCTAAAAAAGCGAGTCACGATGTTCGATGCTGCAAGGACACGCAGCTAACCTCGAGGGTGCGTTGTGCACTGGCCCCCCTTGGAAGCATTACTTTCTGGTTGTACCGAAGGGACTATGGGCTTGGCGGCAATGGAAATGGTTTAGCGGGTCGGGGATGTAGTCCTGCCTCCCTCGTTTGCTGTTGGAGGTGGTCCCTAACCCTAACTTAGTATACGAGAAGCGAGAAGGGCAAAAAAGCGCTTGCGCGTCATTTCTGCGTTTTTCGTTTTTCGTGCGAGGATTCACGGTAAATGGTCACGGAGAGCGGACAAAACGATATCGATGACGGTGGCTTCTGCATCTGCAGCGGTTCTGTGGCAAACTAGCGAATGGCTAAGAAAATTATTTTGAGCTTTTTAGTGGAATGTTTTCACCTGTCATAAGACGAGTTTGAACAATCCCATTGAATTCCACCACTTAATTGTATCCTGACAGATACGTATTTCGACCTCAACAGTAAGGCCGTCTTCAGTGTCTTGTACTTGACTCGACTTAGTCGAGTCAAGTACAACTCGAGTCTTGTACAAGTCGAGTCAAGTACAAGACACTGAAGACGGCCTTACTGTTGAGGTCGAAATACGTATCTGTCAGGATACAATTAAGTGGTGGAATTCAATGGGATTGTTCAAACTCGTCTTATGACAGGTAGCGAATGGCTGTCGTCGGCATCAGTGGCACTCCAGTGAAATTTTCTCGCATGGGTCAGGATCTGGTTTCCTTGCAGATAATTGGGAAGGCGCATTATTGGAAATGAATCGTTTTTTTTTTCAAAACCTCAATTTTATAGCTTAACAGGCTCAGCCGAAACTAATTTTCTTCAAAGTGCAAATCATCATCGCTTGGCGACAGCAGAAATTTGTCTTCGGCAGCAGAATCACAAGCACGTGTCGGACTATTGAGTGGTAGCTGTTAGTGATTCGGAAAGCCCATTATTGGAAATTAATCGGTTATTCTCAGGACCAACATTCTATACAAGAGAAGGTTGTTTCGAGACAAAATTTGTTCTATGTGTATTTTATTCGCTTCATGACGGCAGAAAATTTCCGTCTGTAGCAGCATCACAAGCGCGCGTCGGAGGGAGACACTGCAAACATTTATTCGCATGGATGACATAAAATTGTGGTTCTGAAAAAAAAAACCGAATTATTTTCCACAATCCCGTGAAAAAAGAACAATAAAACAATCAGTTCAATCAAAGTTAATTGCCTCTTTCCGAGGGTTAAACCACCCGACTTGGACATTAATTTACAATGTTGTGAAAATTCATATATGTGAATATGTACATTATGTGGAAGATATTGATTTGGAAATTTTTTTGGAGGTAACCACCCATGACCCTACAGTACGCTAGACTGGTGCTTTAACCAACTAAGCTACGAAGGACCTCCGTCGGCCTTCGCAACCTAGCGGCAACTAAACGAGCTCGAAATTCCAAAATTGGACGCATAGTCAAATCACTCATCACTTCCACATGTGTGTAGTACACTTTCACATTTGAGAAGCGTGAGTACTTAGAATGTCTGACACGCCGATGTGCTTTACTACAGGTGTGGGCCAAAACTCAAAGTAGTATTTGTTTAACGAAAATTCGCTCTTTTGAGAGAGAAACTCTCAGCTGGGTTGCCGAAGATGGCCAAAGGTGGCCGAATGTTGCGTCACGTATTGCATACTCAGTACAATTTTTATAACAGACGTGACGTTTCATTCCGCTTCCGTTTCACCCACTGTGGGTGGCAATGCTTACGTTATTTTTTCGACTACTACAGACATAGAGGACTTTGGCCCACACCTTTACTGAAGCACATCGCTGGCAGGCTATACACATTCTTCATCAGCAACTGTAGTGATCAAGTAAGGTTGTGTAAGAGCATCATTATCGGTCGCGAGCATTTTAATCACCCGCGCAGCGCTTTCATTTTAGTTTTGTCACTCGTTTCCGTATCGGTCACTACTTTCGGCACTCAATTTGGTTGCTGTATTCCGTACCGGTGACGTTTGACAGTTGGCAGTTCATCAAATAGCAGCGCTCTTATCGCGCTACCAAATTTGGTCACCTGTCAGTCGCGCTACTGTTATAGCAGTGCGTTTAGTAGCGACCGGTAAAGTGTCAACCAATGATACTGCGCTGCCAAACGGCTTAAACTCACCACCGGTAATCTTGCTCTAAAGCAACGTACTCAAGCAGTTCGACGAACATTGACTCCGCCCCCAAGAAAACGCTTCGGTTGCTGCTTTGTTTGAACGTGTGTGAAGTTGTTCGAACAACCATTTGACAGTTGGCGGCTCGGTTGGAAAAAGTAAACCCGACTAGAAGAGCATAACAAAAATTGAACACAATTTTAACATATTGTGATATTTATAACTTATTTTGATACAATTTTGTTCTCAGTAGCCATTATGTTTCAAATGTTGTAACAGGATTATATCATAATATGATTTGAAAAATGCTTAACACCGAATTGCCCAACAGTAGGCAATTAAAATAGATGTAGCAGTCTCCCAGCCATAGATATCACAACGCTGATGTAATTTGAGAAGGTTGCCATATTTGTAATGTTGTTAATTTCATGTTCTCGAAAAATATTCTTGTTTAGTCAAAAACAAAAAAAAATGTGATTGTTGATCACAATCTAGAGACCTATCACGATCTGTAAAAATTCCAACTGCACAGAAACAATATATTTTGTATCTGATTCTGTTATAAATTTCTAACAAAATATGTTATTTTTATGATAAAATTGTAACAAAATTTGATAGTTTTTTGTTTCCAGTAGTGCAGTTTTTGATAGCAATTTAGATATTTTAACAACATCCTGCACCATGTTTCTAACAAAGTTTGTTATAAAAATTTAGTATAACATAATAACATAGGATGATATAATTTTGATATGACCTTCTAGTCGGGAAACGTTTTGATTTTGGTTTGAGTTGTCGGGGGTAGAGTCAAGGTTCGCCGAACATGTTTGAGCATTTGTAATGAAATTGCACAAACCCCCATATATTTTTTGATGGTTGGTGCTCAAGTTGACGCTTCGGTCGTTCGTGTGTGATACTGTTGGTCGAATGAATTGATTGTTCGTGCCGGTGTTGGTAAAACTTGATAGATGTTTGAATAAACGAGAGGTGGAGTCAATGTTGGTCAAACTGCTTGACCGTGTGTACGTTCCATAAGCTATTTGCCAGTCGGTCGTCAAGCTCAGACCCGACCGCATTGCGTAGGCAAGAGCACGCAAGAGCACGTCTAGCGTAATGTAGGGTCATGGGTTCGAGTCCCATCGAAGGGAAAGTGGTTACCTCCAATACATTTTCCAAATCAATATCTTCCACATAATGTACATATTCATATGAGTTTCGTAACATAATAAAACAATATTCGTGAAAGTCTCGCTAATAAAGACAAAAAAACAATATTTGAACTTATCTGCGCTTGCTGCTGTAACAATAGCCTGCTTCACTGGCGTCGCAAGAAGCAGCTACTTGTTGTACAACTTGTCAGAGCGTGTATTGGGCCCCTTATATTATGCATCTCGAGATAAAATAGAATACTGCGGCTTCCTGCTGGTTGCTTCTCAGGTAATCGCAACGGTCACTAAACACAACAGAGTCAATGAAAATCTCACCCACCGTATGCACTTGCCATAATAAACACTCTCGATTCACTCAGTGACTCCGGTTGCCTCTCACTAATACAATCGAACACTGCTGTCATTTCGCGAAAAGCACGTGGTTTTGTTTTGCGCGGGGAAATTCTGCCTATCTTTCAACACGGCGGCTATCTTGACGTTTACCTTCGCAGTCGAGCCTGCGAGTGTAAGTGCCCGAACACAATGTGAACGGCAATGTGGATGCGGCAGAACGGTAACGGCAAATTTCCAACACATGGAACTATATGGTGCAGACTAGAGTCCTATAAGAAGAGTAACGTCATGTGCCACGTTTGACAGGTCTCCTGCTCGTTTGGAACGCGCATTTGTATGAAACTGACAGATTCTGTTCCAATTCTGACACTTGACGACACTGTTATTATAGTCACTGTAGTGCAGACCACAATGACGGCGCTGCGGCAAAAGTGACATTGTACCTACTAAATCTCAGAAATTTGGAAACTTGCGAAACTGCAAAGCGGTAAACGTCAAACGTCCAAATCAAGATTAACGAATGAAAATGCCTGAGGTACTTTTAGAGATAATTTGTAAACAAATATATTTTTGTAAACAAATATGCTCATTAATGTATATATTACCTGAGAAACAGCAAGTAATGATGCCCTCCTTTTATTATACTAATATGAGTGAAAATAATGAAAATAATGTTACAAAAATAAACTGTTTGAGGCTATTTTGAACTGCCAGTATCGCCTTTCAACCATTCACATTGTGGGTTGGTCTGCGGCAAAGCGGCAACGGCAGTTTTAGAACAATTCCGCTCTGCCGCAGTTCCGTTCTGCCGGATTGGCGTTCACATTGTGTTCGGGCACTAAGACCGCCGTTAACCGTTAACGAAACCGCTGATCACCTATAGGTTTTTCCTTCTTCTGGAGCATTGCAAATATCGGCATACAGGTTCATATTTCAATTTGAAATTTTCTCCAACCTTCGGTCGGGAACAAGAATAAAATTGTCACAAAAATAAACGCAGCCATCGATACGCAATGTTAGCTGCGATTATTGACAACGTTACCCTTGAAAGCCTTAAGAAACAGACGTTGCTTCACAGTTCGACCAAAGCATTGAGCAACATACCATTTAGTTGTCCCGTAGCTCAAATCTGACAAGTTAGACTAACTGCGCTAAAATGGTTATGAGGGTAATCTTCATCCTCGCGAATGCTTGGCATTAGATTGTTTGGATTAGTAATTTTCGTCTCTCACCGTCGCCCCTCCGAAGCGCAAGCAAATGTTTGTTTGACATGATAAAACATTTATTATTTTTAATGCATAGCAGTTCCGCTTCGTCC
Source organism: Armigeres subalbatus (assembly GCF_024139115.2). Lineage (NCBI taxonomy): Eukaryota > Metazoa > Arthropoda > Insecta > Diptera > Culicidae > Armigeres > Armigeres subalbatus. The sequence goes on along the minus strand of NC_085139.1, from coordinate 303,794,618 downwards.
TAAGGAATACCCTCCACAAACATCCGCATGCGAGGCCAGTTATCCATGTCACAATCCGCGGCTCAAACTAAAACCCAGGTGGGTAGAAGCTAAGCAGCAAAAGCGATTCTGGTTCGTGCATTAGTTTACCGAAGTTGTTTCGTTTACTTTGACATGCAAAACTGTCTTCTTCCAGCAAGACCTCGCAGTTTACGACATTATGAAAGGATGTCACCGCATTTGATTGGAGGCTTGTTTACTGCTAACCTAATTCCGAAATTGTTGGGATAGGCATCATCCTGGTGGCTTCATGTCCAACCTCTAAACAACCCACATGTAGTTATAACGACTAACGCCACGTGGTTTGCCAAAGGAATCTATCGGCGTTGTGACTTTCAAGGTCGATCCAATCAACAATGGCAACCCATTCGATAGCAACAAAGACAAGCTCCGTCGACGGTTTGGGATACAGCGGCCGCGGCTGGCCCGGCGTGATCGATATTGGAGCAGTGCTACTGATAAAAAGTTTTCCTCGCCAGAAATAGCAACCGATTCGATACCGTGCGCCTCCTTGACACGAATCCCAAACGATTGTTCATAAATCAGAAACAATAAACATCGAACTCGTCCACCTAATGCGGGCGTTTCAGTGAAACGATTTTAATGTTATGGGACTCATCTTGAGTCATGGCAGAACACCGGATGTGGAAATGATTATTCAATGTTGTAAACTTGTTTGTAAACACATAACATGTGTGCGATAGAGGGTGCCAAGTGATACCACAAGCTATCATTGTAGAAGGGTCGTCGCAAGGATAAATGGGCGTCGAACATGCAACCATGACCGCGCATGAATGAAGCTATTCGAAATTATCACATTGGTTCGAATAAGGGGTGCAAAATCATTAACATTTCGTAGCAAAAGTGAATATAATTGAAATTCAGGATACATTTGTAAAAAGATTATTCTCTACTCTTATGCCCTTCAGGATGTCTGTCCACATGTCAATAAATTGTAGCAGAAACCCGAGCAAAGTATGAGAGCAAATTGATAACTTGTTTTGTTCTTGTGAAATCGCCGATTATGATAACCCAGGCTGATATGATTTTGATCGTTTTAACGGTTAAAATATTATAATCTACAGCAGAAAAATCTTATAGCGACATCAAATCGAAAACAATGTCTGCTGACGATGAAAGCAAATTAAAAACTGATTTTAATGTTGGTTTCGATAACAAAATAAATAAAAAGTTTGATGTCATACTTGATGTCATATCATACAATTTAGAAATCTAAAGTAAAATTAAATCAAAACATGTAATCACTGACGAAAATAAGAATTTGAAAACAAATCATGAGTTCAATTTCATTATCATATCAAACTTTGCTCGGCTATTTACGCGTTTAAGCTTTCAACAGCTTTCTATTTTTTGACAAGAAAGGATGACTTCAAGTGTCTTTTTCTCCCGCTTAGCCACTGTGCCAAAGTCACAGAGCATCATCATCCCGTGCTTCTGGTCTTGACTGCGATTACTTCGGTCTTCGGGTTTCCAAAAATCATTATTAATCATTTAATTAGTTTCGACATCACTTCAATATTTAGCCACAGAGAAACAGACGTCTCACTTAGAACAAAATTCAATCAAAATCATAGTCACGGAGATTCCGGGATACGAGCCATAGGATGAATACGACAGTTCGCCGAATAGGGCATTTGGCCGACCAGCGCTTGGCAGCAACATCTCAGAATCGAATGAAACTTGGTGGGCATAAAGATATGGTATTTCTAAGCCACTCTGCTTAAGTAAGTTTTTCAAAAATTATCACGAGTAACATTTGATGAAGGCCCAATTTTTTCATTGATTTTTTAAAAATCAATGTGACTCTAAAATTATAAGACTTATAAAAAAAGTGTTGAATGGCGGACTGTCGTGAAATTCCCAGAAGTTTTTTGGAAAAATATCCAAAAAATTAAAAACCGATTTCTACACTGAAAAAAAAATAGTTTTAGAAATTAAAATCGATATTACAAAAAAACCTCACTATAGAAATCGATGAAATTGCAGATAGGTATTTTAATTATCTAACTTTTCTGAGAATAATGTTCCTGTGACATATTTAAGGAAAAAAAGTTTTTCTAACAAAAACTTTTTTAATGTCCATATTGAGAGAACATTTATTAGCGTGTTTTATGCCTACAGCGGCATATATAGGTTCAGCAGCCTATCATTAACCAACGACACATTTTGGACGTATACAAATTTGTTCAGGAAGCAACTTAGCATAATCTAACATAACGTGGACCAAAAGGGCGTATATTTTCCTAGATTTCTATATCAATGTTACACACAAATGACCAGATCTACAAAATTTTGATGTTTGATGGACTATTATAAATTTGTCTAAACTGTTAAATCTGAAACATAAAAGAGAGTTTCGTTCACCGAGAAAATAAATCAATGAATGTAAAGATTAAAATTGGTATAGCTTTATCGCATTTTTTTTATATTAATAATACTTTCTTATTTTTTTTTTTAAATCTTCAATTTTATTTTTTACTACATTTAATTCATATTTCTATTTGAATGCTCATTAATTTGTTAATTTACTCGAACAATTTGAAAACTTTTGGATCTTCATCAGCGTTGGAATATTTTTTAGCCAGGATTTTATTATGAGCGATTTGTATAAAAGAATGAAACTTTTGTATGCCAGTTATAGTTTTTGCTTTTTTGAAAAGTAAATCAAACTCTTCTGCCATTGTTGAGTATTGCTCATTCGATATATAACAGAAATGTAATTTAGTGATATTTTTGTCTGTTTGTGTGACTGCCCATACAACTCCCACAGAGTCTTAATAGTACAGTCCCTGCCCGATTTTGGCAACACGACCGGATTTTAATGTTGCCAAAATGGGGATGTTGCCAAAAACGGGAAAAAAATTTCATACAAAATTTCATTCTTTTTGTTTGCATGATTGAAGCTAAATACTTAGAATATGTACTACAAAGTATGTTGAGTTAATTTAAATGATGCACATGCATCATAATTGACATTTATACGATATTATTCAAAACTCGGAGATTGTAATTCAAACAAAATTGAAACAAACTCAAGAATGATAATCAATCGAAAATGTAACTAATTAACCAATTTCATAATACAAATTTAATAATAAATAATATTTTAAATTAACAATAGCGTCGGCCACGTCCTTACAAAAATTGGTGGTGATATAAAAACGTTTCTATTGTAGTCCATTGAAGTGCTGACTTCAACCTGACATCTCATAAAAATTTTAGTCCACCAAAAATGCTTCTTTTTTATCAAAATTCAATATATAAATCAAATAGCATTCGAACGGATACAATATGACTAAATGTGCTATAAATTTCGAGTTATATAATGGATTTAATTGGAGGCAAACTTTCTTGTGGTCGGTTTGATTAAGAGTAAAGTTCTGTGAACATTTTCGCTGACATTATGGAAAAATGAACGCCAGGCATAAAACGTTCCATTGATTTAGAAAATTACGTCGAGTCAAGTACGAGACACTGAAGACGAGCACACAGTTGTGGTCGAAATACGTATCTGCAAAGAAATTGGTGGAATTAAATGGAGAGTACTTAATTCGTCTTAGGCGGTTGAATACATTCCACTAAAAGCGCTTAATATATTTTTCTGAAAATGATTGGTCCATGAGCACAATGTGCACCTCGCACTACGAGTGACAGTGCGGCCAAGTGGAAGCTGGAAGATCATTTGCGGCATGCCACCTCTGATACTCGACAGCAGTTAACAAACAAAATGGTTCTCGCTGCAGGTCATCGCACTCCAGTTCTCCATGCACTACTTTCATTATTATAACTTTGAAAAGATGGAAGAATCCTACATCAGACTGAAGAGGGAAGCAAAGCAGATCGGACAAGTCATTAACACTTTGAAGACGAAGTAGGCTCAAGAAAAGACAACGGCCATCATGGCGACAAAATCAAGGTGGTTGAAGAATTCGTGTACTTGGGCTCACTTGACCTCCGATAACGATACCAGCATACAAATTTGCAGACGTGGCAGGAAAGCGTACGTTCTTTGGACTCCAAGAAACACTTTTCTTTCAAAGATGATAAGATAGTCGAGAGAAAGTATCAACGCCTCCCATTCAGTGTGCTAGAGTTCCAGACTCATAGAGGTCTCCATTTTTAGAATGCTTGAATGGCTTCTACTATCAACACACTGTACCGACGCTCATTGTTGTGTTACCAAGTGATTTGCTTCACTCAATAAGCTTCCATTGGTGAGCGTTGAAGATCATTAAACGGTAAATCATCGAACGTCCAATTTCAAAGATTTAAGAAGCTCATAACTTGTCCCGCGGCAGAGCATCAAGTTGGCTTAGATCAACCCGATTTTTTCTCATGATCGATTTTTTTCAAAGCTTACTCGAGAGCCTTACGGTTACATGTTGCCAAACTCTTTCTATTACTGTTGAACTGTTGGCAAACATGCTTTAATCAAAAGGCTCGTTATGCAATTGACACATCAGGAAACTGGAAAAGCCAACAGTGTTCTGATATTAATCGCTAGACAAATTTGCGTCAAATTTAAACAATAAGACTCTTTGAAATAATATTGTTGCTTATTATACTGAGTATGGATCGACTGTACGTTTTAATTTTATTTATTGAACGGCTACTCCGTCTTGCAATTATTACGAGTTTTTTATTTACGGGTAAATAAAAAACCCGTTGTAATAATTGCAAGACTGAGTAGCCGTTCAATAAATAATTAAAAAAAAAGCTGCTTATTATCTATACGGGAACGTAGCAGAAAGACGGATAAAATTATAAAATGACAGTTTCTCGGCTGATACAAAAGAAGAGGCACACCTCAGTGCGTGTTTTCTCTTGTTTCGGACAGCAGAACGATCGCGCGATCTGCCGAAATATTGTGTTCTGCATTGCGCGGCCGGTAATAAGAGTAGCCATCGAACAAGTAAGTGCAATGCGTGTTTTCGTCGGGAAAGAAATAAAATATCTATCTTGTGTTCGGTGGCTCATGCGCATGTCGTGCGCGGTCGAAAAAAGCGCGATCTTCAATAGTTTGCTGTAGCCATCGAACAAGTGAGTACAGAGTGCTGCGCTTCTGTACAGTCGTCCAAAATTCGAATCTCCTCTGTTTTCATATGCCACCGGGCGAGCATGTTTTAACTTTTAACTTGTGTTAATGTTATTTCCTATCTAATAGATCGCATCGCTTACCAAAGTGAATCCAGACAAATTATTCTTTGTAACTAAAACGATATCCTATCCCAAGACAATCGTGGAGATGCAGAGGTATGCTCGGGCTCTAGTAGCAACGAGAGTCGGCCTAACAATCCTATATTCGGCCTAATTCCTATATGACCGTAAGGACGTGGCCGGCGCCGTTATTGGCTTTAAATATTTGAGCTCCCGAAATTTGTACATTGAGAATGGGTAGCAAATCCCAAGCCTCATCCATTGTGTTCTCTGTACAATTTCACAGGTTCAGTCAATCACGGAGTAGCAACTACGAATTGTGCGGTCATATTGCTCATGCTCATGCTCATGATACCAAAAAAGAGGCACATAATGAGCAAAACGACTAGTAGCTATATAGCGCATTTAGAAAATCGAATGTGCTAATCACTAGTAATTAAACCTACTGGGGCTTGCTTGCTTCTGGATCACTCATGCAGTATCGGTTGCCTTGTGATGTAAATAGCGGGATTCGCTTAATAGGTGTTGTCCTATGTACCAGGGGTTCTATCACAAACGCCCGAATGACACTCGCCCGAATTCCATTCGCCCGAATGACAAACGCCCGAATTCCATTCGCCCGAATAGACCAAACGCCCGAAAAGACCAAACGCCCGAAAAGACCATTCGCCCGAAAAGACCGTTCGCCCGAATGGATCATTCGCCCGAATAGACTATATGCCCGAATAAATTCTTCACATTACTTGATGAAAAGATTTTTTGTGTTATTTTTGATTTCCTACTTATTCCATTTTTTGTTGTACTCGTCTCTCACATGTATCTAAATATTCGCTTCGTTTATGTGTGAAATAATAAGAAAAATAACGATGTAACGTACTTTCTTTTTCATAAAATTCAAGTAACGACTTGATTTCTTTATATACGTATGCATTTTTGAAGTCCTTTAAGGTAGCTTCACACCTCGGGAATTTGGTCCGCAGATTTTTTCCCCAGGGCACAAGGACCAAAATCCGGCGGAAAACTTTCCCGATGTGTAAAGCTCCATTTAACATTAATTATAAATAAAATCTACCCATCCCTGTCTTGCAATCCATTCACATAGGAAAAAAGTCAGTTTCAATCGCTCAGCATTGTTAAGAGATTCAGATATTAAAATATGTTTTATGTATGCTGTCCCCAGTCAACATTTTGATACGTATTGCAAATGATATAGGCTACCATATGCCTACAATGAATCATGTATATAATGCACAAAACCGCCATATACCTACTAAAGTGGAGGCCATATACGTACTGAATAATGACTTGCTTGAGTTTTCATAAGCATTATTACGATCTGGTGAACAGTAAACATAAAAAAAATATAACAAGCCCCGTCTCGAACATTAGACCTCTGGATCTAAAGGCCGATGCCCTATCATCGGTGCTACTAAGCAACTCTTGAAAAGCAGAACTATTTTGACAATCACAATGTAGATGAAAGTTAAGATTTAAGTACGTCGTTGTTACATATATGAACGTGACTTAAATCGCATATGAAAACTGTATACAATTATTCCGATAATGTTCATGCATAACAACGATTACGCAGCATTCCAAATGATTCCGAGCACATATTTACGATGTTGAAACGTCAACAACAGCAAAGTTTTATTTCACCGCGTTTACCTCCGAAATAGTTTTATTTAGTTGTATTTCAAGTTCTTACACGCATTTTTGGCATTGAAACGGAACGGTAATCAGCAGCGCAATAGCACTTTATGGATAGATCGGCGTTAAAGCATATCGAAAGGAATGAAGTAAGTAAAAATTAATTAATTTGTCCATAAGATTCAGTGGGCTTCGGTAGGCGTACAGGAGTAAGTAGCTATATACGTGAAATGCTCATCAGTATACGATTTGTATAACAATGCGCGTCCGTATAAACGATATTTCCGATTCAATCCGATCAAACCGATATTGTTTATTTTGATTTATGACTTTTTCGAAATGAATTGTAAATATTCCAAATTCAGGTATTAGATACGATAGTTATAATATTTTGGCCACCTTTATTAGTGCTTATATACGATTTTGATACTAAATAGCATCATATGCGATGAAATTTGTCTTTTCATATACGATCTGTGGTTGGCTGGGTCACTTATACCGGACCACAAACATCCTGAAATGAATCCAAACCTGACGGAATAATTAGAGCTGTAGCGAAAAATAACGTTGCAAGGGTATTTATTTAAACCAAACGTCAAAAATAAGAGGCGCAAATAGGAATTCACCCTTCTTTTCTTCATGCATTGTTCTTTCTAAATGTATTGAAGACGTGATTTCTTCCCTAGGTATTAAGGTTCAAGCAAAATTCGTTTCAAAGATAACCAAAAACGAAAGATACTATATGACAACATTGGACGCAGAACCTTTCTTGCGATCGACTATCCATGTTTCCTTCAACACATCATTCAGTGTTGTAAGCACAAGCCAAGATTTGGATAATTGACGGAACATTCTCAACTGCTCCACAACAATTTGCTCAAGTGTTCACAATTCACGGAACTGTGGGCGAAGGTCATCACCGTCGATTCTTTCCCTTGGCATTAATGCTAAAACACGGAAACGTATGATACAGCCTTTTGTTCATTGATGGAACGCAATTTATCAATATACGTTAGATCCAGAGTATATACTATTGGACGTTAAGATGGATGAGATTAATGCTGAGGAACGTGTCTTCCCAAATTCAAGTTTTTAGGATGTTTCTTTCTCCTCAACCAAAGTTTTGTTTTTAGAAAACATCTGCGATTGGGATTACAATCGGCATACAGGAAGAATTACAGACTTTAACTTGCCTATACAAAGTTTGTTATCTTTGCACTTTTGTCAGGTTAAGATATAACAAAGGCATTAAAGGAGGTTCGAAATATTGCCCAAAGAAACGTAATTTTTGTTATGTAAGCAAGTATTATGCGAATGGGGTATACCCGGTATAATGAACGTTATACATAAATGACCCAAACAGCCCATGACATAAAGAAGGCAGAATTATGCCAAACGACCATTATGCCTAACGTACATTATCCCTAACGTTCGTAATGCATAACGTTCATTATGCCTAACGTACTTAAGCCTAACGTAGCGGAATTATGTGAACGGTCGCAAATCAACGCACAAAAAGACCACTAGAGACCCACTTTTCTCCCCTTCACTATGATCGGTCTATGAAAAACCCCTAAACATTATTCCTCGAACTTCCACTAACATTTTAGGGTGGCACAATAAGTGGAGTACGCTTTTGAAACGAGGAAGTCCTCCGTTTTATAGCGTTCCAAAACAGTTCCAACTAGAAGAAAGAAATGCGACCACTGATACTCTACGACCACTGTAGTCTAAGAAGACATATAGAATGAAAATAGCAGAAAAGAATGAAAAACTAGACAAACGTTCATATATTCCAGGTGATTGGCATATTTTTTCTTTTAATATGATTAGGAAAAATAACATGTTGTTATAGAATCTGGAAGTATATATAAATATATGACCTATTCGGGCGAATGGTCCATTCGGACGAGTGGTCTATTCGGGCGAATGGTCTTTTCGGGCGTTTGGTCTTTTCGGGCGAATGGAATTCGGGCGACTGTTACATTCGGGCGTTTGTCATTCGGGCGAATGGAATTCGGGCGAGTGTCATTCGGGCGTTTGTGATAGAATCGTACCAGGTGTGAGTCAGCTTGTCAACGACAAAATCAGTGAGGATGCCCAAAAATACGACATTCTACGGTGGGCTGGTTAGATTAGGGTAGTGTGAATAGGGACATGGAAAACGTGAATAAAAAAAGCGCAGATAAGTTTCAATAGAAATTGTTTGCAATGAGCGGTAATACGAGTGGTGGTTCATTATTTCAGTGAAAGTGCCCACTATTCGTACAGAGCCCATAATACGCATATAAACCTTATTAACATTCACTTTTGGTTTTGTTTATCCTATTACATATTAATAAAAAGGTTTTAGCTCTAAAAAGTAGTAAAAAAATATTTTCAAGGTTGTTGCCAAAATCGGGAAAAAAATGTTGCCAAAAACGGGTGTTGCCAAAATCGGGGGTAGACAAAAACGGGTGTTGCCAAAATCGGGATGGGACTGTATTTCCATAATCTTTGGCAAGACTTGCTCGTTTTGCCATTCGTTTGAGAGTGCAACTAATAGCATCGCAAGGGCCTTTTCCGTGCAATGTTGCAAAAAGTGCCATTCTGCTTCTAAGTCATGTTTTAAACTGAAACTGCACAGACTTGCAAAGTTCTTTTTATTTTTATAATGTGCTGCAGCTTCACCAGACACAAAAGTAATTTTTGTAAAATCGATCGACTGTTTCAAAAAGTCGATTAATTTTGAAATAAATAAGTGAACAGCTTTTGTGTCATGGGTCATTGCTTCTAATATTATAATAAAGCATTCGTTTACGTTTTCTTATTTACTGTTTTTTTTAAGTAAACTTCAAAAGGATGTACTGTTGCCTGGAAATCATTCCAATGATGAGCAGCATTTTGGATAATGAATGAATAATTTTCAGAGAAATCCAACAGTAAAAGTATTTCACTTTGACCTAAAGTACTCTTTTTATCAATGCAATTATTTGTTTTTTTTTTTGTTAACCCAATTGTTTTTAAGTTACTTCGATCAAAAAGTCAATACAAACCCTTTTCAAATGTTGGTCGACATTAATGTTAGACTATGCAAAATTGCTTCCTAAACTTATTTTTTATAGCTCCAAAATGTGTCGTTGGTTGATGATAGGCTGCTAAACCTATATTTGGCGCTGTAGGCATAAAACACGCTAATAAATTTTCTCTCAATATGGACATGGAAAAAGCTTTTGTTAGAAAAACTATTTTTACTTAACCTTTTGTCTGTGCTCTGGGGTCAATATGACCCCAGGCCACTTTGAGTGGCTGCCATTTTTTTAATTTTCAACCGATTCTCCTAATTTTTGGTAGTTTGGTAAAACTCGCCGAGATCTGTCTCCTAGGTGCAAATTCACTTCAAAAATCTTGAAAATATGCGCTACAGTGTACTTTTTTCAAAAAACTTACGTTGTCTGTGCTCTGGGGTCAAATTGACCCCAAATTGAAATTGCTATAACTTTTATAATGTTTGGCCAATTTTTGATTTTTGGGGCTGTTTCGAAAGATAATTTAATCATCTTTCAGGTCGTTACCAAAGATTGACTATAGGTGGGCGGGTACATCGCGGGGAGGGGTTTTCGTAAAAAGGGTACAAAAATAGTGATTTTTCATGCTTATTTTACTTATATCTGAAAATCCTACCCATTTTGAACTGCACCTTTTCAAAAAGGTTATGAAGGAAGGTGTGTGCTTTGATATGAGGCATTGATTAGTTTAGAGCTTGGTCGCTAGGTGGCGGTATATTTGAATTCATTAGTTTAGACTACTCAAGTAATTCCGATATATGGAATTTTCCTCATTGGAAATATTCTTATCGCACAAATTTGAAATTTGTAAAGATGACGTCTTTAATAAAGTTCGTCTGGTGGGAATGGACTGTCATGTGACGGAATGAATAATTAGGAAATTTACAAATAGGTGGCGCTAGCGGACTTGCAATATTCTTGCATATATGAAATATTGCTTTAGCTTGAGATCCCTCATACCTACACTCAAGTTGTATTCGGCAACATTGTTCAGGATGTCTAGCACTACAAAGCGGTGCTCAATATAATGAGTACGTCTTCCAAATTTTGAATTTGTGCGATAAGAATATTTACACTGAGGAGAATTCTATATATCGGAATATCTTAAGTATTCCAAAATAATGAATTCAAATATACCACCACCTGGCGGCCGAGTTCTAAACTTATCAACGCCTGATGTCAGAGCACATGCCTTCCTGCATAACCTTTTTAAAAAAGGTGCAGTTCAAAATGGGTAGGATTTTCGGATATAAGTAAAATAATCATGAAAAATCACTGGTTTTATACCCTTGTTCACTAAAACCCCTCCCCGCGAAGTACCCGCCCACCTATAGTCAATCTTTGGTAACGACCTGAAAGATGATTAAATTATCTTTCGAAACAGCACCAAAAATCCAAAATTGGCCAAGCATTAAAAAAGTTATAGCAATTTTAATTTGGGGTCAATTTGACCCCAGAGCACAGATAACGTAAGTTTTTTTGAGCACAGACAGAAGGTTAAATATGTCACAGGAACATTATTCCCAGAAAAGTTAGACAATTGAAATACCTATCTGCAAAAAAAAATTCATCGATTTATAAGATTAAGTTTTTTTTGTAATATCGATTTTAATTTCTTAAACTATTTTTTTTTCAGTGTAGAAATCGGCTTACAATTTTTTTGGATATTTTTCCAAAAAACTTCTGGGAATTTCACGACAGTCCGTCATACAACACTGTTTTGTAACTCTTGTAATTTTAGAGTAATATCGATTTTTAAAAAAATCAATGATAAAAAATTAGGCCCTCATCAAATGTTACTCTTGACAATTTTTGAAAAACTAAGTATGCAGAATGGCTTAGAAATACCATATCTTTATGCCCACCAAGTTTCATTCGATTCTGAGATGGTACTGCCAGCCCCATAGAAGAGTTGACGCGAAATTCGTCAATAGGACATTTTGGCCGAATAGAGCACTTGGGTGAACTGGTCATTTGGCCGAATAGGATGTTTGGCCGAATGGGACATTTGGCCGAATAGGACATTTGGCCGAATGGGACATCTGGCCGAATAGGACATTTGGCCCAATAGGACATTTGACCGAATAGGACATTTTGCCGAATAGGAAATTTGGCTGAATGGGACGTTTGGCCGGATAGGACATTTGATCGAATAGGACATTTGCCCGAATAGGATATTTGGCCGAATAGGACATTTGGCCGGATAGTACATTTGGCCGGATAGGACATTTGATCGAATAGGACATTTGCCCGAATAGGATATTTGGCCGAATAGGACATTTGGCCTAATAGGACATTTGCCCGAATAGGACATTTGGCCGGATAGGACATTTGGCCGAATGGAATGTTTGATCGAATAGGACATTTTCTCGAATAGACATTTGGCCGAATAGGAAATTTGGCGGAATGGGACGTTTGACCGAATAGGATATTTGGCCGAATAGGACATTTGGCCGGATAGGACATTTGATGGAATAGGACATTTGCCTGGATAGGATATTTGGCCGAATAGGACATTTGGCCGAATAGGATATTTGGCCGAATAGGACATTTGGCCGGATAGGACATTTTGGCCGAATAGAGCACTTGGGTGAACTGGTCATTTGGCCGAATAGGACAATTGGCCGAATAGGACATTTGGCCGAATGGGATGTTTGGCCGAATGTGACGTTTGGCCGAATAGGACATTTAGCCGAATAGGACATTTGGCCGAATAGGATATTTGGCCGAATAGGACAATTGGCCGAATAGGAAATTTTGCGGAATAGAACATTTGGCCGAATGGGACGTTTGGCCGAATAGGACATAAGGCCGAATAGGAGATTTGGCCGAATAGGACATTTGGCCGAATAGGACATTTGGCTGGATAGGACATTTGGCCGAATAGGACATTTGGTCGAATAGAGCGTTTGGCTGAACAGGTCATTAGGCTGAATAGGACATTTGCCCGAATAGGACTTTTTGGCCGAATAGGACATTTGGCCGAATAGGACATTTTGGCCGAATAGAGCATTTGGCTGAACTGGTCATTAGGCCGAATAGGACATTTGGCCGAGTAGGACATTTGGTCGGATAGGACATTTGCCCGAATAGGAAATTTGGTCGCATAGGACATTTTCCCGAATGCAATTTCGGCGAATGGGACATTTGGCCGAATAGGACATTTTGCTGGATAGGACATTTGGCCGAATAGGACATTTGGTCGAATAGAGCATTTGGCTGAACAGGTCATTAGGCTGAATAGGACATTTGCCCGAATAGGACTTTTTGGCCGAATAGGACATTTGGCCGAATAGGACATTTGGTCGAATAGGACATTTTGGCCGAATAGAGCATTTGGCTGAACTGGTCATTAGGCCGAATAGGACATTTGGCCGAGTAGGACATTTGATCGGATAGGACATTTGCCCGAATAGGAAATTTGGTCGCATAGGACATTTTCCCGAATGCAATTTCGGCGAATGGGACATTTGGCCGAATAGGATATTTGACCGAATAGGTCATTTGGCCGGATAGGACATTTGTTCGAATAGGACATTTTGGCCGAATAGAGCATTTGGCTGAACTGGTTATTAGGCCGAATAGGACTTTTGGCCGAATAGGACTTTTGGCCGAATAGGACTTTTGGCCGAATAGGACATTTGGCCGAATAGGACATTGAGCCGAATGGGACATTTGGTCGAATAGGATATTTTGGCTGAATAGAGCATTTGGCTGAACTGGTCATTAGGCCGAATAGGACTTTTGGCCGAATAGGACATTTGCCCGAATATGAAATTTACCCGAATAGGACATTTGGCCGAATAGGTCATTTGGCCGAATAGGTCATTTGGTCGAATAAGACATTTGCCCGAAAAGGACATTTGCCCGAAAAGGAAATTTGCCCGAATAGGTCATTTGGCCGGATAGGACATTTGGTCGAATAGGACATTTTGGCCGAATAGAGCATTTGGCTGAACTGGTTATTAGGCCGAATAGGACTTTTGGCCGAATAGGACTTTTGGCCGAATAGGACTTTTGGCCGAATAGGACATTGAGCCGAATGGGACATTTGGTCGAATAGGATATTTTGGCTGAATAGAGCATTTGGCTGAACTGGTCATTAGGCCGAATAGGACTTTTGGCCGAATAGGACATTTGCCCGAATATGAAATTTACCCGAATAGGACATTTGGCCGAATAGGTCATTTGGCCGAATAGGTCATTTGGTCGAATAAGACATTTGCCCGAATAGGACATTTGGCCGAATTGGTCATTGGGTCCAAGAGTTCACCGAACGAAACAGGTCACCGGGCCAAACAGGTCATTTGGCCGAATAGGTCATTTAAAAGTGAGAAATGGGAAGTGAAAAGTGAGACGTCTCACTTCTCACTACTTATTACCCACTTCTTACTGTGAAAAGTGAATAGTGCGAAGTGGGTAGTGAGACGTCCTACTACTCACTTCACTCACTTTTTTACAGTGAGAAGTAAGAAATAAAGAGTGAATAGTGAGACATCCCGATTCTCACTCCTCATTTCTAATTTCTCACTGTAAAAGATGAGAGCAATGTAATGTAATGAGATGTCTCACTACTCACTTCGCACAACTTATTTTTCACAGAGAGATATGCGGAGTGAGAAGTAAGACGTCTCTGTGAAAAGTGAGAAGTAAGTTGAAAGACGTCTCACTTCGCACTACTCACTTTTTAAAGTAAAAAGTGAGAAATAAGGAATGAGAAATTAAACGTCGCACTTCTCACTCCTGATTTCTAACTTCTTACTGATGTTACATTTGTAAGTTTTTTGTTTTTTCGAGCGCAAAGATTTGGAGTTACATTATGCGTAGGAAAGATTTGCAAACGGTGATATCAAATCTTATGGAGGGTGGCTGAACGCAAGCCGCAGAATGAGTTTCAATCGCCCAGTGAGCGATGATATAGATAAAAGAGGGAAACGCGGATATATTAAACGAGTGTTTTCTGTGGGAAGATGAGTGCCCTAGCAAGAGGCCGGAGGGACAGCGTAAAAATAAACTACACTAGTCAGCGTTGTGGAATCAAAGGGAAGAGTTGTTTCCTTCTCGGAAAATTCTAAGAAGTGTCAGAGTGAGTTGGTGCAAAGGTAACTCGTAATAAGGACCCCGGAGACTTTCGAGGCGCACCAATCGACCCGCATCATTGTTCGGCCATCCCGTCGCATAGCTACCCGATCGACGGCTCTACAGCAGTTTGTGGACTCCTTTGAGAAACTTCCGGAGATTTTTTTTTGTGGAACATCCGGAGTAATTCCTTTGCGGATCTGAGTTCAGGAGAAAATCTGGCAAAATAGGTGAATTTTGGTATATGTCACTTACAAAACCCAATGCAATCCATTTCACCAATATTCTATCAACACTTGAGTAATATTTGAGTCCTCTCCGGGAGCGGCAAATTAGATTTCCGTTGATTAATTTGCTTTTATGGTGTATTTAGGGGAATATCGGGCAAAATGACCTTTCCAAAGGTTTGTCTGCTGCAGTGAAAATATTACCAATCGATTCCTCGGATTTTTTTTACATAAGAATGGGTCTTTTCCGGAGCTCTAAAATAGCGGCATCTAAAAAAGTACCGTTACAGGCCCTTTTATTCCCACTGTGGGTCGTCTGGGAAATACCCTCTGGGATTTTTTTCGAAAACTCCTATGCTAATGTAATAGGCAACTGCTTTGTGAAATTCATTTACGATTTCCGTCGGAGCTCCTCCGAAAATTCATCTTCGGTAGCTCAGCAAGGCAAGAAGTGGTCGCATTTGTGAATATTGCTAAGAAATTCATAATATTGTAATGATCTTTTGTGTAGGTCTAAGAATGAGTTTACTTTGTGAGTTGATGGAATACGCTTTTTAACTTTCTAGATATTTGCTTAAATGCATCTACACCGTGCTTTTTGGAAGATGCAATAAATACAAATGATCCACAACGAGACTAAAGCCCTCAGTACACAGTTTGTCATGATGACAATTATCGAGTCAGCCTGAAATCCATGTCGATTTGTAATCAGTCTGATAGATGTCCGCATGAACTTGACAAATATTTGTCAATATGACAAACAGTGGACTGCGGGCCTAAAACGTTTTTATAATTTTGCAACGTAAATCTACTTATTTATAGTATTAATGAAAAATGAGATGATCTTACTTTGTCGGGATGAGGGTATGAGACTTATGATGAGGTCCTTCTTTCTCTAGCAGCCTCAGTATGACACGCTGCCCAAGGACTCAAACGTGTGCGCCCGTTGATGCTGAATGCAATGTCTTATATTGGAAATGCTAAATTTTGCTGTGAGTGTTCTGTATGCCACCGGATCCGATCGACTTGGGAATGCTTACGTGTGCTTGCTCTTTGGCACGTGCTTGTCGTTCGATCTGCTTCCGGTGTTGCCAGTCGCGCAAACTGGCATCCGCAATCCGTTTTTCCTGGGCTCGCTTCAGCTGCTGGCACCACAGCAGCGGATGGTCCGAAGGGTCGTGCGAAAACCCCATCTACCAGTATCGGGCCCACTGCGAATAGCCGTAACTCGGTGAAAAGTCCTGCCGAAACCGGTGCCAGTCCTGATTCCACAGTTCCGAACTGGCGGTAATTAGCTCCGATTGACCAATCTGCAACAGGAATGGATCCATTCCCACTCTACTGAAACACTTTATCACTGCATCGATTTTCAACCAGCAGGGCTATCACTTTTTAACCTAGATCTATCACCCTCGTTTCACACTCGGCGAAACACTTTCCCTTCCCGATTGGTTGGTTCCCGTCCGTGGTGGGAATCCTTCACAGTTTTAAAATTTTTCCCTAGAAAATTGTTCACTCTAGCACCAACACTTCTCCACTCGGGAGTTCGCGCCGCGAAACCCGTACACCTGCGACGGCTTCAACGGTCCAAGGGAAACTGCCGTCCCGCACGGGTACGAACTGGCCTGGGAAAACACGACCGATCTTGCCTCAGGCGAATTGCAAAACGGAAATCACGACAGGCGCGAGTGATACACTTTGCAACGGCAAACAGGATTTCGATCCAACAAACCGGGGAGAAGTCGCATTCGATTGGATTGGTCTGGGGCTGGCTGGTTGGATTTTTTCGCAAATGAGCCTTGCTGCAGTCCGTACCCTATACAGAAGCGAGCGAAAAGTTGTTCCCGCGTGAGCTTTTGTTTTTTTTTTTTTTGCTCACAAATTTGGTTCTGCTGAGTGATGAGGAAGGGGGAGTTGAAGAGGATATCGGCAGATGGGAGGAACTCGGTTCTACATTGACACGCGATTCTCACGGTCGACTTTATGCTTAGGATAGCTACCCCTTTTATCGGAGTAGTTATTGCAGCATTTTAATAAAACTGATTCTTGGCAAAATATGTTAGCCGTAGGAAGTTGAGAAATGTGATTTAGCGAATAGGATCACATTGATCAATCAATTTGAAAAACCTAATAAAAGTCACTTCTCATCTACGTTCTTCCTGTAATAAAATAACGTAATGCTAAATATTTGTTTTGCTCTGACTTGCCTGTTCATGATGCTAACTTCACACAAAATTAATTTTCAGTATCCGCCGTAATGTTTAGATAGATCGCCTACCGTACAAATAGTACTGTTCGCAAGACTCATGAGGGCTTAACTTGAATTAGCTACACTCGGTATCTTCAGCAGCCACGTCGCACAGAAGAGTAACTAGAACCAATTCGTGGCCAAAACCCAAAATATTTTTTTCAACATTTTTACATTGTTAAATTTTTTAAGGATACTAAAGAACATTCTGCATACTGTGGCTATTTCATAAGTGTCCCAGATTATTGTAAAAAAAGACTATTGGGGCTTAAAAATTAGGTTTTAAATTGAACTTTTCGTGCTTTATTTGTGAAGAATCGAGCAAATTTGATTTTTGCATGTCAAAAATGGTATAATCAAGCTATTATTTGCACACAATGAGTAAATTATAGTTGTATGCCTCTATTCTGCTTATCACTATAATCAAATTATAAATTTTATGTTCCAGGTGAAGGCCACTTAAGAACTACTATTTTTGTCTATTTTTCGAGTTTTTCTTTGAATGAAAAGGTAATCTATACGGCAAGATCCAGCGAAGAGCGAACTAAGCATAGCACATGAAAGCTCGTCAGCAAACGTCCGCAAATTAAAATTTGAGCTATTTGAATTAAATGTGATTTTTTATCATTTTCAAGCAAATTTTTACCATATTTCTATTTGAACCAGCACATATAACGACGCTAGTGAAAAAAGATTATGGTGTAAAGATAGTATGCATATATTTTGTCATGACTAGAAATAATAAATCGTTCATAAAGCACGTTATATATTTTTTGGAAATCTCATATTTAAACCACTTCCCATAAATTCTGCATCAAATGTTTCTCTGCAGAGTAACAGTCAGAGTAACAGTCCAAATTTTGGTTGAACTCATTCTTGTCACTTAAGGTTAGAATACGCATCCAATCATATCCTTTACATCTTCTGGAACATCAACCGACATGATAAATTGTTTTGGGATATTTGGGAGTTTAGAATTTGCGATCTACAACTACGACATTTCATTAGCTTTCCAGTTACTCAAAATTTCGGTATGATTCAAATCTTTTACATCTTAGAAAATCAACAGATATCTTAGGATAGATTTGGTATATCCTGGGTCATCCAAATATTCCAAATCTATGGGTCAGAACATTCGGTTTACAAACACGACTCTAGTTCTATGTCGTCACTCAAAGTATATAGCATCTCCTTGTAGATCAACGGACATTGTGTGATAGATTCGGGATATTATGGGTTCTACAAGCCTCAAGGATAGTTTGGATGGCCCAGAATAATCCAAAACTATCTTACGATAACTGTTGAGCTTCCAGGACATAAAATGGATATAATCGAAAACATATCGGAACATTGAGTAACAAAAAAGCTTTTTTAGCAGCTATAGACCTCATGACCCGAACTTAGAAATAGTTTGGATGACCCAAAACATCCCAGAGATATCGTACGGTGTTTCCTTGCCTTCAATGACAAACACGGTTGAATGCGTTTTGAAACTTTTAAAAACGAGAAAAGCCTTTTGGCAGCTGTAGATCTTAAGTTGTAAAATTAAAGGTAGTTTCGATGGTTTAAGACGTCCAAGGAAAAAAGTAGTTAATTGATTGTCATGGTAACTTTCAATTACGGTTTCTTGCTACACAGTAAAATTTACGCATTTGGAAACCAATACGTTCACGTAGTGGAAGCACTGGTTTTTATTAAAAAAAAAACTTTATTATTTTGAGGTTTTTATCTGATTTTACATTGTTTAGATAGATTGCAGACAAATTGCATTTCACTTATAATTCACACTTATTACTTCATCCTAGGCCACAATACGCCTAAATAACAGCAAGAAATAGTTTTGGCCACGATTTGACATTTTTACTCCTATGTGCGTCGGTCGGAGCAATCATGCATTTCTCATGTATTATAAAAACGATTTAAAAGTGACAATTGAGACTTGAGAAGTGAAAAGTGAGATGTTCAAAGTGAGTAGTGATACAACAAGATGAAGTAAGAATGTAAAAGTGCATGAACATAAGCATGATTGACCGTTGGCGGTTGCTACTCCATTATTGCCGGATCAGATGTGATTACACCAGGAACCAACAGATTAAATATACTCGGGATCAGTAACTTATAAATTTATAAAAAAAATTACAATAATAAAGAAAGAAATTAAATAAACGTCATCAGTTGTAAATAATTTGGGAATTGGGAAGAAGTTTAATGAATTTTTCGCTAGGATGAAAGCCGAGAGAAATCCTCTGCACTTTCACGAGTATCCATTGGGAGTTAGAATTGGAACAGGATTGTGTAGAAAACGTCCTGGCGACTTGACTTGACTTGATGGGCTACAGCAACAGATGAACCTATGGCCGAATGGAGTATCCTTCTCCACTGGACTCAATCCTGGGCCAATCGTTTAAAGTTGCCCTGAACATTAAGCCCCCTCAGATCCTCTTCAACTGCAAAAAGCCATCGGCCAAGCCTGCGGCCTTTATACACCTGGTACAACTCGTGATTCATGCGACGCCGCCAGATACCGTTCTCCTGTTTACCGCCGAGTATTGTCCGCAGCACCTTACGCTCGAACACTCCGAAAGCTCTCCGATCAGCCTCCTTTAACGTCCATGTTTCATGGCCGTATAAAGCCACCGGAAGAATCAGAGTAGTATACAGCGCGAGTTTTGTTTTCGTTTGCAGACTACGGGACTTAAGCTGGTTACGAAGTCCGTAATAAGCCCTATTTGCAGCTACAATACGGCTTTTCACCTCGCGGGTGACATCATTACAGCACGTCACTAATGTTCCAAGATACACAAATTCTTCACCCCTTCAAATTTTTCACCATCCAGCACCATTTCGCTACCACCACCACTAATAAACCCACGTTAATTGCCAGCGACCATGTACTTCGTTTTGCTGGTATTGATCGTGAGTCCAATCCTCGCTGTCTCCCTATTAAAAGGCACAAAAGTCTCTTCCACGGCACGACGATCAATCCCGATAATATCGATATCGTCGGCAAATCCCGGGTGCATATGCGATATTGTGATACTGGTACCGCTTCTTTGCACACTCAGGACTCTTCAAGCGGTCTCAATCTGTTGAACAGAATTCAAGATATAATTTTGTTATTCCTCAGTAATTGGCGCATTCCAGTCTGTGCCCTTCCTTAAACAGAGGGCAAATGAGGCCGTCCAACCAGCTAGCAGGCATTTCCTCGTCTTCCCATATTTTCGACATAATATGGTGCAGAACTTCATAAAGCTGCTCATTGCCATGTTTGAGAAGTTCAGCCGGGAGCTGGTCCTTCCCCGCAGCCTTATTTTTTTCAGCTCTTTAACAGTTTTTTTAACCTCATCCTGTGTAGGCAACTCCACAGTTTGTCTATCGTCGCTAATATTTATTCTGTTCACCGATGCACCGCCACTTCCACTATTCAACAAAGTCTCGAAGTGTTGATTAACCACCTGGCAGCTACTTCGGTTTTATCTGTCAGCAAATTCCCTTTTTGGTCGTTGCACATGACGGGAGATGACGCTGTCTTTCTCCGTACGCCATTGACAGACTCATAGAACCACCGCATATCGTTTTGCTCCATTTTCACTGCGCCTCGCTAATCACTTGTTCTTCATATTCTTTCTTCTTCCTGCGGTGGGTTCGTTTTTCGGCTGCTCTTGCTTCCTTGTACCGATCTCTATTCCATTGGGTACCCGATACCAACATCCGGCTTCTGGCAACGTTCTTCTCGTCTGTCACTCTCTGACACTCCACATCGAACCAAACCGTCCTGGGTCGCCTCTGTGCAGTGCCTACCACTTCTCATGCTGTAGTGCTCACCGCTCCATGGATCGACTCCCATAGATCGTTGATGTTGTCGCTAACGTTATAGCACACGTGACACGTTATAGCACTGGTTCCGGGTCGTCGGAGCCGGACGCTATGCTCCACCCGCTATCATTGGACCGACTTCGGCACTCGACCGGTCACTCGCTGAAGTAAAAAAGGGCTCCAGATCTGCGCAGATCTGGAAAACACCGAGTCAATGCTAAAAATAGTGAAGGATATTCAACAAGCCTTACGTCGGTTCTGAGGAAAATTCCAACGCCGGGGAACTCCTTGTCAGAGTAGGATAGATCTGCCGCCGGGGATCATCTGAGTAGTTGGGAGCTTAATGGCACAACGAAAAAGGGTTTGAGAATGTCAAGAAAATTATGCTGGGAGCTGAAGTTCATGTTCAGTTCGCAGTTATGGTTATGGAACAACTTCTCGCAAGGGCAGCTGTTGTATAATTGGTAATACGTCCGTGTACTTAATAGAATAGTGTGGGTTCAAGTCCTACCGGCAGCCGAATCTTTTTTCACAATATCTCATGAAAACACATTAAAAATGGCAAACTTAACTATGTGTATCAAAATTAAACATCTTTTCCAAAAAAAAAGAAAAAATCAGACTTCCCTCACAAGTCATCAATCAAGATAAATATAATATTTATAAATCGGTTTTGGGTAGTCGTGGCCATTGAACCGAACGCTATGCCACACCCAGAATCTCTGGACCGACTTTGGCATCCCACCGGATTCATGTTGTAGTGAGGAAGTGCCTCGGACTATCTAGGTGAGATATTGGCAATAAACTTCCACGTCGTCGATTTTCGGGGAAGCTCTCGCTGCCGGGGGACTTCCCGTCGGAATAGGATAGATTCGCCGCCGGGAACTGTCTGAGTAGGTTGCGCCCAGGTAACCATACGCAGTAATCCTTGCATGCGACTATAATGCTGCCACAGAGCTATCAAACTTTATACTGGCTCTATAATAGCCCTATAGCCGAAAGGGCGAAATATAGTACTTATGGTTATCTGAGGAGCACGTCAAGAACTGAATGGCTAACAAAGATGTAGTGGTGCTGAATGACAAGAGGAAGAGATACAGTGTGCGTCGAAGATCAAGAGACGCGCAAAGTGATAAAAAATGCTTCGATGAGAACAATGTAGCGAACTAGTAGTGCTTGCAAGAGGTTGAACACGTGAAGTACATTGAGCCCAGCCCGAAGCATTAACTTCCAGTAAGTCCGGGGACCAGCAGCAGGGACTATGTCCAAGGGCTTGACGATCCCTCCCCAGGCCATCTGCGAGTTGTGGGGCTTGCCTAGGATGTGGTGGGGTTTGACAGTGGGCCCTGTTAAACCTCTATAAAAAGCTGCATGTATCCGTAAGTAGGCCCCACCAAAGCGACCGTGTGCCGCTCAAAGCGCACAAGCCCAAGTCCTGGTGTTAGGTGGGACGCTAAACAACCCTGACACGACGGCCCTCCGACGAGACAGGAGGTTTGCGCAGGCCCAATAAGCCGCCTAGAAAACCAATCATTACGAACAATATAAGAGATAATGCGACTCGATATAATCGGCAAAGACCTAGGCGACGAATAAAGGATCACGATTGGAAGCTTGGAACATGGAATTGCAAGTCGCTAGGTTTCGCAGGTTGCGACAGGATGATCTACGATGAATTACATCCCCGCAACTTCGACGTCGTGGCGCTGCAGGAGATTTGCTGGACAGGACAGAAAGTGTGGAAAAGCGGGCATCGAGCGGCTACCTTCTACCAAAGCTGTGGCACCACCAACGAGCTGGGAACCGGCTTCATAGTGCTGGGTAAGATGCGCCAACGCGTGATTGGGTGGCAGCCAATCAACGCAAGGATGTGCAAGCTGAGGATTAAAGGCCGTTTCTTCAACTATAGCATCATCAACGTGCACTGCCCACACGAAGGGAGACCCGACGACGAGAAAGAAGCGTTCTACGCACAGCTGGAGCAGACATACGATGGATGCCCACTGCGGGACGTCAAAATCGTCATCGGTGACATGAACGCACAGGTAGGAAGGGAGGAAATGTATAGAACGGTCATCGGACTGGATAGTCTGCACACCGTATCGAATAACAACGGCCAACGATGCATAAACTTCGCAGCCTCCCGCGGAATGGTAGTCCGAAGCACCTTCTTTCCTCGCAAAAATATCCACAAGGCCACATGGAGATCACCTAACCAAGAAACGGAAAACCGAATCGTGGTTAACTTCGAAGAAAAGTAATTCCAGTATCGGAGTCTCTGGCTTCTCTGTCGTTAGAAATGATAGAGTATACCGACGCGGTGGAGGCATTGTAGTTTACTACAGAGATTATTTGTCTTGCTCCAAGGTCTTTGGTACGGTGCTGACAATAGAATCAACAGACAAAACTGAATGCCTAGCGTTGGAGTTTCGGGTAGACGGGCAGCAGATATTACTAATGACCGTGTACAATCCCCCAGAGAACGACTGCTCACTTTTCCTTGCAGAAAAATTAGCAGAGTTTGCTGTTCGTTACGAAAACATTATCTTAATAGGAGATTTTAACACTGACATGCTTCGCCCTAGCCTTAAACGTGCGCAGTTTGAATCGATGCTTTCCAGTTATTCGTTATCGTCCGTGAGTGATGAACCAACGTTCTTTCACTGTGGAGGGAGCTCGCAACGATCTTTTATTAACCAACAACAGAGAGAAAGTTTTGCGGTTCGGACAGGTCAATTTTCCTGGTTTATCGCAACACGACCTGATTTTTGCGTCGATTAATTTCGACATTTCTCGGACCTCCAGTCAGTACACATACCGTGATTATGTCAATTTTGATCCGCACCTTCTGGAAAATGCTATTCTCTCTGTTCCCTGGAATATGTTCTATGACATTGTAAATGCAAATGATGCCTCGGAATTTTTCAATGCTCACGTTAAAACGGTGCACGATTTATGCATCCCCCTCCGTGTTTGTTCCGGACGTCGGCGGCAAAATTTTTGGTTTTCTGACAGTGTACGTCAGACCCTTCTCGAACGTGACCTGGCTTACAAAGACTGGTTGCAAGCAGCCGATCACTTAAAGGATGAAAAACGACAGCGATACAAAATGATGAGGAACCGTGCAAAGCCAAACAACAGTACCTGAACCGCTTCTTGGATGACCGAACTCCTTCTAAGACTCTTTGGAAACGTATAAAAAGCCTTGGTATCGGCAAGGATAAATCGTCGCAACCGTGCGGCTTTCATCCGGATGAAGTTAATCGTACATTTGTTGCTAACTTCACTGGTTCGAGTGCGCAATGTAGGGCAAGACCAGTGCGACCGCCCTCACCATACAGTTTTTCATTTCGACCTGTGCATGATTGGGAAGTCGTCAACGTCATCTGGGATATTAAATCAAATGCAATAGGGTATGATGAGTTGCCCATTAACTTCATCAAGATCATCCTACCACTGGTTGTCCAACAATTAACGCATTTGTTTAACTTGCTCATTCATACGTCTACATTCCCGGATTGCTGGAAACATGCAAAGATTCTTCCATTGAAAAGAAACCTCATCTAAACTGCATCACTAATCTGCGTCCAATCAGTATACTACCCGCTTTGTAGAAAGCTTTTGAGAAGCTTCTTAAACAGCAAATGACAAAATACATCGAAGATAACAAACTTTGTCGGAACAGCAAGCCGGATTTCGCAGAGGGCAGAGCATCAAAACCGCTGTGCTTCGAGTGTACGATGATTTGGGAAGCAAGATCGATAAACGAGGCTCTGGTATATTGCTGCTGCTGGACTTCTCTAAGGCTTTTGATACCATCCCTCACAACAAACTAGTGAATAAACTACAAGACCAGTTCAACTTCTCCTCTAGCGCTGTGAATCTGATGGTGTCGTATCTCCACAACCGGAGACAAACGGTTTACTGTGGCGATTGCTGCTCAAGTAGTGTTGGAGTGCCATCTGGTGTACCGCAAGGCTCAGTCCTTGGTCCTCTACTCTTCAGTTGTCATATCAACGATCTACCAACGGTACTGAAATACTGCTCAATACAAATTTTCGCTGATGATGTAGAGCTTTATATAGCTCGGCTTGGCCCTTACGCGAGAACTCGTCAGGATGGTGAATATGGACCTTGAACATGTCGCAGAATGGTCACGGAGAAATAATCTTCATGTTAATCCAAGCAAAAGCAAGGCATTGTTTATCACAAGTAGACGTCGTACTGCTGGTGATTTTACCCCACCAGTCCCTGGAATTGAGATGGATGGTCAGAGCATTGGTTGGTCAGAAAGAGCAAATAACCTCGGATTCGTCTTTCAAAATGATTTGCAGTGGGATGGACTTGTTTCGCAACAGTGTGGAAAGATCTACGCTAGCCTGCGCACGCTGTACTGCTGTACCTCCGCGTCCCCGACATCTATAAAACTGAAGCTCTTCAAATCCTTGATCCTGCCGCATTTTATGTTCGGTGATATATTGCATGTCTGTCCTAGTGCGAACTCTTTAGACCGACTTCGAGTGGCGCTCAATTGCTGTGTACGCTATGTCTATCGGTTAGACCGCTATGATCATGTAAGCCATTTACAACAAAACCTTATTGGATGTCCACTACAAAGCTTTTATGCGCATCGCTCCTGCATTTTTCTGAGAAATCTAATGCTTACACAATCTCCAGCGGTTCTTCATGAAAGGCTTATTCAGTCCCGTGGTCGTCGTTTACAGAACCTAGTTGTTCCAGCTAACAGAACGTTATGTTATGGCAGTTCACTGTTCGTCCAAGGTGTGGTTTATTGGAATTCGTTACCGTCCGCGGTGAAACGTTCTACGTCGGAAGCAAGTTTCAAGAGAGGCTGCATCGATTTTTGGAACCGCCTTAGATAATTGATGTTACAAATAGTTAAATTAGTTAGTAATAATTATGTTTTTATTAAGAAATTATGTTCGTTTATGTATCGTTTGCTAAATCGGAGGTAGTAATTATCAAAAAGATTTATATCTTACACTACTGGACAATAGATGAAATGAAATGAAATGAAAGAAACGGAAAACCAAATCGATCACGTTCTAATCGACGGTAAATTCTTCTCCGACATCACGAATGTCCGCACTTACCGCAGTGCGAATATTGAATCCGACCACTACCTCGTTGCAGTATGCCTGCGCTCAAAACTCTCGACGGTGTACAACACGCGTCGAAGTCGGACGCCGCGGCTTAACATTGGGCGGCTACAAGACGGTAGACTAGCCCAAGAATACGCGCAGCAGCTGGAAGTGGCACTTCCAACGGAAGAGCAGCTAGGCGCAGCGTCTCTTGAAGATGGCTGGAGAGATATTCGATCCGCCATTGGTAGCACCGCAACCGCTGCACTAGGCACGGTGCCCCGGATCAGAGAAACGACTGGTATGACGGCGAATGTGAGCAGTTAGTGGAAGAGAAGAATGCAGCATGGGCGAGATTGCTGCAACACCGCACGAGGGCGAACGAGGCACGATATAAACAGGCGCGGAACAGACAAAACTCGATTTTCCGGAGGAAAAAGCGCCAGCAGGAAGATCGAGACCGTGAAGAAACGGAGCAACTGTACCGCGCTAATAACACACGAAAGTTCTACGAGAAGTTAAACCGTTCACGTAAGGGCCACGTGCCACAGCCTGATATGTGTAAGGACATAAACGGAAACCTTCTTACGAACGAGCGTGAGGTGATCCAAAGGTGGCGGCAGCACTACGAAGAGCACCTGAATGGCGATGTGGCAGACGAAGATGGCGGTATGGTGATGGACCTGGGAGAACGCGCGCAGGACATAATTCTACCGGCTCCGGATCTCCAGGAAATCCAGGAGGAGATTGGCCGGCTGAAGAACAACAAAGCCCCTGGGGTTGACCAACTACCAGGAGAGCTATTTAAACACGGTGGTGAGGCACTGGCTAGAGCGCTGCACTGGGTCATTACCAAGATTTGGGAGGAGGAAGTTTTGCCGCAGGAGTGGATGGAAGGTGTCGTGTGTCCCATCTACAAAAAGGGCGATAAGCTGGATTGTAGCAACTACCGCGCAATCACATTGCTGAACGCCGCCTACAAGGTACTCTCCCAAATTTTATGCCGTCGACTAGCACCAACTGCAAGGGAGTTCGTGGGGCAGTACCAGGCGGGTTTTATGGGCGAACGCTCCACCACGGACCAGGTGTTCGCCATTCGCCAAGTACTGCAGAAATGCCGCGAATACAACGTGCCCACACATCATTTATTCATCGACTTCAAAGCCGCATATGATACAATCGATCGGGACCAGCTATGGCAGCTAATGCACGAACACGGTTTTCCGGATAAACTGACACGATTGATCAAAGCGACGATGGATCGGGTGATGTGCGTAGTTCGAGTTTCAGGGGCATTCTCGAGTCCCTTCGAAACCCGCAGAGGGTTACGGCAAGGTGATGGTCTTTCGTGTTTGCTATTCAACATCGCTTTGGAAGGGGTAATACGAAGAGCAGGGATTAACACGAGTGGTACAATTTTCAATAAGTCCGTCCAGCTATTTGGTTTCGCCGACGACATAGATATTATGGCACGTAACTTTGAGAAGATGGAGGAAGCCCACATCAGACTGAAGAGGGAAGCTAAGCGGATCGGACTAGTCATCAACACGTCGAAGACGAAGTACATGATAGGCAGAGGTTCAAGAGAAGACAATGTGAGCCACCCACCGCGAGTTTGCATCGGTGGTGACGAAATCGAGGTGGTAGAAGAATTTGTGTACTTGGGCTCACTGGTGACTGCCGAAAATGACACCAGCAGAGAAATTCGGAGACGCATAGTGGCTGGAAATCGTACGTACTTTGGACTCCGCAAGACGCTCCGATCGAATAGAGTTCGCCGCCGTACCAAACTGACAATCTACAAAACGCTAATTAGATCGGTAGTCCCCTACGGACACGAGACCTGGACGATGCTCGTGGAGGACCAACGCGCACTTGGAGTTTTCGAAAGGAAAGTGCTGCGTACCATCTATGGTGGGGTGCAGATGGCGGACGGTACGTGGAGGAGGCGAATGAACCACGAATTGCATCAGCTGTTGGGAGAACCATCCATCGTTCACACCGCGAAAATCGGACGACTGCGATGGGCCGGGCACGTAGCCAGAATGTCGGACAGTAACCCGGTGAAAATGGTTCTCGACAACGATCCGACGGGCACAAGAAGGCGAGGTGCGCAGCGGGCAAGGTGGATCGATCAGGTGGAAGATGACTTGCGGACCCTCCGTAGACTGCCTGGTTGGCGACGTGTAGCCATGGACCGAGCCGAATGGAGAAGACTCTTATATACCGCACAGGCCACTTCGGCCTTAGTCTGAATAAATAAATAATAATAAGTCCGGGGACCATGGCATTAGACGAGAAGTAACCTTCACACACACAAATACACACACACACGGGCTGCGAAATGGTGAGTTGACATCTGGGAAGGAGCGACCTACACAGCTCTGGTCCTCACAAGTTCCAATCTCACGCTTCCACGGGTCTTCCGATGACAATCGACCGCCAGCTAAGGGTTTTGTACTTAGCTGGTAGTGCAGCCTGGGCACTGTTGTCCTTCTGACATCAGCTAGAGTGAGGGGGTGCGACCAAGGGGACCATCGTCCCTAACCCCTAATCCCAAGGCGTTAAGCGACCCGTGCCGAGTAATTGTCCCTTACCACGTCATGCTGGACTCTAGCATGGTGGACCTCTTTTCCCGAGCAACTTGTGGATCAAAATGGAAAACCAAGTCAATTCTTCTTCCATTAGTAATAGTAGTGTAAGCGACAACCCCTTTGCAAGAGGTGGGTTGTTCAGGTCGGGTTAGGGACAAAAGGTCGAAAGGACAAAAGGTCGAAAGACAAACGTCGAAAGACAAAAGGTCGAAGGGACAAATGGTCGAAAGGGACAAAAGGTCGAAAGGACAAAACGTTGAATGGGACAAAAGGCCGAAATAAATAAAAGATCAGTTAGATCAAAAGGCACAAAATGTCAAAATAGACAAGAAACTGAAACGGGTAGATTCAAACCCGCACCAGAGTTGCCTTACACAATTTGCAAAACTCTGCTTTTTTATTTTTTTACCATTTTTAATAATTAAATAAAACTCATTCAATGAGTACAGATGGATGTTGGAGTTTTCAAAAAGTCACTTTGTTCTCTCACAATGGCGCACGCCGCACATCAAATACACCGTGGCTGCGGCGTGCACTACAGATTGAAGTGACATTTAGAAAATCTAGATCTCCATCTATTATTTGCACTCATTCAATGATTTTATGTGTTATTGTTAAAAATAGTGGAAAATAAAAAATAAGCTATTTTTTTTGCCAACTGTATAGGTCAATTCTGTCTCCTGCAATACAAGTTTTATTCATTTCTTAAATTAGCTATCTTTTTTATCTCTAACAGAACTATCTAGATATTCATAATATTGGTTTATAGTAATTACTCCTTCTTTGAAAATTGCTCATTCTTCAACTTTGATTGATGAGATGAGTGTGTTATTTCTGCTCGAAAATAAATGCATTTAACAAATTGCTTTAGAATACACCCAACTTGTTCTTTATCGACCTTTTGTCCCTTTAGACATTTTTTTCTTTTCGACCTTTTGTCCTTTTCGACCTTTTGTCCCTTCCGCCTTTTTGTCCTTTCGACCTTCTGTCCCTTTCGACGTTTTGTCTTTTCGACCTTTTGTCTTTCGACCTTTTGTCCTTTCGACCTTTTGTCATAGATTCGTTCAGGTCTCCACCTAGGAGGCCAGAGGCAATAGTCGGCAGCTCTTGAGGTCGGGACGGCCAAGTGTGAACCCGTGAAATCGGTGGAGTCGAGGTCTACCCAGACTGAGGCCCAAGGATTCGCGGACTTGGGCAAGGTCGAATCGACCGAAGGCGTGCCAGCGAAGACGGTGGTACCAAAGTCTACCCAGACTGAGGCTCAAGTATTTGCGGGTACGTCGGGGGTGACTGCTCCAATGGAGCAGACACAAAAACGGGGGGGACAGTCTCCAGGGGATGAGCTCCCTGGGGGTCGCTCCAAAACGCGGAGGGTTACTACCCCGAACAAGGGCAGTGAGGCTGGGAAGCTGAACCCCGGCCAGGTACCTCCAAAACCGGAGAAGGAAGGACCTGGAAAGGTCCGTCCACCCAGGAAAGACGGTGGTAAGGGGTTACGGCTGGCTGAGAGCTCTCAGTCCCACCAGACCAGGGAAATAGAGGGGGATGACGCCTCCTGGACCCTGGTCAAGAACAAGAGGACACCGAAGACGTCAAGGGCCGAAAAGAAGGCCCAGGCGAATGAGGGTAGCAAGAAGTCTAGATTAGGCGCCAATCGCTCCAGGGGCGATGCCCTAGTCATCACGGCGGACGAGGCTAAGTACTCGGACGTCTTGAAGGCGATGAGGAGTGACGTCAAGCTCGGTGAACTCGGCGCCGACGTACGTCGAATAAGACGTACCCGGATGGGCGAGATGATCCTCGAGCTGAAGCGTCTCACAAAAGGGCGCCGCCTACAAGAAGTTGGCGGAGGAAGGCCTAGGCCAGACGGTCAAGGTGAGAACACTCACGACGGAGGTGAATCTAAGGGTTAAAGACCTGGACGAGATCACTGAAGTCGAAGAGCTCGTCACGGCACTGCGGCGACAGTGTGAAGTGGAGACGCGCACCGCAGCCGTTCGGCTACGGAAAGGTCCGGCAGGGACACAGGTGGCATTGGTTCGGCTATCTGCAGCGGACGCCTCCAAGGTAGTCAAGTTAGGGAGCGTCAAGGTGGGATGGTCGGTGTGTCCTATGGACATATACGAGCAACCCGAAGTTTACTTCATGTGCCTGGAACCGGGGCACAAGCAATGGGACTGCAAAGGCCCTGACAGAAGCAATCTCTGCCGACGCTGCGGATTGGAGGGACATAAGGCACAATGCTGCACGAACCCTCCCAATTGTTTGATTTGTTCCAGCAAAGCTGTGAACAGCAAGCACCCCATGGGGGGTTCGATGTGCCCGGCGTTTAAGCGTGCTGCAAAATCACAGTGCTTGCTCGGCCTCGCCCGTGTGTTTGGTGTGCGCAGGTTTAGAGGAAACGGCGGAACACGTGTTGTTCGTGTGCCCGCGTTTTCGCACAATGCGTGACCACATGCTTGCCACATGTGGTCTGAACACTACCCCGGACAATCTAGTCCGGAGGATGTGTAAAGATGAAGTTGGCTGGAACGCCGTTTTATCGGCTATCGCCCAAATCATCTCGGAGCTACACAGAAGATGGCGCGTGGACTCAACGATGGCTAGTTCAGGCGCAAATAAGAGGTGGTCCAAGGGATCGGAGTCGGCTTCATGGGTCATACCGGTGGTCATGCTCTGTGGTCGAACTCGATCCTTTTATCGAACAAGTGGCCGCGTGAAGAACAACATGGTATCGTCGCTTTCGCGGCGTCGGTCAACCGGGCCCGAGGACGGAAAGGGGTCTTCGTCAAGGCTGGGGTAGGCGTAGGCACCGCGTCGGCAAGTCCCTCTGTGTGTTGGCGAATAGACCCTATCGCAGAGAGGTCAATTTGGAGTGCACGCGGCATCATCATTATTGATACCAGTCGTGCAGAGGGAAGCAGGCGCGAAGTCGACCCTTCCCACCTTCCGAGGACATAGGGCGTGGTAAGGCCACATGGAAAGCCGGCAATGCGCTGGCACGATACCATGGTATTCTTCTAAAAAGCGAGTCACGATGTTTGATGCTGCAAGGACACGCAGCTTTCCTCGAGGGTGCGTTGTGCACTGGCCCCCTTTGAAGCATTACTTTCTGGTTGTACCGAAGGGACTATGGGCTTGGCGGCAATGGAAACGGTTTAGCGGGTCGGGGATGTAGTCCTGCCTCCCTCGTTTGCTGTTGGAGGTGGTCCCTAGCCCCGCACTCCTGGACAACCCAGGATGTCTGTTGAACAGATTCCCCCTCCATTGGTTAGGAAGAAAAAAAACACACAAACACACACACACACACACGCACGCGCGCGCGCGCCTATGGAAAACCACTAGTTAGCGTTTCCTTTGGGAGATGACCGGGCGCTGGTACCAGTCCAATGATCACCAGCCAGTCTCAGGGGAAACGTGCCTGGTTCGACAATGGGCTCTGTTGAATCTCTACAAAAACCACAAGTCTATAAGCAGTTCTGTACAAGCGACCCGCGCCGCTTCCAAAGCACTTCAGCTCATCAACAAGACATTAGGATCGATACCACTAAGGTCCTAATTAGAATATACTGATCACGGCTCACGACAACGGACAGAATCTGAATAGTAGATTGAAAACGACAACATTGGGCTGACGGTCGTGCTGTTCTACTCCCTGAGTAAGGAAGGGTGAAGACTTCGGCTCGAAATGGCGAGTGGGCTGACAGTACGGCCGCCTCCGTTACTGCTTGGCTAGTGCTGTCTTAGCTTCACAGGAACAGGGCCGTCATACTCTAAGAAGCAAGGGAATGAGAAACTGGCTGGGGTGGGGAGTACAGAAGTCTCCATAACTCCCAAAAGGGACAGAATCTCGCCGGGAGACGTACCGTAGTATGGCAGAAGGAGAAAAGAAATAGACAGTTGAAGCGAAAAGAGGTGAGAAAATGAGGGTTGACAAGTGTCCAATGACGAGCTGACAGAAGCAGCAAGGCGCCTGAAAACGAAGTAATCCCCCGGTCTTGATGAAATATCAAACGTGGCTCTGAAAGCTGCGATTTTTGCATATCTGAATATGTTCAGAACGGTACTCCAGAAGTACGACGAGGGCAACTCTCCAGAAATGCGGAAGGCTCAGAATGCTGCCAAAACCGGGGAATCCGGCCTCGTATAGGCCTATATGCCTGATAGACACAGTTGGAGAGAAACATCCATAACTGGTTGACGAAGTGTATGGAGGGTTAGCGATTCAGTTCGGATTTTGCAAAGGAGTATCGACAGTGGATGCAATTCAGACAGTGCTTGAGACTGCTGAGAAAGTGTCCAAACAGGAACGAAGAGGAGATCGATTCTGCGCAGTGATGACTATAGACGTGAAGAACGCGTTCAACAGCGCCAGCTATTTTTTCACATCCTAACAAGAGCTGCTTCCAGAGCAGAGTCTTAGGGCTGATTCCCACGTAGCGGTTTTTCAACGCCACGTGCACGCAGCGTTAAAATAACGCTGGTGTGCATCGGCGTGGTGACGCTGCGTTATCGCTTTTTCCCGGTGCACACCTGCGTCTTTTTGACGCCACGTGCACTCTGCGTTGAAATGACGCTACGTGAGCATTGAGCCTTAGTGTACAATGCGAACGAAGGGTGAAAGTCGATGCGTGTTACAGCGGGAGTTCCTCAGGGTTCCATACTCGACCCAACCCTCTAGAATGGGAGTATGATGGAGTCCTGACACTGCGGCTGCCCTGTTAAGTGAAAATCGTAGGTTTTGTGGAAGACGTGTCTATAACGGTTACGGGCGAGACACGCGAAAAGGTCGAGGCGTCTGTGACGAAGGCTGTAGATATCATTAAGATAACGTAACGTATAATTTTAGAATTATTTGTTTAGGCAATAAATAGTATTAAAACACTGCACAGATATAATGAACAGCGGTTAATTGATTCGATATTGAATGAAGTTATTATTACTGCCAACACTGTTCATTATAAGCTTGAAATCTTTCAACGGAAATTATAAAGCGGAAGTTCGAAAATGACATTCGAATAACGGAGCAAAAGATACATTCAAAAAATTGTGTCGCGCCGCTTGGCGTGGAACCGACATGAGTCAGTTTATAGAAGAAAGTTGTGACGAACGGTCGTGAGTGGCAGTGAAAAGAAAAAGTAAAGATGGCTTCCGCCGACAATGGCTCAGTCAAGGATTCGAAAAACGCTCCCGCGGCCAAGTAAGTTTATTATTATCGCTTTTCCAATATTAATAAAAAAAAAAGGGTGCTATTTGATTAATCAGATGTGGAAATGCCAGAAAAATAATGAATTTTTTTTCCTTTTGACTTAAATTTGAATTAAGTGACAATACGTCAGTAGCGCAGTAAAATCTGGTTTATATAATTTATTTTAAATGCGCATTACTAATGAAAGAGAAACCAATATTTGGAAATCTAAAAAAAAATGGTTGCATTGAAAGCGTATTGTTTACAAATGGCGATTTTTAGGTGCAATTTGAATGTTTTCAAAATGGCGGCCTTATTGGAACGAGCTATTGATTCTACGGAAGTAATAAATCCAACCTTCGAGTGGGTTGGTGTGTCTGGTAAGAGGCACTTGATTCGGTTGGATCAGACAGATATCCTGCGGTTTAACTAAGTGCAGAAGCTTTACATAGATTGAATAATGTTAGCCTGATAAGCTTCCATTATACAATTGGCCTTATGTTTAGCGTGTTGACTTAACTTGACCGGAAGGATCCTACGAGAGTAATAAATCCAACCTTCGAGTGGGTTGGTGTGTCTGGTGAGAGGCACTTGATTCGGTTGGATCAGACAGATATCCTGCGGTTTAACTAAGTGCAGAAGCTTTACATAGATTGAATAATGTTAGCCTGATAAGCTTCCATTATACAATTGGCCTTATGTTTAGCGTGTTGACTTAACTTGACCGGAAGGATCCTACGAGAGTAATAAATCCAACCTTCGAGTGGGTTGGTGTGTCTGGTGAGAGGCACTTGATTCGGTTGAATCAGACAGATATCACGATCGACAGCTGGACAAATGGAGTTAAGCCACCGATAGTTTACCACAAAACAGAAGTCTATTAGTCATCAACTGCAAAGCGATTCAGCGGATGTAGATTGTCGGCGAAGGCAATAAACGCGATAACGAGGATCATACCAAACTTTGTCTGTCTCAGAAGCAGCACGACGTGTCTGCTGTAGAGATGGTCGCGTTTTCAAAGTGCAATGTCGGGTTCGAGTCGGGTACGGGTTCGAGTAATAAAATATCTAATATTTATTCGTGCCTGGTAGCTTTGAGGCTATTTCGTTGTTTGGAAATACATCCTTTTTGATGTTAAGATAAATATAAAATATCTAGTTTGAGTTTTCCGGCAAAAAACTAGTTCGGGTCCAGCTCGGGTACGGGTTTACGAATGTAAACATTTTCGGGAACGGGTCGGGTTTGGGTTTGATAAGATTTTTCATTTCGGGTTCGGATTTGAAAGGAATTTATGAATCGGATTCGGGCCGGGTTCGGGTTATCTCTAGGTTTGCAGGCCAGTGTCTGGTCATCGATACTGGGGTATAGAGTTCTTATTGACGGATTGCACTGCAAAGCGGAACCGTGAACAAATGAACAGTCAGTGCTGCCGAATATTTACAACCCTGGCCACACCTATTCCGTCGAGTAACCGCACCATAAATTGTAAGCATAAACTAAATCAGTATTGATGAGACAAATATGCGAAATAAAAATATTGCGACATTTACTCCTATTTAGACTAACCCTGAAAAAATTATTATCACAGTCGAATCTCGCACACGATTTCGCAGTGCGTCAAGGTTACTGCACAGTAAGGTTATCTAATTTGTCCATATAATATTTAATT
Source organism: Armigeres subalbatus (assembly GCF_024139115.2). Classification (NCBI taxonomy): domain Eukaryota; kingdom Metazoa; phylum Arthropoda; class Insecta; order Diptera; family Culicidae; genus Armigeres; species Armigeres subalbatus. The sequence goes on along the minus strand of NC_085139.1, from coordinate 303,758,781 downwards.
TGGAATACCTTATTTTGATTGGCCTTGCCTTGATAGTCAACAATCAAAATAGTTTGTTTTCATCATCGTCTCAATACGCTTTACAGTGCGACGTTTGAAAACGGGGTGAGAAGGATTATCACAGAAAGCTATACAATTGTGAAAAGAACAATATATGTACCTTGAAGCTGATTGTCAGTGCTGTTTCGAACTCCTCATATTCTTTAGCAGATTTTATTCCCTACAAAAGTGTATGGGTTTTTTGCATTACGGATTTTTTGTATTACGAAATCAATAATTTTTCTGATTGACAGAGACTGTTGAAGATTCATGAACCAATCACATTTCTAACATCATTCCACTGTGGTAAGTCATAAAACAAAGTCACTGCATGACCGAAGCAAATGCTCATGTAACTGTTGACAGCAGTGTGTAGTTTTGGAGGTCGCAACGTGGAAATTGCAGCTTTCCATAATTCCTCAACTTTCTTTCGGCTTATGTGTTCTGAAAAGTTTGACACTTTTTTCACACAAACTTCATCTTTTTGTTCAAAAATGAATGACCTTGTTCGGAACGTCCCATCAACTGTTTCTCGTGGGCACATATTTCACCATCGGTTTCCCCAGATTCAACTATCGTGAAGTAAAGAATTGTTTACCAACCTATATAGCAAAACAAAGTCATAAATTTCCCGTGGGCCCGTTTCCCGTTGAAGGATTTTTCGAAGAATTAACCTTCTTTCCGACACGCGGCAACCGATGACTGCTGGATAGATGATTAGTCTCATTTATTTTCTCTTTTCATTTTCTTACTCATTACATATCAAAAACATCCTCCTTGTTGTGTTTGCTTGTGTCTTGTGTGTTGTGTAAAGATTGTGTAAAATATAGCAATGATAATATACATCTCTTCCCCCCGTCGTCAGCGTGGCATTCCACACCGACGACTACCTCATTCACCTAAAGTGTTTACTCGCCTTTCTCTCGCTAGTTACTTCTCCTCATTTCAAATCAGGTTTTTGTTTACACTCGGAAAACGTAGCTTCCCGTTGAACACGAATGTCTGACACCAAGGTTCCTGCAATTCGATTAGACGGTTGTTTCTCTCAAAAATATCAATCTTCTCAGCATCGCAGACTTCATCGTCCAGAGCCGAGCACGTATTCGATCACCCTTATTCGATAGTGGCTATCGGGAGGGCAGTCGAGTTTTGTGTGAGTGTTTCTTTGCTGTACAATGTGCTTATTTTGGCCCAATTTTTTTTATACTGGTTGCCGGTGGTTGTTGGTGATGATGTGATGGTCCTGGTAACTTGCCTTAGGGTGACCAATTTTTCGTACAACTACATAACCTCGATTTTTTGGCGCTTCGCTCGACAGCTGCTTTTATAGATTTATTGGTTGACCATTTTTATAAATTAAAATAAAGTTAGGAAAGGTTAAAATGTTAGGGAGCTGCAAAAGTTGAAGTTTCACTGAGGACGAGGTTATGTTACTACTAATTCGGTATTTTCAATTAGGGATAGACTAAAACAAAAGAACAAAATAGATAGAATAACCGCAAAAAATAACAAGTGCAAACAAGTGTGTATGTGTGTTTGTGTTACGCTAGACTTTACTCCCACGACGTTTCCTTAGAGGTTAAATTATAGATAACTATGTACAGAGTGGGCGTGTTGCTTTTGTTTCTTTGATTTTATCAAATTAACTGACGTGGTTAGAATTGAAACATAATAATTAAGAAAGTGTAAGAATCAAGGGTTCTGGTACTTGTGTTGTTTTAAACAATAATTGAGCAGCTAGTGGTCACTTATTGGCCTACGTTTGACACTTATGGGCTAACACACGTTAAAACACATCCATTTCTTGCATAACCTTCTGCTGGTTCTCTTTCATTAATCTTATCTATGTTTGTTTATTTACATTTTCTTTCTTGTCTTTTAATCTACTATAAGGCTCCTGTTGTTCTCTTACAATTGTATTCTATTTATCCCATTTCACGCTATCCCTTTCGTCACACGCAAACAATCAAAATCAACTTTTTACCAATGAATAAAAAAGACTTGAAAACACCGGATTTAACATTTGAAACTTCATCAACAAAAAAACCTCCCAAAATTCATTAATCTACCTTTGATGAAACTTTTCAAAATAGATTAAATTTCATAAGGGCGGAGCATATGAAAAGTGAAAAGTTTTTCGCCAGTGTACGGCTCAATCTTACATGACCTCCCATTGTATCTCCTACCTTACACAAAACAAATAAATCTGTTCAATGGCAGTGCTTACTATGATGATGATAACATGTCTCTCCAGCGCATAACTTTCTCAACCATTCCGGCGACCCGAAGCGAGTCGGAAACTACTTGAAATCAGAACTTGCTACGATTTGTGTCGACGTTTAACAGAGCTGTCAAATGTCTGCAAACCGATACTAATGATGTATTGACAAACAAGGGAAATCTGGAACTCTATAGAAATGTATGATGCTTAACAGGTGGAAAAAAAATCTGTAATTGTTAGGAACCGGATGACAGAAATTGACTATATGGTTCACTGCAAAGGATGAAATCTCTTACAACTGCTACGGTGTCACTCATTCACACTGCTAAAACAAAACAAAACTACGTAATAATATTCTATCAAGACATGAATCAAAAGGATTATGATTGCACTTCGTACACTTCCAATTCAGCTAACCCGGTAAAAAGAGTACAGACGGAAAGGATAATTGTTACATGTCACCCGGAAGCTGGAAACGAAACCTCCCTAAACCCAAAAACAATCCCAGAAAACTTCGTTCCCTTCTTACGGGGTAAAGCTAAATCTAACCTAGTTTACTAAACTACTAACTTTGATTACTGAACAAATTACCTTTCTGCTAGATAAAATTAACTGACTTCCTATATATCTCGAGTTTTTTTCTTTACACGGAAGAGTTCATAATTAGATTGCTAAAAAAACCCGCACTGGTTCCACGCGCACTTACGCTTGCTTTTTCGTCTTGATTTGCTTCTAACTACAATAAGAATATTTAATTGCTCCCAAACACTCGCTAAAACATAAACAAGCTCACAAAACACCCCAGCAATAGAACTGGAAAATAACTCAAACAAATTGTGTAGAAACACTATTTTTACTTGCTTCCATGAAGTAAACAATGCTCACACGCGAACGCACTGATTCCAACCATTCAACTATGACGGATAAAGGTCCCAACGAAAAATCTCGCACACTTCGATCCTCATCGCAAACATTCGTCACCCCTAACAATAGACTTTTATTGTTGTTGCTGATGTTGTTGTTGTGCTGCTTCCTAACAACCGCCATCGTTGCCCTCGGCTCGGCTCGGTGTTATTTCATTCGGTTCAGCACGAAGTCACCGACGACTATCAAACCCTTTTGATACGGCGATTCGCTGATTTGGGACGCTAGCCGGAGCGCCTCGATGCAGTGCTTGCGTGCGAGGAAGCGCGTCTGCTCCAGGCCCTGCGACTGGTGGACCAGCTCGTACGCCCGCTCGACGTCGCCGGGCTCCCGGAAGCGGCGCAGGATCATCGGGTTCAACTCGGGGAACTGCAGGGGTAGAATGAAACAGAAAAGAAAACGAAATTGTAAAAATTTTGATTGGGTGATTGTTTGATTTTTTAGCACCATGGAGTTCGTAGAATTTAAGGGATTTCAGTTAAAAAAAAAAACAATTATAATGTTTAAATATAAAGATTTATCAAAGAAAGAATTAAGACGGACCGCATTCGCGTTAGACATCACAACTACTCTAGCCTGTAAAACAAAATGTTTCACTTTGATTTTACATGTAAGCAGTAAACCCCTAGTCTCCGCAGCAGGTAGCATATCAGCAGCATATATGTCCCACATACCAGCAGCTAGCAGGACACATGATTCACATACGTTATTGCAACTCATATGTGACCGGATTCAGTCACAATGAAGTTGCGTCTACCATCTATGTTTGATTTGTGCTGCTCGAGTACCACTGAGACTTTGTTTTGCACTCATAATGACTAGAGCTTTGAACAGGTCTGCACCAATGTAACTAGGCGGGCGTAATCCAGATAGAACCAAAAAAAATCAAACAATCGAAAACGCCGTTGCATGATCATCAGGCCATCCAGGACATATCCAGGACAGCTATCGAAAGCATCCAAACCATGTAATGACGAAGAACAAATCAATGTTATTTATTATGAGAATGTGAAAGTCCTAGGGCCTTCTTTGACCGTGTGGTAAGATGCGCGACAACTAACCAATGCCATGCTGAAGGGGGATGAGTACGATTCCCGGTCCAGTCTAGGCAATTTTGGGTTGGAAATTTTCTCGACTTTCCTGGGCATAATGTATCATCATGATAATACGGCAAACATGATAACTCGGTTTAGAAACCTCGCAGTTAACAACACTGCGAGTCGGCAATGGTCCAGTGGGGTAAGTAAATCCTCAATATATCGCTCGATCTATACACACTCGACGTATCACACATGATCAACAATGGCGCCGGCCAAATCCTTGAAGTCAATTAGGAAGATGGAAGGAATATTAGTAGATGGTTTTTGTTATTTGAAGACCGCTTTTACCTTTGCGTCTCCACAAAAACCACAGTAATGATTATCAGTTAGTCGATAGGCATCGTTGTATCTGGATTGAATCTGATAAGCAATACCGTGCCATTCTTTTTACACAATGATTTTAACTAATCATGATTCGGCCGCACAAAGCTGAACAAATTAGGTACCTGTATATCAAGCAGGAACACGACCAAACGCAATTTAATGTGTATACGAAACACCAAATAGATATTTTATCATTTTCGTGACGACTAAAACACGCACTGCACTTACTTGCCATATTCCATTTTTTCAAGTCAGTGGAAAAAGTATCCAAACTTTTTTGCAATCTACTACAAACGACATGGAGGCTTCGCCCTTCGGTGGAAAGGCCTGTGTCTTATGCAAACAAAGAAGTAAAAATGTTATACAATACTGGACCCAGTATGCTGCCTTGGGGAACACCAGCTCAGGTAATATATCAGATCTCGAATTCTTTTTTTTAGGTATTCAGTTAGAGCTACTTGGGAGCTTCGTTTTGCGAGGCTGAACCCGTCCCTTCGTTCTCCCTACTAGGACGCAGACCGACAATAAACTAGCCTATGATTGTCACTTGAACATCATGTGCAGTAGTTAGATCTTGTGCCGAAGTAGTTTTTTGAATTTGCACTTTCCTATTAATAGCGTTTGAATCATATTCCCAATTCCCGTCAAACAAAAGAAGATCTTTCTGAGCTTAAAATTTTAAAATTTTATTAGCTCAATAGCAATTTTTCAAAACGACGCATCTGCTTCTGCAGGCAAAAATTCAAACGTCGCTCAGACGAATCCAACAGCAGTTCCACGTAGACCAACACCATCAGCAAGTAACAGAAGCATTCTAATACGTCTTGATGACTCTGGTGCACGTAAAAGTGCTATCAGATTCATCAAATCGACGTTCGCATCCCCGCCGACATAAACTGAGTCCCTTTGAACATTTGGTATTGAGTTAATCGTCATTCACAATAGTAAGTTTTATTATTAGTTGATGATGAATTAGAAAACTAATGGAAACGTATTTTGAACAATAACATCGCATTATTCGATGAATAATAAACGCCCAAAATTTTGAAGATTATTTAGTGAAAGCTTCTGAAACTAAATCAAAAGGTCAAAGCTGGCCAAAGTTCAAAGCCATTCACCAAGCAATTATCAAAAAATTTAAACTTTTTTTACCACTACATATTCTGAAGCTCATTTTACGAAAACGCCGAATACTATATATACGCCATTTTCCAAAAATAGTGTTAACGAGTACTACTCATCGAGCTCTTTAACAGAAAAATGGAAAACATGCATGTTGTAAATTGGCTCTTACGTCACATTTCCAGATTACGGCAGTATAGGCCTATGGTGGTCTTAACAGCATCGGAATCGCCTTCAAATAAGCTATGATGGGCCAAACATTACATGAGCTTCAATTTGATGATGGGCATGGGAAGTCTTAAGGTCAATCTTTACGTCTCTGGTAGAACCTCTTTGACGATATTGTTGCATAATTCCTTTCAAAGCAGTTCTCCAGCCGTACATGGAGCATGTCGTCCACGAAGACGTTGTTCCAACTGAATCGGAGGTAATTACGAGTTCTAATACTAACTAACTTCATATTATTTTAAAGCCATTACACTTACAGTCTAACACTTTTTTTTCTCTTAAACTAGGTGTTCCGTGTTTTGTTAACACTATCATCCTTATTTGCTATGATACATTTTTAGTTATCATTTCAATTGCCTCTGACAGTTAGGATTTTCCATTGGTTTAATTAAACCATGTAGAAATTACAATGTTTTGAACTTAAACTAAACGTATGCAATAGAAGATTACAACGATTTTTTGTCTAAAATTGGAAATTATCGAGTTGGACATTTGTTGTAATGTCTCAATATTAGAAATTCTATGAAGCTCATTGGTACTATACAACGGAGGCAACTTCAGAATCATTTTCAAAATTTTATTTTGAATCCTCTGAAGTGCCTTATTTCTGGTAGTGCAGCAACTAGTCCATATTGGCACTGCATACAACATGGCTGGTCTAAAAATTTGTTTGTTAATCAAAAATTTGTTTTTAAGACAAAGTCTTGATTTTCTGTTTATTTTCTGCCAGAGTAAACGCGACGAGCGATGCGACGCAACACGACTCACGTAAAAGAATAACAATCATTATCAACAGGCTGTCAAATTGCGTTTACTCTGGCTAGCTCCTTAATATACTTGTTACATTAGGCTTGAAGGCCTTCAATGTGATTTTTAAAAGCTATTTTTTAAACTAGCAGAAGTTTCGCTTCTCTAGACCAATTAATTGGAACCTCATTCATAGTGACAATATGTCTGCTAGAAGGTTTCAAATAAGAAGCTCTCGGCTTATGTGGGGAAATTTTTCATTTTTACAAGTAAGTGGAGAAAATATCCAAACTTGTTTGCAATCTACTACAAATGACACGAAGGCTTCGCCCTCTGGCGGAAAGGCCCGTGTCATCTGCAAAGAGATTTTTGACATCCTGGTGGTAAATCAGTATTAAGTCAGAAGTAAAAGTGTTATACAATATGGGCCCCAGTCTGCTACCATGAGGAACACCAGCTCTTACAGGTAATCAATCAGATTTCGAATTCTGATAGTTTGTGATCTGATAAATAATTTTGGATCAGTGTAATAATGTACAGAGGAAAATGAAAATTAATCAACTTTACAATCAAACCTTCATGCCAAACACTGTCAAATGCTTTCTCTATAGCAAGAAAAGCAACTCCAGTCGAATTAAATTAAAAGTCGTAATCCTTAATAACTGATGAGTGGTTGAATGCCCATGGCGAAAACCAAATTGCTCATCAACAAAAATAGAATTGTCATTAATATGGACCATAATTCTGGCACGGCAAATGCTGGGTGAAGCGTACCATTGGAATTGGTACTTCGCGTATCTGAAGGAATAAAATAGACCCCATCTCGCGGTCCTTAGCCTCCCATCTACTCCTATTCCTACCTCCCCGTGGTGCTGGCCGGGATACGAGCAACCTTAGGGAAGATCGGGTAGCCAACCCCGGTGGGAACTATGGTCGTATGCTGACAGGGAAGGGGGGTTTGCTCCTCTCCGGAGGTGCAAATCTTACTGAGCGTCTGTTCTCCAGAGCTGCGGCAACACACACGAGCTGGGAACAGCTTTCATAGTGATGGGCGATATGCAAAGGCGCGTGAACGGATGGTGGCCGATCAATGAAAGAATGTGCAGGTTGAGAATCAAAGGCCGGTTCTTCAACTTCAGCATAATCAACGTCCATAGCCCACACTCCGGAAGCACTGATGATGATAAGGATGCATTCTACGCGCAGCTGCTCAAGCCACGACGTCAAAATCATCATAGGAGATTTGAACGCTCAGGTTGGCCAACAGGAGGAGTTTAGACCCTGGGAGCTGCGAACTCGTTCGATTCTTATTTTCAAGATATTTTGCTTGACACCCGAAAATTTCCTCTCAGTGTTCAATGTACACGCTACGATTTTCTCACATTGAATCCAGCTTTTTACGCTAGCCATAAATTAGCAAGGGGTGAATTGGATTTGACATATGCTGTGTACAAAAGTTTTTTGTTAAAACTTAGTAGCCATGTATTATTGTCTTCCAACAAGTCTGTCATATTTATTTACTTAATGGTGGATATGATTTTAAATACGAGTGGAATGCAGACAAGTTTTAGTATTTTAAGTTAGAAACTAATGTATTTATTACTAATCACTATTTATTTTTAGGATATTGCGGGAACATCAGCAATCAAGAAACAGCAGTCTCGATTATTTTGTTTTGAATAAAACCATAGAGCAAACTCGCAAACCAGAAATCCACCTGTCGGAACGATTTTAGTCCATTTGTTTCTTAAACTTGAAACAGGTCTTCCAACTGAAAAACGAAAAAGTTTGATCGAAAAAGATTAAAATGACTTCAACCTAAATGATCCAATTTAAATATGTCGAAAAATCATTCCATCCAGCACATCATTCTTCCAAATGAGTAAATTATAGATATCGGCAGATTTATGAATATTTTCCATCGTTGAATGTCTGTGGTTGAATAATTTCACTTTTATTGTGCACACCCTGTGTGACCATCTGGCCTTCCCGAAGATCCAGAACATTTGTAATAATTGTTTTACTAATTTGGTCCGAAATTACTTTTGAATACCAAATAACTAGAACTGTTCGTAAATTTGACCAATCCATGTGCTTCCTACATTTTACTACATTAAGCAATGTGGTAATCCCCGGTTTGGTATTTTTTTGTAAAATGCTCGTTTTCGAGCCGCTTAATTATTTTATTCTTTTACAAACTGTTCAAACTGTTTCTTTTACAAAACTGATCAATAAACACATGGCTGTTTAATTGTTTTAAAAATTCTTTATTTCTAAAATTCTGAATCTCTCGAAAGGCCGTTCTAGAACCAAAGCGTCATAGGTATATAGCATCGAATTTCCTTCCAGTTAATTAATAAATTAAAAAAAGAAATCTTTCTGAAATCGAAATGTCCTGGCCCCAGGAGTTTAAAAAATTCCCGTCTTCCGGATATTGTAATACTAGTTTCAGCGTTCCCTAAACAAAACTTTCGATTCTTCCAGATAGATAGTTATTTTCAAATAATACTGAAGCAATGGTGCCTGTCGGATTTTCACAGCACGCCAGTTGTGCTTAAAATTCACTGCGAATGAGTTTTTTACTGCCATAGAAGCGTATGCCACCGTATGTTTGCATGGATCCCTAAAAAGTAGAATATAGTATTATATGTATTATTATCTAGAAGACATATTTAATAACGTATAAGATTGTTAAACAATGATGGTCAATTTTCGAGTCGATGACAAAATCATGACAGTTTAATGTTTTCAAAAAATACAAACGATGCGCCACAGATTGCTAAGATCCATTTATAATAAAATTATAGTGGACACAGCAAGTGTCAAGAGGGGTGATTCAAAGCATTATGGCATTGTCGCGTAAAAAGCTGGATTGTCATTATGTTTATCCTTTAAAAATTAATTTCAAAGATTTCGTCGATTTACTGCATTGCATAAATTATTGTGCCGATCGTAAAATTAAATTATGCTGTTCACTTATTAAAACTTCTCGATAGGTTTAAAATGACACCAAATAATTGTGTTTTGTTAGAAATTAACTATAATTAGTATGAGTTGATTTACACGTGTACTCTCTCGGCTGCGCTCAGAATGCTCAAAAACTCTCTCGATGCGATGGATACTTTTTGACAGCTTGCTTTGGAGATTTTTTGACAATCGTTTTGACTCTATTCGCAGCTCCCAGTTTAGACCGACTATTGGGAAGTTCAGCGCTCACCGGCTGACGAACGAAAACGGCCTACGACTAATTGATTTCGCAGCCTCCAAGAATATGGCCATTCACAGCACCTACTTCCAACACAGCCTTCCGTATCGGTACACCTGGAGATCACCACTGCAGACAGAATCACAAATTGACCACGTTCTGATTGATGGACGGGACTTCTCCGACATTATCGATGTCAGGACATATCGTGGCGCTAACATCGACTCTGACCACTATCTGGTGATGGTTAAACTGCGCCCAAAAATATCCGTCATCAACAATGTTCGATATCGACGACCGCCGCGGTACGACCTAGGGCGACTGAAGCAACCTGATGTCGCCACTGCATACGCGCAGCATCTCGAGGCAGCGTTGCCGGAAGAGGGTGAGCTCGATGGGGCCCCTCTTGAGGACTGCTGGAATACAGTCAAAGCAGCCATTAACGACGCATCGGAGAACATCGTCGACGAAGCATATGGGACGAAGTCGACGGAACGATTGGTTCGACGAAGAGTGCAGACAGATTCTGGAGGAGAAGGACGCAGCGCGGGCGATCTCTCTGCAGCAAGGTACCCGGCAGAACGTGGAACGTTATAGACGGAAGCGGAGACAGCAGACCCGCCTTTTTCAGGAGAAGAAACGCCGCCTGGAAGAAGCGGAGTGCGAGGAGATGGAACTGTTGTGCCGTTTTCAAGAAACACGCAAGTTCTATCAGAAGCTCAATGCACCCCGCAAAGGCTTCGTGCCGCGAGCCGAAATGTGCCGGGATAAGGATGGGAGCATCTTGACGGACGAACGTGTGGTGATCGAAAGGTGGAAGCAGCACTACGAGGAACATTTGAATGGCGCTGAGAGTACAGGCAGTGAAAGTCAAGGCAGCGGAGGAGATGACTACGTCAGTTCAGCGGACGATGGATGCCAATAATAATAATGTTATGGGTCAAACACAATTGGTACGTTTGCGTGCGTTTTGACAGTTTTTCCATGGGAAAACTGTCAAAACGCACGCAAACGTATCAATTGTGTTTGGCCCATTAGTCTTGAAATACGAAGGCGCATCATTTGTGGAAGTCGGGCCTACTATGGGCTCCAGAAAAAAAAAACTGCGGTGAAAAAAAAAATCACACCCGCACCAAATGTGTCATGTACAAAACGCTCATAATACCGATAGTACTCTACGGACATGAAATATGGACCACGCTCGAGGAGGACTTGCAAGCACTAGGATTATTCGAGACGAGTGCTTAGGACCATTTTTGATAGATTGCAAGAAGACGTAGCTAAAGCCGGAAAGGTACGATGGTCAGGGCATGTTGCAAGAATGTCGGACAGCAACCCTGCAAAGATGGTCTTCGCTTCTGATCCGGTAGGAACGAGAAGGCATGGAGCACAGCGAGCGAGGTTGGTTGACTAGGTACAGACCGACTAGGCAGGAAGCGGATTCGAGGATGGAGAGATGCGGTCTCGAACCGTGTATGGTGGCGTCAAATTGTTGATTCAATGTTATCTGTTTAGATATAAACTAAATAAATGAATACTTTCCGAGAGATGCTGATGATGTGCCTCCACCAGAAGTGGCCGCTTTTATTTCATATTGCAGAAAGCAAAATAAAGCGTTCATTGTCGATTGTAACGCAAACGCCCGTCACACAATATGGGCTGGTTCAGATATCAAAAAAAGAGGTGAGCACTTGTTAGACTACATAGCAAAAAAAAATAAAGTAGACATTTGTGACAGAGGAAATAAACCAACCATTTCAATTGCCATCAGGCAAGAAGTTCTTGATTTAACCTTGTGCTGTTATACACTTTCGGAAAAAATCAATAATTGGCATGTATCAGATGAAACATCTCTATCTGATCACATGCACATTTTATTGGAATACTTACTTGATACTTGATGGGCTACAGCTCTTCGATGAACCTACGCCGAATGGAGTGTCCTTCTCCACTGGACTCGATCCTGCGCCAATCGCTTCCAGTCGCCCTGAACATTGAGCGCCCTCAGGTCCTCTTCAACTGCAAAAAGCCATCGTGGACGCGGCCTTCCACGAAGCCTGCGGCCTCTTAGGGGTTCTCTACTAAATATTATCTTCGCTTGACGTTCTTCCGGCATACGAACAACGTGACCAGCCCACCGTAGTCTGCCGTGTTGTATAAGCTTAATAATATCCAGCCCTTTATACACCTGGTACAATTCGTGGTTCATGCGACGCCGCCAGATACCGTTCTCCTGTTTACCGCCGAGTATTGTCCGCAGCACCTTACGCTCAAACGAAGAAATAGACGACAGTGCGATGCAGAAATGGAACCGTTGGGTAGGCCTGTTGCCGCAAGTAGCCGCTATCCGAATTCCCCGCTGCTACATCGGCGATTGCTACTCATCAGAAGTTGATTCACTTCAGCTGCACATCTTCATGGACGCAAGTGAGCACGCATATGGTTGTGTTGCCTACTTCAGGGCGGTCGCAAATGGTCAGGCCAAGATTACTCTGATAACCTCTCGTTCGAAGGTAGCGCCTTTGAAACGACAATCGATTCCGCGCATGGAACTGATGGCGGCAGTTCTGGGATCACGACTGTTGCGCACGGTACAATCACATCACTCCCTCCCGATACACAAATACTTTCTATGGTCGGATTCTCAAACGGTTCTCAGCTGGATTCGTTCAGACCAGTTGAAATACAAGCAGTTCGTGGCCTTTCGCATCGGGGAAATTCAGGAGAACACCAATATCTCCGATTGGCGCTGGGTCCCGTCAAAAATGAACATCGCTGACGTTCTTACAAAATGGGGGCAAGGGCCTCCACTGCAATCCAACAGCCCATGGTTCATTGGTCCATATTTTCTGCTGCAGTCCGAAGATGAGTGGCCACTGGGACAGTTTCCGGCAGTTAATATAAGTGAAGAAATGAGGGCTCAGGTCTTACATCACGACGTCTCTAACATCGGATCAATCATCAATGCTAATTCAACGAATCGTTTTGTTCGTCTTCTCCGAAGTACAGCCAACGTAGTTCGGTTTATTGCAAACTGTCGTCGAAAACTAGCAGGAAATCCGATTGTTGTTTCCAAAGCTACTCCGGGTCAAGAATGCTTGTTAAAAACGAAACCAAAATCTATTCAACAACCTCTTCAGCAAAACGAGCTACACGCTGCGGAGTTGATATTGTGGAAACAGGTTCAACGTGATGGATTTACGGAAGAGATAAGAACCTTACAAAGAAATCAAATATGTGAAGGTTCTCCGGGCCGAATAACAAAATCGAGCTTGATTTACAAAATGAATCCTGTTCTGGACACCGAAGGCATTCTACGGGTCGGAGGTAGACTACAGCAGGCTGAATTCGTTTCATTTGATATGAAACACCCAGTTATTCTTCCGAAAGACCATGCTATAACCAACATGCTAATCCTGCAGTACCACGAAAAATTTGGTCATGCGAATCGAGAGACCGTGTGCAATGAACTGCGTCAGCGGTTCTACATCCCGAAGGTTCGACAAGCGATTCGACAGGCTGTAAAAAAATGCATGTGGTGTCGTGTCAACAGATGTAAGCCACTAACTCCCATGATGGCGCCACTGCCAGTGCAACGAGTATCTCCACAACTTCGTCCGTTTAGCTCTGTGGGTGTAGATTATCTAGGACCCATCGAAGTGACTGTGGGCCGCCGAAGGGAAAAAAGATGGGTGGCTCTTTTCACTTGTCTAGCGGTGCGTGCTGTACATTTAGAAGTAGTTCACAATCTAAATACTCAAGCGTGCTTAATGGCGGTTCGGAGATTCGTCTGTAAAAGAGGTGCGCCAAACGAATTCTTCTCTGACAATGGCACCAATTTTAAAGGAGCCAGTAACGAATTGGCAAAGATGAAGCAGATCGACCAAAATTGTGCAGAAGGCTTCACGAGCTCCACATTGAAATGGAATTTCATTCCTCCTAGTACGCCGCACATGGGCGGTGTCTGGGAGCGAATGGTGCGATCGGTAAAGGAGGCATTGAAGGTACTGAACGATGGTCAGAAACTCACTGACGAGATATTGCTAACGTATTTAGCCGAAGCAGAGGACGCAATCAACACTCGTCCCCTACTTACCACAAGATGCAGAAGAGATCGTAGCCATAACACCAAACCATTTTCTTCGTGGTGCTACTAAGAATGCGGATTTGCCGGTAAATGGTTCAGCAGATTTCGCAGAAGCCTTGCGGAACACTTACAAACGGTCACAGTATATAGCTGAAAAAATGTGGCAACGCTGGTGTAGAGAATACTTGCCGACCATCAACAGTCGTTCCAAATGGGTCGACGATCGGAGGCAGATACAGGTAGAAGACTGTAGACTGTAGTGTTCGTCGTTAACGATGGACAACGGAAGAACTGGATTCGAGGAATCATCGAGGAGTTGTTCAAAGGGAAAGACGTCAGAATTCGACAGGTGAGTGTCCGAACATCTCGAGGTGTTAATAGGAAAGCTGTGGCCAACCTGGCGGTTATTGTAATTCCTGGTAAATCCGGCGACACCGGCGTGGAACCGGCACCGGAGTTACGGGCTGGGGTGTGCAGAATTCCCACTGGGCAGTCCGACAACGTAGCAGTCACTGGGCATCTCGCCCATCAGGACGGTCTAGCCGATAGGACAGATCGTTGATGGATTGGCTTGTGTGAATAGCGAAGGTAGAAATGAAAACAAACTGGTTAAAGTTTCTATCGGCCTAACGTGAAATTTCATTATTCTAAAGTCCATAAAGAATATTTTATTCTATACTAAAAATAATATCGTATCGAAAATACGTGAATTTGAAACGCCTAATTTGGTTTATGTTTAACAAGCATCAATAGGGTAACATACTTAAAACTACAGCTCATTTCAAGGCAGTAATATGGAATTTATTCTAGGGAATAGATTGTAAAACTAAAAGCTAATGGTTTAAAACTAGTGCGGTTGAAAATTAAGGACAAAGCATCTAAATTAGCCTATGTACAACTATGTGAGTAAAACTGAACTATTACGAACTACAAACTTAAAAATTACCTTAATTAAAATTTGATTAAAAAATGTACAGACTAGATTACCATCACGCGAACCCTACAAATCTGTCGTAGCACGAGGACCTTAAAACAAACTATCAATTGTAAGTTGAACCATAAAATAAGCGTTACTTGAACTAATTACTAAAATAAAACTATAGTTTTAGCTGCTACTAAGAGCCGCTCGAAAACGGTGGTGCATTTATTAAGGTAAATCCGAACAACAGGAATTCCTGGTCGAAGTATATCTAGTGCTCTCTCGAAACAGCGTGTAACTGTTACAGAAACGAAAATACGCGCATGGTTTGGTCACATTCAGTCGTATTTCGATAAAAATCAGCTACACCATGTTGCAGCTGATCCTTCCCGTGTATTTAACATGGATGAATCTGTCATCCGTTTGGTACCAACAAGGGAGCAAGAACTGGCGAAGACCGGTTAAAAATACGTACGTACAAAATACGCCAAATCTGATAAAGAAGCCTACACCACTTTGTTTGCTTCAAACGCAGATGGAATTCTCGCACCTCCTCTGGCACTTTTTCCCTACAATCAAGGATTGCCGGCCGAAATAGTACGTGAGCCATCGCCCGGTTGGTCAGTCGGAAAAACTGAATCATGATGAATGAACCGAGAGACGTTTTATTATTACTTAAAGAATGTTTTTCATCCTTGGCTTTTGGCAACCAAAATTCAACTTCCTATCATCGTATTTGTAGATGGACACTCGTCCCACATCTCTTACCTAACGACAGAGTTCTGCAGAGAAAATGGAATTGAGCTGATTTGCTTGTTCCCAAATGCCACTCATAACCTACAGTCACTGGGTGTCGGATTTTCCAGAGCACTGAAATCCAGTTGGAATAAGCGTCTGATCGAGTGGAGATGCCATCACGAAGCACGAGTTTAGACCACTACTTAAAAAAGCTGTCGATGACATCCTCAAGATAAAAACAACATTGCGAAATGCTTTCAGAAAAATGTAGTATTGTTCCATGGGATCCGAACGCCGTGAATTTCTCGATGGTTATTCAACATCAGCATTCGGAACAAGGCAATGATGGAGCATGTATTGAATTTTCACAGGAAGGTGATACTCACACCAACTTACTAACAGACCTCGAGAACTACCTCCATGTTGGACAGTTAAAGCTATTCATCAAACACGAAGTAGAAGACAAAAGCTTATTCCATGTCTGGCAGCGAATAAAAAAAAAATCGAGGTCACAAATTCAACAGACGAATTTCAAGAGCCAAATGATGCATTCCCTGGATTTGATGAATCGTTTATTGAAGGTAATGAAATTGTTTTAAATATGATACTATTCAAATCCTCCCAAATCATCACATACTTTAGGGATATTCCTTAGTAACAAAAAACTTTACTACTTATGCTTGCAGACGAGCGTCAGAAAACAGCAACCTTCTTAAGTTTTGATTTGTCACGACCATCTCAAACGACCTTTCTTGAAGAGACGACAAATACATCAAAGAGTTCGTTACAGCCGGTGTGTACGCAGGATAGAGAAGATTTTATGGAGAGAGCGTTCTATAAACCGACTGTATTCGCAAAGCCATCCCGAAGCGGCAGACTACGACCACGTCCACCAACAGTAGCCACAAGTGACGAGTTTAGAGAGTGGTTCATAACGACGGAACTGAATAAGGAAAATAAGAAACGGGAACGCGTAGAGAAAAAACCTGCCCGAGTAAAAAGAAGTGAACAGAAGAAGAAAGCTAAAACAGGAGGAAAGGCAAAAACTACAAAACCTCGTATGTATTCCGAATTCAGGATTGTAAATAGACAAAACATTTTTTGCAATCACTTGTATTAATCAAAAAGGTGCGGCAAATGCTGGGTAAAGCGTACCATTGGTACTTCGCGTACCTGAAGGAATAAAATAGACCCCCTGCTGCTAGAGGGATGGCAATAAGCAGTACCTACTTTGCACGTAATAATATCCGCAAACGCACCTGGCAACATCCGAGTGGAGACACTTGCTCACAGATAGACCACGTGCTGGTCGACGGACGACATTTCTCGAATGTTATAGATGTAAGGTCCTTCAGAGGTCCGAACATCGACTTGGATCACTACCTTGTAGTTGCAAAAATTCGGGCGCGACTCTCCAGCGTCACGAATTCACGAAACAACAGAACGATGCGTTTCAATATCCAACGCTTGTCAGTTGAAGGAGTTGCTGGACAGTACCACCAGAAGCTGGACGAGCGGATAGGAGATGCCACCGGATCTGGCGATGTCAACAGATTGTGGGAACATATCCACGAAGCTGTGACTACAACAGCGCAGGAAGTGTTGGGCACTGCACAGCGACGCCAACAAATGGTTGGTTTGATGAGGAGATGAAGCGCAGGAGAACATGGAAACATAGAAACGATATGCTAAAGTTTTACGAAACTGTCAATGACGCGCGACATAATACTGCGCCAGTGCCCGCTATGTGCAATGACCGAGAGGGGAATTTGCTGACAGACAAGATTATGATGGCAGCCAGGTGGAAAGAGCACTTCGAAAATTTGTTGAACAGTAAAAATGAAGGTGTATCAAGGAGCAGGACGGACATAGTCGGCGACGGTCAAGTTGTGGAATCACCAACGGCAACGCTGGACGAGGTTAAGAAGGCTCTAAACGTGCTGAAAAATAGTAAAGCTGCTGGAAATGACCAGATTCCGGTCGAGCTTCTCAAGCACGGAAGTTGACAGCTGCAGCAATCAATCCACCACATTATCCAGAAAATATGGGAGGATAAAGAACTGTCTGCCGGCTGGTTGGATGGCCTCATATACCCAATCTATAAGACAGGGCACAACAGACTAGAGTGTGCCAATTACAGGAGGGATCACTCTTCTGAACTCGGCGTACAAAATCCTGTCGCGCATCCTGTTTAGCAGACTGAGACCGCTTCGTCGGCGAATACCAGGAAGGTTTTCGTGAGGGCCGAAAAACGACGGATCAGATGTTTAGCCGGGATAAATTTCGGGAGTACAGCTTGCAGACTCGCCATCTGTTCATAGATTTCAAAGCAGCGTACGATCCAGTGAAAAGAAATGAGCTGTGGCAGATAATGTCCGAACATGGTTTTCCGGCGAAACTGATGAGACTGATACGTGCAACGCTGGATGGCTCGAAATCAAATATTCGGATTGCAGACGAAGTGTCAACCTCGTTTGAGACCTCAGTCGGATTGAAGCAGGGTGATGCACTTTCGAATTTATTGTTCAACATTGTACTTGAAGGCGCTATTGACGAATTTCGCGCCAACTCTTCTATGGGGCTGGCAGCACCATCTCAGAATAGAATGAAACTTGGTAGGCATAAAGATATGGTATTTTTAAGCCACTCTGCATACTTAGTTTTTCAAAAATTGTCAAGAGTAACATTTGATAAGGACCTAATTTTTTTTCATTGATTTTTAAAAAATCGATGTCACTCTAAAATGACAAGACCTACAAAAAAGTGTTGAATGGCGGACTGTCGTGAAATTCCCTGAAGTTTTTTGGAAACATATCCAAAAAATAATAAACCGATTTCTACACTGAAAAGAATTAGTTTTAAAAATTAAAATCGATATTACAAAAAACCTCATCTCAGAAATCGATGAAATTTTTTCTGCGGATAGGTATTTCAATTATCTAACTTTTCTGGGAATAATGTTCCTGTGACATATTTAAGGAAAAAAAGTTTTTCTAACAAAAACTTTTTTCATGTCCATATTGAGTGAACATTTATCAGCGTGTTTTATGCATAAAGCGCCAAATATAGGATCAGCAGCCTATCATCAACCAACGACACATTTTGGCCCCCAGGGAGCTCATCCCCTGGAGACTGTCTCCCCCGTTTTTGTGTCTGCTCCGTTGGAGTAGTCACCCCCGACGTACCCGCAAATATTTGAGCCTCAGTCTGGGTAGACTTTGGTACCACCGTCTTCGCTGGCACGCCTTCGGTCGATTCGACCTTGCCCGAGTCCGCGAATCCTTGGGCCTCAGTCTGGGTAGACCTCGACTCCACCGATTTCACGGGTTTACACTTGGCCGCCCCGACCGCCCTCTCCAGCTTGGCGTCCAGCATCGACTTTCGAAGTTTCTGCAAGCTCCTCTTGAAGTCCTTGCTGATATTATGCTTCGATGACGCAAAGTCGATGATGGCGTCCAGCTGTTCCGTCGCCACCTCGAAGGCCGAAAGCCCATCGCGTTTGCGGATCATCGCCTCCACAAGCCATGGGCCGTCAATAACCCCTACCGGCGTTTTTCTAGCCGAGAGGAAGGTTGAGTAACCCACGCTGGCGCTGCGCACTGAGCTGCCGACTATTGCCTCCCGGTCTTTGGTCTATTGGTCCCGGTCTAACTCGCAGTGGCCATGGGGAGGGGTCGTCAAGCCCTTGGACAAAGTCCCTGCTGGGCAGGGATTGAAACCTAAAGAGAATGAACAAGGCTCTCACTTATCATCTCTGTATACATATACGATATGTAGCATACCGCGAGAGACTTTTTTCGCAAGCTGTCATGATAAAGAACTGATTCGGGAGGCTATACCCCATAATGAATTTCTTTTAGAAAGCTCTGAATGCGGGGAGCACTGGCTCTGATGATGCATTTTAACTTGTTCTACACAGCTGTGCAGTAACCAGAACGAAATGAGCGAAAACAAAGCGAGAATCACCATTTTTCTGTGAGGGCTGCCGATTTTGTTTTCTCGCATTTGTATACAAGTTTGGTAAATTTGTTATCATGGCTTGTTATTCGGAACAGTTTTTCCCTCTATTTTATCATTGCTCGTTATCTATTGAGAGCGATTGCTGCAAACCCTGCTCCTGGGTTTTGCGGACGACATCGACCTTATTGGAATCGATCGCAGAGCTGTAGTGAAGGCTTTTGTCCCACTGAAGAGACGGCAAGAATAGGCTTAACCATTAACTCTACCAAGACAAAGTACATGGTGGCAGGTAGAGATAGGGGAAGACCTAGTGGTGTGCAGAGGTAGTGCTTGATGAGGATGTGTTTGAAGTTTTTGAAGAATTTGTTTATCTTGGAACGCTTGTGACAAGTGACAATGAGGTTTCCCGTGAAGTGAAAAGACGTATTGCTGCTGCGAATAGGGCCTTTTATGGATTGCGTAACCAGCTTAGGTCCCGCAACATGCAGACGGAAACGAAATTTGCTCTATACAAAACTCTGATTCTGCCAGTGGCCCTTTATGGACATGAAGCATGGACATTAAAAGAAGCGGGCCGGAGAGCCTTCGGCGTTTACGAGCGAAAAGTGAATGAATCATGAGCCACGAACACGCTGGCTGCACGCGGTGGAATCGGACCTGGGGACCCTGAACGTTTGGGGAAACTGGAGGAACATCGCCCAAGACCGACGATTATAGAGCTCTACAATATGGCAGGCATAGGTGTATCGACGCTGTAGCCAACCAGGTAAACAGGTAGGTGTATTAATCAAAATCATAATAAAGAATTCTGCATTTTTTTAGGCTCTACTCTGTGATGTAATATAATTTTTAAATAAGGTTGTAATATTCAATACTTCATCAGAACCATCATACAGAATTGGAAAAAGGCTGCCAGTTAAAGCGATCGATTGCTCTAAATAGCAATAATGCGTCAACTTGACAAAGGTATATAAAATGGGGCATATATCACAATAGATCTAACAAATGATCGCAGTGATTGCCCTTCGATGGGACTCGAACCCACGACCCTCAGTTCACTAGACTGGTGCTTTTAACCAACTAAGCTACGAAGCTGACCTGCGTCGGCCTTCGCAACTTAGCGGCTACTGAATGAGTCCGAGATTCCCAAATTGGACGCATAGTCGGGTTTATATGATATTTCCTCAGACGATAAATTTGAGAAAACCGCGAAAAACTAAAATAAAGATTCGTATGGAAATTTTGCATATGCAGTTGACAACGCGCATTCTAGCCTACTTTGCAGGACAACGTCTGTCCTGCCAACTACACAGAAAAAATAAAGAACTTAAAAAAAGGTTTAAAGAACTCAACTTTGAGTACGAAGTTTAAATTTTTAATTCAATATTAGGTAGTTTCTCACTCCCTCTCATGAATGATATTATAAACAAACAGAGCTGCATCGACCCAACGTGTGCTGCTCCGTGGAAGAAGCCAAATTTGAGTTGTTTTCATCATAGTCTCGAGTGAGTGAAAATAACATAAATTTGAGTTGGTGAAACTTTATAGAGGGTGAAAATTCAACACGGGAGTAAAGGCAAAGTACTCACCGGATTTTTTCGCATTTTGCTTATTTTTGGCTTCTTCCACGCAAAGGCGGAGTTGTGTGAAAGGAACCGTAAGGTGAGTTGTTTCGCGGTTCCGTGTAGTTTTGAATAAAATCAAAGCCTTGGGAGTTGTTAAGAAAATTATTTTGAGCTTTTTAGTGGAATGTCTTCACTTGTCATAAGACGAGTTTGTACAATCCCATTTAATTCCACCACTTAATTGTACCTTGACAGATACGTATTTCGACCTCAACAGTAAGGTCGTCTTCAGTGTCTTGTACTTGACTCGACTTTTGATAGGGATTGGGATTTAGATTGGGAGTTGTTGAGAAAAACCTCTGACTTTTTCAGAAACGGTCTGCACAAGTTCCAAAAGAAAAAAATTGGATGATTTGATTGTTAAATTCTCTGATATTATATGCAATAAATTTAGCAACATTGAAAATATAATTATATGTATGAAGGAAATAAGTAAATTAAAGAAAGTTGTTTCTAATAACTCCTAACATATGTCTATGGATTGAAGTGAAAGAACATTGAAATTCAAATCATCATCCTTTCAATCCAACTATGAGAAACAAATTTAAAAACATACTTTGTTAATTAATTATTTTAAATGTTAATTCTAAAATTGTTATTAAAAGTCGTTGGATGAAGATCAACATTTGAATAAGAAATGCAAAAGCGCCCAGTCTTCTCCTCAAAGTGTCTACGATCTTGTAGGTTTATATTTGGTTCAATAAATATTTAGTAAAACCTGTTTTTCAAGCAGATCAGGTCCATAGTTCGAACCATCCCATACTATCACGGTGAGAGTACTAACCTTCTCGCACGCAAACAGCACCGGCGCGGTGGCCAGTCCCAGCTTCAGATCGGCTGCCGCCGGTTTACCCATCGCCTCTGAGCTGGACACGAAATCGAGCAGATCGTCCACGAACTGGAACGCCAGACCCAGATTCCGTCCGTACTGGAAGCTCAGCTCGACCATCTGTTCGTCCGCGCCGGACAGGACTGCCACCTAAAAATGAAAGTGGGCATGAGTTCGATTGTTGAATTTTCTTAAATGGGAATTTACTTACCGCTTTTAAACTATTCGCTATCAGGGACGCCGTTTTCCTGTACGTCTTGGTGAAGTAGTGAGCGAATCGTTCGTTTTCGGTTTCCTTGGAGCCTAGCTGCATGAATTCTCCCTGCACTAAATCTGTCAGTACCTGCGGGGGATATGATGAAAAGAAGAAAATGAGAGATCACGATTGATTCGCGCATGCATAACCACTTAATGATATTTTAGGCCTAAAACGTGTTGAGTGTTAACCCTGCGGCAGAAACAACAATATCCTCGCTTTGAGAAGAAAGGGAACGCAACACGAGGATATCATTGCAGAGTTAACCGCGGCGAGTCGACAAGTGGATACTCGAACCATAAGCTCAATGTCAACTAGAATAAGGGTACGCCACTTGACAGAAGTGCGTGTCACTTTGCGTGCCAGCTTGTTGGGAATCGATTGACATGTCACTCGAGTAGTCTAAGAGTCAAGCCGAGATCAATCTGTTGGCTGGGTTGGGAACACCACTTGACACCCCAGCATCATTGTCAAGTGGATGAAACACTTCTGCTCCGTCTAAGGAGCACGCTATCCATAGAAAAGTCAATATGGCAAAAAGCGGTGTTGCCAACCGAGTGCTGCTTGTTCGCAAATACGCGGCAAGAATTGTAAAAGGCATCTCCCATGTGGTCATGCCCAGAGCATCTAACGCACCGCACCTTCATAGCGCATTGGTATCGGATCATCTGGTCGGAATGCGATGATGATCGACTGACTCGATCGATTGTAGATTACATACTTTTTTGCAAAACGAAGATGACACAATCCCTCGCTTTACAGGGCTGCTAAAGCCGGTCTGAAACGGCATTCGGTGGCGATCGGAATGCGAAAGAAGCTCAACTCCTTTGTTTGAGTGGGTAGGCGTGGAGCTAATAACCGCAGCGGCCGCGGCTGCAATCACCAATGGCATAGTTTTCCGCGTATTTGACATCACACACACGCTAGCTGCTGCGCCCAAATCGAAGAAGTACCCGATTGAGGACAGCCCATCCAGCCGTCATCCACGTGTTTCACAGTCAGAGGGCACGTGCTGAGCCAATTTCTGATGTTCACACAAACGAATCTTCTGAGCGCCAAATTACCCCGCGGCTGGGCCATCTCTGTTCGCCCACACGAATGCGATGAGCAACAATGCTGCCGCTAATTGCTGTGTGTACGTTTCGTGTAAGCGGCTTCAAAAATTATAGAGCTCTCGCGGGCTAATGCAAACAAATTACCCAAAACGAAAGGAATGGCACTTGCGAAAGTGCAAAGCAAAACGCACCGAGGCACCCCACCCACTAAAAGGCGCAAAAGTGGCCAGACGAGGCAGCGTAGTCAAGCGTAGATATCACAACATAAGTGTGCTCAATGGTGAAGGATTTGTGTTTCGAAAATTGAAAATTTTAATTTACATTTAAATGCAATTTTCCTAAATAAGTATCATTGTTTAATGTTACAAAATTTTCGTTACATCTTTGGCGTTTTTTTACCTGGGGAATTGTTATTAATGCAATGATTTATAGAACGACTAGTACGTTTTAATTTGTATAGCGAGTACTAAACAAAACGAGTTTCACACTGTATTGCATCCATAGATTGCAATTAACGAGCAATGGATTTTAATTTAGTTGTTCGGGTCACCGGGGTTCAGGGTTCGGTTGGTCGAACTTCAATGATTATTTATCTGATGGCTTTTTTTTCGCAAACAAGGAAAAATAAAGAAACAGAATAAGCCAAGTAACTAGGAGAGCTTTTTATGTAGCTTCTGCCCCCAAAAATTAAAAATCTTCATTATAAGTTTTGAACAATAATACTATCAAAAGCAAATAAACTTATGGCAGAAGCTAGACGATTATTTCCAGGAGCTAGAAAAATATTGCTTCGAAAGCTTGGAGAACATATTTCGAAAATATACAAAAATATAATTTCGCAGGTATGTAAAGTTTGAGTCGAAAAGTCCCTTAATTAAAATATTTTCAAAGATTTGGTACAAAAACAATATTGTTAGTAGGATTGTATAGTGAGATGCTAAATCCGACCAAAATAGTATCCTGCATCTAGCACTTAGCTAGCTTTAGTCAGAATTTCAGCAATTTTCAACCACACATTAAAAAGGTACAAGTTAATCAACTTGTCTCATTTTCATCGAGTACTTCTTTACTATCTAAATTACAGTCTGGACGAAGTACGGTCCAACACGCAGTAAAAAACTGTTACTATCATCCCCGTTGGTTCCATTTTTTTACCAACCTGTCTCGCAAAGCATGTTCCAAGGTGCATTAGTTATTTTACTCGCTGTTCGAAGCAGCGAAATCAACTCGGACTTTTGACGTTCTGAATCCTAAATTCTCGATGAAGAACGATCAAAAACGCACGATATTCTATTTTTGTTAACCTGGAAAAAATAAGTGGAGGGAACATCTTTAAGACGTTTGTGAAAAAACAGTGGGAAGCTTTGAAAAATTCTTACACACGCTTGGTAAACCAATTCAGAAGCTTTGAGATTTTCCCCAAGGAGCCTGATCGGCATCTTAAGTATATCATTAGAGATGTTTTTTATTGGCATTATTTCTATTGAAGATGGCAGTGTTTCAAAGCTTGAAAAGCTACCTTTAAAAAACCAGAAAGATTTTCTCTAGACCTCTAAAAACTGTTGTCAAAAGCTTTAAAAGCTTTTCTTAAAAGCTCTATAAGTTTTTTTTTTTCATAAGCTCGAAACACTTAACTTAACTAAACAACTTAAGCAGCTTCTCTCAAAAGACCGAAAATCAATTCTTCAAGGCTCGAAAAGCTTTTCTAAAATGTTCTTAAAGCATACAAAGCTTTTTCCAAAAGCCCGAGGAACATTCTTTTGACAGCTCAAAAAGCTTTCCAAGTTTTTGGGAAAGGTTTTTAAGCTTTTGGGAAAAGTTTTTCAAGCTTTTAGGAAAAGTTTTTCAAGCTTTTGGGAAAATCTTTTCAAGCCTTTTGAAAACCGCTTTTTAAGCCTTTTGAAAAACGCTTTTCAAGATTTTGGGAAACGTTTTCCAAGCTTTTGGGAGAAGCTTTTCAAACATTTGGGAAATTGTTTTCAAGCTTTTGGGAAATTGTTTTCAAGCTTTTGGAACAACTTTCCAAGCTTTTGGAAAAAAATGTTCAAGTTTTTGGAAAAAGCTTTTCAAGCTTTTGGGAAAAGCTTTCCAAGCTTTTGGTAAAAGCTTTCAAGCTTTTGGTAAAAGCTTTCAAGCTTTTGGTAAAAGCTTTCAAGCTTTTGGTAAAAGCTTTCAAGCTTTTGGTAAAAGCTTTCAAGCTTTTGGTAAAAGCTTTCAAGCTTTTGGTAAAAGCTCCAAGCTTTGGGAAAAGCTTTCCAAGCTTTCAGGAAGCAAGCTTTGGGAAAAGCTTTCCAAGCTTTTGGGAAAAGCTTTCAAGCTTTGGGAAAAGCCTGCTTTTGGGAAAAGCTCCAAGCTTTTGGGAAAAGCTTTCAAGCTTTGGGAAAAGCTTCCAAGCTTTTGGGAAAAGCTTCCAAGCTTTTGGGAAAAGCTTTCCAAGCTTTCAAGCTTTGGGAAAGCTTTCCAAGCTTTGGGAAGCCTAAGCTTTTGAAAAAGCTTTTGGGAAAAGCTTTCCAAGCTTTTGGGGAAAGCTTTCCAAGCTTTTGGGAAAAGCATTCAAAGCGTTTGGGAAAAGCATTCCAAGCTTTTGGGAAAAGCTTTCTACCAGAATCTTGGAAAGCTTCTACCAGAAGCATGGAAAGCTTCTACCAGAAGCTTGGAAAGCTTCTACCACAAGCTTCTGGCTTCTGAAAGTTTCTACCAGAAGCTTGGAAAGCTTCTACCAGAAGCTTGGAAAGCTTCTAACAGAAGCTTGGAAAGCTTCTACTAGAAGCTTGGAAAGCTTCTACCAGATGCTTGGAAAGCTTCTACTAGAAGCTTGGAAAGATTCTACCAGAAGCTTGGAAAGCTTCTACCAGAAGCTTGGAAAGCTTCTACCAGAAGCTTGGAAACCTCATACCAGAAGCTTGGAAAGCTTCTACCAGAAGCTTGAAAAGCCTCTACCCGAAGCTTGGAAAGCTTCTACCAGACGCTTGGAAAGCTTCTACCAGAAGCTTGGACAGCTTCCACCAGAAGTTCGGACAGCTTCCACCAGAAGTTCGGACAGCTTCCACCAGAAGCTTGGAAAGCTTCCACCAGAAGCTTGGAAAGCTTCCACCAGATGCTTGGAAAGCTCCTACCAGAAACTTGGAAAGCTTTGAAGACTTTTACCAGAGACTTGGAAAGCTTCTAACGGAAACTTGGAAAGCTTTGAAGGCTTCTACCAGAGACTTGGGAAACTTCTAACGGAAGCTTTGAAAGCTTTTAACGGAAGCTTGGAAAGCTTCTCCTAGAAGCTTGGAAAGCTTCTCCCAGAAGCTTAGAAAGCTTCTCCCAGAAGCTTGGAAAGCTTCTCCCAGAAGCTTGGAAAACTTCTCCCAGAAGCTTGGGAAGCTGCTCCCAGAAGCTTGGGAAGCTTCTCCCAGAAGCTTGGGAAGCTTCTCCCAGAAGCTTGGGAAGCTTCTCCCAGAAGCTTGGGAAGCTTCTCCCAGAAGCTTGGGAAGCTTCTCCCAGAAGCTTGGGAAGCTTCTCCCAGAAGCTTGGGAAGCTTCTCCCAGAAGCTTGAAAAGCTTCTATCAGAAGCTTGAAAAGATTCTATCAGAAGCTTGGAAAGCTTCTGTCGGAAGCATGGAAAGCTTCTACCAGAAGCTTAGAAAGCTTTGAAGACTTTTACCAGAGACTTGGAAAGCTTCTAACGAAAACTTGGAAAGCTTTGAATGCTTCTACCAGAGACTAGGGAAACTTCTAACGAAAGCTTTGAAAGCTTTTAACGGAAGCTTGGAAAGCTTATAACGGAAGCTTGGAAAGCTTATAACGGAAGCTTGGAAAGCTTATAACGGAAGCTTGGAAAGCTTCTACCAGAAGCTTGGAAAGCTTCTCCCAGGAGCTTGGAAAGCTTCTCCCAGGAGCTTGGAAAGCTTCTCCCAGGAGCTTGGAAAGCTTCTCCCAGGAGCTTGGAAAGCTTCTCCCAGGAGCTTGGAAAGCTTCTCCCAGGAGCTTGGAAAGCTTCTCCCAGAAGCTTGGTAAGCTTCTCCTAGAAGCTTGGAAAGTTTCTATCAAAAGCTTGGAAAGCTTCTATCAGAAGCTTGGAAAGCTGCTGTCGGAATCTTGGAAAGCTGCTGTCGGAATCTTAGAAAGCTTCTATCAGAAGCTTGGAAGCTCTATCAGCTTGGAAGCTTCTGTCGGAAGCATGGAGCTTCTACCAGAAGCTTGGCTCTGTCGGAAGCATGGAAGCTTCTACCTGAGCTCTGGAAGCTTTCTACCAGAAGCTTGGTGCTTCACCAGAGCTTGGAAGCTTCCCACCAGAAGGCTCAGGCTTCTGCAGAAGCAGGCTTCCACCAGAGCTTGGTTTCCCACCAGAGCCTGGAAGCTGCCACCAGAGCCTGGTGCTTCCACCAGAGCTTCCACCAGAAGCCTGGAATGCTTCTACCAGAGCTTGGAATGCTCACCAGAAGCAGGCTCTGGAAAGCTTCTACCAGAAGCTGGCTCCCACCAGAAAGCTTCCACCAGAAGCAGGCTTCCACCAGAGCTTAGGCTTCTGCAGAAGGCTTCTGCAAACAGCTTCTACCAGAGCTTAGGCTTCACCAGAGCTCAAGGCTTTCCCACCAGAGGCTTCAAGCTTCCACCAGAAGCTTCTGGAAGCTTCCACCAGAGCCTGGAATGCTCCACCAGAAGCAGGCTTCCCACCAGAGCCTGGTGCTTCCACCAGAGGCTTAGGCTCCCACCAGAAGCCTGGCTCCCACCAGCCTGGCTTCCACCAGAGCCTGGCTGCCCACCAGAAGCCTGCTCCCACCCAGCCTGGCTTCCCACCAGAGCCTGGCTTCCCACCAGAAGCTGCTCACCAGAGCTTCCCACCAGAAGCCTGCAGAAGCTTCTGCACCAGGCTTCTGCACCAGAGCAGGCTTCCCACCAGAGGTGCTTCCCACCAGAGCTCAAGCTCCCACCAGAGCCTGGCTTCCACCAGAGCCTGCTTCCACCAGAAGCAGGCTTCCAGAAGCAGGCTTCTGCAAGCCCAGGCTTCCCACCAGAAGCAAGCTTCTGCAAGCAGGCTTCTGCAGAAGCAGGCTTTCCCACCAGAGCAGGCTTCTGCAGAAGCTTGGAAGCTGCACCAGAGCTTAGGCTTCTGCAGAAGCTTCCAGGCTTCTTCCAGAAGCTTAGGCTTCCCAGAAGCTGGAAAGGTTCTCCCAGAAGCTTGGAAGCTTCTCCCAGAAGCTTGGAAAGATTCTATCAGAAGGCTTCTAGAAGCTTCTGCACCAGGCTTCTACCAGATGCTTGGAAAGCTTGTACCAGAAGCTTGGAAAGCTTGTACCAGAAGCTTGGAAAGCTTGTACCAGAAGCTTGGAAAGCTTGTACCAGAAGCTTGGAAAGCTTTCAACAGAAGCTTGGAAAGCTTGTACCAGAAGCTTGGAAAGCTTTCAACAGAGGCTTCGAAAGCTTCAATCAGAAGCTTGGAAAGCTTCTACCAGAAGCTTGGAGAGCTTCAACCAGAAGCTTGGAAAGCCTTAACTAGAAGCTTGGGAAGCCTCTACCAGAAGCTAGGAAGTTTTTACCAAAATCTTGGAAAGATCCTTCCAGAGAATTGGTAAGCTTCTACCAGAAGCTTGGAAAGCTTCTACCAGACGCTTGGAAAGCTTCTACCAGAAGCTTGGAAAGCTTTCACCAGAAGCTTCTGAAGCTTCTACCAGAAGCTTGGAAAGCTTCTACCAGAAGCTTGGAAAACTTTTACCAGAAGCTTGGAAAGCTTCTACCAGTAGCTTGGAAAGCTTCTACCAAAAGCTTGGAAAACTTCTCCCAGAAGCTTGGAAAGCTTTTACCAGGAGCATGGAAAACATCTACCAGAGGCTTGGAAAGCTTTTACTAGAAGCTTGGAAAGCTTCAACTAGAAGCTTGGAAAGCTTCAACCAGAAGCTTGAAGAGCTTCTACCGGAAGCTTGGCGAGCTTCTACCGGAAGCTTGGAAAGCTTCTACCAGAAGCTTGGAAAGCTTCTACCAGAAGCTTGGAAAGCTTCTACCAGAAGCTTGGAAAGCTTCTACCAGAAGCTTGGAAAGCTTCTACCAGAAGCTTGGAAAGCTTCTACCAGAAGCTTGGAAAGCTTCTACCAGAAGCTTGGAAAGCTTCTACCAGAAGCTTGGAAAGCTTTCACCAGAAGCTTCTCTCAGAAGTTTAGAAAGCTTCTACCAGAAGCTTGGAAAGCTTCTACCAGAAGCTTGGAAAGCTTCTACCAGAAGCTTGGAAAGCTTCTACCAGAAGCTTGGAAAGCTTCTACCAGGAGCTTGGAAAGCTTCTCCCAGAAGCTTGGTAAGCTTCTCCTAGAAGCTTGGAAAGTTTCTATCAAAAGCTTGGAGAGCTTTTATCAGAAGCTTGGAAAGCTGCTGTCGGAATCTTGGAAAGCTTCTATCAGAAGCTTGGAAAGGTTCTGTCGGAAGCATGGAAAGCTTCTACTCGAAGCTTGGAAAGCTTCTACCAGAGGCATGGAAAGCTTTTCCCATAAGCTTGGAAAGCTTCTACCAGAGGCTTGAAAAGCTTTTAGCTAAAGCTTGGAAAGCTTCTAGCCTGGAAAGTCTGGAAAGC
The DNA here is from genome assembly GCF_024139115.2 of Armigeres subalbatus. Classification (NCBI taxonomy): domain Eukaryota; kingdom Metazoa; phylum Arthropoda; class Insecta; order Diptera; family Culicidae; genus Armigeres; species Armigeres subalbatus. The sequence goes on along the minus strand of NC_085139.1, from coordinate 303,728,855 downwards.
TTTTACCAAAAGCTTTGAAAGATTCTTTCGGAGAATTTGTAAGCTTCTTCCAGAGGCTTGGAGAAATTCTATCAGAAGCTTGGAAAGCTTGTACCAGAAGCTTGGAAAGCTTTCAACAGAGGCTTCGAAAGCTTCAATCAGAAGCTTGGAAAGCTTCTACCAGAAGCTTGGAGAGCTTCAACCAGAAGCTTGGAAAGCCTTAACTAGAAGCTTGGGAAGCCTCTACCAGAAGCTAGGAAGTTTTTACCAAAATCTTGGAAAGATCCTTCCAGAGAATTGGTAAGCTTCTACCAGAAGCTTGGAAAGCTTCTACCAGACGCTTGGAAAGCTTCTACCAGAAGCTTGGAAAACTTGATAAGTTTGGAGAGCTTCTACCAGAAGCTTTGAAAGCCTCTACCAGAAGCTTGGAAAGAATCCAACCAGAAGGTTGGAACGCTTCTACCAAGAGCTTGGAAAGCTTCTACCAGAATCTTGTAAAGCTTCTACAGGAAGCTTGGAGAGCTTTTACCAGGAGCATGGAAAACATCTACCAGGAGCTTGCAAGCTTCCAGGAAAGCTTCTACCAGAAGCTTAGGAAGCTTCTACCAGAAGCTTGGAAAGCTTCTACCAGAAGCTTGGAAAGCTTCTACCAGAAGCTTAGAAAGCTTCTACCAGAAGCTTGGAAAGCTTCTACCAGAAGCTTGGAAAGCTTCTACCAGAAGCTTGGAAAGCTTCTACCAGAAGCTTGGAAAGCTTCTACCAGAAGCTTGGAAAGCTTCTACCAGAAGCTTGGAAAGCTTCTACCAGAAGCTTGGAAAGCTTCTACCAGAAGCTTGGAAAGCTTCTCTCAGATGTTTGGAAAGCTTTTCTCAGAAGCTTGGAAAGCTTCAATCAGAAGCTTGGAAAGCTGCTGTCGGAAGCTTGGAAAGCTTCTATCAGAAGCTCGGAAAGCTTCTGTCGGAAGCATGGAAAGCTTCTACCAGAAACTTGAAAAGCTTTTACCAGAGGCATGGAAAGCTTTTCCCATAAGCTTGGAAAGCTTCTACCAGAAACTTGAAAAGCTTTTACCTGAAGCTTGGAAAGCTTCTAGCCTGGAAAGTCTGGAAAGCTTTTACCAAAAGCTTTGAAAGATTCTTTCGGAGAATTTGTAAGCTTCTTCCAGAGGCTTGGAGAAATTCTATCAGAAGCTTGGAAAGCTTCTACCATAAGTTTGGCAAGCTTCTACCAGTTCGTAATTAACATCACCTTTTTACTCGACCACGCCGGTAAAAGTAGAATAGAGGAGAAGGATAAGCCAAGCAAATCCTGAGGAGGAGCATAACTCGTCTTGCGGAGCGGACAGGGTAACAATCGACCTCACCATCAAGTCTGGATCTTGGTAAAGATATCAATTTTCATTGCGAGAACTACATTAGCAGTGTAAGCAAAAAACTGTTCACTATGAAAAACATTGGCACCCGTTGATCGAGGAAGAATAGACGACGCAAAACATGTCACAGGAGAAATGCCAAAAAAATGCTCCGTTCGTTATGCTCCCATAGTATATGGATTGACAGATCAAGGCTATTTCAATAATTAAATGCAACAACTAGCAAATCTATAATTGGATTGAGAGCAAAGCATATGCATTCACATAAACAATGACTCGACAACATCCGCACTTTGATCCGCTTTGAACCGGTTCATCTGGCGATTGAAAACGTGCAAATACAAACAGAATCCTGTTCGATTAGACTGTTTGTTTACACAAACCCGAATCGGTTTTGGTGAATCGCAATCGACGGCTGCCAATTGCTTCCGCGTAATTCCGCAAAACAAAGAACTCGGTCCATTAGCTCGAAAGTCTTCCCTCTCAAGACTCGTTCCATTCACTACAAACTGATTGACATCATTGACTTCCGATGACGACGGAACCTTGAAGGCCCCCATTCATGAATCGATCTGGTCATTTTTTTTTGGATGGGAATTTCTCACCTAAGTGCATCCATCGTATAGAAGAGGATGTACATTCACTCAGCTCTAATACGGGATGACACCCGGATATCTAATTTATTCTAAAGAAGGACGGCAGAACGTTTTAGGCTGCATTACTCATAGCCGTTCAACAATGTTATTTCTTATTGATTTTGCACTTTACTAGTCAGCAAACAATTAAAGGCAAGAATCAAGAATGATTGAATTCACTTTGGAATCGTAACAAAACTATTCTAATTAAAATTACACAATTTCAAATTCGATATTTTTTTATTAGAATCAAATAAAAGTAAATATTATCCTAATAAATTGATGCCAATTAGAATTTGAATGAAAAAAAAAGTTAGCAGTTAGGTTAGCAACCGAATTTCAATACTTTCTTCTCAATTCATCAGAACGTTAACCTTAGCGAAGTAAGTCACTTCTTCGGTAACGTCGTTTGCAGTCAGGTGCCAATTGGATGACGAGAGAGGAATAAAAAAGAACGACAAACAAATTACCATTAAGATAGTTTTCAGTCCATAGTCGGAGAATGTGGGGACTTCCCGGTTGAAATGGGATTTCCCAAAGACGCGTGATCGGAATGGCTTCGCTTCAATATTGTAATACGTATGTATAAGGCAATCCATAAGACAGCTGCGATCAGCTGACGATTTTTGTTTACCTTGATTTTTTGACAGATTCTGACCGGACTGACAGAACAATTCAAAGGAAAGTGTTAAGCGCGGTTTACATCAGACGTGAGTTCCATTCAACTGCATACACACTTTGTTTTGATTTCGATTGTCAGTCCCATCGCTAAATGTCCTCATGGATAGCCAAATTGGTACTTTTGCCTTAATGAACAATTGGTATTTTTCCTTTCCAAAAAGGAAACGGAAAAGTCAAATCTCATATTGCTTCAAGGCAAAAACTATGAGAACCAACGCTGAATAGAATACTGACAGAATGTCAGAACAGTTGCAAATCATATTCCCATACGAGCTGTCATCCGGATTAATTGCTGTGATACAATCAGCCCTCAATGGGATTCGATTCATGAGACCATGTACCCATAAAGCCGTAGAAAACCTGTTCTAGAGTCGTAATTCATTCGCCAACCGAGCACGCCCGTTCCAGTAACCTTACACCCCCAAGGCACTAATCCATCGAGCGATTGTTTGTACATCTCATGAAAACGGCACCTACGCGGCGACGACACCTGCCGGCCGGCCGTAATTCTCATTCACCAGCGATCAGCGAGCGCCTCATATTCCATTCACATTAGAAAACCGGGCGCAGAGGACCGCCTCAGCTGGGACTACCGCTCGAGATGAAAGCGAAAGTGATTCGCCGTTATTGCGCGAATTTAGAAGACTGACTCGAACAATAAAGAAGTTCTCGAGTTTCTCGCAGCTGAATGACATAAAACCATACCACACTGAGGTAAAAAAAAAAAGATTCATTCATCTAGCGGTGATACAGCCTCGATGATATTTCGCCGACGCGACGTCATAAACCATGATGGAACGATACACCGTTCTCTACCATTTTTGTTCTGGACATTTAAAATGTTGCCAGCTGGACAAGTTCTACAAATAATTCTCTATTAGCTTTCAACAACCCCCAAACTTAGAACAAAACAGTTGAAGCCGCACTATTTTTTCAAGTTTTTTGCAACGTAAACCAATAGCTTTTTTTTCTCTAAATAGCACCAAGTGAATTAAAAAGTGTTTTTGCCCTGGCCTGAAATAGCGTTTTTTTGTAATCTGTTTAAAATTACTCTCTTGATTTGCATATTCATCTCACACTTTGTTCCGGATTTGGGCTTTCCCAGCCAATATGACCACAGAAATCCAACTTCAATCTTTGTGTTTGCCGCTACGTGTACCGAGATTCAAATTCAACAAACAGCATCCGCGTTTTTGTTTGAGCCGTAATCATAAAATTGATCAACGCGCGCGCGGGCGCCGTTCCACAATCAAGCGATGCAATCTCCATTAAATAAGTCCATTGAAATGGAATCCGGCCTTTGTTCTGATGACGCGCTGTTCTGCTTCTTCCATTCTGAAGTAGGTTCTTAGGTGATTGCCAATTTCGCGGTTCCTAATTCGCTTGCCGGGCAATTTCCTCCACCACCGGCTATGGTTAAGGCGGCGGTGACCTTCGTCACCGGCTCGGAGGAAACAACCGGCACTCTGCCATCCGATTATTCGGTTGCGGATTCAGTCTTAGAGCGAGAAGCAATCGTCTATTTATAATGAGATGGGACCTTCGTTAGCAGTCACCCATCTGCTCAGAACTGCAATTCCGACACATTGTCGACCGGCGGCACGTGACTTGGGTACAAGACCCTCAATTTATTTTTGGACCACTCGGAGCTGGACCCCTGCCGCTACGGTTAGCGATTCTGTAGTTCTGTTCAGAAAGCCTCAATTAATTGCAAAGTGAATGCTCCCACCTTCGTCGCGTTGCGATCGCACCGGTATGCAACTCTTCGGCTCTGTGCCATATGGGTCGAAATACAGCGCAGTGCACAGTGCAAGGTTAATGCAGCTGAGCCATCTGCTCCAATCCAATCTAATTGACTGAGTTGTTGGTTGTTGGTTGCTGCCGTAATTATTGTGGGTTACATACGCTCGTTCACATACCATCCTCGGAGTTTTTGCGCGAAATTGCGCAAAAATAACAGTTGTAGTTGGTTCTTACCGAAGTTGGGGCGCTTTTTGTTTTTACTTTCTGCGCTCGAATAACAGAATAACTAGTGGAATTAAATGGACAGTACTTAATTCGTCTTAGACGGTTTAATACATTCCACTAAAAGAGCTTAATATATTTTTCTGAACAGAATTGATCAACTCATTGAAAAAATGATAAAGTGTAGGTGGGAGATTCTTCAAGAAACCCGTGCAGTCAGGGAGTTGCGTTTTTGCTCATCTTTGTATGCTGTACAGTGGTTTCATTTATTACAAGAAGGCAGAAAGAGCCAAATTTGTGTAATATCGTATGTAGACTATTGGTGGAACCAGCAGTCAAATATTTCTCTCGCAGATACAATATTATAAAAAACAGAAATCGCGAACTTCTATGAAACATACCTACAAGTGAAATTCTCGAGAAAGGATCGGCGAAACTCATTCACCAGAAAGCCACTTGGCCAAATACAACGCATCTGAGTTCCATTCGGACATTTGACCAAATCGGTTATTAGGCCAAAATCCGATTTGGTCTACATACGGCCGAATAGGTAATTTGGCCGAAAAAATCGTTTGGCCGTAATGGACGTTTGGTAAAAGGGTCATTTGACCGAACGGTCATATGACCGGAAATCCCGTTTGGCAGAAAGGACCATATTAGGAAAACTGGCATTTGGCCAAACGGGCATACGGTCGAAAATGACGTTTGGCCAAACAATACATATTAGGGTGCCAACTAGGGTGGTCGGTATTGGTCATTTTTGACAAATACCGGTATTCGGTATTTGGTGGAGTCAATACCGGTAATGCCGGGGAAATACCGGTTTTTGTGAAAATTTCAGATATTAAATGAAAAACTTTTTATTTGGACTTTTGGATGAAAAACAATATTTGTTGAAAAACTTCGAATGTTAAAATCATTGTTTGTTGAGCTGAGAAAAGCGAAACTTAAGTAATTAATTGGTTTAGTAACTAACATACTGAGTGACTCATCTCCCAATCCGCATTGGGTAAAGAGAAAACTTTTCGAGATCGAAAAATTCTCCACTGGTCCATTGGGTGTTATGTGTCATGTCTGTTGTATCATGCTAGGTGTTAAGTATTCAGTCTGTACAACCTCTGGTCGAAGACGGTGTCCCTGTCTTTAATTGTTGCCAACTACTGAGAATCCCTTTTTTGGTTCAACCGAAGTTGGACGAATGGTTCGAAAGCCGTCAAAAATCATTGTGAAGTACTTTCCTTTAATCCTTTCAGAGGCATTTTCTTCGTACCGATCCTCAGGATTGGTCATTGTCTCAGTTTCAACGATCATATCAGGAATGATTAGACGCTTCAATATATTGTCCGCTTTCTTAATCAAAGTAGCTTTAGATGTCATGAAGAAAATCGTTTCTGATCATTTGCTTTACGGCAGAATTATTCAAAAAAGCAAAAAGATTGTGCAGAACTCACGGCAGAGTAGTTCCACGGCAGCTCGAACAGGTTCGAGGGCTTAAATTATTTCCCCAACCGCCAAAAAATTATCACCGAAGTTTAATTCGGGTTAAAGCTTCAACTCATAGATCCGTTTGAGCATAGATAACATACTATTTCAGCGTGCTTTTCGGTCAGCCACTTATTCAAATTATTTTCCGAATTCAGAACGGACATGCAGCAAATCGTGTTTTACGTTTTTCTGAGAAACTCTATTATGGCTTAGCGATGAACTCTCGTAATAGGAAAAATAACTAAAATAAGATTTAAAAAAACTGCTATGGCACGTACCTTTTTCACAATTTCAATTGTTACGAGAGAATTCTTGACGATGTCAACAATGTTCATTGAAGAAAAAAAGTCATTGGCAGTTTGACAGATGGCTAAGAGAATGAAGCAACATGTATGATTAATGTCGATGATGATCGATTTTTGCTGTAGGTAAATTTCGTCGATGATGCTTACTTAGGAAAGGTTCATCCATGCGCACATTCAATTGTTGTATATTTTTGCACGATGAGTCTTTACTGCTTGTAATCTTATATCTCTCCCATCTATGCTGGATTTCCTATTTATATGGGACAGATATGCGATTACATGTAGTTTAGCTGATATATGTAGGTGGAAACTATTCGAGATTTTTGATTCTGACAGCAAAATTTGAAATACCGAAAATACCGGTATTTTCCGTCTCTAAAACCGGTATTTTCGGTATAAAAAATTGGCCGGTACTACCGGTTAGACCACCCTAGTGCTAATGGAATGTATGGAAAAACTTTTTTCATCGAATTTCAAAAAACGACATTGCTCACAAGATTCATTACCACAAAAATATGACCCCATGCAAATTTTGAGCTCAATCGGACATGATCTAGGGGTGACTAAATTTCATCAAAGTTTTGAAATTTTTACCCATGAAAATTTTCCCAAGAGATTTAATCAGATCAGATTTAAGTCATTTGGCATCAAAAACAAAAATTCGATTTTCAACTCTTCCTTTGGTCCCCCTTTGGGAAAATTTTCACAAATTTGTAGGTGGTACAAGCCAAGACTATTGTACGAGAGTAGCATCACTTTCATCCGTTACCACAGGTAATTATTTGGGACTAATCACTACCCCTTAGATGGAAGCAATGCACTCTCCAATAGTCGAGATCTGTCCTGGCCACGTCCTTGCGAATGCTGAGGAAGGGGAAGGATGGTTAGTTGGACATCTACTTAAGAAAGATGCAGAGAACTCTACGACCTCTCATAGGTGCCACGGGATTGCGTGAAAGGTTATAACAGTAGGAATTGTTTTGGTAGAACGTGAAACACATAAAGAACTAAGATAGAAATACAAAGTAGGAAATGGACAAGCCTAAAATTGAACCCACGACCTCCTGCTTATAAGGAAGAAGCGGTAGCCCCTAGACCACCGAGCTCGTCCCCCCTTGGGAAAATTTTCATGGGTAAAAATTTCAAAACTTTGATGAATTTGAGGCACCCCTAAATCATGTCCGATTGCGCTCAAATTTTGCATGGGGTCATATTTTGGGGTAATGAGACTTGTGAGCAATATCGTTTTTTGAAATTCGAAAATGTCATTTTCATTGGCACTGTTGAGATGAGTTGGTAGGTTCAGTGAAACTAGCAACACTGTCATGCTGAGGGAATCAGATTGGATTGTAGTTGCGGCCGGTCCTGGGCGAAGGAAAAACGCCATTGGGTCATCCGGACCTGCCGAAGACGAAAAAGTTCGTAAATTGCGAAGAGAAAAAGTGTGCAGAATACGACGATGGTAGCAGCTCGAGCGAAGAAGAGGATTCTGATGAGTCCGATTCGGAACAAGTTAGTTCGTCGCAAGAGGAGGAGAATTCCGGAATACATCCAGGGAAAAGTGATAGAAGACCAAGTAAAGCTCAACTATCTGCTCGGCAGTTCCTACCCAAAAGGCACCCTATTACTCGAAAGCTGTTGGAACATTACCACCAGCAAGCGGCTCACGCAAATGCGGAGACCGTCGTCAACAATGTGAGGCAACGTTTCCGAATTCCGAATCTACGAGCGGAGATCAAAGCGGTGGCGAAGTCGTGTGTATGGTGCAAGGCAAAGAAATGTGCTCCAAAAATTCCAAAAATGGCTCCACTTCCATTGGCTCGCATTACCCCCGGTTGGATGCCGTTCAGTTTCACTGGCGTGGATTATTGCGGCCCAATCACTGTTACGATTGGACGCAGATCGGTAAAGCGTTGGAACTGTTAATTCACGTGACTGGCAACAAGGGCCATTCATTTAGAAGTAGCGCACAGTTTGACAACGCAGGCATGTTTGATGGCTATTAGACGTTTCAAGTGTCGCAGAGGTAAGCCAGTCGAATTCTTTTCCGACAATGGCACCAATTTTCAAGGAGCGAGCAAGGAGATTATTCGCACGATAGGTAAAGAATGCGAAGATGGAATGATAGATGCTCGGACACGGTGGAATTTTTTATCCACCTCGTGCACCTCATATGGGAGGAATTTGGAGCGGCTGGTGCGGTCGGCGAAGCGCTGCCTTACCGTGCTAAATGATGGAAGGAGGTTGACCGATGAAGTGCTGTTGACAACGTTGGCAGAGGCGGAAGATCTCATAAACTCTCGTCCGTTAACTTACACGGGTTTGGGACCAGAGACAAGCGAAGCACTGACACCCAACCACTTTGTGAAAGGCGTGGAGTTGGCATTTGATGAAATTTCACCAACAACCGATGCGGAAGCCTTGCGAGGTCTTTACAAACAGTCACAGGCGCTCGCAGATCTTTTATGGAAGCGGTGGCTCGCGGAATACATTCCTTCAATCAATCGAAGATCAAAGTGGTTTGCAGAAACTCAACCAATTAGCGTTGGCGATCTGGTGTATGTAGCAGATGACGGAGTGAGAAAAAATTGGACACGAGGCGTAGTGGTCGAAGTTTATCCAGGAGCTGATGGGAGAGTACAACAAATCTTCTGCATCTCCGTGAGTTCCAAGGGAGAGGTACAGTTGGTTAGATACGAAGGTAGTCCAAAGGAAGTCGTCTTGGTAAGTGACTAAATAATTATACCGTACGAAATAATTTACTGATCAGCATAAAGCAGAACCAAATATTTCGGTGGTTCGCGCGGTCGTTCTGCTTCCATTATAGAACACGAGCAAACACGTACTCGACGTTTGGTCGAACAGGGCGTTTCACCGAAAATGTCGTTTGGCCGGACAATAGTAAATGTGAAAAGTGTGAAGCGGTTAATGACAACTGAAAAGTGAGAAGTGAAAAGTAAGAAATGAGAAGTGTGGAGTGAGAAATAAGCGATGAGGAGTGAAAAGTGAGAAGAGCAAAGTGAGACGTCTCACTTTTCACTTCATATTACTTATTTCTTACTTCTCACCTCTCAGTTGTCATTACCCACTTCACGAGACGTCAAATTTCTCACTTCTCGTTTCATATTTCACATGTCTCACTTTACGCAGTGAGAAGTAAGATATGAGGAGCGAAAAGTGAGACAAGTTTTTTCGGACAAATGACCTGTTTTGGTGCTCGATATACATTCGCCCGAGAAGACCATATGGTCGAGAAGGCCATTTGCCCGAATGGACCAGAATCAAATTTGTAGGAATTATTTCCCATTCAAGTTGAGTTAAGTCTCAAGTTGGTTGTCATATTTAAAAATTATCACATGGAATTTCGAATCAAACTCTCCAAATTTGAAAAGAATTTCACCGTATTTAAAAAAATCCGGGTTTCGAAAGGAATCCTCAAAATTTAAAAAAAAAATGCTCTGAACATCAAAATAAAATTCTCCGAATATCGGATAAAAAATTAGAACTAAGAATGAAATTCTCCGAATTTCAAAATAAATTCTCCAAACTTCGAGAGAAATTTTAATATCTACGAGTTTTGATGGCAAGTCTATAAAAAAAATCTCTTAATTTCGCAAGTTTTTTTTTCGGATTTTTAAAGAAAAATTCACTGAATTCGAGCAAAACTCTCCGAAGTTCGGAAGAACAAAACAAACTTAACAGAAAAAATTTCGGAGTTTTGAAAACAAAAACAAATTTCCCGCACTTTGAAATAGATTCTCCAAATTTCAATAGAGGTTCTCTGGATTTCAGAGGAAGATTGATTTATTTATCTTTATTTGAGAGATTTTCAGCCCTGGCTCATCTCTAAACAAACATTGCTTCGAATTGAAAGAAATTTTGCAAAGATCGAAACAAATGCTTCGAATTTAAAATTTGAACATTAAAAAAAATACAAATAAAAATCTCCAAATTTCGTGAGAAAAGATCAAAATTTCAAAAGAAATTCTTCAAATCTTGAAACAAATTCATCGAATCGTATGTTTAAACAAATTCTTCAAGACGGGCGTTGGTAGAAATTCTCCGAATTTTGAAAAAAAAAATTTGAATAGCTAAACCAATTATACGAATTTTGCAAGAAACTCTCCGAACTTCGTAAAAAAATCTCTGAATTTCTAAAAAAAAATATCCACAGTCTAAAAGAATTCTTTGAATTTTGAAGAATTGTTTAAAGAAATTCTCCGAATTTCATACCAAATTTTCCGAATTACGAAGAAAACTCTGAATATCGAAAGAATTTCTCCATTTCAACATTGAAAGAAATTCGCCGAATTTTGAAAGAAATTCTCCGAAGTTCAGAAGAAATTCTCCAAATTTCGAGTGAAATTCTATTAATTTAGAAAGAAATTCTCCTAATTTCGAAAGAATTTCTCCTAATTTGTAAGAAAAAATCTCTAAATTTCGGAAGAAATTATTCGAAATTCTTGAAGTTTTGGAAGAAATTCTTGTAATTTTGCAATAAATTCTACGAATTTGGGAAGAAATTCTCCGAATTTCGAAAGAGATTCTCCAAATTTTGGAAAAAAAATGTCAAAATTTTGGAAGAAATTCTCCAAGTTTCGAAAGAAATTCTCCGAATTTCGGAAAAAAAACTTACAAATATTATAAGCAGTTCTAAAAATTTTGAAAGAAATTCTTCAAATTATAAAAGAAAGAAATCGAAAGAAATTCTCCAAATTTTGAAAGAAATTCTCCGAATTTTGGAAGAAATTCTCCAAATTTCGAAAGAATATTCTCCGAATTCCAAACGAATTTCCGAATTTCGAAAAAAAAATCTCGAAATTTTGCAAGAAATTCTCCAAATATTGATAAGAAATTCTCCGATTTCCGAAAGAAATTCTCAGATTTTCGAAAGAAATTCTCTGAATTTCGAAAGAAATTTTCTGAATTTCAAAAAAAATTCTCCGAAATTCGAAAGAAATTCTCCGAATTTCGAAAGAAATTCTCCGATGTTCGAAGGAAATTCACCGAATTTCGAAATAAAATTCTTCGAATTTCGAAAGAAATCCTCCGAATTTCGAAAAAACTTCTCCGAATTTCGAAAGAAATTCTCCGAATTTCGAAAGAGATTCTCCGAATTTTGGAAGAGATTCTCCGAATTTCGAAAGAAATTCTTCGAATTTCGAAAGAAATTCTCCGAATTTCGAAAGAAATTCTCCGAATTTCGAAAGAAATTCTCCGAATTTCGAAAGAAATTCTCCAAATTTTGAAAGAAATTCTCCGAATTTCGAAAGCAATTCTCCAAATTTCGAAAGAAATTCTCCGAATTTCGAAAGCTAATTCTCCGAATTTCGAAAGCTAATTCTCCGAATTCTCCGAATATCGAAAGAAATTCTCCGAATTTTGAAAGAAATTCTCCGAATTTTGAAAGAAATTCTCCGAATTTTGAAAGAAATTCTCCGAATTTTGAAAGAAATTCTCCGAATTTTGAAAGAAATTCTCCGAATTTTGAAAGAAATTCTCCGAATTTTGAAAGAAATTCTCCGAATTTTGAAAGAAATTCTCCGAATTTTGAAAGAAATTCTCCGAATTTCGAAAGAAATTCTCCAAATTTCGAAAGAAATTCTCCGAATTTCGAAAGAAATTCTCCGAATTTCGAAAGAAATTCTCCGAATTTCGAAAGAAATTCTCCGAATTTCGAAAGAAATTCTCCGAATTTCGAAAGAAATTCTCCGAATTTCGAAAGAAATTCTCCGAATTTCGAAAGAAATTCTCCGAATTTCGAAAGAAATTCTCCCAATTTTGAAAGAAATTCTCCCAATTTCGAAAGAAATTCTCCCAATTTCGAAAGAAATTCTCCCAATTTCGAAAGAAATTCTCCCAATTTCGAAAGAAATTCTCCCAATTTCGAAAGCTAATTCTTCTAGTTCTCTCCTTCGAAAGAAAATCTCCTAATTTAGAAAGAAATTCTCTGAATTTCGGAAGAAATTCTCCCAATTTCGAAAGAAATTCTCCCAATTTCGAAAGAAATTCTCCCAATTTCAAAAGAAATTCTCCCAATTTCGAAAGCTAATTCTCCTAGTTCTCTCCTTCGAAAAAATTCTCCGAATTTAGAAAGAAATACTCCGAATTTCGAAATAAATTCTCCGAATTTCGGAAGAAATTTTCCAAATTGAGAATGAAAGAAATTCTCTGAATTTCGAAAGCTAATTCTCCGTATTTCGAAAGAAGTTCTCCAAATTTCGGAAGATATTCTCCAAATTTTGGAAGAAATTCTACGAATTTTGGAAGAAATTCTACGAATTTTGAAAGAAATTCTCCGAATTACAAAAGAAATTCTCCGAATTCCAAAAGAAATTCTCCGAATTTCGGAAAAAAATCTCCGAATTTTAGAAAAAAAATCTCCAAATTTCGAAAGCTAATTCTCCATATTTCGAAAGAAGTTCTCCAAATTTCAGAAAAATATTCTCTAAATTTTGGAAGAAATTCTCTAAATTTTGGAAGAAATTCTCAAGATGTCGAAAGAAATTCTCCAAATTTCGAAAGAAATTCTCCAAATTTCGAAAGAAATTCTTCGAATTTCGGAAGAAATTCTCCAAATTTTGAAAGAAATACTCCGAATTTCGAAATAAATTCTCCGAATTTTGAAAGCAATTCTTCAAATTTCGAAAGAAATTCTCCAAATTGTGAAAGAAAGAAATTCTCCGAATTTCGAAAGCTGATTCTCCATATTTCGAAAGAAGTTCTCCGAATTTCAACATTTCAATTTCTCCTCATTTCGACGAAAATACTCTGAATTTCGGAAGAAATTCTCCAAATTTCAAAGAGATTTTTTTTCGGAGGGTTCCGAATTTCGAAAGAAATTCTTAGAATTTTGAAAGAAATTCTCCGAATTCGGAAGAAAATTCTTCAAATTTCAGTCCGTAAGTAGGCCCTCCCAAAGCGTCCGTGCGCCGCTCAAAGCACACAAGCCCAGCAGGAGTGCCAACCGGCACATCAGGATTAATTCCAGTGATATCCTGATTATGGTATACCGGTCACGGCAACCGACATTGGACATTCCCGGCTTATGGATAGGATAAGGCGTATATGGGCTGAAAGTCGAGCTATTCTGTTTATTGAGTGACAGTGAGTGACAGTGACATCTTTTTGAAATGGCAGGCAAGCTAATGGTTCGACTGCCTCCGTCCCGGTAATCAACCTCGCAGGCCTCCGGTAACGCTCAATACCTGTCACCTATACCGGTGGGTAGTAGGTTCAGATGCACCATTCCTGATTTACGCCGATCCGGCACCCATGGGATCACAAAAGACGACTATCTACAACAGGTAGAGATAACGGCCCGGAGGGGGACCCTTTTAACATGGAAACGAATACCGTCGTGCGGGGCTTCTTTAGACTCCGGGGGCTACTTTGGATTTTTGATTATTTTTTTTTAATTAAACGGAAAAATACCAAATTTGAAACAGAAAGTTGCCATCCAACTATCAACAAGACACCCGATTGGTGATAATGGCAGCTTTATGGTAATTTTCGTTGTAATTCTTGTTTTAAAATGTCCAAAGTAGCCCCTGATTTGTCAAACGAAGCCCCGCACGACGGTACAAAAAAACAACGAAGGAGCAGGCGAAGCGAATGTTTTCGCAAAAATTGGTAAGTAAGATCGCTGTCTTCAGTGATGCCTAAGGCAGCAGTAGCAAGTACCAGCAGCTTGGCCAAGACTTCTGAGAACCAGGCAGGCCAACAGGAGCTAGCATCCGAGAATAGGGTGTCCACACCAAAATCGGCAGTTCAGGAGGAGCTACAACTTGGGAGGTCCAACCTGATGGAGGCGCGATGGAGATGGTCAACGAGCTTTATGACTTCGTGAAGGACGAACACATTGTCCACACTAAGATAAAGGTTCTAGTGACGAGCATCAAATCCGCCGTTAAAGCTGCCGAGCACGAACAGAACGCGCTCAAAAGAAGAGCTGAAGCAGCTGAAAAAACGCTCAGAGAGGGAGCGGAGCATACAGCAGACACACAGCAGAAACCAATGAGCATCCAAAATACTCGCACGGGACTCCCAGAAGAGAAGTCTCAAAGAAGCAGCGGAATGTGCACGATTGTGCTAGCGTACTAAAGGATGGCGTCAAGAACGGTGATTAGCAAACCGTGGCAAGCCAGCGATAGAAGAGGAAGAAGCAGAAAGTGTCTGTGGAAAAGAAGAAGGAACAGAAGAATAAATAAAAACGTCGATCTCCTCAGGAGAGGGTCAAGGGCGACGCCCTGATCATCGAAGAGAGCGATAGGACGACGTATGCAGCAATCCTCAGGAAAGTGAGAGAAAACTCGGAGCTCAAGGACTTGGGAGAGAGAGAAGTGAGGACTAGGCGTACCCAGAAGGGGGAGTTGCTGTTCGAACTGAAGAAAGATCCTACAATCAAAAACTCGGCCTTCCGGGAGCTCGTTGCCAATTTCTTGGGCAGTGAAGCAAACGTAAGAGCTCTGACACAGGAGGCAGTAGACGAGTGCAGAGACCTCGACGAGATTACGTCGGAAGACGAACTGAGGGAGGCTCTAGTCTCGCAATGTATGCTGAGTGAGGTGCAGATGACGATCCGGCTGAGGAAAGCGTACGATGGTACACAAGTAGCAGCGATACGATTACCAGCAGTTGCTGCCAACAAAATGGTGGAATTGGGCAAGGTGAAAGTCAGATGGTCGGTGTGCCCGTTGAGACTCACTCCGCGGGTCACCAAAAAGATGAAGCGATGCTTTAAATGCATGGCGTTTGGACACCAGACGCGAAACTGCAAAGGTCCGGACAGGTCCGGTCTATGTAGAAAATTTGGCGAAGAAGGACACGTTGCTAGGGACTGTACGAAAGCAACCGAGATGCCTGCTCTGCAAACCGGAGGATGGAAATGACCATACGACGGGTGGCTTCCAATGCCCTGCATACAAGAAGGCGATGGCGGGCCGGAATTAATGGAGATCATCCAGTTGAATCTAAATCATTGCGACACCGCACAGCAACTGTTGTGGCAGTCGACAACAGAAGTAATCTGCGACGTGGCAATTATTGCGGAGCCTTATAGAATCCCTTCAAATAACGGCAACTGGGTGGCGGATTCATCGGGGATTGCGGATATCCTAGTGATGGGCAAATTACCTATTCAAGAAGTGGTAGACATCTCTAGTGAAGGTTTTGTTGTCGCCAAAAACAACGGGATCTACGTGTGTAGCTGCTACGCTCCCCCAAGGTGGACCTTAGAGTAGTATAACCGGATGCTGGATGCACTCATGGAGAAGCTGATCGGCCTTAAGCCCGTAATCATCGGAGATGAATTCAATGCTTGGGCAGTGGATTGGGGAAGCAGGCTGACCAACGCCAGAGGTTACGGTTTGCTGGAGGCGCTGGAAGTCAGACTGGGCAACGAAGGTACCGTTAGTACATTTCGCAGAGACAGCAGACGTGACGTTTTGCAGCCCGTCGCTGGTGAGAAATATGAGCTGGAAAGTTTGTGAGGAATACACTCAAAGCGACCACCAAGCGATCCGGTATAGTGTTGGAACACGGCTACCGACGACTCGGAGAGGGATAAGGACTACCGGGCGAAGATGGAAGACGAAGGACTTTGACAAGGAGCTTTTCATCGAAGCTCATCGAGTTGACAGCAGCGCAACAAATCTGGAAGCAGATGAACTGACGGAAACGTTAGCGAGGGCTTGCGATGCGTCGATGCCAAGGAAACTGGAGCCATTGGTCAACCGAAGCCCAAATTACTGGTGGAACGAATCTCTTGCCAAGCTTCGTGCTGCCTGTCTCAGAGTCAGGAGACGTTTTCAGAGGGCAAGGTCTCAAACGGCAAGAGAAGAGCTTAAGATAGTTTTCCGGGAAGCTAGAGCGGCTTTCAAACGGGAGATCAAAGTCCAACTGCTTCAAGCAGTTGTGCCAAGAAGCTGACGCTGATCCTTGGGGCAATGCTTATCGTATGGCCATAACGAAAATCAAGGGTCCAGCGACGCCAGCGGAGATGTGTCCGGACAAGCTGAAGATCATCGTGGACGGTCTTTTCCCGCCACATGATTCTACGATGTGGCCGCCTACACCGTACGAAGATAAAGACCGAGGTACCATTGCAGGTATGCAAGTCTCCAACGACGAGCTGTCATTAGTGGCGAAAAGTCTGAAGATGAAGAAAGCTCCGGGTCCGGATGGAATTCCAAACGTGGCTCTAAAAACTGCGATACTGGCGTTACCAGATTTGTTCAGGCTGGTGCTGCAGAAATGCCTAGCAGATGGCTACTTTCCGAATAAGTGAAAGATTCAGAAACTGGTGTTGCTGCCGAAACCAGGAAAACCGTTGGGGTGTCTAGCATCGTATAGGCCCATATGCCTGCTGGATACACTGGGGAAGCTTCTGGAAAGGATTATCCTTAATAGGCTGACGCAGTTCACGGAGGGCGAGATCGGCTTGTCGGAGAAGCAGTTTGGATTCCGAAAAGGCAGATCGACGGCAGATGCAATTAAGCGGGTCGTTGAAGTTGCAGAGAAAGCATCCAAGAAAAAGTGGTGCGGCAATCGGTTCTGCGACGTAGTAACGATTGACGTCAAAAAGGCATTTGACAGTGCCAGCTGGGAGGCCATCGCCGTAGCGCTGCATAGAATGCAGGTTCCTAGCTATTTGTGTAGAATCCTTAAGTGCTACTTCGAAAACCGGATTCTGGTCTACGATACGAATTCGGGGCAGAAGTCGATTAGGGTTACGGCGGGTGTTCCGCAAAACTCCATACTTGGCCCAATGCTGTGGAATGTTATGTACAACGGAGTTCTAAAGCTGAAGATGCCCAAAGGCGTAAAGATCTTCGGATTCGCGGATGATGTCGTTCTAACGATAACCATCTAGGAGTCGACTATTCCTGCGAGAAGGCGGCTAAGATGGTCACTGCGCTTGCAAGGATCATGCCGAACATCGACGGACCGAAAGGCAGCAGTAGGCGTCTTCTGGCGACCGCTTCATCCTCAATACTTAGGTACGGCGTTCCAACCTGGGGAGCTGTGCTCAAGACGAAACGTAATCGCAGGAAGTTGAATAACGTGTTTCGTCTAATGGCCATTCGAGTGGCGAGTGCGTACCGAACCATTTTGTCAGATGATGGGATGATTGAAATCTGCATAACCTTAGTAGATCGAGTACCAGAAATGTGAGGGAGACGGTGTGTATCAACGTGTAGAGGAGACTCCAGAGCACCTGTTATTCGATTGTCTGAGGTCAGGAGGATTCGGGGCCGGGGAAGTCAGGAGAATTCGAGTGAGGGATCGAGACAACGTAGCAGTGGATCTCAGCAAGCCAGTCAGCGAACTAGCCTTAGCTAGGGGCCGGAATTTTAGAAGAAGTGAATCAGCCTAGAAAAAATCCTACAATTTTGAAGGATTTTTTCCAATTTTTCGCGGGTTTCGAAAGAAATTCTTTGATTTTCGGAAGAAATTCTTTAAACATTGAAAGAATTACTTCGAATTTCGAAACAAATTTGATTTAGAAAAAAAATCTCCGAAGATTGAAAAAAATCGACTTTCGGCCGAAGAAATTCTTGGAATTTTGTCGAAAAATTATTAGTTTCTTGGATAGCCAATTCTTCAAATGTTGATAAGAGCTCCTCGAAGTTTCATGTGAAATTTTCCAAATTTCTTGAATTTTTTTACAAAACACTCTACAACCTTTTTATTATTTTCAGAATTTTATAAAAGATCGTCAAGCGACTAGCAAACCACTTAAAAAGGGTAAAAAGACAATGCCATACCGACCATTACACCACCGTAAATGCCATCAAGAATCATCAGCATAAAAAGCTGACAACAATTCTCAATAACTGTAAATAAGTGGGAGCACACCTCGATTGATCTCGCGTAGCCTCGAGGCTACCGACAACGCTTCGGCCCGGCTCTTCCTTCTCACCACGCTGCATAAGTACCATCTCGCCATTATTATCCGCGTGTCGCATCTTCTCGTGATCGTGTGAGCCTTGCTCGCCCCAAGCCGGACGAAGAAGCGCTCGCGCGTGATGCATCTACGGGTACCCATAATTGCGAGACGACGCGTGACACGTTCTCGACTCAACAATTCTCTCGAGTGGTTTCCTATCCGGGGCTTGTGGGAAAGACCTTGAACGAACACGACTGATGAGGGCGCAAATCCAAGAGGCTTATAGGTCTCAAAGTAAACAAATTATTAACACTTATTGAAACAAAGATTAAAAAGAAGTACTGCAATTCGTTCTAAATCCACTAAAGTATTATTAGTTCGTGGTGTTAAGTGACCAAGGTTCGAAACCATCTTGATAAGATGCAATTAAGTAAGCCTTTAATGCCTTTTACCGACCGCCGCGACCGGTCAATCACTGAGCCCGCGAAATCATTTCGCAAAAGCTCCGAACCGAAGCCATTCAACGATCTGCACGTCTGGCATTGTTTTACAATTTGCCAAAACATGTGTTAAACGTACTGCTGAGGAGTGTGGTGCAATGTTTACGTGAGCCGACGATTGTAAAATGCGAAATAAAAAAAATCGGTACACCGTTATCCTCGCTTCGTTACGACCAACCATCATCGCTTGAAACAGGTTTTTAGGACTCCTCAATCCCAATCGGTGGTGGCCTACCACCGATCGCAACCATTTCAGTCCAGCAAGATGAATTACCGCCAACACGAAAGGGTAATTACTCCCGCAGTGCAGATGAATTATGACCGAACTGTTGATTGAATTAAACGCACATGTTCGAGATATCCAAAGGGCTCGACTCGCCGACATTTTGGAAAGCGGACTTATCCGCACGGGTATTGATCCCGAAATCGATTCGCATTTCGGCTGCACCTCCGACTTACCTGACTGAGGATGTGTGTGACTTCGTCGTGTTTAAGGCGGGCCAACAGCATCGATGCAACGGCTAGAACGTAATCGCCAGCTTGCGTCACCTGCAAGGGAAAAAGAAAAAAACAGCGGGTGTTTAAAAAGGGGCGATGTAACATTCCATTCCGAAGTGCGTAACTCTAAGGTTGTGTGCATTGCTGTGCATAATGACGATAAGGTTCCATATCGTCCATAACTAGTTAGTCGAGGCGATCGTTTCACCAACCAAATTCTATTTCTGCCCTCTAATTGAAACATCAACAGTTCCCTTTTCCGATCATATGATTCCGTCGTTCAATTTTCGAAGTGTCCGAAATAGACGACGCCACTAATTTGATGACCGTTTAGATGCGCATTACCGCATTGGCATTGCGGCTGCAACCTAACAGAAAAAAAAACTGCGTTGTTAGAGCCGACAGACGGCAGCGCCGTCGCCGTCTTTTTTATGCCAAACAATGCATGCAATACACTCCCTGGATCCTAAATGGTCACTCCGAAGAAAGTGCAATTTTACGACCCATTCATTAACTACTGGCATGATTACCAACCAACTGACCGACCACAACCACCTTCACCATCAGCACCACCGCCTTCATCGCATCGATTTCTGGTCTGTTCCGGTGCGAGGTTTGGATGACTGCGTGAAAGGGTCGAAACAGACGCTCGAGTGTGACTTAACTGAGAGTGCGACTTTTTGGGGGAAATTCCAAGCAGATTAAAAACGGGTCAAGGGCAGCCGGCTTAAGATTATCAAAATAAACAACAACAGGTTCGGAAGAGAATGGCGATTCAAAAAGAGTTGAAGCACTCTACCACTGCTGGCAAGAACAATCAGTTGAGTTGACTGTGGATATATTGGATTTATGAATGCACTTGTTCAGCAGTAGCTGATTTGGAAATATAAATGAAAGATATTATTAAGTATGGGAATGAATTATTGGCAGCGGCTGATTTTCTTCCCGCCGCTTCCACATCCAGGCGCTACCGCATATGCGCAAATAGCCAGCATGAGTTAACCGCCAGAAATGTGTATGGCGAAAAACATCTAACGTGGGTTTTCTCAAAATTAGGAACTTTTCATGAAAAATTATTTGGTACCGATTATGAAGGATGGTGTCCGCTACTACGCCTACCAAATATTTTTTTGATTAAGGTGCTTTATTTTGAGAAATCGACCCTTAGATTTCTCTGGATATTTCGGGGGCGTTGAACCGCACTTGGACGACATCCTTCTTGTGGTAGTCGGAGACACTCCGGCGCGAACGCGTATCAGAACCCAAGCAGCGGTTAGTGCAGTTCGTCGGCCGGCTACACCATGTCTGCCGGAAAAAGCGTCCGAAGCAATGGTCGGCATCGTCTCTTCAGCCCTAGTTTCAAGATTAATGGGCAGCCGATCCAAAACCGGAAACTCGTCAAGATCCGAGGACTGACCCTCGTCCCTCATTTCCAAGTCAAAGTCGGCTGCAAATCAAGGATCAAGACCGTAAAGACGAACAACATGGTCACTTGGTATCGTATCAGCCAAGCGCTGACTGACAGCAGACTGCTGTACGGACTGGAACTGTGTAGCACGTCGTGAGCTTGTCAACATAGTATCCTCGGTCTTCAACCAATACCTCCGCATAGCTTCCGGACTTCTTCCTTCCACACCCGCTGAGGTTACCTGTGCTGAAGCAAGTACCATCGTGTGCTGGCGGCTATTTGCTTAAAAGGAAACCATATTAAACCTCTCCTAGATCAAGGGGATCGGATCATGCACACGATGGCCGGCGTCAATCTCTCCCCGGTGGCTAGGGTCCACTGGCATGGAGCGAGAAGCTGGCACTCCTCCACAGCCAACATCAACAGCTCCATTGCGGGGCACTTCAAAAGAGGGGACCACAATGAAGCTCTGCGAAGATCGGTCGCCGAGTTGTTATACACCGAGTTTAGGAATCGCTACAAAGTGGGTTCCCTTTCAACGGTCTTGGACAGCCTTCCTGCACAATGCAGCGTCTTCTCAGGGGACCCGCAACTCTGTTGATTGCCGCTATCTCAATCCGGCAAACCGGTCCTAGTTCTGAATGATTCCGCTGCGCTACAAAGCAACCTCCCTAAACACCCATGGATCCAGACCATCCTCGCTTGCGAACAACAGTCGACAACCGTCGCCTGGATTCCGGGGCACTGTGGGTGCCAGGTAGCATCACTGTGGCTGAAGTCGATGACCAAGGCCGGCGTTCCACAACATCAGATCCCTCGACTGACGTTAAAGCCTGGATCAAAAAGATCGTCATCCAGAAATCAGAAAACCATTGGAAACGACATACCCAGTTTCAAGGACCAGCAAGTCATCTCCCACCTCCGCACCGGCCACAACCGATTCTTACATAATTTCGACGGGGCCGTTTGTGACATCTGCGAAGTACGAAACTCAATGGAACATGTAATCTGCTGATGTCCAAAGTTTGACATTCCTCGCTCCTGCTACGGAATACCGACAAACGTACGAGATGCCTTAGCTGTCAATATTAGCCGACCCATGGAGATGGGTCAAGGCTGTAAGTAACCCCCTTCAGTAATCTGGCTCTCCGGGCACCCCCACCCAGGTCGTAAGTCCTCTGCTCGCCAACCATAATCTCCAAAAGGTCAGTTGGGGGTGGTTTCTCACCAACTTCGCTAACATCGTCTCCTCATCTTGATACCAAACTACCAAGTCGCTCTCAGAGTCACGACTCCTACGACCTATTTTTTTTTCTTTTGTTTTAAATGCGATCTGAATATTGTTATCGTTTAACTGATGTTCTGATCAGTTTATTGCGGAAATCCTCCCTCCGAATATTTTTTGTGGAAGTCCTTTGCTCTGGAAAGTGCCCCTTTTCGATCGATGTTTTGTGCTAATGTTGGGTTTCCTATCTGGCTGCAGTGATTGAACTCCGGAGAACAGCGCGACCCAACTAAAGTTATGGATGAAAACTCCTACCGCGGCAACAATTTCCAAAAAAAAAATGTTGTGCTGTCCGGAGCGTCGAGTCGCCGTCTTCTTCTTGTATCGCACCCATTTACTCTTGTCGCCGCCGAAAAGCGTGTCGACCAGATCATGCACCAGGGACGGATTCACCAAATGTGCCTATATTGTCCTCTGACTCTTGTTCACACCAAGGGAGTAATCTTCTTCTTTTCCTTCTGCTTCGGTACCGCCATCTCCAAATATCTGAGAGGCGTTCTTAGAACCATCTCGTTCGTCTAAATCCCTTCTTTTTTCATCTTGTCTTTCTTTTATTTCATTTTTCATCGTGTTACACGGCTTTCAGCACTCTATACACCAACGAGTCACGCATCTTCTTTGAATCCTCCAGATGGTTCTTTTCGCCCGATAGAGTGTTTTCCACTACTCACCTTCATAAGCACCTTATTCTTCAGGTTCATATTCTTCCCTATCAATGCCATCTTAATCTCCATTTGCTTTTGCAAAATGATCATCTCAATTTTCATCTCCTTATCTTTCGCCTGCTGTTCGTCTTCTAACCGCTTCAAAAGCCTTGTCGAACCCATTCGCCGGCGCTTTTTTTCTTACTAGGTACTTCTTCTTTTAATTCTTTTCTACCTTTTTTGAGTACTCACTGTACTGCTGTTGGCACTCGGTAGACTGACAGGACCTTTGTTTTCCTTTGTCGTCTCCATCCTTGCGCCCCCACAACGTGTATGGAACCAGCGATCGCGCGCCTAATGGCATGTACCGCAGGTAGTCATCGTCATCTCCGCTGGCAGCTTCGCATCGCTTCCGAGGTTTGTGAATCGTTCGTTTTGTGAATCGTTCGGAATCGAGACCAAGAGAACCTTTTTTTCCGTAGCATTATTTGTAATCGGTGCTGAGCCATTAGGGCGAATGGTAATTAGGCTGGATAGTCAGGGAGCGGGTGTTTTGGAATAAAGTTTTATTTGGTTGAACGCCATTTGATAAAAGATTATTTGGCACAACGGCCATTTGACATAATTGTGAACAGCGTCAAAAGTGAGGGTCATTTGGCATAACGGACATATGGCATATTTTTTCTGTGTTAGTTGCTTAATTAAATGGTGCTGGAAAACCGCAGGAATGGTGAAAATAACACAGGCCTGGGTGAAGGTAATGGTTGATGTGACCCCCCTTCAAAAATAGACAATGGGAAATGTGATCCCTTCTTTGAAAGTAGGCAATTGCCCGGAATAGGACATTCGTGAAATTGTTTCCCTTTTTAAAGTGAGCGTTTTCCCGGAAAAGGATAAAGAACACATCCTCGATCTACTTTATCTTTCTCTTTCGCAGTTCCAAATTATGGAAGCGGGCTTGGTAGTCATATGGCTACTGCTTCTGCCTCATACGCAGGAGGTCGTGGGTTAAATCCCAGGTCCGTTCCATTCTCCTACTTTGTATCTTTCACTTTATTTCTCATGTTCTAACAATCGCTAGAACTGGAAATGGACTTCCATACCGTTTCCATTACTATTCCTATCACTCAACTCCAACTCCAACATTCCAACTCCACTCAACTTGAGTATTCTAACAGTAATCTGCTAGAATCGGAAATGAACTTATATAGCTCGTTTCCTACATCCAATTAGAAATTCCATCAGTTACCTTCTCCTATCTATCACATTGGCAGCTCGTTAACCAAGACGGACCTCTGCCTCTCCAACCTAACCCATAAATTCCAACAAATTCCGCATGAACTCGTGGCAAGTGCAGAGGTATATTCGGCTTGCAGTGGGCGAGTGATTGCATCATCATTTCCTCCCCCTTCCCTACGTTGACTTGCATTCTGACGTGGCAGGCGCCAGTATGACCTAACAAATGAGATCACCAGTACTTGTACATTGAAGATGTGTGCTAGTCCCAAGCAAACATCTGTTGGTTCCCTGTGCAAGAACAGCTGATCTGGTCATAATGGAGTAGCAACTACGAGCAGTCAATCAAGCTCAAGCTCAAGCTCAAGCTCTTTCGCAGTTCCAAATTATGCCAAATAATCCACTTTTATGTTGCAGTTCAAAACTATGCCAAATGACTTTATGACGAATGACCCAGAATAGACATTAGACCGAATGAGAAGCGAGACGCGATAAGTGAGAAGTGAACTGAGAGGGGAGAAATGAGAAGTGAGACGTGAGATTTGAGATTTGAAAAAAAATAGAAACGATTAAGTGAGGAAGAATAAAGGAAGAAAGAAATCAGATAAAAAGAAGAAAAAAGAAAAAAACGAAAAAAGAGTTCAGAAACAGGAAAGAAGCCAAATAAAAAAAAATAAGAAAGAAAAAAATAAGAGAGATAGAAGGATCGTGAGATCCCATTCGATGTACTTAAGTTCAACGTAGATCTTCCAATCGCCGGAGTTCGTCTCCGAGACAGCCTTCCAGTCAGCGCATATTATTATTTATTCAGACTAAGGCCGAAGTGGCCTGTGCGGTATATAAGAGTCTTCTGCATTCGGCTCGGTCCATGGCTACACGTCGCCAACCACGCAGTCTACTGTCTACATTCTGGCTACGTGCCCGGCCCACCGCAGTCGTCCGATTTTCGCGGTGTGAATGGATGGTTCTCTCAGCAGCTCATGCAACTCGTGGTTCATTCACCTCTTCCACCTACCGACCACCATCTATACCCCACCATAAATGGTACGCAGCACTTTCGTTTCGAAAACTCCAAGTTCGCGTTGGTCCTCCACGAGCATCGTCCAGGTCTCGTGTCCGTAGAGGACTACCGGTCTAATGAGCATTTTGTAGATTGTCAGTTTGGTACGGCGGCGAACTCTATTCGATCGGAGCGTCTTGCGAAGTCCAAAGTACGCACGATTTCCAGCCACTATGCGTCTCCGAATTCCTCTGCTGGTATCATTTTCGGCGATGACCAGTGAGCCCTAGTACATGAATTCTTCAACCACCTCGATTTCGTCACCACCGATAGAAACTCGTGGTGGGTGGCTTACATTGACCTCTCTTGAGCCTCTTTCTATCATGTACTTCGTCTTCGACGTGTTGATGACTTGTCCAATCCGTTTAGCTTCACTTTTCAGTCTGATGTAGGCTTCCTCCATCCTCTCAAAGTTACGTGCCATGATATCAATGTCGTCGGCGAAACCAAATAACTGAACGAACTTCGTGAAAATCGTACCACTCGTATCAATCCCTGCTCTTCGTATTACCCCTTCCAAAACGATGTTGAATAGCAGACACGAAAGACCATCACCTTGCCGTAACCATCTGCGGGTTTCGAAGGGACTCGAAAATGTCCCTGAAACTCGAACTACGCACATCACCCGATACATCGTTGCTTTGATCAACCGTGTCAGTTTATCCGGAAAACCGTGTTCGTGCATTAGCTGCCATAGCTGGTCCCGATCGATTGCAGCATACGCGGCTTGGAAGTAGATGAATAGATGATGTGTGGGCACGTTGTATTCGCGGCATTTCTGCAGTACTTGGCGAATGGCGAACACCTGGTCCGTGGTGGAGCGTTCGCCGATAGCCTGGTACTGCCCCACGAACTCCCTTGCAATTGGTGCTAGTCGACGGCATAAAATTTGTGAGAGTACCTTGTAGGCGGCGTTCAGCAATGTGATTGCGCGGTAATTGCTACAATCTAGCTTATCGCCCTTTTTGTAGATGGGACACACGACACCTTCCAACCACTCCTGCGGCAGAACCTCATCCTCCGTGTTTAAACAGCTCTCCTGGTAGTTGGTCAGCTCCAGGGGCTTTGTTGTTTTTCAGCCGGCCGATCTCCTCCTGGATTTCCTGGAGATCCGGAGCCGGTAGAATTATGTCCTGCGCGCGTTCTCCTAGGTCCATCACCATACCGCCATCTTCGTCTGCCTCATCGCCATTCAGGTGCTCTTCGTAGTGCTGCCGCCACCTTTGGATCACCTCACGCTCGTTCGTAAGAAGGTTCCCGTTTATGTCCTTACACATATCAGGCTGTGGCACGTGGCCCTTACGTGAACGGTTCAACTTCTCATTGAACTTTCGTGCATTATTAGCGCGGCACAGTTTCTCCGTCTCTTCACGGTCTCGATCTTCCTGCTGGCGCTTTTTCCTCCGGAAAATCGAATTTTGTCTGTTCCGCGCCCGTTTTTATCGTGCCTCGTTCGCCCTCGTGCGGTGTTGCAGCAATCTCGCCCATGTTGCCTTCTTCTCCTCAACTAATTGCCCACATTCGCCGTCATACCAGTCGTTTATCTGATCCGGGGGCACCGTGCCAAGTGCAGCGATTGCGGTGCTTCCAATGGCGGATCGAATATCTCTCCAGCCATCTTCAAGAGATGCTGCGCCTAGCTGCTCTTCCGTTGGGAAAGCCGCTTCCAGCTGCTGCGCGTATTCTTGGGCTAGTCTACCGTCTTGTAGCCGCCCAATATTAAGCTGAGGCGTCCGACTTCGACGCGTGGTTTACACCGTCGAGAGTTTTAAGCGCAGGCATACTGCAACGAGGTAGTGGTCGGATTCAATATTCGCACTGCGGTAAGTGCGGACGTTCGTGATGTCGGAGAAGAATTTACCGTCGATTAGAACGTGGTCGATTTGGTTTTCCGGTACTTGATTAGGTGATTTCCATGTGGCCTTGTGGATATTCTTGCGGGGGAAGAAAGTGCTTCGGACTACCATTCCGCGGGAGGCTGCAAAGTGTATGCATCGTTGGCCGTTGTCATTCGATACGGTGTGCAGACTATCCGGTCCGATGACCGGTCTATACATTTCCTTCCTTCCTACCTGAGCGTTCATGTCACCGATGACGATTTTTACGTCCCGCAGTGGGCATCCATCGTATGTCTGCTCCAGCTGCGCATAGAACGCTTCTTTCTCGTCGTCGGATCTCCCTTCGTGTGGGCAGTGCTCGTTGATGATGCTATAGTTGAAGAATCGGCCTTTTATCCTCAGCTTGCACATCCTTGCGTTGATTGGCTGCCACCCAATCACGCGTTGGCGCATCTTTCCCAGCACTATGAAGCCGGTTCCCAGCTCGTTGGTGGTGCCACAGATAACCTCCCTATCTCGATATCTCTCTATCTCGAAGTGTTCTGATTATATTTTGTTCAGAATTCACTCTCCTTATGTCAATATTTTCAAAATTTTAGGCTACTAGACCAAACACAAACACATCAACAACAGGAAACAACATTTGTTTTGTTGTCGTGTTTCATAGCAACGAGCTTTTTTGGATCTAGAACCCATTTCGATTTCCCTTCCATTCCTCGATATCTCCCTACCTCAATGGTTCCTTCAATAACGAAATGTGGAGAGGCGACTGTAGTGAGCATGAGCTCCGTTATTGCCAGGTCAGCTGTAATTACACAGAGAACCAACAGATGAAGTTTGGGACTAACATCATCTTCAATGTGTAAGAACTGGTGACCCAAAAGTAAGCAATACCAGCGCCGGCCGTGTCCGAATGCAGGTCAATTAGGGAATAGGTAGGAAATTGTTGACGTGATACTCGCTTTGATAGAAGCCGACGAGTCATCTGCACTTCCACGAGAGATCACTGGGATGTTGGATATATGGGGTAGGGAGTGTGGCAGGGTTCGTTTTGGTAAACGGTATGCCGTGTATAGCGTGTAGTTTGATCGATGAAAACAAAACTATTTTTTTAAAGGCCGCACAAAGCAGAACAAAATTTCGGTGATCGGCTGATCGTTCTGCCTACCGCACAAAGCAGAATAAAACTATGATGACCGGCCGATCGTTCTGCTTACTGAAGAAAACATGTCTAGACACGATTTAAACTTTCACTTTCTAATTAAATTACATACACGCACGAAACAGAACAAAATTTCGGTTACCGGCCGATCGTTCTGCTTACCGCACAAAGCAGAACAAAATTTCGATGACCGGCCGATCGTTCTGATTACTGAAGAAAACACGTCTGGAGGCGATCTCAGATCTTTCTACGTCCAATAGAAAACACGAACAAATCTGAACTGAACTGATTGTTTCACTTTCCAATTTACTCACCCACACAGCAGAATCAGTTAGTTTGATAACCGCGCGACCGTACTGCGTCCAGCACAAAATACGAACACACTTGCACTCTTTACGATTTATTCAGTTACATAGATCGCGATTCGCAATGGAAAGTTATGTGTCCTATGCAACTTATATTTTATTAACTTCTATGAATATTTTTATGTACAACAGTTTTAGCATTTTATCATCTGATTTTTAGAAGTTTATTAGTATTATTGTTGTTGTCTTTATTAAAGACACTTGCAGCCTTCGTCAGACTCGTCTCTGTAGAACAGGTTCTTGATTATAGTTATTATAGACTAAGTGATTCGCTGATAGCTTCGCTTTTATATATTTTTTTTAACAATATCGATAGCTTAAATTAAATGTTAATATGATATTTAAAAACTTAAACACAAGACTCAATTATCCATTTCCTACTCGGTAGGCAAGATCGCGTTCAGATCATTTTTTTACCAATATCTTTCCGACCTGTGGCCTTATTTTAGCATGATTATAACCCTGACATCCGTGATTATAAATTAACATGAGGTGAAGAAAATTAAGATAACTAATAGACTTGAAATATAGAAAAGTATTCAAATTCTAAATCAGTTCCGCTACTCTGGAGCCACTTTGAGTATATAAAAATATGAACCCAAAATCACAAACTTAAATTATTCAAATCATAAAATTCACGATTTAACCTATTAATCACTCCCTACAATAATCACATGAGGCCAAACAATCTGAGCCTACATCAAATTTATCAGTGCTTTTTCCTATTGCTCAATTGGATATACTAAAAATATCTAATTATCTTTTTAAACTCTGGATAAAAACTCTCAATAGGTACAAGTTACTTCGTACCATACATTTATCCACGAATATAAAACGAACAATAATAAAATAAATCAGAAAGGGCTCACCAAAGATCCGTTGGATGGTCCTTGTTTGACGGATGGATATCAATCGACTAAGGAAGTTCGTTTATCACCTTAGATACTGGGAAGTCATCTTCGCAAAACGCTTCAGAACCGCTTGATATGTACTTCAACAGCTTTCAGAACTTTCTCTGGATAGACTGTTTCTGACATAAGCAGCTGGCTCCATGTTTAGTAAACGGTGATTGCACTCAGAAACAGGTCAGGCGCCAGGCGGAACTTGGTAATAGCTAAGAACTGCTGGCGCTCGTTTGATCTGCCTCAGCACCACGGAGCTGCATCAGTACTTGACGAATAATTACCGAAAAGTTTAGTTGGGCTTCCATTCCATGTAGCGAGAAAATGAATTGTACGCGGGAGTAGCTTCAACAAAGATCGTGTTCGTACTGTTCCACTTTCGGATGGATATCTGCTATTGCGTCAGGAGAATCGGTAAAAGAACAAATTTTTCTTCAAACTTTGAAAGCATTAGCGGTAAAATTTTGAAAACCATAGGGTAAAAGTTCCGATAGTCGTGGGTGTTCCTATAGTTGCGGTAGTATGGTATACTAAAAACTTACAAATCAATCGCAGCAACCCATACTGTCAAACAGTCAGTATATCTGTCAGTTTCCGAACCGAGCCATAATATCTTTGATAGCCCTTCTAAACTGGTAAATATCATCAAAATACCTTAACTTTTTTTCGTCTATGCACCAATAGTTGCGGTAGTGTTCCTATAGTTGCGAGTCTCATTGAAAAACAATGGGATTCGTAACTATAGGAACGCAAATTAAGAAATATCGCAACTATTGGAACATTGTACCAGTAATTGGAGTTGTAATTTTTGGCTTGAAAAATGATTTCTCTTCCAACACAAGCATTTTAATACAAAAATAGAAGCAGAGAACTTTCGAATGCATATTAAAGGTAGGTGAAATATGATTCGATATTATTCTGGGAGAATAAATAGTGTTGGAACGTGCTTAGTTCCTCCACTATTGGAACATTTACCCTAGGTGAGAATCTAGGTTGTAAAAATCAGAAAAAATATGAAGGATCGAAAAACACGTCCATCTCCAGCCATGGCACACTTCACCCTCCGAAATGTGGAGAGGCGACTGTAGTTCATAAAAAGTCTTGAAACTTTTTTCTAACAGGCCATTGCTTTAAATCTGAAATTGACGGTGTAAGAGTCGAATTAGTGTCAAATGACATTAATATCATGACATTCCGTGACTTTTTTTATTTTCGCTATCATGCACTACACTTTGTATTTAGAACAATGCTCTGCTTAACAAAGTTCTAGCACCCTTTAAGCATTAAATGGTAATCAGAACATCCGAATTGTAAATAACTTCTGATAAAAGTTACGAGTAAATCAGTAATAGCAATCCCATGACATTTTTGTGACATTTCCCATAACTGCGCGATCAACATGAGCCTGTTCGTGCAATTGAAAAGTGGTAGTTTTTTTTTAAAACGTATGGTATTCGATTCGACTGGAAATAGTTGTTATGTAGAGATTTCGCTATCTCAGTCTTATAAAATCATTAAACGATTAGCGTTTTACACTTCCCGACATTTCGACCATTGGATGTGGTCGTTTTCAAGGAAAAAATTGGTCAACCGTTTTCGTCCTAATTTACATGTCGTTCTGGGTGTCGAATGGTCATATATAAAACGTTCATCAAAAATTTTAATTGACCTTTTCCGCCAAAAAGTTTTATTCGCTCAATCGATTCTTTGGTTTTTTTAAGGTCAACTTTCCCAAAGAACCCATATTTTTTGACGCCTCTAAGTATTTTAAAAATTTCAACAAAAATCGAAAAAGTGCTGTTTTTTAAGATTGGCCCGATTTTGAACGAACATCTGTTGAATTTTTCTGGCCGTTTCACACGTGCAGCACTTTTTCGGTTTTTGTTTTCAATTTTAAAAATAGTTAGAGGCTTCAAAAAATATGGGTTCTTTGGGACAGTTGACCTTAAATAAGCCAAAGAATCGACTGAGACAATAAAGCGAGATACATTTTCTAACGGGAAAGGTTAATTCTTTCTTGAAATTTTAATTTAAATTTCTTAGTTTTCTAAATTATTATGGTCCATATCAATTATTCCATTCCTTCAGGAGTGCTTTTAATTTTATTTTTGTCTTCAATAAAAAAGCCGCAGCTGATTACGACCCTACAAATTTGCAACTTCAACTGAATCTAATTCGCCCAAGTATAAGCCACCCCATCGCAGAGCGCTTCAAACAAATTAACATTTATGGCTCTCCCATTAGATTAGGCTGGATGTTAGAAGCACTTGAAGAGCGATGCTGAACCGCGCACACCCGCTGCTGTGGCGCTCCCTAATGAGATGCACTTTGGACCGGCGAAAGTCAATGTCTTCATTTAACGAGCAGCGGCAGTTGTGAGTAGCTCGACCCGACCTCTGTGGTCATTGCCTATACGGACGGGCACAGCTGGAATATGTACGATCTGCTTTGCGGAGCGTTCAACGTCCGTTCTCAGATCTAATCGCAGGACCTTGAACTTTGGAACGGAATTGATTAATGGAACTGAACGTAAAGTGTTCTTGCAATTATTGTCAGGTGATGTACAGGGGATGGACAAAATAATTAGGATAGGCAAATTTTGGGTAAAATTAGATGTGTTGTAACTATCTTAGTTATCATCCGATTTTGACAATTCAGGCATGCCCGAACTAGAAAATTAATGCAGTTTGACGGTATGTCCATGGAACCGACTATGGCCAACGGATTCCGGAGATATTCCGGGTTTTTCGGAGGTAGGTTCAAAACCGTAAATTTGAGGTGGATATTAGAAGAAGTTGTGGTTAAAAATTGAATAATATTAGTAACCACAAATGAAGAAGGGCTCTTGCTGATTGGAACCATATATTGAGATTTGGAATCGGACCAGAATCAAGTGAGATATGGCCATTTCTTTAAAATCGGTTCCGATCGATACTTATCAAAGGGGTCAGGCCACAACTTCGTTTGAATCTCGCTTTTTGATAGATGGTCCTCTATGATTTTATTCTAGAAGGCCTCTAATGTGTCAAGAATGAAAAACCAATTGAATAAACGGATCCTGGAGTCGCTGGGATGTCCCCGGGGAACCTGTGAATGGGGACATTTAAATTTTTGCACCAAAATCAGTCATTCGACGGCTCTTTTTTCATGGTTTTCGATCAAGAAGCGAAGTATGAATATAAAATGGTCAATTTACGATTCTTAGCGCTTCCAGGACCTACGGATCGGCCCCTGGGGAACCTGTGGAAGGGACATTTTATTTTTACCACCAAAACCAGTCGTTCGACGGTTCTTTTTCCATGGTTTTCGATCAGGAAGCGAAGTATGAATATAAAATGGTCCATTGACGGCTCTGACCGCTTCCAGGATCTACGGATTGGCCCCGGGGAACCCGTGGAAGGGGACATTTTAGTTTTACCACCAAAACCAGTCGTTCGAAGGCTCTTTTTTCATGGTTTTCGATCAGGAAGCGAAGCATGAATATAAAAAATTCCATTGACGGCCCTGACCGCTTTTAAGACCTACGGATTGGCCCCGGGGAACCTGTGGAAGGGGACATTTTAGTTTTACCACCAAAACCAGTCATTCGACGGTTCTTTTTTCATGGTTTTCGATCAGGAAGCAAAGTATGAATATAAAATGGTCAATTTACGATTCTTAGCGCTTCCAGGATCTACGGATTGGCCCCGGGGAACCTGTGGAAAGGGACATGTTAGTTTTACCACCAAAACCATTCGTTCGACGGCTCTTTTTTTTTTCATGGTTTTCGATCAGGAAGCAAAGTATGAATATAAAATGATCCATTAACGGCTCTGACCGCTTCCAGGATCTACGGATTGGTCCCGAGGAACCTGTGGAAGGGGACATTTAAGTTTTAGCATCAAAACCAGTCATTTGAAGGCACCTTTTTCATGGTTTCCGATCAGGAAGCGAAATAAGAATTAAAAATGATCATTTACGGCTTTGACCGCTTCCAGGACCTACGGATTGCCCTCGAGGAACCTGTGTATGAGGACATTTTAGTTTTAGCACTAAAACCAGTCATTCGATTTTTCATCAGGAAGTGAAGTATGAATTCAAGACCCGCGGATTGCTCCTGGAGAATCTGTGTAAGGGGACATTTTATTTTAAGCATCAAAACCAGTCATTCGACGTCTCTCTTATAGTGGTTTCGATTAGTAATCAAGAAATGAATATAAAAAGGACCTGTGGAATGGGACATTTTAGTTTCAGCACCAAAACTAGTCATACAACGGCTCTGTTTTCATGGCTTTGGATCAGGAAGCGAAGTATGAAGTAGGCAGGTTCCCCGTGAGCTATCCGTAGGTGATTTTTGTGCTAAAACTAAAATGTCCCCTTCCACAGTTCCCCGGGGGCAATCCGTAAGTCATGGAAGCGGTCAGATCCAGTAATGGTTCAATTTATACTCATACTTCGCTTTCTGATCAAAAATCACGAAAAAAAAATTATTGGTTTTGGTGCTGCAACTTAAATGTTCCTTTCCACTGGTTTTCCGGGGGGAATCTGTAGGTCCTGAGAGCGGTCAGAGTCATCAATGGTCAATTTTATATTCATACTTTGCTTATATCAAAGAAGAGCTGTCGAATGATTGATTTTGGTGTAAAAACTAAAATGTCCTCTTCCACAGGTTCCTCGGTGGCAACCATTAGGTCCAGGAAGCGGTCAAAGCTGTCAATGGTCCTTTTATATTTATACTTTGCTTCCTGATCGAAAACCATGAAAAAAGAACCGTCGAATGACTGGTTTTGGTGCTACAGTCAAACCTCCATGAGTCGATGCTCTATGACTCGATATCGACTCATGGAAGCAAATTATCCCATATTAAAAAATATTTTCTTGGTTACTGTGATGGTCCCTTAAAACAGATTTCCAAAGATTGCCTATTCCACA
Organism: Armigeres subalbatus; assembly: GCF_024139115.2. Classification (NCBI taxonomy): domain Eukaryota; kingdom Metazoa; phylum Arthropoda; class Insecta; order Diptera; family Culicidae; genus Armigeres; species Armigeres subalbatus. The sequence continues at coordinate 303,694,737 of NC_085139.1, read as the reverse complement.
TGTCGATATTTCCATGAGTCGATGGTCCCTTCAATATCGACTCATGGAGGTTTGACTGTAAAACTTATATGTTCCCTTCCACAGGTTCCCCGGGGGCAATCCTTGGGTCCTGGAAGCGGTCAGAGCCGTCAATGATCCATTTTATTTTCGTACTTCGCCTCCTGATCGATAACCATGAATGAAGAGCTGTCGAATGGCTGGTTTTTGTGCTAAAACTAAAATGTCCCCTTCCACAGGTTCCCCGGGGCCAATCCGTAGATCCTCGAAGCGGTCAGAGCCTACAATGGACCATTTTATATTCATACTTCGCTTCCTGATCGAAAACCATGAAAAAAGAGCCGTCGAACGACTGGTTTTGGTGGTAAAACTAAAATGTCCCCTTCAACAGGTTCCCCGGGGCCAATCCGTAGATCCTGAAAGCGGTCAGAGTCGACAATGGACCATTTTATATTCATACTTCGCTTCCTGATCGAAAACCATGAAAAAAGAGCCGTCGAACGACTGGTTTTGGTGGTAAAACTAAAATGTCCCCTTCAACAGGTTCCCCGGGGCCAATCCGTAGATCCTGGAAGTGGTCAGAGCCTTCAATGGACCATTTTATATTCATACTTCGCTTCCTGATCGAAAACCATGAAAAAAGAGCCGTCGAATGACTGGTTTTGGTGGTAAAACTAAAATGTCCCCTTCCACAGGTTCCCCGGGGCCAATCCGTAGATCCTGAAAGCGGCCAGAGTCGGCAATGGACCATTTTATATTCATACTTCGCTTCCTGATCGAAAACCATGAAAAAAGAGCCGTCGAACGACTGGTTTTGGTGGTAAAACTAAAATGTCCCTTCAACAGGTTCCCAGGGCCAATCTGTTGATCCTGGAAGCGGTCAGATCCGTCAACAGACCATTATATATTCATACCTCACTTTCTGATCGAAAACCATGAAAAAAGAACCGTCGAATGACTGATTTTGGTGCTAAAACTTTAATGTCCCCATTCACAGGTTCCCCGGGGACATCCCAGCGACTCCAGGATCCGTTTATTCAATTGGTTTTCATTCTTGACACATTAGAAGCCTTCTGGAATAAAATCATAGTGGACTATCTGTCAAAAAACGAGATTCAAATGAATTTGTCCTGACCCCTTTGAAAAATATCGATCTGAACCGATTTTAAAGAAATGGCCATATCTCACTTGATTCTGGTCCGATTCCAAATCTAAATATATGGTTCCAATCAGCAAGAGCCCTTCTTCATGTGTGGTTACTAATATTATTCAATTTTTAACCACAACTTCTTCTAATATCCACCTCAAATTTACGGTTTTGAACCTACCTCCGAAAAACCCGGAATATCTCCGGAATCCGTTGGCCATAGTCGGTTCCATGGACATACCGTCAAACTGCATTAATTTTCTATTTCGGGCATGCCTGAATTGTCAAAATCGGATGATAACTAAGATAGTTACAACACATCTAATTTTACCCAAAATTTGCCTATCCTAATTATTTTGTCCATCCCCTGTACATGAACCTCCGAAATGAAAATTTATAATTTTCAGTTTATAGATTGGCACTCTTATGAAAGATGGTCACTTCTGTTGAAAGTCAAAACAAAATTAAGGAAATTAAATCACAAATTAAGCACCGATCTTAAAGACGAGATTTCAGAACAATTGATGATAAAATCAATAATGCAACAAAAGCTCGCCCCACGATCATTCTGACGCAACCTACACACACATACGATACGACGCGATCACTGGCTTAGGTATCTGCTGCTGAGGTGCAAATCAACGCTCGCCCTTGGGGTCATTATGCGCTAATTTTTATGCTCGCATAACAGCTCCGCCTTGTCATCGACGGAGCTAGTCACCCTGGCGAGCGCAAAAGCGTGCGGTCGCCCGTCTTTGTTTTCGTTTTCAAAAATGAGGAAGCCTCCGGTTATCGATCGTTCCCATGGCGATGATGATGACGGGGTTCTTCGAGCCAATCTAGTCGGCCTTGGAATCGTATCAGTTCTCACTCTACCCGAGCGTTACCCCGCGAATCTGCGCGTGGAAATGGATAAAATTTAATTAGAATATAACTGTTTACAGCGTAGTTTCGAGCAGACATTGCCAAACAAGTCCGAGAAATGTTGACGGCGATGATGATGCGACGGCCGGTTCGATTCAGACGCGAAACCAGGATCCGCAGCCAACCAACCGTGACCTGAATTTGGCAAATTCAGTGAACATCAGCCCGTCGAATTAATCGACGCCAACACACAACAACGGTAGCTTGATGGCTTCTTGAGATTTCTGAACCGTGAATCATGTAATTGATTGGAAATTTTTATCTCGGCTGAAGAATCATCGTGAATGTCGCAGAAATCTGTCCACAGAGACGATTCGATTTAAGTCTGAATGTCGAATGGAATTGAAAATATGCAGTTTTTTTTAACAATCTTTGGCACACTTTTACTCACGGAGAGGGAAAGTGGAATGTTTTGCCCGAGGGGTTCTTGTATTTCATTTGAAAAAATTTAGACTTAATTTTTTTTAACTGCGACCCAGAAAATATTTCAAATGTGTTTTCTCGTATAGAAGCCCCTCGGAAAAAAACGCATTGTACAGCCCCTCGGCTGTCAAAACTACTACAACCTCGCGTGGCTCGTTCATGGCTTGCCCGATGCGCAGCCACTTTCTCTTCGACTTTAAAGTGCGCGCCTTTTTCAACACTATCAAGTGGAATCCGCCGTAAACCGCTGGACCTCTCTCCCCTCAATCAAACCATGCCTCGGCAACGACCAACCGATGATGACAGCAGCGGCAAACGTGTGTTTACGAATCGTGCAAAGTGCCGTTTAACCGACACTGTTGATGTTGATGAAGCTGTGCAAACTACCGTTTCTTGTTCTTCGCAAACCCGTGTCCGTTTTCTACCCTCTTCGATCCCCTATTCCAGAAACGGAGCTTGATTACGCATTGGATTTCGCTTTCATTCGGCGACGAACCTTTGCTTGATCCGCCGAAATAGTTTTTGATGCGAATACAGTGGTGGAATTTTAGGGCATGTCGTCTTATCGATCCTCAACACAGATCGATAGTTCGATCGTCTGGTTCTCATCCATCCCGAATGCCAACTTGTTAAAGCACCTCAAAGCACGCTATTCATCGATCGTACTTTGCATACAAAGTGACCCCTTAATGGGAACCCGTTCATCTTCCGCGGCTCAGACCGCGACCCCCGCCAGAATATAGTCACGAACCATAACACAATCGTCGTCCACCATCGCCGTTCGCTTGCCACCGTTCCAGGACTTTCGCTCTCACTCTCGCCTTGTGCCCCGCCTCATCCAAGTATGCGCGGCGCGTTTGCCAATTTTGATCACGGACTCCATGCTCCATGCTGCGCCACCGAGCTCGATCCAATCGACCGCCGCGACCGGACCGACGAAAATGTATTCATCAAAGTAGGCACAGAAACCGTGGGACAAGGACGGAGAAAACAAGCCGGATTCGGACACACCGCGCTGCTGCGCTGCAGGGTGGTGGTGACAGCTCGTTAGTTGGTCATTTGTATGTCGGACGGAGATTTTCCTCATTCCTTTAGGACAGAGATGCGGCCGGTCGTCGATGCGCGGTGTAGTGGTGTGGTGATTCGCGTAATGATCGATAGAGACATTCAGGGGTGTGTTCGTACCGTTGATGGCCACGGAGAGGTCCGTCCCAGCACTCATTGGAATTCGCGATCCGATTGGCCTTGATATCTAATTATATTGAGGTTAACATTTGAAGTCTTCAGTCAATTTTGTTCTATTTTAACCAATCTGTAACAGAACAGATTTTCATGTTACACCTTTTATTTATAAAATTGTATTCAGCTGTCCTCGAAAATATTCAACAAGCCTGGCATTGCGAGTTGGCAAACAGCGATTGCCGACCAGCAGTTTCAAGTTCGTAACAAGTTTATTCCCTATCTCATCTCTGATCGCAACATAAATTTACCGAATGAGTGCGTCCCACTTCACGTAAAGTCGAATCATAAAATATAACATTGACTTTTGCGGCTTAAGTGCATCTCATTAGCGAAGGAACAGCGACGAGCAGTGTTTGTGCACTTCACCGCGAACTTAGAGTTAACTTTAGGAATAACCATAAGCGACTATTTACGATCCTGCGATCGTCTGCCTCACGCCTTTTTGTCAGAGCAAGATGATCCTCCAATAGTTGAGTAGACTACCAAACCATGCAATCGAAATGACTGTTTTCTTAATTCTTCTAACCCGAAACTAAAAATATGCTTCATCTAACTAATAGCTTGACTGAGGCTATCAAATCAGTTTCCCCAGAAAACCATGTTCAGACAAAAATCTGTATTGGTGTTTCCGCGGCAGTCTAACTGCACGATTGTGCGGTCACATTAGATTGAATCAATCACGCTTGGCAGTCTTGAGTTCAAGTTCATCTATTAGAGCTTGAAACTGTCTTCTTATAAACGGATTATCCTGGCATGACAAAGGGCATTATGAAATAATACTCACAAAAATCAAACAATCACCGACTTAGTGACCCGTCGTCGTTAAATAGAGTTATTTCCTCAGTCAAAGACCATTGAATCAGGGGGCTCAACGTGCGAGAGACATAAAAGCTAATTGGAATATAATGTCTTTACTAGCCGGTGGCTTCAACTACAAGACTGTAAGCTGCTTTGAGGCATGGGTTAACGATCCGGTAACGTTTTTTTTTTTGAGTAAAATAATGACAATTTCCAGAGAGAAATGGATACAGCATCTACAAGACTTGTACCCTTGCTTATAACTGACTATTCATTTGAAGAAATTTATTTCGTTTTATGGGACCAATCGATTCCTTTTCTCTACCTCTTACCGCCTATTACTAGGGTTACTGCTTCTGAACCTCATATCTCATAGCTCCGAAGAGCAATAGTATAGACTTTGATTTGTTTCTTTTTCTTGTGATTTGGGTACGCATGTTAGCAAAATAGAGGCGATTAGATTGGTGCTCTATTTCTTTGTTTCGCGATGATGAATGAACGTTCAGTAAGATGGAAATGGGCATAGTCCTCTACTTCAGAGTTTGAAACTGTGAAGTCGGGCGAATGTCATGCTTGTTTGTTATCAGCAATTCCGGAATCCCGACAGGATTCTGTCCGGAATCCCGACAGAATTCTGTCCGGAATCCCCACAGGATTCTGTCCGGAATCCCGACAGGATTCTGTCCGGAATCCGACAGGATTCTGTTCGGAATCCGACAGGATTCCGTCCGGAATCCGACAGGATTCTGTCCGGAATCCGACAGGATTCTGTCCGGAATCCGACAGGATTCTGTCCGGAATCCGACAGGATTCTGTCCGGAATCCGACAGGATTCTGTCCGGAATCCTACAGGATTCTGTCCGGAATCCTACAGGATTCTGTCCGGAATCCGACAGGATTCTGTCCGGAATCCGACAGGATTCTGTCCGGAATCCGACAGGATTCTGTCCGGAATCCGACAGGATTCTGTCCGGAATCCGACAGGATTCTGTCCGGAATCCGACAGGATTCTGTCCGGAATCCGACAGGATTCTGTCCGGAATCCGACAGGATTCTGTCCGGAATCCGACAGGATTCTGTCCGGAATCCGACAGGATTCTGTCCGGAATCCGACAGGATTCTGTCCGGAATCCGACAGGATTCTGTCCGGAATCCGACAGGATTCTGTCCGGAATCCGACAGGATTCTGTCCGGAATCCGACAGGATTCTGTCCGGAATCCGACAGGATTCTGTCCGGAATCCGACAGGATTCTGTCCGAATCCGACAGGATTCTGTCCGGAATCCGACAGGATTCTGTCCGGAATCCGACAGGATTCCGAATCCGACAGGATTCTGTCCGGAATCCGACAGGATTCTGTCCGGAATCCGACAGGATTCTGTCCGGAATCCGACAGGATTCTGTCCGGAATCCGACAGGATTCTGTCCGGAATCCGACAGGATTCTGTCCGGAATCCGACAGGATTCTGTCCGGAATCCGACAGGATTCTGTCCGGAATCCGACAGGATTCTGTCCGGAATCCGACAGGATTCTGTTCGAAATCCGAAAGGGTTCTGTTCGGAAACCGAAAGGTTCTTTTCGGAATCCGACAGGATTCTTTCCGGAATCCGACAGGATTCTGTCCTGAATCCGACAGGATTCTGTCCTGAATCCGACAGGATTCTGTCCTGAATCCGACAGGATTCTGTCCTGAATCCGACAGGATTCTGTCCGAAATCCGACAGGATTCTGTTCGAAATCCAAAAGGGTTCTTTTCGGAATCCGACAGGATTCTGTTCGGAATCTGAGACAGGATTCTGTTTGGAATCTGAGACAGGACTCTGTTCGGAATCTGAGACAGGATTCTGTTCGGAATCCGAGACAGGATTCTGTCCGGAATCCCGACAGGGTTCTGTCCGGAATCCCGACAGGATTCTGTCTGGAATCCCGACAGGATTCTGTCCGGAATCCCGACAGGATTCTGTTCGCAATCCCGACAGGATTCTGTTCTGAATCCCGACAGGATTCTGTCCGGAATCCCGACAGGATTCTGTCCGGAATCCCGACAGGATTCTGTCCGGAATCCCAACAGGATTCTGTCCGGAATCCCAACAGGATTCTGTCCGGAATCCCGACAGGATTCTGTCCGGAATCCCGACAGGATTCTGTCCGAAATCCCAACAGGATTCTGTCCGGAATCCCGACAGGATTCTGTCCGGAATCCCGACAGGATTCTGTCCGGAATTCCGACAGGATTCTGTCCGGAATCCCGACCGGATTCTGTCCGGAATCCCGACAGGATTCTGTCCGGAATCCCGACAGGATTCTGTCCGGAATCCCGACAGGATTCTGTCCGGAATCCGACAGGATTCTGTCCGGAATCCGACAGGATTCTGTCCGGAATCCGACAGGATTCTGTTCGGAATCCGACAGGATTCTGTCCGGAATCCGACAGGATTCTGTCCGGAATCCGATAGGATTCTGTTCGGAATCCGACAGGATTCTGTCCGGAATCCGACAGGATTCTGTCCGGAATCCGACAGGATTCTGTCCGGAATCCGACAGGATTCTGTCCGGAATCCGACAGGATTCTGTCCGGAATCCGACAGGATTCTGTCCGGAATCCGACAGGATTCTGTTCGGAATCCGATAGGATTTTGTTCGGAATCCAAAAGGATTCTGTTCGGAATCCAAAAGGATTCTGTCCGGAATCCGACAGGATTCTGTCGGGAATCCGACAGGATTCTGTCCGGAATCCGGCAGGATTCTGTCCGGAATCCGACAGGATTCTGTCCGGAATCCGACAGGATTCTGTCCGGAATCCGACAGGATTCTGTCCGGAATCCGACAGGATTCTGTCCGGAATCCGACAGGATTCTGTTCGGAATCCGATAGGATTCTGTTCGGAATCCGACAGGATTCTGTTCGGAATCCAAAAGGATTCTGTCCGGAATCCGACAGGATTCTGTCGGGAATCCGACAGGATTCTGTCGGGAATCCGACAGGATTCTGTCCGGAATCCGACAGGATTCTGTCCGGAATCCGACAGGATTCTGTCCGGAATCCGACAGGATTCTGTCCGGAATCCGACAGGATTCTGTCCGGAATCCGACAGGATTCTGTCCGGAATCCGATAGGATTCTGTTCGGAATCCGACAGGATTCGGTTCGGAATCCGACAGGATTCTGTTCGGAATCCGACAGGATTCTGTTCGGAATCCGACAGGATTCTGTTCGGAATCCGACAGGATTCTGTTCGGAATCCGACAGGATTCTGTTCGGAATCCGACAGGATTCTGTCCGGAATCCGACAGGATTCTGTCCGGAATCCGACAGGATTCTGTCCGGAATCCGACAGGATTCTGTCCGGAATCCGACAGGATTCTGTCCGGAATCCGACAGGATTCTGTCCGGAATCCGACAGGATTCTGTCCGGAATCCGACAGGATTCTGTCCGGAATCCGACAGGATTCTGTTCGAAATCCGACAGGATTCTGTTCGAAATCCGAAAGGGTTCTGTTCGGAAACCGAAAGGTTCTTTTCGGAATCCGACAGGATTCTGTTCGGAATCTGAGACAGGATTCTGTCCGGAATCCGACAGGATTCTGTCCGAAATCCGACAGGATTCTGTTCGAAATCCAAAAGGGTTCTTTTCGGAATCCGACAGGATTCTGTTCGGAATCTGAGACAGGATTCTGTTTGGAATCTGAGACAGGATTCTGTTCGGAATCTGAGACAGGATTCTGTTCGGAATCCGAAACAGGATTCTTTTCGAAATCTGAGACAGGATTCTGTCCGGAATCCCGACAGGATTCTGTCCGGAATCCCGACAGGATTCTGTTCGCAATCCCGACAGGATTCTGTTCGAAATCCAAAAGGGTACTTTTCGGAATCCGACAGGATTCTGTTCGGAATCTGAGACAGGATTCTGTTTGAAATCTGAGACAGGATTCTGTTCGGAATCTGAGACAGGATTCTGTTCGGAATCCGAGACAGGATTCTTTTCGGAATCTGAGACAGGATTCTGTCCGGAATCCCGACAGGATTCTGTCCGGAATCCCAACAGGATTCTGTCCGGAATCCCGACAGGATTCTGTCCGGAATCCCAACAGGATTCTGTTCAAAATCCAAAAGGGTTCTTTTCGGAATCCGACAGGATTCTGTTCGGAATCTGAGACAGGATTCTGTTTGAAATCTGAGACAGGATTCTGTTCGGAATCTGAGACAGGATTCTGTTCGGAATCCGAGACAGGATTCTTTTCGGAATCTGAGACAGGATTCTGTCCGGAATCCCGACAGGATTCTGTCCGGAATCCTGACAGGATTCTGTCCGGAATCCCGACAGGATTCTGTCCGGAATCCCGACAGGATTCTGTCCGGAATCCCGACAGGATTCTGTCCGGAATTCCGACAGGATTCTGTCCGGAATTCCGACAGGATTCTGTCCGGAATTCCGACAGGATTCTGTCCGGAATCCCGACAGGATTCTGTCCGGAATCCCAACAGGATTCTGTCCGGAATCCCGACAGGATTCTGTCCGGAATTCCGACAGGATTCTGTCCGGAATCCCGACAGGATTCTGTCCGGAATCCGACAGGATTCTGTTCGGAATCCGACAGGATTCTGTTCGGAATCCGATAGGATTCTGTTCGGAATCCGACAGGATTCTGTCCGGAATCCGACAGGATTCTGTCCGGAATCCGACAGGATTCTGTCCGGAATCCGACAGGATTCTGTCCGGAATCCGACAGGATTCTGTCCGGAATCCGACAGGATTCTGTCCGGAATCCGACAGGATTCTGTCGGGAATCCGACAGCATTCTGTTCGCATCCCGCCGGGATTCTGTCCGGAATCCGACAGGATTCTGTCCGGAATCCGACAGGATTCTGTCCGGAATCCGACAGGATTCTGTCCGGAATCCGACAGGATTCTGTCCGGAATCCGACAGGATTCTGTCCGGAATCCGACAGGATTCTGTCCGGAATCCGACAGGATTCTGTCCGGAATCCGACAGGATTCTGTCCGGAATCCGACAGGATTCTGTCCGGAATCCGACAGGATTCTGTCCGGAATCCGACAGGATTCTGTCCGGAATCCGACAGGATTCTGTCCGGAATCCGACAGGATTCTGTCCGGAATCCGACAGGATTCTGTCTGGAATCCGACAGGATTCTGTCCGGAATTCGACAGGATTCTGTTCGAAATCCGAAAGGGTTCTGTTCGGAAACCGAAAGGTTCTTTTCGGAATCCGAAAGGTTCTTTTCGGAATCCGACAGGATTCTGTCCAGAATCCGACAGGATTCTGTCCGGAATTCGACAGGATTCTGTCCGGAATCCGACAGGATTCTGTCCGGAATCCGACAGGATTCTGTCCGGAATCCCGACAGGATTCTGTCCGGAATCCCGACAGGATTCTGTCCGAAATCCCGACAGGATTCTGTCCGAAATCCCGACAGGATTCTGTCCGGAATCCGACAGGATTCTGTCCGGAATCCGACAGGATTCTGTCCGGAATCCGACAGGATTCTGTCCGGAATCCGACAGGATTCTGTCCGGAATCCGACAGGATTCTGTTCGGAATCCGATAGGATTTTGTCCGGAATCCGACAGGATTCTGTCCGGAATCCGACAGGATTCTGTCCGGAATCCGACAGGATTCTGTCCGGAATCCGACAGGATTCTGTCCGGAATCCGACAGGATTCTGTCGGGAATCCGACAGGATTCTGTCCGGAATCCGACAGGATTCTGTCCGGAATCCGACAGGATTCTGTCCGGAATCCGACAGGATTCTGTCCGGAATCCGACAGGATTCTGTCCGGAATCCGACAGGATTCTGTCCGGAATCCGACAGGATTCTGTCCGGAATCCGACAGGATTCTGTCCGGAATCCGACAGGATTCTGTCCGGAATCCGACAGGATTCTGTCCGGAATCCGACAGGATTCTGTCCGGAATCCGACAGGATTCTGTCCGGAATCCGACAGGATTCTGTCCGGAATCCGACAGGATTCTGTCCGAATCCGACAGGATTCTGTCCGGAATCCGACAGGATTCTGTCCGCAATCCGACAGGATTCTGTCCGGAATCCCGACAGGATTCTGTTCGGAATCCGACAGGATTGTGTCCGGAATCCGACAGGATTCTGTCCGAAATCCGACCGAATTCTGTCCGCAATCCGACAGAATTCTGTCCGGAATCCGACAGGATTCTGTCTGGAATCCGACAGGATTCTGTCCGGAATTCGACAGGATTCTGTTCGAAATCCGAAAGGGTTCTGTTCGGAAACCGAAAGGTTCTTTTCGGAATCCGAAAGGTTCTTTTCGGAATCCGACAGGATTCTTTCCGGAATCCGACAGGATTCTGTCCTGAATCCGACAGGATTCTATCAGGAATCCGACAAGATTCTGTCCGAAATCCGACAGGATTCTGTCCGAAATCCGACAGGATTCTGTTCGAAATCCAAAAGGGTTCTTTTCGGAATCCGACAGGATTCTGTTCGGAATCTGAGACAGGATTCTGTTCGGAATCTTAGACAGGATTCTGTTCGGTATCCGAGACAGAATTCTGTTCGGAATCCGAGACAGGATTCTGTTCGGAATCTGAAACAGGATTCTGTTCGGAATCCGAGACAGGATTCTGTTCGGAATCCGAGACAGGATTCTGTTCGGAATCCGAAACAGGATTCTGTTCGGAATCCGAGACAGGATTCTGTTCGGAATCCGAGACAGGATTCTGTTCGGAATCCGACAAGATTCTGTTTGGAATCCGACTGAAATACTCTTACCGAGAAAACCTTGTGCGGAATCCTGAGAGGAATCTGTCATAAAACCCGATCGGATTTTGTTCCAAAATCCATATATATTATGTAAGGAATCGTGGAGAATTATGTTAAAAATCCTGATGATCTCTCGAAAATCGTAAAATGGTTGTGTCACATATTTTGGAGGGATATATTAGGAATCCTGAAAGATTTTATCTTGGCAGTATTCTGTTAGAAATCCTAGCAGGGGTATGTGTTATATTGGGTCCCTCCTTAGCCGTGCGGTAAGACGCGCGGCTACAAAGAAAGACCATGCTGAGGGTGGCTGGGTTCGATTCCCGGTGCCGGTCTAGGCAATTTTCGGATTGGAAATTGTCTCGACTTCCCTGGGCACAAAAGTATCATCGTGTTAGCCTCATGATATATGAATGCAAAATTGGTAACTTGGCTTAGAAACCTCGCAGTTGATAACTGTGGAAGTGCTGAATGAACACTAAGCTGAGGGGCGGCTCTGTCTCAGTGTGGAGATGAAATTCCAATAAAAAGAAGAAGAAGAAGAAGAAATGGGTTAGATTATGTTCTTCTTCTTCTACAATGGCTCTACATTCCAACTGGAACTTGGCCTGCCTGTTCCAATTAGTAATCTATTAGCATTACCTCAGTTATTAATTGAAAGCTTTTCTATGCCCGCAAGTGCATGAGTTTGTACATATCTTGAGTGTAAAGTACAATGGATACACTATACCCAATGCCGATGAATTCGATAATATTTCCAACCCACAAACATACTAGACCGGACTGAGAATCGAACTCGCCATTTCCGGATTGGCAATCCTACGTCTTTACTCGCAAGGCTACTGGAGACCCCGTTAAATCATGTTACGAATTCTGAAAGCATTGTCAGGAAAAGGTGTCTGTCACTAACCCTTGCAGGATAGTTCTTGAAAACCCTGAAAGGATTCTAGCAATATCTCTGTAATGATTTTATTAAGATGTATGAAAAGATTCTGCAAAAAATACATTATTTCCTGGTTTGTCGGAGTAGGAGGACTGGGGAAGTTCTATCTCTCTATTGATAAGTTTTTCATCCGTCGTATTAAACTTCAGATCTTTCTGGTGCGAGCTTTGTTCAAAGTTTGTGATTTAAAACAAAAATTATACTAATTATTAAAACAAAAATATTTAATTCAAATTATGTCCTACTGGTTTCCGAAAGGTCAAGGGGGGGACAATAAAAAATAAATATTAAAATGGAAAAAATTAATGAAACTCTTCGGATTTGTTAAAGAATGTTTTGAAAATCCTCAAAATCATCCAAATTTTTTGTTGTTGCCCCTTCAAAATATATTTTTTTGGTAAAAAAAATCCGATGGGGGAGACATAATTGTTTATATATTTGTATCGGCCTTAGTTATTTTTTATACATCAATTATTGAACTGCTAAGGTATTAGAAAGTTACAGAAATAAGCAGACAAAATTTTAGGATGACATTGATAAAGGTAGGAATTTTGAATAGTTAGGATGTACGAATTTTAGTTCGAGGATCAAAGAAACTCTACTAAAACATTTTAATATTTACAACTTGAAGCAAGTAAAAAATATTACTAATATAAATGTCTTTACTCATTCAATAAGAACTTGGGCATATTTGAACATATGCAATAGTGTCCGGACACTTTTATGAACTATTATTCAAATGATCAAATACGGCTTCTTTATAGCCTTCCGGTGCAGCTTAGAAAACGAGAAATGAAAAACTTGTATGTGGATAAAATAAAAAGAAAGAAGTCAAAAAGATTAAGATTCTGAAACCCGTGATATGCCACCTGTTTGAATTCTATTTTCAACCACAAAGCTTATGCATATCCTTGAATTTAAAATTCGATTCTCGACTGCCCATTGATAGGAATGCACGGATACGTTGACCACCAAAATACCTCAACCAAACAGCGCGCGGTGCTGCTCAACGTCAAAAATACACCGCCAGCACCGAGCAGCACAAGCTGTTATGTAACAAACCTGATATGCTTTTTTTCTGTTTTCTGAAAATATGCGACAAAATCAAAATGCTTACTTTCCTCCGAACCGTCGCCGTCCCATCGGGGACGGATGGGATTGAGCGAAGAACGCACACCAGCGCAAGCCTCCCAAACAATTTAGCAATCCGCCAGCTGATGGATTCGACCACCAGCGCAAGGAAGACTTGACTTGACACCGCGATCGGGTCGCTTCCATCCGCACGGTGAATTTATGCACACATCAGATTGCCAATACCCTGGCCTGGGGCTCTACACGGTGGCACTCGATGAATCCCACTCTTACTCTCGGTTGAATGTAGTCCCCGGCGGACGGCATCGAAATGATGGTTACCAAGCGGGCGTGACTAACATTTCTACACGTCTTGTGTTTGTCACACGTCACTTCAACGCTGCTGCGGCCGAGCGATAGCAGTGACTAAAACGGCTGTGACACACATCGGTAGGCACTCTGCGAAACCGGATCTTCAATTCGGTTTTCTCGCACATCCCCCGACCGAAGTAATTGCACTTGTCCCGGATCGTCGCACAGTGACCGATTACCTGAGAGTCTAGCAATTTTACTTCAGTTACCCGTTGCAAAGAACGTTGTTGCTGGTAGAAAGATTTTGCATTTCAAAACTATCGAAATTCAAAACTATAATTTTCATAATTCATGAGTTTTGTCCGGCTTCTGCACTTAGATCCACCGCTGTGCGTGGTCGCTATGACTGACATACGAATCGAGAGGGGGAAGACCTCTGGAATGCAGCCCGAACGACACTAGTTTTGGTATGATTTTACCCATTTGCGTAGGACCTTGACCAAAGTCCGGACCGAACCGTTCGGGTTGTTAAGTAACGAAATCCCAACAACCACTACTGGACTGACTGATTAACATGTTTGGCAGTCATATTTGGGGTGCCACAATTTGAACAAGACAGAACGAGATAGCAGTACGAACTTACCTTTTTATGATTCCATATGACGTTTACACTAGGTTTACCCCGCCGCGCGAAGGACTGATCGATGACGTCGTCGTGTACCAAACTGGCGGTGTGAATCATCTCTGCAATCATGGCGATTTGTCGTTGTGCGTGCACTACGTTGCTGGATTGGAAGAAAAAAGAAACATAAAATGGGTGTTAATTTGTGGTAAATTTGTTACATTTGGGGCAATACATTTTGATGAGGATTGCATGATAATAACAAATTGATGATTTTGGACCCTTTGGATGACATAACAGAATATCCCGGAGTTCAGACATTCCGATGGTGATACCCGCTTCTAGTCACAGTCACTGAAAAATCGATAGATTTTCACACACGACTGCATATTGCTGCCGAAAGAAAGTCATGAACTCAGAGTTCCAAAAAATGTCATACTCATATATATGACAACGGAATATCTGTAAGAGGTTGACAAGCTTCCTCCTGGTCTTAGGCCCTTGCAAGCTTCATTAAACTAAGACTCAACTCAAAACACTACCAAAATTTAGACTACTGAAAAGATTAGCAGAAAAGATTAGCACTTGGATCGATGATGGTTGAAATGGATCCCCCTCGGTTTCCAATTACTGAGCCAGATGTTAAGCACGGAATCTTAAAGCTGCGCTTCTGAACAAGTACGTGCATCTGGTAGAATACCGTCAAAGCAACTTCATTTCACCACCACCGATAAAAACTCGTGGTGAGATTCCTGTCTTGTTGTCCTCTCTTAAGCCTCTTGGTGTACGAGGAAGTGAAAATTCGGAAAATTACGAGACGAGCCAGCCTTGGGCTGAAATTCTAGAAAATAAAGACAAAAAAATCGAAAAAAATGCGGAATTCTAAATGATTTATCCGTGAAAATTTGTGCCTCCCAAGTAAACATATTTCAGCACACACAGTTTTTGCCGACGATCTACATGACAGCATTGACAACGGCAAATCGTATCACAGGACTTTTATCCCCTTTGTCATCTGATAGCCAACAGGCTGGGGTTTTCCGGGAAATATCCTGGTGTTTGGGATTAATTCCACGTTTAAAGTAATAATCAACAATGCCACATCCCAGAGTATCTACGAATTAACGAGATCAACCCGGGGGAATAACGAGTTTAATGGACTTTCACTGTATAACGGAAACTGATTGGAAACTCGGTACTTGGCACGTTAGGACCCTGTTGCTCGAGAGCTGCGTGAAGGTGGAGGATGCAGCGCTTCAGGAGCTCCGATGGCGCGGTACAGGAGAACGGGAATTTCACGCAGTGGATCCAATTGCGAGTAGTACGTCATTCAAAATCACATCACTTCATAAAATCCATACCACTACTTCCCCACACTACCTGAGTTAACCTCCTCCTCCTGCCATTGTAAGCACCACCATCTTCTTTTTTGACGCAGGACTACGTCTGTCTTTTCTATATTGGGGTACACTTCACGATTGCGAAAATTGGAGACCGTCACAAAAATATGATAAACTTGAAATTTTAAATTTTAAACTCAGCCGATTCTCGATGGATTTTCAGTTTTTTTTTTTTTTTGACCAATGAAAATTTAATACAAATTGTGGCGTCAGTTAGTTATTGGAGAGGCGCATTGGGGAAAAAATGGTTCTTCTCAGAATTAGCATATTCTGGAAAGAAAGTATTAATTGCGAAAATGGGCTGTTTCTGTGGCGTCGGTTTTTGACGTGGTAGCATGGTTTCCTCTAGTGATTCCATCCATTCAAATTAATTGCATCATCACTCTCCGACGATTAAAATGATTAAGAAATGATTAAGCTTTGCACTTTGAAGAAAGTTCGTTTCGGATCAGGGGCGACTCGTGGACTTTTGCTACACCTGTTCTACCATGCTGATAAAAAAATATTCATCAAGCTGAGTGGTTACGAATGAAAGTTGTGCATTTGATCTAATATTGAAACCTTTTTTTGTACAACTTAACCAAATATTAGAAGAAAAAAAAACAATTTAAATAAAAAGGATTTACAAAACAATAAATAGCTTATTAATCTCTTTTGTTACAAAAATGTTTTAAATTTAGATGCACTTAAAATTTTAAACTCTCGCAAATCGTCTAAAATCTAACTTGGTAACAGTTGGCAATAACTGGATATTGCTCAGAATAGAGATCTTTCAAATCGGCTCATTCCACCATTCGGGGTACACGGGTCCCATCGCCGCTAATATTTAAACTCCCACATATTTTGTTGCTATAAAAGAAATGTTATTAACCATTATTAGTATAATAATCAATAATAATAATAATTAGCAGTGGCGTAGCCACGGGGGTGGTTTTGGGTATAAAACCCCCCCCAGAGACAAAATTTTTGGAAGAAATTTTTTTTTTCGAAAAAAAAAATGTTCAGAAAACCCCCCCCAGACCAATTTTCTGGCTACGCCACTGATAATTAGTATAATAATTATAATAATAAACAATTATGGTTTGATGCGACCCCAGACTGTGACGACCAATGAGTCACATTTGGAAGCTGAAATGTGTTCCAATTATTTAATTTTTCAAATTTAGTGAAAACTATACCTTTTTCTCTATGTTGATTGATTTTGAGTATTCGTAAAAAAGCATTATTTAATGTCTCTTTTGAAAACGCAAACATTAATTAATATTGTTCTTGATGCATTGCATATTCATCAGAAGAAAGAAAATCAAACCGTTTCCAATCATCGGAGTATGAACGAAAGCGTGTGTGGTACGCGTGCGCCTTTCGGCAAAGCACAAGCCCGACACTATGATCGAGTCTAACCGAAGGTGCATCGCTTCGTTGATTGTTCTCGCAGCGCGTCGAACGGGTTTGACTCCTGCGCGCATAGCAGAACTTGCATCTAAACGTGCTTGCTTCGCATGCGAAAGAGGATGATGTGAGGAAACGGAGAAAGCTGGCAACGTTCACGCTGGTTCTCTGCGCGCGGAGAACGAGTGACCATACCAAAGAGGAAATTATTTCAAAACATTTGTCATGCCGCAGAACTTTAAATTTGACTTCTGGTAGCGCTGCTGTTGGTTCTTCATTATGGATCGTACGACTGGCAAAAGCTTTCTATGTGATGGGGTGTGGTGTGTCGGAGAAACACACATTTAGCTGCAATTTGACTGTACGCCAAGCATGTGGCGTTAACTTGATCAGCCTTAGAAATATTTTGTTTCTTTAGATGTTTAGATGTTGAAATCATTGGAAATATTATGTGACACTTTGTTTAAAAAATTTACTGAGTAAATTATTTGCCCTAATTGCCAAGACAATAATTTCCTACTTCTGACCTAAAAATGGTTACCTGTTCCATGAACAGGTAGAACGTATGGACGAGTCGCCTCTGTTTCGGATCAACTTTCCTTTGTGTTAAATGGTGGACCGAAATAAATGGATTTTTTTTACAATGATCAATAGAAACAGTACCAAAGGATCTTGCCAGAAAGCTCATTTTCCGCCAACTACTGCCAAATCGATAAAAACGCCACCTTAGTGAAAATTATTGACAGCAACCACGCATCGGTGACCGTCGCTCGAACCAACAGACGCCAAGCAATAATGTTTTGTAATTGAAGAAACTTCGTCTTGGGTCAAATTTCTGTTGTTACCCTTCTCAATAATACGCATTTCGAATGAGGGTCTGTTCAAATATTACGTAACGCGAAAAACGTTGATTTTACGAACTTCCCACCCCATCGTAACAATCTGTAACAAATTTAAGAACTACCCCCACCCCTATGCGTAACACGTAACAAATACAGTTTTCTGAAAAAAAAAACCTTGTTTTAATAGAACTTGAAACAAGACGAAATAAATTATTAAGTATTGTATATTTTATGCTATTAAAAAGCGCCAGCAGGAAGATCTAGACCGTGAAGAGACGGAGGAACTGTACCGCGCTAATAACACACGAAAGTTCTATGAGAAGTTAAACCGTTCACGTAAGGGCCACGTGCCACAGCCTGATATGTGCAAGGACATACACGGGAACCTTCTTACGAACGAGCGTGAGGTGATCCAAAGGTGGCGGTAGCACTACGAAGAACATCTGAATGGCGATGTGGCAGACGAAGATGACGGTATTGTGATGGACCTGGGAGAACGCGCGCAGGACATAATTTTACCGGCTCCGGATCTCCAGGAAATCCAGGAGGAGATTGGCCGGCTGAAGAACAACAAAGCCCCTGGGGTTGACCAACTACCAGGAGAGCTATTTAAACACGTTGGTGAGGCACGGGCTAGAGCGCTGCTCTGGGTCATTACCAAGATTTGGGAGGTGGAAGTTTTGCCGCAGGAGTGGATGTAAGGTGTCGTGTGTCCCATCTACAAAAAGGGCGATAAGCTAGATTGTAGCAACTACCGCGCAATCACATTGCTGAACGCCGCCTACAAGGTACTCTCTCAAATTTTATGCCGTCGACTAGCACCAACTGCATACTTCGTGGGGCAGTACCAGGCGGGTTTTATGAGCGAACGCTCCACCACGGACCAGGTGTTCGCCATTCGCCAAGTACTGCAGAAATGCTGCGAACATCATCTATTCATCGACTTCAAAGCCGCATATGATACAATCGATCGGGACCAGCTATGGCAGCTAATGCACGAACACGGTTTTCCGGATAAACTGACACGGTTGATCAAAGCGACGGTAATAATATCTCAAAAGGTAATATTACGTTACGTAATATTCGAACAGACCCTAACTAACAGCTCATAACCAAATTCAGAATAGATCCGCTCTCTCCGGAATCCCGTTCAGAACGGCTCGCGCGTGCCGGAAACCAGCTTTCTTGTATCTAATGAATTAATCCCATTAGCCCCGCCTCTTCATTAATCGTTATGAGTGCACATCATATTTTCACTCATATCCAGGGATTGAATCCTATAGAGAAAGAGCAAGTCTCTCACTTATCATCTCTGTATACAGATACGATATGTAGCATACCGCGAGAATTTTTTTCGCAAGCTGTCATCATAGAGCACTGATTGGGGATGGTATACCCCATGATAAATTTCTTTTAGAAAGCTTCAAATATGGGGAGCACTGGCTCTGATGATGCATTTCAATTTGTTCTACAAAGCTGTGCAGTAACCAACACGAAAGGAGCAAAAACAAAGCGAGAATCACCACTTTTCTGTGGGGACTGCCTATCCGATTCTGTTTTTTCGCACTTGTATACAAGTTTGATAAATTTGTTATCATGGCTTGTTATGATTCGGAACAGTTTTTGCCTCTCTTTTATCGTTGTTCGTTATCTATTGAGAGCGATTTCTGCAAACCCTGCTCATATCAGATCACAAAAGGGGGGAGCTAACGGGCTTAATTTATTGAAAACAAGGAAGCTGCTTTCCGGCGCGCAAGGGATTCCGATTGGGATTCCGCAAAGAGCGGTTCAACAAGATTCGATGTAGCGGAGCGGACATAGCAGCACGAAGGCGTCGGTAGCACCAGTGGCAATGCTGAAAATTTATTCCAAATGGTGGAGGCTTAGCGAAAAATCATCGAGTGGCAGTCGAACAATTTCAACGCAAGGTTCCGACAAGCATTTGGATAAAGTTAATTATTGGAAAGACGCATTGGAAAAAGAAAATTGGTTCTTCTCAGGGTTGATTGCAGAATACGGACTGTTTCGGTGGTATCGGCGTTTGGCGTAGTAGCTTGGTTGCTGTAAGTGATTCAATCCATTTAAACAAATTTATTGCATCATCCCTTCACCAAACGATTAAGTTATGCACTTTCAAGAATATTCATCTCGGATTGACCTTCTTTGTATAAAATGGTGCCCCGAAAAAAATCGATTTAAATTCCAATGACTAACAGAAACAGAACCAAATAATCTTGCCAGAAAATTTCACTTTCCGCCTATGACAGCCAAATCGATGAAGACGCCAATACCTCTTCTTGCATACAAGTCCTGAAAAGGACAGTGTGTAAATAATTCTTGAAGTTTTCCTCACTTTGTCACGTACGCTTTTATCGCGGGCGAAAACCAAACATTGCATATAAATATATTTGCGTTTGGTTTCATGCTACTTCTGATTCTGCTCAATTCTCCTTTATTTCGGACATTTTTGAGGATGGTGTCTGCTAGGATTGTGATGTCCTCCACTGAAAGCCAGTCAAATGGCTTCAGAGCCGATGAGTCATGTTAATTCCATGGTTGGAAACTAAAAGTCCATCCTACTGGGAGCAACTATTCGACTTCTTGATTCAGTTGACCTCCGAGCAGTTTGCTCAATGTTAATAAAGAGACACAAATTATTATGGCAAATACCATCAATTTCGAATAGCTAGGTAGTCCTACGCCACCTTTGCGTACAACCCGATTAGGTTGCACCTTCGAGTTTTTATTTGTCTAAACTCCTTCACTTGCAAATATGGTAAATATTTGGAAAATAAGTACTTGGTAAGCATGCTATTGGGGGAATCTAGAACGCACTCTCACAATCAGTGTGGTAGTATCTTACATGCAATCAATTAGAATCCACGCTCAATAAGATGTTTTGATTTTCTCTATTTGTTTGCATGCTGCCTTTATTCAACGCAAGCAAAATGACTTGTAATAAAACAGCAATCCATCTTTATCTTTCGTACGTTCGGAATCAACAATCACTCGTCCCAAGTGGGCCGCAAAATCATCCGCCTGATAGGGACAATAGCGTCGACATTTTGTCCATTTCGCTCGAGACTTTCGCTGGTTTGTATGAGATATTGTGGACATCCTTGGTTATTTTTTGCTGTTTGGCGTCAAAACAAAATGTAAGCAAGCCGACTGCTGGAATAATTCTGGTTGGAAATGCAATATATGAAGATTTATAACGATAAATGTACTCAACCGTAGCATACTGGGCCAAGGTTTGAGCCGTCACCCCAACATACATTTTTTCTACTTCAACCATCACGTTTCTTATTGATTGTTGATAGCTTTTCAAAATGGATGGAAGTTGAGTGGATGAAAAATGGAACAACGTGTAAACAAGTTATAAAAGTATTGCTAGCATATTTTGCTAGATATGGGTTTCCAGATACCTTAGTGTCTGATAACGGTCATCCATTTAATTCTCATGATTTCAAAAACTTTCTTGAGAGGCAAGGAATACGGGTTCTGACCAGCCCTCCATACAAGGATGTTTCCCGGAGACAAGCCAGCCTAGGGCTGAAAGTCTTCTTAAAAAAAAACAATGAAAAAAGATGTTGTCGATCATTTAGTAATTTGCGTTCGATTATTTAATAGATTGTCAATAACTCATTCCAGAGGCTAAATTTTAATATGTGTTGTATGGTGGACTTCTAGTGCAAAGGTTTATCTATAACTCTGCCTAACAGTTCTTTGTATGAATTTCACTAAGAAGTCCGCATGATGTTCAGTGGAAATTCAAAAGACTCAGTGGAATATCTGTAGAATTTTCCGATTGATCCCTACAACATCACGTTGCAACTCCAGAGAATGTTTCAAATTTTTCGAATTGTGTGGAACTTTTTCAAAAAATCATTGATTTTTCATACAAATTCCATACAATTTCTTGTTGAAATTACGAAAAAAAACTCTTCGTAAAAAATAACTCGATAAAAAGCTATTTGGCCGAAGACCACAAGGCTAAAAGCTGTTTGACCGAATTTGTTGTTTGATCGAAAAGGCCATGTGGTAGAGGACTTATTTGGCCGTAAATGTCATATGGTCGAACAGTTGCTTTGACTGAAAAAATGGTTGACCGAGTAGCTCAATTGGCCGAATATGCCCTTTGGCCGAAACGGATGTTGTTAAGAAAGCGCCATTTGGCCGCTGAAAGTGTCGTTCGGCTGAATTGGTCATTTGGGATATTTTCAAGACATTAACGGAAGAATCTTTCGAATTTCGCCTGAAAAATCTGACCAAATCTGATAATTCAAGTTTTTCCAGAATATATTACTTGAAAATTATTTTCAGATTTTCTACTAGAACTACTTTGAAGTTCTTTTTCTCAAGAGATGATCCACCCTAGGGATGAAAATCTCTTGAAAAAAGAAAATACAGCAAAAAATGAATTGAATTATATGAATTTTAGCGGAAAATGCGTCGGATTTTACATGAGAATCTCTTCAGAATTTTCACGGGAAGTTGTTCCAAATTTCTACAGAAAAATATTCGGAATATCGGCTGAAGGTTCCTGTTAAGTTTCTGTTGAGCATTCTTCGAAATTTACACAGAAAATCCTTCATAATTGTAGGTGCTTGTAACTGGTACAAAGGGCTTCAACTTTGACTTTCTCAATCTGGATTAATTTGGTCCTAAAGAAAAGAACGAACATTCGATATCCTTTCAGAAAACTATGAAACTAATCATCTCAAACAGTTTTTTTTCCGACTTAAACTTGTTTAATTTGAAATTTAATAGCTGAAGAAAAATACTTCCTCGACACTTTCGGTCTTGTTTGACGCATAAACTGGTTTCAAACGCACAAACACATAACACCACCGGGTACTTCATTTCAACTTCTGTCAGTTGATATTCCGTGTATGGTAGAAAATCGGAAATTTGTTTTCAACAAAATTAAAATATCTGCAGTTATCAGACGTCGCAACTCATTTAGATTAGTGCGCATGATAGTACATATGTGCGTGCATGATGCGCACTACTAATCAAATAATTCAAATTGTCGCGACTCGCGTCACATCGCGAGTGCTCAATCGCGCGGTCCAGTTTGGTGGCGGCCCGACAATATATATGCTGACGGTTGAAGCTTCATTCGTTATGTAAAGTTGCATTTTCAGTTAAAGAGGTTGCTCAGCTTAAAATATTTTTTTGAATGTTTTGAACACAAAAATATATTTATACGGACTTAGACTATTTACAGAATTTTTATGAGATCGGTGCATGAATTTTCGACCTATGCACTATCGTTTGCAACCATAAACGAGGAGGGGCTTTAGGACCCAACTAAGACGGCTAGTTTGGCATAGCCAACGTTAAAACAGAAAACTCTCTGGTATACCCGCTAGAGACTCTTTAGAGTTTTCGCGAAAGATTGGTCAAAATGTAGATTTCAACAACTAAAAATACTTTGGATTTCAACGTCAAATTGCTCGGAATTTCAAAGGAATTTCCTTGAATTTCTACGAAAAAATCTTTGTATTTTCCATGAAAAGGATATCAATTTAATTAGCCGAATGCGACAGACGGCCGAAAAAGTAATTTGGCCGAAAAATCCATTTGCCCCAATAAGTCGTTTGGCCGAAACGATCTTTTGGCTGAAGAAGTCAAAATGCCGTTTGGTCATTTGGCCTAAAATTCCATTTGGCATACGGCCAGATGTCAATTACTGAACCGATGATAGGCAGTAAAATTAAGTTTCAATAAATAATGCAAAATTCAATTGAAACTTGAAACTCCGTGACATCTTCAAACTCGGAAAAATTTAGGTTTGGGTGATATTAAAATGAAAATCCAGTAAGGGGGGGAGCTTGGAGAGGGGCTTCTGAATATTTTTATCCCGTAACGTATTCTTGGAATTGTTCCGGAAACATGTTTTCCATGTAGTTGAGACCATGGGATAGATATCAACCGGAATGGTCATCCTGGAACAGGTTCCAAGAGGGCCTGAAGTGGCCACAAACTCTATCAGAAGAAACCCAGGCAATATGGGTATCAAAATTCTTGGAATTGTTCCGGAAACATGTTTTTTTATGTAGTTGAGACCATAAGATGGATATCAACCCAAACGGTCATTCTGGAACAGGTTCCCGTGGGGCCTAAAGTGGCCACAAATTCATTCTGAAGAAACCCTGGCAATATGGGTATCAAAATTCTTGGAATTGTTTCGGAAACATGTTTTCCAAGTAGTTTAGACCATAGGGTCGATGGCAATCGGAACGGCCATCCTGGAACAGGTTCCTGGAGGGCCTGAAGTGGCCACAAACTCATTTAGAAGAAACATCTACAATATGGGTATCAAAAATCTTGGAA
Organism: Armigeres subalbatus; assembly: GCF_024139115.2. Taxonomy (NCBI): domain Eukaryota; kingdom Metazoa; phylum Arthropoda; class Insecta; order Diptera; family Culicidae; genus Armigeres; species Armigeres subalbatus. Next base: position 303,670,533 of record NC_085139.1, on the reverse strand, counting down.
TTGTTTCGGAAACATGTTTTCCATAAAGTTGACACCATAGGGTTGATGGCAATCGAAACGGCCATTCTGGAGCACAACCCCATTTAGAAGAAACCCTGGCAATATGGATAGCAAAATTCTTGGAATTGTCTCGGAAACAGTTTTCCAAATATTTTAGACCATAGGGTTGATGGCAATTGGAACGGACATCCTGAAACAGGTTCCCGGAGGGCCTAAAAAGGCAACAAATTCCAAAGGAACAATCACAATATGGGTATCAAAAATCTTGGAAATGTTTCGGAAACATGTTTTCCATATAGTTGTGACCATAGGATAGATATCAACTGGAACGGTCATCCTGGAACACGTTTCCGGGGGGCTGAAGTGTCCACAAACTCCTTTAGAAGAAACAATATGGGTATTTAAAACAATCTTATCGTTAACGAGCCATACAAATTTGGAATGATCTACCTCGAAATTAAAGGAGTGAAAGAAGTTTTTCTACTTTTAAAAGAAATTTGAATAATTTATTTAGTATATAGTCATTGGTATTAGATGTTGCGTAGTAGCATAAGCTTTGAAAATCAGTAGGTGATTCTTTGTGTTACTATATGAGGTTTTTTAATAAATAAATAATAATAAATAATAATATCAAAATTCTAAGAATTGTTTTTAAAACATATGTTTCCAAGAAGGTGGAACCGATGATGGGTCATTCGATCGTACGTTCATTAGGTCGAATGATAAGTTAGGAGTGAATAGTGTGAAGTGAGCAGTGAGAAGTAAAAAGTGGAATGAAAAAAAGTTAAAAGTGAAATGATAGAAATGAGAAGAAAAAAGTGAAAATTGAGGAATGAGAAGTGAGAAGTGTAGAGTGAGAAGTGGGATGCGAGAAGTGAGAAGAGAGTAGAGAGAAGTTCAACGGGATAAGAAGGAAGAAGCTGATGGAGAAAGAAGTGAGAAGGAGCAATCTCGAGCAATGCAGCAAATAGGAAAGTGTGGATCTATTGCATCCACAGCTTCTTATTTACCACATTGTTTAGAATGCTCAGAACAGTTGACATCCAGAGGAACGTCATTTGAAACTATCCAGAGATAAGTTGGTTGTCGTTATCGCTCGGGAAAATGGATAAGTATTTACATTTTTGAAAATATTCCTGGAAAATTAAGGTTCCACGGTTTCGTTCTTGTGGGAAAACATACGATTGCTCTACTACTTGAGGAAACATGTTTCAGAAGTTATCCTTGTGAGCATAAGCGTAGGATTACCAATGCCAAGTTCGATTCTCTATCTAAGATGCGTTCGAGTGAGAAATGTGCTCAACTCTCTCATCATAGTGTATCCCTTGTGCTCAGCAGTCCCCATTAGGCGCCACGGAAACTTGTTTAAGGATGACCGATTCGTTGTCATCAGATCATGCTTCCGAAACGATTTCATGAATTTTGATACCCATATTGCCATTGTTACAGTAAAATCTCCATGGATCGATATTGAAGGGACCATCGACTCATGGAAATATCGAGATGTGAAAGCAACCCAAAAAATATATTTTTTACTATGGCATAATTTGCTTCCATGATATCGAGTCATAGAACATCGACTCATGGAGGTTTGACTGTAATGTCAAACAGTCCGTTGTCGAACCATCCTATGTTCCAATTACTCATCAGATCATGCTTACGAAACAATTTCATGAGCTTTGATACCCATATTGCCAGGGTTTCTTCGGAATGAGTTTGTGGCCACTTTAGGCCCCACGGGAACCTGTTCCAGGATGACCAGTCCGGGATCAAATCATAAGATGGTCCTGTAACGTAGTTAGGTTAAATTCTTTTAATTTCCAACGAAGTTCATCAGTCATGACGCAAGAAATCTTTATTTGGTTGACTATATATCTTCAATTTACACAAATTTTGGGACTTGCCCCGGAAATCCGGAATTCCGGTAACCAGGTTACTACGTGTATCAAATAGCGGGTAAGTTCCTGAATCCGTAGCAACCAAAATCGTCAAAATCGGTAATAAATTGACAATGTTATGATGTTATTATTTTTTTGTGGAAAATTCTCAGCTGTTAATGGAAGTTTTGCATTATTTAGGAAAAAATGTATTTATTTAATGCTTATATTCCAATTTCTTATTTTTTATGGAAAATTTGTTTTTTTTGCCTTTCGCGTATTTAGTTTTAATTTTAGTTCGTTTGGCGAAATGGCCTTTTTGTCAAATGGCCATTGAACAAAATTACGTATTCTCTCTACTTTTTAAGCTGATACTGGCCTTCAATCAAAAATTCAACTTGCCGTACTCCATTAAGCCAGAGGAGCCAAGCTGAACGTTTATTTGAAACTATTATTAGGTCGGAAATGGTTTGACCGAAAATTTAGTTTGGCCGAAAGCTACATACAGCCGAAAGGAACATTTGGTCGAACTGGTAATTTGACCGAAACAGTTATTTGCCCTAACAGGTCGTTTGCCTGAAAATGCCGTTCAGCCGACAAAGATGTTTGACCAAATAGATCATTTGACCAAAAATGCAACCATCCTTACGGTCATTTGGCAGACAGAGCCATTTGGCCAAAAAAAATCTTTCTGCAAAACAACCATTTCGAGTCGTTCGCCTGAATTGATCATTTTGGGTCATTTGGCAGAAAATGCTATTTGGCCAAAAGGGATGTTTTGCAAAAAAAGGACATTTTTGGGCCAAATGGCTCTTTCTGCCAAATGATCATTATTACCAAACGACATTTTCGGTCAAATGATCTATTCGGTCTAACGATTTTTTCGGCCAAGTTACCAGTTCGGCCGAATGTCCCTTTCGGCTATATGTCGCTTTCGGCCAAACTACATTTTCGGTCAAACCATTTTCGAATAACAGCCAGTATAGACTTGAAAAGTGGAGAGGTTACGAAATTTCTTTCAAAGGTCGTTTGACAAAAACGGCCATTTCGCCGTAAATGCCATTTGGCCAAACAGATGGACATTTTTGACCATAGTACCCGTTCAGTAATTGGCATTTGGCTGTATAACCCGTTGGGCCAAACGACCTGTTAGGGAAAACGACTTTTTCCTACCGACTACCAATTCGGCCGTATTTTGCTATCAGCCAATGGAATTTCCAAAGAATTTCTTATGGACAATATACTAGTTGTTAGATAACAACAAAATGTTTACGTTTCAGTTAGCGAATGTCGTTCGCTAACTGCAACGTATTCTAGATCTCAAACGGTTGTCAGTCGACGTCAGATGCAATAGAAGTGTACCAGATAGTGCAGCGTAATGCAACTGTCATCGACTTTGACATCGTTTTCAAGTTCTGCGGTACGATAACTGCAAAACTGTTGCAACTATCGAATTGCAGTTAAAAAGCATTTTAGTTATACGACTTTTTTTTAGTTATATGACTTGCAGTCATCGAATATTTACTGAACAAATAATTTCTCGTAGAAATCAAAAAAAAAAATCCTTAAAAAATCCAAGCAATTTTTCGTTATAACCTAAAGATTTTTTTATTGAAATTTTGAACAATGTTCCGCGGAAATTAAATTAAGCACATTACGTTGAAATTCCAGAGAATTTCCCTTGAAAACTCCCTAGACTCTCCCGCGGATATTCTGAAGAATTTTCTGTTTAAACGTTGGTCATGTCGTCTTTATTATTCTAGACTGAGAAAGCCAAAGTTGAAACACCCATTCTACCAGCCGCATTCTTCTACAATTATGAAGAATTTCTGTATGAGTTTCAAAAAATACTTAACAGAAACTTAACATGAGCATTCCGTGAATATTCTTCGGTAATTCCCAAGAATTCTCGAAACTTCAAAGTAGTTCCTTTGGAAAATCCGAACATAATTTCTAAATAAATATATTTGAAAAAAAAAAAGAAATAATTTCTGGAGAAGTTCATCAGATTTTCCAGGCGAAATTCGAAAGATTCTTCCGTCAATGGCATGAAAATACCCAGAAAAAAATCTTGAAGAAAAGTTATAAACAAATTGCCGAGAATGGCTGATGAAACTGTAGTGCACTTTGAATGTAAAGAAAATTACCTCAAGGCGGACACTATTTACGATTGGTCGTTCGTGGGAAGGTAAAGATGAAAAAGGGGACAAACTCACACAAAAAAATCTTGCCTTGGTAGCCCATTTGTGGGTGCGGTCGAACATAGCAACGCACCACATCTAATCGAACAATTTTGAATAAAGATTTTCATGGTTTCTATCTAGAACTAAAAGTCTTGAATCCGCTATGAGGGAGTAGTAGACGAATTTTAAATTGGTAATAAAATCATGAATTGACATTTACTTGTGAATATTTTACTACATTATTCTCAAGCTACACAATAATGCAATAAAAAAAAGTTCTATCGATAAGGCATTCAATATGTAGCTGATCAAAAGGACAACCCCTGCACAGCAACACTTTTATGGTTTAATGTTGTTCCCAAGTTTTATAAACGTTTTATAACTTTTTTAATCTCACAGAGTAAAATTCCATGACTTCACACATTTTCTCGATAGTCTGATTCCAAAAAATTCTCGGTCAAAGCTATTAGCGGATCGAATAAATTAAAAAGGGGGGCTTTCTGGTTCGAAAATAGGAACATCACTTCAAGCTCGAGATATGTTTACCAATCTAATCCGTGTGTTTGATTTGTGGTTGTTGCAAAAAAGGAGTCAACAATCGAGCAACAAAGGGGATCAGATTGAAAATTTTACAAAAACTGAGAGAAAACGGTCAGAACGATGACGGCACGGATTTGTTTCTTAGAAAGTAACTGTTGCAACATGACCAATAGATTATAGAACAGCTCAGGATGGATATCTCAAAGACCAGAAGCGTACGATGTAGAGGTGGAGAGGTGAACAATTGGAGACAAATTTGTTGTACTACTAATCTTCCTGTGCATAAAACGCTACAAAGCTACAAAGCACAATCTATTTTTTTTAGATTTTCTTCCTCAAAAATCCAACAAAAATAAACCTAATGCAGTTCTTTCATTCGAACTACCTCTGTCACGCCGAATCTCATGTGACTATAAAAATATAAATTTCGCAATATAAATATTATGAAATTCCAATCGAAGCCCTACAATTGACGCAACCGCACGCGCACAGTGCGTTTGACGTCAACACAAAACAAGTCACGCGCCCAAGACTTCATCCCACATTCCAAAAACACAAATCTCGTGCCCAGGACCAACGCAAAACAGTCCCACTTCTGGTTCTGGAAATTTCCCAAAACATACTCAGAGCTCGTTGACGTCACGCGTCATCGTCCGGGTCACAATCCCACGCTGATGCACTGCCATCTTCGGTCGTCATTCAATTCCGATTATATCGCCACCACAACAAAGGGAAAGGATGACAATCAACGACGCCGTACGGCAGCGTCAACGATCTTCAGGATCGCGCGTCCTTCAACCGGCACACAAATTATGTACCGGATCGGGTCCAGCCAGCGAGCCTCCTCTCTGATGTTCCGGACGATCATACGCTCGTTTTGTGCAATAAGCGTGCGTCGCCCCGTTTTACAATGATTGCACCCGCGATCTGTGCAGAACTAGTTTTCTACGTGCGTGTGGCGTCAGGTGGGAAGCACCTGAACGGACAATCCTCTGCAAGCCGAGCTCAAGTTCAAGGTGAAATGCCGCTACCATGGAAGAACTATCTTGGGGCCACTGTTCGGTGCGATTATACGAGCAGTAGTTTTCTTTGTCTCCGGCCAGAAAAGGCGTGATCCCAACGTGATCGCAATGGACGGAAGGGTTGAGCAGGAAAAGATGAGATCGTGGTTTTTCCCCTTTGCGATAATAAATTCCACTTGTTCATAGTTTGGTCATTGACATGAGAAGCATTTCAATATAATTGCATGAGATGTTTGTCTTCGTTGTTTACTGAATAAGTTGAGGGTGCTTTTAAAATTTAAGAACGTATAAGAACAATTTGACAAATTTTCTAATTTCTAAACGAAAAAGTCTGCAATAATTCTACAATAGTATTGAAAACCGGTCAGGGTTCTATCTTTTTGACGTAACACTATGATAGCTAAATTGAAACTCGATAACTTTTAACCCGTAAACTTCGCCACTTCACAACTATTCATGACACATAAATTGATCCTGATGATCCTGAAAAACAAAAAAAAAATAGTATCAAAACACTAACCTGGTCTCGTTGTGCATGTGATAGTTTAGGGCCTTTGCCATTAGCATCGCTACCATCGGTCGGATCGCTTTTCCCTGGCCATCGAAGTAGTAGACGGCGATCTTTTTCAGCTCTTGGTGGTTGGTGGCACGGTTGATTTCCTGCAGGACATTCGATAAGAGAAAAAAACAAAAAATTAGCAAAAATCGGAATATGTAATACTAATACAGGACATATTTCAACCGTCTGGAGGTTATCGATCGTAGATGGATAAAATATAAACGTCTCAATGAAATGAACATTGCCTGAAGCCTGATCGCTTTTCGTAATATTCGCATTTTGATTGATTTTGGGTCTGTGTTCCACTAAATTAATACCACAGAAAAACAAATTTTGTAATACGGAGTTGCAACTCGTTGAATAAACGAAAAATTGCTGAATATTGAGCATTTTTATATTCAAAATGCAATTGTTAGCTCCGTCTTATTGATAAGTGTAGTATAATTTATTGCAAATTTCAATTTTATGATAGAGGGTTGATTTGGCCGCCACTGCATTAATATCCATACCGTTCTGCAGCCTGCTGGACAGTTTCTCGCGTTTTCCGCGAACCAGTTTGCGCAAACATAATACGAAACACACGAAATGCATCGTCTCAGCTATGGATTTTAATTAAGACAAATGGCTCTATTTTTGGGCAGCCTAAAATGTTCAAGAACCAGTTTCTTGAGGACCCGCCATCTAGAATCGGTAAAATATAGACAACATTTGCAACTGAACGGTTAGGGTTCTATGATGACGGAAGCTCAGCTGGTCAACGGCACAGTCAGTGACGGATGTGGGATTCCGCCAGCGATTGATCAAATGTTTGACTGCGAATTCGTGAGACTGGATGGAGACATGTGTGCTCGGTAACTGAACTGTGGATTACCTTTTCGAAGTGGTTTGCTCTGTGTCAATAGAAGCATGTTGGCAAACGGATCTTCCAGAGAAAATCATAGTTTGCTGTAAGTTAGTTTGTTTGGGCAGGTGGAATTGTTTAGCAATCTCATACGGAACAACTGACAAAATATCAGTTTAACAGTAAGAAAATATTTATTTGTCTTTAGTAATCAATATTGCCATATTTTTATGGAACTTCGAACTAATGTTCACAAATGAACCATTGTTACGATTCTTTTGAGTTTACGAGTTTGGATTTTGAAAGTGGTGAGAAAGCCTTTTCTATTTTTTGAAGCTGTGTTAGGATGGAAAGACATTCAGTGCATAAAAAACATGAAACGGGTTGTGGGAAGTCAATTTTTATCATGGTTCACAAAGCAGCTCAGACCATCAAATAGAATAAATAATTTTTATTCTAAAAATGTGTAATGTACGTCATATGGATGGCGATCAGGAAATCAAAGACATTTGATTCCTGCTTACTCATACCAGCACAGTGTATAAAGGGCAAAGAAGAAAAATAAAAAGGAAGCTTCCTTTTAAAAGGCTCGGAGGCTTCTTTCCAAGAACTCTCAGGAACCTACATTCAAGAGGCATGGAAGCCTTCTGTCAAGAAACTCGGAAACCTTCTTTCAAGAGACTCGGAGACCACCTTTCAAAATGCTCGGAAGCCTTTTTTCAGGATGCTAGCTGACCTCCATTCGAGAAACTCGGGAACCTCTTTCAGAGGCTCGGAAGCCTAATTTCAATAAGCAAGGAGACCTCCTTACAAGAGACTGGGGAACCTTCTTTAAGGTGACTCGGGCTACCCCGAGTTATTTTTCCTGACTTTTGTCTCTTTCTAGCATTGCCACCTCGCGCCTGTGATACTTTTCCAATGTCATATTTGTTGTAGAAAAAAAATTAAGCATTCAATGATGAAATGATAACGATTTGATGATTGTTTGTGCTTCCCGTGTCACCTTAAAGCGGATCGCTCGGAAACCTACTTTCAAGATGTTTGGAAGCCTCATTTCACGATGCTCGGAGACCTCCTTTTAAGAACCCAGTCAACACAAAGTCGTATATGATGCAACGAAAGATGCTAAAGTGGAAGCCATATACGTACAAGTTGTATGGGGAAGTACGTATATCGCCTCCACTTTAACATCTTATATGACATCTTACACGATCTTGTGTTGACTGGAAAGCTCGAAAGCCTACATACAGAAGCTTGAAAACCTCCTTTCAAGAGACTTGGAAAGCTCTCTTTAAGAGGCTTGGAAATCTTCTTTCAAAAGGCTTGGAAGCCTTCTTCCAAGATGCTAGGAAGCCTCCATTTAGAGGTTCGGAAACCTGCCTTCAAGAGGCTTGGAAACCTACTTTCAAGAAATTCGGCAGCCTATTTTCAAAAGGGATTGGAAGTCTCCTTTCAAGAGGCTCGGAAGCCTTTTTTCAAGAGACCCAGAAGCCTTTCTCTTCCTTCAAAAGGCTCGAAAGGCTCCTTTAAAGAGACTCGGGAGTCTCCTTTCGAGAGACTCGAAAGCGTACTTTCCAGAGGCTCGGAGACCGGCAATATCCTTTCAAGAGGCTCGGGTTCCTTCTTCTAAGAGGCTCGGAAGCCTCCCTTTAAGAGGCTTGTAAGCCTCCTTTCAATAGGCTTGGATCGTCAAGATGATCGAAAGCCTTCTTTCAAGATGTTCGGAGACCTCCTTTCAAAAGGCTGGGAAACCTTATTTCAAGAGGATCGGAAGTCTTCTTTCAAGATAGTCGAAGACCTGCTTTCAAGAGGCTCGGAAGCCTACTTTCAAAAAGCTCGGAAGCCTTATTTCAAGATGCTCGGAGACCTTCTTTCAAGAGACTAGGAAACCTTCTTCTAAGATGATCAGAAGTCTTCTTTTAAGATGCTTGGAGACCTGCTTTCAATAGGCTCGGAAGCCTAATTTCAAGAAGCTCGGAAGCCTCATTTCAAGAGGTTCAGAAGCCTCCTTCAAAGATACTCTAAGCCTCGGCTCGGAAGTCTTCCTTCAAGATGCACGCAGATCACCATTCAAGAATCTCGGAAACCTCCATTCAAGAAAATCGGAAACCTCCTTTCAAGAAGCTCGTAGACTTCCTTTCAAGAGACTGGGAAACCTTCTTTCGAGAGGATACGAAGTCTCCTATCAAGAGGCATGGAAGCCTCCTTTCAAGAAGCTATGAAGGCTATTTTCAAAAATCTTGGAAGTCTCCTTTCAAGATGTTCGTGGACCTCCTTTAAAGAGGCTGGGAAATCTTCTCCTTTTAAGACCTCCTTTCAAGAGGCTTGGAAGCTTTCTTCCAAGATACTCAGAAGTAACCTTTTAAGAGGCTCGGAAGTCCTCTTTCAAGAGGCTTGGAAACCTCCTTTCAAGGGACTTGGAAACCTACTTTTAAGAAACTCGGAAGCTTATTTCCAAGAGGATCGGAAACCTTCTTTCAAGAGGCTTAGAATCCTCCTTGCAAGAGGCTCGGAAGCTTCCTTTCAAGAGACTTGGAAGCCTCCATTCTAGAGGTTCGGGAGCCTACTTTCAAGAGGCTTAGAAGCCACCTTTCAAGAAACTTGGAAGATTCCTTTCAAAAGGCTCAGAAGCCTACTTTTAAGAGGTCTGGAAGCCTTTCTTCAAAAGGTTTGGAAGCCTCCTTCCAAGAGGCTCGGAAGTCTCATTTTAAGAGGATTGTCTAGTCTAGTGTAGTCTACATATACACAGCCTTTAAGAGGCTTGAAGCCTTCCTTCAAGATGCTCGGAAGCCTCCTTTCAAAAGGCTCGGAAGCCTTCTTCCAAGAGGCCCAGAACCCTTTTGTTTCAAGTGGCTCAAAAACCTACTTTCAAGATGTTCAAAAACCTCTTTTTAAGATGCACGAAGACCTCCATTCAAAGGGCTTGGAACCCTCCTTTCAAGATGCTCAGAAGTCTCATTTTAAGTAGATTGGGGGCCGAAACCCGCAAAAAACGTTAGTTTACCAATAATATACAGTCGAGAATGATTTCCTAGAAACTTGCATTTTTCCAAAAAATCACTTTGCCCAGAAAATTACATTTCTCACTTAACTTTTCAAAAGGACCTAAGTAACATTTTTTTCGTTAATTAATTTGAGTACTGGAATCAAAAGCTTTCATGTTGTTCTGTTGATTGCGCTATTCAAATTAATTCATGAAAAAAATGTTACTTAGGTCCTTTTGAAAAGTTAAGCGAGATTTCTCCAACAAAAACCTTTGCCCAAAAATAACAGTTCCCACAAATAACATTTCCTTCCGGGATACAAAGGACAAAAGGTCTCTTCAATCGTTTGAGACGGCGGACCTTGCCATCCATGTGATTACCGCCAGTCGGTCTATACTCCCCGCACCCAAGTGAGATGTGTCTACTGATTTATTCGGAAGCAACCTCTTTCTGATTTCGGTCACCAACCATGCTTCGCCCCCGGACATCATCCGGAGACCAAGATGGCGGTACGATGCCGCCAACTGGGAGGCATATGACCAATACCTTCGATGCACATTTGAACGACAACCCTTCCTGAATGCACCCAAGCTGTCCTTGTTGCCGCCGTTGCCTTCATTTTGCAAACAGGCACATGGCTTGAACGAAAGATACTCCAATGGTGGTCGAACGATACGCGTCGTTTGTTTGAAGCGAGAAGAAAAGTCCTTGGAGCGATACGGAGACTTCCCACTGGTCATTCTGACAATGTAAGTGCCCTGCAGGCCGATAAATAAAAGCATTACGACTTCAGGACAGTAACTCTCGAAGCTAAGGAAAAACAGTGAGAGGGTTTTCTCGACTGAGCAAACCCAAAGATCTTTCCCCATCCACCTCGATGCAGCTTATCGTACTCCGATTCCCAGAGGTAGCCAACGCACACTTTGCCGGTCTAGTTTCGGTAAGCGATTACAATGCCGAGTTCCAGCGGACCATCACTGGCAGATAATCGTCCCTCATAAACATTCGAGTCTCTTCGGATTCACAAAACTCCTCTTTTAATCTACCATTTACTACCGCCGAGCTGTCCTTCACCCAACGGGAATTCTTCCGACCCCGGCGGGATGGGGTTTTAAAAACCTTCCTTCATCCGCTAAAATTCGATTCATAGAGCTGGTCAACAAAGCCTGGTCCGACCAAACCTTCCTAAACGAACGGCGAAATAGTCTGAAAAACAACATCTCTAGAAACGTCATACAATATCGGCCTATCTAGCTGATCTCTTGCGTATACAAGGTCGAAGAGAGGTTGGTGAGCCGACGGCTGTGGGACACCGAACATGCCGAAACGTGCTGTGGAAAACCGAATTTGCCTTCGGCTTCGGTTCACCAACCTCTCGATGACCTTGGATATGCAAGAGGTCAGCGAGATTGGCCGGTATTTTGTCTCGAGATGAGATGTTGGTGGTTTCGTTTGCTCCCCGAGTTAGGGCGTTAGAGGGCAAGTCTGCAGGTGTCGACATCAACTGTCCGGACCAAGTGTCAAGTCGACAGAGCATCCTATTCTTAACAAGAAGATTGCCAAGTTACTTGGAATATCCATTGACCGTAGTTCCGATCAAGGATCAGGCAGACCATCATCGATAGCCGCCTGGAACTCACATATATTACCCACCGTTACCTCATGGGTACCCTGTCGTCGACCATCAACTCGAGTCGCTTCTGGGTTTCTGCCTTCCACATCAGCCGAGTCTGCCTGTGCTGAGACAGGCATCTCATCTTTTCGCCATCGCAAACCGCCTCATTCGCCGTGGCCACCTCCCTACCCTTATCGAACTAAACTGGATTCTATATACGATGGTCGACGTCGGCCTCCCCCCAGTGTCACGAATCCACTAGCATGGAGCAAGAAGTTGGCACTCCTCTAAACCCAATATCAACAACTTCATAGCTGAAAATTTCTGCAGGGGTGACAACGCCATGGCTTTCAGAAGGTCGGTGGCCGAGAGAAATCAGTAATTAGGAACACAGATATACGGATGAGCCAGTTTCAGGCCGTGGGGTCGGTATCGAGTTCATCGGGACCAACCAGGCTGTTTCGAACAATCTCCGGGACGTAGCATATTTTAGCAAAAGCAGTCGCGGCCTTTATTGCCGCCACCTACGCGTTAAAGAAAACCTGTTCGCGAAATCTCTATACCTCATGGACCTCCAGGATATCCTCGTTAATAAGCTCCACCACGGCGGACCTCCTTGCCGGCGTCGGATATCAGATTGTTTTATTTGGCTTTTTTCAGTGAAAAATAAATCGAATCAGTCGGATATCAGTGCCGGCGAATTGCGTTCTCTGTTAAATAAGGCCCCATTAGGAATATCGTGGTCACAATATGAAATCAAAAACTCAGATTACTTCACTAGCGTTGGTGGTGCCTTTCTTGCATTTAGTTAAGACACCAACTTTATATGAGGTGCGATGTACCATTTTCTTCATAACTTTGAAACGCAATGACCGATCGTAATAAAATTCAATTGTGATCAACAAGTCTTTGTCCCCTGTCGAATGAAACTTGTTTCGAGAAAATCGGTTAAGGATTACTACACGAAAAGTTGTCAAATGCTTTTTTATAGCTTTTGTGCACACACATACACACACACATACACACATACATGCACACGGACAGACAGACATGTGCTCAGCTCGTCGAGCTGAGTCCATTGGTATATAATACTATGGGTCTCAGAGGCTTCTATGAAAAGTTCGTTTTAGGAGTGAAATGATAGCCTTTCTGTACAACTTAGTTGTACGAGAAAGGCAAAAAGTACACCCGATTCTTTTTTTACACGGGGGATGCGTTCCGTGTAAAAAAAGTTTTCAGTTCAAAATTTGAAAATCCGTGTAAAAAAAGTTTTATGATTTCTCGACGTATCATGCAAAATGGAGCAACTTTGCAAAAATTTTGTATGGAATTTTTTTTTACACGGCCGTGTAAAAAAATCCGTGTAAAAACAGAATCGGGTGTACTGCCTTTCTCGCATTTATCCAAGACACCAACCTTTTTGGTTATGCTGACCATTTTCTTTATAACTTTGAACGCAATTACCGATCATTATCAAATTCAATAGCGATCGACAAGGTTTCCCCACCTTTCGAATGCAACTTGTTCCGAAAAAATCGGCGAAAGATAACTTCTTCTTCTTCTTATTGGCATTACATCCCCACACTGGGACAGAGCCGCCTCACAGCTTAGTGTTCATTAAGCACTTCCACAGTTATTAACTGTGAGGTTTCTAAGCCTGGTTACCATTTTTGCATTCGTATATCATGAGGCTAGCACGATGATACTTTTATGCCCAGGGAAGTCGAGCAATTTCCAATCCGAAAATTGTTTAGACCGGCACCGGGAATCGAACCCAGCCACCCTCAGCATGGTCTTGTTTTGTAGCCGCGCGTCTTACCGCACGACTAAGGAAGACCCCTGCCTATACTGCCGTAATCTGGAAACGTGACGTAACAGCCATTTTACAACATGCATGTTTTCCATTTTTGGAAAGTTCAGCGCTCACCGGCTGACGAACGAAAACGGCCTACGACTAATTGATTTCGCCACCTCCAAGAATATGGCCATTCGTAGCACCTACTTCCAACACAGCCTCCCGTATCGGTACACCTGGAGATCACCACTGCAGACAGAATCACAAATCGACCACGTTCTGATTGATGGACGGCACTTCTCCGACATTATCGACGTCAGGACATATCGTGGCGCTAACATCGACTCTGACCACTATCTGGTGATGGTTAAACTGCGCCCAAAACTATCCGTCATCAACAATGTTCGGTACCGACGACCGCCGCGGTACGACCTAGAGCGACTGAAGCAACCTGATGTCGCCACTGCATACGCGCAGCATCTCGAGGCAGCGTTGCCGGAAGAGGGTGAGCTCGATGGGGCCCCCTTTTGAGAACTGCTGGAATACAGTCAAAGCAGCCATTAACGACGCAGCGGAGAACAACGTCGGGTATATGGGTCGAAGTCGACGGAACGATTGGTTCGACGAAGAGTGCAGACAGATTCTGGAGGAGAAGGACGCAGCGCGGGCGGTTGCGCTGCAGCAAGGTACCCGGCAGAACGTGGAACGTTATAGACGGAAGCGGAGACAGCAGACCCGCCTTTTTCAGGAGAAGAAACGCCGCCTGGAAGAAGCGGAGTGCGAGGAGATGGAACAGCTGTGCCGTTCTCAAGATACACGCAAGTTCTATCAGAAGCTCAACGCATCCCGCAAAGGCTTCGTGCCGCGAGCCGAAATGTGCCGGGATAAGGATGGGAGCATCTTGACGGACGAACGTGTGGTGATCGAAAGGTGGAAGCAGCACTACGAGGAACATCTGAATGGCGCTGAGAGTACAGGCAGTGAAAGTCAAGGCAGCGGAGGAGATGACTACGTCAGTTCAGCGGACGATGGAAGCCAACCAGCCCCCACCTTGAGGGAAGTTAAGGATACCATTCAACAGCTAAAGATAAAAAGATAAAGCAGCTGGTAAGGATGGCATCGGAGCTGAGCTCATCAAGATGGGCCCGGAAAAGCTGGCCACTTGCCTGCACAAACTGATAGTCAGAATCTGGGAAACCGAACAGCTACCGGAGGAGTGGAAGGAAGGGGTTATATGCCCCATCTACAAGAAAGGCGACAAACTGAAGTGTGAGAACTTTCGAGCGATCACCATCCTTAATGCCGCCCACAAAGTGATATCCCAGATCATCTTCCGTCGTCTGTCACCATTAGTGAACGAGTTCGTGGGAAGTTATCAAGCCGGCTTCGTTGACGGCCGCTCGACAACGGACCAGATCTTTACTGTACGGCAAATCCTTCAAAATGCCGTGAATACCAGGTCCCAACGCACCATCTGTTCGTTGATTTCAAGGCGGCATACGACAGTATAGACCGCGTAGAGCTATGGAAAATTATGGACGAGAACAGCTTCCCTGGGAAGCTTACCAGACTGATCAAAGCAACGGTGGATGGTGTGCAAAACTGTGTGAAGATTTCGGGCGAACACTCCAGTTCGTTCGAATCGCGCCGGGGACTAAGACAAGGTGATGGACTTTCGTGCCTGTTGTTCAACATTGCGCTAGAAGGTGTCATGCGGAGAGCCGGGTGTAACAGCCGGGGTACGATTTTCAACAGATCCAGTCAATTTATTTGCTTCGCGGATGACATGGACATTGTCGGCCGAACATTTGCAAAGGTGGCAGAACTGTACACCCGCCTGAAACGTGAAGCAACAAAAGTTGGACTGGTGGTGAATGCGTCAAAGACAAAGTACATGCTTGTGGGCGGAACCGAGCGCGACAGGGCTCGCCTGGGAAGCAGTGTTACGATAGACGGGGATACCTTCGAGGTGGTCGAGGAATTCGTCTACCTCGGATCCTTGCTAACAGCTGACAACAACGTTAGTCGTGAAATACGAAGGCGCATCATCTGTGGAAGTCGGGCCTACTACGGGCTCCAGAAGAAACTGCGGTCGAAAAAGATTCGCCACCGCACCAAATGTGTCATGTACAAGACGTTAATAAGACCGGTAGTCCTCTACGGACATGAAACATGGACAATGCTCGAGGAGGACTTGCAAGCACTCGGAGTATTCGAGAGACGGGTGCTTAGGACCATCTTTGGCGGTGTGCAAGAAGACGGTGTGTGGCGGCGAAGAATGAACCATGAGCTCGCCCAACTCTACGGCGAACCCAGTATCCAGAAGGTAGCTAAAGCCGGAAGGGTACGATGGGCAGGACATGTTGCAAGAATGCCGGACAGCAACCCTGCAAAGATGGTGTTCGCTTCCGACCCGGCAGGTACGAGACGGCGTGGAGCGCAGCGAGCGAGATGGGCAGACCAGGTGCAGAACGACTTGGCGAGCGTGGGGCGTATCCGAGGATGGAGAGATGCGGCCTCGAACCGTGCATTGTGGCGTCAAATTGTTGATTCAGTGTTATCTGTTTAGATGTTAACTAAATAAATGAAAATAAAATGAATGTTTTCCATTTTTCTGTTAAAGAGCTCGATGAGTAGTACTCGTTAACAACATTTTTGGAAAATGGCGTATACGTCACTTTTTCAGATTACGCCAGTATATGAAACGTTGGTTACAATTTTTTTTCAACTTTTGTGCATACACATACACTCACACGATTGTACCCCGTTTGGCATAATGGCAGTTTGGCGCTCTTCTATAACAGTCAAACATATAATCCTTCTGCCGAGTAAATGCATTATTTGAAAATCATATCCGCGCTTTCTTTAATCAAGAAAATACCCGAATTGAAAGAATGAATCATATCCTCTCTGTTGCTTCTTCTGTCAGACAAATAGATTCTTCGAAATAAGGGATCATATCATCCCCTGCCTTAAACCGAGTAGATATCTGACTTGAAAAAAAAGGCATCATGCCTGTATTGAAAGAAGGAAACATATCCTCTTTTGCTTACTGCTGGACAAATGCGTCCTTACAAAGAAGGGACATATCTTCCCGAACAAATGTCCTACTTAGAAGGCGGATTCATATCCGCACCTTTTCGGCTGCCAGGAAAATGAACCATTTTGAAAAAGGAAAATATCTTGGCTTTCCTTAAATCGAGCAAATGCCCAAAATGAAAGAAGAAATCATATCCCTTCTTGGCTTCTGCCGAATAAATGCATCCCTTTAATGAAAGGACCATATCTTTCCTTGCCTTAAACCAAGCAAATGCCCAAAAACATGAAGATCTCCGATGTCCTGACTAGTTTTATGAGTTGGAATAGCTCCAAGATACCTTGCAACACCATTAAAGATACACCAAAGAATTCGTTTGATATCTACGACACTCCAAAATGTCCTTGAGTAAAGATCTTAATATTCAAAACAATCAATATGAAGATTTTTGATGTCCCAACTATTCTTATGAGTTGCAAGACCTCCAAGGGACTTCATTATAGACACATTAAAGAATTCGTTCAACTTCTACGAGACTCCTAATATTCGAATCGATCAACAAGAAGATCTTTGATGACCCCATTAGTTTTATGAGTTGGAATAGCTCCATGGAGCTTCGTTACCCCATTGCAGACAAACTACAGAATTCATTCGACAACTACGACACACCAAACTATCCTTTAGTACAGATCTTTAAATTCAAATCGATCAACATGAAGATCTTCGATGTCTCTACTAGTTTTATGAGCTGGAATAGTTCCAATGTACCTTCTAACACCATTACAGACACACCAAAGAATGCGAATTAAAAGTACCTAATATTAAGTACTTTTTTCTAACCGTGTACATTTCCAAAAGCCCAAATCTGGCGTAATAGTTTTCGTACAGTGCCGAAACTCAAATTATGATTGTTCAGCATAACTAAGCAAACGATCTACCATTATTTCAGCCCCATACGCGTTATGGTTCTTTCATCTCGTGCTCTTAAAAAAATATTGGAAAAGCACGTGGTTTACAAAATGGCTGATTTCTGGCTTTATTGTATAATCACCTTAATATCTACGACATTCCAAACTGTCTTTGAGCTCAGATCCTACTATCAACCAACAAGAAGATTTTTGATGTCCCCAATACTTTTATGAGTTGGAATAGCTCCACGGCACCTCGTAACACCATTACAGACATACTACTACTTCGCTCCACATCTAAGACTCTTCAAACTATCCTTGAGTACAGATCTTAATGTTCAAATCGATCAACAAGAAGATCTTCGATGTCCCTACTAGTTTTATGAGTTGGAATAGCTCCATAGAACTTCGTTACACCATTACAGACAAACTACAGAATTCGTTCGACATCTACGACACTCCAAACTATAAATATTCTGGGAAAATTGTATTTTGTATATACTGGTGTAATAAAGTCCCATGGAACTTCACCAACTAAAAAAAAGCTCGGAAACCTATGAATCACTCTGTTGGTCTTGTAGACATCCAGAATCTGAATTCAAGAATGGTATGGAGTATCGCAGCTATTCTGGAAATTTTGAATTTCTTATATACTGGTGTAATAATGTCCCATAGGGCTTCTACAACTAACATACAAGCTCGGAAACCTATGAATCACTCTGTTGGTCTTGTACACCTCCAATATCTGAACTCAAGAATGATTTGGAGTACCGAAGAAACCATGGGAATGTTGTGATTTGTGTATACTGGTGTAATGATGTCCCATGGGGCTTCCCCAACTAACACACAAGCTCGGGAACCTAGGAATCACTATATTGGTCTTGTACACCTCCAATATCTGAACTCCAGAATGATTCGGAGTATCGCAGGAACTCTGAGAATGTTGTGATTTATATATACTGGTGTAATGATGTCCCATGAAGTTGCCTCAACTAAGGGGCCCCACACACGCTCCGACGTGTTGTACAACTTTGACTCGGCCCCCATGAAATTTGGTTCGGTCAGAGCCAAGTCGGACCGTCTGTGGGCAAGTTGTACGACTGTCGGACGGACGGTTTCAAAGTTGTTAAGTTGGTCGGACGAAATCAAAACAGTTTGATTTTGCTCAGACTTGTGGTGGGCGGAGTCCGATGTTGTACAACACTGTTGCTTTCAATTCCTCTGGTGAAATATCCAGGAGCAGAAAGTGATTTTTTCGATAATACAGAAAATAAGATAATATGCGATAATAAAAATAATAATAATAGAATGATAAGATAATATTAGATCTGTGCGCCGCCGCCGTATGAAAATTGGCCACGCCGCTTGGCCCCTTGTTATACAGCGTATGCTCGGTCAAACATTTTTTTTTCTAAAACCGCCTGACAATGTAATTATTCAAAAAATGTCCCACATTTTCTTCGGGAATTTATGGAAATGCTCCTATAACGCTAACAGATATTCCCTCAAGAATTTCAGAGTCAATGATTTTATGAAACATTCCATTAGAACTTCCTTGAAAATATCTCCAATTATTAGATTTCATTTGGAATTTGGAAACTTTTTTAGGAATTCCTTCGAGAATGCCTCCATCGGGAAATCCTCCCAGTGCACAACAATTCACCCGAAATACCTTCAAGAGTTTATCTAACTTTTTCAGTGATTTATTTGAGTATTTTTCTTGAAATTTCATAGAAAAGTCTACAGAAAATAGGAAATTCCAATTCCTTCAAAAACTTATCTGAAAGTTTCTTTCAGGGACTCATGCGAGGCATTTCTTTGCGAATATCTTCTAGAAATTCTCCATGAATTGTACCAGGATTTTATTAGCATTCCTTCAGATATTCCACAAAAATTCAAAAATTTCGAATAAAACTTCGATACAGAAAAAAATTGTAATTTCTGATAGTATTTATCGGATAAAACCTGAAGAATTTTTCTAGTGAAATCTTGCAGAAATTTTGGAGGAACTATCTGGAGATTTTTTTTGGAGTTTTCAGCTGGAAATTCTAGAATTGAGTTTGAGTAATGTTTGTTGAGTTGTAGAAGTAATTTATAAAGAGTTTTAGAGGATTTTCTGGAGGAACTCCAGAGAGAACTTGTATAGAACTTCTCAGAGGAATTGATTGCTAAATTACTGATTGAATTTGTGAGGAAGCATATCTAAAAAATAAATCCAGGGAAATTCTCGGAAGAATTCGCACTTGAACTTCTGAAACAAATTTTAGAGGAATTCATTGACAGATTCCCAGAAAAATGTTCTAAGGAATATCCACAGATTGAAAGTGAATAACATTTCGGAAAAAATTTTGGAGGAATACATTGAGGACTTTCGAGAAAAAACTCTAGAAGGACCTTCCGGAAGAAATCCAAAAGGAATACATGGAGGAACTCCTAGATGAACTTCCGGAGTAATCCCTTGAGGAACTTCCGGAGGAATTCCTTGAGGAAATTCCGGAGGAGTTCTTGAAGGAACATCCGGAGGAATTCCTGTAGGAAATTTTTGGAGGAACTTCCAGGGAAATTCTTTTGGGAACTTCCGGAGGAAATCCTTGGATAACTTCCGGAGGATTCCTGGAGGAACTTCCTGTGCATTTTTTGGAGGAATTTCCGTGGGAATTCTGGGAGGAACTTCCGGGGGAATTCCTGGAGGAACTTCCGGAGGAATTCTTTGAGGAACTTCAGGGAGGAGCTTCTGGAGGAACTCCGGGAAGAACTTTCAGAAGGAACTTCTGGACAAATTCCGGGAGGAACTTCTGAAGGAATTCCAGAATGAACTTCCGGAGGAACTCCGGAAGAAACTTCCCGAGGAATTTCGGGAGCAATTCTGAGAGAAACTTCTGGAAGAACTTCCGGAGGAATTTCAGGAGGAACTTCCGGATAAATTCCGGGAGGAGCATCTGTAGGAATTCCTGTATGGATTATGAAAATCCGATTCCAATACAATTCAAATCCACTTTCAATCCAATCACAATCAAATTCAATTCCAACTCTAAACAAATTTCAATTGCATTCCAATCCATTACATATCATTAAAATTCCAATAACATGCCATTCACGTTTCAATAAAATTTAATTCAATACACAATCAATTTAATTCTAATCCCATTCCAATTCAAATCCAATCGAATTGCACTCCAATCCAATTCAATTCATCCAATTAAGTATTCGTGAAAAAAGAACCATGGTTGCAAACACATCAGCATAAACACAAAGAAAACGACTAAAAATTACGTTTGTTGGAGGTTTGGTTGTACCAACGGTTCGTCAGACGGTTGTACAAACTGAATTGGTCGCACAAACTTGGGGGCGGAGTCAAAGTTGTTCAACAAATCGGAGCGTGTGTGGGGCCTCTAACACACAGGCTTAGGACCATATGAATCACTATGTTCGTGTTGTAGACCTCCAAGATCTGAACTCAAGAATAGTTTGGAGTACCTTTGATGTTCTGGCAACACTGCGATTTGATAAAAATAGTTTAATTATGTCTCAAGTACCATTTATAACTTTATTATTATTATTACCATCTTTATTAAAGAGGTTTTCAGCCCTTGGCTGGCTCACCTCTAAGTTTATAAATTCATATCAGGATTGAGGCCCCGTCAAACGCTTTGTTGTTTATGTAGATCATCCAGATCTGAACTCACGGAAGGTTTGGGAGCCCTAGAGGATAACAAAGAAAATATTTCCTCCCATATTTCTACTTTTTCGTGGTTCGGATCCGTTTTTGAAGCAGTATGACCGAATTTTTTGTTGAAATAAGACGAAAAAAAAAATCCGTATAAACCGAGCAAACATCTGACTTGAAAAAAAAGATCATATCTACGTTTCCTTAAACCGAGCAAATGTCTGTACTGAAAGAAGGAATCATATCCATTCTTGCATCATTCATCAATGCATCCTGTTAAAGAAGGGATTATATCTTCCCGAGTAAATATCTTACTTGAAAGGGAGATTCATATCCACACCATTCGTGCTGCTATGCAAATGCATCGTTTGAAAGAAGGGATCATATTTTCCCTTGCCTTAAACTGAGCAAATGCATGAATTGAGAGATGTAATCATATCCTTTCTTGCCTACCGAGCAAAAGAACCATTTTGTAAAAAGGAATATTTCTTCTCTTGCCCTCAATCAAGAAAATGCCTGAATTTAAAGAAGGAATCAATTCTCCGCTTGCCTCAAGGAAATGCCAATGTCTGCGGAGCAGACGCATCCTTTCAAAGCAGGGATCAATCTCCTCTGAAGAAATCATATATCCCCTTGCTTTAAACCGAGCAAATGTCCAAAACAAAAGAAGGAATCATATCCTCTCTTGCCTTCTGCTGAGGAAATGCATTCTTTCAAAGAAGGGATCATGCCTTCCTTGCCTAAAATCAAGCAAATGTCCAAATTGAAAAATGGAATCATATCCTCTCTTGTCTTCTGCTGGGGAAATCCATTCTTTGAAAGAAGCAATCATACCTTCTCTTCACACTCAGTTTTTATTCCTGCAGCTCGGCAAAATCCGCACAGCCGTCTGCCCAGCAAAATAAAAGACTGATCCCGTCAAAAATGAGGTTTGTTAGCTGGGTTTCGGCAAATAATTTGCTGATTTTCAGCAACTTTGACAGATATCTCAACGAAAAACATGTTTGCTGGGACTTGGCTGTGCGAAGCTCAGTAAAAGTTGAACAAATGGCTGAGATCACGGTAAAAAAAATCAAGTGTGCTGCTTTTAACCGAACAAATGCATTAACTGAATCATTTCTGAATCATATCTGGAATCACATTAAAGAATGAAGCGTATAATTCTTTGACTTTTACAGGATAAAGTATACTTTCAAAACAGATTTCATTGTCTTTTTCGCGTAAAAAATATTTTTTGTTGTTGAACACTTACAATTTGGTTGCTCCGAGTGTTCGCTCTTTGTGATATGTCAAGATCGATCTTATGACTGACCAAGAGGCAAAACGATGGTAAGTGCAAAAAGCAGATGTGATAGAATTCAATGGAGACTACCAATGTCTTCGAGAAGTGATTTTCATATAAATCTTTATTTCAAAAATCAAAATATGATGTAAAAGCAACAAAAATAATTTATAAAAAAATGAACATATGTTGCATTTATCCCGAAATTGATGACTATACAACTATTAGGCCAAACGGCCGTTATGCCAAAGATCTTTATGCAAAACGGCATTATGCAAAACGGCTTTATGCCAAATTACCTACCACTCACTCACGCACGGATGGACATACATGGGCTCATTTCGTTGAGCTGAGTCGATTGGTATACAACACTGTAGGTCTACGAGCCTTCTATAAAAAGTTATAAAATGTATGAAAAGTTTTGGTACAACTTTGTTGTACGAGAAAGGCAAAAAGTGACCCGTGCATATTGTGATTTGTCACATGGGAACTAATTCCGTGAACAATATTAGATTTAAAGATTCGCAACTTATTTCACGGAATCCAAATTTAAAAGTATTCGCGTTTTCGAGAGCACACCACTCGATACGGAAGTATCGCACAACTGTCATTTTTATTATTTCAATTTTGCTGCGACGCATCAAAGCTAGAATAATAAAAATGACAGTGGTGCGTTGCTTCCGTATTTAGTAGTACATATGCCCTTGAAAACGCGAGTACTTTAAAATTTGGATTCCGTGAAGAGTGCCCTTAAAGCAAGCTAGAAATTTTATCATGATGCGAATCAGATTAAGTCTATACATTGATCGGTGCGGAAAATAATGAAATCGAATGATTTAGGATATTTAATCGGTTTATTACTTTTAATCATGAAGCAGATCAGATTAGATCTGTAGATTGATTGCCGTGGAAAAACATCAGACGAAGTAAGGTGTTTAATCGGTTTATCAAAACGTGTAGCATATCTGATCATTCCTCGAATACCGTAGATGTCTCGAGCCTAATTATTCTGTAAGAAAGAGTAGTAATTGCGAAGTAATCTGGGGGTATTTGCTGCACTCAATGAAATCATGGAACATCTTAGAACACTGATTCTTCCGAGGAAGTAACTACTGTTAGATTCTGAATCCTGGATTAGGGCAGTCTCATGCCTCGAACATTTGAATATTTTGTCTATTTGTTGACATTCCGGCAAATAAATTGCAAATCTTGATAGCTAATCTTATTCACGGAATTAGCTTCCATGTGAAAAAGTGAGATCACAAAATGTTTGCACGGGCCACTTTTTGCCTTTCTCGTACAACAAAGTTGTGAGGAATGTCCTTAAGAATAGATCGTACGTGCAAAGGAGAGGCTCTCTTTCGCTAATAGATTGGCTAGTTATGCATTTTTTGCTACTTTTTCACTTCAGCGCGCTAGTTAAAGCTATTGTCTTGAGATATCTGCCAATAAGTAAAAGAAGTAAACATTAGTACCGGGGGGCATCGAAATCCGTACACTTAAGCACCTTAGTATATGAAAAAGTCATTAGAAAAAAGGAATCGAATTATTCCTACATTAATTACCTTTAACCCTCTTTAATTTATTGATATCTCATGAGGTGGACGGATTTCGGTGCTGTACGGATTTCGGTCCCGCACGATATAGTGTTGTAATAATCAAATGAGAAAGGAAGCAAACGCAGACAAACACGATCTATTCTCAAAGCACTCTAGATTTATTAATTGGGCACCAACATTTCAAAAAAGCGTAACTGATTTTGTGTACAATGGCTTTTCCTGTCGCTGGTGGGCTCATTTGAACGCAATCTAACACCACTGTTAAAAGCAACGAGTTCTCTTCTTTCATTAAATAGCGCTGGATTGCGTTGGTGAGCAGAAATTAGTCCACCAGTTAGAATTTCTTAAAAGTTAATTTGTTAAAAAATTAGTGAAACCTTAAAATCTTCGGATACATTTTTGAAGTACCCAACCCTTTCTGGATTCGAAAATCATAAGAATTTCAAGATGTATGTCATGCTACCTGAAAATGCGATATTTGTTCTGAAGATCGGAGAGATTGAATGAGAGCTTTTTCAATAATTAATTAGCTGAAGAATACCTGCACATATTTTGATTATTTCATTATTGAAATTCATTATAGATCCAATCTGCACCGATTTCTCAACAACCGAGCTGTTCAATATCTTTTTCAACAATCCCTTTATATGTCCTACCCATGAATCGTAATGTGCACGCCCCTCTATTTAGGAGTATGGCAGCCAGCATGGACCTATGTTGCTTAATTGCGGCAATACAATGTCGACAGGACGTAAACTGACGCTGGGTTTGTTCAGTGATACAAATTGCTTCCGGTGTGGAAGATAATATCTTCCGGATTTTCCGACAAAGATGAAAAAACATCTGCATTGAAGAGTTTTCGAAAAAAATGATCGGCTTCGGCATAATTCAGAAGAATTATAAAATAATTTATATATAAATATTCGGAAAAAGATTTTTGGGATGCTCAGAAGAATTTTCCTCAGAAAATCGAAGGATCTGTGTTTTCCAGCTCATTGTAAATTCTTGCTACACTGATCAAAAATTTTACGCCTCCTTTATCTCTTCCATACTCAACGGTACTATCAATGTCGCATAAAGGAGAGTTGCTTATATATGAATCATCCAAACCAAAATTAGATGATTGAGTAAATCCAATGGCTAGACAAATTACATGATTGAATAAGTTACCACGCTAATTTGCTATATATTAATTTTTGTTTATATGTTTCAATAACAGTGCTCAGGAAGTCTTCGCCAGTACATCGTATACCTAGAGATATGTATCCACATTTTTGTTGGGCTTCAGAATCCTAATATTGACTCATGCATACGTCAAGCTTACACCCGTATTCTTGTTTACTCGTTTGAATGAGATTTCATAGAAAGTTGTTTGGTAAACCTCGTTCACACCAGACGAATCAACAGAGGAACTGATTCATTCGAAAATTCCGGCCATACGTCAAACAAGAATTAAGCATATGAAGAAAGTACGGAAGGTGAAGCAACACGAATGAGGCGATTTTTATTAATTCGCATTTATGGTAAAGCGAGCACGGTTCAAGTTCAAAAATTCAAGTTTAACACTAGATTGAGTGACTATTTTTCAAGGACACGAAACTTGTACACTGACCAGCAATCATAAACGACAAAGGATGGTCAGTAGCTGTAGGTCAAGCAAGTTGGCGTTGTCATCGGAGCTAATAGCCACGTATAATACCACTTAATATTCTGCGCGTCCTGCACAAGTCTCCGCCACAACTTAATATCAGTCCAAAAGTTAAGAAAAACAGGAATCGAAGTCGTTATTTGTCTGAATAAACTAAGGATCAGTATCCACAGCTACGTAAGAAACTGGATCCGAAAAACCGTGAAAAGGGTAACGATTATATTCTTCAATGTTTATTTCCATACGCTCTGGAGACGCTCCCATCAAATATAACAGCTCAGACCGATTTGGTTGCAGGAACTGACCCTCGCATCGTCTTTTTCGTTCTCGCTTGGGCATAAGGGAGAAGACAAATCTCACAATTTGAATATCGAAATGCAGATTGGAAACCACGAGAACATCAATATCCTCATTGGTAAAATTCTCAACTTAATGCATATGAAAGCGATTCAGAACCAGAAGTAAATGTCAACAGCATATGGCGCGATGACGAAAGTGCGGGTTCCCAAGAAGTAAGTAGATTACTGCACTGGATTTAGAGCTACGTTTGGCGAATAATTACAAGTTGTAATTTACAACTAGACGTTGCTTGCGAAAATCACACATAAAATTTGTTGCAAAAAAATCAACGTTGGGCAACTCACGGCCTATCCAGCAAGAGTTGCTTGAAAGGAGGCTTCCGAGCCTCTTGAAAGGAGGCTTCCGAGCCTCTTGAAAGGAGACTTCCGAGCCTCTTGAAAGGAGGCTTCCGAGCCTCTTGAAAGGAGGCTTCCGAGCCTCTTGAAAGGAGGCTTCCGAGCCTCTTGAAAGGAGGCTTCTGAGCCTCTTGAAAGGAGGCTTCCTGAGCTCTTGAAAGGAGGCTTCGAGGCCTCTTGAAAGGAGGCTTCCGAGCCTCTTGAAAGGAGGCCTGAGCCTCTTGAAAGGAGGCTTCTGAGCCTCTTGAAAGGAGGCTTCCGAGGCCTCTTGAAAGGAGGCTTCTGAGCCTCTTGAAAGGAGGCTTCTGAGCCTCTTGAAAGGAGGCTTCTGAGCCTCTTGAAAGGAGGCTTCTGAGCCTCTTGAAAGGAGGCCTGAGCCTCTTGAAAGGAGGCCTGAGCCTCTTGAAAGGAGGCTTCTGAGCCTCTTGAAAGGAGGCTTCTGAGCCTCTTGAAAGGGAGGCTTCTGAGCCTCTTGAAAGGAGGCTTCTGAGGCCTCTTGAAAGGAGGCTCTGAGCCTCTTGAAAGGAGGCTGAGCCTCTTGAAAGGAGGCTTCTGAGCCTCTTGAAAGGAGGCTTCTGAGCCTCTTGAAAGGAGGCTTCTGAGGCCTCTTGAAAGGAGGCTTCTGAGCTCTTGAAAGGAGGCTTCTGAGCCTCTTGAAAGGAGGCCTGAGCCTCTTGAAAGGAGGCTTCTGAGCCTCTTGAAAGGAGGCTTCTGAGCCTCTTGAAAGGAGGCTTCTGAGCCTCTTGAAAGGAGGCTTCTGAGCCTCTTGAAAGGAGGCTTCTGAGCCTCTTGAAAGGAGGCTTGAGCCTCTTGAAAGGAGGCTTCTGAGCCTCTTGAAAGGAGGCTTCTGAGCCTCTTGAAAGGAGGCTTCTGAGCCTCTTGAAAGGAGGCTCTGAGCCTCTTGAAAGGAGGCTTCTGAGCCTCTTGAAAGGAGGCTTCTGAGCCTCTTGAAAGGAGGCCTGAGCCTCTTGAAAGGAGGCTTCTGAGCCTCTTGAAAGGAGGCTCTGAGCCTCTTGAAAGGAGGCTTCTGAGCCTCTTGAAAGGAGGCTCTGAGCCTCTTGAAAGGAGGCTTCTGAGCCTCTTGAAAGGAGGCTTCTGAGCCTCTTGAAAGGAGGCTTCTGAGCCTCTTGAAAGGAGGCTTCTGAGCCTCTTGAAAGGAGGCTTCTGAGCCTCTTGAAAGGAGGCTTGAGCTCTTGAAAGGAGGCTTCTGAGCCTCTTGAAAGGAGGCTTCTGAGCCTCTTGAAAGGAGGCTTCTGAGCTCTTGAAAGGAGGCCTGAGCCTCTTGAAAGGAGGCTTCCTGAGCCTCTTGAAAGGAGGCTCTGAGCCTCTTGAAAGGAGGCTCTGAGCCTCTTGAAAGGAGGCTTCTGAGCCTCTTGAAAGGAGGCTTCTGAGTTCTTGAAAGGAGGCCTGAGCCTCTTGAAAGGAGGCCTGAGCCTCTTGAAAGGAGGCTTCTGAGCCTCTTGAAAGGAGGCTTCTGAGCCTCTTGAAAGGAGGCTTCTGAGCCTCTTGAAAGGAGGCTTCTGAGCCTCTTGAAAGGAGGCTTGAGGCCTCTTGAAAGGAGGCTCTGAGCCTCTTGAAAGGAGGCTGGAGCCTCTTGAAAGGAGGCTTCCTGAGCCTCTTGAAAGGAGGCTTCTGAGCCTCTTGAAAGGAGGCTTCTGAGCCTCTTGAAAGGAGGCTCTGAGCCTCTTGAAAGGAGGCTTCTGAGCCTCTTGAAAGGAGGCTTCTGAGCTCTTTGAAAGGAGGCTCTGAGCCTCTTGAAAGGAGGCTCTGAGCTCTTGAAAGGAGGCTTCTGAGCCTCTGAAAGGAGGCCTGAGCCTCTTGAAAGGAGGAGGCTTCTGAGCCTCTTGAAAGGAGGCTCTGGAGCCTCTTGAAAGGAGGCTTCTGAGCCCTCTGAAAGGAGGCTGAGCCTCTTGAAAGGAGGCTTCTGAGCCTCTTGAAAGGAGGCTTGAGGCCTCTTGAAAGGGAGGCTTCTGAGCCTCTTGAAAGGAGGCTTCTGAGCCTCTTGAAAGGAGGCTTCTGAGCCTCTTGAAAGGAGGCTTCTGAGGCCTCTTGAAAGGAGGCCTGAGCTCTTGAAAGGAGGCTTCTGAGCCTCTTAGAAGGAGGCTTCTGAGCCTCTTGAAAGGAGGCTTCTGAGCCTCTTGAAAGGAGGCTTCTGAGCCTCTTAGAAGGAGGAGGCTTCTGAGCCTCTTAGAAGGAGGCTTCTGAGCCTCTTAGAAGGAGCTCTGAGCCTCTTAGAAGGAGGCTTCTGAGCCTCTTAGAAGGAGGCTTCTGAGCCTCTTAGAAGGAGGCTTCTGAGCCTCTTAGAAGGAGGCTCTGAGCCTCTTAGAAGGAGGCTTCTGAGCCTCTTAGAAGGAGGCTTCTGAGCCTCTTAGAAGGAGGCTTCTGAGCTCTTAGAAGGAGGCTTCTGAGCCTCTTAGAAGGAGGCTTCTGAGCCTCTTAGAAGGAGGCTCTGAGGCCTCTTAGAAAGAGGCTTCTGAGCCTCTTAGAAGGAGGCTTCTGAGCCTCTTAGAAGGAGGCTTCTGAGCCTCTTAGAAGGAGGCTTCTGAGCCTCTTAGAAGGAGGCTTCCGAGCCTCTTAGAAGGAGGCTTCCGAGCCTCTTAGAAGGAGGCTTCCGAGCCTCTTAGAAGGAGGCTTCTGAGCCTCTTAGAAGGAGGCTTCTGAGCCTCTTAGAAGGAGGCTTCTGAGCCTCTTAGAAGGAGGCTTCCGAACCTCTTAGAAGGAGGCTTCCGAACCTCTTAGAAGGAGGCTTCCGAGCCTCTTAGTAGGAGGCTTCCGAGCCTCTTAGAAGGAGGCTTCTGAGCCTCTTAGAAGGAGGCTTCTGAGCCTCTTAGAAGGAGGCTTCTGAGCCTCTTAGAAGGAGGCTTCTGAGCCTCTTAGAAGGAGGCTTCCGAGCCTCTTAGAAGGAGGCTTCCGAGCCTCTTAGTAGGAGGCTTCCGAGCCTTTTAGAAGGAGGCTTCTGAGCCTCTTAGAAGGAGGCTTCTGAGCCTCTTAGAAGGAGGCTTCTGAGCCTCTTAGAAGGAGGCTTCTGAGCCTCTTAGAAGGAGGCTTCTGAGCCTCTTAGAAGGAGGCTTCTGAGCCTCTTAGAAGGAGGCTTCCGAGCTCTTAGAAGGAGGCTTCTGAGCCTCTTAGAAGGAGGCCTGAGGCCTCTTAGAAGGAGGCTTCTGAGCTCTTAGAAGGAGGCTTCCGAGCCTCTTAGAAGGAGGCATCCGAGCCTCTTAAAAGGAGGCTTCCGAGCCTCTTAAAAGGAGGCTTCCGAGCCTCTTAGAAGGAGGCTTCTGAGCCTCTTAGAAGGAGGCTTCCGAGCCTCTTAGAAGGAGGCTTTTGAGCCTCTTAGAAGGAAGCTTCCGAGCCTCTTAGAAGGAGGCTTCTGAGCCTCTTAGAAGGAGGCTTCTGAGCCTCTTAGAAGGAGGCTTCTGAGCCTCTTAGAAGGAGGCTTCTGAGCTCTTAGAAGGAGGCTTCTGAGCCTCTTAGAAGGAGGCTTCTGAGCCTCTTAGAAGGAGGCTCTGAGCCTCTTAGAAGGAGGCTTCCGAGCCTCTTAGAAAGAGGCCTCTGAGCCTCTTAGCAGGAGGCTTCTGAGCCTCTTAGAAGGAGGCTTCTGAGCCTCTTAGAAGGAGGCTTCTGAGCCTCTTAGCAGGAGGCTTCTGAGCCTCTTATAAGGAGGCTTCTGAGCCTCTTAGAAGGAGGGCTTCTGAGCCTCTTAGAAGGAGGCTTCTGAGCCTCTTAGAAGGAGGCTTCCGAGCCTCTTAGAAGGAGGCTTCCGAGCCTCTTAGAAGGAGGCTTCCGAGCCTCTTAGAAGGAGGCTTCCGAGCCTCTTAGAAGGAGGCTTCCGAGCCTCTTAGAAGGAGGCTTCTGAGCCTCTTAGAAGGAGGCTTCCGAACCTCTTAGAAGGAGGCTTCCGAGCCTCTTAGAAGGAGGCTTCCGAGCCTCTTAGAAGGAGGCTTCCGAGCCTCTTGAAAGGAGGCTTCCGAGCCTCTTGAAAGGAGGCTTCCGAGCCTCTAAAAACGAGTCCTCTGGGATGCTTGAAAAGAGGCTTCCGAGAAGCGTAGAAGGATGCAACCAATTCTCTTCCAACGAAGCACTTGCGCTTTTCGAAAAAAAAACCTTCATGACTCTCAAATGGAGGCTTCCGACTGTAGACTCTAGATTTTAGTTCAGAAGCATATTCTTAAAATATTATTCAACATTTTGTTTCAATCAATTAGCCATAGAAGATTTTTTGAAATTTTAAAATTTATTCCATGTTATGTCCGTTTGATCTTTTGTCCTACGGCTTTTCATCCACTGTGCTGGTTGTGGAGGGTAGGATTCAAAAAACCTTGATTTACTGACCGCCTTGCCTGTTATGTACAAGAGAATAATAATATAAGAATAAATGAAGAAAATATAATAAAGAATAAAGAAAATTACACAAACAATCAATATCAGTATCAATTACACAAACAATTTATCAACAAGTTTTGACTAAAATTGTAATTCATCCGCTATTACGCATGGGCCCGGCGAAAATATTCCCTGGGGTACATGTACACCCGTTGGGAACCACTGAACTAGAGCAATGACTTGTCAAAAGGATCCTTGCAGAAGCCAGGACGAAATTTTGATGAAATTGCGGATATTATTACGTTATATTAGTCGCAACCTTATTACGTTTTTAGACGCCAAATATCTGAGTAATTGTGTGGAACGTCACACGGTCGATTAGTCGCTAATTAAGTTGACCCAACAAGAATACATTTCAATCCAATATGACACTTTTACGACACCGACAAGAATCGACAATAAAATGGTCAAGAACCCATAAATCAAACGCCCGAGCAACTTCATCTTTTGCTTCGCCTGTGTCCAACAGCCAGACGCAACTCCCCGCATCAGCTGTAATTACCATACCGGGGAGGTGTTAAATGTTGTAAAATATTGTCTGTTTCAACCATTCAAACTCAGAGAAAAAATCGAAAGATTACGCCCCGTCCCCATAACCGTGCGAGCGAACCATAAAACGCAACACCGAAAGTTTAGAAGTCTTGGACTCGAACAAACGGTCACGTATAGAGTACGGCCATAAAAATCCGCCACGCAGCTTCTGTTCGAGCAGGCGGGCGGCGACGACGGTGGCGGCATCAGGCCCAGAACCAATAAAACCGAACGATGAATGGACGGACGGTCTTCCGGCTGTTCTGTTATATCGAACTTACTTGTCTGATGTCTTCGAAGATGTATTTGAGCTCTTCGTCTAGCAGGATGTAGGGATCGATGTTGTATTCCCGGATCGGGCCGGCTGGCTGTTGGGTGTGGACGGAACTGTAGCCTCGCATGCAGGGATGTGTGACTGCTGGTGGCGGGAGGAGTTGTGAACTGCATGGCTGCAAAAAAAAGAGAGAATGGAAGAAGTTTGGATAAGGCTCGCGACGAAGTATATTCTGGATGGAAAATGGATTTATTTTTTTTTTTTAAATTTCTTAAAGGTTTTGCCATCGATCAAATAACGTTCAGTAAATACGACGAATTCTACCGAACCACTTTCGGGTTTTAATCCAATGACCTTCTCTTGTTGTTACCCAACAAATTCCTTATTCTGTCAAATCATTTTCATTTTTGGCGTCAAATGTCTTTCGACCAAGTGAACCGCATATTTAAAATAATTAATTAGTGTACGCAACGAATTCCAAATTCGACGAGAAAATCAAACATGAAACACGTATAGTCGAGAGAAAACTCAAAAGAGCGCGCCAGATTCGTGAACCGGTTCCGACTCCAGTTTGCAAAATCTAGTCCAAACCGTTTAGCTTGTGCCTTATAGACGGAGCAGTCACCGATCAAAATTGGTATCAAGTGCACGGACTCGCAACTATGTCGAACGAAACACCAGTCAGCCTGTTGAGCTGTGCAGCAAATGTTTGCCCACCAGCTAGAAGTTCATGGAAATCGCACTAACGAACGACGATCGCTCGCAGATCAAATATATGCCCAGACCAATGAGGATAGATGAGATTGCGCGAAATGCCTTTTTGCACGTTCCGCCGCTGCTGCAACCGCCCGCAACCATTGCACGACTTGGCCAAATCCCAGCAACAACACCAACTTCGGTTAATCACCTCATCTACGGTTCGGTAAACATTCAATTTCGCCGCCCACTGGGATGGTGACAACGCTTCATTTGAGACGTCTTTTTTCTGACAGTTGAGCATCGCAGTAAGCAATTCATCGAACGACTTAATGATCCTTCTTGTAGTTGACTGGGATTCTAATTCCTCTACGCATCATTCTCTTTAATGCATCTGCTGAATGAAAGGGTTTGACAGATTTGTTAATTTTCTTCATTAATTGGGACCACTTGAATCAATTATTCAATGGAATTACACAAACCGCTAAGCTTTTTAATTGGAACGTGTTCCAGCTAAAAAAACAATTCAATGCCAAGTTTGTGTCACACGACGGCTTCTGATTGTTTTTGACGTTGCATACGCGGTTTAATTATTATCGAATGACATTCGCTACCATTTTTTTAATTTCATTATCGTCCTTCTTTTTAATTCTAGATTAAGTTCAACAGTAACATTCGCTCCTAGTAATGTAAGCTTTTTTTTATTCTAGAGATCGTAGCACCATTCCGAACGACTTTATCGCATGGGAATGGCACAATTAGAAAGAAGAACCTCGAACAAGAAAAAAGTCACAACTTTTTTACAAAAAAAGAACGCCACAACTGTCGCATCTGCACGCGACAGGTGTCCCAACACCACGTGGAGCAAAGAGGTTCGCTCACTTTCGCCTCGTTGAAGTCTCGTGATTGACGATGTTGCGCGCACACGCGGTGCTGCGCGATGAGAAATTGAAAAGACTTCGACACCCACAGCACTTGGCGCAATTGCTCAGCAACGAAACCTTCTGTGTAGGTACCCTATGAGGGTAATTTTGTTGTTTGGGTTTTTTTTTCATCGCCACCTCGTTTCTCGATAAGATTTGCTCATCAACATCATCACCATCATCGCCGCTGCTGCCATGGGACTTGAACTTAATTTTATTGGACACTGTCCACACAATGCAATCGTTTCTTGGACGGATTGAGCAATTATCGTTCTTTCAAGACTGTGCACTGTGCAGAGCGCAGTGTATACAAAAATGGAGCTGCAATTGCAAATTAGTGTGACGTTTCATAATGATTTTTAATGAACGATCATAACGCCATCATTGCTGCCGTTTCGATTTGATTGATTTTCAAGACGGTCGTCTGTCTTACCGGTTTTAATTGACAGATCGAATCAATCATGGTTCAAAGTTTTTTTTTGTCGATCATATGGTCACGTTATGGATTGTGACACATCGGCGGCAGCCTTCAATGGAACGGTAAGTGAGGTGAGTACAGATGTTGTGTTCGTGGACAGAGAAATTTATTTATTTTTGTTTGATACGTTCCAGCTTATTATTTCTAATACACAATTTTTCTATTCTAATCAGGCTGACCTGGGAGGGAGCTTTCGATACTGCAAAGCAAATTAAATAAATACTGTCGTCATGCAAATAGTAAATTTTCAACCAGGAAAAACAATCAACATAGGCGCCACATGAAAAGACCAAATTTTGTTTTGCGTGTTATTGTTGTTATATTGCCTTAGGGAACATCCATAAATCACGTAAGGCTTAGAGGGATAGAGGAGTTGCAAAATGTGTGACGATCCTTACACAAATTTTAAAAAGTTCATACAAAAAATGTGACGATTCACATTTTAAATTTTCCAAACAACAACGCTGCACCTGGATTAGTAGACAGCATACAGGGAAAAATTAACGAGAGAAAAAAATGATAATTAAGTTATGCACGGAGAAACAAAATAATGGATCAAAAAGCTGTAGTGCATTTTACGGAAATTGTTTATGAATCCACTTGGATCCACGTAAGATTTATATATGTAACAAAAGAGTAAGAGTTATTGGAGCTAATGACATAAATAACAGCTGCTACAGCCCGCTACCCTGAAAGGTATACCCGTTTAAAACTAGTGTTGAAAAACTATAAAATCTGATATGGCTGCTTAAAATAAAGAAGCGATTTGTATGCTTCTAAGACAAAATGTTTTTTTGAAGCACCTACAACTTTGTGGAACATTGAAAAAATGTATAAATTAATATAAAAAAGTTAGACCTAAAAAAACGAATTTTAAGGGATCGATCGAACTTTGAACCCCCATAGCTTTGTCCACTTCAGAAATGGAAAGTTAGTGTCTTCGACAAAGTGTCTTGAAATAGTAATTTCTACAATGTCTCTATACAATACAAATAATTTCAGCAATACAAAAAAATATATTTTTTCTCGGGGTGCGCCCTTTAAACTCGGCTTTTCTTACTTTTAAAATGCTTTAAAAATAAAGACACTCTCCAGAAGACATCAAAAGTCTCCAATCAATAGTTTCGCCGATAATACCGATGTCCCACTTCTTTCAAAACCAAACCACTGTGCGGCACCGAAAATCGAACCCAGCAACCCTCAGCATGGTCTTGCTTTATAGCCGCGCATCTTACCGCTAGGCTAAGGAGGGCCGAAAGGGTCATATAGCCGAATAGGTTATTTGGCCGAATAAGTCATTTAGCCAAATAAGTCATTTGGTCAAATAAGGCATTTGGCCGAATAGCTCATTAGGCCGTATACATCATTTGTCCGGGTCCCGGGCTGCGAGATGGTGAGTTGACGTCTAGGAAGGAGCGACCTACACAGCTCTGGTCCTCACAAGTTCCAATCTCACGCTACCACGGGTTTTCCGATGACAATCGACCGCCAGCTAAGGGTTTTGTACTTAGCTGGTAGTGCAGCCTGGGCACTGTTGTCCTTCTGATATCAGCTAGAGTGAGGGGTGCGACCAAGGGGACCATCGTCCCTAACTCCTAATCCCAAGGCGTTAAGCGTTAAGTGCCGAGGGGATGCATGGCCAGGGGGGTGAAATAATGAGCTAGGCCTTTAACGGAGCCTGTGGGGTACCTGGGCACCCTACACAGTAATTGTCCCTTACCGCGTCATGCTGGGCTCTGGTGTGGTGAACCTCTTTTCCCGAGCAACTCGTGGGACCAAAATGGAAAACCAAGTCAATTCTTCAATTAGTGGTAGTAGTGTAGGCGACAACCCCTTCGCAAGAGGTGGGTTGTTCAGGTTTCCGCCTAGGAGGCCAGATGCAATAGTCGGCAGCTCAGTGCGCAGCGTCATCGAAGCATAATATCAGCAAGGACCTCAATAGAAGCTTGCAGAAACTTCGAAAGTCGATGCTGGACGCCAAGCTGGAGAGGGCGGTCGGGACGGCCAAGTGTAAACCCGTGAAATCCGTGGAGTCGAGGTCTACCCAGACTGAGGCCCAAAGATTCGCGGACTCGGGCAAGGTCGAATCGACCGAGAGCGTGCCAGCGAAGACGGTGGTGTCAAAGTCTACCCAGACTAAGGCTCAAGTATTTGCGGGCACGTCGGGGGTGACTGCTCCAACGGAGCAGACGCAAAAAAGGGGGAGACAGTCTCCAGGGGATGAGCTCCCTGGGGCCGCTCCAAAATGCGGAGGGTTACTACCCCGAACAATGGTAGTGGGGCTGGGAAGCTGAACCCCGGCCAGGTACCTCCAAAACCGGGAGAGGAAGGACCTGGAAAGGTCCGTCCACCCAGGAAAGACGGTGGTAAGGGGTTACGGCAGGCTGAGAGCTCTCAGCCGCACCAGACCAGGAAAATAGAGGGGGATAGCGCCTCTTGGACCCTGGTCAAGAACAAGAGGAAACCGAAGACGTCAAGGGTCGAAAAGAAGGCCCAGGCGAATGAGGGTAGCAAGAAGTCTAGGGAAGGCGCCAATCGATCCAGGGGCGAGGCCCTAGTCATCAAAACGGACGAGGCTAAGTACTCGGACGCCTTGAAGGCGATGAGGAGTGACGTCAAGCTCGGTGAACTCGGCGCAGACGTACGTCGAATAAGACGTACCCGGATGGGCGAGATGATCCTCGAGCTGAAGCGGGGCGTCTCGCAAAAGGGCGCTGCCTACAAGAAGTTGGCGGAGAAGTCCTAGGCGAGACGGTCAAGGTGAGGGCACTCACGACGGAGGTGAATATAAGGGTTAAAGACCTGGACGAGATCACCGAAGTCGAAGAGCTCGTCACGGCACTGCGGCGACAGTGTGAAGTGGAGACGCTCACCGCAATGCGTGACCACATGCTTGCCACATGTGGTCTGGACAGATGAAGTTGGCTGGAACGCCGTTTTATCGGCTATCGTCCAAATCGTCTCGGAGCTACACAGAAGATGGCGCGTGGACTCAAGGATGGCTAGTTCAGGCGCAAATAAGAGGTGGTCCAAGGGATCGGAGTCGACTTCATGGGTCATACCGGTGGCCGCGCGAAGAACAACATGGTATCCGGCGGGTTCCGAGCCCGAGGACGGAAAGGGGTCCTCGTCAAGACTGGGGCAGGCGTAGGCACCGCGTCGGCAGTCCCTCTGTGTGTTGGCGAATAGACCCTGTCGCAGAGAGGTCAATTTGGGGTGCACGCGGCATCATCATTCTTGATACCAGTCGTGCAGAGGGAAGCAGGCGTGAAGTCGACCCTTCCCACCTTCCGAGGACATAGGGCGTGGTAAGGCTACCTGGAAAGCCGGCAATGCGCTGGCACGATACCATGGTGTTCTTCTAAAAAAGCGAGTCACGATGTTCGGTGCTGCAAAGACACGCAGCTAACCTCGAGGGTGTGTTGTGCACTGGTCCCCCTTTGAAGCATTACTTTCTGGTTGTACCGAAGGGACGATGGACTTGGCGGCAATGGAAACGGTTTAGCGGGTCGGGGATGTAGTCCTGCCTCCCTCGTTTGTTGTTGGAGGTAGTCCCTAACCCCGCACTTCCTGGACAACCCAGGATGTCTGTTGAGCTGATTCCCCCTCCATTGCTTAGGAAGAAAAAAAAAACATCATTTGTCCGAATAGATCATTAGGCCAAATGTGTGATTTGACGTCTCACATCGCACTTCTTACTGTGAAAAGTGAGAAATAAGAAGATAGAAGTGATGAGTGAAAAGAGAGTCGTCTCCTTTTCACTTTTAACTTGATAAATGAAAAATAAGGGGTGAGATGTGAGACGTCTCACTTCTCACTCCTCATCTCATACTTCTTACTTTGAAAAGTGAGTAGTGAGACGTCCAACTTCTCACTTCGCACTACTCAATTTATATAGTAAGAAGTGCGAAGTAAGGAGAGAGAAGTGAGTAGTGAGAAAGTGCTCCGGGAATTCATCCTGAGGTTAATCCAGAAGTTCCTCCGAAATCTCCTCCAGGACTTCCTCAAGAAATTCCTCCAAGAGTTCCTTTTGAAATTTATTCGGAAATACCTCCAGGAGTATGAGAAAACTCCTCCAGCAGTTCCTTTGGAAATTATTCCAGAAGATCCTCTGAATTCACTCCAGGAGTTTTTCAACAAATTATTTAAAAAATTCTCCGGAAATACATACCTCCAGAAGCTTCCCGGAAGTTCTTTCTGGAATACATTCGCTAATTTCCCCAGGAGGATTTGGAAATTCTTCCAGGAGTTCTCAAAGCAATTCGTCCAGGAAGTTCTTCAAAAGTCTCCAAGTGATTTCTTCAAAGACTCATTCGGATTTTTCTTTCGTAAATTCCTTCTGAAACTCTTTCAGGAATTCCTCCAGAAGATCCTTCGGATATTCCTCCAAAAGTTCCTTTTAATATTCCTCTATAAGTTTCTCTAAAACTTTCCAGGAAATAACTCCCAAAGTCCCTCCAGTCCCTCTTTCGTGTATTCCTTATGGCGTTCTTCCAGAAAACTCATCAGGAGTTTCTCAAAAAATTCCTCCATGAGTTCCTCCATTTTCTTCGGAAATTCCTTCATAAATTATTTCAGGTGTTCCTTTAGAAAATTACTTCAAAAATTCCTCCAAAAATTCCTTCAGAACGTCCTTAAATAGTTTCTCCAGGAGTTCCTGAAGAATTTCTTTTTGGCATTCCTCCAAAAACCCACCAAGAAGATCCTCCTGAAAATCCTCCAGCAGTTTCTTCAGATAACACGTTTAGAAGCTCCTTCGGAAAGTCTTCCGGAAATTCCTCCAAGAATCCTTTGAAAATTCCTGAATCCTCCGAAATTGGTCCAATAATTCCTCAAGAACATCCGCTAGGAGCTCCTCAAGAAACCGTATTGCGTCACTTTTTTTGTAACCCAAAACGAGTGTAATAAAACATCTGATTTACGAGGTCTAAATACGTATCTGTCAAAGGTATAATCAAGTGATGGAATTAAATGGAATTGTACGAATTAGTCTTATGGCAAGTACATTTTCTAGCCAAATTACCTTTTCTGCCAAACGACCATTGCCGCCAAACGGTATTTATCGGACAAATGATATATTCGTTAAAGCTGCTTTTCTGGACAAATGCTCATTTTGTTCAAACGGCCTTACTATTGAGGTCGAAATACGTATCTGTCAAATGTATAATAAATTGGTAGAATTAAGCGGAATAGTACGAACTCGTCTTATGACTAGTGAAAACATTCCACTAACAGCTCAAAAATTATTTTCTAATTAATAAATGAAATTTTATCGAAATGGTCATGCTACTCCGAAGTATTGGCAATGGAAAATCCGATACAGATTCAAATACAAATAAATATTTTGGGAAAACAGAAGGATTTCCAAAATTATGACAAACTCCGCCACCCGTCTGGGATTGCCAATCCGGATATGGCGCGTTAGATTCTCGGCCTAGTGTGGGATGTTTTTGGCCGCACAAACCATTGGGCCTAGAAACATCTGGCCGAAAGTCATTTGCTCGAAAGGGTCATCCGGCCGAATAGGTAGTTTGGTCGAATAGGTAATATGCTTGAGAGCTTGAGCTTGAGCTTGATGACCGCACAATTCGTAGTTGCTACTCCGTGATTGATCAGAGCAATCGAAATTGCACAGGGAACCAACAGTTGGGGCTTGGGATTAGCTCTCCAACGTCAATGTGCACAGGTCGAGAGTTCAGCAATTAATGGATCAATAACGGCGCCGGCCACGTCCTTACGGTCATCTGCGATGGGAAGGAATAGTTGGTGTGACAGTGACATGTGTTGTTACTAGATACCGAGATCACCTCTGCATCTCCACATTTGTCACAAGATGGATTTATGCTAGTTAGATGGGGGAAGTAGTTGCACAGATCAGGATTCATCTTAGTAAGTGATGCGATACATGAAACTTTAAACAGATAAAAAACATGCTTTAAACTATTTTGATCTAGATATTAATGCTAACGTACGGCGTCATTGATAATAATGAACTATTCAAAGAATTTATAAATACAGAATAGATAAGCATGCTTGAAATCAGCCGTTCTTTTTAGTTTTACTCTAATTATTAGAAAAAAAATGCAATGTTTATTATACACCAAGTATTAAACCCCTCGATTCACCTGAAAAAAGAACCCCACACCTGGTCAAACTGTTCAAAATAATAGCAGTTTGGTAGGTGCTGAGCCACATTATGTAGTTGCGTGTTATATAAATAATACGAATAGTAGGACAAGACATTTGGATTGGCCAGTATGTCATAACCCAAACAATCAGACTCAGAGGCCACTCGTTAGAAAAAAATACACTTTTAACATATCTGCAGTTCACATCCGATACGTTTCGATCCCAAACCTCAACTCAATCGGTCATTGGGGAGCAAATTATAGCATATCAAACCTGGCTACTCCGTACCAAAGACAGTCCCCGCCGCTAAATACACGCTGGCGATGCGACTCTGTCGCAGTTGATATGGAAGCGTAAGGGTCGCATCGACAATCGCTCAGCGCATCGCATCGACAGTTGCGCCACCCGTGTTTTGAGGAACCCTACTCTGAGCACAGGTGTGGGTATTTAAAATTAAGCAAAACAATAATGCAATCAAGCGATTTGTTTAATGTTCGCTGTCGAAAGTAAAAGAAAAAAGGAAAAACTTATCTTTATCGAACTGCGTGTATCAGGATCACTTCGGTCTTTCTACTCTTACACGAATCCAAGCACGAATCACACTATTGCATAAATAAATGACTAGATAAACTAACGCGCACTTCACCTTTATCATTCACATTTCAACCATTTGTAATCAGTTTGGTCGAATAGGTAATATAGGTGAATAAGTCATTTGGCCGAATAGAACATTTGGCTGAATATGACATTTGGCCGAATAGGACATTTGAAAAGTGAGAAATAAGGTGTGAAAAATGAGACGTCTCACTTCTCACTACTTATTTCTCTTTTCTCACTGTGAAAAGCGAGTAGTGAGACGTCTCACTACTCACTTCTCATTTTGTGCGAAGTAAGTAGTGAGACGTCTCACTTCTCACTCTTTATTTCTCACTACTCACTGTGAAAAGTGAGAAGCGCGAACTGAGTAGTGATCCGTCTCACAGTGACTTCATTCACTTCGCACTATTAACTTTTTACAGACAGAAGTGTGAAATAAGGAGTGAGAAATGAGGCGTCTCACTTAGCACTCCTCATTTTTCACTTCTTACTGTAAAAAGTACGAAGTAGTAAGACGTCTCACTTCGCACTTCTCACTTTTCGCAGTGATATGTGAGAAATAAGGGGTGAGAGGTGAGTAGTGAGACGTCTCAACATCAACACGTCGAAGACGAAGTACATGATAGGAAGAGGTTCAAGAGAAGACAATGTGAGCCACCCACCTCGAATTCGCATCGGTGGTGACGAAATCGAGGTGGTAGAAGAATTTGTGTACATGGACTCACTGGTGACCGCCGATAAAGATACCAGCAGAGAAATTCGGAGACGCATAGTGGCTGGAAATCGTACGTACTTTGGACTCCGCAAAACACTCCAATCGAATAAAGTTTGTCGTGGCGGAGACGAGCCAGCCTCGGGCTGAAAGTCTCCCTAATAAAGACACAAACAAACAAAGTTTGTCGCCGTTCCAAACTGACTATCTACAAAACCCTTATTAGACCGGTAGTCCTCTACGGACACGAGACCTGGACGATGCTCGTGGAGGACCAACGCGCACTGGAGTTTTTGCTGCACTTCGCCAACCACGCAGTCTGTGGAGGGTCCGCAAATCGTCCTCCACCTGATCGATCCACCTTGCTCGCTGTGCACCTCGCCTTCTCGTTCCCGTCGGATCGT
Organism: Armigeres subalbatus; assembly: GCF_024139115.2. Taxonomy (NCBI): domain Eukaryota; kingdom Metazoa; phylum Arthropoda; class Insecta; order Diptera; family Culicidae; genus Armigeres; species Armigeres subalbatus. Next base: position 303,629,197 of record NC_085139.1, on the reverse strand, counting down.
TGTCGAGAACCATTTTCACCGGATTACTATCCGACATTCTGGCTACGTGCCCGGCCCACCGCAGTCTTCCGATTTTCGCGGTGTGAACGATGGATGGTTCTCCCAACAGCTGATGCAACTCGTGGTTCATTCGCCTCCTCCACGTACCGTCCGCCATCTGCAACCCACCATAGATGGTACGCAACACTTTCCTTTCGAAAACTCCCAGTGCGCGTTGGTCCTCCACGAGCATCGTCCAGGTCTCGTGTCCGTAGAGAACTACCGGTCTTATAAGCGTTTTGTAGATAGTCAGTTTGGTACGGCGGCGAACTCTATTCGATCGGAGCGTCTTACGGAGTCCAAAGTACGTACGATTTCCAGCCACTATGCGCCTCCGAATTTCTCTGCTGGTATCGTTATCGGCGGTCACCAGTGAGCCCAAGTACACAAATTCTTCTACCACCTCGATTTCGTCACCACCGATGCAAACTCGCGGTGGGTGGCTCACATTGTCTTCTCTTGAACCTCTTCCTATCATGTACTTCGTCTTCGACGTATTGATGACTAGTCCAATCCGTTTAGCTTCGCTTTTCAGTCTGATGTAGGCTTCCTCCATCCTCTCAAAGTCACGTGCCATGATATCAATGTCGTCGGCGAAACCAAATAACTGGACGGACTTCGTGAAAATCGTACCACTCGTGTCAATCCCTGCCCTTCGTATTACTCCCTCCAAAGCGATGTTGAATAGCAGACACGAAAGACCATCACCTTGCCGTAACCCTCTACGCGTTTCGAAGGGACTCGAGAATGCCCCTGAAACTCGAACTACGCACATCACCCGATCCATCGTCGCCTTGATCAACCGTATCAGTTTATCCGGAAAACCGTGTTCGTGCATTAGCTGCCATAGCTGGTCCCGATCGAATGTATCATATGCGGCTTTGAAGTCGATGAATAGATGATGTGTGGGCACGTTGTATTCGCGGCATTTCTGCAATACCTGACGTATGGCGAACACCTGGTCTGTGGTAGAGCGTTCACCCATAAATCCCGCCTGGTACTGCCCCACGAACTCTCTTGCAATTGGTGTTAGTCGGCGGCATAAAATTTGGGAGAGTACCTTGTAGGCGGCGTTCAGCAATGTGATTGCGCGCTAGTTGCTACAATCCAGCTTATCGCCCTTTTGTAGATGGGACACGACATCTCCCATCCACCCCTGCGGCAGCACCACATACTCCCAAACCTTGGTAATCACCCAACGCCGCGCTCTAGCAAGTGCTTCAACACCGTGTTTAAACAGCTCTCCTGATAGTTTGTCAACTCCAGAGGCTTTGTTGTTTTTCAGCCGGCCGATCTCCTCCTGGATTTCCTGAAGATTCGGAGCCGGAAGTCGCATGTCCTGCGCGCGTGCTCCTAGGTTCATTACCATACCGCCACCGTTGTCTGCCATATCACCATTCAGGTGCTCTTCGTAGTGCTGCCGCCACCTTTGGATCACCTCACGCTCGTTTGTAAGAAGGTTCCCGTTTATGTCCTTACACATATCGGGCTGTGGCACGTGGCCCTTACGTGAACGGTTCAACTTCTCATAGAACTTTCGTGCGTTATTAGCGCGGTACAGTTCCTCCGTCTCTTCACGGTCTCGATCTTCATGCTGGCGCTTTTCCCCCGGAAAATCGAGTTTTGTCTGTTCCGCGTCCGTTTGTATCGTGCCTCGTTTGCCCTCGTGCGGTGTTGCAGCAATCTCGCCCATGCTGCATTCTTCTCCTCAACTAGCTGCTTTCAACTAGCTCAACATTCGCCGTCATACCAGTCGTTTCTCTGATCCAAGGCCGCCGTGCCTATTGCAGCGGTTGCGATGCTTCCAATGGCGGATCGAATATCTCTCCAGCCATCTTCAAGAGATGCTGCGCCTAGCTGCTCTTCCGTTGGGAGTGCCACTTCCAGCTGCTGCGCGTAGTCTTGGGCTAGTCTACCGTCTTGTAGCCGCCCAATGTTTAGCCGCGGCGGACGACTCCGACGCGTGTTGATCACCGTCGAGAGATTTGAGCGCAGACATACTGCAACTAGGTAGTGGTCGGATTCAATATTCGCACTGCGGTAAGTGCGTACGTTCGTGATGTCGGAGAAGAATTTGCCGTCGATTAGAACGTGGTCGATTTGGTTTTCCGTTTCTTGGTTAGGTGATCTCCATGTGGCCTTGTGGATATTTTTGCGGGGAAAGAAGGTGCTTCGGACTACCATTCCGCGGGAGGCTGCGAAGTTTATGCATCGTTGGCCGTTGTCATTCGATACGGTGTGCAGACTATCCGGTCCGATGACCGGTCTATACATTTCCTCCCTTCCTACCTGTGCGTTCATGTCACCGATGACGATTTTAACGTCCCGCAGTGGGCATCCATCGTATGTCTGCTCCAGCTGTGCGTAGAACGCTTCTTTCTCGTCGTCGGGTCTCCCTTCGTGTGGGCAGTGCACGTTGATGATGCTATAGTTGAAGAAACGGCCTTTAATCCTCAGCTTGCACATCCTTGCGTTGATTGGCTGCCACTCAATCACGCGTTGGCGCATCTTACCCAGCACTATGAAGCCGGTTCCCAGCTCGTTGGTGGTGCCACAGCTTTGGTAGAAGGTAGCCGCTCGATGCCCGCTTTTCCACACTTTCTGTCCTGTCCAGCAAATCTCCTGCAGCGCCACGACGTCGAAGTTGCGGGGATGTAATTCATCGTAGATCACCCTGTCGCAACCTGCAAAACCTAGCGACTTGCAATTCCATGTTCCAAGCTTCCAATCGTGATCCTGTATTCGTCGCCCAGGTCGTTGCCGATTGTATCGAGTCGTATTATCTTCCATGTCGTTCGTAATAGTTGTTTTTAAAGGCGGCTTATTGGGCCTGCGCAAACCTCCTGTCTCGTAGGAGGGCCGTCGTATCAGGGCTGTTTAGCGTCCTACCTAACACCAGGACTTGGGCTTGTGCGCTTGGGATCATATCTCCATTTGCCTAATACTGAGAAAATGCCCGAATTGAAAGAAGGGATCCCATCCTCTCTTATCTTTTGCCCGGCAAATGCATTCTTTGTAAGATTGAATCATATTTGCCCTTGCCTTAAGCAGATTAAATGCCTGAATTGAAAGAAGGAGTCATCTCCTCTCTTGGCTTCTACCGGGCAAATGCATCCTTCGAAAGAAGGGATTATACCGCCCCATTGCCTTAAATCAATCAAATGCCTGTCATATCCTCTCGTGCCTTCTGCCGGGCAAATGGATGAATCGAAAGAACGGATCATATCTACCCTTGTCTCAAACCGAGCAAATGCCTGAATTGAATGAAGGAACCACATCGACTTCCACTATCTGCTGGGCAAATGCATTCGTTGAAAGGAGCCATCATACATTTCCTTGCATTAAAGCGAGCAAATGCCCGAATCGAAAGAAGGAATCATATCCTCTCTTGTCTTCTGCCGAGCAAACAAGAAGCTAAGTGGAAAATGCGGATTAAAAAAAAACAACATCTCTCTTATGATGCAAAAGTGAAAATAATTATAAAAAATTGAACATACGTTGTATTATTTCCAAAATTTGTGATTACACAACTAGTATGCCAAACGACCGTTATGTCAAACGACTGTTATGCCAAACGGCGTTATGCCAAATGACCTACCACCAACGCGCTCATCTAAAAGACGTCCGTATACGATTTCAAATTAAACAATTCATTTGTTTAACATGTTAATTTATCTGTTTAAACTTTCAAGACAGAACATTTGTTTGAGTGCTCGTAATATAAACCAAAAAGGTAATTCGCTCAAACTTGTCCAGACTTCTACAACCGCTGCTTAGGACATGGCTTACGTATTACAGAAGGGGTTGAACACTTTTCGAGCTTAACGGAAAATTTCCTCACAGTTTTCAACAACTCTTTGATCATATGAAGACAAGGGGGTCGGGTAAACAGTTTCAATCTTCCAGCTAGGGTTACTGCTCCTGGACTTCATCTCATAGCTCCGATTTTCATCCCACGAAAAACAAAACAATGAAAAGGTATTTGATTTGTTTCTTATTTTTGTGATTTTTTCAGCAGTGAGCACGCATGTTAGCAAAAAGTAGCGACGAAATTGGTGCCGTATTTCTTTGTTTCGTGATGAGAGATGGAAAACGGAGCAGTTCCCCTTTTTTTTTTAATGTTATTATTGTGTTTTTGCCTTTCTCATACAACAAAGTTGTACCGAAAAGATATAGGATTACTCCAAAAAACAATTTTTGATAGAAGGCCCGAAGACCAATGACAGGTGAACCCGCACTCTAGCTAGACCCAAGTGTGTCGGCCTACAAACTTTATTTTTTACCGGGATCTCAGCAAAATGTCGAACTTTTATCGAGATTCGCACAGCCATGCCGCAGCAAACATGTTTTTGTCGAGATTTCTTCCAAAGTTGCTGAAAATCAGCAAACAAAAAATGCCGAAATCAGCTAACAAACATAGACCTCAATTTTCGCTTGACTCAGACAGGTAAGGTAAAGACCCGACAGAAACGGCTGAGCATATTTTGTTCACATGTCCCCGGTTTGAAGTGAAGAGGACTGAATGTACTGAATGAAAGAGCCAACCTTCCGAAGTTGTACAGAAAAAGTAGTCCTAAAAGGATATAGGCTGAAGCCCAATGTGGTTTTAGAGGGTATTCCCCGTTAGGACATGTCCCACACTCCAGTGCCCAAAAGTGTCGGAGAGGTAACAACCTCCTAAATATCTTGTAAAATAATCATAAAAAAGAGGCGTTTTGAAAAATTAGTCGCATCAGAGAACTGTATGCTTCAAACAAAACAAAAAATTGTATCAGAGCATCAGAGAACTGTATGCTTCAAACAAAACAAAAAATTGTAAAATTGTAATATCTATCTGTTATCATACTTGAATCACAGGGAAGTGCCCGCTTTTGTCTAACTGCCACACACTCAGTTTCACACATTCGACACACTTCGTTTCATGAAAACTTATCTCGTCATACTTTTCTAAAATGGAGATATGCCCCAAGAAATATTATAGGGGGAATGACGGCTTTGGCAGGTTTTGTTCTATTATTGGCAGGGGGGTTTTTTATGACTGACTAGGCTCAAATTTGGCCTAAACATTCTTTGCATATCAAAGAATATTGTGGCCAAATTTCATAAAATTTGGTCGACAAAAACCCCCCTGCCAATAATAGAACAAAACCTGCCAAAGCCGTCTTTCCCCCTATTAGATTAAGCTTTCAATCTATATATATTTTTAGTGCTAATAATAGCAGAAGCAAAGTGCCAATAATGATGGCGGAAATTGTTTTGAATTTATTCAAGGGGTGCAAACTTATTTGCATGCTTCATACTGATCACTCTAGGGGTCAACTACCACTTAATTATTCAGCGATCAACTGAAAACACTCTTAACATGATCATAAATCAATAAATCCACCAACTCAGTTTTGTCTTCTAACGGTTTCCGGCTAAACAGAGATGGTCCTCCAAGCGAATCGCTGCTCGAAAAAAAAATCCTCAACTAATTCAACTCGGCAGCACCCCAACCATTCTATCGTTCACCTATTAACCTCCTTAACCGCGAAACAAGCCAGGGAAAAAAGACACCGAAAATAACACCAATCGCTCATCGCGGTGCCAGTTGCTGAAGCTAAAGTCGTCTACAAAGCAGATATACCATACCTGACGCTTGTTTTACATAACTCCCCGAAATAATAATAAAAAAAGAACAAATAAGAAGACCAGTGCGAGGAAGCGACGAACCCGCCGACGACGTGCACTTGTTAATGGAGTTTGACTTCGCATGTCAAATCCGTCTCGCGTCTCACCGCGGCGACAAAGTCACGGCGGAGTCGTGGGAGTCATCACCGCACACCGCCGACACCAACCGGCCGCCCCACTTGTTAGAGCAGAGAGATGTTACACAAGCGCGCGTTGAACTAAGCGCCAACCTTCCTAGCGGGATCCGGACGAAGACTGATGGCGAGAGATTCGGTTTCACGACGATGATGCTGCTGATGATGATGGGAATCGTCACGGTCGAGGCCCCATTTTGCACTCGATTAATCCAAGTTGTTTGTTGCTGCAACGAGCGGCGCTCCGGACGATTATGTGAATCACTTTCGTCGTGTCATTAGGCGAACAACCCCCAAACCCCCCTGAGGGGAGGCTGGCAAAGCAAGTGAGTGCGTTACCGACACCCCCGGAGGGTTGTTTGTTTTGTACACAAACGGGGAGTTCGCATCGAGCGGATAATGGCGGTGGATCTTAGCATAACCATGATCTTGGCATTGTTTGTGCCAGCACCGGGGATGGAGTGTTATGCGTCGAACTCCGATTATGAAGATATTAATCCAGTTGATAGAAAATTGCATTTATGATACGTGGATTTGTGAATGCATGGTTAAAACGAGCACTGAGCGAAGCGGAAATTTCCTAGTTGTAGAATGTGATGCCAGCAAAGATGATTGACAGATTGAAAAAGACAGCTTTGATTTGCGACACTTATATACATCTTTATTCGATTTATGATAAAGCCTCTAATAGACCCAAATTAAAATTCTCCAAATTCAGGAAAGCTTCACATGACAAATTTACAAATTTTTAATCGATTTCAATCAATCGAATAATCGAACATCACGAGCCAAGGCAAACCAAAGCGGCTGTCAATTGATCAAAATTCCAATCAATTTCGTCACATAAAAGGGTTGCCCACGGTTCGACACAAACGTCCACCGCAAAGATATCACCCCCAAGGGACCTCCGCTCCACTCAACATGATTGATTGATAGCCAATTTCCAGTTCATATTTTCTATAATTTATGCAAAGGGCCTCCAACTGCCTCTCCCGCACCCCAACTGCTCCGCGGTGACCTTTTGATCGGTTTCTCTCTCTCTTGAAACATTGAAAATACATGTCCGCCGAAAATGACAAGTTGTCGTTGACGTGCCTGTCAACGATCGTGTTGACCTTTCTTCTCCTTCGGCACACATTCCTTGGATGATGCAGACAGCCGGCCGCTGTAGGGTCCGCAAAAGGTCATCGACGGAAGATTTGCCAATACGTACTCAGTACATATCGTCAGGTCAATCCCGCCTCTATCTGCGATGGTCGTCGCGCCGTAGAAAAACCACAACTCAACAGACATTGACCTCGAAAAGCCATCATAACGATCGTGGTGGCGCGGCGGCGGAAGGGGAACACCGATGGACGTCTAATGCCCGGCTCTGTACAATGTTTCAGCCTCAGCGCCAACGTCCGTAGGATAAAGTACCTTTGTGCTATCGACCAAAGCCGCTCGGCCTTCGTCGATTTTTTTTTTGTACCCCCCTCGTGCAGTCAATTTGGTTCGATTTCCTCGGAAGCAGTCGGAACTTGTTTTCGGCGCTGATCCGGTGTGGTTAGAGTCGCGTTTTTTGGCTATCGCTTACCAATTATGAAGGTCTTGCATCTTGCATTTGCTTTATGGGGCGAATGTTGATGCGTGGCCGTGGTCAATGATTTCTCTGGTGAGTTTTTTTGTTGGTGTCGGAACAACCAGTTTCTAATGAGCGGCACTATTGACGGCTGGTTTTGTATTAAATCAATCAAAACTAATTAGTGCTACTTGTTCACTTGGATAGTGTACGAGTTATTAGACTTCAAATTCTGGTTTCTTGTAGGTTATCAGGAAATCCACATGAAGCAGTTTTTATAGTTTACGTCGCAGTTTCATTGATGTAGGACATCAAGTTTTCAGATACGGTTCCTTCGAATGGAACTATTTTTGTTTTATATCACCTAAATTTAATAACTGGGTTCAATCCAGTTCTTACACAGAACCAGACATTTGAGTTTTGAAAGAAGACTCTGCATTTCTAAGGAATTGATTTGAATTTCGGTCTGGGGTAAGAATCTCGATTCTCAGGACATATCACAGCCAGTGTTGGTAAAATTATTCTCAAATTTCAATCATCGATCACTAAAAAGAGAGCCAACTCGTTCGCGATTCGAAAGGAAAACAACGTGCTTGAGTTTTTCATGCTAAATTGTAGTTTCACTTTTAACCAAAAAATCAATTCGCTCTCAAAAGCGGTTGAAACCAATCGAGCCGCATTTTTATTATCTATCCGTCAATTCAATAATGGAAAACACAAAACATACTACATTAATTAAAACGGATGATTGAACTCATCATGTTTTTGCCTTTCTCGTACAAAGTTGTACCGAAAGGCTATATGATCACTCCAAAAACGATTTTTTTGGGAGTTGATTTCATTGAGTTTCAACTCACGCTTGAATTGAATCATCCATGAGTATTGCGATTTCAAGTTTTCCCGAGCACTGAATCACAGTGTTTGTCACAAAATGTACAAACAACAAACAATAAAAAAAAAATTTGTGAGGAAGCAGTCACTGAATAGATGTGGAAATACTATAAGGATCAATAAGTCGAAAGACTGAAATGTCCAGAGACGGAGAAAAAATAAGAAAAATAATGTTTGATATTAATGTGCAACGAAGCAATAACTGAAATCAAATTAATTTCTACAATCAATCCGTTCAATTAGTCCGAAATGTGATTATCTTGTGCAGTTATGTTACAAACCAAATGCATTTTTATTTATTTTTTTAAACTCACGTATTTGAAACTCACAATATTATTCAAGCAAGAGAACATTATGATTTGATGATGATGATGATGATGATGATACTACCATCTATTGTAGCAAGCCACCTGCCGATGGCCATATCTGACAAACGATTTGATCATGATTGTACTATTGTATGTATTTCATCAAACTTCTGTAGGAAGGGCCATAAGCAAAGACACTTAAGCGAATACACGGGATTAATAGAAAATCTCCTTCCAGAAGAATCGGGTGCCCTGATGGTTTTATATACTTTTTTTTTAATATTTTATATAAATAATGGGATATAATGTAATTGTATATAATGGAATTCTTTCACCAAATTTCTGTGGACGAGATCCTTTCTTCAGGAATTCCCATTGGATTTCCCAATTTCTCGCAAAAACTCGGAATAATTTCCACAAATTTCATGAAGAGAATATCTTTCGAATTCCCTGGCGATTTTTTACCGACTACGAGTACGGAAGAATTATCCGTGGAAATTCGCTAGAAACTCCCGAGAAAAATCGAAAAAATACCAGAGGAACTTCGGAAAAATTTTCCGGGAAAATGTGCACGAGTTTTCCAAAAAAATTTAAAAAAAATCAAATGGAAACTCTGAACAATTTCTCGTAAATACTCGTAAAAATGTCAAAAAGGAATTATTACGAATCGAGAAAAACTTCCGAATATGCTCGGGAAATCTGAATTCGAATACGAAAGAACCTCCCATCATAATTTGGAAGAAATTCTCGAGCACATTCGAAAAAAAGGACAGATTAGATTTTCAGGGGAAATGTGCATAAAATTCCCGAGAAAATTCAAAAGAATTTTTTGAAGAAGTTGAAGGAAATGTGAACGAATTTCTTATTAATAATGCAGAAAAAATCCAATTGGAAATTCTGAATAATTTTTAGTGGAAATTCAAATGAATTCATTCGATTTTCCAAAAGAAATTCAATCGAATTTCCATAGAAATTTCCTCGGGAAATTCGAATGTATTTCCTCGGGAAATTAGAATGAATTTCCTCGGGAAATTCGAATGAATTTCCTCGGGAAATTCAAATGAATTTCCTCGGAAAATTCGAAAAAAATTCCTCTGGAAATTCGAACGAATTTCCTCTGGAAACTCGAACGAATTTCCTCTGGAAATTCGAACAAATTTCCTCTGGAAATTTGAATGAATTTCCTCGGGAAATTCGAATGAATTCAGATGAAATTCCTCTACAAAAATTGGTGAAATTCATCCGAATTCCCAGGTGAATTTCCTCTGGAAATTGAAGTGTATTTCCCCTGGAAATTCAAGTGAATTTCCTCTGGAAATTCTATTGCATTTCCTCTGGAAATTCGAGTGAATTTCCTCTGGAAATTCGAGTGAATTTCCTCTGGAAATTCGAGTGAATTTCCTCTGGAAATTCGAGTGAATTTCCTCTGGAAATTCAAGTGAATTTCCTCTGGAAATTCGAGTGAATTTCCTCTGGAAATTCGAGTGAATTTCCTCTGGAAATTCGAGTGAATTTCCTCTGGAAATTCGAGTGAATTTCCTCTGGAAATTCGAGTGAATTTCCTCTGGAAATTCGAGTGAATTTCCTCTGGAAATTCGAGTAAATTTCCTCTGGAAATTCGAGTGAATTTCCTCTGGAAATTCGAGTGAATTTCCTCTGGAAATTCGAGCGAATTTCCTCTAGAAATTCGAGTGAATTTTACTCTGGAAATTCGAGTGTATTTCCTTTGGAAATTCGAGTGAATTTCCTTTGGAAATTCCTTTGGAAATTCGAGTGAAATCCTGTGGAAATTCAAATGAATTTCCTCTGGAAAAATTTCGAGAGAATTTCGGGAGAACCGGATAAATTTCCTCTGCAAAATCGGATAAATTTCCTCTGGAAATTCGAATGAATTTCCTCTGGAAATTCGAATGAATTTCCTCTGGAAATTCGAATGAATTTCCTCTGGAAATTCGAATGAATTTCCTCTGGAAATTCGAATGAATTTCCTCTGGGAATTCGAATGAATTTCCTCTGGAAATTCGAATGAATTTCCTCTGGAAATTCGAATGAATTTCCTCTGGAAATTCGAATGAATTTCCTCTGGAAATTCGAATGAATTTCCTCTGGAAATTCGAATGAATTTCCTCTGGAAATCTGGATGAATTTCCTCTGGAAATTCGGATGAATTTCCTCTGGAAATTCGAATGAATTTCCTCTGGAAATTCGAATGAATTTCCTCTGGAAATTCGAATGAATTTCCTCTGGAAATTCGAATGAATTTCCTCTGGAAATTCGAATAAATTTCCTCTGGAAATTCGAATGAATTTCCTCTGGAAATTCTAATGAATTTCCTCTGGAAATTCGAATGAATTTCCTCTGGAAATTCGAATGAATTTCCTCTGGAAATTCGAATGAATTTCCTCTGGAAATTCGAATGAATTTCCTCTGGAAATTCGAATGAATTTCCTCTAGAAATTTGAATGAATTTCCTCTGAATTGAATGAATTTCCTCTGGAAATCGAATGAATTTCCTCTGGAAATCGAATGAATTTCCTCTGGAAATTGAATGAATTTCCTCTGGAAATCGAATGAATTTCCTCTGGAAATCGAATGAATTTCCTCTGGAAATCGAATGAATTTCCTCTGGAAATCGAATGAATTTCCTCTGGAAATCGAATGAATTTCCTCTGTAAATTCGAATGAATTTCCTCTGGAAATTCGAATGAATTTCCTCTGGAAATTCGAATGAATTTCCTCTGGAAATTCGAATGAATTTCCTCTGGAAATTCGAATAAATTTCCTCTGGAAATTCGAATAAATTTCCTCTGGAAATTCGAATAAATTTCCTCTGGAAATTCGAATAAATTTCCTCTGGAAATTCGAATGAATTTCCTCTGGAAATTCGAATGAATTTCCTCTGGAAATTCGAATGAATTTCCTCTGGAAATTCGAATGAATTTCCTCTGGAATGAATGAATTTCCTCTGGAAATTCGAATGAATTTCCTCTGGAAATTCGAATGAATTTCCTCTGGAAATTCGAATGAATTTCCTCTGGAAATTCGAATGAATTTCCTCTGGAAATTCGAATGAATTTCCTCTGGAAATTCGAATGAATTTCCTCTGGAAATTCGAATGAATTTCCTCTGGAAATTAGAATAAATTTCCTATGGAAATTCGAATGAATTTCCTCTGGAAATTCGAATGAATTTCCTCTGGAAATTTGAATAAATTTCCTCTGGAAATTCGAATGAATTTCCTCTGGAAATTCGAATGAATTTCCTCTGGAAATTCGAATGAATTTCCTCTGGAAATTCGAATGAATTTCCTCTGGAAATTCGAATGAATTTCCTCTGGAAATTCGAATGAATTTCCCCTGGAAATTCGAATGAATTTCCTCTGGAAATTCGAATGAATTTCCTCTGGAAATTCGAATGAATTTCCTCTGGAAATTTGAATGAATTTTCTTTGGAAATTCGAATGAATTTCCTCTAGAAATTGGAATGAATTTCGTTTGGGAATTTGAATGAATTTACTCTGGAAATTGGAATGAATTTCCTCTGGAAATTCGAATGAATTTCCTCTGGAAATTCGAATGAATTTCCTCTGGAAATTCGAATGAATTTCCTCTGGAAATTCGAATGAATTTCCTCTGGAAATTCGAATGAATTTCCTCTGGAAATTCGAATGAATTTCCTCTGGAAATTCGAATGAATTTCCTCTGGAAATTCGAATGAATTATGAATTTACTTTGAAGGAATTTCCTCTGGAGAAGAAATCATGGCCAGAGGAAATTCATTCGAATTTTCAGAGGAAAATCATTCAAATTTCCAGAAGAAATTCATTCGAATTTCCAGAGGAAATTCATTCGAATGAATTTCCTCTGACGGATGTGTCCACGATAACAGCCAAATATCCAACGTTCGGTTCCTTCGATTCACCGTACCATTTCGTTCTGTTGGCAATGGTTGGATACTCCCGCACCCAGACTCCCGACTCCAGAACTGGTTGATCAGATTCGTTGTCAATCGCCAATTAGTCCTGTGACACTCTGGACGGTCCGGGATAAAAATAGCGGGTTGAGTAATACCCTGCGAGCTCAATAACAAAAAGTGATTGGATGTAAGCGCCCCCTGCGTTTCTGCTTCCAGCGGAACGAACGTTAATTGTCTTGAGGTCTTGAGTTGACTATCCCTTCCGCTTCGACTAGCAACGTGATAAAGGTTTCGTCATCCGGGTTTCTGGTAGTTGATGGATGAAAAAAATCTGTTGTTTGCAGCGGTGCCTCAGAGGGGGTGCATTAGAAGCAGTTCGCAGAAACAATCCGACCGCGAAGTCATCCATTCCTGACGGATGTGTCCACGATAACAGCCAAATCTCCTACGTTCGGTTCCCTCGCATTAACCTAAAACGGCGTGCTTCAGAAAGTATCCGAAAACGTTCCAACTCATTGCCGGAACATCTGTAGAGGAAATTTCCTGTGCAGTGGAAATGCTCTACTATGTTCCCAGTTTTCAAGGAAGGCGACAAACGAGATAAGAAAACTACTATGGCATTATACCGTGTCCTGCCCTAATTTCGCGCATCGCCTAATACCGTGGTTTTCATCAAAAATCAGAACCTGGCTATCATGGACATCACATTATTTGGTGAAATGTTCAAACATAATATGTTTGAACATTTCACCAAATAATACGATGTCCATGATAGCCAGGTTCTGATTTTTGATGAAAACCAAGGTATTGGGCGATGCGTGGAATTAGGGCCGGTCACGGTATCACTCGGAGTGGAGTCAAAAGTTTTCGAGTCACTGATGAACGACAGAATGTTCGCTTCCTGCAAGAATTACATCAGACCGTATCAGCATGGTTTCTAGACCGGCCGCTCTGTGGAAACGAATCTTGTCAGTTTTACTTCGTTTTGCATGGAGAACATGAGTAAAAAAAACCCAAATAGATGCACCTGGCTCCTATCTTATCTGGTTGGACGCCAAATGTCCGTCAATAATGGAAGCAATTCATCCTATTTCTCGAAATTTTCTGGAGTTCCACAAGGTAGCACCCGCTTTTCATAAACGATGTAACCCTCATTCTGCGACGTGGAGGTATGCTACTGTCGTTGGCCGATGATCTTAAAGTGCGTGTAGTTGTTCAAGGCCTCACTGACTGCTATGAGCTACAGAACCTTCTTGAAATCTTCCTTGACTGGTGTACTCGGAATATGTTGGTTCTAAGCATTCCGAAGTTCTGTGTCATAAGTTTCCGACGAACGACTAATTTCATCCAGTTTGACTATAGTATTGCTGGTTCTCCACATCAACGGGTTGATCATGTAAAAAACCTAGGAGTTGTTTTGGATGAAAAGCCACTTTCCAAATACCATCGATAAAGCCAATTGCCTGCTTAAGTTCACGTTTAAAATCTCGAATGAGTTTCAAGATCCGTTGTGTTTCAAAGCGTTGAACTGCTCTCTGGTACGCTCAATACTGCGCTGCTACACGAGGAGTCGCAAGCAACCAACTATGCTGCAAACAGTTCCATTGTCGCCATGATTCATCGAATCAACGAAGTGTCCGACAAAGCCGTATGTAATGGTTTTAATGTTTGACCACCACTAGATTTAAGAATTTCATGTAGACATCATAGTCCGATGAATAAATTACAAAATACGAAATACAAAGTGTACAAAAATGTAGACATCGGCAGGCTGATAAAATACGGCAGATTACAGTGGGCTAGACATGTAGTCCGTATGCCGGAAGAGAGACCACTAAAATTCATGTTCAGCAGAAACCTGGAAGATGATGCAATCGAGGAAGATGCGCGTGCGGCCGTCGTTCAGGGAGACTTACGACTACCGGCCCAAGAGCGAGCGACCTGGAACAAGACATTACATTCATTCGATTTTACTCCGGGCAACACGGAGTGTACGACCATCATTTCGAATAAAGCACTGACGGAGTATTCAAAGAAATTCTTGAACGAATTTTTCAAAAATTCTCAAATTAATTACTGGAGGAATGTCTGAAGAAATTTACGAGATTTTCAGAAACAAGACTAACAAAGGTAGTGTAATGGTGTATTCAGGTATGCAGATGTCATATTGAAATATAGTGTAGAATGTTTCGAGGAGAGTGACAATTCAAATTTCTAAATGTTTATTACCACAATTTCATTTATTTAGTTTACATCTAAACAGATAACACTGAATCAACAATTTGACGCCACAATACACGGTTCGAGGCCGCATCTCTCCATCCTCGGATACGCCCCATGCTCGCCAAGTCGTTTTGCACCTGGTCTGCCCATCTCGCTCGCTGCGCTCCACGCCGTCTCGTACCTGCCGGATCGGAAGCGAGCACCATCTTTGCAGGGTTGCTGTCCGGCATTCTTGCAACATGTCCTGCCCATCGTACCCTTCCGGCTTTAGCTACCTTCTGGATACTGGGTTCGCCGTAGAGTTGAGCAAGCTCATGGTTCATTCTTCGCCGCCACACACCGTCTTCTTGCACACCGCCAAAGATGGTCCTAAGCACCCGTCTCTCGAATACTCCGAGTGCTTGCAAGTCCTCCTCGAGCATTGTCCATGTTTCATGTCCGTACAGGACAACCGGTCTTTTAAGCGTCTTGTACATGACACATTTGGTGCGGTGGCGAATCCGCAGTTTCTTCTGGAGCCCGTAGTAGACCCGACTTCCACAGATGATACGCCTTCGTATTTCACGACTAACGTTGTTGTCAGCCGTTAGCAAGGATCCGAGGTAGACGAATTCCTCGACCACCTCGAAGGTATCCCCGTCTATCGTAACACTGCTTCCCAGGCGGGCCCTGTCGCGCTCGGTTCCGCCCACAAGCATGTACTTTGTCTTTGACGCATTCACCACCAGTCCAACTTTTGTTGCTTCACGTTTCAGGCGGGTGTACAGTTCTTCCATCTTTGCAAATGTTCGGCCGACAATGTCCATGTCATCCGCGAAGCAAATAAATTGACTGGATCTGTTGAAAATCGTACCCCGGCTGTTACACCCGGCTCTCCGCATGACACCTTCTAGCGCAATGTTGAACAACAGGTACGAAAGTCCATCACCTTGTCTTAGTCCCCGGCGCGATTCGAACGAACTGGAGTGTTCGCCCGAAATCTTCACACAATTTTGCACACCATCCACCGTTGCTTTGATCAGTCTGGTAAGCTTCCCAGGGAAGCTGTTCTCGTCCATAATTTTCCATAGCTCTACGCCCCAAGCAACCAGAAGTTCAGATTTTACTTAAATTTACTCTTAACCGAACTAATTGGTTCATTATGGTTCACATCAAGTTCCAAGCATCCTTAACGGAACTTTAAAGTTCACTTTTACGCTCCTACCATACAGAAAATTACTTAAAATGAGAGCTGATTAAGCCAGAATAGCCCCTCTTATCCGAACTTCTGGTTGCTTGGGGCGGTCTATACAGTCGTATGCCGCCTTGAAATCAACGAACAGATGGTGCGTTGGGACCTGGTATTCACGGAATTTTCGAAGGATTTGCCGTACAGTAAAGATCTGGTCCGTTGTCGAGCGGCCGTCAACGAAGCCGGCTTGATAACTTCCCACGAACTCGTTCACTAATGGTGACAGACGACGGAAGATGATCTGGGATATCACTTTGTGGGCGGCATTAAGGATGGTGATCGCTCGAAAGTTCTCACACTTCAGTTTGTCGCCTTTCTTGTAGATGGGGCATATAACCCCTTCCTTCCACTCCTCCGGTAGCTGTTCGGTTTCCCAGATTCTGACTATCAGTTTGTGCAGGCAAGTGGCCAGCTTTTCCGGGGCGATCTCGATGAGCTCAGCTCCGATACCATCCTTACCAGCTGCTTTATTGGTCTTTAGCTGTTGAATGGCATCCTTAACTTCCCTCAAGGTGGGGGCTGGTTGGCTTCCATCGTCCGCTGAACTGACGTAGTCATCTCCTCCGCTGCCTTGACTTTCACTGCCTGTACTCTCAGCGCCATTCAGATGTTCCTCGTAGTGCTGCTTCCACCTTTCGATCACCACACGTTCGTCCGTCAAGATGCTCCCATCCTTATCCCGGCACATTTCGGCTCGCGGCACGAAACCTTTGCGGGATGCGTTGAGCTTCTGGTAGAACTTGCGTGTATCTTGAGAACGGCACAGCTGTTCCATCTCCTCGCACTCCGCTTCTTCCAGGCGGCGTTTCTTCTCCTGGAAAAGGCGGGTCTGCTGTCTCCGCTTCCGTCTATAACGTTCCACGTTCTGCCGGGTACCTTGCTGCAGCGCGACCGCCCGCGCTGCGTCCTTCTCCTCCAGGATCTGTCTGCACTCTTCGTCGAACCAATCGTTCCGTCGACTTCGACCCATATACCCGACGTTGTTCTCCGCTGCGTCGTTAATGGCTGCTTTGACTGTATTCCAGCAGTCCTCAAGAGGGGCCCCATCGAGCTCACCCTCTTCCGGCAACGCTGCCTCGAGATGCTGCGCGTATGCAGTGGCGACATCAGGTTGCTTCAGTCGCTCTAGGTCGTACCGCGGCGGTCGTCGGTACCGAACATTGTTGATGACGGATAGTTTTGGGCGCAGTTTAACCATCACCAGATAGTGGTCAGAGTCGATGTTAGCGCCACGATATGTCCTGACGTCGATAATGTCGGAGAAGTGCCGTCCATCAATCAGAACGTGGTCGATTTGTGATTCTGTCTGCAGTGGCGATCTCCAGGTGTACCGATACGGGAGGCTGTGTTGGAAGTAGGTGCTGCGAATGGCCATATTCTTGGAGGCGGCGAAATCAATTAGTCGTAGGCCGTTTTCGTTCGTCAGCCGGTGAGCGCTGAACTTTCCAATAGTCGGTCTAAACTCCTCCTCTTGGCCAACCTGAGCGTTCAAATCTCCTATGATGATTTTGACGTCGTGGCTTGGGCAGCTGTCGTACTCACGTTCCAGCTGCGCGTAGAATGCGTCCTTATTATCATCAGTGCTTCCGGAGTGTGGGCTATGGACGTTGATTATGCTGAAGTTGAAGAACCGGCCTTTGATCCTCAACCTGCACATTCTCTCGTTGATCGGCCACCACCCGACCACGCGCCTTTGCATATCGCCCAGCACTATGAAAGCTGTTCCCAGCTCGTGTGTGTTGCCGCAGCTCTGGTAGATGGTATGATTACCTCTAAACGTTCGCACCATTGATCCTTTCCAACAAACCTCCTGCAGCGATACGATGCCGAATCCACGGTCCTTGAGCACATCGGCGAGTATGAGTCTGGTCCCGATGAAGTTGAGAGATTTGCAGTTCCACGAACCGAGTTTCCAATCGCTAGATCCTTTTCGTCGCATTGGTTTTCGCCGATGGTTCCGGTCCGTACTCGCTTTTTGATGGTTCGTTGCTTATGATTTTTATAGGCTGGCTTGCTGGGCCTGACACCATACCCCCTACTTTCCTGCGGACCCTTCCTCCTTATTTCCGGTGGACCATGGTGCACAGTTTCACTTAGAGTCCCTCGCTGGCACTCGGACGATGATCAGCCGCCCCTAACATGGAGAACAGACGCTGTTGTGAGCCGATCCTGACATGGAGAACAGACGCTCAATAAGATTTGCACCTCCGGAGAGGAGCAAACCCCCCCTTCCCTGTCAGCATACGACCATAGTCAAATGAATTTCCTCTGGAAATTCGAATGAATTTCCTCGGGAAATTCGAATGAATTTCCTCAGGAAATTCGAATGAATTTACCCGGGAAATTCGAATGAATTTCGTCGAGAAATCCGGATGTATTTCCTCTGGAAGTTCAGATGAATTTCCTCTAGAAAAATTGGTGAAATTCATCCGAATTCCCAGGTGAATTTCCCCTGGAAATTCAAGTGAATTTCCTCTGGAAATTCTATTGCATTTCCTCTGGAAATTCGAGTGAATTTCTTCTAGAAATTCGAGTGAATTTCCTCTGGAAATTCGAGTGAATTTCCTCTGGAAATTCGAGTGAATTTCCTCTGGAAATTCGAGTGAATTTCCTCTGGAAATTCGAGTGAATTTCCTCTGGAAATTCGAGTGAATTTCCTCTGGAAATTCAAGTGAATTTCCTCTGGAAATTCAAGTGAATTTCCTCTGGAAATTCAAGCAAATTTCCTCTTTCAAAAGAATTTTTTGAAGAAGTTGAAGGAAATGTGAAAGAATTTCTCATTAATAATGCAAAAAAAACCAATTGGGAATTCTGAATAATTTTTAGTGGAAATTCAAATGAATTCATTCGATTTTCCAAAAGAAATTCAATCGAATTTCCATAGAAATTTCCTAGGGAAATTTGAATGAATTTCTTCGAGAAACTCCAACGAATTTCCTCTGAAAATTCGAATGAATTTCCTCGGGAAATTCGAATGAACTTCCTCGGGAAATTCGAATGAATTTCCATCGGGAAATTCGAATGAATTTCCTCGGGAAATTCGGATGAATTTCCTCGGGAAACTCGGATGAAGTTCCTCGGGAAATTCGAATGAATTTCCTCGGGAAATTCGAATGAATTTCCTCGGGAAATTCGAATGAATTTCCTCGGGAAATTCGAATGAATTTCCTCTGGAAATTCGTACGAATTTCCTCTGGAAACTCGAACGAATTTCCTCTGGAAATTCGAATAAATTTCCTCTGGAAATTTGAATGAATTTCCTCTGGAAATGCGGATGAATTTCCTCTGGAAATGCGAATGAATTTCCTCTGGAAATGCGGATGAATTTCCTCTGGAAATTCGGATGAAGCTCCTCTGGAACTTCAAATTATTTTTTTTCTGGAAATTCGGATGAATTTCCTCTGGAAATTCGGATGAATTTCCTCTGGAAATTCGGATGAATTTCCTCTGGAAATTCGGATGAATTTCCTCTGGAAATTCGGATGAATTTCCTCTGGAAATGCGGAATGAACTTCCTCCGGAAATCCGGAATGAATTTCCTCGGGAAATTCGAATGAATTTTCTCGGGAAATTCGGATGAATTTCCTCTGGAAATCGGATGAATTTCCTCTGGAAATTCGGATGAATTTCCTCTGGAATTCGGATGAATTTCCTCTGGAAATCGGATGAATTTCCTCTGGAAATCGGATGAATTTCCTCTGGAAATCGGATGAATTTCCTTTGGAAATCGGATGAATTTCCTCTGGAAATCGGATGAATTTCCTCTGGAAATCGGATGAATTTCCTCTGGAAATCGGATGAATTTCCTCTGGAAATCGGATGAATTTCCTCTGGAAATCGGATGAATTTCCTCTGGAAATCGGATGAATTTCCTCTGGAAATCGGATGAATTTCCTCTGGAAATCGGATGAATTTCCTCTGGAAATCGGATGAATTTCCTCTGGAAATCGGATGAATTTCCTCTGGAAATCGGATGAATTTCCTCTGGAAATTCGGATGAATTTCCTCTGGAAATCGGATGAATTTCCTCTGGAAATCGGATGAATTTCCTCTGGAAATCGAATGAATTTCCTCTGGAAATCGGATGAATTTCCTCTGGAAATCGAATGAATTTCCTCTGGAAATCGGATGAATTTCCTCTGGAAATCGGATGAATTTCCTCTGGAAATCGGATGAATTTCCTCTGGAAATTCGGATGAATTTCCTCTGGAAATCGGATGAATTTCCTCTGGAAATCGGATGAATTTCCTCTGGAAATCGGATGAATTTCCTCTGGAAATCGGATGAATTTCCTCTGGAAATCGGATGAATTTCCTCTGGAAATTCGGATGAATTTCCTCTGGAAATCGGATGAATTTCCTCTGGAAATCGGATGAATTTCCTCTGGAAATCGGATGAATTTCCTCTGGAAATTCGGATGAATTTCCTCTGGAAATCGGATGAATTTCCTCTGGAAATCGGATGAATTTCCTCTGGAAATTCGGATGAATTTCCTCTGGAAATCGGATGAATTTCCTCTGGAAATCGGATGAATTTCCTCTGGAAATCGGATGAATTTCCTCTGGAAATCGGATGAATTTCCTCTGGAAATCGGATGAATTTCCTCTGGAAATCGGATGAATTTCCTCTGGAAATCGGATGAATTTCCTCTGGAAATCGGATGAATTTCCTCTGGAAATCGGATGAATTTCCTCTGGAAATCGGATGAATTTCCTCTGGAAATCGGATGAATTTCCTCTGGAAATCGGATGTATTTCCTCTGGAAATTCGGATGAATTTCCTCTGGAAATCGGATGAATTTCCTCTGGAATTCGGATGAATTTCCTCTGGAAATCGGATGAATTTCCTCTGGAAATCGGATGAATTTCCTCTGGAAATTCGGATGAATTTCCTCTGGAAATCGGATGAATTTCCTCTGGAAATCGGATGAATTTCCTCTGGAAATCGGATGAATTTCCTCTGGAAATCGGATGAATTTCCTCTGGAAATCGGATGAATTTCCTCTGGAAATCGGATGAATTTCCTCTGGAAATTCGGATGAATTTCCCCTGAAAATTCGGATAAATTGCCTCTGGAAATTCGGATGAATTTCGAAATTCGGATGAATTTCCTCTGGAAATTCGGATGAATTTCCTCTGGAAATTCGGATGAATTTCCTCTGGAAATTCGGATGAGTTTCCTCTGGAAATTCGGATGAATTTCCTCTGGAAATTCGGATGAATTTCCTCTGGAAATTCGGATGAATTTCCTCTGGAAATCGGATGAATTTCCTCTGGAAATCGGATGAATTTCCTCTGAATTCGGATGAATTTCCTCTGGAAATCGGATGAATTTCCTCTGGAAATTCGGATGAATTTACTCTGGAAATTCGGATGAATTTCCTCTGGAAATTCGGATGAGTTTCCTCTGGAAATTCGGATGAATTTGCTCTGGAAATTCGGATGAATTTCCTCAGGAAATTCGGAAAAATTTCCTCTGGAAATTCGGATGAATTTCCTCTGGAAATTCGGAAGAATTTCCTCTGGAAATTCGGAAGAATTTCCTCTGGAAATTCGGAAGAATTTCCTCTGGAAATTCGGAAGAATTTCCTCTGGAAATTCGGAAGAATTTCCTCTGGAAATTCGGATGAATTTCCTCTGGAAATTCGGATGAATTTCCTCTGGAAATTCGGATGAATTTCCTCTGGAAATTCGGATGAATTTCCTCTGGAAATTCGGATGAATTTCCTCTGGAAATTCGGATGAATTTCCTCTGGAAATTCGGATGAATTTCCTCCTTCCTTCCGGCGGCGGCGGCGCGCCGTTGGTTGCCATATGCCAAAAAAGTTATTGGTAGAGTTCCTGAAAGAATTTCTGAAGTAAAAACGGGATTATTTTTGGAAGTCCTCATTACTTGGGAAATTTCATTCCTTGAGAATTTAGCATTATCATTGCGCAATTCGCACAAATTCGTAGGTGGTACAAACATAGTCTTTTATAAGAGACTAATCACTATCTCTTAGATGGAAGCAAGGCACCCTTCAACAGGTAAGATCTGTTCTGGCCACGTCCTTGCGAATGCTGGGGAAGGGTAAGGATTATTAGTTGGACTTCTTTTCCTTCTTCTTCTTATTGGCAGTACTGGGCAACGGCAGAGGCTGCAGGATTTGAAATGACTCCGCCAAGAACTACGCAGCGACAAAAGCACAGGGTAAATCCACCCGCTTCCTCAGCTATGGAATATTGGAATCGAGCACTGACCATTCCGTATCTTGACTCCCTTATCATGTCACTGGAAACTCGATTTGGAGAGGATAGTGCCCCGGCGTATGCGTTGTCATTGTTACATCCCACACACATCAAAAAGCTGACATTGGAAAAATTCAAGCGTGAAGTAAAAATTTGTGTGGATTTTTACGGCATTACCGGCTTTTCGGGGGAGGCAGAGTAGTGGTACCAGCATTGCATCAACATGATCTCAACGAAAAAAAAATGTTGAAGAACTCGAACTTTATGACGAGGCTCGCCTGTTTTTCGCTGCTACTGCAAAAGCTATTGAGATTGCACTTGCACATCCTTGTACCACCTGCACAATAGAGAGATCTTTCAGCACAATGCGCAGAGTAAAAACCTGGCTGAGGTCGACTATGGCTGAGCAGCGATTAAATTCTCTTTGCTTGCCGAGTGTCCATCGCCGGATTTCAAAAAACAATTTGAGTAAATTCGTGGAGCTTGCGGTAGAGAGATTTTCAGAGGATAAACGAAGAATTATCCTCAATTAAGTTCACTAAGAACTTCATACTGTTTTGAAGCTGAATTCGAAAATTGTTTTGTGTTTTAATGAACTTGATTCTAATGAAAATTTATAGAATTATATATGTAAGTATGTAAAACAAATGATTAAAAATTAAAAAATAAATGGAAGTTTTAAAAGTTTTGTTTTGGTTTTATTTCTCGTGATATACGACTTGTTGCTTCAGAAGTTCATAAAGTCACAAAGCCCCCCCAAAAAGAGGCGGTGGTTAAATAAATTTTCTGCTCTCTCAAAGCGCTCCATGGCAAAAGTCCGGGTTTGAATAAGGACATTGGATCAAAAGCGTTTTAATATTTGATATTGATTGGGATTATGGCTTATGATGGATTTTTTCGTCAAATCCAATATCCAAAAGCTATTCGTATACCATGTGACCAATGGCTTAGGCAGAAAATTGGTCGGGGAGGGGTGGTTTCTGAACATTTATTTTTTTCGAAAAAAAAAATCTTTTTTCTTTTGTCTCTAGTTATGTCCAAAACCACCCTCGTGGCTACGCCACTGATGTGGGCAATTTAGCGGGTAGAGGGGTAGGAGGAATGTCCATGGTTCACACAAATTAAATAAAAATTGCATGAACAGATGTGTACGCTGATGGAGGGAAGTACACATCTAAAACTGTTCGACATCTGTCCACGTGGCAAGAAAACAGCCCTTCGGAAAAAAGATCCGCCAAAGGAATAAACTAAAGTAGAATAACTAATGATTGAGGAACGTTTAGATAATAAACTTCATTGTACTGACCCCATTTTTCTGATACGTATGACATGTTAATTACAAATGTGTTTTAGCCGTCTAATCATTCTTAATATTGTCTCATTCTACGAAATAACATTGAATTAAAATTAAAATACACCGTTTCATTGAATAGATGTCTTATATGTCATATTGAAAAGCATTATGATGAAGATGGATCGTTAATATTGGATGTGCCATCTCAGGTAACTTTTTCTTACAACAAATATAATTTAAAGAAGTATCACCGACGCGTGCTTACTCGTAATTTTAATGCTGATACATTGACGGCTACATCAAACAACTGAAAACTGAAATTGAAATACACCGCTCGGTGCACAGGTTGAAGAATTGACCACGCGACGCCTCTGAATGACTGCTTAAAGCAGACTTAGAAGTCTTCATATCTTAGAACAAGCCTTCTGAAACTTGACCAATAGATGCTACAAGATTGACAAGGAAAAACATTTATTAGTCGAAGAAACAACATTCCCCTACTTACATACTTTGTTCGTTTTTTTTGTTGTCAAGGACAATAGGCCAACGCATATTCGCCTCGCAATGCAGCTCGTGTTATCTAGAATTCTGAAAATCAGCACTCTGACCTACAACGGTTAAACAGCAATTTTTACGCACCGCGAACCAGTTTCGCTGCAGGGGTATCAAACTGATCATTACCTTGCAACTGTAGGTACATCTACTAACCTCATGCCGATCGACTTCAATCCGCACGCCGTTTGATCGGTATAGAAATCTGGTAACCGCGTGGAAATAGCAATCGCATATTTTCTTTTCGACTGAGAAGGCACCACATGTTTGAGGCTTAAGGCACTCGTTCAAAGCTTGAATCTAGTTTCGTCTTTGATTGATCGTTTCTTGGCCATCGCGTTACCTTGTTGGTAGGATTTTCGCGTGGCTATTTGTGCTATTTGCGATAATGTGCGAAATTTCGTTAAAGCGCAAACGGTCTCAATGGTTCCCCCGTGTTGTTTCGACGTACATCATTATTCGATCATCATTTCCCAATCGACGTTCTACACATGTCATGATCGTAATTGACGATCACTTTCACGAATCCCTTTGACCTAGTTCCAACACGGCCAGCGGTGCACTACTCTGCTGCGCGTATCGATCGTAATCGGATGAGGACGAACGAGCAATACGAGAAACAACGACCGAGACGTGACATTCATTTTTACATCACACAATTCGGGTTGCGCTAATTACCACCGCGCGCTGCTGGCGGCCGTCGCTGGTGGTGAGCAGCAGCACGTTCGATCACACGGACCGGACCAGCCGCCGTCGGCCGGGGGCTTAACAATCATAATTACCATGGATTCCGCGTGCGCATGGGAATGAGAGCGAAAGTGAGTATAACTGACCAACTGGCCACAAGCGCGGAGACACGACCGCCATAGAATTCGCTTCGGCCAATTCCAATTATCCGCGGTGATCGTTAATTGCCCTCTCCGGAGTCGCACGTCGTCGTCGTCAACGCCGTAGGACGAACAACAGCCCTAGCAAAGATTCGATCCGATCCGATAAGTGCCGGTGACCACACAAAGGTCTATTGTTTGTGAGCCGGAGACCGTCTCGGGGTTTACGACGATGACAACCATCTGCCGGCATCTGACGGCGCAAAGTGGCTTTGATCTGGATCTGATCAGATGGTGTTCAATTATTGCGTTCGGAACGGTAGCCAAAAGGTTTTATTATGTGTGAATGGAGCTCTGTATGTGGAGTGTTTAATAAACGATGGTGACGAACGTTATGACATTCGCTGGATCAGATGAGCTGAATCTTGATGAACTTTTTCTCAGATCTTGGGGCACGGTAATCTTCATTAGGAATGCTTTTCAAGATATTGTAAACTATATGGATCTTGAGAAACGATTGCAAGATACCCGAGAAAGATGTTTCTTAAATGTCATGGAAAGCATTTTCAGAAATTATAAAGCTTCGAAAACCAACCCAGATGCCTTGAATGATCCATTCTATGTGCATATGCATTTGCATTCAATCATTGTGCTGCTTATTATGAGCTTGGTTGCACCGATTCACTGTCTCCATTAGAATGCGCCTTCACTTAACTGTGCAAATATTTCGCAGAAAATCGGAATTTTTGAAAATAAAATCCACTTTACTGCTACTGACGCTATCGTCAGCAACTCGATGATTTGAGACATTATCCAGGCGAATAATTTTTTGTAGCATCTCCCTCCGATGAGCGCTTTTACAGCTATCAAATCCAACTTTCTGCCGTTGCCAAGCGGTTATGATTTGCACTTTGAAGAAAAATTTTGGGCTCTACCTTTTCTCGTGTAAATCTCGAATCGTTTTTCAATCCACAATGCGCCTTTCCAACCAGAAGTAGCAAAAAAACTGAAATCATAATCTAGAGAAAATTTCATTTCATTGCGTTTCAGACGAGCGCCTGTGCTGCTGTCAATGCAAAGCGATTATGATTTGCACTATGCAGAAAATGCCTTGACCTTGGGCGGGGCTCGGTCTCCATTGCATCGGATACTGACAAGATAAGGTCCGGTTTTCTCGACAGAATCGGCAGAACGACCGGAACGAAGCACCGAACAACCAAATCTCATGGCATCGAAAGCCAGCGGTGGTGAGACAACGAAACAGCAACGATGGCTGCTACGGGCAGTGGAAGCAAGGCTTAGAAAAACATCATCAAGGGCGACAAGCTACCGAAGCGGAAGCCATGGAGGAAAGAAAGCTATGCCATCTACATTGACAAAGGTGTTGAAGCAAATCTATCTGGGCACTGGCGTCTCGTCGAAGGTGATGAGCATCATGAACAGCTTTGTAAACAACATCTTCGAGTGTATCGAGGCTGACAGCTGCCACTTGGCGCACTACAATAAACGCTCAACTATCACCACCCACGAGATTCAGATTACCGTACGCCACCTACTGCCGAGCAAGCTGGCCAAGCACGCCGTCTCTTAGGGAATCATAGCATTCATCAAGTACACCAGTTCCAAGTAAACGGGAACCAGTTGCGGCGTCATCGTTACGACAGTACATACTGTGCAGCCCTCGTGTGAAATCTTTATTGAACTGAGGACTAGAGCCCAGCCTGTAAGCTGCACGAATTTGATGTCTGTGTTTGCGATGCACATCCGCGACTGGTTGGTTGATCAACTGTTAACAGTATCTGGCGAAATTCAATTTTTCAATAGTTGAGTGCTTGATCCATTGATTTTGATAGTTGGGCAAAATCTTAAAGAGTTCGTCTATCGATTGATACCAAAATCACCAACATCGAGCAGAAACTGCGTCCTGCTTCACCACGTTAACATCAAAAACAGGTTAAACAAAAACTAGTATCAACATCAATATCATTACCTTCGATGGTCTCACCAAAATCTCATCATAAATCATATGATAGATAATCATTAAAATAATTAACTAAAAGATGAATTGGAATAAACCCACCAAAATGTCGATCAGCTATCCTTGCCTTTTAAAGCCCACACAACAGTAAAACATGACGTTTCAATCTTGCCTTCAGCGACAAACTCCGGAACAAAATATCGAATTTCTTGGTGACCAATAATAATCATTGCCTACAAAGTATCGACAGACGCTACGGGGACTCAGACCTTAATAAAATGGCCAGACCGTTTTGAACGGGCACATTGAAGGAAGCCAGTTTTAAATGTTGTGTCGCTGTGTGCTTTTTTGCGTGTCCATACTCTGCTCCACTTTTACACATTCATAATTGTTTGAATTGGCAGAGGTGTTTTTTTTAATCCGTTGTTTATCATTTAAATTGAAATTTTCAAGTTTTTTGCGAAAGACTTAAAAACTTGAAAACTTCAATTTAAATGATAAACAACGGATTAAAAAAAAAACACCTCTGTCAATTGAAGATTTGGATAGATATTCATTCTAAACTCAGAGAAATTTTCTATAAATATATAACAAATATCCGTCTCAAATTCGGATACATATGCATCGAGCATTCGGAAGAATTTCCATCCAAAATCTGATTTAGTTTTTATCGTTTTTTTTTTCAGAAATTCAAAACAATTTCCTTTCGTAATTAGAAATAATTTCCACCGGGAGATCAAATGAATCTGAATCGGAAATCCGGGTAAATTTTCATAAAAAATCGAATGAATGTTCATCGAAAATATAAAACTTTCATCGTAAGTTCAAATGAATTATCATCAACCATCGAAAAATTGGGTAAATATCCATTAGAAATTAAGATACATATTAGGGTACCAATGGAATGTATGGGAAGCAAATTGTCATCGAATTTCAAAAAACGACATTGCTCACAAGTTTCATTACCCCAAAATATGACCCCATGCAAAATTTGAGCTCAATCGGAGATGTTTTAGGGGTGCCTAAAATTCATCAATGTTTTGAAATTTTTACACATGAAAATTTTCCCAAAACCAAAGGAAAAGTCGAAAATCGATTTTCTTGTTTTTGATGCCAAATGACTTAAAAATGCATGAAACGTCGAGATTTGATGTTACTTAAAAAAAAAAATTGAAAAAAAATCGATTTTTTTCTCTTAGCACATTTTTGGGACTTGAATTTTTTTTCAGGTGATGAAATTTTTTTCATCGAATTTTGACACCGGACGATACGCAAACGTTTTCGTAGCCAAAAATATCCTTCTATGCAAAATTTGAGCTAAATCGGACATGATTTAGGGGTGCTTAAAATTAATCAAAACTATATTTCCTGAAAATGTACCAAAATGCTCCAAGAGAAAATTTTTTTTTTTTAGTTTACTGTTGCAAAGCCGCTTGAGAACCCCTGGTTGTGCAGCCGCGATAAATATGACAGCTCATATGCAGCAGTGATAGTAGCGAAAGAAGAGAGAAAATGTGGTAGTTGTGGTAGGAATATAAAACATAAACAACAAGTAGTACAGAACGAATATAATTTGCGCTCGCACGATAGGAAGAAAAAGTGATTTAGATTTGCATGAAGTAAAAGAGTTTTAGTTGATTATCAAGTGTAGGTATAGTTTGTAGGAAAAAAACAAGTGTCAGGGCAATTTCAATACTGAATCCAGTGAGTATAAAACCTAAAAAGAAAGAGAAATTGTGTAAATAATAAATGTAAACAAATGTAAATACTTACCTGCAGGAACGGTGAATATTGATGCTTATCAATTAAGTACCATCGGATGTGCAAGACAGTCCTGTATTAGTTGGCCTGTTCAGGATTAGCTCGTAAGTAGTCAATGTGTAAAGCTTCAGCAGAATTGATAATTGATTGTTTGGTGATTTAGATAGACCCTGACGACCAAACCTGCTTAGGGTAATTGCACAAGTGATTGGCAATCGAAGTTTAAAGAAAGAATCAAAGAAGTTAGCGGGCAAAAGGAAACCACTTCTTGTGAGTAGAAAAACAATGAAATTAAGTTTAAGAAAATTGTTTACTGATGAGAAATATATTATAGTTTAAGCGTTGCTAAAAAATAATTGGCTGCTATAAGAATTGTGGTTCCCTTCGGGAATATATATCCTTCTATGCAAAATTTGAGCTAAATCGGACATGATTTAGGGGTGCTTAAAATTAATCAAAACTATATTTCCTGAAAATGTACCAAAATGCTCCAAGAGAAAATTTTTTTTTTTAGTTTACATTAGATCTGGACGTTTCATTTTTAAGTCATTTGGCATCAAAAACAAAAATTCGATTCTCGACTTTACCTTTGGTCCCCCCTTGGAACAATTTTCATGGGTAAAAATTTCAAAACTTTGATGAATTTTAGGCACCCCTAAATCATGTCCGATTGAACTCAAATTTTACATGGGGTCATATTTTGGGGGTAATAAAACTTGTGAGCAATATCGTTTTTTGAAATTTGAAAATGTCATTTTCAATAGCACCCTAGTATAGATTCATCGTAGTCGGTTAAAGGGGTTCGCCAAAGTCAATATCCTGTCGAGAATATTTACCGTTTTCCTATTATTTTCCGCTCATTTTTTGGATATAATTATGTGACTTGTTGAACCACCGCAGTAAATCATTTAGTTTTCAATTATTGTTGACTAAGTTTTTTTTTATCAAATATCTATCGACCAAATGTACGAAGATTCTTCATTCTAAAATCTGTTTTCGACGTAGTGTCCTCGCGACCAAATGTCATTTGACTGAATGTCATTCGACGGAATGTCTTTCGACGAAATGGTATAGATTCCATTTGGTCCCATGTACATTTAGTCGAAATAAATTTTTAGTCCACTAGAAACGTAGGACATTTAGTTGAATAACGTTTGGTCGAAAGCACACTACGTCGGATGGACATTTGGTCAAATGGATATTTAGTCGAAAGCAGATTTTAGAACGAAAAATTTTCGTACATTTGGTCGAATGACCTTGGGTCGAAAGAACATTTGGTCGAATGAACATTTGGTTGAAAGCGGATTATCGAATATAACATTTAGTTGTATGACGTTCCGTTGAATGGATATTTTAAGGAAAGAAACTTTAGTCAATAATAATTAAAAACTGAATGATTTATTGCGGCATTGCTCCAATATTATCCAAACAATGATGGGTTCATAAAAAAATAATAAGAAAACGGTAAATATTCCCAACAAGATATTGACTTTGGCGAACCCCTCTAACCGAATACGATGAATCTATACTCCTTAGTCAAAAGACATTTAGTCGAATGATGTTTCGTCAAATGACACTTGGTCGGATAGACATTGGGCATTTGGTCTTCGGCCAACCATTAACAAATTATGGTTGGAAGTAAATTTTATATTGCACTAATTAGGCCGATACAAATATTTTGAGGGGGCAGCAAAATTAAATTTGGATAATTTTGAGGATTTTCAAAACATTCTTCAACAAATCCGTGGAGTTTTTTGATTTTTTTCGTTTAAATATTTATTTTTTATTATCCCCCCCCCCTCGACCTTTCGGAGACCAGTAGGACAAAATGTTAATTAAATATTTTTAACGGCCTTATTGTATAATGAAAGAAATAGTACCCTTAAAAAGAATAAGAAATCCCTTTCCATTCGACGAAGAGTCCCTTCGACTAAACGTCCTTTCGACAAAATGTCATTTGACCAAATGGTCGGGATTCTGCTAAATAACAACAAAACATAAAATAAAACCGCAACAAAATATAAAAACAAAACAAAATATAAAATCGATTAAGAGAAATCGATCAATACAGTTAGGCCCCTATGAAACTAAGCGCGAGAATTGCTCGTTGCACTGTTTGGTTACCATTTATAACTGAGGATTTCCTACAACACATGTACGCATGAATTTATATGAAATGATTTACGTTTTCCTTGTACGAACGCAACTCAATCAAAAAGCCGCTTATTGCGGTTTAGCAGAAAGCCGACTAAATGTCGTTTGACTAAATGTCATTCAATGAAATGTCGCAAAGTCGACTACGATGAAGTATTGGCAAAAAAAAACATTCATATCATTGGTTTGGCACCAGCTCTAGGTGCCAAAAAAATATAATAGAGGGTATTTCATCATCAATGCCTAATATTTTGCTATTTCTGTAAGTTTCCGATATTTCTATAGCCCATCAGAGTCTCTAAAAGTTTCCGTTTGCTCAGGTGAAAAATCTTCATTGGCATCCGTATTTGTTTCTTTCGCTGCTGATTGAGCTTCCGCTGAAATCCTCTAATCTATTCATCCATGTATTTTGTGGATTATTTAATCAAATTTAACCAAAAATCTATAGATTTATTATTAATTTAACTATTACCGACTGAAATTATCTTTCAACATTCGAATCAATGTTCATTCGACTAAATCTCCATTCGACCAAACGACCTTACGACTAAATCTCGTTCGACAAACTGTTCCAAAGCCCCTTGCAAATGCAGCCCTTACTTTCTTGAACCGTGTTATTGAATGTTTTGACCTTTTCCACTAGAAGTGTGCGCCGCCGCCGACATTTTTGAATCAGTTCGCCGCCGTTTAAAATTAGTCACGCCGCTGATCTATCACATTCCACGCCGATTCAAATTTTCAGTGGAAACTTCAAAAATTCAGTGCAATTTCCATATAATTTTCTGTTAGATCTCTACAACATCACGTTGAAACTCCAGAGAATTTTCGTGAAGATACCAATTATTTCCATAAAAATTCCATACAATATCTTGTTAAAATTTCAAACAGCTCTCAGCAAAAACTAAGCGTGAAAATTGCGGAGGAATTCCCGTTGAAATAAAAAAAAAATCTAATCGAAATTGAATTTTCAATCAGAAAAGAGTTGTTCGGCAGGAAGCCTAGGCTGGAAGTTGTTAGGCCGAATATGTCGTTTAACCGAAAAGACCATTTGGTAGAAGCTTACCCGAGCAAACCGATAACTTATTTTAATGATGTGAAATCATCGATTATGTTTACTTAATTTGATATCTCGATATATGATATAATCATTTTAACGGTTAAAATAACAAACCGTTCTTATAGCAGAAATATCTTGTGACTTCAAATCAAAAACTATTCCTGCTGTTGATGAGAGCAAAACGAAAACTAATTTTGATATTGGTTTCCGATAACAAAATAAGTACGCAGTTTGATGTCATATCATTCATTTTAAAAATCAACAGCAAAATGAGATCAATCATATAAATCATCATAAACATAAACATGTCTGAAAACAAATTATGAATCAGTTTATGTCAAAATCAAAATATTTTTTTCCATATGCTCTCATTATGTTTTAGGCTTTGCTAGGATATTATTTGGCCGAAAATGTCATTTGGTCGAACAGTTCCTTTGGCTGAAAAAATCGTGAACATGTCCTTCGGCCGTTTGGTCGAAAGAGTCATTTGGCCGAAATGGTCATTCGGTCGAAAGTGTCGTTCGGCTGAACTGGTCATCTATATAATAAAAATGAGTTGAGATTTTTTTCCTAACGATTTAACTCGTGAACGGGTTGACCGATTTGCACATTTTTTCCCTAATCGATTCGTTTTGGGATCCGCAAGATTTGTATACACAAAAAGTTGGTGAATTTAACGGGGAAATGTAATTTTGGGTCAGCTGTTGAGGAAAACAAAACAAACGCACTGATCGGTCGGGAAAAACCGAGTTCGGTGGACACAAGGTGGACTGTATAACTTCGGGACTTCTGAGCACGGTTCTTTGCGAGCGGACCACTAGGGATTGTAGCGGTCGGAAGAATTAGAAATCACGGTCGAAATTGAAAATCTCTTCAGAGTTTTCACGGGAAGTTGTTCCAATTTCTTCAAAAAAAAAATTCGGGATGTCCATGAAAATTTCCTATTGAGTTTCTGTTGAGTATTCTTTGGAATTCACACATTAAATTGTGACTGCTAAAAGAGATGCTTTAACGTTGACTTCCCCAATCTAGATTAATTAAGACTGTTAGTTTTTTTTATCCTTTACTAGAGTGATTTTTTTCGCAGAGAGAAGTTCATGGATTTCCTTAGAAAATTCATTCTAATTTCGATTAAAAATTCTTGGTAAGTTCCATTGACCGAAGGCGACAGACGGGCGAACTGGTAATTTGCCCGAAAAACCGTTTGCCCTAAAAGGTTGTCTGGTCAAAACGATCGTTGGCCAAAAATACCATTTAGCAGAATTAGTTTTTTGACAGAATGGGCCATTTGGCCGAAAATGTCATTTGGTCGGCAAAATTTCAATGACTGAACCTCGTACTGAACGGGTAATATGGTCAGAAATGGCCACTTGTTTGGCGAAATCTCGCTTAACTTAACAAAAGGACCTAAGTAACATTTTTTTCATGAATTAATTTGAATACTGCAATCAATAGCTTTCATGTTGTTCTGTTGATTGCGCTATTCAAATTAATTCATGAAAAAAATGTTACTTAGGTCCTTTTGAAAAGTTAAGCGAGAAATGGTCTTTTTGTCAATTGACTATTGAACGAAATTCCATGGCCTCTCTATTTTTAAGTCGATACTGGCCTTTAGGCCAAAAGACATTTAGCCAGGTATCATTTTGCAAAACTAAACGTTTCATTGAAACTGTTATCAGGTCAAAACTGGTTTAACCGAAAATGTAGTTTGGCCGGAAGCAATGTACGGCCGAAAGGAAAATTTTGCCGGACTTGTAAAAAGTTGTTTACCATAACAGGTAATTTGACTAAAAATGCCGTTCGGATAAAAAAAGTCGTTTAACCGAATATAGATCATTTGACCAAAAATGCCGTTTGGTAAAAGATGTCATCTGGCAGAAAGACCCATTTGGGTCAAAAATGTACTTTCTGCAACCTTCTTTGAAAAGTGTGCTTCGGCTGAATAGCTTTCATGTTGTAATGTTGATTGCGCTATTCAAATTAATTCATGAAAAAAATGTTACTTAGGTCCTTTTGAAAAGTTAAGCGAGAATTGATCATTTTGTCAAAAAGATGGTTAGGCGAATAAGTCATTTGACAGAAAATGCCGTTTGGCCAGAAGGGTTGTTTTGCAGAAAGGACATTTTCGGGCCAAATTACCATTCCTACCAAACGGCATTTTTGGTCAAATGATCCATTCAGTTAAACGATTTTTTCCGGCAAAATTATTAGTTCGGCTAAATGTCCATTTCGGTTGTAGGTCGTTTTCGTTCAAACTACTTTTTTGGTCAAACCATTTTTGACCTGATAACAGTTTCGGATAAACGTTCAATTCGGCTTAATGGGATTTGTTTAGATGGCTTTTGGCTTAAATGCCAGTATCGATTTAATCGATTTACGAAATTTCGTTCAACGGTCGTTTGACAAAAGGCCTTTTCAACAGGCTACTGACATTCTATTGTTCAGTGCATCGGCAGATCGTACGTAGCCAGGATGTTCCGGGCACTATATTTTTCATATTGCTTTTCAATAATGACAGCGGGCTATGTCGCTTGTCACAGGCTTCTTTTCAACGTAAATGTCATTAAGCCAAACGGATGGATATTTTGTACTAAATTATCCGTTCAGATATTTATATTTGGCCGTATGACCTGTTGGCCTAAACGATATTTTCGGATAAATGGTCCATTCTGTCAAACGATCATTTCGGCCAAACGGCATTTTTGGGCTGATCAAAACGACTTTTTCGGCCAAATTACCAGTTCGCTTTCGTCTATGAAATTTCCTAAGAATTTCTTATGGACAATGCACTAGTCGTTCGATAACTGCAACATGTTTTCGTTTCTGTTAGCGAATACCGTTCGATAACTGCGACGCATTCTAGACGTCTAACAATTGTCAGACGACATCAAAATAGAAGTGCACTTGATTGTTCAGCACTATGCAGCTATCATCGACTTTGACATCTTTTTGAAGCTAAGCTGTCCGATAACTGCAAAACTAATGTTAAAAGCATTGCAGTTAAATGACTTTCAGTTATCCAACGTCTACTGTACAGAGAATTTCCCGTAGAAATCCAATAATTTCGAACAATTTTTCGTTGAAACATTTTGAACAATCTTCCGCGGAAATTCTAAAGAAGTTTCCGTTAAACTTTATCGTCTTTATTATTCTAGCTAGACTGAGAAATCCAACGGGGAAACACCCATTCTACAAGCCGCACTCTCCTACAATTATCAAGAATTTTCTGTGCAAATTTCGAAGAATACTCAACTTTTCGTAAATTTCCGAAGTTTTTCCTGTAGAAGTTAAGAATATTTTTTTGTGAAAATTCTAAAGTTTCTCATGTAAACTGCGACTAATTTTCTGCTGAAATTCCAATCAATTTTATTTGGGAATTCCAATCAGCTTCTCTCGGTAATTAAAAAGATTTCTCGAAACTTCAAAGTAGTTCCCGTGGAAAATCCAAAAATATTATCCAAATTTTGTAAAGACTTATAGATTTGTCTGAAGAAGTTCATTATATTTTTCATGCGAAATTCAAAAGATTCTTTTAATGTCTTGAAATATCCCGAAAAACTGCAAAAAAAATCTTAGAAAAACGTAATGAAAAAATTGCCACGCCGATTTACGCCGCCGCTGCCGGCTAAAATGGCGTTCGGCGTGACGCCGAAAACGCCGCCGCTGCCGACCAAAATTCTGACAAACGCCGCCGCCGACGAATATTGGACCTGCGCACACCTCTATTTTCCACTACTTGCTAGGCTTACATAATGTTTGAGGGGTTGTCCGTGTTTATATTCAACGGTTTGGTCTTGTTGACGATGCCGTTCCGCCGAATAGCTTGGTCGCACCATGCGCCATTTTCTAGCACAAGTTTTCGGGTAGCAGATCCCATTGATCACAAATCCACCAAATGTTTTCTCTTGTTTCGGACAGCAGAAAGATCGCGCGATCTGCCGAAATATTGTGTTCTGCAATGTGCGGCCGGTAATAAAGTTAATCAATTCATTGCGTGTTTTTTTCGGAGTAGCCATCCAACAAGCGTTGTGCAGTGCGTGTTTTAGTCGTCGCGAAGTAGTTAAGATATCGAATCAGTCTTCGGGAAAATACGTAGGACACGCGTTGCTTTTCCGTTTTTATATCATCACGAATATGGCGTAGTTTAAAAAAAAAATAATCGTTTAGCAAGGCGATTTCTAATGTATTTCCTTCCCATATAACATAATATTCCTTTCCAGTGCGCTCAGGGAGATGCAGAGGATTGCTCGGTCTCGGTCTCTTACCTCGGATGGTAAGTTTTTGGCGGTTAACGATGGCGGTGGATGATCGAGGAGCAGATTAGTGATGGTATTACCTGGATGATTCCCAATATTCACTTCCGTTTTTCTCCTCTAGCAAGCATTATCAAAATCAGGTTGCGTAAAATATGTTGGGGATGAAAAGTTTATATCCACCGGAAGTTCAGATGAATTTCTGTCAAAAATTAATATTATAATCCATCGGAAATTCGGATGAATCTTCATCAGAAATCGGAATGTGAAATCCATGGAAAAAATCAAATGAATATAAATCGAAAATTTTGGATGATTTTTTTTTTTGGAAATTTTGATGAATTCTCATCGAAAATTCGGATGAATATCCATCTAAAATTAGGAGAATTTTCGATCGAAAAATCGAATAATTTTATATTTGAAATTCGGACAATTTCCGATGGAAAAGCCGGATGAATTTTCATCGAAAATTCGTATACATAAGCAACGAGAATTCGGATAAATTTCGATCCAAAATCCAGATGAATTTTCATAGAATAAATTTCCATTGGAAATTCGAATTAAATTCCACCAGTGAATGAATTTCTTTCATTATTTCGGATGAATTTACTACAGAAATTCAAAATAATTTCCTTCCTAAAATTCAAATGAATATCCACCGGGAATTCGATTGCATTTTGTACTGAAATTCGAATGACTTTCATTTGGAAAATTCACTGAAAATTTGAATGAATTTCTATAGAAAACTCAAACTTTTTTTTATTGTCTTTATTAAGGAGACTTTCAGCCCTAGGCTGGCTCGTCTCCGAACTCAAACTAGTTTCCATCAAATGAATTTCCTTTTGAAATACAAATGAATAAACTTTTTCTGGAAATTCAAATGTATATCTTCTGGAAATTAGAATAAATTTTCTCCAAAAATTTAAATTAATTCTCTCAGAAAGATCGATTGAATATTCTCTAAAATTTTTAAAGAATTCCCTCTAGATATTCAAATAAATATTCTCTGGAAGTACAAATGATTTTATACTGGAAATTCGAATGATTTCCTTCAGAAATTCAAATGAATTTCCATCGCAAATTGTAATAAATTTCCATAGAAAAATCAAATGAACTTCCTCTGGATATTCGACTGAGATTCGTCAGGAAATTCGAAAAGAGGTTTCAACGAATTTGTCGTGGACTTCTGAATAGATTTCACGTTGATTTTCGAATGTTTTCCTCGTAGGGTTTTTAATGAATGTTTCGTGGAAATAGGAATATATTTTCTTCGGAAATTAGAATGAACTTTCTCTTGGACTTTCCATCGAAATTCGGATAAACAATAAAGAAATTTATGGACGATATTTTGTGAGACAATGATGATTTAATTGGAGCAATGAATGATACGAAGGTCAAGGATAATTTTCTATGAAAATTATCGAAATCTAACAATTGTTTTACAAAAATTGTGTAGAGAAATATAACTACTGTTCCAAAATCACTAAATCTTTTCCAAACATATTATTTTGAAGTCCTTCGAGATGTCCACATTACAGAGCATAAACAGCGAATGGTTATTTGTGCAGGCAAATACAAATAATATTTTCAGATTGATAAAGTCTTCTTATAGGACGCCCTGGTATTCATGAGTTGTATTAAACTGAAACATTATGGTATGATAGTCACTCGTAGCTACCATTGAGAAGCCACTGAATAAACACCAATACGTCGTATTTTATAATGCGTTATCCAACTCGCTAAATGGAAACATCGTTCCTGAAATTCAAGCACCACCTAGTCACCGCACTGTTTTTTCAACTTCTTCATATATTTTCTCCGAGGTATCGATATCACTTGGCAGGCTTCATAAAAACTTGTTCTTCGTCTTTTCGCATTATAAATACCCATTCGGGTGACCACTTCGTTCAGCTAATGATTCCTTATTTTCCTTTCAGGCGCATCCGTGTCCAAAATCCCCCAATCTGATCCAAAAATATCAGGACACACCGCTCAACCGATTCTCATTCAACGTTTTCCTTAAATTTCTTCCCCATAAGTCACTAATTTGGGTCCACTTGGTAACAGCGAGCGACGAGGCCACCGCTCACTCGTTTTCTTCGGGAACACTTGTCCCCCTTTTTCGACGGAGCAAATCCGCGCAAATCTGCAACCGGTCCAACGAGTCCGCGAAATTCTTCTTCCTTTTATTCATTTTGACTGTGTCTTCTTCTACTCACAGGTTTAAACCCGATTTTTAGCCAACTTTTTGGCAACGCTTGAAGAAAGTTAGAAGATTTGTCCACTTTGCATTTTGAAGAGGACGACACTCGTGCACCAGGTGCGGTCCCGTCAAACCAGTTCCCCGTTTCGTCCCACCACTTTCCCGATAGCACTCACAGAGCCCCCCACCACACTCGTGTTTCCTTCTATTCCCGACAGCAGCATCCAGCTCCAGCGGAAGATCGGCAACACCAGCCAAAGTGTCGCTTCGTTTTTTGTCTCTCTCTCCCTTTGTTTCGATTGCCGCCCATCATAAATGACCGAAGCGGATTTTCGTCGGGCGATCTTATGCTAATTGGCGATCCACCTGATGGCAGC
Organism: Armigeres subalbatus; assembly: GCF_024139115.2. Classification (NCBI taxonomy): domain Eukaryota; kingdom Metazoa; phylum Arthropoda; class Insecta; order Diptera; family Culicidae; genus Armigeres; species Armigeres subalbatus. Next base: position 303,590,542 of record NC_085139.1, on the reverse strand, counting down.
AGGCGGCGGCGGTCGATCGCGCAAACCTCACGCGATTTATGCAAAATCGAATTCGGGTCCGTGCGAAGCTGGGACAGCATCAGCCATAAACCGTTTCCGAGAAAAGCAAGCGTTGATGTATGACAATTACCTGAAAATGGGCAGAAAGAGAACAAAACATTTATTAGAATAGGTGAAATTTTATACAGGTAGTAAATTTATCAAAGAGAGAAATCGGATCGAATATTTGAGATTATACAAATTCAAATTTTTCAAATTTTTCACTCAAGAACGATGGAAAGAAAGGCCGAAGAAGTCGAGGTAAATGTAAAGAAAAAAAATCCCTGAATCAGACCTAATTTAGTAATCAAACGTCTTCTTTACAGTGAATACACCCCTTTGGGAAAGATCCCATTTAACCATGATTACTTATTCAATTGCGTATTAAATATGGTATAGGGTTTAGATATAAGATGGTGCATGATCATGGAGATCATGGAGTGCGTTCGTTCAGACCGCGTATATCAATTAAGATGGGCCGGGCACGTAGTCATAATGTCGAACAAGAATTCGGATAAAATGGTTCTCAATACGATAATGATCGGATTGGTGACGAGACGGCAATGTGTGACTATTGACAGCAGGGATGCCAGATACAATTTTTATAAGTCTGTATCAATCTCACAAAAATGTCTGTATTTGTCTGTATGGAGTTTAGAAGGTACAGGATATGAAAATTATTAAAAAATCATGCACTTTGACAACGTAGAATAGCAAGGTTTCAATAAGCCATTTTATGAGACAGATTCGAACAGCTGATCGAAATTTTGAGTGGACGGCTCGGTCTTTGTTTTAGTAAATTTGCATGCAAACCATTATCATTTCGTCATCATCATAATCATTTCATTCCATTTTCGCAAATGTTCCTTGTAAAATGTAAATATTAGTGTTAGGTCTCATGTCATTTGAGCTTTCTATAAAATGGCTTATAATCAAAAAGTTGGTGTAAGACTTAGTCAAGTCAAGTACGAGACAGTGTTGACGAAATGCATCACGTCTGAGTTTTTCATGCTAAAACGGCTCATTTCACTAATTTCCCAAAAAAATCATTTGGCTCCAAAACGTGTTTAAAATCAATTTGGGCGTTTAAAATCAATTTACAATCAAGTGGTGGAATTAAATGGGATAATACTATCTCGTTTTATGACGAGTGAAGATATTCCACTGTATGTTGTTACATTAGAATAAATTGATGATATTAACGCAATTTTCTAACTGAAAATCCATTGGGAAGTCCAAAAGAGGAGAGGCACAATATGAAAATCCGTTTGGAAACCCAAGGAACGGTACAGATATCTTTTGGAACAGAGAACCTTTGGTCTTTCGAACTTTTTTGGGCTTCCGAACTTTTTTGCGCTTTTGATCGAAATCCTGTTGGCTTCCAAACGGAATCTTTTTAGGCTTCGGAATCCCAAAAGGATATCCCTTGTACAGAAACAGAAAAATAATCCATTCAGAAGCCCAGATGGCTTTCCCATCTTCCTTTCCTTTCAAAAGTCTAAAAATAATCCGTTTGAAAGTAAAGTCCAAAATAATCTCGTTCAGAATTCCAACAAGGTTCCGTTCAAAAATCCAAAAGAATTCTGTTTTGGAAGTCCAATATAATTGTGTTCATAGAATTGCTTCCAGAATCCTAAATAATTGCGTTCAGAAACCAAGATAAAGGCCTTGTTTTGGGTTTACGAACCGAGATTTCTTGGTTTTCTGAATGGAGCTCTTTTTGACTTTCGGAGGGAATTCTTCTGGGTTTTCTAATCGTTTCCTTTTGCGCTTCCTAACAAAATCCTTTTAGAGCTTCGGTAGGAAATCCCAGAAGTATTCTAAAAGGAACCAGAAGCAGGCAAAGATTCCGTTCAGAAGCCCAGAACACTCAAATCGAAAGTCCAAAAAGATTCCGTTCAGAAGACCAAAAGTATTCCGATCGGAATTCTAGAATGGTTTTGTCCAGAATCCCATCAGAATTCCGTTTGGAAGTCCAAAAGGATTGCTTTGGAAAGCTCAAAGTGATTCCTTTCGAAACTCTAAGGAATCGTTAGTAAACCCAAAAGAATTATGTTCGGACGTTCATATAATTCAGATGGATATCTTTTGGGCACCCTAATGGGCTTTGGGTCTTCGAACGGGATCATTTTAGGCTTCTAAATGGATCAATTTTTAACTTCTGAATAGAATCTTCCGAAAAAGTTCCGAAAAGAATCAAAGAATCCTTCCGTTTGCAATTCTAAAAGGATTCTGTTTGGAACCCAAAAGTCATCCGGTTCAGAATCCTGAATGGCTCTGCTCGTAATTCCAAAATGATTCCAGATGTAATCTTTATAGAATTCCATACGAAAACTACATAACGATTTTGTTTGAAACTACGAAATGGTTTAATTGGATAGCCCAACAGGATTCTGATTGGCAGTCCAAAGTTTTTAAGAACTGAATGTCTGTAAAAGTCTGTAACTTTAATCAAAAGTCTGTATAATGTCTGTAATCTGTATGATGTCTGTATGCAAGACCAAATGTCTGTATAAATACAGACATGTCTGTATGTCTGGCAACCCTGATTGACAGAGCGGGATGAAAGAACATACTACTAAACGGACTACTTTGACCTTAGTTTGTAAATGATAATACTAATAATAATAATCGTAGGTCATCATAAAGTAGTGTTAGTCTAGATTTCGTTAGGTTGATTAAAAAGCAATCACTGATCACCAACGATCAAAGTGCACCGTCGTGATTTGTTGATCGACAAGAAACAACCCAAACATACCACGCTGCTAACTGAAAAACGACCGTACGAACTTCCTGATTTTCGAGGTCATCAGGTCAGTAAACGACAATCGTCCGTTACCAAACCTCGAAGTCGCAGAGAATGGTGCGAATTGAATCCGAACATCGAACTCAAGTAAAAAATGTCATTTCCTGTTTCCTTCCCGTCCGTAACAACATAAACTAAAAAACATCGTTTCAATATGAACCCACTCACACCTCCACACTCAATTTTAAATTAAGAGTGTACTTCACATATCAGGTAAATAATCAATCCGCCAAATGCAAAACGTCAAAACACACAAAGCGCTTCGCGATAGGTAAACTACCGAAACGAGATCCCAATCAAAAGTAGCCACACCAGTCCGTCAGGCAATTCTTCGTCGTTTTCTGTTGCTGCTGCTGCTGCTGTTGGTTAGGGGCTTGGGGGTACCACAAGCTTCGATGCATACCAAAACATCGCTCACAACAGCAGGCGGCGCACCGCACACAAAGTGCTCTTTTCTTTATTTATAGACTTTCTCTTTTCAACATTTTTGTACCACCGCCCCACTGCTCCCGCTTCACACCGACGACGACGACGGACTGACGATCGAGTTAAAGTCCCCCCCCCCCTTTTCACCTCTGGAGGATAGCGAAATTGCGGACAGCATTTACTGGTCTGCGTGGGTCAAAAATTTGCGAAAACAATGTAAACAAACCCGCCGTTTGTCGGAGGTTCGCGTCAATCTGCAAAGATCTCAATTTGCGAAATTGATGCGTTGGCGTTCATAACGGATAATTGATCTCGAGAGTCGAGATCCCGCAGATCCTTCTTTGGGAAAGATCCTACTTAATTATGAAAGTCTGAACGTACGATTTACGCTTTCATATAATCACTAAAAAAAATCATAATTTTTGCATTTCTCAACCGATTGTAACAGTCACTCAGATCTCTAGTTTCTGGAAACCTGCCGAAGAGGAGCGCTTGGCAAGGTCGTTGAGCTTACTCTTGCTTATTGTCTAACCGGAACAAAGCTAGAACGTTTTTTATACCGAAGTTGGATGTTCCTCCAGATACAGGCAACTTTCCCTACTTCGGAAGTAGTGCGCTAGATTCGCCTAAAGATGCGCTAAACGACGCATCAATTAGTTTGACAGATAAAACTTCGTAAGAAAGTTCGGTTTGGAAGTCCCGACTTCCGAATTCTAAGTTGGTGCTAAGCCGACAATATCAGAGCGCCGTTGAGCGAGGAGTGCAACGTCATCAGCCAATTCGAAGTCGTTTAGGTGCTCCATATTTATAGGCTGCCATAGCATCCCGCGATTTGGTTCACGGTCAATCGTAACTGCCAGAATTTCGTCGATTACGATGAGAAACAGTGACGGTGATAGAATACATCCTTGCCTCATACCAGCTACGACCCGCATAGGTTCGGACAAGACCCCATTGTGCAGCTCTCTACACGAGAAAGCCTCGTACGGTGCCTCGATGAGGCCGATGATTTTCTCAGGAACCTCCTTGCGTCTCAGGGCGCCCCACATATTTTCGTGATTGAGTCGATCGAAAGCTTTTTCGTAGACAATAAATACCAAGTATAGGGACTCTTGGAATTCGTTGACCTGCTCCAGAATGATACGGAGCGTGAATCCGGCCTGCTGCCACCGGAGAGTCGCATCGATCTTCTCCTGAACCCGGACTAGGATAACTTTGCATAGAACTTTGAGAACGGTACACAGCAACATAATGCCTCGCCAGTTATCGCATACAGTCAGGTCGATTTTATGCTTTGGATGGCTGTTTGAATCTCTAGCAGTGATGGAGCTTCGGTATTGACGCGTGTTATACGTTGGAACCTGGGCAGATCATGCCGAGGTAGTGGTAGCCTGGCTGGCACTTGAAAAAGTTGATCGAAGTGCTCGAACCAGCGTTTCTGCTGATCAGTTGGGTCGATCAATTACTGATCAATCGTTTTTTTTTTCACAAGCATCTTTGCTTTCATCGCCGCGCTTAAGCGTCGTGAGATATCGTAGAGGAGAAGAATGTCCCCGGTTGCTGCGGCTCTATCGTATCGTTGACGCACCAAGACTTTGGCTCCTCTGGTTTTTGTTCGCTCTATCGCGGCTTTGGCTTCTCTTCGCTCCTCTATCTTCCTCCAGGTCTCATCGATGATCCATTTTTTTCTCTGGGTGCGCAGTTCGCCCAGATTATTCTCGCTGGTGGCGATGAAAGCATTCATGATGGCAATCCATTGGTCCATCAAATTTTTCTTTCACCTTCCGGAATATCTGCAGCACGCGTCTCCAGCTCTTCAACGAAGGACCGTTTCACTGTGGCATCTTCCAGTCGGCGTGTGTTGAACCGTCGTCCAACTATTTCCTCCTGTCGCCGAATCCGCGCAATGCGCAGGTGTATTTCGCCGATGATGAGGTGATGATCAGACGCGATATCGGCACTACGTGTATCCCGTACACCAAACTTTTTAGTTATTGGACATGTTTGACATGTTTCGAAATATTCCGGATTATTGTTTCTCTGGATAAAAGAACAAACAAACTTCATGTTTTGGATGACAATGAACATATGAAATGAAGGCGCTCTATTCTATGTACCACAAAGGGCATGTACCATTATTGAAACAATCTAAAAGATCTCTGGTTACGCGTGTAGACCTGAAGGCGTTTTCCAGGGTTTTCATGGGTGACACATAGGTCCAAGCTCCAGGAGGTTCTCCAAAAACTTTGAATACTTGAAAATGATGATGAACGTCTTACTGAGCGCTATCAAGGACCTGCACCCCTTATGACTTCTTGATTTCTCAGCGTACCAAGAACAATGCCTCAGCACTCAAAAAATTGGACGACCATGATAACGAAAACAATTTGGACGACCCTAATACCGAAATTTGTAAAAGACACATCTTAAGACTAAAAGAAAGTTAAATATCAAACTTCGCTTACCTAAAAGATGGCAAACTTTTTTTACGCTCCAAATTCCAAATAGCGCTCCCTTTTTTTTACGCTAAAAACTCCAAATAACGGTCCCTCTTTTTACGTCCTGAATTTGAAATAACTCTCCCTCTTTTTACGCTCCCCCGTTTAGGACGCAAAAAGAGGTGTTGCAGTACATATGTTGTGACCGTAATATTTTCCAAGGACATGTACCAGCATGTACCACTTTTGAAACCAATTGACAGACCTTCGGTTACGCGTGTAGACCCTATAGCCTTTCTCCAGGGATTTCTTGTATGACTGAGGACTTATCCGAGAGATTTCTTCGATAGCGCAGAACATATGTAGTGATCACATTTGATTTCAAGGAGCACAAAGAGCATGTACCACTTTTGAGACAAATCCATAGACCCATGGTTACGAGTGTAGACCTTAAGGATTTCTTGGATGACTCGGAACATATACTGTGAACGCATTCTATGCTAAGTACCACAAAGAGCATGTACAGTATTTGAATTTGCATAATAGTCCTTTGGTTACGCGAGTAGATCTTTACGCTTTACTCCAGAGATTACTCTCGGATGACTAAGATCTCATTTCCGGGATTTTTGCATTACCCGAAGCATATACTGTGAACACCTTCAATTCTAAGAAGCGCAAAGAGCTTGTAGCATATTTGAAACTGGTTGAATGGTCTTTGGTTACGCGTGTAGACTCTTAAGCCTTACTTCAAAGATTTATTGTATAACCAGGGACATAAATTGTAAACCCGGACAATTGGCAAAAAGTGTATGAGGTTCTGGTTCCAAAACTGTCAAAATTTTCCAAATCGGTTGAAAATTGTTGAAGTTATGAGAATATCAATTTATGGGAACACGGGTACCCTGTCGGCCATCCACGTGTGTTTTTTTTGTTGGCCGCATAAGGGTTAAAGAGGCTCGGAAACCTTCTTTCAAGAGGGTCGGAAGCCTCATTTCAAGAGGCTCGGAAGCCTGCTTTCAAAAGGCTCAGCAGCCTTCTTTCAAGAGGCTGGGTAGCCTACTTTCAAGAGACTCAGAAGCCTCACTTCATGAGGCTCGGAAGCCTGGGGTGGCGAAACGAGCAAACCATGCAAACTATCGTACGAAAGAGCTGTCGAAAGGAGATGCGCAATGAGGCCCCTGCTTTCAAGAGGCTCTAAAACCTCCTTTCAAGAGACTCGGAAGTCTTCTTTCAAGAGGCTCAGAAGCCTGCTTTTAAGTGGCTCGGAAGCCTTCGTTCATGAGGCTCGGAAGCATCCTCTCCAGAGGCTCGAAAGCCTCCTTTCAAGAAGCTCGGAAGCCTTCTTTCAAGAGGCTCGGAAGCCTCATTTCAAGAGACTCGGAAGCATCCTTTCCAGAGCCTCAGAAGCCTCAATTATAGAGGCTCAATAACCTTCTTTCAAGAGGCTCGAAAGCCTCCTATCAATAGGCTCGGAAAAGGATGCTTTCAAGAGGCTTGGGAGCCTCCTTTCAAGAGACTCGGAAGCATCCTTTCCAAAGGCTCAGAAGCCTCCTTCCAAAAGGCTCGGAAGCCTCCTTTAAAGAAGCTCCGAAGCATTATTTCCAGAGACTCAGAAGTCTTCTTTCAAAAGGCTCAGAAGCCATTTTTTAGAAGACTAGGAAGCCTTCTTTCAATAGGTCCAGAAGCCTGCTTTCAAGACGCTAGGAAGCCTTCTTTCGAGAGGCTCGAAAGGCTTTTCTCAAGAGGCTCGGAAGCATCCTTTTCAGACGCTCCTCATTTGAAGAAGCTCAGCAGCCTGCTTTCAAGAGGCTCAGAAGCCTGCTTTCAAAAGGCTCGGAAGCCTTCTTTTGAGAGACTCGAAAGCATCCTTTCCAGAGGCTCGAAAAGCTCACTTCAAGAGGCTCGGAAGCCTGTTTTCAAGAGCCTCGGAAGCCTTCTTTCAAGAAGCTCGGGAGCACCCTTTTAAGAGACTCTGGAGCATCCTTTCCAGAGACACACAAGCCTTGAAGAGGCTCGGAAGCCTCCTTTCAAGCGGCTCGGAAGCATCATTTCCAGACGCTCAGAAGCATCCTTTCTAGAGACTCGAAAGGCACCTTTCAAAAGGCTCAAAAGCCTCCTTTCAAGAGCCTCAGAAGCATCCTTTCCATATGCTCTGAAACCTCATTTTGCGAGGCACAAAGCCTGCTTTCAAGAGGCTCGGAAGCCTTCTTTCGAAAGGCTCAAAAGCCTGCTTTCAAGAGGCTCGGAAGCCTCATTTCAAGAGGCTCGGAAGCCATTTTTCAAGAGGCGCGGATGCCTCCTTTCAAGAGGCTCGGAAGCCTTCTTTCGAAAGGCTCGGAAGCCTCCATTTAAGAGACTCGGAAGCATCGTTTCCAGAGGCTCAGAAGCCTTATTTCAAAAGACTCAAAAGCCTGATTTCAAGCGGCTCGGAAGCATCTTTTCCAGTCGCTCAGAAGCCTCCTTTCAAGAAGCTCTGAAGCATCCTTTCCAGAGGCTCAGAATCCTTATTTCAAGAGACTCGAAGCATCCTTTGCAAAGGCACAGAAGCCTTTCAAGAGGCTTTGAAGACTTCTTGAAAAGGTCTTTGAAGCCTCCTTTGAAGAGGCTTTGAAGCCTCCTTTCAATAAGCTCAGAATCCTGTTTCCAAAAGACTCAGAAGCCTCACTTCAAGGGGCTCGGCAGCCTTCTTTCAAGAGGCTCGGAAGCATCCTTTTCAGAGGCTCAGAAGCCCCACCTCAAAAGGCTCGGAAGCCTGCTTTCAAGAGGCTCGGAAGCCTCCTTTCAAGGGACTCGGAAACATCCTTTCCAGAGGCTCAGAAGCCTCCTTTCTAAAAGCTCGGAAGCGTTCTTTCCAGAGTCTCAGAAGAAGATTCGGAAACTTTCTTTCAAAAGGCTCAGAAGCCTGCTTTCAAGAGGTACGGAAACCTCCTTTCATGAGACTCGGAAGCATTCATTCCAGAGGCTCAGAAGCCTCATTTCAAGAGACTCAGAAGCCTGCTTTTAAGAAGCTAAAAAGCATCCTCTCCAGAGGCTCGGAAGCATCTTTTCCAGTCGCTCAAAAGCCTCCTTTCAAGAAGCTCGGGAGCATCCTTTCCAGAGGCTCAGAAGCCTTATTTCAAGATACTCGGAAGCATCTTTTGCAAAGGCACAGAAGCCTTCCAAGAGGCTTTGAAGCCTCCTTTCAAAAAGCTCAGAATCCTGTTCAATCAAAGTTAATTGCCTATTTCCGGGGATTAAACCACCCGACTTGGACGTTAATTTACAATGTTGTGAAAACTCATATGTGGATATGTACGTTATGTGGAAGATATTGATTTGGAAAATGTATTGGAGGTAACCACTTTCCCTTCGATGGGACTCGAACCCATGACCCTACAGTACGCTAGACTGGTGCTTTAACCAACTAAGCTACGAAGGACCTCCGTCGGCCTTCGCAACCTAGCGGCTACTGAACGAGCTCGAGATTCCCAAATTGGACGCATAGTCAAATCACTCGCAATCCATTTCTCAAGCCAATACTTCCACATGTGTATTGTACACGTCCACATTAGAGGAGCGTGAGTATTTAGAATGTCTGGCGGCTGTACACATTCTTCATCAGCAACGGTACTGATCAAGTGAGTTGTGTAAGCATTTGCCAGTCGGTCGTCAAGCTCAGACCCGACCGCATTGCGTAGGCAAGAGCACGCAACTCAGGTTCAGTTCAATCAAAGTTAATTGCCTATTTCCGGGGATCGGGTCTGAGCTTGACGACCGACTGGCAAATGCTTACACAACTCACTTGATCAGTACCGTTGCTGATGAAGAATGTGTACAGCCGCCAGACATTCTAAATACTCACGCTCCTCTAATGTGGACGTGTACAATACACATGTGGAAGTATTGGCTTGAGAAATGGATTGCGAGTGATTTGACTATGCGTCCAATTTGGGAATCTCGAGCTCGTTCAGTAGCCGCTAGGTTGCGAAGGCCGACGGAGGTCCTTCGTAGCTTAGTTGGTTAAAGCACCAGTCTAGCGTACTGTAGGGTCATGGGTTCGAGTCCTATCGAAGGGAAAGTGGTTACCTCCAATACATTTTTCAAATCAATATCTTCCACATAACGTACATATTCACATATGAGTTTCCATAACATTGTAAATTAACGTCCAAGTCGGGTGGTTTAATCCCCGGAAATAGGCAATTAACTTTGATTGAACCAATCGTTTTTCTGTCAAAATTACATTTTTTCCATAAGTTGATATCTCCGATTAGGGCAGACCAAAAAATATATTTACACGGCATTTGAAAGAGCAATTCATATTCTTTATTATTTCAAAAAAATGGAGATATGTAATTTTTTATCTCAAGTTTTACTAATTTTACTAAAATCATGTTTTTTCAAATAAATTGATATAACTCGACAATGGAAGAAGATACAGACGATATTCCTATAGCAAAACACGCGTTTTGGAAAGCCCCAAAAGTCTTCAGAAGGTGACATCCGTAAAAAATAAAAAAAGAAATGAGCAGATCATAAATATTGTTTTTTGAGGGACACCCTAATTCTGGTAAGTATAAATACCCTAAACAAGTGAGCTTAAGAGTTTATATAGCAAAGTTTATTGGAAAAAGCTGCGCTACAACTTTGTAGAACATTTTATGTCAATATTACGCAAAGTAAAAAAAATTAAAATTTCACATTTTTATAAAATGGCCCACCCTATTTTCGGTAAATCTATAATAATGGCTCGAGTATCCAGAACAACTTTGTAGAACAAATTTTTTTTCTTAAAAGTATGCTTTAGGCCGAAAATGCATCTTTTCTCGTAAATCTTGCAATACGATGATAATGATAAAACTTATAAAAAGTGTTAAAGCTGTAGATTTTTTATTTTTCATTTCTCACAAATGTCACCTTCTGAAGACTTTTGGGGCTTTCCAAAATGCGTGTTTTGCCATAAGAATATCGTCTGTATCTTCTTCCATCAAAAGTTGCATTTTTTTAAGCTCTAAAAGTCACCTGAAGACGACTTTTTCGAGAAATCTAAAATAAAAAAGTAGATCAAAAATACTGTTTTTATGAAGTACACCCTAATCCAATTAAGTAAAATTGCTCTAAATCATCCAACTTAAAAGCTACTGAAAAAACTTTTTTAGCAAAATTGATTGGAATAAGCTGCGCTACAACTTTTTAGATTATATCATGTCAATACTCCGAAAAATAAAAAAAAAATATTTTTTAATTTTTTTTATATGATGGGCCACCCTACTTTTCGGTTGCACCATAATGATGGCCTTACTATTTCGAACAATTTTGTAGAACAACAGTTTTTTCTAAAAAATATAGTTTTGGCCAGTGCTGCAAAGTGTCACCGTACAAGTCACGCAAAGCGTGACAATAACAAAATCCAGGTCATGTGTCAAGCACTCAATTGTGATGCTCAATGTGGATCTCACATGCTTGGTGTAACGATCACCATGAAAGTGACATTTTAGCAACTAGCGCTTGGTCACTCACCATGTCTTCACTTCTTCTGCCTGTGATCACCAGCATGAATGATAGGAAAACTTTCCTGATGTTGTGGTTGTCATATCCATGTCATCTTGACTATCGTGATGATCACTTGACCTATGCGGTGTTTGGTTCGAAATCAACGCTCGACAGCAATGGAATAATCCACTTAGCGGAATTAATGGACTTTTGCTGTGATAAAAATGCATGAAGCCAAAATAGAATTTTTGGGAACATTTAAGTGTTCTTGTTGTTTATATTGACTTTTTGTGCAATATTTTAAGAGGTGCTATTAAAAGAAAAGTACATACATAGTTTTTCCAAATTTGATCCAGACTATCTTTTGAAAAAGGCCAAATTTTTTTTATTGATTTTTCAAATGGATACAATTAAAAACGACGCATCCTACAAAAAATGTTGTATGGGTGACTATCGCAAAATCAGTCAAAGTTTCTAATAAAGATATCGGAAACAATTCAAATTGAGCCCTACACTGAAAAAAAATCAGTTTCAAAAATTAAAACTCGATTTGCGAAAAAACGCTTTTTTTGATTTGTATGAAATTGTGTCTCAAGATAGGTGATTATGTTCCCTACCAACCGTCCATACATCGCAAGCTTGACACTTTTAAGGGAAAAAAGTTTTTCTAACAAAAAAGTTTTCTTGACGGAATTGATTTTTTTTCTCAGTGTCAAGGAGTGCCAGTGGATTTAACATATACATACATATATTAAAATATACAGTCAAACAGAGTACAATATTTAGGTCGTAACTAATCGCAACGGATAAAAATACACTGAAAATAATTTCGACAAGAAAAAGTTTTTGGCAGAAAAACTTTTTTCTTTCAAAGTACCCAGCTTGCGATGTATGGACGGTAGGTAGGGAACATAATCACCTATCGTGAGGCACAATTTCATTCAAATTAAAAAGGGCGTTTTTTTTGCAAATCGAGTTTTAATTTTGAAACTGTTGAAACTGATTTTTTTTCAGTGTAGGGCTCAATTTGAATTGTTTCCGATATCTTTATTAGAAACTTTGACTCATTTTGCGATAGTCACCCATATAACATTTTTTTGTAGGATGCGTCGTTTTTTGATTATATCCATTTGAAAAAATCATTAAAAAAAATTTGGCCTTTTTCAAAAGATAGTCTGGATCAAATTGGTAAAAACTTAGTTAGAGCCATTCACAAATACGGCCCATACAAATTTCAGAACCCTCCCATACAAAATACGTTACGAGAGGGTGGGTGGGGGCTTTCAGCCCCCAGGTCCATTTTAGCGTTATGCAATTTGTGAATGAACCCTTAATTTAACTATTGATTTATCCAATTTATCAATTAAAAACGACGTCAGTCCAATCAAACGACAACAAAATCAATCAATAACGGTGCTCACCTGCACTTTTGACAGCTGACCGACCTGATGCTCTTTATGGCTCTCAGCTTGTGGTTGTCAATTGTCAAGCGTGGTGGTTTTTGTTTTCATATCTGATCATCTGGTGATGGTCACGACATTTTGCAAGACTGGTTTTGGCGTAAAATGCATCTTTCCGCGTAAATCTGTATCCTGGACCATAGTGCATTGTTTCAAGAGACTCGGAAGCATCCTTTCCAGTGGCTCGGAAGCCTCCTTTAAAGAGGCTCGGAAGCATCTTTTCAAGAGACTCGGAAACATCCTTTCCAGAGGCTCAGAGGCTTATTTCAAAAAGCTCGGAAGCATTCTTTCCAGAGTCTCATAAGCCTGGTTTCAAAAAGCTCAGAAGCTTCAAGAGGCCTCCTTTCAAGAGGCTCGGAAGCATACTTTCCAGAGGCTCAGAATCCTTATTTCAAAAGGCTCAAAAGCCTGATTTAAGGCGGTTCGGAAGCCTCCTTTCAAGAGGATCGGAAGCATCCTTTCCAGAGGTTCAGAAGCCTTATTTCAAGAGACTCAGAAGCCTGCTTTTAAAAGGCTCGGAAGCCTCCTCTCCAGAGGCTCGGACGCATCCTTTCCAGTCGCTCAGAAGCCTCCTTTAAAGAGCTCGGAAGCATCCTTTCCAGAGGCTCAGAAGCCTCATATCAGGAAGCTCGGGGGCTTTCTTTCAAGAGGCTTGGAAGCATCGTTTCCAGAGACTCAGAAGCCACATTTCAAGAGGCTCAGAAACCTAACTTAAAGGGGCGCGGATACCTGCTTTCAAAAGGCTCAGGAGCTTTCATTCAAGAGGCCCGGAAGCATCCTTTCCAAAGCCTCAGAAGCCTGCTTCTAAGCGGCTCAGAAGCCTCCTCTCCAGTGGCTCGAACGCATCCTTTCCAGTCGCTCAGAAGCCTACTTTCAAGGGGCTCGGAAGCATTATTTCCAGAGGCTCAAAGCCTTATTTTAAGAGGCTTAGAAGCTTGCTTTCAAGAGTCGCAGAAGCCTCCTTTCCAGAGACTCGGAAGCATTCTTTCCAGAGGCTCATAAGGCTCACTTCAAGAGGCTCGCAAGCCTGCTTCAAAAAGGCTCGGAAGCCCTTCTTTCAAGAGGCTCGGATGCTTCCTTTCCAGAGCCTCAGGAGGTTCAATAACCTTCTTTCAAGAGGCTCGAAAGCCTCCTATCAATAGGCTCGGAAAAGGATGCTTTCAAGAGGCTTGGAAACATCATTTCAAGAGGCTCGGAAGCATAATTTCCAGAGGCTCAGAAGGCTCGGAAGCCACCTTTCAAAAGACTCTGAAGCATCCCTTCCAGAGGCTCAGAAGTCTGCTTTCAAGAGGCTCGGAAGCCTCCTTTCAAGAAGCTCGGAAGCATTCTTTCCAGAGGCTCAGAAGCCTGCTTTCAAGAGGCTCGGTAGCAGTTTTTCGAGAGGCTCGAAAGGCTTTTTTAAGAGGCTCGGAAGCTGCTTTTCAGACGCTCCAAAGCCTCATTTCAAGAAGCTCAGCAGTCTGCTTTCAGGAGGTTCAGAAGCCTGCTTTCAAAAGCCTCGGAAGCCTTCTTTCAAGAGACTCGGAAGCCTCATTTCAAGAGGCTCGGAAGCCTGCTCTTAAGAGGCTCGGAAGCCTCCTTTGCAGAGGCTCGGACGCATCTTTTCCAGTCGCTCAGAAGCCTCCTTTCAAGAGGCTTGGAGGCCTGCTTTCAATAGGCGCTGAAGCTTCCTTTCAAGAGGCTCGGAAGCCTTATTTCAAGAAGCTCGGAAGCCACTTTTCAAGAGGCGCGGAGCTTCCTTTCAAGAGGCTCGGAAGCCTTCTTTCAAGAGGTTCGGAAGCATCCTTACCAGAAGCTCAGAAGCCTGCTTTAAAAAAGCTCAGACGCCTCATTTTAAGAGTCTCGGAAGCCTTCTTTCAAAAGACTCGGAAGTATCCTTTCCAGAGGCTTAGAAGCCTCCTTTCAAAAGGCTTGGAGGCCTTCTTTCAATAGGCTCGAAAACATGCTTTCCAGAGACTCGGAAGCCTCATTTCAAGAGGCTTAGAAGCCTTAGGTGATTCTATAAGGAATTCTTCTTATTTTTTTAAAAGAAATTCCTTCAAAAAACCTTAGTTTGAAAATTCCTTATTATTAGGGATTCCTTCTGAAATTTTCTTTAGAAATTCTTTCTGAAATTGTTCCGAAAATTCCCCCAGGTAGTCCTACGGAAATTCCTATAGCAATTCCTTCGGATATGCTTTTCCGTCGGAAAATCCATTCCTTTAGCAAATCCATTCACTCTGAAATTTCCCAGTAATTTCTTCGAAATTTCCTCCAGGAATTCCTTCAAAAAATCTAGACCGCGATTCTAGGAATTTTCGAACAAATTCCTAAATATTGGGGAGAATTCCAGAAGGAATTCATTACATACCGTCGTCGGGGCTGACAATGGGTCAAATGGGGTTGAGAATGGGTCGCTGTTTGAACTACTTAGAATGCTTGTAGAATGGACTGAATGTATCTGAGGGTAAAAAGACTAAAATATAAGAGACCTTTTTGAACGATTTTGCTCTACGACCTCCAGGCTCCGGTGAGAGCGATGACCCATTCTCACCCCTCAGACCCATTGTCACCCCCGATGGCGGTATTTCAATATCTCCAGTAATTCTGCTGGAAATTCCCCTAGGAATTCCCTCAAACATCCACTCAAGAGTTCTTTCGGAAGCTCATTTTTTTCAAAAATTCCTTTAGTATTTCCCTAGGACATTCTTCTAGGAATAACTTCTCTCTAATAAAATCTGATTTCAGGACATATTTCTGAAGGAAAAATTATAAATGAATTTCTAAAGCGATTCTTGAAACAATTTTTGAATCAATTTCCAAAGCTATTCCTGAAGAAATATCCGAAGGATTTTCTCAAGGAGTACCAGAAGGGATTCCTGAAGAAAAATTATCCGATTAAGGAAAATTTTAAAGGAATGACTAGATGAGAAACTTCGAATGAATTTCTGAAGGGTTTTCCGGAGGACTTTATAAAGGAAGTTTGATTTTTTTTACTAAATTATTTCTTGATGCATTTCCAAGAGGTATTCAAAAACAATTTTTGGGGAATTACTGAAAACATTTCAAAAGGAATTTTTGAAGATATTTTCGAATGAAAACCTGAAGGAATTTCCGAAAGATTTCCTAAGGGAATTCCCGTAGCGATTCCTTTCGGAATTTCCGAAGAAATTCCTTAATACCTCCAGGAACTCCTTCGGCAGTTCTTGCAGGAACTTCTTCAAAAATTCATCCAGAAATTTATTTAATTAAAACAAATAGATTTGTTGGAGGGAAATTTTGACGTAAATTTCAAATTTAGGGGAAATGCTTAATTTGGTGGGTCAGGGCCGTATCGTGCACAAGTTTAATTCAGTTTAGAGACGTTCCGATACTTCAAAATATCGATATTCTATTCGATACGATAATCGAATCAAAGTATCGATATCACCGATATATTGGAATAAAAAAATCGATATATCGGAAAATCATATGATATTGAAATGAGAATATAATTTATCCTTGCGATCAAAGGCGTAGGATTGCCAATCGGGAGATGACGAGTTCGATTCTCGGTCCGGTCTAGGATGTTTTCGAGTTGAAACCTTTTCGACTCCCTGGGCATAGTTTATACATTGTACCTGCCACATAAGCTACATACTCATGTAATGGCTGGCATAGAAAAGCTTTCAATAAAATAACTGAGGAAATGTTAATCTTATATATAAAAATGAAATGGTCTGTGTTCGTATCCGCATAACTCGAAAACGGCTGGATGGATTTTTTCATTTCTTCAGCAGAAACATTCGTTATAGTTTCCGACGGGTTTATATGATATTTCCTAATGCGAAAATTACGATTAAAGTTGAGCAAATCGTGAAAAACTAAAATTGTGATTCCTATGCGAACCCTGCATGGGCAGGGAACATTCTCGCCTGCTATGCAGGACAACGTCTGCCGGGTCGACTAGTAGAATACAAAGTTGAAAAGTCGGCCAAGTTCCAGTTGGAATGTAGAGCCATTGAAGAAAAGGAAGAAGTTATCCAATTACTATCGTATTACCGTATTACCCCTTTAACATGATGATTGGAAATTACTTTTTTTTCTAATACTTAATCCAATCTGCTTCTAAATAGAGTTACCATTCTACCAATCATCGGCGGCGGCGTTCGTCGTAGTTTTAACCGGTAGTGGCAGCGTTTTCGGCATGATACTCGCTATTTTCCGTTGGCTCGAAAAAATCAACTGAAGTTTCGACAAATTTGCTGAAATTCCCTGACAATTTTTGTGTATTTCTCCTAGCGTTATTCTGATTCTTAACAACAGAAAATTCTTCCTTCAGAATTTCCACGGAAGTTTTTTTTATTCATCTAAATTCTCATTTTCACAAATCGGTTCTTAATTTCTAAATGTAATTTATCTATTTTATCATAGGATCACGTCAAATATTTAATTAAATTCACGTAAGGATTCAAGGACCAGCGGCACGACAGATGTTGCGCAACGGCGGCCCATGCAAAGTGTCGAGTTGCCAAAACTATTTGTGATGGCTGCGCACACCTCACACCTTACACCATCAGCGCTATCGAGAAAAATCATCATAGCCATCATCATTTTGAAGTATTCTCTTTCACAAAATACATTGCAACTGTTATTTTTGTGTTACTTTGTTCTGATTCAATATATCGATATCGAAAGCAAAAATATCGATATGACCGATATATTGGAAGCAAAATATCGATACAAAAATATCGGATATCGAAACAAAAATATCGATATTCCGATATATCGGAAGTATCGGAACGTCCCTAATTCAGTTAGTGTTCAAGCCTACAAGAAACAAATTTATCCTTCTTAAATTGTGAAGCGAGTTGTTTGACAGCTTGCTTGCGGTTCATTGCCTTATCCTTATAGCATATGCACTATTTATTCTTGCATTAAGATGTGTATTTTCGACTCCTCATTTGAACCTTTGAACAAACGATATAAATAGAATATGTTCACTTTCTCTCTTGCTGATTTCCCTGATTGCACCAAGAGTTCCTTGATAATTCTCAGATTTTTCCAGGTAACAAAATATTCGCTGATAATTCCAGGTTTCCAGGTAGTCCACACCCTTCAATCTATTCTACACGCATGTTTGGTAGTTGAAACAGTGACCCATTCTCACCCCCATTTAGCCCATTGCAGGGCTGGTAGCGACCGATGCCGCTCAAAATAGTGACTTTTTTAAGGAAGTGGCTGAAAATTTAAAAACTTAAATTAAATGTGCAAAAAACAAAAGTGATGATTATAAGTAACAGAAAACAATTGAACTATTCCGAATTAAAAATTGACATGGGTGGAACAGAAATTGAACAAGTTGAAATTTTTAAATATCTAGGAGTTTACATTGACAACAAATTAATATTTAAAGAACACATTGACAAGTTAATTAAAAAAGTTGCTAAAAAATATGGAATGTTAGTCCGTTTGAAAAGCCAGTTGACATTTTGGAGTAAGATATTTCTTTACAAGACTCTGGTGGCACCACATATTGACTATTGTTCTTCCGTATTATTCATTGCCAGTGATACACATCTGAAGAGATTACAGAGATTACAAAACAAATTTATGCGGCACATTCTCAACTGTAATAAATACACTCCTGTCTTGTGCATGTTAGATGCCTTACAATGGCTTTCGATCAAAGAAAGAATTATATTTAACGTACTGACAATGGTTTATAAATTAAAATTCAATCTCTTGCCAGAATACCTGACGAATATTATTACATGTGGACGAAATATACATACATATAGTACTAGACAGATTGACGATCTACGAGTTCTTCCATTCACAATGACAAGTACACAAAAATCGGTTTATTATAATGGAATAAGGATGTATAATAAGCTACCAGATGAAATTAAAAGTGCAAGAAATATTTCGGAATTTAAAAAGAATTGTTCATTGTGGATTAAAGTTAGACATAGGTGAATAAGAAGATGAATTAATGTTAAGTGTTTATGTATATTATCAAATGATAAATAAATGAAATATTATTATACTTTAGTGACCAAAGCTGGCAAAAAAAGGGACCAAATAGTGACTTTCAGTTGCAGAAAAAGTGACCAAATAGTGACTTTCAGTTTCAGTTGCAAGTTCGATGAGACGAAATCAAGTGTTTTTGGGTCGAATGAGAGTCTTCTTTCACTCACGAATGAATGAGAATCATGTTTCACTCACCACTCTTTTGCCTTAAAACGAACCTAAAAGGAAATGGAAATCGTACAAGCACTTTTTTCTACTCAGGGACTAAGTAAAATTGTATTGCCCTGTATTCTTTTAAACCAACGGAAATTTCACTCAATATCAGTCAAAAGCAGGACTACTCAAAACTATGAGTAGTCTTGCGAGCAAATCAAATTTTTACGGCACTGGAAGTGAGCGGAACATGGTTATCACTCATAAGACCTGTTTCTTTACCGAAAAATGATTTCTCGGCGAAAATCTGCGTGGATGAGCATTCTCTTCTCGTGAGAATAAGTGAAAATTACGATCACTGGATTAGCTAAACACCTACTCAAGAAAGATGCAGAGAACTCTACGATTTGTCATAGGTGCTACGAAAGTTATTGGAATTTTCAGTACAAAAGGAACAACGGGTATACGGGTATACGGGTCGTTTAGGTAGAAAATAAAACAAAAATTATAAAGATTCAGGTACAACGAGGATAGGATTTAACGCTCGACCATGCTCTCTGCACTTTTAAATATTTTTCCTCCAAAATACGCAGATTTTCCAACTTGCTGTGCGTATTCATGAACGATTTTTGCTATGGAATTCGATAGCGTATGCAATCTTCAAAATTGGGGAGACTTGATTCTCTCTCTATGATATCTACTCAATAAATATTTGTTTAGAGCAAACCCTTCATTACATTTGTCAAATCTACAAAAAAATAGCCGCTTGAGAACAATTTATATTTTCTTGAATTTTTTTTGCCAAACTTCTCAAGTCTCAAGGATCAAGTCTCCTCATATTGTGGCAACAACTCAAAATCCAATTATCCTAAAATTGTGGTGGAATGTTGGCATTTTTATCAGTGAAGATCATTTAGCATATTTACGGCTTTGTTCTATGAAAAAATTATGGCCTTTTGTCAATATTAGGAGAAGTTGTTAAAAATATTGCGTGGCCACCAAAGTTTAGGAGAGACATTACACAGTAAATAATAGAGTAAATAAGGTTGTCAATCAAAAAAATAACTCGCCACATAACATTTGTCTAGAGGTAAAACAGCGGAGAATTAGTTCTTCCAATAAAACAAGTCTTCCCCCCTCCCCTACTGTATAAAGCTTGAGCTTTAAAACAAAATCGGAATCGGCAGGTCCCCTGTTTGCATGACTGTATACCAATTTATAAATTGTGACGTTAAATACCTTCAATTAGCTAAACTGGTGAAATGCCAAAAAAAGCACCGAGCTAAATGGCTGGCGAATTTACAGAGCGATCATTTTTCCAAGATCCGTAATTTCATTTCCGCCATGATCAAAGTATCATCCGACGTTATGTATAGCTTTATTTAAAAAAAATCTTAGTCAATAGGTTCAAAATAGTTGAAAATAGTGACTTTTTGCGAGAAAAAGTGACTTTAGTGACTTGAGATCGAAAAAAGAGACTTTTTAGTGACTTGCCCGAAAAAAGTGACCCGCTACCAGGCCTGCCATTGTCATCCCCGACGACGGTAAATAAAAAATAAGAAGGAAAAGTAAAACATGCAAGAAAGTAAAATATTTGGGTTCAAGGGCTCAAGAAAATTTGAAATGAATCACCAATCAATCCAATAATAATATGGTAATGAATATTATTCATCGTTGAATAATTTTGACTACACACAGATATTATTAATAAAATTTACTAATTTCCTATTCATGGGATGGCAAGCAGAGGGAAATAAATTCTTAATTTATTGTCGAAACCACAGACAACATATATTCCATTAAACAGAATCAAAACACAAACAAAGAATTAGGGATAACCTGATATCAACATTTATGAATCTTAAATCCGAGATAAATAAATCAATTCAAATCTGTTAGTTTCAATTTCGAATAAAGAAAATCATATCTAATTACCATACGGCTAACAACAGAACTGTCAAATCATCAAAGGAATGACTGTTTCAAAAGTTTTCTGGAAAACATTGGAAAGACATGTGACCACGCTTTGTTTCCTGCAAAAACCAGATTACAAAATTCCAAACACCACGCCAAACTAATGTGACGCACGTGTGTGAACGCAAATTCTCCACCAGTCGCAAAGAAGACGACAACCATCGGCGATCGCCACCCCGACGATGATGCTGCTATAGTCCCGTATTATCTATGCGTTGCTGTCAAGCATGTATCTGCTTGTAGCGGGGTATGAATTTTTGATTATCGATTTGGAAAAAAAAATCCTCAAGGCCAAACTCGGGGAGCTTCTTCTTTTCCACATTTTGCCACACGCAGCGGGGCTCAGGAAAAAAAAGAAGATAAATGTTTTACTAGTGCAAACAACGGCGGATATGTGTGTCCACACCTTCGGTGATGGTGAAACATGTGCCGAATTTGGCTGTTGTGTGAAAATTGTCGTTCGTCAGGGCCGGCGGGCTGATCTCCGGCTGGGCGAGTGTAGCCGTGATTGATATGGTAATGATTTATTCAGGAGTAAATTTAAGACATTGTCGAATTCGTTAAACATAAGCCTGATTGAATACGCGACAAATTGACGGAGATGTAAATCGTCGTTGAAGGCCATGCCAAATTACGATGTTTTAGCGAAACTAATGAATTCAGTCTAATATTGTTATCAAATACGTCATATAAGGACGAGGGAGCCACAACAAATGGTCGTAATTAACGAGCAGCACCACTTACGCGAAACATTTTGAGATTTATATACTTTGACAAACTGCTTTGTCAGAAAACTGTCAAAAGAAAAACAAATAGTGTACTGCATGTAGAATGCAGAATTATTCCGCAGAAGAAACAGCAAACTAAGAAGCTCCAAAATCGCTTGAACATTTCCGTGATCGTGCTCGCACTACAGAAACCTCCATCAGCCAGAGTTCGCTGTCACAAGTTGAATTTATGAATGTGCATAATTTCAGTCTTATTCTTTTTTCCGCAATTTATTATGAATTCCAACAGGACGTCGAGGAGTATCATGATAAGACACAAAATGCAAACACAGAAACAGTAGTTTGGCTCATTGGAACCATGGTGCCACATTGCGTATGTGCTGTGTTTGTTAATCAACGTTCCTCTTCGCATCGCCAACAATGATCCTCTGTCCTAGGAACAAACTAAAATCGTTCAAAACATTGATATTCATAATCATTTGCCACGCAAAACATCTCGAAAAAGGTTATTTATGGCCCTGCTATCGCATAAAACGGACCGTGGTGGTGCGTTGAGCCAGCGAGGAACACCTGCAAGATCAATGACCACCTCGAAGATGTCGCCGCCGTCGCGCTATTGAAGACGCTCTCCACGCCATAATTCCCAGGAAAAATACGAATTTTCGTGAACTTCTTTCAAAACTGGTTTCACCGCGGTGATAATCGCCAGACTGGATCGTCGGAATGAGACCTCAATGGTCGGTCCGGTTGTGTGTCTCAGTGCCAGCTGAGTGCGAATTACATCGAGCGTTGATCGCTTCTCGATCACGCGCCGCATTGCGCAGATCACCGACAAAGTAGCCACACCGCCATCGACATGCCGACTATATTATAGTGGAAAGGGGTAAAGTGCAATCAGTGTCAGTACGGCCGTGCTCTCCGTTATGCAGTGTTGCAATTTACCGTTCCCACGAAGGTCGTCCAGCGTTTTGCTGGTAGAGAGGCACTCTCCACTCGCTGCGTACAGTAGTGATCGCGAAAATCGCGATCAGATCAGAATGGCAATAAATGAAGTGCGAATTGATCAAGACCCAAGATGTTTCGAGCTGATCAAAGTTTTTTAATATTAGGAGAAGATTTTCACATCCAGATAGACTCTCTTTGATGGTTAAAACTGGTTTAAACGTAAAATTGGTTAATTTTTTCAAACAGATGAACAGATAGACCACAATCAATGAATCGACCAAATCTGGTTTGACAATTCGTCGTATATACCAAAAATAGAATGTTCAGCCATTTGAATAAATTAGATTATCTGGAATCGTCTGGTGATTAGGAACTGTCTGTTCAAATGGAAACGATTCTTACTTCTTCTTCAGAAGTTCATAAGGAATGATATTTCATATCGAAATAAATCTTGAGAATCGATCAACTGTAAGGAATTGAAGATACAACCAAACCTTGTACCTACAATTGGCGGATGCACCAAGGTCTCGATTGTATTTCATCCAAATTTCGCATAGGATTCCATTGTGATATCCAAACATTAAGTAGAGAGCCATTCTGGATTCGAGTAGAATGTCAACCAAATTCAAGGCGAAATCGAATTGGAAACTTGAAATGAATCATAACTCAGATCAAATACAATTAATTTTACTAATTCAATTCTCGGGCTCGGGATTTGGGAAATATCTCGTATTTCCAGGATTGGCATAGCATCCCGTTCGGAATTAGAATGAAAACCTGTCAGAGATTCGAATAAAATCCCATCAGGTACTCTTGTCCGGGATTCGTATAGCCTTCCGCCCGAGATTCGAGCAGAATCCCATCTGGGATTCGAGTTTAATATCATCGTGGTTAAAATTAGTTAAAAAAGTCCCATCTGGAACTCGAGAAATATTCAAATCTTATCGAGATTCAACTAAAATTTCGACTACTCGAATCCCGGATGGGATTCTGCTCGAATCCCGGATGGGATTCTGCTCGAATCCCGGATGGGATTCTGCTCGAATCCCGGATGGGATTCTGCTCGAATCCCGGATGGGATTCTACTCGAATCCCGGATGGGATTCTACTCGAATCCCGGATGGGATTCTACTCGAATCTCGGAGGGGATTCTACTCCAGATCCCGGATGGGATTCTACTCGAATCCCGGATGGGATTCTATTCGAGTCCCGGATGGGATTCTATTCGAGTCCCGGATGGGATTCTATTCGAATCCCGAAAGGATTCTATTCGAATCGAAAGGTTCTACTCGAATCCGTATGGGATTCTACTGGACTCCCGGATGGAATTCTACTGATCTTGGATGGGATTCTGCTTGAACCCCGGATGGGATTCTACTCAGATCCTGGATGGGATTCTACTCAGATCCCGGATGGGATTCTACTCAGATCCCGGATGGGATTCTACTCGGATTCCGGATGGGATTCTACTCAGATCCTGGATGGATTCTACTCCAGATCCCGGAGGGGATTCTACTCGAATCCTGGATGGGATTCTACTCGAATCCCGGATGGGATTCTACTCGAATCCCGGATGGGATTCTACTCGGATCCCGGATGGGATTCTACTCGAATCCCAGATGGGATTTTACTCGAATCCCGGATGGGATTCTACTCGAATCTCGGATGGGATTCTACTCGAATCCCGGATGGGATTCTACTCGAATCCCGGATGGGATTCTACTCGAATCCCGGATGGGATTCTACTAGAATCCCGGATGGGATTCTACTCGATTCCAATATTGGATTCTACTCGAATTCCGGATGGAATTCTACTTGAATCTCGGATAAAGTTCTTCTCGAATCGCCGATGGGATTCTACTCGAATCCTTGGTGGGATTCTTCTCGAACCTTTGGTGGGATTCTACTCGAATTTCGTTTGTGATTCCGCTTAAATCTCGGATGGGATTCTATTGTACTCTAAGATGGGTTCGAACTCGAATTTTCAAATGCATTGTATTCTATGCGAATCTCGGTTGGGATTCTGCTCAAATTTTGCATGAAATTTTAGTTGAATCTTGATAAGATTTGAATATTTCTCGAGTTTTGGATGGGACTTAATTTTAACCATGATGATATTAAACTCGAATCCCGGATGGGATTCTGCTCGAATCTTGGGCGGAAGGCTATACGAATCCCGGACAAGAGTACCTGATGGGATTTTATTCGAATCGAGTAGAATCCCATCCGGGATTCGAGTAGAATCCCATCCGGGATTCGAGTAGAATCCCATCCAGGATTCGAGTAGAATCCCATCCGGAATCCGAGTAGAATCCCATCCGGGATTCGAGTAGAATCCCATCCGGGATTCGAGTAGAATCCCATCCAGGATTCGAGTAGAATCCCATCCGGGGTTCAAGTAGAATCCCATCCAAGATTCGAGTAGAATTCCATCCGGGAGTCCAGTAGAATCCCATACGGGATTCGAGTAGAATCCCTTTCGGGATTCGAATAGAATCCCTTTCGGGATTCGAATAGAATCCCATCCGGGACTCGAATAGAATCCCATCCGGGACTCGAATAGAATCCCATCCGGGATTCGAGTAGAATCCCATCCGGGATTCGAGTAGAATCCCATCCGGGATTCGAGTAGAATCCCATCCGAGATTCGAGAAGAATCCCATACGGGATTCGAGTAGAATCCCATCCGGGATTCGAGTAGAATCCCATCCGGGATTCGAGCAGAATCCCATCCGGGATTCGAGTAGAATCCCATCCGGGATTCGAGTAGAATCCCATCCGATTCGAGCAGAATCCCATCCGGATTCGAGCAGAATCCCATCCGGGATTCAATGAATCCATCCGGGATTCGAGTAGAATCCCATCCGGGATTCGAGCAGAATCCCATCCGGGATTCGAGAATCCCATCCGGATTCGAGCAGAATCCATCCGGATTCGAGTAGAATCCCATCCGGGATTCGAGTAGAATCCCATCCGGGATTCGAGTAGAATCCCATCCGGGATTCGAGTAGAATCCCATCCGGGATTCGAGTAGAATCCCATCCGGGATTCGAGTAGAATCCCATCCGGGATTCGAGTAGAATCCCATCCGGGATTCGAGTAGAATCCCCTCCGGGATTCGAGTAGAATCCCATCCGGGATTCGAGTAGAATCCCATCCGGGATTCGAGTAGAATCCCATCCGGGATTCGAGTAGAATCCCATCCGGGATTCGAGTAGAATCCCATCCGGGATTCGAGTAGAATCCCATCCGGGATTCGAGTAGAATCCCATCCGGGATTCGAGTAGAATTCCATCCAGAATTCGAGTAAAATCCCATCCGCATTCGAGTAGAATCCCATCCGGGATTCCAGTAGAATCCCATCCGGGATTCGAGTAGCATCCCATCCGGGATTCGAGTAGAATCTCATCCGAGATTCGAGAAGAATCCCATCCGGGATTCGAGAAGAATCCCATCCGGGATTCGAGAAGAATCCCATCCGGGATTCGAGTAGAATCCCATCCGGGATTCGAGCAGAATCCCATCCGGGATTCGAGTAGAATCCCATCCGGGATTCGAGTAGAATCCCATCCGGGATTCGAGTAGAATCCATCCGGGATTCAGTAGAATCCCATCCGGGATTCGAGTAGAATCCCCTCCGGGATTCGAGTAGAATCCCCTCCGGGATTCGAGTAGAATCCCCTCCGGGATTCGAGTAGAATCCCCTCCGGGATTCGAGTAGAATCCCCTCCGGGATTCGAGTAGAATCCCCTCCGGGATTCGAGTAGAATCCCCTCCGGGATTCGAGTAGAATCCCCTCCGGGATTCGAGTAGAATCCCCTCCGGGATTCGAGTAGAATCCCATCCGGGATTCGAGTAGAATCCCATCCGGGATTCGAGTAGAATCCCATCCGGGATTCGAGTAAAATCCCATCCATGATTCGAGTAGAATCCCATCCGGGATTCGAGTAGAATTCCATCCGGGATTCGAGTAAAATCCCATCCGGGATTCGAGTAGAATCCCATCCGGGATTCGAGTAGAATCCCATTCGGGATTCGAGTAGAAACCCATCCGGGATTCAAGTAGAATCCTATAGGGATTCGAGTAGAATTCCATCCGGGATTCGAGTAGAATCCCATCCAGGATTCGAGTAGAATCCCATCCGGGATTCGAGTAGAATCCCATCCGGGATTCGAGTAGAATTACATCCGGGATTCGAGTAGAATCCCATCCGGGATTCGAGTAGAATCCCATCCGGGATTCGAGTAAAACCCTCTTCGTGATTCGAGTAGAATCCCATCCGGGATTCGAGTAGAATCCCATCCGGGATTCGAGTAGAATCCCATCCGGGATTCGAGTAGAATCCCATCCGGGA
Organism: Armigeres subalbatus; assembly: GCF_024139115.2. NCBI lineage: Eukaryota > Metazoa > Arthropoda > Insecta > Diptera > Culicidae > Armigeres > Armigeres subalbatus. The sequence goes on along the minus strand of NC_085139.1, from coordinate 303,563,755 downwards.
TTCGAGTAGAATCCCATCCGGGATTCGAGTAGAATCCCATCCGGGATTCGAGAATCTAGACTAGACTAGAATCCCATACGGGATTCGACTAGAATCCCATTCGGGATTCGAATACAAGGATCTGTGTCAAAAGGTAGAAGGTCAAAAGGTCGAAGGTTAAAATATCGGGATTCGGGATTCGGGATTCGAGAAAAATCTCATTCGGGATTCGACTAGAATCCCATTCGGGATTCGACTAGAATCCCATTCGGGATTCGACTAGAATCCCATTCGGGATTCGACTAGAATCCCATTCGGGATTCGACTAGAATCCCATTCGGGATTCGACTAGAATCCCATTCGGGATTCGACTAGAATCCCATTCGGGATTCGACTAGAATCCCATTCGGGATTCGACTAGAATCCCATTCGGGATTCGACTAGAATCCCATTCGGGATTCGACTAGAATCCCATTCGGGATTCGACTAGAATCCCATTCGGGATTCGACTAGAATCCCATTCGGGATTCGACTAGAATCCCATTCGGGATTCGACTAGAATCCCATTCGGGATTCGACTAGAATCCCATTCGGGATTCGACTAGAATCCCATTCGGGATTCAACAAGAATCCCATTCGGGATTCGACTAGAATCCCATTCGGGATTCGACTAGAATCCCATTCGGGATTCGACTAGAATCCCATTCGGGATTCGACTAGAATCCCATTCGGGATTCGACTAGAATCCCATTCGGGATTCGAATACAAGGATCTGTGTCAAAAGGTAGAAGGTCAAAAGGTCGAAGGTTAAAATATCGAAGGACAAAAGGTCGAAAAGACAAAAGGTCGAAGGGTCAAAAGGTCGAAAGGACAAAAGGTTGAATATGTGTCATAACGTCGAAGGTCAAAAGGTCGAAAGAACAAAAAGACAAGAAAGGAGATGGGAGTTGTGGGTTGTGACAGGTGAGGTTGTGACGAGGAAACATAAGTAGTAAGAAAGAAAAAGAACAGAAGAGGAAAAAATAACAAAGAAAGAAGAAAGAAATAAGAAAGAAGAAGGAAGAAGGATGAAAGTAAGAAGGAAGAAAAATGGAAAATAACAGACGGAAGAAAAAAGGTAGGAAGAAAAAGGAGAGAAGACACAATGATAGAGAACCAAAAAAAGACGGAGGAAGCAAGTAACAGGAAAAGAGAAGAAAGGTGGAAGAAATGAGGAACAAAGAAAAGAGAAAGAAGGAAGAAAGAAGAAATAAAGATAAAAGATGGAAGAAATAAAGAACAAATAAAAGAGAAATAAGGAAGAGAGAAGAAAGAAGGAAAAAAGGAAGAAGGAAGAAAGGAGGATGAAAGAAAGAAAAAAGGAAGAAGGAAGAAAGAAGGATGAAAAAAGGAAGAAAGAAGAAAAGAAAGTAGGAAGAAAACAGGAAACAAGAAGGAAGAAGAAATAAGGAAGATAGATAGAAGGAAGAAAAAGAGAACGAATAGAAAAGCAAGAACGAAGAAAGGAGGAAAAGAGAAGAAAGAAAGTAAGAAGTAAGAAAGAAAAAAGAAGGAAAAAAGGAGAAAAAAAGAAGGTGGATAGAAGGAATAAAGGCGGAAGAAAGAAAGAAGAAAAACTTAAAAAAGGAAGAACGAAAGAAAGAAGGAAGAAAAAAGAAAGAAGGTAAAAAGAAAGAAGGAAAAAAAGAAAGTAAGAAAAAAGAAAGAAGAAAAACGGAAGAAAGGAAGAAAGAAGAATAAAAGAAGGAAAAAAAGGAAGAGAAGCAAAAAAAAGAAAGATTAAAAAAGGAAAAAAATGAAGAAAGTAAAAAGAAAGAAGGAAGAAAACCAGGAAACAAATAGGAAGAAAAAAAGGGGAGAGAAAGAAGAAAGAGAGAAGAAATAAAAAAGAAAGAAGGAAGAATGGAGGAAAAAAGAAGATAAAAGAAGAAAAAAGAAGAAAGCAAGTAGTAAGAAAGAAGGGAAAAGGAAGGAAGTAATAAGGAAGAAAGAAGGATGTAAGATGAAGGAAAAAAGGAAGAAAGAAAGAATTTAGAAATACAGAAGATGAAATGTGGAAGGAAGAAGAAAGAAAGAAGAAAGAAAGGAGGGAGAAAGAAGAAAGAAAGAAGAAAGAAAGAAGAAAGAAAGAAGAAAGAAAGAAGAAAAAAGAAAGAAAGAAGAAAGAAAGAAGAAAGAAAGAAGAAAGAAAAAATAAAGAAAGAATAAAGAAAAAATAAAGAAAGAAGAAAGAAAGAAGAAATGAGGAATGGAAAGAAAAAGGAAGAAGAAATAAGAAAGAAGGAAGGAAAAAGAAAGACCTTTCGTCCTTCGACCTTTTGAAGCAGTTTTTTTTTGTTTCGACCTTTTGTCCTTAGACCTCTTGACCTTCAACCTTTTGTCCTACAACCCGACTAGAATCCCATTCGAGTTTCGACTAGAATCCCATTCGAGTTTCGACTAGAATCCCATTCGGGATTCAACTAGAATCCCATTCGGATTTCGATTAGAATCCCATTCGGGTTTCGACTACAATTCCATCCGGGACTCGACAAAAATCTCTTCCGGGATTCGACAAGAATCCCATCCGAGATTCGACAAAAATCCGGTCCGGGATTCGACTAGAATCTCATTCGGAATTCGACTAGCATCCCATCCCATTCGACGAGAATCACAATCGGGATTCCACTAGAATCCCTTCCGGGATTCGACTAGAACCTCATCCAGAATTCGACTAGAACCTCTTCCGGGATTCGACTTGAACCTCTTCCGGGATTCGACTAGAATCCCATCCAAGAATCGATTAGAATTAGAATCCCATTCGAGATTCGACTAGAATCGCATTCAAAATTCGACGAAAATCCCATTCAGGATTCGACTGGAGTCCACTTCATTAATCGATTGCCCTTCGGAGTGGAATCCCATTTGAAATTCGTGTGGAATCCTTTCTTTCGGGATTCGGGATTCTTGCAGAAACCCATCCTGGATTCTTGTGGAGTCCCATCCGAAATTCGTATGGAATCACACCCCGAATTCGTGTGGATTCCCATTTGGGATTCGATAAGAATCTCTATTCTACATTTGAGTAGATTCTCCGTTCGGGACTAAGCGGAACTATCTTCGGGAATCGTATTGGTTGAATTTGGGATTCAAAATATAAGTAGAATATGTTCTGTCTGGGTCTCCAGCAGCCTTGCGAGCAAAGGCGTAGGATTGTCAATCCGGAGATGGCGAGTTCGATTCTCGGTCCGGTCTAGGATGTTTTCGGGTTGGAAACATTCTCGACTCCCTGGGCATAGTGTATCTATTGTACTTGCCACACAAGATACATACTCATGCAATGGCGGGCATAGAAAAGCTGAAAAGCAGGTCAAGTTCCAGTTGGAATGTAGAGCCATTGGAGAAGAAGAAGATATTCTGTTATTTCAATTTGGAAGAACGCCTAGAAATTGAAATTAAATAAATTTAGAATTCAAATTATTATCATTAGAATGCCATCCTCGCTCTGTACCCCACAAAGTCTGTAAGTTGCACAGGGTTCAACCTTTAGAACTGTTACCGTTTAGGTTCTTTGCCCTATGGAAGAGGTTCTAGCTGGTAGAGAATTGAGCACAGCAGGCGAGTGCTCCACACAGTGAAACAGCAGAGTTGCACTATACTGCTGTTCGGGTCAAATCGATTCTGATAATCAGTAATGTTTGTTTCTAATAAGAATCAATGTGAAATTAAACATTTGTAAACTAAATAGTATAATAGTATAACATACTAAACGGAAATTCAGAATGCCAAATGTAAATGACGCCTAAAATTAAGGAAAAGCGGTAATAAAATTATATATCTAGAGTTTAGAATAAACGGTCAAATCAAACACATAATTATTGTATAGACACCCACCCGACATACATTAAGCTACACTATAATCGGGGTCAAATAAGGGAAGAAAACGGGAAATTTTGGATGGATAAGGAGATTGGAATGGAAAGATGGGATACGAGGAATAAGAGAGGTTTGCCACTAGTTCGGAACCATTTTGGAGGTCTTTTCCAAACGAACCGCCAATCGATTAAGATCAGTGCAAGTTTAAACCAAAGTTAAAAAGGCCGAAGTTTGAGTACCTTTTACAATAGGCCATTGTGTTTGGAAAATAACATACCTACGAGGTATCCAACAGCAGAATCAGGTATGAAATAATATTTCATGACTTGATAGCAAAGACCTAAAATTCGGCCCTCTTTCTGATACCACGTGCAGGACCCATTGGGATCTTTTTCTAGATTCCCTGCATTTTCGACCATTCCACGAGAACTTGCCGTCAACCAAATCGAGCATACGCTGTTCCCCTCGACCCAGGTCAAGTCAAGGGGAGATTCGGGCCACTGTAAAGCCCCTCGCTGGGAGAATCCTGAGTGCCCCTCCAGGTCCGCTACCCGAGAGAGTCGGATTGCTCGGATCATCCCGCGCACGAACACCCGTTGCCATCGAGTCCGATATGATTGCTACCTAAAGCAATAGATGTGGTAGAAGCACCATCACCCACCACAACATCCAAGCTAGCCACCGTTTCGACCCTGACGCCGCTGTCCATCGCCTGCTAACCGCTGCTGATTTCCCCTTGACCCCCACACGCCGGCCGGCATACACTCACCACAAACACACTCTTTGTAAGTAAGCCCTACGATCAAATAGACCAGTGTAGTGAAATAGATAAACGTGTGTTTTGCTCTTCCTGATCAGCCCATGTCCATGCCGACCCTGAGAGGGATTAGTTGTAGACTCGAGCCCAGATAGAGAGAGTTCAAGGCTAACAGAACCTACGACAATGTATGTTTCCCCCTGAACTAAAGCCCAACCAGCCGCATCAGCAAATGTCAATGATAAACCGCCAATTACCACCCTTCCACGTAGAGTCGAGGTTGTACTTTTTAGAATACCAACAATCAACGAGCCCCTGCCACGGCGATGGATTGGTTGACAAGCCGCGACTGACAACCAACTGCGGCTACGACATGACACAGCAACAACATCGGAACCAAATCCCAAGTTCGCGCAACCTAATCAGCGGAGCTCGACATCGCTTTTGCAACCCCATAGAACACGGCGACAACGGGAGGCCGTGGCGCGCGATTCGCCGATGATGAACACAGCTTTCACGGTCACCATGCTCCAAATTGATCCGCCGGTAGTAATTGCTTCCCGTGCGCTTCCGATCATCCATCCATGCACTCGAGGGTACCCACACTTCGTCTCGTACAAAAAAGAAGAGTTGACCATTGATCATAGATCATAGATTGTCGGCAATGGAAGCTATGCAGGTGCATTATTATTTTTTTACGACAGATGGATCGCCGCTGCTTTCGGCCGGAGTCGATCAAGGCGAAGAAGCGCCTAAGCAGCACCGATTATGCCAATTGACAAAACGATCAGCGTCATGATGACTCTGAAATTGGTTCCGTCTGACTCTTGCTGGTAGGTCAGGCAGCGTACGCGCGCGCCCATGAATCAGGTAAATGGGAAATTCGGATACGGTCATTAGCGCGCGCTAATTCAATTGTCGAGTGGCGTAATTCAGAACTCAACGATCCACATGCCGCGACCACCAAGACCTTGCTCGATCGAGTTAACAAACAGTCGAAAATGAAGTTGCTACCCAGTAAAGTGCCCATGATGTCAACAACGGATGAACAAAGAGAAGCAAATTCGATTGAATGGCGCAGATTAGTTTAAATTCACGATCGAATCGTACGTACGTACGCGCGCGATAATTGCCGGTAGGAAGCCGGTCGCGCTCCGGTTTCACGATCATTAGCGATCGTTTCACGCTTGGACGTTCAGCGGCAGCAGCAAGCGTCAGAAGCGCCCATAACCTAACTCTCAATTGACAAGTAGTCGTTTGATCTAGTTCTGAACTTGTCGCCATCGCAGTGGATTGAATCAACTTTTCATTACTGCAGTTGCTGCTGCCGGAGCCGTCAGCGAACCGGTTCTCGGACGGGATTATGAACCTTTGCAATGCAATGGTTTGCGAATACGTACAGTGCTGGACATTGAAATTGTTTTCACTCCATGTGTACCGTTTTGACGGAAACATTAATATGTCCGAGGTTGGGAAACCCTCAATTAGGAAATATATTTTATGGATTGACTTTTTCATTAAATTATCTTTCGTAAACTGAACACAATTTTTCAGCCATCTGCTTGAAGGGTTATCAAACCCTCTAACCTGTATAAATCTTATCCAGCTGGAACATATGTAGTATTCTCGAATCTCAATAGAAAGTTTTGATTAAAGTCAATAGCATTCAAATTCTAAATGAGATTCCAACGCAACCCAATTTGAACGCTTCCTGGTATTTATGTAGGTATATAAATCGCAAAAGGGACCTCTTTTTGGATAAAAAGCAATGGAATAATTTGTGAACAAATATTACTCCCTATACAAAATGCAGAGATGTTTTACGAATTATGGATGAAATCTTGAATCTTGTACCAAAATCCGACCACGAATTCTTTTAGATACAGAAATTGTATTAAGAAAATTATTTTGAGCTTTTTAGTGGATTGTACGTCTCATGACAAGAGAAATTGTATTTTACTTAGAGCACGAGTGGGCATGTCATTTCGGAAAACTCTGCTCGATTCTCAAAGGGGATTCTGTGCAAATCTTAAATGGGATTCTGCTCGAATTCCGAAAAGGATTCTTCTCGACTTCCAAAAAGAATTCTTCACGAATCCCGTAGAGAATTTTGCTCTGCACCAATCCCGAAGGGGAATCCCGATAGGAATTCTTCTCGAATCAAAAAGGGAATTCTGCTCGAATCCAGAAATTGATTTTGTTCAAATCCCGAAGGAAATTGTCCACGAATCCAGAAAGGGATTTTGCTGTAATCCCGAAGGGAATTTTGCTCAAATCCCGAAAAAGAATTCTGCTCAAATCTCGAGAGGCATTCTGTTAGAATTCCGAAGGGGATTCTTTTCGTTTCCCGAAGGGGATTCTGTTCGAATCCCGAAGGGCCTTCTGTTCGAATCCCGAAGGGGATTCTGTTCGAATCTCGAAGGGGATTCTGTTCGAATCCCGAAAGGGATTCTGTTCGAATCCCGAAGGGGATTCTGTTCGAATCCCGAAGGGGATTCTGTTCGAATCCCGAAGGGGATTCTGTTCGAATCCCGAAGGGGATTCTGTTCGAATCCCGAAGGGGATTCTGTTCGAATCCCGAAGGGGATTCTGTTCGAATCCCGAAGGGATTCTGTTCGAATCGAGAGAGTTCTGTTCAGATCCAGAGGGAGTTCTGTTCGAAGATCGAAGGGATTCTGTTCGAATCGAAGAGTTCTGTTCGAATCCCAGAAGGAGTTCTGTTCGAATCGAAGAGTTCTGTTCGAATCCCGAAGGAGTTCTGTTCGAATCGAAGGAGTTCTGTTCGAATCGAAGGGAGTTCTGTTCGAATCCAGAGGGATTCTGTTCAGATCAGAAGGAGTTCTGTTCGAATCGAAGAGATTCTGTTCGAATCCCGAAGGGAGTTCTGTTCGAATCGAAGGAGTTCTGTTCGAATCCCGAAGGAGTTCTGTTCGAATCCCGAAGGGAGTTCTGTTCGAATCGAAGAGGAGTTCTGTTCGAATCGAAGGGATTCTGTTCGAATCGAAGGGAGTTCTGTTCGAATCCCGAAGAGTTCTGTTCGAATCCCGAAGGGGATTCTGTTCAGATCCCGAAGGGATTCTGTTCGAATCCCGAAGGAGTTCTGTTCGAATCCCAAAGGGATTCTGTTCGAATCGAAGGGAGTTCTGTTCGAATCGAAGGGGATTCTGTTCGAATCCCGAAGGAGTTCTGTTCGAATCCCGAAGGAGTTCTGTTCGAATCCCGAGAGTTCTGTTCGAATCCCGAAGGGAGTTCTGTTCGAATCGAAGGGAGTTCTGTTCAGATCGAAGAGTTCTGTTCGAATCCCGAAGGAGTTCTGTTCGAATCGAGAGGAGTTCTGTTCGAATCCCGAAGGGAGTTCTGTTCGAATCCCGAAGGATTCTGTTCGAATCGAAGGGAGTTCTGTTCGAATCGAAGGGAGTTCTGTTCGAATCCCGAAGGATTCTGTTCGAATCCCGAAGGGGAGTTCTGTTCGAATCGAAGGGATTCTGTTCGAATCCCGAAGGGGATTCTGTTCGAATCCCGAAGGGGATTCTGTTCGAATCCCGAAGGGGATTCTGCTCGAATCCCAAAAGAGATTCTGCTCGAATCCCAAAAGGGATTCTGCTCGAATCCCAAAAGGGATTCTGCTCGAATCCCAAAAGGGATTCTACTCGAATCCCGAAGGGGATTCTACTCGAATCCCGAAGGGGATTCTACTCGAATCCCGAAGGGGATTCTACTCGAATCCCGAAGGATCTACTCGAATCGAAGGGATTCTACTGAATCCCGGAAGGATTCTACTGAATCCCGAAGGATTCTACTCGAATCCCGAAGGATTCCACTGAATCCCTGGAGGGATTCTACTCGAATCCCCAGAGGGATTCTACTCGAATCCCGAGAGGGATTCTACTCGAATCCCAAGATTGATTCTACTCGAATCCCGAGGGATTCCACTCGAATCCCGAAAGGGATTCTACTCGAATCCCGAAAGGTATTCTACTCGACTCCCGAAAGGGATTCTACTCGAATCCTGGAAGGGAGTTCTCACTCGAATCGAAGGGATTCTACTCCAGATCCCGAAGGAGTTCTACTCCAGATCCCGAAGGGATTCTACTCGAATCGAAGGGATTCTACTCGAATCCCGAAGGGAGTTCTACTCGAATCCCGGGGAGTTCTACTCGAATCCCGAAGGAGTTCTACTCGAATCCCGAAGGGATTCTACTCAGATCGAAGGGGATTCTACTCGAATCCAGAGGAGTTCTACTCGAATCGAAGGATTCTACTCGATCCCGAAGGGAGTTCTACTCGAATCCCGAAGGGATTCTACTCGAATCCCGAAGAGTTCTCTCGAATCCCGAAGGAGTTCTACTCGAATCGAAGGGATTCTACTCGAATCCCGAAGAGTTCTACTCCAGATCGAAGGGATTCTCCAGAATCCCGAGTTCTGCTCGAATCGAGAGTTCTACTCGAATCGAAGGAGTTCTACTCGAATCCCGAAGGATTCTACTCGAATCCCGAAGGATTCTCGAATCCCAGAGAGTTCTACTCGAATCCCGAAGAGTTCTACTCGAATCCCGAAGAGTTCTACTCGAATCGAAGGGATTCTACTCGAATCGAAGGAGTTCTACTCGAATCCCGAAGGAGTTCTACTCGAATCCCGAAGGATTCTACTCGAATCCCGAAGGATTCTACTCGAATCGAAGGAGTTCTACTCGAATCCCGAAGGATTCTACTCGAATCGAAGGAGTTCTACTCGAATCGAAGGGATTCTCGAATCCCGAAGGATTCTACTCGAATCGAAGGGATTCTGCTCGAATCCCGAAGGGGATTCTACTCGAATCCCGAAGGGGATTCTACTCGAATCCCGAAGGGGATTCTACTCGAATCCCGAAGGGGATTCTACTCGAATCCCGAAGGGGATTCTACTCGAATTTCGATGCGGATCCCACTCGAATCTCAATGGGGATTCCGCTTGAATCCCGAAGGAAATTCTGCTCGAATCCCAAAGGAGATTCTGCTCGAATCCCGAAGGGGATTCTGTTCGAATCCCGAAAGGCATTCTGCTCAAATACAGATGGGGATACTGCTCGAATCTCGAAGGGGATTTTTCTCGAATCCCGAAAAAGATTCTACTCGAATCTCGAAACGAAACGAAAAAAAAACAAATAATAAAAACTGCTGCAATGCATTTAAATCAACGCAGATAAATGTGAATTGATGGAAATAACTGAATCTATCTCCTTAAAGTGCAATTTTGATTTCCCTTATGTGCTTTTCTTGTTACTCTTATTTGGTTTCTTGTTTTAAATATATTACACGAGAAAGGCACCATCACCGCTAGGTGGATTATTCTGGGTTTTTTAATCTCAAAAGGAATTCCGGGCTTGGTAGTCATATGGCTACTGTTTCTGGCTCATACGCAGGAGGTCGTGGGTTCAATCCCAGGTCCGTTCCATTCTCCTACTTTGTATCTTTCTCCATATTTCTCATGTTCTAGCAATCGCTAAGAACTGGAAATGGACTTCCATACCGTTTCCATTTCTATACTATACCTTCAACTTGAATATTCTAGTAGTCCTTCGAACCTAACCCAAAAATTCCAACAATTTTCCGTATGAACTCGTGTCAAGTGCATCTCGTGTCATCCCCCTTCCTTACATTGACTTGCATTCTGACGTGGCAGGCGCCAGTGTGAGCTAACAAATAAGATCATCAGTACTTGTACATTGAAGATGAGTACTAGTCCCAAGCAAACATCTGTTGGTTCTCTGTGCAAGAACAGCTGAACTGGTCATAATGGAGTAGCAACTATACGGGCAGTCAATCAAGCTCAAGCTCTCAAAAGGAATCCCTCCCTAATTCCGAATTGCTTTGCCTCGATTTGCGTTCACAATTACTATTCTTATTACCACTTAATTCAATTTTCAATTCTTTTGATCGTGGTGGTTACCATTGCAATGGATTGAAATGTAATTCTTCCTCCTAAAGAAAACATCTATTATCCAAAAAAAAAAACATTTCAGTGGAAAGACAATCAGTGGATCTCCGATGAACGCGAACTATTCTATAAATATTTAAATATCAGAAAACAAGAAATCTTTCCAATAATTTCAGTTTTTTCAAAAACGGTTTATTCTTAGCAAAATTTTGACGTAATTTTGCCTATCTCAATTCTTTCCTTCTTGGAAAGTTTTCTATTCAAATTTCCTTTCCAAATTTCCATTTCTTAAAACCTGGTGAAACCAAAAATTTGAAAAAAAAAAAAAAAAGGATTAGGAATGGACACCCTGAATCGGCTAAACAATCGTTACGCCAAAAAACCATTAGGGTAACTGTACCAGTTTTGGCCATGTTCTTAATTTGACCAGTTTCTCGCATAGTGCCAAGAGTTAAGCATTTTTTTAGGGTTTTATCGACTCTAACAAGAGATATATCCATTATCTTTCTTCGCTGTTGAAACTGATCGATATTTTTTGAAAAATATGCATTTTTCAGGGTTGGCCTAATTAGGCAATAAGGCACACTTCCCCTATGCCAAACAACTTTATTCCAAATGGGGTACGATTCCAAAATTTCACGTTGCTGCCAACATAGTTCGTTTTTGGTCCGGACTAAATTTTCAGAATGGTAAAGGAAATATTTTGTGAAAGTGAAATTCCTTTTTCTTCGATGGCTCTTGGCCTTGGAACTTTCCTTCATTAATTGGATTGGATTATTCTATGCCCGCTAATGCAAGATACATATCTTGTGTGGTAAGTACATCCAAAAACATCCTTTACCGGACCAAGAATCGAACTCGCCATCTTCGGATTGGCAATCCTACGCCTTTGCACGGAAGGCTAACTGGAGTGAAGTTTCTTATTTTGTAAAATTCAACCGTGGCTGAAATTAAATTTTACCTTCGAAATGATTATGTGGCGCATCGTCAGAAACTATCACTTCTTACAGTAAATTTATCAGCATTTGTTCAGCATGAGAAAGAGGATAAACCATGTTTGTACCATCGATAAAGTCGGCGCTCGTCACACTGTAAATTATTGAGATAAATTAAATGGTTGGGGTTTGAAGTACGGGTGAGTGGGAAATCTGAACTTTTGGAGCACCGCAGGCATTCAAAATGACAAAATAACATCAAGCGTATTCCACCCACCCGAGTTATAGGCAATAAGAATAAATTACCGAATGTTTGCTGGCCACACAGCCATCTCTGAGTCACATAATTTAAAAATCGATTTGGTGCTTTGTTTCTCATGTTATTAAATCCCATAACATGAAATGATTTGAGTCAATGATGCGACTCTTATAATTAAGTTAAGTGTACAGACTGCAGAGAGTCAATTTATTACGAGAGTTTCTATTTATATCCATGTATTTGTTTAAAGCTTGCTTTTACGAATCATTTCTAAATCATTGCTTTTTAAACTCTACTGCTTCAAATCAGTAATGAAATATTAAAATGACTTAATGGAGTATCCATTGCTTCCGCGAAATTTTCCACACCAAATCAATCACTGCTCAATTTAGCGCGAAATCGCCAATTTTCACCCCGAGTACGCACCGCTTCCAATTTTCAACCGCAGCAGGCGAACCGAAACTAACAAATCAAAAGCTCGTGCCCGTTTCACAAATGAAGAAAAAAAAAAAACAATTTGCGAGTGTTTTTTCATCACACACCCAAACAATTTCGCCAAAAATTTGAGAAAATTCGAACGTGTTTTCCCGCGAACGAACGTGGACGCGGTACGGCGACGCTTCAATTAGCGCCAATTTCGGTTGATTAGGTGTTTTTTGCGGTTATTTGTGGCTCAGTTCAGTTCAGTGCACTTTTTTCCACGATTTCGTGTCAAAACAAATCGGGTGCATTAACCGCAGCTGACCGCAGAGCTACCGGGTCCGTAACAATAATTTTCCATTTGGATAGCTGTTTCATTAATGCTATGGTTTGGACAGCAACAAATCCCCGAAAACTTTGAAAATTGTCATTTGAACAAAAATAAACGAAATTTTGAAAAACAGGATTCATGAATCCATTAGAGTAACGGTACCAATAGTGGAGGTATTAGTAGATACACAAAAGAAAATATTTTTTTAAAATCGATAATTATGGGAAAATTACAATTTTAATATCTTAGCCAATAGATAACTAATAAATTTGCTAACAAAAATAAGGTTGATGTCATTCAACATCAACTACGATCAAATATTGCTTGCACTACTAATGGGTACACTGTTCCTTTAGTGGCGGTAAAAAATAATGTTGGTTCCCATAGTGGTGCTATCCATTGATTTCTTATGGGACTCGCCACTATTGGTACAGTTGAACCACTATAGGTGCAAGGGAGTCAATTTTATTAAGGAAAATCATTGTTTTCAACAGTTTTTCAAGCGAAATTTTTGGATAAGTTGCATTTAACAGGACATTTATGATGAATCTCATTTAAACCCCACTACCTCCACTATTGGTGCTACCTCCACTAAGGGTACGGCTACCCTATCGTTTAAACTATACGTTCAAAACATCAATACTTTGAACCCAGTTTTTGAACTCGCATTTGAGCAACGCGTCTTCAAAAAAGCTTTGCGTCTATAGCGCGGCCAGGTGTCAGGAACTGTTTTCTCAAAAGTTTTCATTCCTGAACCCACATTTCTGCCGACCGAATTTCATGACAGTCAGCGGCAGGCGCGTAATTAAATCGCTTCGAACAATGCGTAACACGAACCGTAAAATCGCCCGCTGAAATCGACTTTTCGTGACCAAGCCGTGTTGTGTTGTAACTGCATACAACATACCTTCTTCGATTCGATGTGCATAAGCAAAGCCGAGCATAGTTGAGGAGCGGCGACATGGTAGGCAGCCGGCCGCAATTAATAGGGATCGATTCGTGTGCTCGTCGCTTGTCTGTGTGTCGATTGGCAATCCGGAGACAGGCCGGCGACCGCTGCTTCGCTTCAACATTGTGTAGAATGCCTCCGCCGCCGCCGACAAACCAAGCCAAGTCCAACCAACCGCAGCCAAGATAGCGACACTTGATGTCGCCGTGCGGTTGCAAGTTGAGGCTGTACTAATTGTTGCCGAGAGATTTTTCCAACAACCTGTTTAGGAGCAGCCAGTAGTCGGCGGCATGTGGGTACGCACCATCGACATGTGCGTACGCAGATTTGGCCTGGCTGTGGACACTGGTTTGCTAATTTAATTTGTCAATCGAATGACGCTGCGGCGGCTGGACGAGTGAGTTGCTAAATGGTTTTTGAGTGGATTTGTGCGTGTCAACTTTTTACACAACTGATAGTACTTTCATTAGAAGAAATTATGATCGGTTCGGTTGTTGTTTTAGAGAAGCTCGAACAAATTGACCTTTCGGCCCAAAGGCTTGTCCTGTCAACGGTCTTTGTGAGAAATGTATTGTCCATTGAGTCTGTTAGGATAACAGACTTATTAGAGGGAAGAATCTATTCTGCTTCTTAGTTGGGGCGATTCTATTCGTGATTTGACTAGAACCTTTTTCTCCCATTTAGGATTCATTGTAATATGATTGGGTAAATTCGATTAGAATTCCATTTGTAATTTGATACGAGTTCAATAAATGATAAAAGTTTAAAATCGTCTTCGGAATTTGATTATTCTATTCTAGATTCAGGCGAGATGCCGTTATGGATTCAATTGATGAAATACCATAAAGGATACAATTCGAGTTCAATGGAAGCCTATTGGGGATGGATTCAATTGAAATCCTTACGAGATTTGATTAATTCCATCGGAATTGGAATAGAATCCAACTAGCGAATCGTATGGAAACTCGATTCGATTAGAATCTCATTAGGGATTTGTTTGGAATCCTGTTCAGGATTCGTTTGAAATTCTATTCGAGATACGACTGAATTTTGATGCAAAATTTAAATGAAATCCTATTCGAGATTCAATGGGATTTCCATTCGAATGTCGGATTTCCACCCATTCGAGGTTCGATTGGCATCCCATTTGGTATGCAATAAGAAATCATTTCGGGATTCTTGTGGTACATTATTCGGGAGTTATAGGATTAGTTAGTTAGAGGATTCCCATCCAATTCGATTCGGAATAGAAACGATACAAATACAATATAATTTGGTAAACAATACAATTCAAATCCCGAATTGAGCAGAATCCCATTACGAGAACATTGGAATCGTATTTTGGAGTTTTATTCTATTGGTGATTCGAATGAATTCCCGTTCAGGATTGGAATGGAATCCCATTCGGGATTCGGGGGGGGATTTCGAATGAAATCTTTTTAGGGATTTGAATGAAATCCTACTTCAATTCGGGATTCGAATGCAATCCCATTCGGGATTCAAATAGAATCCCATTCGGGTTTCGAATGAAATCTCATTTGGGTTTCGAATGAAATCCCGAACACGTTTCGAATAAAATCCTATTGGGGATTCGAATTCCATTCGGGATTCGAATGAAATCCTATCTCGGAGTCGAATGGAATCCAATTTGGTTTCGATTAAAATCCCATTCGGATTTCGAATAAAACACGATTCGGTTTAGAATTAAATTCCATTTGAGTTTCGAATGAAATCCCATTCGGATTTCGAATAGGTTCGCATTCGGGTTTCGAATAGAATCCCATTCGGGTTTTTTTGGAATTGGTGAGTCGAATGGAATCCAATTCGATTTGGAAAAAACTTCCATTCGGATTTCGAATAGATTCTTATTCGGGTTTCGTATAGAATCGCAAACGGGTTTTGAATGAAATCCTATTTGGATTTTGAATAGAATCCCATCTGTATTTCCAATAAAATCCCATTCCTGATTCGAATAGAATTCCATTCAGGATTCCAATGAAATTCCATTCGGGATTCCAATGAAATCCCATTCGGGATTTGAATGGAATCTTCTGCGGGATTCGAATGGATTGGAACGGAATTCGGGGTTTGTACGGAATTTCATGCTGGATTCGATGGGATTGGCATCTTGGTTCGATCAGATTCCCATGCAGATTTTGACGTGTGAAATCCATTTGCAAATTATAGCAGAGTCGTTTTTGGGATTCGAGTAAGATCATTTTCGAAATACGAGTAGAATCCCATTCGGCATTCTATCAGAATCTTCGGCATTCTATCAGAGTCAAACCTCCATGAGTCGATGTTCTATGACTCGCCATCTATTCGTAGACACATTTTTTTCATATTAAAAATACATATTTTCTGAATTACTGTTATGGTCCGTTCAAACACCTTACCTAGGATTTTCTATTCCACAATCCACATCTCGATATTTCCATGAGGCGACGGTCCCTTCAATATCGACTAATGGAGGAGTAACAGCAAAATCTCTTTTTGATACATATTCGACCAGAATTCTTTTTCGGAATTGGAGTGGAATCCTTTTTGAGATTCGAACAGAATCCACTTTGCTATTGTAGCAGAAATGTCTTTAGGATTCTAGCAGAATCATCTCTGGAGAATCTCCTTTTTGGGATTGGAGCAGTTACTCCCCTGGATTTGGATCAGAATATATCTTTTCGGAACTCGAGTATAATCTCTTTCGGGATTGGAGCAGAATTCGCTTTGGGACTCGCGCAGAATCCCAACGGGATTCGAGTAGAATCCCCCTCGGGATTCGAGTAGAATCCCCTTCAGAATTCGAGTAGAATCCCCTTCGGGATTCGAGTAGAATCCTCTTCGCGATTCGAGTAGAATCCCCATCGAGACTCGTGTAGAATCCCCATCGGGATTCGAGTAGAATCCCCATCGGGATTTGATTTGGATAAAATCTCTATTGGGATTCGAGTAGAATCCCCATCGGGATTCGAATAGAATCCCCATCGGGATTCGTGTCGAATCCCCATCAGCATTCGAATAGGATCCCTATTGAGAATCGAGTAGAATACCCATCGCGATTCGAGTAGAATCCCCATCGGGATTCGAGTAGAATCCCTATCGGGATTCAAGTGAAATACCCATCGGTATTCGAGAAGAATACACACCGGGATTCGAGTAGAATCTTCTTCGGGATTCGAGTAGAATCCCCATCGGGATTCGAGTAGAATCCCCATCGGGATTCGAGTAGAATCCCCATCGGGATTCGAGTAGAATCCCCATCGGGATTCGAGTAGAATCCCCATCGGGATTCGAGTAGAATCCCCATCGGGATTCGAGTAGAATCCCCATCGGGATTCGAGTAGAATCCCCATCGGGATTCGAGCAGAATCCCCTTTGGAATTCGAGTAGAATCCCCATCGGGATTCGAGTAGAATACCCATCGGAATTCGAGTAGAATACGCATCGGGATTCGAGAAGAATCCCCATCGGGATTCGAGTAGAATCCCCATCGGGATTCGAGTAGAATCCCCATCGGGATTCGAGTAGAATACCCATCGGGATTCGAGTAGAATACACATCGGGATTCGAGTAGAATCCCCATCTAAATTCGAGTAGAATACCCATCGGGATTCGAGTAGAATACCCATCGGGATTCGAGTAGAATACCCATCGGGATTCGAGTAGAATACCCATCGGGATTCGAATAGAATACGCAACAAGATTCGAGTAGAATCCCCATCGGGATTCGAGTAGAATCCCCATCGGGATTAAAGTAGAATCCCCATCGAGATTCGAGTAGAATCCCCATCGGGATTTGAGTAGAATTCCCATCGGGATTCGAGTAGAATCCCCATCGGGATTCGAGTAGAATCCCCATCGGGATTCGAGTAGAATCCCCATCGGGATTCGAGTAGAATCCCCATCGGGATTCGAGTAGAATCCCCATCGGGATTCAAGTAGAATACGCATCGGGATTCGAGGAGAATCCCAATCGAGATTCGAGTAGAATACCCATCGGGTTTCGAGTAGAATCCCCATCGGGTTTCGAGTAGAATCCCCATCGGGTTTCGAGTAGAATCCCCATCGGGTTTCGAGTAGAATCCCCATCGGGTTTCGAGTAGAATCCCCATCGGGTTTCGAGTAGAATCCCCTTCGGGATTCGAGTAGTATCCCCTTCGGGATTCGAGTAGAATCCCCTTCGGGATTCGAGTAGAATCCCCATCGGGATTCGAGTAGAATCCCCATCGGGATTCGAGTAGAATCCCCATCGGGATTCAAGTGAAATACGCATCGGGATTCGAGGAGAATCCTAATCGAGATTCGAGTAGAATACCCATCGGGTTTCGAGTAGAATCTCCATCGGGTTTCGAGTAGAATCCCCATCGGGTTTTGAGTAGAATCCCCATCGGGTTTCGAGTAGAATCCCCATCGGAATTCGAGTAGTATCCCCTTCGGGATTCGAGTAGAATCCCCTTCGGGATTCGAGTAGAATCCCCTTCGGGATTCGAGTAGAATCCCCTTCGGGATTCGAGTAGAATCCCCTTCGGGATTCGAGTAGAATCCCCTTCGGGATTCGAGTAGAATCCCCTTCGGGATTCGAGTAGAATCCCCTTCGGGATTCGAGTAGAATACCCTTCGGGATTCGAGTAGAATCCCATTCGGGATTCGAGTAGAATCCCATCGGGATTCGAGTAGAATCCCCTTCGGGATTCGAGTAGAATCCCCTTCGGGATTCGAGTAGAATCCCCTTCGGGATTCGAGTAGAATCCCCTTCGGGATTCGAGTAGAATCCCCTTCGGGATTCGAGTAGAATCCCCTTCGGGATTCGAGTAGAATCCCCTTCGGGATTCGAGTAGAATATCCACCGGGATTCGAGTAGAATATCCACCGGGATTCGAGTAGAATACCCATCGGGATTCGAGAAGAATACGCATCGGGATTCGAGTAGAATCCCCATCGGTATTCGAATAGAATCCCCTTCGGGATTCGAGTAGAATCCCCATCGGGATTCAAGTGAAATACGCATCGGGATTCGAGGAGAATCCCAATCGAGATTCGAGTAGAATCCCCATCGGGTTTCGAGTAGAATCCCCTTAGGGATTCGAGTAGAATCCCCTTCGGGATTCGAGTAGAATCCCCTTCGGGATTCGAGTAGAATCCCCTTCGGGATTCGAGTAGAATCCCCTTCGGGATTCGAGTAGAATCCCCTTCGGGATTCGAGTAGAATCCTTCGATTCGAGTAGAATCCTTTCGGGATTCGAGTAGAATCCCTTTCGGGATTCGAGTAGAATCCCTTTCGGGATTCGAGTAGAATCCCTTTCGGGATTCGAGTAGAATCCCTTTCGGGATTCGAGTAGAATCCCTTTCGGGATTCGAGTAGAATCCCTCTCGGGATTCGAGTAGAATCCCTCTCGGGATTCGAGTAGAATCCCTCTCGGGATTCGAGTAGAATCCCTCGGGATTCGAGTAGAATCCCTCGGGATTCGAGTAGAATCCCTCGGGATTCGAGTAGAATCCCTCGGGATTCGAGTAGAATCTTTCTCGGGATTCGAGTAGAATCCCTTTTGAGATTCGAGTAGAATCCCCTTCGGGATTCGAGTAGAATCCCCTTCGGGATTCGAGTAGAATCCCCTTCGGGATTCGAGTAGAATCCCCTTCGGGATTCGAGTAGAATCCCCTTCGGGATTCGAGTAGAATCCCCTTCGGGATTCGAGTAGAATCCCCTTCGGGATTCAAGTAGAATCCCCTTCGGGATTCGAGTAGAATCCCCTTCGGGATTCGAGTAGAATCCCCTTCGGGATTCGAGTAGAATCCCCTTCGGGATTCGAGTAGAATACCCATCGTGATTCGAGTAGAATACGCAACGGGATTCGGGTAGGATCCTCATCGGGATTCAAGTAGAATACCCATCGGGATTCGAGTAGAATCCCCATCGGGATTCGAATAGAATCCCCATCGGGATTCGAGTAGAATCCCCATCGGGATTCGAGTAGAATCCCCATCGGGATTCGAGTAGAATATCCACCGGGATTCGAGTAGAATACCCATCGGGATTCGAGAAGAATACGCATCGGGATTCGAGTAGAATCCCCATCGGTATTCGAGTAGAATCCCCATCGGGATTCGAGTAGAATCTCCATCGGGATTCGAGTAGAATCCCCATCGGGATTCGAGTAGAATCCCCATCGGGATTCAAGTGAAATACGCATCTGGATTCGAGGAGAATCCCAATCGAGATTCGAGTAGAATACCCATCGGGTTTCGAGTAGAATCCCCATCGGGTTTCGAGTAGAATCCCCATCGGGTTTCGAGTAGAATTCCCATCGGAATTCGAGTAGTATCCCCATCGGGATTCGAGTAGAATCCCCTTCGGGATTCGAGTAGAATCCCCTTCGGGATTTGAGTAGAATCCCCTTCGGGATTCGAGTAGAATCCCCTTCGGGATTCGAGTAGAATCCCCTTCGGGATTCGAGTAGAATACCCATTGGGATTCGAGTAGAATCCCCATCGGGATTCGAGTAGAATTCCCATCGGGATTCGAGTAAAATATCTACCGGGATTCGAATAGAATACCCATCGGGATTCGAGAAGAATACGAATCGGGATTCGAGTAGAATCCCCATCGGTATTCGAATAGAATCCCCATATGGATTCGAGTAGAATCCCCATCGGGATTCGAGTAGAATCCCCATCGGGATTCAAGTGAAATACGCATCGGGATTCGAGGAGAATCCCAATCGAGATTCGAGTAGAATCCCCATCGGGTTTCGAGTAGAATCCCCTTAGGGATTCGAGTAGAATCCCCTTCGGGATTCGAGTAGAATCCTCTTCGGGATTCGAGTAGAATCCCCTTCGGGATTCGAGTAGAATCCTTCGATTCGAGTAGAACTCCTTCGATTCGAGTAGAATCCCTTCGGGATTCGAGTAGAATCCCTTCGGGATTCGAGTGGAATCCCATTCGGGATTCGAGTAGAATCCCATTCGGGATTCGAGTAGAATCCCATTCGGGATTCGAGTAGAATCCCTTTCGGGATTCGAGTAGAATCCCCTTCGGGATTCGAGTAGAATCCCCTTCGGGATTCGAGTAGAATCCCCTTCGGGATTCGAGTAGAATCCCCTTCGGGATTCGAGTAGAATCCCCTTCGGGATTCGAGTAGAATCCCCTTCGGGATTCGAGTAGAATCCCCTTCGGGATTCGAGTAGAATCCCCTTCGGGATTCGAGTAGAATCCCCATCGGGATTCGAGTAGAATCCCCATCGGGATTCGAGTAGAATCCCCATCGGGATTCGAGTAGAATCCCCATCGGGATTCGAGTAGAATCCCCATCGGGATTCGAGTAGAATCCCCATCGGGATTCGAGTAGAATCCCATCGGGATTCGAGTAGAATCCCCATCGGGATTCGAGTAGAATCCCCATCGGGATTCGAGTAGAATCCCCATCGGGATTCGAGTAGAATCCCCATCGGGATTCGAGTAGAATCCCCATCGGGATTCGAGTAGAATCCCCATCGGGATTCGAGTAGAATCCCCATCGGGATTCGAGTAGAATCCCCTTCAGGGTTCGAGCAGATTCGGTAAGAGGATTCGGGATTCGGTTAAAATCCCATTCAGGAGGCGGTTGGAATCACATTCGGGATTCAATCAAAATCACATTCGGCAATCAAGCAGAATCCCGTTCGGGATTCGGCCAGAATCACAATTCAGACACGGTCAGAATCCCATTCTAGGCTCGATCAGGATACCATTCGGTATTCAATCAGAATCCTATTAGGGATTCAATCAGAACTCCATTCGGGATTCGATCAGAATCCCATTCAAAACTAGATAGGTATCTCATTCGGGATTCAGTCATATGCCCATTCGGAATTCGGTCAGAATCCCATTAGAAATTCAGTCAGAATTTCATTCAGGGTTCGGTTAGAATCCCATTTGCTACTCGGAAAGAATCTCATTCGGGATTTAAACAAAATGCCGTTCTAGATTCGATCAGAATACCATTCGGGATTCAATTGACGAATTGACGACAATAAATAAATAAATAAATCTCATTCGAAATTCGGTCAGATTCCCATTCGAGATTCAGTCAGAATCCCATTCGCAATTCGATCAGAATCCCATTCGAGATTCAATCAAAATCTCATTTGGCAATCAAGCAGAATCCCATTCGGAATTCAATCAGAATCCTATTAGGGATTCAATCAGATCTCCATTCGGATTCGATCAGAATACCATTCCATAGGGGCCCTCCTTAGCCGTGCGGCTACAAAGCAAGAACATGCTGAGGGTGGCTGGGTTTGATTCCCAGTCCTGGTCTAGGCAATTTTCGGATTGGAAATTGTCTCGACTTCCCTGGGCATAAAAGTATCATCGTGCTAGCCTCATGATATACGAATGCAAAAATGGTAAACTGGCTTAGAAGCCTCGCAGTTAATAACTGTGGAAGTGCTTAATGAACACTAAGCTGCGAGGCGGCTCTGTCCCAATGTGGGGATGTAATGCCAAGAAGAAGAAGAACCATTCGGGATTCAATCAGAACTCCATTCGGGATTCCATATTCGAATAGAATCCCATTCGGGGGTCGATTAGAATCCCATTCGGGATTCAATCAGAGTCTATTCGGGATTCAATCAGAATACCATTAGGGATTTGGTAAGATCCCGATTCGGGATTCGGGCAAAATTCAATTCGGGATTCAGACAGAATCCCATTCGGGATTTAACCAGAATCTCATTCCAAATTCAATCCCATTCAGGATTTAAACAGAATCCGATTCGGGATTCGGTCAGAATCCCAATCGGAATAGAGTTGGTCAGTCAGAATCCCTTTCGGAATTTGGTCATAATCCTATTTGAAATTTGGTCATAATCCCTTTCGAGAGTCGGTCAAAATCCTGTTAAAGATTTGGTAAGAATCCCATTCGGGATTTGGTACGAATCCCATTAGAGATTCGGTCGAAATTCCCATTCTAGATTTAATCAGAATCCCATTCCTCATTCAATCAGAATCCCATTCAGGATTCGGTCAGAATACCATTCTATAAACAGTCACAATTCCATTCAAGTTTCGATCGTATAATTCATTTTTCAAGGATGGAGGTGTATGAAGTGATTTATCATATATTTGCATAATAGGAAAGCCCTCCCCCTAAGGCAATACTTCAATAACTTATTAATTTTCGACAGTGGCGTTTCCCTAACCTCAATCTACCTGTGCACTGAGTTCACATTTAAGGAATTGGTGTGCGGAAATGCCTAGAATAACTAGATTTTGATTAGTATAAACGACTCTGATAATTTTCTTTTCCATTTGGGCTGTCAAAATATCAAAATTTTCACTTTTTGGGTCAGTGCACAGGTAAAAAGTGAGGTTACGCGACGCCACTGATTTTCGACACAATTTATGCAAACTTTGTATTATTTGGTAGTTCAAAAGGCCGTCAATGCATAAATGGGTTTCAACAATCTTAGTTAGTACTATTTTACTAGAAATCACACAGGGGCGTTTTGGCCAGGGCGGCACAGTATACCGCCTTACCCTAGATATCGCCTCTGCCGAAGTTCAGTCGATTCCAATAATTGTTGGTTAACTGGAAATGCTTTGTTCAAATCAATGAAAACGCATTCACAAGCGTCATAACTCTGTAAGAGGTGTTTTTGAAATAGGATGATATCGATTGTACATACCACAAAGAACCGTGGCTCCGTAAAGTGTTATACACGTCTGAGCCTACTAAATAAACGAACTTGGAAAAAAGAGGTGTTTTGGGACATCGCGATGTGAAGTTCAATGTCTATATTTTTCTCTTTTCCAGTTATTTTCTTGTTCTATTCTGTTTCTCTGTGCCGTGTACTACGAAGCTGTGGCCATCCGGAGGATGCTCCCCCTGACGAACCAAAATCGAGCCACGCAAAACCGTATCAACGTCAAACGCCCGGATGTGCAGCTGAAATAACCTGAACCCAAATCCCTACCCCGTCCGTCCTGTATCACGTAAATTTTAACCTTAAGTCGATACGAGTATTATTGTCTATGTCCCCTCCAATTAACTGTTAAGATAAGATGATATACCATTAAAAATATCATACTTGAGAATTGCCGCTCCGCAAAGTATCACACACGACTGAGCCTACCTAATAAATGAACTGGTTAGAAAGCGTCATAACTCCGAACCGCGGAAGAATCGAACGATGGGTAGATTAAAGCCATTTAATAAATTCATTTTCAGTTGGGATTCATTAGGCCGTAACACCAAACAGATTAATTAATGACCGTCAAATGTTATGCACCCGTAATCAAGCAGAGAATTCATCACACATGTTCGAACAATTACACACCAAGGAAATCGCAAAGCTAACAGACCGGAAGTGTCAGATGTCATGCGCGGCGTCAAACAAATCAATTCAGTCAAGCACCGTAAAACTATTCCGATGTAGCCCATGTAATGCCCATCGCTCATCCGTCTCATTACGGGCCGCGCGGAGTGAGCGCCCCAAGAAGCCAAAGCAGCAACTCGATCGTCACCTCGAACCAGCCCCAGCTGTAGAAAAGCTCAACACAGACCCACAAATATGTTCGCTTTGTATCTACGGAACGCGCCCGCATTCGGCGAGGGGGGGTTCGGGAGGTGCTAATTGAAAGTGAACTCAGTCGATCACATGCATATTCAATTCGAATTCGATCAACAACACACAACATAACTACCAACAACAACAACTGTGTGTAGGAAGGGTGTAAAATAAGGCAACTTGTAACCGAACCAATGATTTTTTAAGGGGTTCTCAATTTATGTTTCGATCAATTGACGAAGATTGTCAATCGCTTGACCATTTGGTGATTACGATTTGATGTTAAAAATTTCCTTTTGAATCTTGGCGCCAAACTATTTTTTTATAACAGCCAATTACAATACTATAGTTCACTTCTAGCAATTATGTATTGTAGCTTGATTTGCAAGAGTAAACCCAATCTACACCAATTCGTCAAAACGTGCACAAATTCGAGAGCCCCTGATCTAGCCAAACCGAACCCAAACGCAACGTGTGGTTAGCAGACGTGAGGTACCGCAGCGCAGGTTCGGTTTGGCGTTGGACGAGAGTCGGTCGGATTTCACAACTAGGAAGAAGGAAGGTGAGCTGGTTCAACGCAATCGGCACCACGCTGAACAGCCGTTTCCAAAAATCGTGCCACGATTTTAAAATGCCGTTCGAGCAGGTGCCCGACCGACCGGCCGTTGCGTTGATGATGTGTTGTTTGATTGAATTTAAAACTCCGGTTGTTTGTTGCAGCGGCACACATATTTTGGAGGGTTTTGGGGGTGAAAGACAACCGACCGATGTGGTCGGTCGAAAACGTGGGGGCGGGGTGAGTCAAATTCCAACCGCACACACCAAAAGCACGCCCTTTCCGCATCAAAAGTCGATAATGGATCAGAAAGTTTTTTTTACCTGCACTACGTGTGAGTACTTTTAAT
The DNA here is from genome assembly GCF_024139115.2 of Armigeres subalbatus. Taxonomy (NCBI): domain Eukaryota; kingdom Metazoa; phylum Arthropoda; class Insecta; order Diptera; family Culicidae; genus Armigeres; species Armigeres subalbatus. The sequence goes on along the minus strand of NC_085139.1, from coordinate 303,538,903 downwards.
TCGAATAGGATGTCGGAACGGAGACAAACTTACTGGCGAGAAGGGCTAGGTCCGTACGACCTTGACGCAGGTCGATCGTTGGGTTTTTTGATGTCTTCATTGTTGTCAAAGTCCACCTCAGAACGTACCTGAAATTGAGCAGAGGAGAATACCAATTATTGAGGCTGTTGTTGAATGTTTGCGGCTGGCAACGAATCTGTATGGGAATGTAAACAGATGATCGAATTTGCGGATGGGCATTTCCTCGAGTTGTTTTACAAACAAACTAAGATATTCAATATTCATGCTTCGGTGATTACCGACCGGACGTTCACTCGCTGAAAAGGAAAAAAACTCAATCGAAGATGGTTGGATGGTTTGACCTTTTGAATTATCCGTTCCGAAATGAGGAAAAAATTAATATAGTAGGAAGAATGCAAAGCACAAACGTGGTAATTCAGGTCAGGCAGAATTGATTCTACCATCTGATTGAATAGGACCAGAGAGCTTGTGTAAAACATCTTTTTAGTTACCGGTGAGAGGATTTTACTCTGGGTAGAAATTATTGTCTCGAAAAGGTTTACAGGAAAAGAGAGGAAAAAAATCATAAATGTTAAGAATTTTAAACGGAGTTTCAAAAATTTCCAAAGCAATTTGGAGGGTTTTCGAAAAAAAAACATAGAATTTTGAACAGAATTCCTGGTGGGGATTCTACACGAATCCCGGAGATGATTCTACACGAATTCCGGAGGGGATTCTACACGAATCCCGGAAAGGATTCTACACGAATCCCGGAGAGGATTCTACACGAATCCCGGAGAGGATGCTATACGAAACTCGAAGGGTATTCTACACGAAACTCGAAGGGTATTCTACACGAATCCTGGAGGTGACTCTACACGAATCCCGGAGGTGACTACACAAATCCCGGAGGTAATTCTACACGAATCCCGGAGGGTATTCTACACGAATCCCGGAGGGAATTCTACACGAATCCCGCAAGGGATTCTACACGAATCCCGCAAGGAATTCTACACGAATCCCGCAAGGAATTCTACACGAATCCCGCAAGGAATTCTACACGAATCCCGCAAGGAATTCTACACGAATCGGAGGATTCTACACGAATCCCGGAGGGATTCTACACGAATCCCGGAGGATTCTACACGAATCCCGGAGGGATTCTACACGAATCCCGGAGGGATTCTACACGAATCCCGGAGGATTCTACACGAATCCCGGAGGATTCAACACGAATCCCGGAGGGTTCTACACGAATCCCGGAGGTTCTACACGAATCCCGGAGGTTCTACACGAATCCCGGAGAGTTCTACACGAATCCCGGAGGGATTCTACACGAATCCCGGAGGATTCTGCACACGATCCCGGAGGATTCTACACGAATCCCGGAGGATTCTACACGAATCCCGGAGGATTCTACACGATCCCGGAGGATTCTACACGAATCCCGGAGGGATTCTACACGAATCGGAGGATTCTACACGAATCCCAGAGGATTCACGAATCGGAGGGATTCTACACGAATCCCGGAGGATCTACACGAATCCCGGAGGATTCACACGAATCCCGGAGGATTCTACACGAATCCCGGAGAGTTCTACACGAATCCCGGAGGATTCTACACGAATCCCGGAGGATTCTACACGATCCCGGAGGATTCTACACGAATCGGAGGGTTCTACACGAATCCCGGAGGATTCTACACGAATCGGAGAGTTCTACACGAATCCCGGAGGATTCTACACGAACCCGGAGTTCTACACAGATCCCGGAGGGTTCTACACGATCCCGGAGGATTCTACACGAATCCCGGAGGGATTCTACACAGATCCCGGAGGATTCTACACGAATCCCGGAGGATTCTACACGAATCCCGGAGGATTCTACACGAATCCCGGAGGTTCTACACGAATCGGAGGATTCTACACGAATCCCGGAGGATTCTACACGAATCCCGGAGGGATTCTACACGAATCCCGGAGGATTCTACACGATCGGAGGATTCTACACGAATCCCGGAGGATTCTACACGATCCCGGAGGATTCTACACGAATCCCGGAGGATTCTACACGAATCCCGGAGGATCTGCACACGATCCCGGAGGATTCTACACGAGATCCCGGAGGATTCTACACGAATCCCGGAGGATTCTACACGAATCGGAGGATTCTACACGAATCCCGGAGGGATTCTACACGAATCCCGGAGGATTCTACACGAATCCCGAAGGATTCTACACGAATCCCGGAGGGATTCTACACGAATCGGAGGGATTCTACACGAATCCCGGAGGATTCTACACGAATCCCGGAGAGTTCTACACGAATCCCGAAGGTGATTCTACACGAATCCCGAAGGTGATTCTACACGAATCCCGGAGGGGATTCTACACGAATCCCGGAGGGGATTCTACACGAATCCCGGAGGGGATTCTACACGAATCCCGGAGGTGATTCTACACGAATCCCGGAGAGGATTCTACACGAATCCCGGAGGGGATTCTACACGAATCTCGGAGGGGATTCTACACGAATCTCGGAGGGGATTCTACACGAATCCCGGAGGGGATTCTACACGAATCCCGGAGGGGATTCTACACGAATCCCGGAGGGGATTCTACACGAATCCCGGAGGGGAATCTACACGAATCCCGGAGGGAATTCTACACGAATCCCGGAGGGGATTCTACATGAATCCCGGAGGGGATTCTACACGAATCCCGGAAGGGATTCTACACGAAACCCGGAAGGGATTCTACACGAATCTCGGAAGGGATTCTATACGGAATGGATCCTACAAGAATCCCGGATTTATATCGCAATTTTTAACAATATCAGATTCAAAAAGGAATTCGCAGAATTTTACATAATAAAACGATTTCCAGGAAAAATACAAGAATTGTTAACGTTATTTTAACCAGAGTGTAAAAAAATCGAAATTATTTGGTGAAGTCCATCTCTTTTCACTTGTCAACTCACTTCCACGCACATTCATAGCAGGCTCTGGACTGTCAATTTTCGGTTGAATATTGGTCATTGAATGTTATTTAGTCTACATCTAAACAGATAACACTGAATCAACAATTTGACGTCACAATACACTGTTCGAGGCCGCATCTCTCCATCCTCGAATACGCCCCACGCTCGCCAAGTCGTTTTGCACCTGGTCTGCCCATCACGCTCGCTGCGCTCCGCGCCGTCTCGTACCTGCCGGATCGGAAGCGAACATCATCTTTGCAGGGTTGCTGTATGGAATTCTTGCAACATGTCCAGCCCATCGTATCCTTCCGGCTTTAGCTACCTTCTGGATACTGGGTTCGCCGTAGAGCTGGGCGAGCTCATGGTTCATTCACAGAAATAAATAATGAAAAATAAACAGCGCGTAAAACTTGAGATGCGGAAATTTACACTATTCTACGCGGAAATGGACCTCTTCCTAACAAGTTTGTTTACAACTTGCAAGCAATATTGAGAATTCACGTCAAATATTCTATACATTTAGACTATATCACGCGTAGAATTAAGCTAATAATGGCGTTCCATTTATGTGCATCATCTTTAGCGTAAATTTCAGTGGATTTTTCTATCTGTGTTCTTCGCCGCCAAAAATGGTCCTAAGCACCCGTCTCTCGAATACTCCGAGTGCTTGCAAGTCCTCCTCGAGCATTGTCCATGTTTCATGTCCGTAGAGGACAACCGGTCTTATAAGCGTCTTGTACATGACACATTTGGTGCGGTGGCGAATCTTTTTCGACCGCAGTTTCTTCTGGAGCCCGTAGTAGGCCTGACTTCCACAGATGATGCGCCTTCGTATTTCACTTCGTTATCAGCCGTTAGCAAGGATCCGAGGTAGACGAATTCCTCGACCACCTCGAAGGTAACCCCGTCTATAGTAACACTGCTTCCCAGGCGGGCCCTGTCACGCTCGGTTCCGCCCACAAGCATGTACTTTGTCACACATTTTATAAATTTTTATATTACAGTAAAACCTCCATGAGTCGATGGTCTATGACTCGATATCGACTCATGGAAGCAAATTATGTCATACTAAAAAATATTTTCTGGGTTCCTATGATGGTCCCTTCAAACAGTTTTCCAAAGATTTCCTATTCCACATCTCGATATTTCCACGAGTCGATGGTCTCTTCAATATCGAGTCATGGAAGTTTGAATGTATATCAAATCTAAACACGTTTTAAGCGAGTAAGACTATGTATGACACAGAAATGAGTCCGATTTTTGCCCGTGAGGCAATTTTAGAGATAAGCGTCAATAAAACAATGCTATTTGTGTTTTTTTTTCTGCACATAGTAAGTACTTTCAGTGACCATTACTGAATGAATTAGCCGATGAAGTAGTTATCTGACTATGTCATTCTGTGTTTTGAATAATCATGCTATGTTTGTCAAAATCAGCCCGCAGTTGCTTCATGAAGTGGAATATTGTATGCATGCTCTAATTAGAACCATTGCAAAAAATGGATTCCCAACTGTGTTTTTATTTAATCAAAATTCATAGATTTTTCACAAAATTCGGAAAGTTTCTTTGAAAATTCCTGAAATTTCTAACAAATTTCGGAGATGTTCCAACGCACTTCGGAATGAGAAAAAAAAATCGGAAAATTTCCACCACTCTATTTGGGGAAACTCCCACCACAGAATTTCCAACGAATATTGTAGAACATTTTAAGAAATTAGGGAATTATAAAGAAAATGTTGACACTTATCAGCGTATTCGAACAATTTAACAAATTTCGAACAATTTCACAAATTTGAAAAATTGTAGTTGTAACTAATAAAATGCAGAATCGATATCTCGATATCGAAGTTTAAAAAAATGGACCCCAATTTGAGGTATTTTCAACGAAATTCAGAGAATTTTTATCAAAACTGGTAAAGAATTGAAACGGATCGAGCATCGATTACCAACCGATTTTCCAAGAATTTGTAACGAATTAATATCCAACAAAAAATAAACGGAGGTCTTTAAAGAAAATTTAATTAGGGTAAAGTGCCCAATAGTGGACCCCCAACCAATAGTGGACCCTCCAGCCATTTTTGCATTATTACAGCACAATGTAAACATTTTGCTATGAAATTCCATCGGGAGAACCTACCTTACAGTCCTATGATTTGATTACATGCATTGGAAATGCTATGGAAAGTAAAATTAGATGATTTTTACAATTCTATAAAAAATAAACACGAGAGTGTCCATTATAGGAATATTTTGGGGGTCCATAATAGGGAAGAAGAACGTCCCGAAACGGAACATAAAAATCAAATGAAGTGTCGACTATAGGGAAGCAATTTCCTATTATGGACCCCCAGGGGGTCTACTATAGGGCGAATTCAGTCAGACATAAAAATGTTAATTTCAACGAATAACGTCGAGTATTTTAATAAGAGGAGATGCGGAGCTTGATATTAGATATCACGCAAAATAGATATTTTGAATATTTCCACTCCTTATGCCAGGAAGAGCAAAATTTCGCTACTAGGGGGTCCACTGTTTGGGCATTTTACCCTATTTAAAACGAATTCGGAGAATTATCAATGAAGCTCGAAGTATTTCGAAACGAATTCATACGAGCCATGAAGAATTTGAATGAAATTCAGAAAATTTGCAACGATATTTGGAGAGTTTTCAATAAAATTTGAAGGATTTCCAAAGCAATTCGAAACACTTTTACGGGCTTCGTGGCCGGGCGGTTAAAGTCGTCTAAACGCATCAGCGTGCTATGGACCCGCACTGAAAAGGAGAAAACTTTTCGTAAAGCGGAAAATTGTCCTCTGGTGCACTGGGCGTTGTGTGGATATCCTGTCCGTTGTCTAATGCTAGATGTTAAGCATTCAGTCTATGCGACCCCTAGTCGAAGAAATCACAAGTGATTCATTTTTGAAATGATTAGATTGTGCGGTACCATATCAAACGCTTTAGCAAAGCCCACGTAAACCGAGTCAACTTGTCGTCTTAACTCCAAATCGCGTGAAATTGTTGCCACATAACACATGAGGTTGGATGTCGAAGAGCGATTCTTCATAAATCCATGTTGAGACTCAGCATCTTTGACGTAACTATGAGAATCTCAAACGGAGGTTGTACAGTTACCAAAATAATATCGAAGAATTCTTCATTGGAACTCAGAAAATTACCAATAAAATCTGAAGAATGAACAGAATTTCTTCCAACAAAATTCGCAAAATTTTCAACAAAATTTTAAGATTTTTTAAGAAAATTCGGAACATTTCAACAAAATTGGAGAAACATCCAACTGAATTTGGCAAATTTCTCAAAGGAATTGTAAATGTTCGACAAAACTTGAAGATTTAAAAAGGAATTCAGAATTTAACTTAATTTAAAAAAAACGGAGGTGGAATTCCTAGAATTTCCAACGATATATAAACAAATTCAAACAAAATGTGATTTAAAATCAACCTTTTAAAATGCAGAGAATGGCATATTTGAAGTTTAGATCTCATGAGAATCATCTTAAATCCGCTTCAACATACCAGTAGCATATTTCAATCAACTGTTGTAAGTCAAATATGTATGATAATCATCGAACCAGGTTAATTGTTTTATAACTACTTTCGATCGTCGATGGGTCCTGAAGTGAAGAACCAGCTATAAATCCATCTTGCGGGGGTGCTCAAATCTCGCCATCAATAACCTTCACCGTTGCGGCAGTGAATCGAAAATTTGTGTTGGTTCAACCGTATCGATTTGCAGAATACCCACAATCAACCGCACAAGCCGCCGACAACAAACATCCAAACAACAGCAAGCCCCCAGACACACAGGTGGTGCTTCTCCAATCTCCATGTTACCTAAACATTTAACCGATTGCATAAAAATTAGCAGCAGCAGCAGCAATAGCAGAACGGGGCGGCAGGCACCCCGATCGGTATGCAATCGAAATGCTATCTCGCATACAAACAACCGAAACGAAACCCAAACGGTGTGGTGCTACCGAGCCATTTAGCCGTGCACTTGGCGGCGGCGGTGTCGGGTGGATGATGCTTGCTGACTTGCTCGCTTGCTTGCTTTCTGGTTATAACCTAAAAGACGTTGATTGATAAATAGATACCTAATACCGAAACCTAACCTAACCCAGCAAAAGGCGATCGAATGAGCGAGCGTGCTACCTGTGTGTGCATCGGATTGCATTGAGCGGACGACTTGACTCACATACCGAGCTACCCCACCGCCCGGGAGGGATGCGGCGGGTGAAACCCCGAGAAGGGTATCGGCAGCTATCTGCAAGGGAAAATGTAAACAGAACCAGTCGCAGGTAGGCTTAGGCTTAGGCAGCCCAGCTAGTAGTGGCGGGCCAAAAATTGCTTCTCCACCGCCACCGTCCGGCGACCGTCTTCGCAGAAGAAGTTTTGAATTGGAGAAGCATGCTGGAAGGGTATTAGTCGTTGTAACTGGTTATAGAAGTGCCACTAATGGGTAATGCAATATCTACAAGCGAGCGAAGAGCTTGTTTATCTGGTGACGTCGTCAACGCCGAGGTTCGGCCAGTTTCGTAATCGCTGCGGTCGGTGGTGGCCATCACCACCAGAGCGCCGCCAGCCAGCGAGCACGTTCCAGAGAGAGAGGTTCGCCGGGGGAGCCGTAGGTGTCTGTGTGTGTGTGCGTGCGTTGACGAGACTTGAATGTAGCATCGAGACTTCCATGTTGTAAGGTCACCAAAAATTAATATACTAATGCCAAAATATTTATTACTAGTATTAGTTTGGGAGATTCATCTAAAAAGGCTGAATTGTCAGCAGAACGATGATACAGCATTTTTCACAGTTGGTCCTAAACTAGAACCTTTTTGGATTAAGATATTGAAGGTAATATGACTAGTTTTGTAGACCATGAACGTGTCACCTAATAGGAACATGCATGATAGTAACAGCGCTGACAGCAATATACAGCCTTAAGAGTTACATAGGTACCAATGGTATAAGATCTCATTGAGCGCATCGCTTTAGAATATTGACTAATTTGTCTAAGGACGTACATTGATCATGATCTTCCCGCGGAAGCAATAAACGGCAAAGAAACAAACAAAGCTAATGAATTACGAATAAATATGTATGCCGAGGGCAGCCGTCAGTTAGATTGGACAAATCAGCAAGGTACGAATAGAAAAACGTGTTTGAAACCTTCAAGACAAAACGCATCTAGAGCAAAAAACCTTCAAGTGTCGTAGAACGTATTTCAGAAAACGTATGTATAGAAATAATTGAAAAAAAGAAAGAGATAAACACAATTTCTCGGGTGCCAATAAAGTGCATGGGGATTTTTTTTCCATCGAGTTACTAAAATCGACATAGCTCACAAAATACTCTATCACAATCAGACATTATTTAGAGAAGTCTCTCGTCAGTCTCGTCAATCCAAGTTTTGACTTTTTTACCCATGGACATTTTTAAGCAAAGGCTTCCTAGAAAAACATCAAAATGCATCAATTGTAGAAGGTTATTTATAATACTTATAATACATAATACATGAAAAAAAAAGTTGTTTTTTATTTAGTTTTTTAAAACTAACGCCTTTTTTACGGATGGAAATTTCTACCTTTAAAAAATAATAAAACATTAAGACTCACAATTGACGAGCTCGGTGGTCTAGTGGCTACCGCTTCTGCCTTATAAGCAGGAGGTCGTGGGTTCAATTCCAGGCTCGCCCCTTTCCTACTTTGTATTTCTATCTTAGTTCTTTCTGTGTTTCACGTTCTACCATAACGATTCCTACTGTTAAACCTTAAACACTAACAATCCAAAAACATCCCGTGGCACCTATGCTGCCGTAATCTGGAAAAGTGACGTAACAGCCATTTTACAACATCCATGTTTTCCATTTTTCTGTTAAAGAGCGCGATGAGTAGTACTCGTTAACACCATTTTTGGAAAATGGCGTATACGTCACTTTTTCAGATTACGGCAGTATGAGAGATCGTAGAGATCTCTGCATCTTTCTTAACTAGGTGTTCAACTAACCATCCTTCCCCTTCCTCAGCATTCGAAAGGACGTGGCCAGGACAGATCTCGACTATTGGAGAGTGCATTGCTTCCATCTAAGAGATAGCGATTAGCGATTTTAAATCAATATCTGTGGTAACGGATGAAAGTGTTGCTACTCTCATACAATAGTCTCGGCTTGTACCACCTACGATTTTGTGCGAAATGCTCAATACTAATGCTAATGCTAATGCTAAACATTAAGGAGCCTTCCGAGCCTCTTGGAAGGAGGCTTCCGAGCCTCTTGGAAGGACGTCTCCGAGCCTCATGGAAGGACGCTTCCGAGCCTCTTGAAAGGACGCTTCCGAGCCTCTTGGAAGGAGGCTTCCAAGCCTCTTGGAAGGAGGCTTCCGAGCATCTTGGAAGGAGGCTTCCGAGCCTCTTGGAAGGAGGCTTCCGAGCCTCTTGGAAGGAGGCTTCCGAGCCTCTTGGAAGGAGGCTTCCGAGCCTCTTGGAAGGAGGCTTCCGAGCCTCTTGGAAGGAGGCTTCCGCGCCTCTTGGAAGGAGGCTGCCGAGCCTCTTTGAAGGAGGCTTCCGAGCCTCTTGGAAGGAGGCTTCTGAGCCTCTTGGAAGGAGGGTTCCAGGCCTCTTGGAAGGAGGCTTCCAGGCATCTTGGAAGGAGGCTTCGAGCCTCTTGGAAGGAGGCTTCCGAGGCCTCTTGGAAGGAGGCTTGAGCCTCTTGGAAGGAGGCTTCCAGGCCTCTTGGAAGGAGGCTTGAGCCTCTTGGAAGGAGGCTTCCAGGCCTCTTGGAAGGAGGCTTCCGAGCCTCTTGGAAGGAGGCTTCTGAGCCTCTTGGAAGGAGGCTTCTGAGCCTCTTGGAAGGAGGCTTCCGAGCCTCTTGGAAGGAGGCTTGAGCCTCTTGGAAGGAGGCTTCCAGGCCTCTTGGAAGGAGGCTCTGAGCCTCTTGGAAGGAGGCTTCTGAGCCTCTTGGAAGGAGGCTTCCTGAGGCCTCTTGGAAGGAGGCTTCCAGCCTCTTGGAAGGAGGCTCTGAGCCTCTTGGAAGGAGGCTTCTGAGCCTCTTGGAAGGAGGCTTCCGAGGCCTCTTGGAAGGAGGCTTCCAGGCCTCTTGGAAGGAGGCCTGAGCCTCTTGGAAGGAGGCTTCCGAGCCTCTTGGAAGGAGGCCTGAGCCTCTTGGAAGGAGGCTCTGAGCCTCTTGGAAGGAGGCTTCCGAGCCTCTTGGAAGGAGGCTTCCGAGCCTCTTGGAAGGAGGCTCTGAGCCTCTTGGAAGGAGGCCTGAGCCTCTTGGAAGGAGGCTTCTGAGCCTCTTGGAAGGAGGCCGAGCCTCTTGGAAGGAGGCTTCCAGGCCTCTTGGAAGGAGGCTTCTGAGCCTCTTGGAAGGAGGCTTCTGAGCCTCTTGGAAGGAGGCTTCTGAGCCTCTTGGAAGGAGGCTTCCGAGCCTCTTGGAAGGAGGCTTCCTGAGCCTCTTGGAAGGAGGCTTGAGCCTCTTGGAAGGAGGCTCTGAGCCTCTTGGAAGGAGGCTCTGAGCCTCTTGGAAGGAGGCTTCGAGCCTCTTGGAAGGAGGCTTCTGAGCCTCTTGGAAGGAGGCTTCTGAGCCTCTTGGAAGGAGGCTTCTGAGGCCTCTTGGAAGGAGGCTTCTGAGCCTCTTGGAAGGAGGCTTCTGAGCCTCTTGGAAGGAGGCTTGAGGCCTCTTGGAAGGAGGCTGGAGCCTCTTGGAAGGAGGCTTCTGAGCCTCTTGGAAGGAGGCTTGAGGCCTCTTGGAAGGAGGCTTCCAGGCCTCTTGGAAGGAGGCTCTGAGCCTCTTGGAAGGAGGCTTCCAGCCTCTTGGAAGGAGGCTCTGAGCCTCTTGGAAGGAGGCTTCCGAGCCTCTTGGAAGGAGGCTTGAGCCTCTTGGAAGGAGGCTTCTGGAGCCTCTTGGAAGGAGGCTTCTGAGCCTCTTGGAGGAGGCTTCCAGGCCTCTTGGAAGGAGGCCTGAGCCTCTTGGAAGGAGGCTCGAGCCTCTTGGAAGGAGGCCTGAGCCTCTTTAAGGAGGCTTCTGAGCCTCTTGGAAGGAGGCTTCTGAGCCTCTTGGAAGGAGGCTTCCGAGCCTCTTGGAAGGAGGCTTCTGAGCCTCTTGGAAGGAGGCTGAGCCTCTTGGAAGGAGGCCTGAGCCTCTTGGAAGGAGGCCTGAGCCTCTTGGAAGGAGGCTTCCAGGCCTCTTGGAAGGAGGCTTCCAGGCCTCTTGGAAGGAGGCTTCTGAGCCTCTTGGAAGGACGTCTCTGAGCCTCATGGAAGGACGCTTCCTGAGCCTCTGGAAAGGACGCTTCCAGGCCTCTTGGAAGGAGGCTTCCAAGCCCCTTGGAAGGATGCTTCCGAGCATCTTGGAAGGAGGCTTGAGCCTCTTGGAAGGAGGCTTGAGCCTCTTGGAAGGAGGCTTGGAGCCTCTTGGAAGGAGGCTTCGAGCCTCTTGGAAGGAGGCCTGAGCCTCTTGGAAGGAGGCTTCCGGGCCTCTTGGAAGGAGGCTTCCAGGCCTCTTGGAAGGAGGCTTCCGAGGCCTCTTGGAAGGAGGCTCTGAGCCTCTTGGAAGGAGGCTGGAGCCTCTTGGAAGGAGGCTTCCAGGCCTCTTGGAAGGAGGCTGAGCCTCTTGGAAGGAGGCTTCCGAGGCCTCTTGGAGGAGGCTCTGAGCCTCTTGGAAGGAGGCTTCCTGAGGCCTCTTGGAAGGAGGCTTCCTGAGGCCTCTTGGAAGGAGGCTTCTGAGCCTCTTGGAAGGAGGCTTCTGAGGCCTCTTGGAAGGAGGCTTGAGCCTCTTGGAAGGAGGCTTCCAGGCCTCTTGGAAGGAGGCCTGAGCCTCTTGGAAGGAGGCTTCCAGGCCTCTTGGAAGGAGGCTTCCAGGCCTCTTGGAAGGAGGCTTCTGAGCCTCTTGGAAGGAGGCCTGAGCCTCTTGGAAGGAGGCTTCTGAGCCTCTTGGAAGGAGGCTTCCAGGCCTCTTGGAAGGAGGCTTCCTGAGCCTCTTGGAAGGAGGCTTCTGAGGCCTCTTGGAAGGAGGCTTCTGAGCCTCTTGGAAGGAGGCCTGAGCCTCTTGGAAGGAGGCTTCTGAGGCCTCTTGGAAGGAGGCTCTGAGCCTCTTGGAAGGAGGCTTCTGAGCCTCTTGGAAGGAGGCTTCTGAGCCTCTTGGAAGGAGGCTTCTGAGCCTCTTGAAGGAGGCTTGAGCCTCTTGGAAGGAGGCTTCCGAGCCTCTTGGAAGGAGGCTTTGAGCCTCTTGGAAGGAGGCTTCCTGAGCCTCTTGGAAGGAGGCTTCTGAGCCTCTTGGAAGGAGGCTTCTGAGCCTCTTGGAAGGAGGCTTCCAGGCCTCTTGGAAGGAGGCTTCCGAGCCTCTTGGAAGGAGGCTTCTGAGCCTCTTGGAAGGAGGCTCTGAGCCTCTTGGAAGGAGGCTTCTGAGGCCTCTTGGAAGGAGGCTTCCGAGCCTCTTGGAAGGAGGCCTGAGCCTCTTGGAAGGAGGCCTGAGGCCTCTTGGAAGGAGGCTTCCAGGCCTCTTGGAAGGAGGCTTCTGAGCCTCTTGGAAGGAGGCTCTGAGCCTCTTGGAAGGAGGCTTCTGAGGCCTCTTGGAAGGAGGCTTCTGAGCCTCTTGGAAGGAGGCTCTGAGCCTCTTGGAAGGAGGCTTCCTGAGCCTCTTGGAAGGAGGCCTGAGCCTCTTGGAAGGAGGCTTCCTGAGCCTCTTGGAAGGAGGCCTGAGCCTCTTGGAAGGAGGCTTCTGAGCCTCTTGGAAGGAGGCTTCTGAGCCTCTTGGAAGGAGGCTGAGCCTCTTGGAAGGAGGCTCTGAGCCTCTTGGAAGGAGGCTTCTGAGCCTCTTGGAAGGAGGCTCTGAGCCTCTTGGAAGGAGGCTTCCAGGCCTCTTGGAAGGAGGCCTTGAGCCTCTTGGAGGAGGCTGAGCCTCTTGGAAGGAGGCTTGAGCCTCTTGGAAGGAGGCTTCCAGGCCTCTTGGAAGGAGGCTTCTGAGCCTCTTGGAAGGAGGCTTCCGAGCCTCTTGGAAGGAGGCTTCTGAGCCTCTTGGAAGGAGGCTCGAGCCTCTTGGAAGGAGGCTTCCAGGCCTCTTGGAAGGAGGCTTCTGAGCCTCTTGGAAGGAGGCTTCCAGGCCTCTTGGAAGGAGGCTTCCTGAGGCCTCTTGGAAGGAGGCTTCTGAGGCCTCTTGGAAGGAGGCTTCTGAGCCTCTTGGAAGGAGGCTTCCAGGCCTCTTGGAAGGAGGCTTCTGAGCCTCTTGAAGGAGGCTGAGCCTCTTGAAAGGAGGCTTGAGCCTCTTGAAACGAGGCTTGAGGCCTCTTGAGCAGGGCTTGAGTCTCTTGAGCAGGGCTTGAGGCCTCTTGAATGAGGCTTTCAGGCCTCTTGAGAGCAGGGCTTTCAGGCCTCTTGAGAGCAGGGCTTTCAGGCCTCCTGAGCAGGGCTTTCGAGGCCTCTTGAAACGAGTCTTGAGCCTCTTGGTAGGAGGCTTCCAGGCCTCGTGAAAGGAGGTTTCTGAGGCCTCGTGAAAGGAGGCTTGAGCCTCGTGAAAGGAGGCTTCTGAGCCTCGTGAAAGGAGGCTTCTGAGGCCTCGTGAAAGGAGGCTTCTGAGCCTCGTGAAAGGAGGCTCTGAGCCTCTTGAAAGGAGGTTTCCAGGCCTCTTGAAGGAGGCTTCTGAGCCTCTTGAAAGGAGGCTTCTGAGCCTCTTGAAAGGAGGCTTCTGAGCCTCTTGAAAGGAGGCTTCTGAGCCTCTTGAAAGGAGGCTTCTGAGCCTCTTGAAAGGAGGCTCTGAGCCTCTTGAAAGGAGGTTTCTGAGCCTCTTGAAAGGAGGCTTCCAGGCCTCTTGAAAGGAGGCCTGAGCCTCTTGAAAGGAGGCTTGAGCCTCTTGAAAGGAGGCTTGAGCCTCTTGAAAGGAGGCTTGAGCCTCTTGAAAGGAGGCTTCTGAGCCTCTTGAAAGGAGGCTGGAGCCTCTTGAAAGGAGGCTCTGAGCCTCTTGAAAGGAGGCTTCCTGAGCCTCTTGAAAGGAGGCTTCTGAGCCTCTTGAAAGGAGGCTTCTGAGCCTCTTGAAAGGAGGCTCTGAGCCTCTTGAAAGGAGGCTTCTGAGCCTCTTGAAAGGAGGCTTGAGCCTCTTGAAAGGAGGGCTGAGCCTCTTGAAAGGAGGCTTCCAGGCCTCTTGAAAGGAGGCTTCTGAGCCTCTTGAAAGGAGGCTTCTGAGGCCTCTTGAAAGGAGGCCTGAGCCTCTTGAAAGGAGGCTTCTGAGCCTCTTGAAAGGAGGCTTCTGAGCCTCTTGAAAGGAGGCTCTGAGCCTCTTGAAAGGAGGCTTCTGAGCCTCTTGAAAGGAGGCTCTGAGCCTCTTGAAGGAGGCTTCTGAGCCTCTTGAAAGGAGGCTTCTGAGCCTCTTGAAAGGAGGCTTCCAGGCCTCTTGAAAGGAGGCTGAGCCTCTTGAAAGGAGGCTCTGAGCCTCTTGAAGGAGGCTTCTGAGCTCTTGAAAGGAGGCTTCTGAGCCTCTTGAAAGGAGGCTTCTGAGCCTCTTGAAAGGAGGCTTCTGAGCCTCTTGAAAGGAGGCTTCCTGAGCCTCTTGAAAGGAGGCTTCCAGGCCTCTTGAAAGGAGGCTTGAGCCTCTTGAAAGGAGGCTTCCAGGCCTCTTGAAAGGAGGCTTCCTGAGCCTCTTGAAAGGAGGCTTCTGAGCCTCTTGAAAGGAGGCTTCCTGAGCCTCTTGAAAGGAGGCTTCTGAGCCTCTTGAAAGGAGGCCTGAGCCTCTTGAAAGGAGGCTTCCAGGCCTCTTGAAAGGAGGCTTCTGAGCCTCTTGAAAGGAGGCTCTGAGCCTCTTGAAAGGAGGCTCTGAGCCTCTTGAAAGGAGGCTCTGAGCCTCTTGAAAGGAGGCTTCCAGGCCTCTTGAAAGGAGGCTTCTGAGCCTCTTGAAAGGAGGCTTCTGAGCCTCTTGAAAGGAGGCCTGAGGCCTCTTGAAAGGAGGCTCTGAGCCTCTTGAAAGGAGGCTCTGAGCCTCTTGAAAGGAGGCTCTGAGCCTCTTGAAAGGAGGCTTCTGAGCCTCTTGAAAGGAGGCCTGAGCCTCTTGAAAGGAGGCTTCCTGAGCCTCTTGAAAGGAGGCTTCTGAGCCTCTTGAAAGGAGGCTTCTGAGCCTCTTGAAAGGAGGCTCTGAGCCTCTTGAAAGGAGGCTTCTGAGCCTCTTGAAAGGAGGCTTCCAGCCTCTTGAAAGGAGGCTTGGAGCCTCTTGAAAGGAGGCTTCTGAGCCTCTTGAAAGGAGGCTTCTGAGCCTCTTGAAAGGAGGCTCCTGAGCCTCTTGAAAGGAGGCTTCCAGCCTCTTGAAAGGAGGCCTGAGCCTCTTGAAAGGAGGCTTCCAGGCCTCTTGAAAGGAGGCTTCTGAGCCTCTTGAAAGGAGGCTTCTGAGCCTCTTGAAAGGAGGCTTCCTGAGCCTCTTGAAAGGAGGCTTCTGAGCCTCTTGAAAGGAGGCTTCTGAGCCTCTTGAAAGGAGGCTTCCTGAGCCTCTTGAAAGGAGGCCTGAGCCTCTTGAAAGGAGGCTTCTGAGCCTCTTGAAAGGAGGCTTCTGAGCCTCTTGAAAGGAGGCTTCTGAGCCTCTTGAAAGGAGGCTCTGAGCCTCTTGAAAGGAGGCTTCCAGGCCTCTTGAAAGGAGGCTTCTGAGCCTCTTGAAAGGAGGCTCTGAGCTCTTGAAAGGAGGCTTCTGAGCCTCTTGAAAGGAGGCCTGAGCCTCTTGAAAGGAGGCTTCTGAGCCTCTTGAAAGGAGGCCCTGAGCCTCTTGAAAGGAGGCTTCCTGAGCCTCTTGAAAGGAGGCTTCTGAGCCTCTTGAAAGGAGGCCTGAGCCTCTTGAAAGGAGGCTTGAGCCTCTTGAAAGGAGGCTTGAGGCCTCTTGAAAGGAGGCTTCTGAGCCTCTTGAAAGGAGGCTCTGAGCCTCTTGAAAGGAGGCTTCTGAGCCTCTTGAAAGGAGGCTTCTGAGCCTCTTGAAAGGAGGCTTCCAGGCCTCTTGAAAGGAGGCTCTGAGCCTCTTGAAAGGAGGCTTCCAGGCCTCTTGAAAGGAGGCTTCTGAGCCTCTTGAAAGGAGGCTTCTGAGCCTCTTGAAAGGAGGCTTCTGAGCCTCTTGAAAGGAGGCTTCTGAGCCTCTTGAAAGGAGGCTCTGAGCCTCTTGAAAGGAGGCTTCTGAGCCTCTTGAAAGGAGGCTTCTGAGCCTCTTGAAAGGAGGCTTCTGAGCCTCTTGAAAGGAGGCTTGAGCTCTTGAAAGGAGGCTTCTGAGCCTCTTGAAAGGAGGCTTCTGAGCCTCTTGAAAGGAGGCTTTGAGGCCTCTTGAAAGGAGGCTTGAGCCTCTTGAAACGAGGCTTGAGGCCTCTTGAAACGAGGCTTTGAGGCCTCTTGAAACGAGGCTTTGAGGCCTCTTGAAACGAGGCTGGAGCCTCTTGAAATGAGGCTCTGAAACGAGGCCTCTTGGTAGGAGGCTTTCTGAGCCTCGTGAAAGGAGGCCTGAGCCTCGTGAAAGGAGGCTTCTGAGCCTCGTGAAAGGAGGCTTTGAGCCTCGTGAAAGGAGGCTTCTGAGCCTCGTGAAAGGAGGCTTCTGAGCCTCGTGAAAGGAGGCCTGAGCCTCGTGAAAGGAGGCTCTGAGCCTCGTGAAAGGAGGCTTGAGCCTCGTGAAAGGAGGCTTCTGAGCCTCTTGAAAGGAGGCTTCTGAGCCTCTTGAAAGGAGGCTCTGAGCCTTTGAAAGGAGGCCTGAGCCTTTTGAAAGGAGGCTTCTGAGCCTCTTGAAAGGAGGCTTGAGCCTCTTGAAAGGGAGGCTTCTGAGCCTCTTGAAAGGAGGCTTCTGAGCCTCTTGAAAGGAGGCTTCTGAGTCTCTTGAAAGGAGGCTTCTGAGCCTCTTGAAAGGAGGCTTCTGAGCCTCTTGAAAGGAGGCTCTGAGCTCTTGAAAGGAGGCTCCTGAGCCTCTTGAAAGGAGGCTTCTGAGCCTCTTGAAAGGAGGCTTGGAGCCTCTTGAAAGGAGGCTTCTGAGCTCTTGAAAGGAGGCTTCTGAGCCTCTTGAAAGGAGGCTCTGAGCCTCTTGAAAGGAGGCCTGAGCCTCTTGAAAGGAGGCTTCTGAGCCTCTTGAAAGGAGGCCTGAGCCTCTTGAAAGGAGGCTTCTGAGCCTCTTGAAAGGAGGCCTGAGCCTCTTGAAAGGAGGCTTCTGAGCCTCTTGAAAGGAGGCTTCTGAGCCTCTTGAAAGGAGGCTTCTGAGCCTCTTGAAAGGAAGCCCGAGCCTCTTGAAAGGAAGCTTCCGAGCCTCTTGAAAGGAGGCTTCCGAGCCTCTTGAAAGGAGGCTTCCGAGCCTCTTGAAAGGAGGCTTCCGAGCCTCTTGAGAGGAGGCTTCCGAGCCTCTTGAAAGTAGGTTTCCGAGCCTCTTGAAAGGAGGCTTTCGATCCTCTTGAAAGGAGGCATCCGGGAGGCCTCTAAAGGAGGCATCCGAGCCTCTTGAAAAGAGGCTTCCGAGCTGAGATGTGCGAAGTAATAAGTGAGAAGTTAGAAATAAGAAGTAAGAAATGAGTGAGAAGTGAAAAGAGAGGATAGAAGCGAGAAGTGAGAAGTGACAAACGAGAATCGAGACGAGAGATGTGAGGATTGACCAGATAGAAATGAGAAAATGAGAAGTGAGAAGATACAAACGAAAAGTGAGAAGTGAGAAATGAGGAGAGAAAACTGATGAATGAGGAGTGAGATTTGAGTATGAGGTGAGAAGATTTCCAATTTCAAAGTGAGAATTGAGAAATGAGGAGTAAGAAGAGAGAAGTGAGTAATGAAAAATTAGAAGTGAAAACGTGAAAAAGTGAAAAAGAGCTGTATTTTTGAAATTGGCCACTTTTATGTATGGTCCGGATCTTTCGAATGACCGTTTCGGGAGCTTTTTGGGATTACTGAAGACTTTCACTACTGATTGCATCCTTTATTCGTCAGGATGGATGATTACGAAATAATGATCTCTAGGATTACCTATTGAAATTGACCATTTTTACGGTTTTTCCGAAAAAATCGCAAAACTCTGGGATTAACTTTTAGAATTAGCCACTTTTACGGATGTTCCGGATCTTCCGGAGGACCGTTTCTGGGACATTTTGGGATCACAGAAGACATTAACTGTTTATTGCACCCAAAATTTGCCAGAATGAATGGTTATCAAAAATCGCGAAGCTCTGGGACGAACTTTTGGAATTGGCCATTTTACGGATGTTCCGGATCTTCCGGAGAACCATTTTTGGGGCATTTGGAGATCACATAAGACATTTACTATTGATTGCACCCACAATTTGCTAGAGATGAAATCTTGGGTCCAAATGGACCCCAATGCACAATGTGTAACTTTTTTCTAATGCATTATAGGAAGGTTAACATTGATATTTCACACAATTGAATAAATATTTTTACAGTTAAAGTTAGACAAAACATAAGACAAAAACGAACAAATCATTCTTCCCCTGAAGAAGACACTAATCCCGTGTCGAAACGTCGGACGAATAAAAACTCGTTTTAATCATATGAGACTGCGTAGCCGTTAATTAATGATCTATAAATATTTTTAAAGTTTTTTTTTCTCTTATGACATTTGAGATCCAATAACTAGCCCACCAGTATTTCTGAAACATGTTTTTTTTATTTCCCATAAAGTAGTAAATGCTTTCGCCTAGAATTGTTTTATGAAAAGATAACTAGTCAAAAGTCAATTTTAGTCTGCACGCTTAAGGATATGAAAACTTTTGATTTGCTATTTTTTTTCTTCAGATTTTAGATGTTCCATATCCACAACAATGCGTGTGGGAAAGAAACAAACAAAATTCGAATGAGGGGTCATCAGTTTATCACTTTGCCGTTTTTGTTGATATTCTAGGTTAGAATCTGGTAGCAAAAGTACAGTTTTTTATTGCATATTTCCGCACAAACGAAAAGTAGTCACACTGAAAAAAAACTCTGATCTCCAAACGCAAACATCTCATCCCACTTGCAATCGCTTGCTGTTGCAAACAGGTAGCTCGAGTTTCTTTCTTTGCAGGCATTGAAATCGTCGAGGCAACGGCGACGACGACGACGATGACAGATGGCATGAATCGTCGATCGTTCGTCACCCTTCCGCACCCCGTGTGCGGTGCCCAACGGCGGCGGGCTACAATCAGTGAAAGTTGATAATTCAGTTTGGCCGATTGGTAAGATCGAACCGCGCCGCAGTCCTCGGTGGGTTGGGGTGCAGATCGACTTGACATTTGCAAGTGTTGGTATGATAGGCATGCGCTGTCTGCGGGATTTAGAGAGCAGCGCAAGGGCTCTTGTGAGAGTGAATGGATCAAGTTCGGAAACTTGATCACCCGAACCGGACCACAGAAGTTTGATTGATTACCAATACCACGGGCGGCCCCCTTTTTCTGCGTTACGCACTACCGTCGTCGTCGTCGTCGTTTTGTGACAAAGTTGTAGACCTCCTCTTGTCAATGGTGGGGTGTTGGTTGGGCGATCGCGGCGAACTGGTACGATCACTAAACCTGCCCTGCAGCGAGTCACAGTCTCCGCCACCGCCCGTTCCATGCACCGCCGTTCATTCATAAATGATCCGAAAAATTAGCATCGTGATTTCACGTGATGGATGCGTGTTTGTGGCTCGGCGGCGGTCAATCGGCGATGTGGCTGCGCTGCTGCTGGTTGGTAGGAAAGTTCGTGTTCACGGCCACTATGATAACCAAACCGCCCCGAGATGTGCTGCTGCTGCTACCAGTCAGTAGTGCTATACCTCCCTTATCATCTAAGAGTGTGATGCTGCGTGCATAATTCACTTTGGTGAGCGAGTGAACGCAGCAAGGGGTGGCGTAACCCGTTCGTTGTTTGGCGGTCACATCGGGCCTCGTATTGACCCGGTGGGCGGTAACGATCGCGAACTCATCCACACGTTCTGCAACGCCAATAAAAGAGGGAGAAAGAAGCAGACAAACCGTTCCGAACTGAACTGGATTAGATTCGGCGAAAATCGATTTCGCCGTGAATGTGATTTGCTTTTCAGATTTCACGCACAGCAATTTGATGTGAGGCCGATGGTCACGACTACGGCGGTTACAGATCTAAACAAAGCAGAATTTTCGTTTGGTAATTAGTTAGCAAATATGGTGCATTGAAGCGAAACTCGCCGTCAAGGTGATTCAACAAGGTGGGAGCATTGACTGGTGGCCGGGCCAGCGGAGATATCTTCTGACGACCGGTTTTCCAAGAGGGATTTAAATGGGTGCCTCCACCGCTAGGTAGTTGCTGTTGATTTTGGTTATGCAAATCGCGGCATTGAAGGGAACCTGACCGATGATTCAGAATTTGGGAAATCTTTGAAATAATCACGAGTTGAAGAGAAAAAACTTTCTGATGAAATATTTTTAACAAGCTTTTGATTTTGTATGTAGCAAAAAAGAAACTCCTGATCGAAAGTTTTCCAAGGTTTTGTTAGATCTTCTGCAGAAAACTGAAAAACATTCCATAAGCTTCTAATTGTAAAAAAAGCTTCTATAATCTCAAAAAAAGTTGTAAATTTATTACAAGGGCACTACTCTGACATTTTTTGGTATCATGTTTCTTCATTTAGATATCGGAAGAAGTCATCGTATTTTTTCTCACCTAAACTACCGGACTATTGTCTTAGGAACCACTTCAAAGGCATTCCATAACTACTAATGACCAATTAAAGTCTAAGGTCAGCCCGTTCAAATCCATTCGATATCCATCGAACAGCTGCATTTATGAAGGATCCCCTACCTCGAAACGAACACTTACAAACGCCGCATTGCCCCAAACCAGCTGATTGGGTATCGATATCGAAGCCATTTCGATACGCAAAAAAATGAAGATGATTCCACAGCATCCGCATCGTTGTTCAATCCGGCAAGCTCTCGCGATCGTACTCACATTCACATCGACTCATCACCGCTCAACTTTGGTCGCCTAGCCTCCGGTTGACCTTGTTTCGGTTGTTTTGTTTCTCAAATATTGGAAAAATGAACCGAAACTACGACGATCGTGTGACGGTCATCGACAATCGAGCGATCATGACCAGCGGTCATGAATTGAGTAAAAAAAAGATATATAGAAGAAGCAGCGCATCTTCTAAATCTGACGCGACCACGATCGCGGCGGCAGGTTTCTAGCTAGAGCGCGCTTGTTGACCGGTCGAAAAAAGTAGGACAGCGACGTTGTTTTAGTCGGGCCCTAGTCTAGTCTGCTGGGGGCCCTAAGCAACAGCAGCAGCAGCCGATTAAGCGGTGACGAGTGACACACATTCACCGAAATAGACGCGCGCGACCCATTGAGTTCGTTCCGATTGACCGAAACGGGTTTTCGCGTCGATCGGTCGTTGAAGTCTCCTGCTTCTACGCACGCGTGCGTTCACTGCCTGGCTGCGGGCCGCGTTGATATCCGAGCCGTTTGTGAATGGCGATCGGCGTGATAGTTCTTGGGGTTGGTAGAATACAGTGCCATCCTGACTTTAGGGCCATGAGAGCGGATTGGCAGGTTTGAAGGTTAAAAGATGCCCTTGTTTCCCATCGGTTCTGCTTTGCATTTGTACGATTGGGAATCAACAAAGAAACAGTGTTTTATTAGAACATTAACATTAAAGGGTTCCTTTTAGAAATAAGACACTTTCAAAGAACAATACTTGTATTTAAAATTTCTTATACATCCTAAGACTAAAGTTGAGAATTATTGCAAATTTTGGTACTTTTTTAGATCTGTGTATCTTTTTTAAAAGAAGTTCTTTTTGTTATATGAACGTACACCGAATCAATATTTCCAGATTACCTTTCTATACAGTTTGTGTCATACGAACTTGTTCCATGTTCAAGTTTCGATTTTTATGGGAATTCGACGTTACTTTCATAAATGCAATGCATGTCCATTCATATGAATGGAAGAATTAGTATAGCGAAGAAATGAAATTCTTTAAAAGCGCACTACAAAACCTAGCGTAAGATGTTACTGGCAGCACGTTACCTTGGCGAGCAGAGCGAAAATCAAGGACCTGAAATCGATATTTGCATCTACCGGTAGTCATTTTTAAAGTAAACATGCAACCGTACAAAGGAAATCATAGTTTAATTAAGTTTGGCCTGTTACCTTTTGTTCCTTCGTCTAAAACTGAAAAATGTAAGTTTGGATTTCTTTGTTTTTATCTAAAGCTAATGTGACTAATTTTCCAGCAGTAAACAAAAAAAACACGATCTACTGAAAAGTTTCAGTGTTTGTTTTGCTATTTCTCCCGGAACAGAACTTGAACATTTTTCTATATGCCCACGGGCTAGAAAAATGTGGTCAATGGACAGCAGACGGGCCCAGCTTAGTCGAATTCCACGGGGCATCCCCCAGGATTGTGTCTTTGGGTGAGAAAATCAAATTTCAGCTCAATCGCTTGTTGCATAAGCTGGCGCATTTGATTTGAAGTTTGTATTTCAGTCAAAACGTATAGGAAATACACCTCCGTCAAACATTCGATCTGGAAATTGGTTCTGATTGCTCGACTGAGCTCAGAATTGCAATAAGGGCAGTTGGTAAGCTACAGAACAATTTCACAGAACGTTGTACGATGTTGTTGATGCAAAAGTATAAGACTACTAATGTCGCTCCCGTTCGCATCACCCACACCTTGGACCTAGCAGCCAAAATACCGATAGTGTGTCAAATCTATGTTGGTGATGAAACAAAATATGCCCTACATCAGCGGTTCTCAACCTGGGGTACATGTACCCCTGGAGGTACCTTTGCCGGGTCCAGGGGGTACCTCGGAAAAAAATGCATAATGGCGGATTTATTACAATTTTAATCAAAACTCATTGATAAAGTTTTGATATATGTATATATATTTTATTTCAGAATTTTGTCTTGTATATAATATGCATGGCGATCAGTAATTCAGAGACTATCAAATCCTGCCCTCCTGCAGAGTGGACGAAGCGCTGTGGGACAAAAGATAAAAAAGGGCAGGACAAATGTTTCTATGCAATCTACCTAACCGAAACAAAATATTGAATGTTGAATTTTAAGAATATGCTTCTGAACTAAAATTTAGAGTCTACACGATCGGAAGCCTCCATTCGAGAGATATGAAAATTTTTTTTTTCTAAAAAGCTCGGTTGCTTCGTTGCAAGAGGATTGGAAGCATCTTTCTACGCTTCTCGAAAGCCACCTTCTCCTACTCCTTTCAAAAGAATTGGAAGCCTCCTGTCAAAAGGTTCAAAATTACTTTCAAGAAGTTCAGAGGCCTCCTTTCAAGAGGCCCGAAAGCCTTCTTTCAAGAGACCCAGAAGCCTCCTTTCAAGAGGCCCAGAAGCTTTCTTTCAAGAGGCCCAGAAGCCTCCTTTCAAGAGGTCCGAAAGCCTCCTTTCAAGAGGCTCGGAAGCCTTTTTTCAAGAGGCCCGGAAGCCTCCTTTCAAGAGGCTCGGACGACTCCTTTCAAGTTGCCCGAAAGGCTATTTTCGAGCGACCAGGAAGCCTCTTTCTAGAGGCTCGGAAGCCTCATTTCTAGAGGACCGGAAGCCACCTTTCAAGAGGCCCGGAAGCCTCCTTTCAAGAGCCCCGGAAGCCTCTTTTAAGAGGCCCGAAAGACTCTTTTCAAGTTTCACGAAAGCCTATTTTCAAGAGGCCCGGAATCCTCCTTTCAAGATGCCCGGAAGCCTCCCCTTTCAAAAGGCCTGGAAGCCTCCTTTCAAGAGGCTCGGAAGCCTTTTTACAAGAGACCCGGAAGCCTCTTTTCAAGAAGCCCGGAAGCCTCTTTTCAAGAGGCCCGGAAGCCTCCTTTCAAGTTTCCCGAAAGCCTATTTTCAAGAATCCCGGAATCTTCCTTTCAAGATGCCCAGAAGCCTACTTTCAAAAGGCCTGGAAGCTTCCTTTTGAGAGGCCCGGAAGCCTCCTTTCAAAAGTGCCAGAATGCTTCTATCAAGAGGCCCAGAAGCCTCTTTTCAAAAGGCCCGAAAGCCTTCTTTCAAGAGGAGGCTCGGAAGCCTCTTTTAAGAGGCCCGGAGAACTCCTTTCAAATTTCCCGAAAGCCTATTTTCAAGAGGCCCGGAATCCTCCTTTCAAGATGCCCGGAAGCCTCATTTCAAAAGGCCTGGAAGCTTCCTTTTAAGAGGCCCGGAAGCCTCCTTTCTAGAGGCTCGAAAGCCTCATATCTAGAGGCCTAGAAGCCACCTTCCAAGAGGCCCGGAAGCCTCCTTTCAAGAGTCCCAGAATGCTTCTTTCAAGATGCCTGGAAGCCTCTTTTCAAGAAGCCCGGAAGCCTTTCAAGAGGCCCGGAAGCCTCTTTTAAGAGGCCCGGAAGTCTCCTTTCAAGTTTCCCGAAAGCCTCCTTTCAAGAGGCCCGGAATCCTTTCAAAGGACCTAAAAGCTTTCTTCCGAGATGCTCGGAAGTCTCTCTTCAATGGGCTTGGAATCCATCTTTCTAGGGGCTAAGAGACGTCATTTCAAGATCCTTAGAAGTCTCCTTTTAAGTGGCTCAAAAGCCCTATTGCAACAGGCTCGGAAGCCTCTCTTCAAGAGCTCGGAATAATGAAAATTTCAG
Source organism: Armigeres subalbatus (assembly GCF_024139115.2). Taxonomy (NCBI): domain Eukaryota; kingdom Metazoa; phylum Arthropoda; class Insecta; order Diptera; family Culicidae; genus Armigeres; species Armigeres subalbatus. Next base: position 303,514,393 of record NC_085139.1, on the reverse strand, counting down.
CTCACTTAATGGAAACTCATATATTCTGTTAGTATTCAGTTCCCTTTTCCATATATCTCATGAGTTACACTCATTTTCATTTACAGAAAAAAAACAGGGGGTACCTCAATAATTCAAAAGTGCGAAGGGGTACCTCTCAAGAAAAAAGTTGAGTACCGCTGCCCTACATTCCACAACATGATGAAAAACAAACAGCCAAGTGAGGCTTATTAAAGCTCTCTAAGATGGCAAACTTAACTATGTGTATCAAAATTAAACATCTTTTCCAAAAAAAGAAAAAATCTGACTTCCCTCACAAGTCATCAATCAAGAAAAAGAAATATTAACTATTGTATTAAAACGTTTAGTCTGACTAAAAATGCCTTACTTGATAAAAAATAAAGATCACTTTAAAATTGTTCACTATCTTTTTGTCGCACACTATATTGGGTGTTTTACAGCCGGAGGATGGGCGATTACTGTGGGTTATGTGTATTGGATGGCGGATGGGTGGCGGGATATGTTTGTGCTGATTGAGTGGTGTAATCATTCTCGATGGGTTGTCTACAACAGAAACATATTGCAGCGGAGAAAAAACGAGAAATTTTGCACCGCAAAACGGCAGAAACGCTTGGAATAGTTGACAATGGACTAAATAAAATCCAATAATTTTGATGAGCAATCTAGAGTAGCAGTCAATAATTAAGCAGCAGAACTAAATGAAATAGATGATGAACCTCTCTATTGCTCAACCAAGTGGACAGGGTTGGTAACAATCGGTGAACTTACGTGGCATATTAGTTCATCCCCGGTGCGGATTTCAAAGCATTTAATCCGAATTTATCGTCGACTCTTGGAGAGCAAGATAGGCAAAGTAATCCGTGACAACATTCAAGGGAACCAATGTCAAAAGTTTCGGAAACAGAGACTAAGCTTGAAACACAATTTGACGTTCCGGCAAACTAGAACTGCTATATGATCAGTCTGTTCAATAGACGGTCTGCTAAATATTGTGCAGGTAGATTGCTCCAAGCATCCACCACATATACATTCATCGAGGAGTTGAATTGAACACCAAAAAGTGTAAATAAATTTCGTTAATTTTGAGTATTCGGTCCGATTGGATATCTTGGAACGTGCCGAGTCTATTCGTGACCTTGCGGTAACGATTGACAACATGCTTCGGTTTAATACACATGTAAGCACTGCTATCGCAAAGGCTTTTACAGCTCTTAGGTTTGTTCAACGCATGACCATCAACTTCAATCCTCAATGATATCTACGCTATTAAAGCGCTGTACCTATTGTTCATCTGTACGTAGCATCACTGACGGATAACTCACAGACGTCACAGACGTAGCATCACTGACAGATAAGTCAATTACTGCAGAAACTCCTGCAAGAATTCCGTCAGTGACATTTGAAAGGATTCCTTCGGAAATTCATGCAAAATTCTGGATAGTAGTGAAACAAAACCTTGTTTTGAAACTGAAACTAAGACTTCATGCCAAAAATAAAACCCAAAAATATCGAGATTGCAATCGATCCATCATCATTAGAGTGGGTCGCCATGGTCATTTTTTCAAATCAATGGTTTTTCGAATTCATTCTGGGTCCTGAACAAACTGTGCAGAATTTGGGACCGATTGGCTGCTTCTTCGCTTTTCGCATCGCGTTTGAAGTTTGTATGGAAATTAGTATGGGAGAAGGTATATTTTTGCATTTCTACTACTAGAGATTTTAGTTCATCGAAAACCAAGTGGCACATTGCGTTAAAGTATAACCCAAAGGATGCCGAAAAACTTTGCTGAAGAAGGCACGTTGCTGGAACGTCCACGAAAAAAGTTATAAAGCTTCGAACATTGAGTGTTCAAACCATATGCAAAAAATCGTTTATTCTGCCAGCACTGCCGTACTACGTAGACCAATAATTAAACTGAGTGTTATTTCAAAATAATTGATCTAATAGGGCTTTAGAGCTAATGGGAGCTATCCGGAATTATTTCACAAAGAAAAAAATCTGACAAGAAGGAAGATGAGTTTTGACCTTCGATAACCATATGTTGTCCGGTAGTGCTGGCAGAAACATTGATTTCTTGGTTTGAACAATCAATTTTCGAAACGTAATAACATTTTTTGTAGACCTTCCAGCTACGTACTTTCTTCGGCAAAGTATTTCGGAATCTTCCAGACTATATGCTAACGTATTGAGTCACGCGATTGATGATAAATTGAAGCCGCTAAGAGCAAAAATGTAAAAAAGTACATTTTCCCATACTAATCTCCATGTGAATTTAAAACGCGATGCGGCATGCGAGGCTGCAACCAATCGAGCCCATATTTTGCACAGTTGATTGGGGTCCCAAAACGATTCAGAAAAACCTTGATCTCACTTGATCGGACGAAGTTTGCATTTTTCCATACAACTGCGCCCCACTCTAATCATCATACTTCTTCGGATATTTCTCAAGAATTCCTTGGAAAATTACTTCAGTTGTTTCGGAAATTCCTCCAGAAATTTCTCGGAGTATTCGTCCAGGTTATATCTCATGAATTTATGTACCCGAAAAGTTCGTTCGGAAAACCATCCAGATGTTTTTTTCGTAAAAATTAATTCGATTAGTCATCCAGAAATTCTTCCAGGCATACCTTCAAAAATTCCTCCATAGGAACTCCATCGGAAATTACTCCAAAAATTCCTTACTAAATTTCTCAAGGAATTTCTTCAAACATCCTCAGCAAATAAATCTAGAAATACCTTCAGAAATTTCTTTAGGAATTCATTCGAAAATTTCTTCCAGAATTTGTTCAAGAATTTTTTTTTAAATCTTCCGGAATTTACTTCAGGAATTCCTTCAATAATACGTTCAGATTTTTTTCTGATATTTCATTCCTTCGGCTCCCATAATTCTGACGGAATTCCTTCCAGGAATTACCAATCAAATTCCTAAAGGAATTTCCAAAGAAACTTGAATTTCTTTGTACATTCCTTTTTTTCCTCCAGGGATTCTTAGGCAAATTCTCAGGAAATTACTTCGAAGATTGAAACATTTTTTTTCTGGAAATGCATCAAGATATTTCTTTGAAAATTCCTATAGGAAAATATGTTTTTTTTTAATCCTTGAAAAACACTTGCGTCTTGAGATCTTCTTCGAATATTTCTTCCGAGATTTCTTCGAAAATTTCTCAATAGATTCCTTTAAAATATTCCTAATGATTTTTGGGAATTTCATCGCATATTTTGTTGGAAATTTGATCGGAATTCCTACAAAAAAAATCTACGGAGATAGTCACTGAAATTGTATATATGTATATTGTAATATTTACCATAAATACCATAACTGTTTACATGGTTTCATAACAGATTGGTTGACGTACCTGAAAAAAAAGAGAAAAAGATATGAGTCAATGAGTTTGCTTCGTTTATGGTTTAAAAAAAATAACAAAAAATGATAGTCTCACTGCACTATGGTCCAGGATACAGATTTACGCGGAAAGATGAATTTTACGCCAAAACTATATTTTTTAGAAAAAACTGTTGTTCTACAAAATTGTTCGAAATAGTAAGGCCATCATTATGGTTTTACCAAAAAATAGGGTGGCCCATCATATAAAAAAAATTAGAAATTTTTTTTTTTATTTCTTGAAATATTGACATGTTATGTTCTACAAAGTTGTAGCGTAGCTTATTCCAATCAATTTTGCTAAGAAAACTTTTTCTGTAGCTCTTAAGTTGGCTTATTTAGAGCAATTTTACCTAATTGGATTAGGGTGTACCTAAAAAAAAAAGGATTTTTGATCTATTTTTTTTGTTTTAGATTTCTCGAAAAAGTCGTCTTCAGGTGACTTTTAGAGCTCAAAAAAATGCAACGTTTGATAGGTAAATATGCTCAATATCTTTTTCCGATCAAAAGTTATAATCGTTTTTCTGTCAAAATTACATTTTTTTTTCATCAGTTAATATCTCCGGTTAGGGCTGACCAAAACAATATGTTTACACGGCATTTGAAAGAGAAATTCATATTCCTTATAATGTCAAAAAATTGGAGATATGTTATTTTTTTTATCTCAAGTTTGTGTTTTCAAATAAATTGATATAACTCGACAACGGAAAAAGATACAGACGATATTCTTATAGCAAAACACGCGTTTTGAAAAGCCCCAAAAGTCTTCAGAAGATGACATTCGTGAGAAATGAAAAATAAAAAATCTACAGCTTTAACACTATTTATAAGTTTTACCATTATCATCGTATTGCAAGATTTACGAGAAAAGATGCATTTTCGGTCTGAAGCATACTTTTAAGAAAGAAAATTTGTTCTACAAAGTTGTTATGGATACTTGGGCCACTATTATAAAGATACCGAAAAATAGGGTGGGCCATTTTTTTAAAATGTGAAATTTTCATTTTTTTTATTTTGCGGTATATTGACATAAAATGTTCTACAAAGTTGTAGCGCAGCTTTTTCCAATTTAATTTGCTATATAAACTTTTTATGTAGCTCTTAAGCTCACTTGTTTAGAGTGATTTTACTTACCAGGATTAGGGTGTCCCTCAAAAAACAAGATTTATGATCTGCTCATTTCATTTTTTATTTTTCACAGATGTCACCTTCTGAAGACTTTTGGGGCTTTTCAAAACGCGTGTTTTGCTATAAGAATATCGTCTGTATCTTCTTTCGTTGTCGAGTTATATCAATTTATTTGAAAAAACATGATTTTAGTAAAATTGGTGAAACTTGAGATAAAAAAATAACATATCCCCAATTTTTTGACATAATGAAGAATATAAATTTCTCTTTTAGATGCCGTGTAAACCTTTTTTTTTGTCTGCCCTAACCGGAGATATCAACTTATGAAAAAAATGTAATTTTGACAGAAAAACGATTATAACTTTTGATCAGAAAAAGATATTGTGCATATTCACCCATCAAAAGTTGCATTTTTCTGAGCTCTAAAAGTCACCTGAAGACGACTTTTTCGAGAAATCTGAAACAAAAAAATTAGATCAAAAATACTGTTTTTTTTTAGGTACACCCTAATCCAATTAGGTAAAATTGCTCTAAATCAGCCAACTTAAGAGCTACAGAAAAAGTTTTTTTAGCAAAATTGATTGGAATTAGCTGCGCTACAACTTTGTAGAACATAACATGTCAATATTCTGAGAAATAAAAAAAATATTTTCTATTTTTTTTATATGATGGGCCACCCTATTTTTTGGTAGAACCATAATGATGGCCTTACTATTTCGAACAATTTTGTAGAACAACAGTTTTTTCTAAAAAATATAGTTTTGGCGTAAAATTCATCTTTCCGCGTAAATCTGTATCCTGGACCATAGTGCACTGGGCCCGTCTACCTTATACGACACCACCTGGCGTAGGCATACCAGATGGTATCCTTTGGCAGGACTTTGTCCTCCTTTTGACAACATAACATATCATATTTTCATATCAAAATAACATATCATTTGACATATCAAAATTATTCATTATATAGGTATCACAGATGAGGCACATGACAGCAAAAAAGCTAGAAATTCGAAATGTTTAATGAAAATATGCAGTATTCCGAAATCTGATTTTGTTATTTTACTTCGTATTGGTAAGTTCCAAACATTTCGTCAGAAAAATTGGCTTTTATGAAATGAAACGGAATTCGGAAGAATTCCAAAATAATTTTGATCCATTACCTCTGGACTGTCACTAATTGGTTATCTGAATGGTTCCGAGATGTTGTCAATTTTCAAACTCGTTGTAAATCTTTCTCACTATTTTACAAACAAAACCAATGAAGCACCAATCTTCACTACTAGAGTATTTCTCCAAACTACGTATGCAGAGAACCGATCTCCGATCTGTTTGAAGAGTTCATGCAGATAACTCAGATTGTCCAAAGCAGCCGTCTCTCGAATGCTCCGAGTGCTTGCAAGTCCTCCTCGAGCATTGTCCATGTTCCATGTCTGTAGCGTCTTGTACATAACATATTTGGTGCGGTGGTGGATCTTTTATGAACGCAGTTTCTTCTGGATCCCGTAAGGGAATTGTGGGTAAAACCGACACTGCGAGTAAAACCGACACCACTTCAAATCTCTGATTTCAGGTGATTATCTGACAGAATGTTGACACACTTTGAATAAACTATCGATTTCTTGTATTTCTACCCATTTCGTAACTGGCGGAGATGCGTAACAATCGAAATAAACCAAAAATCACCCTTGACGCGATGAGTTATCTAATTTTTTGGTAACAGTGATAATCTTATTCAACAATAATTTGTTGATTTTCAGTATCTAATCCATCTCTGATCCATAATTGAACATTATTCTGTATATGTTGTGGATCAGGGTTTCAACTTTTCGTTTCAGTGAGACCAAAGCAAGCGTTTTTCAGGCCAAGGGAGAATCTTTTTTCGTTGTTTATGTTGAGGATCATCTTTCACCCATCAATCTTTTCTCTATAATTTGCCTTGGAAGATAAACGAAAATCTTGCCCATTAGATGAAAATCCTATTTCTATCACTTTTACCCCGCGTCGGGATTCGAACCCAGAATAGTAACAATAATAGCCAAAGGGATGCGCTTACTCTAGCCACACCACCACGCTATCTGTATGAAAGCATTATGTATTTTGTTCCACACAAGCTACTACCATTTGAATTGATGATGCCACGAAAAGTCTCGAATATGAAAGAAAAACAGCAAACCAACGTTTGGTGGCAATCGAAGTGAGCGAAAAATTGTTATCACTCTCCAGACGGTCTATGTATCCCGAAAAGCGATGCTCCTGAGCTAGAGTGAGCGTCCATCCACATTTAACTCAACATTATTATGTTACTCGTAGGAAGAGAAAGAGATAGAGAGAGAGAGAGAGAGAGAGAGAGAGAGAGAGAGAGTGAGAGAGAGAGAGAAAGAGAGAGAGAGAGAGAGAGAGAGAGAGAGAGAGAGAGAGAGAGAGAGAGAGAGAGAGAGAGAGAGAGAACAATAGATTTACTATTCCTTGCTTAATTTAGAGATTTAGATCTTTTAAACTGTGCCTTCAGCAAGCACACCTTCATAGCTTTGATTTACAGGTAGTTGAACTCTATACCGTGTTGCTTTCGTTGCGTATGAGTCAAAAAATAGGATTTTCAGCTCTTAGTCACATGAAAATGTTGATAATTTCATTGCCAACGTTTCGATCCGGGGGTTTGGATCTTCATCATGGCTCGAGATTAATCCCTGATGAAGAGCCAAATTCCCGAATCGAATCGATTTTTTTTTCTGGAGAAGACTTGCTAACGAAGCGAGAGTGCAAACTTTTATATGTGCATATGCGGTGTCAGGCCATTTGGCCAAAAGCCGTTTAGCCGAACACCATTTGATCGAATGCCGTTTGGCCGAAAAATTTAAAAAAATCCTTGCGAGTGGAGAGTAGTGAATAATGAGAAGTGAGTAATGAGAATTGAGTGAAGAGTAATGGGAGAAGTGAGAAATGAGACATTTCTTAATTGTCAGAGGGAATAAAACGTGAGAAGTAGGGTAGGGAGTGAAAAAGATGAGATATGACATATGTGAAGTGTAAAGTGAGAAGTGAAAAATCAAAAGTGAAAAATTAAAACTAAGGTGCGAAGTGAAAAGTACGAACTGAAAAATGAAAAGCGAGTGAGATATGAGAAGTGAGAGGTGTAAAGTGAGATGTGAGCAAATAAAATTGAAAAAAATCTTCCTTTCTTTCCTTCTTTTCATTTTCTTTGTTCCCCATACCTTATTTCTTTTCCCTTTTACATTCCTCCCTCTTACGTTTTTCTTTCCCTTTTTTCTTCTTGTTTGTTTCTTCTTCTTTATCTTTATTTCTTTCTTCTCCCTTCCCTTTATTCTTTATTATTTCAATTCCCTTCTTCTTTATTTTTTCTTTATATTTTTTTTCCTTCTGCCTTTTTCCCTTTTCATTTTATTTTTTTCTTCTTAAATCTTCCTTCGTCCTACATCCTTCTTCCTTCTTACTTCTTTCTTCTTGCTTCTTTATTCTTGCTTCTTTATTATTGCTTCTTTATTCTTGCTTCTTTATTTTTCCTTCTTCATTATCCCTTCGTCCTTCTTTTTTCTTCTTTTTCCTTTCTCCATTTTTTCTTCTTCCTTCTTCTCTTTTCCTTTTTCCTCCATCTTTCAGGATTCTTGTTTCTTCTTTCTACTTTCTTCCTTCTTTTTTCTTCCTTCTTCATTATGCCATTTTCCTTCTTCTTTCTTCCTTCTTCCTCCTTTTTCGCATTTCTTTCTTCATCCATCTTCTTTCTTCATTCTTCCTATTTCCGTGTTCCTTCTTTCTTATTTTCTTTTCCTTATTTCTTCCTTCTTTTCTCTTCCTTATTCCTTCATACCTCTTCCTTATTCCTTTTTTCTACTTCCTCATTCCTTCGTTCCTCTGCCTTATTCCTTCTTTCCCCTTCCATATTGATTCTTTCCTCTTCCTTATCCCTTATTCCTTCTTTCCCGAGTAGACGAAAATAGCTCAATTATATCAAATGTTGATAAGATAGCAAAATGAGATATTGACATAATTGATATAAGAGATTCTCCTCTTCAATCTTTCTTCTACCTTCTGTTCCATATCCCACCACTCACTTCTCAGCATCTTGAGTCTCACTTTTCAATTATGATCTCTCACATCTCACCTTTTGCGTTTATTTCTTTTACTATTCACTTCCTCACCATTTACTTTTCCTTCTCATATCTCACTTTTCCTAACTTATTGCCTACATGAAACATTTTATTTCTCACTACTCACTACATACTGCGCACTTGTCGGTACACAGTTCGATCATCTAATTTCTCATTTCTTAGATCTTCTTTCTTACTGTTAACTTGTTGCTTCGAACATCTCACTCCTCACCTCTCACTTCATTGAAAAAAAAATCAAATTTTAGCTATTCAGCCCAGAGGCGCATCCACGTTCAAAATCGTGGGTAAGACAAATACGAGATCGGCATTTCTCCTATTGTAGTGTTGAGAAATCTAAGCACATTTTACACATTTTCATTTCTTTCGAATAATCGACTGTTTATTTTCATTTTTACTTAAAACAGCTACGCAGTCTTTAAGGATTAAAACAAGATTTATCTTCACCTGATGAAGACACCAACCCGTGTCGAAACGTTGGACAAATATAAATCTCGTTTAAATCCTTAAAGACTGCGTAGTCGTTTTGAGTTAAAATTATCATTTCTAGATATCAAAAATCCGGACTTCTGGATCTTCCAGGCAGGATCCTCACATAATTTGTTAAATGTTCTTCGTTTTTCTGGGCAAATATTGCATTCCCAACTACCATGATTGTACATTTCATAGTTGCTAGTTGTTTTTTTTAAATTAAATTGTGGTCACAGTGAATAAGGAGAGGATAAGGAGAAAGTTGGTACTAGAGACCAAACAATTCTCTGCATCTCCATGATTGCCGATGGAAAATAATAGTGGGTTAACAGGGATGATAATAAATAGGGAGTCGCTTTGTAAAGCAACCAAATTTATAAATTAACGACGACTTTAAGACATAAAGACGAAACTCAATCGCGCTCTCAATACGCATTAAAAATCTGATAACGCGCACTCAATGTGTTTCCATCCATCACGTTTCCATTCCATTACGTACTCTACACACTCCAGTGGCTTGTGAAGAATCGTTCTTATTTCGAACGAAACGACGCGTACTACAAGTACACGATCCGTCAAGCACTAATTATTCAACTTCACTGTCTCGCGACTAGAAAAAAAATAACCGTCGCATTGCACGCCTGGTCGCGGCAGCACACTCGCTTTAAATTGTTTGGGGAACTGCCCAATAAAGACGGATAAATTCTGGGGAATTATAAGCTAGATTTTGCCTCAATAGTATGTTCCCAAAATTATTGTTGGGCATATTGTTTCAATTATCATACCTACTTATATAAAATTAAAGATTTTTGAATTTTGTCCATTCAAACTTCTGCCCCATCTACTTGTCCATTTCACCTCTTGTCGTTTGGTCTTCGATCTTTTTGTTCCACTTCCCATCCTGGAATGCTTCTGATTTTCGAAAAAAAAAAAAACTAGTGAAGCGAAGCCGAGTCCTCTCTGGAGTGGCCTCAGCCATCTCCAGCTCCTAGGGAATGTGATATTGTCGGTGGAGAGAAGAACAAGCTCTACCTTAACTCTAATTTATTAATTCTAATTACGTGCTATATATACATTGTCAGGTAACTATCGAGAGGTAAATATTCATAATTATTTACCCGTCGATGAGCTGCCTGTTTTTATCATCCTAAACTACCTCGACGGGTAGTTGGTAAGGACAATGTAGTGGTAGATCACCACACTAGCTACCAGTAGATCTAAGACGAATTAAGTACTGTCCATTTAATTCCAGTTAACTGGTGGAATTAAATGGACAGTACTCAATTCGTCTTAGACGGTTTAATACATTCCACTAAAAGAGCTTAATATATGTTTCTACCAGTAGATGTCACGGATCCCACAAATTTTTCTAAATATCGGGTACTTATTTAAAAGGACGTATGTGATTTTGTAAACAAAGATTGAAACTTTGATTTCTCCAATCTGATAGCACTCCCACGTAAACCATCACCACAGACAGTTAGGGGGAGGCTTCGGCTCCGAGAAATCTTTAATGGTTCCAAGCAATTATTACTATCTTCTTGGACTTTTCATTAACTTTCAGAAATTTCTGAGGCTCGTACCGATTCAGTACCAGGACGATTTGGGGAGTTCAAAGCCCCTTTTCTTGAATTCAATAAATTCTTGCAGGTGTTTACAGAAGTTTTACCCGTGGAACTTTAATAATCCATTTAAAATTCATATAATTTTATTCAAAAGCTAAATTTTGAAATAATCACACTTTCAGATTCCTTCGACTACTTTTTTACCTCTGATGGAAACCATAAGACATCTTTGAGCGTTTTTGTGGTTGTAAGTATCCGTAGACTACTTCTTTAGGATCCCAGAAGCATCTTTAATTACTGTTTAAACTCAGATTAACTTGGAAATCTCTTTTTCCTAACAGACAGGTCTTGTCAGACAATGACTTCATCCAAAAACTACATTCGTTCAATGGTTGATGATATTTGTAGATCTAGAAATCAGCCCACCAGATTGCAACCAAAATAGTTGACCTAGATGATATAACATGGGTAGGACAAGGCCTTGACTGTCCTACCCAGCAATACTCATACGTAGGACATGTCCTACTTGTCCTACCCACTCCCGGCGCCACTGAATTGTGGCCAAACGGCATTCGGCCAAATAACATTCGTCTAGCTGAAAGGTGTCAAACACACCAGCATTTTAGTTATTCAATGGAACAAAATAAGTATAATTAACTTGAGCATAATGGACGTTTGGCATAACGGACATGGGCTGTTCTTTGGATCATTTTATGCCTAACGAAGTATACCCATGTCCAACTCCATTGTGGAATCCAATATACCAGTCAATAATCGTATATCATGTGATTTTTATCACAATGTATCAATCCGAGTTGTCGCTTAGAATTCGTAAAAAAAAACCTCGTCGTCTTGAGGTCCAATATATTGAAATTGGGACAAACAATCGTGATCTACGACACCCGAATCACAATAAAAAACCTAAATTTACAATCGGTATTCAAATGTCATACGGAATCGCTACCCACACTCGCATAAAAATCCAGCTTCGAATAAAATGCATTCTCCCAATCGAATCCACACATTCATATTTGGTGACTTGAACCCAAATCAAATCAGCACAGATGCAGAAAGTGAAAACAGCAAGCATTAATGATCCGGCAGCCATTAGTCAGTCATTGGAAATCAAATCAGGTTTTTTGGAGAAAAAATCAAATAAGTAAAACAAAACGGTGAAGATGAAAGGGAAACCACCACCAACAACGCACGAGGAAGTCGTGTAAATTTCAATTCGATTGAGACAAGGTTAATTACTGTGATGCGTGCTGTGGGATGTCCTTCGGCAGACGCGCTCTACCACCTGAGTGACTGCTTTAGCGAACCGCTGGAAGTTTCTACCTCATGCATTATTCAGACAATTCGGGTCGACGAAGAAAAGATCCGCCTGACCGAGCGAAACCGGAGGACCCAAAAACAAGTGGATTCGATTCTATAAGTTTAAGAAGGGGGAGATCGGTATCGGTGATTGAGAAAGTGTTGGGGGCAGTAGATCATCGCTCGCCCGTTCCGATGTTCGAATCGGTCGAATTCTAATTTGAATGAGAATCGTTTCACCTAATGAAGATAAATAGTCGATACCGCACTATTCGATACCGTTGCTTTATAAATAAGGCGTTTCTTCGAGCTGAGAAAATCGACTTTGACCCCTCATCGTATAACTGTCTGTACTTTGTGAAGTTGTAAACAAACAGTTCCGTTGTCACCATTTCGAAATCGAAACGTCCTCTGATGTGTCATACGTTCAAGGACCCTTCCACCCTCCGTATCTTCACAACCCTGTCTGCGGTGTGACAAGCCGTGGGGCCAGATGTTCAAAAACCGCAAATCCGGCACTACGGGCGCGATCGATGGCACGAAGTCACATCCGCGACTGTTGTCGACTTTCTGGTTTTCTGATGGTCCTGCGCGATATGAATAGGAGGTGCGCGCGCGAACACTGCTGCATTGCGGTTTATGACCACCTGGCGCTGCGCGGTCCGCGATTCGTGTGTGTGGTGATAATCGCGCTCACGCCCCAACTCACGCATTCACGCGAACGGCCCCCCACCCGCCAGACGTACGGACGGAGCGCGGTTCGATGCGGTGGTTGATTTCTTTCAGTCGCCGAAGGAATTTAAAAATTGTCACTCACAGCACAAGTAGGTGGCTTTTTTGCATTTCCATAACACCGCCGACGAAGTCGTCGGGCGGCGACGGCAGCGGACCCAACGTGTGCAATATTCCACCTGAGCGAGTGCAAGTCGACGCCGTCAACCTGCGGCGGCATTGGAACTTCCGCATCAAGGTGGTGTATGCATTTTGTTGCTTCCTCTTTGGCCAGAGCAAGATCCACCCAACCACATTGCATTGATAGTTGTCGGTAGCTTTTTTTTTGCATCGCGCTGTCCGCAGTATCGCGCAAAACTATTTTCCATTCGTATACCCAATCCTAAGTCCGACCCGATGGAAAGTGAAAACCGCAATTGTCACTCTCGCCTCGTCCGGCGTTGACCACTTCTTACGCCGGCTGGCTGTAGACATTGAATGCGACACCGATTTGCATGTAATGAGTCAGATTAGACCGGGGATGGGGTGCACGACGCGGTGGAGTATCACTTTTTGGATGACCGACCACTCTTCATTCGACAAACGGCTGTCGTTATGTCACCAGCAGCGTTGGTTCGATTCTCATCCGGTTACCACCTTACCGAGCCGTGAAGTGAAGACAATTGGTGACAAGATCTTCTCGTTTTCTTGCATAGGTGATGAGGTCATTATCTTGGTAACAGGTGGGTTGGAGACGAAGGGCGTATTAAAGTTGTTACGCATGAAGTCGGCAGTTTCAACGAGAATGATTGGTAGCTCCACTATAAATAAAAATACTCTGTACATGGATCAAATATGTCACTGGGAGTTAAAACTCTACAGACTATATTGGATTCAAACAGAATCTGAACATAATACGAAACTAGACTTTGATTTGAACAACAAATATCAAATGATGTGAACTTAATTTTGTTTGAATTAAAACTAAATTATCAAAATAAATATAAAATTTTAATAAATATTAAATTTAATAAATTTTCATTACATTTTTCAATTCAAATTTGTTGGATTGGTTGGTTGGTTGGTTTGGTTGGATTTGGATTGGTTTGGATTGGTTTGGTTGGTTTGGATTGGTTTGGATTGGTTTGGATTGGTTTGGATTGGTTTGGATTGGTTTGGATTGGTTTGGATTGGTTTGGATTGGTTTGGATTGGTTTGGATTGGTTTGGATTGGTTTGGATTGGTTTGGATTGGTTTGGATTGGTTTGGATTGGTTTGGATTGGTTTGGATTGGTTTGGTTGGATTGGTTTGGATTGGTTTGGATTGGTTTGGTTGGTTTGGATTGGTTTGGATTGGTTTGGATTGGTTTGGTTGGTTTGGATTGGTTTGGTTGGTTTGGATTGGTTTGGTTGGTTTGGATTGGTTTGGATTGGTTTGGTTGGTTTGGATTGGTTTGGATTGGTTTGGATTGGTTTGGATTGGTTTGGTTGGTTTGGATTGGTTTGGATTGGTTTGGATTGGTTTGGATTGGTTTGGATTGGTTTGGATTGGTTTGGTTGGTTTGGATTGGTTTGGATTGGTTTGGTTGGTTTGGTTGGTTTGGATTGGTTTGGATTGGTTTGGATTGGTTTGGTTGGTTTGGATTGGTTTGGATTGGTTGGATTGGTTTGGTTGGTTTGGATTGGTTTGGATTGGTTTGGATTGGTTTGGATTGGTTTGGATTGGTTTGGATTGGTTTGGATTGGTTTGGTTGGTTTGGTTGGTTTGGATTGGTTTGGATTGGTTTGGATTGGTTGGTTGGTTTGGATTGGTTTGGTTGGTTTGGATTGGTTTGGATTGGTTTGGATTGGTTTGGATTGGTTTGGATTGGTTTGGTTGGTTTGGATTGGTTTGGATTGGTTTGGATTGGTTTGGATTGGTTTGGATTGGTTTGGATTGGTTTGGTTGGTTTGGTTGGTTTGGATTGGTTTGGATTGGTTTGGTTTGGATTGGTTTGGTTGGTTTGGATTGGTTTGGATTGGTTTGGATTGGTTTGGATTGGTTTGGATTGGTTTGGATTGGTTTGGATTGGTTTGGATTGGTTTGGATTGGTTTGGTTGGTTTGGTTGGTTTGGATTGGTTTGGATTGGTTTGGATTGGTTTGGATTGGTTTGGTTGGTTTGGTTGGTTTGGTTGGTTTGGATTGGTTTGGATTGGTTTGGATTGGTTTGGATTGGTTTGGATTGGTTTGGATTGGTTTGGATTGGTTTGGATTGGTTTGGATTGGTTTGGATTGGTTTGGTTGGTTTGGATTGGTTTGGATTGGTTTGGATTGGTTTGGATTGGTTTGGATTGGTTTGGATTGGTTTGGTTGGTTTGGATTGGTTTGGATTGGTTTGGATTGGTTTGGATTGGTTTGGATTGGTTTGGTTGGTTTGGATTGGTTTGGTTGGTTTGGATTGGTTTGGATTGGTTTGGTTGGTTTGGATTGGTTTGGATTGGTTTGGTTGGTTTGGATTGGTTTGGATTGGTTTGGATTGGTTTGGATTGGTTTGGATTGGTTTGGATTGGTTTGGATTGGTTTGGATTGGTTTGGATTGGTTTGGATTGGTTTGGATTGGTTTGGTTGGTTTGGATTGGTTTGGATTGGTTTGGATTGGATTTGGATTGGTTTGGTTGGTTTGGTTGGTTTGGATTGGTTTGGATTGGTTTGGATTGGTTTGGATTGGTTTGGATTGGTTTGGATTGGTTTGGATTGGTTTGGATTGGTTTGGATTGGTTTGGATTGGTTTGGATTGGTTTGGATTGGTTTGGATTGGTTTGGATTGGTTTGGTTGGTTTGGATTGGTTTGGATTGGTTTGGATTGGTTTGGATTGGTTTGGTTGGTTTGGATTGGTTTGGATTGGATTTGGATTGGTTTGGATTGGTTTGGTTGGTTTGGATTGGTTTGGATTGGTTTGGATTGGTTTGGTTGGTTTGGATTGGTTTGGTTGGTTTGGATTGGTTTGGATTGGTTTGGATTGGTTTGGATTGGTTTGGTTGGTTTGGATTGGTTTGGATTGGTTTGGATTGGTTTGGTTGGTTTGGATTGGTTTGGATTGGTTTGGATTGGTTTGGATTGGTTTGGATTGGTTTGGATTGGTTTGGATTGGTTTGGTTGGTTTGGATTGGTTTGGATTGGTTTGGATTGGTTTGGATTGGTTTGGATTGGTTTGGATTGGTTTGGATTGGTTTGGATTGGTTTGGATTGGTTTGGATTGGTTTGGATTGGTTTGGATTGGTTTGGATTGGTTTGGATTGGTTTGGTTGGTTTGGATTGGTTTGGATTGGTTTGGATTGGTTTGGATTGGTTTGGATTGGTTTGGATTGGTTTGGTTGGTTTGGATTGGTTTGGTTGGTTTGGATTGGTTTGGATTGGTTTGGATTGGTTTGGATTGGTTTGGATTGGTTTGGATTGGTTTGGATTGGTTTGGATTGGTTTGGATTGGTTGGATTGGTTTGGATTGGTTTGGATTGGTTTGGATTGGTTTGGATTGGTTTGGTTGGTTTGGATTGGTTTGGATTGGTTTGGATTGGTTTGGATTGGTTTGGATTGGTTTGGATTGGTTTGGATTGGTTTGGTTGGTTTGGATTGGTTTGGATTGGTTTGGATTGGATTTGGATTGGTTTGGATTGGTTTGGATTGGTTTGGATTGGTTTGGATTGGATTTGGATTGGTTTGGATTGGTTTGGATTGGTTGGATTGGTTTGGATTGGTTTGGTTGGTTTGGATTGGTTTGGATTGGTTTGGTTGGTTTGGATTGGTTTGGATTGGTTTGGATTGGTTTGGATTGGTTTGGATTGGTTTGGATTGGTTGGTTTGGATTGGTTTGGATTGGTTTGGATTGGTTTGGATTGGTTTGGATTGGTTTGGATTGGTTTGGATTGGTTTGGATTGGTTTGGTTGGTTTGGATTGGTTTGGATTGGTTTGGATTGGTTTGGATTGGTTTGGATTGGTTTGGTTGGTTTGGATTGGTTTGGATTGGTTTGGATTGGTTTGGTTGGTTGGATTGGTTTGGATTGGTTTGGATTGGTTTGGATTCGATTGGTTTGGATTGGTTTGGATTGGTTTGGATTGGTTTGGATTGGTTTGGATTGGTTTGGATTGGTTTGGATTGGTTTGGATTGGTTTGGTTGGTTTGGTTGGTTTGGATTGGTTTGGATTGGTTTGGTTGGTTTGGTTGGTTTGGATTGGTTTGGATTGGTTTGGATTGGTTTGGATTGGTTTGGATTGGTTTGGATTGGTTTGGATTGGTTTGGATTGGTTTGGATTGGTTTGGTTGGTTTGGATTGGTTTGGTTGGTTTGGATTGGTTTGGATTGGTTTGGATTGGTTTGGATTGGTTTGGATTGGATTTGGATTGGTTTGGATTGGTTTGGATTGGTTTGGATTGGTTTGGATTGGTTTGGATTGGTTTGGATTGGTTTGGATTGGTTTGGATTGGTTTGGTTGGTTTGGATTGGTTTGGATTGGTTTGGATTGGTTTGGATTGGTTTGGATTGGTTTGGATTGGTTTGGATTGGTTTGGATTGGTTTGGTTGGTTTGGATTGGTTTGGATTGGTTTGGATTGGTTTGGATTGGTTTGGATTGGTTTGGATTGGTTTGGATTGGTTTGGATTGGTTTGGATTGGTTTGGATTGGTTTGGATTGGTTTGGATTGGTTTGGATTGGTTTGGATTGGTTTGGATTGGTTTGGATTGGTTTGGATTGGTTTGGATTGGTTGGATTGGTTTGGATTGGTTTGGATTGGTTTGGATTGGTTTGGATTGGTTTGGATTGGTTTGGATTGGATTTGGATTGGATTTGGATTGGATTTGGATTGGATTTGGATTGGATTTGGATTGTTGTTGTTGGATTGGATTGATTGGGTTTGAAATGTTAGTTTGAAGAAAATTTGATCCAAATTGTTGGCGAGACTATTTAGCAGATACTAACATAAGGTTTGAACGCCTGAAATAATTCAACAAAGCCACATTCTTCTCGAACATGCGAATATGGAAATCCTGAAATTCGATATTCCTAATATCCCCATTAACTAACAACATGATCTCGACAGGTGATCACCCACGGATCATCACCGTCGTCGCATCCTGGTTGGAACCAGTTTTCGCATCTACCACACGCAGCTGATTCTAAATGCGAGACACTTTCCACCGAGTCCGCTGCCAAAATTTGCATAAATCGATTAGAAATCTCAATCGCACGGTGCTGTCAAATTTTGGGGTTCGTCTCCGAGAGCGCCTATGCTTACGCAGGGGGTTGCAATTCGGTCCATATTCGGATGAGTCGTCCCGACGACAGCGACCGTTAGCTTTGACCTCAACCGAGGCTATTGACCTGCCGATACGCGCGGGATTTTTTTCCTCTCTCTACCGTGCTAGCATCGAATCTGACGCCTTCAATTCTAGCGCGAATTTCACCCAACTGTTCTGATGGAGATTCACAGCTCGGATCGCGGCTGGCGACGTGTTACAAGCCGCTGTTTATCGACGACGGTCAATATTTGCCTTCTCTGACTTTTCGGGGCTCGTTCATGGTCGCCTGGTCCGACAACCGCTACGAAACGACAGTTCACACCACGCTGAGCCCGATGGAAGAACAGCGTCGAAAAATGGCAACGCCTAGAAATCACACAAACGCATCATCGCAGGATAGACCGACAGATCCGGGCTTCATGACTGTGACATCATTTGGGTCTGGACGATTGTTTGGATTCCCACCATCCGAAGTTGCAGGGATGCCATTTCAATATCTGTAGACAAATAATGAATCTGGCAACCTGTTTGTCCAAATATTTTTTAGAATCGAATTTTGAATCTGAGGGTTTATTAAATTGATAATTTCTTTTTATTCAAACAATAATTTTGGCGACAGTATAATTTTTCTAAAGAAGCTAAAAAAATCCGCCTGGCAACGCGGCGGACGATGTCCTATCCTCGTGTCTTCACGCCACACTACTGCCCGATAACTGACTTCACTATAGTTGGATTGTGCTAAAAATTGTTCAACGTTTCTGTCGTCCATTTCCCGCCACTTTTCGACGCGGAAGAGTCCAACGACGACGGTGCGGTAGAATTAGAATATTTGAACGACGAATTAGCATATTCCGGGCGGTGCTGCGCGGTGCGGTGACGGTTACGTGTGATCGACCGCTGCTGCGTGGCAGTCAGTGGAGAGATTCTCCACTGACGATACAACTTTGCGAATACTCTGTTCGATTGGGAGTTTCGAATGCCGTTCTATTGATAGACGATTAATCGGGGATCGAATCAACGTGCTTTTTTGCAAGGCAAATTTTTTTTGGGGGAAGCAAATCAATTGAAATTAACATTTTCTGGTGGTTCCGTGTCTGATTATGGCCCGGGAACGATGTAGCTGGAAGGCAGACACCGATGGTAGACAAATCGACGGCAGCCCAGCATCGTGTGTGTCATTAGCGCGCGTCTTTTTACGCATGAGCTTGAATCATGCGAAGTTTTCTTGGAATCTTGCGCCTTATGATAGTGGATATTTACCGAGTAGCAAATGGAGCTAATTGTTTGTCTAGAGGTTGAACCTTACGTAATGGCAAAAAAAAAGTCAACTTGGACATATGAATATCTTCTGTAGAAGTCTAATTGAGCTGTTGAAGGAAACTCTTTGTCCACGCGATGAATTACCGAAAGTGTCATTAGACAGCCTTAGTCACAAAACGTGTGACATCTTTTTCATAGTTGGCAGTTAGGCGATCTATATGAAAAACAAATTGACCTAAACCTAAAAATGCACTAATTGGATTGTATAATATTTACAATAAATACCTTTTACTGTTTTGAACATTTCGTAACAGATAAGTTGACGTACCTGAAAAAAGAGAAGACAAAAAGTAAGTCAAGGAGTTCTTGTTCTTGAAAAAATAACGAAAAAGAAGAAGGGCTTCGGCAAGCTGACTCACGCTCACTTAATGAAAAAAAAATACATGAGGATCATTGGTTTATAACTGATATAAGTCCTTGGCCAAGCAAGTTTAGGAAATTCGAGGCGATGATGCGAATGTTAGAGCTCTGCAGATGGAAGTGAAGAGATGTCCGATTATTGATAAATCAACTCAATAATCGAATAATTTTTAATCGATTTGCTTCATCTCAACTGTCGTGATAATCGTTTAATATATTTTTTTTAATATATGAATTCGTTTCAGTGATTAGCTGTCATGATGCCGAGAAACATGTTCACGTGTTAAAGTTTTCTAGTAGACATTCGAAATGGTGTGAAATGTAGTGCGAGAGATTCGTTATTTGACAGTTATAATAACGAATATGTGTCAACAGGTCGGAGGTCAAAAGTTCAAATGTCAAAAGGTCGAAGGACAAAAGGTCGAAGAGACAAAAGAAAGGTGGAAAGGACAAAAGGCCGAAAGAACAAAAGGTCGAAAGGACGATAGTTCGAAGGACAAAAGGTCGAAAGGGCGAAAGGTCGAAAGGTCGAAATGACAAAAGGTCGAGGGAAAGAAGGTCGAAAAAAATGACAAAAAATAACAGAGTCAAAAGTCGAAAGGACGAAAGATCGAAAAGTTAAAGGGTGGACAGAAAAAAATTGAATAGACTAGAGATAGATTAGAGGTTTCATTCTTTTAATCGTAGGCTGTTCTTACGAGTTACGAGTTACAGACGCTATTCTTTAAAGTTTACTTAACCCTCGAACACCCATTTTTTTTGTTTTCGCTCAAAATCACTATTTTGTTTTCTAAAACCGATGTGAAAACATTTTGGCATAAAAAATTGCAAAAACGCGATTTAATCAATATCACCTTTTTAGTATTATATTTTTCTATTTACGAATTAATTTTTAACCAAATTTGAACAAGCATTGAACCTTTAAGTATCTGAATAATTATAAATTATAGAAAATAACCAATTATCCCATCCAAAGACAGTCTTGGGCGTTAGAGGATTACTAGTTGACTTCCTTAAATGAAACAATAATTTAGGAAAAAAAAATTAAGTGAATAATGCGAAAAAATACAAATATTCGAAGCTAGAAAGAACAGTCTATGGCTAAGGAAAATATCAACAATGAAAAGCGGAGACGAGTCAGCCTAGGGCTGAAAGTTTTCCTAATAAAGATACTAGAGAAAAACAATGAAAATCAGGTTAAACACAAATAAATATAAATGTGCGAAACTTAACAGAAAAGCATATGATTAAAAGAAGGAAAAATTCTACAACGAAACGATTTAGGGTCGTTTGGCCGAATAGTTGAAATACGTTTCCTTATTAAGTGTGTGTCAAGTAAGAAGTGAGAAGTAATAAATGAGTAATATGAAGTTATTGGTGAAGTGAGATGTGGTAGGTAAAAAGTGATAAGTGAGATAGCAAGGAAGTAGATGGAAAAGAAAGAAGAAGGTAAAGGAAGAAAAAGGAAAAGGAAGAAGGAAAAGGAAGAAAGAGTAAAAGAAGAAGGAAAAAGAAGAAAGAAAAAGGAATAAAGAAAAAGGAAAAAGGAAAAGAAGAAGAAGGAGAAGGAAAAAAGGAAGAAGAAGGAAGAAGGAAAAGGAAAAACAGTCGAAGGAAGAAGAAAGAAAGAAGAAAGGAAAAAAAAAGGAAGAAGCAAGAAGGATGAAGAAATAAAGAAGAAGGAATAAGGAAGAAGGAAGAAGAAAAAAAGAAGAAGGATGAAAGAAGAAGGAGGAAGGAAAAAGGAATAAGAAAGAAATAAGAAGGAGAAAAGAAGAAATAAGAAGGAGAAAAGAAGAAATAAGAAGGACGAAAAAAGAAAAAAGAAGGATAAAAGAAGAAG
This sequence comes from Armigeres subalbatus, assembly GCF_024139115.2. Taxonomy (NCBI): domain Eukaryota; kingdom Metazoa; phylum Arthropoda; class Insecta; order Diptera; family Culicidae; genus Armigeres; species Armigeres subalbatus. The sequence goes on along the minus strand of NC_085139.1, from coordinate 303,492,897 downwards.
GAAGAAGGAAGAAAGAGAAAAGAAGAAAGAAAGAAGATGGAAAAAAGGAAGCAGTAATAAGAAAGAAGGAAGAACGAAGAAATAAGAAGGAAAAAAATGGAGGGTTGTATCAAAGATGCGACCGCAAATTGAACGTAGAATTACGTATAGTGCGATAGTGGATGCAAAATCTGATCATCAACAATAGCCGAAATGTAGACAATTTACTATTGAAGTGCAATTCCAACATTGGATAGCGAAATTGAATTTTTCAATAGTTAAATGCATTGAATCAATTGTTTACAATAGTTGTACAGAATCTTAAAGAGTTTACTGATCTACTCATACCAAAATTTCCAGAATCCATTGTAAAACGGCTGAGTTATTGGCTCGTACTTCCTGACCTCTTTTCGTGACGGTCCCAAATCTGAAACTTTAGAACAGTGCTGCAAAGTGTCACCGTATAAGTCACGCAAAGCGTGACAATAACAAAATCCAGGTCATGTGTCAAGTACTCAATTGTGATGCTCAATGTGGATCTCACATGCTTGGTGTAACGATCACCATGAAAGTGACATTTTAGCAACTAGCACTTGGTCACTCACCATGTCTTCACTTCTTCTGCCTGTGATCACCAGCATGAATGATAGGAAAACTTTCCTGATGTTGTGGTTGTCATATCCATGCCATCTTGACTATCGTGATGATCACTTGACCTATGCGGTGTTTGGTTCGAAATCAACGCTCGACACCAATGGAATAATCCACTTAGCGGAATTAATGGATTTTTGCTGTGATAAAAATGCATGAAGCCAAAATAGAACTTTTGGGAACATTTAAGTGTTCTTATTGTTTATATTGACTTTTGTGCAATATTTTAAGAGGTGCTGTTAAAAGAAAAGTACATACATAGTTTTTCCAAATTTGATCCAGACTATCTTTTGAAAAAGGCCAAATTTTTTTTATTGATTTTTTCAAATGGATACAATTAAGAAACGACGCATCTTACAAAAAAATGCTGTATGGGTGACTATCGCAAAATCAGTCAAAGTTTCTAATAAAGATATCGGAAACAATTCAAATTGAGCTTTACACTGAAAAAAATCAGTTTTAAAAATTAAAACTCGATTTGCGAAAAAAACGCTTTTTTTGATTTGTATGAAATTGTGTCTCAAGATAGGTGATTATGTTCCCTACCAACCGTCCATACATCGCAAGCTTGACACTTTTAAGGGAAAAAAGTTTTTCTAACAAAAAAAATTTCTTGTCGGAATTGATTTTTTTTCAGTGTCAAGGAGTGTCAGTGGATTTAACATATACATACATATATTAAAATATTCCTGTACAGTCAAGCAGAGTACAATATTTAGGTCGTAACTAATCGCAACGGATAAAAATACACTGAAAATAATTTCGACAAGAAAAAGTTTTTGTTAGAAAAACTTTTTTTCCTTCAAAGTGCCCAGCTTGCGATGTATGGACGGTTGGTAGGGAACATAATCACCTATCTTGAGACACAATTTCATACAAATCAAAAAAAAGCGTTTTTTCGCAAATCGAGTTTTAATTTTTGAAACTGATTTTTTTCAGTGTAGGGCTCAATTTGAATTGTTTCCGATATCTTTATTAGAAACTTTGACTGATTTTGCGATAGTCACCCATATAACATTTTTTTTGTAGGATGCGTCGTTTTTTGATTGTATCCATTTGAAAAAATCAATAAAAAAAAATTTGGCCTTTTTCAAAAGATAGTCTGGATCAAATTGGTAAAAACTTAGTTAGAGCCATTCACAAATACGGCCCATACAAATTTCAGAACCCTCCCATACAAAATACGTTACGAGAGGGTGGGTGGGGGCTTTCAGCCCCCAGGTCCATTCTAGCGTTATGTAATTTGTGAATGAACCCTTAATTTAACTATTGATTTATCCAATTTATCAATTAAAAACGACGTCAGTCCAATCAAACGACAACAAAATCAATCAATAACGGTGCTCACCTGCACTTTTGACAGCTGACCGACCTGATGCTCTTTATGGCTCTCAGCTTGTGGTTGTCAATCTGGGTGTCACGCTTACCGAAGGTACTCACGTGTCAGCTTCTACATGTCACGATACGCTTGCAGTGATTGTCAGTAAAGAACATCGTTTAAAAGCGTGGTAGTTTTTGTTTTCATATCTGATCATCTGGTGATGGTCACGACATTCTGCAAGACTGCTTTAGAATGACCCCCCCATCGTACCGAAGGACGTAATTCTGCGTCGAAAGGAAGAAGGAAAAGGAGGAAGAAAGAAGGAAGAAGGACCACTCGTAAACTGAGTTCAAATTTATTAGCTATTCGGTCAAACGGCATTTGGCCGAACGCCCCGTTCTGCCAAATGGTCTGACACCAATGAAATATTATCAGGTGAAACATAAATGTGCAAAAAAAAACCCATCTCACCCTTTGACCTTCGATCTTTTTTCCTACAACCGTTATTTCTATCTTTTGTTCTATCGACCATTCGTCCTTTCGACCTTTTGTCCTTCGATCTATTGACTCAGATATTCAGTTTTGGCCTTTTTGTCCCTTCGACCTTTTGATCCTTCGACTTTTTGTCCTCCTGAGTAGACGGAAATAGCTCAATAATATCAAATGTTGATAAGAAAGCAAAATGAGATATGCACCAATATGGTAAAAAAAAGGTGTGGAGGAAGTCCAAGCTTGTTAGTATTAGTAAGCTTAAAACATAAACATAGTTTGAGGGGAGGGCATTGACGTCACACCGTTCCATCGTTCCATTCTCTCATGAACTTTTATTAACTATGTTAGAGAAAACCTATTTTGATAGATTAATTTTGGGAGCAAAATGAAAGCAGCATCAGACAATTAATATTCGTATTCACAAGCTATAACTAATTTGTAGTTCACTTTATAAGGCTTCTTAATTAGGTATGCACTTTTGCTATTTTCTGCGAGGCATACATTTTTCATCACCATCCATCCACTTTGCTGTTAGAACTCCATATTATTATGTATTGGGAAATGGGCATACATATTCTGCATCTGAACTACAAAGTAAATCAGAAGATGCTTGATATCCTATATCCAGAATTACTCGCTATAGTCTGTAAAAGATCAGAAGTTAATTATTTTGATAAATATATAATAAGCCTTTCTTACCGTGAGATATTTTTTCATGTTATTGTTTGCATAACAAAATGCTGGTTGCCCCTTGATACGATGGTGCAGTGCATAACGCTTGGAGGGGAAGTCGGAGAAAATTTTATAACAACCTCTGTGACGTCAGCCGTCGTCATGCTGTGAAAAGGTTGCTAAGACGCGACTAAACCGACGCACTACTACAAGCAAATGGTTGTGTAATACACAAAATGATCACCTCACCTTCTTTTTACCATATTGGATATGGACATGATTGATATAAGAGATAAAAGATCAGACGACAATATCAATATTTTGCACTAAAATATCATAAGGATATCAAGATATGTTATTTGTAATAAGTGATCGATATCAAGTGCCATTAGTTTGTTCTTATCCATAGCATATCTTGATATTTAAATGATATTTCGGTGTAAATTTTTGATATTGTTGCCTGTTCTTTTATCTCTTTTATCAATCAAGTCCATATCATATTTTGTTATTCTGTTCATGGCTTCTGCCCGGGATGTCAACCTTTTGTCCTCCGAGCTATTGACTCAAAGTTTTTGTTTCGACCTTTTGACCCTTCGACCTCTTGTCCTTTCGACCTTTTGTTCTTTCGACCTTTTGAAACATTTTGTCCTAGAACCCAAATAACTATCAAGAATAAATATAAATTGAGGTTTACTTCGCAATATAGGGTACCGTGTGGGACCGAAATCCGTACAGCACCAAAATCCGTCCCCCTCATGAGATATCAATAAATTAATAGGGGGTTAAAGGTTTTTTTTTTTTTGTCTTTATTTAAGAGACTTGCAGCCCGAGGCTGGCTCGTCTCCGAGGGGTTAAAGGTAATTAATTTAGACATAATTTAAGAGAGCCTAAAATATCTTTTCTGTGTTCTAATTACTAAATGCGAATAATTACATAAGATAAGAGGAATACAAATTAAAGGGATCGCTTTTCAAAGTGCGTATTGAAATATTTACAGTTGTAGCTTGGCCCAGGATCGAGTCCAGTGGAGAAGGATACTCCATTCGGCGTAGGTTCATCGAAGAGCTGTAGCCCATCAAGTATCAAGTAAGTAAGTTTGTTCAATCACTCGGCTTCAGTTTAAATATTTATTTAAAAAAACGGATATTGATCCTTTGATTCGAAATCCAGCCACGGTGAACGGCGCTCGATTCAGGAGTAGTTTATTTAAGAGGATACGGGAAGCACAAACAAACGGTGTGTAGTGCTTCCCCGAGTCACCTTAATTCATTATTTTATCATGTTTTTCTTAGTTTTGAATGTGTAAATGTAAAACACTTCAAAAGTAGAAGCCCTCATGCTCCCGTGTCAATGACAAACGTTTCATTTGCACTTGATTTCTATTTTCTAGTAACCTTTCTATATACTAAGGTAGGTGCTCAAGGGTGTCAGGCCATTAGACCGAAGGCCATTTGGCCGAAGGTCATTAGGCCGAATGGTCATTAGGTCGAACGGTTATTAGGCCGAATGGCCGTTAGGCCGAATTAGCAAAAATAGCAAAAAGTGAAAAATTAGAAGTTCTTTCTTCACCTTACCCCTTCTTCCTTCTCCCTTCTTATATCTGTCTTCTTCCTTTTTCCTGCCTCCTTCTTCTTTCTTTCTTCTTATTTTTCCCCTCCTCCTTCTTCCTTCTTCTTTCTTCCTTCTTTCTTCTTCTTCTTCTTTCGTCTTTCTTCCGTTATCTTACATATTTCTCCCGTCTTCCTTCTTTCTTCTTCTTTCTTCCTTCTTCTTTCTTCCTTTTTCATTTTCCTTCTCCTTTTTTTCTTCTTCCTTCTCCCTTTTTCCTTCTTCCGTTTTCCTTTTTCCTTTTTCTTTCTTCCTTATTTCTTCTTCCCCCTTCCTTCTACCTTCTTTCTTCTTCCTTCTTCTTCTTTCTTCCATTTTCTTTCTTCTTGTTTCAGTTTTCTTTCTTCTTGCCTTCTTTTTCTTCCTTCTTCCTTCTTATTCTTATTCCTTCTTCTTTCTTTTTTCTTCTTTCTTCCTTCTTCCTTCTTCCTTCTTCCTTCTACTCTCTTTCTTCTCTTTCCTTCTTCATTCCTTCTTCTTCTTCTTTCTTCCGTTTTTTTCTTCTTTCTCCCGTCTTCGTTCTTTTTTCTTCTTTCTTCCTCTTCTTCCCTCTTTCTTCTTTTTTCCTTCTTCCTTCTTCCTTTTTCTTTGCTCCTTGTTTTTTTTTCTTTCTTCCTTCTACCTTCTTTCTTCTTCTTTCTTTATTCTTCATTCTTCTTACTTTTTCCTTCTTCATTTTTCCTCCTTCCTTCATCCATCTTTCTTCTTCCTTCTTCCTTCGTTTTTCTTCCTTCTTCCTTCGTTTTTCTTCCTTCTTCCTTCTTTTTTTCTTCCTTCTTCCATCTTCTTCTTCCTCACTTCGAACTACTCACTTCTCACTCCCCAGTTCTCATTCGGCCTAATGGCCATTCGGCTTAATGACCGTTCGGCCTAATGACCTTCGGCCTAACGGCCTTCGGCCCTGACCCAGCATCGTGCTCAAGTGTACGGATTTTGATGCCCCACGGTACTGTAGTGCATCGAAATCCGTACACCTAAGCACTTCAGTATATGAAAAAGTTTTAGGAAAATACGATCAACTGCAAATAGAACGTTCGTTTACGGGTGCACGAGGGCCTCTATTTTCCATGTGCTCCAATGTGGTGCACTGAAAACAACTAAAATATGATAAAATAACGAACAGAATCATCACCTCTTGAATCGAAATCCGTGCACCGTGGACGGATTTCGAATCATAGAAACATAATCCGTGCAGTTATTTTCTAACTAAAATTTTTAATTGAAGCATCCCGATTGATAAGACTACCATTATAAATAGTTCAATACGCAATTTGATTCTTATTCTGCTGGTATTGTTCTATTAATTGCAGTTTGCAATTATGTCCAACAAGCGAACAAATAGCACATGAAACTTCGCGTTTACTGGGTGATTTTTTTTAAATGTGTTATTTTAATTTTAAGGCCTACTTTCCATTTCAATGGACAAAAGGCTTACTGTCAAGTATAAGATCTAGAAAAGATAAATTATTTAGAAATAAATTCCCTTAAAGTCCCTTTAATTTGATGATATCTCACGAAGTGGACTGATTTCGGTGCCTCACGGTATCTGTTCCTATATCAATCACAATAAGGCAATGTGCACATGAAATGCATTGATTACTCACCCAATAATCAAAAACCATGGGAAGGATTACACTTAGCTTACATAATTTTCAATAAAAAATGAGTATACGAATTTAAAAAATTTACTTAAAAATACATTTGTAAAGTATTTAATTAAAAAGATTGTTTCTCGTGGCTAATTTGAGAAGTATGCCACAACTGCTTAAATAATTCAACAAGTAAATATTCATACTAAGTTTCTCTAAAAGCTGAACTGGAGCGTCAGGCCGAGTAGTACAGCAAGATTCCATTTGGCCGCCAAAATTGTAGTTTGGCCAAACCGGTCAAATGGCCGAAAATGTCATTTGGCAGAATGAATCTTCCTCTTCTTCTTCTTCTTCTTCTTCTTCTTCTTATAAGCATTACAATCCCCCATTGGACATTGCCGCATGACAGCACAGTCATTCTACAATTATTAACTGCAAGGTTTCCTAGCCATGCCCCTATTTTCACTATCGGCTAACACGATGAAAGTTCTAGGCCCAGTGAGTTGAGAAAATTGCAAACTTCTTAAACCTGGGGCCTCATTGCGCATCTCCTTTCGACAGCTCTTTCGTATGGCAGTTTGTACGGTTTGCTCGTTTCTAGACGAGGTGCGCGAGCCTCCTCTGATCTGGAATTGATTCTAGCACCTGCAGCATGGTCTTGCCAAACGGATCATACGACCGTTAATGTCGTTTTCTAAACGGTTCATTTGTGTCTTTTGGCTGAAACATAACATTCACTATTTTCGGCCAAAGAATAGAAATGTGATTAACCATCTACAACCCAAAATTTTGTTTTCGCGCAAAATCACTACATATTTTGCTTTCTAAAATCAATCTAGTTTTAGGCTAAACAATTTTTTCTTGCATTTGCAATTTCATCAATTTTACATATTGATATTTTAGAATTTTGTTTTTCGAGTTGTTAATCCAATAAATCCAATAAAATAGTTTCTAAATCTGTTCACCTTTTTTTGATTTTTCAACATATATAGAGTTTAAAATGTCTTATTCAATGCTGACTCTTGCATTTTTTTTTATTTGCAGGGTTATTTTGTTTATTTTCGTGTAAGAAGTTGGATAAATATTTTAGAAAGAATGATATGAATGAATGATACATCACCAGTCTTCTATTGAATCAGGTTAATTGTGGAAAAATACTATACTACAAATATTTCACTCCTCAAAGGTATACGAGCGAAAACACTGACGAACAAATTTATTTATTTATTCAGACTAAGGCCGAAGTGGCCTGTGCAGTATGTAAGAGTCTTCTCCATTCGGCTCGGTCCATGGCAACACGTCGCCAGCCACGCAGTCTACGGAGGGTCCGCAAGTCATCTTCCACCTGATCGATCCACCTTGCCCGCTGCGCACCTCGCCTTCTTGTTCCCGTCGGATCATTGTCGAGAACCATTTTCACCGGATTACTGTCCGACATTCTGGCTACGTGGCCGGCCCACCGCAGTCTTCCGATTTTCGCGGTGTAAACGATGGATGGTTCTCCCAACAGCTGATGCAACTCGTGGTTCATTCGCCTCCTCCACGTACCGTCCGCCATCTGCACCCCACCATAGATGGTACGCAGCACTTTCCTTTCGAAAACTCCAAGTGCGCGTTGGTCCTCCACGAGCATCGTCCAGGTCTCGTGTCCGTAGAGGACTACCGGTCTAATGAGCGTTTTGTAGATTGTCAGTTTGGTACGGCGGCGAACTCTATTCGATCGAAGCGTCTTGCGGAGTCCAAAGTATGCACGATTTCCAGCCACTATACGCCTCCGAATTTCTCTGCTGGTATCATTTTCGGCAGTCACCAGTGAGCCCAAGTACACAAATTCTTCTACCACCTCGATTTCGTCACCACCGATGCCAATTCGCGGTGGGTGGCTCACATTGTCTTCTCTAGAACCTCTTCCTATCATGTACTTCGTCTTCGACGTGTTGATGACTAGTCCGATCCGCTTGGCTTCCCTCTTCAGTCTGATGTAGGCTTCCTCCATCTTCTCAAAGTTACGTGCCATAATATCTATGTCGTCGGCGAAGCCAAATAGCTGGACGGACTTATTGAAAATTGTGCCACTCGTGTTAATCCCCGCTCTTCGTATTACCCTTCCAAAGCGATGTTGAATAGCAGACACGAAAGACCATCACCTTGCCGTAACCCTCTGCGGGTTTCGAAGGGACTCGAGAATGCCCCTGAAACTCGAACTACGCACATCACCCGATCCATCGTCGCTTTGATCAACCGTGTCAGTTTATCCGGAAATCCGTTTTCGTGCATTAGCTGCCATAGCTGGTCCCGATCGATTGAATCATATGCGGCTTTGAAGTCGATGAATAGATGATGTGTGGGCACGTTGTATTCGCGGCACTTCTGCAGTACTTGGCGAATGGCGAACACCTGGTCCGTGGTGGAGCGTTCGCCCATAAAACCCGCCTGGTACTGCCCCACGAACTCCCTTGCAATTGGTGCTAGTCGACGGCATATAATTTGGGAGAGTACCTTGTAGGCGGCGTTCAGCAATGTGATTGCGCGGTAGTTGCTACAATCCAGCTTATCGCCCTTTTTGGACACACGACACCTTCCATCCACTCCTGCGGCAAAACTTCTCCTCCCAAATCTTGGTAATGACTCAGTGCAGCGCTCTAGCAGGTGCCTCACCACCGTGTTTAAATAGCTCTCCTGGTAGTTGGTCAACCCCAGGGGCTTTGTTGTTCTTCAGCCGGCCGGTAGAATAATGTCCTGCGCGCGTTCCCCCAGGTCCATCACCATACCGCCATCTTCGTCTGCCACATCGCCATTCAGGTGCTCTTCGTAGTGCTGCTGCCACCTTTGGATCACCTCACGCTCGTTCGTAAGAAGGTTCCCGTTTATGTCCTTGCACATATCAGGCTGTGGCACGTGGCCCTTACGTGAACGGTTCAACTTCTCATAGAACTTTCGTGTGTTATTAGTGCGGTACAGTTGCTCCGTCTCTTCACGGTCTCGATCTTCCTGCTGACGCTTTTTCCTCCGGAAAATCGAGTTTTGTCTGTTCCGCGCCTGTTTATATCGTGCCTCGTTCGCCCTCGTGCGGTGTTGCAGCAATCTCGCCCATGCTGCATTCTTCTCTTCTACTAACTGCTCACATTCGCCGTCATACCAGTCGTTTCTCCGATCCGGGAGCACCGTGCCAAGTGCAGCGGTTGCGGTGCTACCAATGGCGGATCGAATATCTCTCCAGCCATCTTCAAGAGACGCTGCGCCTAGCTGCTCTTCCGTTGGAAGTGCCACTTCCAGCTGCTGCGCGTATTCTTGGGCTAGCCTACCGTCTTGTAGCCGCCCAATATTAAGCCGCGGCGTCCGACTTCGACGCGTGTTGTACACCGTCGAGAGTTTTGAGCGCAGGCAAACTGCAACGAGGTAGTGGTCGGATTCAATATTCGCACTGCGGTAAGTGCGGACGTTTGTGATGTCGGAGAAGAATTTACCGTCGATTAGAACGTGGTCGATTTGGTTTTCCGTTTCTTGGTTAGGTGATCTCTATGTGGCCTTGTGGATATTTTACGGGGAAAAAAGGTGCTTCGGACTACCATTCCGCGGGAGGCTGCGAAGTTTATGCATCGTTGGCCGTTGTCATTCGATACGGTGTGCAGACTATCCGGTCCGATAACCGGTCTATACATTTCCTCCCTTCCTACCTGCGCGTTCATGTCACCGATGACGATTTTGACGTCCCGCAGTGGGCATCCATCGTATGTCTGCTCCAGCTGTGCGTAGAACGCTTCTTTCTCGTCGTCGGGTCTCCCTTCGTGTGGGCAGTGCACGTTGATGATGCTATAGTTGAAGAAACGGCCTTTAATCCTCAGCTTGCACATCCTTGCGTTGATTGGCTGCCACCCAATCACGCGTTGGCGCATCTTTCCCAGCACTATGAAGCCGGTTCCCAGCTCGTTGGTGGTGCCACAGCTTTGGTAGAAGGTAGCCGCCCGATGCCCGCTTTTCCACACTTTCTGTCCTGTCCAGCAAATCTCCTGCAGCGCCACGACGTCGAAGTTGCGGGGATGTAATTCATCGTAGATCATCCTGTCGCAACCTGCGAAACCTAGCGACTTGCAGTTCCATGTTCCAAGCTTCCAATCGTGATCCTTTATTCGTCGCCTAGGTCTTTGCCGATTATATCGAGTCGCATTATCTCTTATATTGTTCGTAATTATTGGTTTTCCAGGCGGCTTATTGGGCCTGCGCAAACCTCCTGTCTCGCCGGAGGGCCGTCGTGTCAGGGCTGTTTAGCGTCCCACCTAACACCAGGACTTGGGCTTGTGCGCTTTGAGCGGCACACGGTCGCTTTGGCGGAGCCTACTTGCGGATACATGCAGCTTTTTTTAGAGGTTTAACAGGGCCCACTGTCAAACCCCACCACATCCTAGGCAGGCGCCACAACTCGCAGATGGCCTGGGGAGGGATCGTCAAGCCCTTGGACAAAGTCCCTGCTGCCCCCGGACTGACGAACAAAAGTTTACGCAATTTTTAATATTTGAGAAAGCTTTTCAAAATCTGAACAATTGAAAATTATAAAAAAAAATAATCAACGTATCCCGTCTAAAGGCGGTCTTGGGCGTTAGAGGGTTAATGATAAGTGAGAAGTGAAAGATGAGAAGTGAGAAATAAAAAGTAAGACTTATTTATTATTGGGCCTTACTGTTGAGGTCGAAATACGTATCTGTCAAGATACAATTAAGTGGTGGAATTCAATGGGATTGTAAAAACTCGTCTTATGACAAGTGAAGACATTCCACTAAAAGCTCAAAATAATTTTCTTATCAAGAAAGACTTTTCACAGTGAGAATTCAGGAATGAACAGTAAAAAGTAAGCTTAAGACGTCCCAATTCTCACTTCGCCCTTCTCGTTATACACAGTGTGCCTTAATCCGGGCAAGTGCCTACTTTTAAAAAAGGGATCACATTCACTATTGCCTTTATCCGACCAAGCGCCTTCTTTTAAGAAGGGATCATATCCACCATTGCCTTATTTATTATTGATTTTAAAGAAGGAGTCACATCCACCATTACCTTAATCCGGGCACGCGCCTTCTTTTAAAAAAGGGATCATACCCACCAGTGCTTTAATCCTGGCAAACGCCTATTTTTGAAAGAAAGGATTACATCCACCATTTCTTTAATCCGGACAAGCGCCTATTTTTTAAGAAGGGATCACATCCTTCTTTTCAATCCAGGCAAACACCTATTTGAATGAAAGTATCACATCCGCCATTGCCTTAATCCGGGCAAGCAGCTATACACGACTTATGTAAGCTCTCTTCGAAAGCATTAAACCTTTTTAATTCTATTATCTCCCGGTGCGGTATTATATTCCTCACTGACGTTAGGTTATGCCAGAAGTTCATGGCGTTATGAATTATCGCACATACTGGGCAAACTCGTGCATGGCAAATAGGAGATGACCAATCCTGGGTAATTATGCATTCTGGCAAACGGTTTTCTGGAGAATGGTCCATTCTGGCAAAAAGCCTTCTGTCAAATGACTTTCTGGCGAATATCGTACAACCATTGCACTTTGCTCCGGTCGAAACAAGCTTCAATGGTTTGCAGTAGCCATCGAGCAAGTGAGTATAAGTTGTATACAAAGTGCTGCGGGTCGTTCCGATCGTCCAAAGCACGATCCTCCACAGTTTGGTTTTCCGGCCGTACGACATTTCAGCCAAATGAGATTTTCGGCTGTTTGTCCATTTCGGCCAAATTACAAATTTATTTTTTATTTTTTTAGGATTTTAGCCTAATCTCACTTCCCATTTTTTTTATTTTCATAATGAGAAACGAGATGATAGACTTCAAATGACATTTTCGACCAAACGACATTTTCGATCAAATGACCTGTACGGCGAAATTTCCCTTTCTCTTTAACGACTATTTCGGTCAAACGACTTTTTCAGCTGAATGACCAGTTATAGCATTATTATCGACTCTCTCAGACATCTTGGGAGACATGAAGGCGCACCACCCTGCCTGGGGCGATCTAAGGTCCGATCTCCGTGGTTTCGACTTCCTGGAAGCTTTTGAGTCTTCTGACCTGGTGCCTCTACATAATGGTTCACCGATTTTATCAAACGGCCATTCAGCCACCGCCATCGACGTGACCACCGCCAGTCGGCTCATTCTCCCCATAAGGTCGTCTTGGATTCTGCTGGGACGCCTATACCACGAAACAGAAGGCCGACCTGGACGTAAAGCCCTTCGTTGGTGGTCAGACGAAACGTGTCAGGTGGTTGAATCGCGTAGGAAGGCCCTCCGATTCCTTAGGAGACTTCCCGCTAGTCATCGAAGAAAGGTAAGTGCGCTGCAAATATACAGAGAACAACACATCGAGCGCCGTGCTGTTATCCAAGAAGCCAAGAAAAAGCAATGGGAGAACTTTCTCGACTTCATCAACTCGGTCCAACCCGCCTCCGCAACTCGGTCCAATCCGCCGCTCTCAGTGGAAAATGTAGTTCCCCCCCCCCTCCACTTTGGCGTTGCAGATCGCACCATATCAGACACTCCGGAATTCGCCAACGCTCTCGGGGAGTGTTTTGCTTCACTTGTCTCAGTAAGTGGGTATGCAGCCGAATTCCGGAGGTTCATCACCACCAGATCCTGCTCCCTCGAGATCTTCCAAGTCCGAAGGATAGCGTCACCTCCCGGGATGCCTCAAAATACCACCCTATCTCGCTAATCCCCTGTGTCTCTGAAGGGCAAGCCAGAGTAAAAGCGGCGTGCGAAGACACACCTGGACGCACTCGTATTAGAGCATAATCCGCCGCAAGACCCATCCTCCGTTGGGTCCAGCAAAGGCATACGCGGTCACGTATGTCGATGGAAGCATCAACTATCAGGAGCATGCATCAAGTTGGGGGAACACTCCATCCCCAACCGCAAAATTGTTTGGCCTCACATTTTTGCCTCATTTCCGCTCCGTCAAAGTCAACTGCCGCACCAGCTTCAATATAATCAAACCCCTTTCAAAGCCCCACAGGATCCGCAAAAGGGGTATTCGTCTCCGCTTTGGAGAAGCCATTATTGACAGCCGGCTTCTGTCCGGTCTTGTACTCACCTGCATTGCATACCATAACGTCCTTGTAAACGTGCTGTCCCCGACCTTCAACAGTTTCGAGGCAAGAAGTCGGCTTAGGAGTCACAGGTAGTAACCTAACAGTGACAAATAGTCTTCCCAAGCAAATGCAGTATTTTTCGGCCGAAGCATTGAAAAGGCTCGCTAACTTCAAGAGGCGATCTAATCTGCCCTATTGTCCGGACTGTAGTCCAGGATGTTCTGCGGTTTCTAGTATATTTTAATAGGGAACCAAACACAGGTGTTTGAGCAAAACAGTTGAAGAATAGGTCTCACTTACATTCCTTACAGGGTCATTTGGCCGAATGCCACTAGGCCGAAAGTTGTTTGGCCGAATATACCATTTGGCCGAACAGATCATTAGGCCGAAAGTCATTTTGCCAAATGGGTCATTTGGCCGAAAGGGTCGTTTAGCCGAAAGGATCGTTTGGCCGAAAGGCATTTAGCCGAATGGGTCACTTGGACGAATGGGATGTTTGGCCGAAAGGGTCATTTGACCGAAAGTCATTTGTCCGAGAAGGTCATTTGGCCGAAAGGGTCATTTGACCGAAAGGGTCGTTTGGCCGAAAGGGTCATTTGGCCGAAAGGGTCATTTGGCCGAAAGGGTCGTTTGGCCGAAAGGGTCGTTTGGCCGAAAGGGTCATTAGGCCGAAAGGGTCATTTGGCCGAAAGGGTCATTTGGCCGAAAGGGTCGTTTGGCCGAAAGGGTCGTTTGGCCGAAAGGGTCATTTGGCCGAAAGTGTCATTTGGTCGAGAGGGTCATTTGGCCGAAAGTCAAAAGGGTCAATTGCCCGAAAGGGTCATTAGGCCAGAAGTGTCATTTGGCCGAGAGAGTCATGTGGACGAAAGGTTCATTTGACCGAAAGGGTCATTTGGCCAAAAGGGTCATTTGGCCGAATAGGTCATTTGGCCGAATAGTTCTTTTGAAAAGTGAGAAGTTAGAAATGAGAAGAGAGACGTCTCACTTCTCACTCTTATTTTTTTCCTTCTCACTGTAAAAAATGAGAAACGCAAAATGAGTAGTGAGACGTCTCACGACCCACTTCGCATTACTTTCCACATGGAGAAATGAGGAGTAAGAAGTGAGACATCTCGCTTCTCACTCTTCATTTCTCACTTCTAGCTGTAAAGTGTCTCACTACCCACTTCGCACAACTAACTTTTCACAGTGAGAAGTGAAAAATGAGGAAAGAGAAGTGAGAAGCGATACGTCTCACTTCTCACTTCTTATTTCTCACTTCTTACTATGCGCTTCTTGCGCTCCTCATTTCTTACATCGAGAAGTGATAAATGAGGAGTGAGAAGTGAGACGTCTTACTTCTCACTCTTCATTTTTCTCTTCTCACTGTGAAAAGTGAGAATCGCGAAGTGAGTAGTCTCACTTTTGACAGCGAGAAGTGAGAAATGAGGAGTGAGAAGAGAGACGTCTCACTTCTCACTCCCCATTTCTCACTTCTCACTGTGAAAAATGAGTCGTGCGAAGGGGGTATTGAGATGAGTCACTACTCATTTCGCGCTTCTCACTTTTTACAGTGACAAGGAAAAAGTTAGAGTGAGAAGTGAGACATCTCTCTTCTCATTCCATTCCATTCCTTTCAAATGAACTATTCGGATAAATATCCTATTCGGCCAAATGACCCTTTCGGCAGAATGATCCCTTCAGCCAAATGACCCTTTGGGTTTCGGCCAAATGACCCTTCCCCTAATACAATAAACCTTGCTTCTGAAAGGTCCCTAGGTTGGTCCTGAGAGTGGCTCCGTTTCAAGCCCCCTCCTTTTCTTCAAGCGCCCATCAGGCCTTGGTTTCATTAGACAAGTGAAGAACTGATTCCTGTATCAAAATTCACAAAAATAAAGTAATAAAAAAAATCCATCCAAGACTAGAGAGCAGGCTTGTAAAATGTCATCTGCATGTCATTTGACTAATTTGCTCATAACTTTCTTTAGAAGCAAAATTTCTTCCATAATTTTGAATGTACTCATAACGCTTGAGTAGGGTTATATTTTTGTCCAAGGGTACATTGCTCTAAGTATAACATCAAAGGCTGGAGAGTGAAAACTCTCCAAAATGTCACGTGTCATTTGACATAATGTCATTTGAATGACATTTTGCCTCCCACGCCCCAGATTACATATTTACAGCAAAGTCTCGTTAGACAAAGTTGTAGGCCCATTTAACTGCTATAAGTTCGTCATACAACATGAATTGATAGCTACCTTCTGAAACAAGTTCTGGGAAAATTATACAAACGAATGCAAATGACATTTTACAACACTGCTAGAGAGTTAAAAACGCATCGATCAGAAAATATGTTGCAAACCGGAGTTAAATTAAATTGTCGACAAAAGAAACCTCTATCAATTTTTATTTAAAATAGTTTAGATTTCCGGAATACATTTCAAAACACGTCTGATTCCCTAAGAGAAACCTTAGATTGTATTGCTGAAAAAAATCTTCAGGATAAATTCATAGAAAAAATCCACAAATTTGATTGAAGGCCAAAATCAGGCCTTAGTATTGAAAAGGGTTCGGTGCATTTTTTACGTCTTATTTGGTAAAACGGGGTTGAATTTCAGGGTCTGAAGTGTAGTAGTGGTAGATTTCTTCACCTTTACTTATGGGTAAGCACCGCCCGAGAGTTAAGCACCAGGGGTGAAGAAATTGGCCCTAAGTAACATATACAGAATAGATTATGACATTTCGAAACATCGCGACATTGTACGATTTTAACTATGCCGGTGTAATACACGCCAATATTGAATAAAAAGCTAAATCTTCTAACATCGCTCAAATACATCGTTTTGTTTAGACCATTCCAAATTAAGTAAAAAAAATAGTCCATCATCGCTAACTGCGCCGAAACTGCCTTCAAAGAGTGTGTCTAACACTTCCTAAACATGCTCGGACAATTGGCCCATCGGGTGCCGGCTAGCATTTAATAATGAAACCAATCTGAACGACCATCGACATTAAAAACAATAACAAAGCAACCTAGAATCACTCAATTGAGCGAACGAGCAACACTCAACATCATCAAGTGATCATTTCCTCTTGCACACTCGTGCAATAACAACGAGAGACGTCAAATTTTCAAGTTTAAATCTAATTAGCCCCATTATCCAAGCAGGCCAATCTTCGTCCGCCCGGGCCCGTGCGTTTGGGACCCACGATCGATAAAGTAGATGGCAATAACGAGCGGGCACTCTGCTTTATACGAGCAGCCATTAGTCAAGGCAATGCTCCACCACCAGTGCGTATGCGCGCAGCTGAACCGAATGCAGGCGCGCGGCGGCGGTCCTTCGTCAACCAATTGCCGCCGCACACCACCGTCCGCGTCCTAGCTCGCCGATCTATACCGGGGCCCGTAATTGCGCGGAGTCATCAACCGCGCGCGAGCGCGTACTTACTCGGGTAGTTGATGTTTAGCCTATGATGATGATTGTTTGGTTGCTTTTGTTGAACACTGACTGGCGGGCCGGAGGGGTACACCCCCCACTGCGGCCAAATTGCGGAAATTGGCGGCTAATCGGAAGCTATGCGTCGACAATGGGTAGGAAATGTCCGCGCAGGCGCAAACATGGCCACTTTTTAGGCTGCTTTGTCAAGGAGCGAGCATTAATTTACGGCTTGCCATGATTTTTCTGTAATGGGTGAACTTTGGAACTGCATGATTGTGCGAAATAAACGAAAGATCGCAAAAAGAACGAAACGATCGATTTCGAAGCAAGTGGATTATCTTTACGTCAAGCAGTGCCCTTGACAGATGGGGAATAATGTGGCGAATTGAGAGCGCGCTTTCTCACCATAGGCCAAACCAACAACCATCCCCTTCGGGCACGATCGTAAAGTGCGATCGCTCTTACGCCCCAACAATAAACAAAAATAAATCGAATCGCTCCAGTCTGATAATCACATGGAATTTTCCCCATATTTCATAACAACGACGGTGTGACTTTTCCTTCTCTCCCATCGAGCAAGAGTCGGATAGGGCCCGAGGGGATCCCACCATATCGTCGGTCGTTCGGTCCAATGCGAAGCGCAAGAGTGGACGCGAAAGTGAGAGTTGCCATGTTGCCGCGGTCGATTCCGAACAACCGTGTGAAGTGTTGGTTGGTGTGGTGAAAGATGTGCCAGGCGCAACAGAGAAAGAGAGTGAAATCACTCATGCGATAGAACGAGAGGAGATGCGCGCGCGATCATTACGCACGATCGTAGGAATTTTTACGACAATATAATCGCTTGCGGCGGAATTGGTGGAAGAAAGGTGGCTGCTCCACTGATTGCTGTATACAGATTTTACATTGCCGAAATGTACCGATGATTGTTGTGGGTCAAAGTTGGCAACCGATCGCGATCGATTGATCGACCGATCGATCGTTCGATTTCTAGCGACCCTCGAGCAAATCATCTTCAGCGAGTGCGGGAGGAGAAAGAGCGCAGAAATGTTTCGCAGAGACAGTTATTATTGGCGAAACACAGACCCTGAAAAGTAGTGCTTTGCGTGTGGTTGCAGTGCCTGATGAAATCGCAGCTATTATTGTTATTTGTTTTCGATCGCGCACACATCGCGAAGACGTCGATGATGATGGAAAAGTGAAAGGAGCGAGCAGCCAGCAGGGTCCGAATTCGACGTGGCGAAGACCGGATGGAATGCCTACAGCGAACGAAAGGCTAATTGACACTGACTGCTGCGTAGCAAACCAATCCGGGTCAATGTTACACGAGAAGACGGCGATGATGATTACTGGATCTCCGCTATCTCATCGTGCGTCTGCCGAATTTTATTACTATTATGTAAAACATAAACGGTTGGACGATTTACACAAAACGTACAGAAATATGAATGACGAATCCGACAGTTATTTGGATAGTGCTTCTGATTTCAGGGTGCGATGCCATGCAGACAGCGTGCTCATGCTCTTCAATGCAGTCACCGACCTCCAAACAGTTCCCTGTTGAATCTTGTGTTTGGCTATTCTCTTTTCCGATTGTTGCGTCAATTGTCAGCCCATTGAAGTCTGCCACATTATACACGATTTACAAAGTCAAACGCAGATTAATTTCAAGTTTCAAACCGCGAATTGTGGGCAACTCGTTAAAGTCAAAACTCCAATGTCTGTTAGCTTAGCTTAGCACCTCCAGACGTCGTTTCACCGAAAGCGCCTTCAGTCTTCATCACAATGCCTTCACACTTCTTTTCACAGGAAGCGCCTTACCAGAAGCAACTTCATACTTCCTTTCACAAGGACCCCCTTCAAATTCCCTTTTACAGAAAGCACATTCAGAATTGATTCCACTAGAAGCTTCTTCAGAGTACTTTTCCTTGGAAATGCCTTCAGACTTCCTCTGATAGAACTACCTTCCAAAGGAATCACCTTCAGTCTTTTTCCAATCGGAAGCGCATTCAGGCCTGCTTCTTCAGACTTCCTTCCACCGGCAGCGGCTACAAACTACCTTTCAACGAGAACTCCTCCACATTTCTTTCCATAGAAATACGTTACGACTTTCTTCCACCATTCACAGAAAGCTATTTTAGATTTCCTTCAACCAGAAGCACCTTCAAACATCCTTTCATCGGGAGCGCCTACAAATTTCCTTCTACAAAAGCACCATAAGACTTCAGTCTTCAGTCTCCTTCCACTGGGAGCGCCTTCAGACATCCTTCTGTGAGCATCACCTTCAAACGTCTGTTCACTGCGAGCGCCAAAAAATTGCCTTCCACAGGAAGCGCCTTTAGACTTCCTTCTACCAAAAGCGCCTACAGTCTTCAATTCAACGAAAGCGCCTTCCGACTAGCTTTCACCGGAAGCACCGTCAAATTCCCAACCTCCGAATACGTCTTAAGACTTTCTTTTATTGGCTCCAGATTACCTTCCATGGGAAGCGCCTTCAGGTTTCGTTCTACCAGAAGCGCGTACAGTCTTCGTTCAATCTAAATAGTCTTCCTTATATCGAGGGCGCATTTAGTTTTCTTTCATGAGTAGCGCCTTCAAACGTCCGTTCACTGCGAGCGTTACCAGATATGCTTCCACAGAAAGCGCCTCCATCAGAAGCACTATCAGCCTTTTTTCCACTACTGGGAGCGCATTCAGGCTTCTTTTCAGTCTTCCATTAAAAAAAAACGCCTTTCGACTATCTCCCACCGGAAGCACTTTTAAACTTCCTTCCACTTAGAGCGCCTTCAAATTTCTTTCTTCCAAAGGCGCCTTAAGACTACCTTTCATGCCTTTGGACTACGTGCCACCGGAAGCGCCTTCAGACCTACTTCTACAAGAAGCGCCTACAGTCTTTCTTTCGCCATAAGCTCCTTGGGACTTCCTTCCACTGCGCATTGAGGATTTCAGGAAGAGTTTGAGGAAGTGCATTCAAACTTTATTTTACCGAGAGCTCCTTAGGACTTTCTTTCACATTTCACAGAAAGCTTTTTAAAACATCTTTTCATTGGGATCGCCTTTCCACATAAAGCGCCTTCAGACTTTCTTCCGTCATATGCGCTTTCACTCTTTCTTCGACCAGAAGCGCCTTCAAACGTCCGTTCACTGGGAGAATTCCTTCCAGAACAGCGTTTAAAGACTACTTTCCATCGGAAGCGCCTTCAGTCTCCCTTTCACTGGTAACGCCTTTAGACTTCTTTCCACTAACAGCGCCTTCAGACTTCCTTCCGCCAAAAGCGCCTACAGTCTTCCACTCAACAAAAGCATATCTCGACCTTTTTCCACCGGGAACGCTTTGAAATTTCTTATCACTGGGAGCTCATTAAAATATCCTTCCTCTGAGAGCGCCTTGAGACTTCCTTATCGTCTTCAGACTTCCATCCTCCGGGAGCGCATTCAAACATGTTTTCGATGAAAGCGTCTTCCCACAGATAGCGCCCTAAGACTTCCTCCTATCGGAGGCCACAACAGGTTTCCTTCCACCGGAAGCTCCTTCAAACTTCCTTTCGAAGCAAGCGTCTTCAGATTTCCCTATACAGAAAGCGCTTTAAGAGTTTCTTTCACCGGAAGTGTCTAGAGATTTCCTTTCTTTGGAAGCGGCCTTAGACCTCCTTCCACCGGAAGCGCCTTCAGACTTCCTTTCAATGGGAGCGCCGTCTAATTTTTCTCACTGGAAATGCTGTCAACCGGTTAGAGACTTCATTTCACCAAATGCGTCTTCAGGCTTCCTTACACCAAAGCGCGTTTAAACTTTCACCCGGGAGCGCCTTCTAATTTCGTTGTAAGAAGAGCGCCTAAAGACTTCTTTTCGCCGAAAGTCTCTTCAATCTACTTTATATAGGAATCGTGTTCAGAGTTCCTTCCATCAAAAGCACCGTCAAACATCCTTTCGCCTAGAGTTTCTTCCAACAGAAGCCCCTTAAATAATGTTTTCATCGGGATCATATCTTCAGATCTACTTCACCAAAAATGCCTTTAGACTTTCTTCCATCAGAAGCGCTTTCAATCTTCCTTCTACCAGAAGCGACCTCAAACATCCGTTCACTAGGAGCGCCTTCAGATTCCTTTCCACTGACAGTGCCTTCAGACTTCCTTCTACCAAAAGTGCCTTTCACTGAAAATCCATTCAGACTTTAGTCTCTCTTCCGCAGAAAGCGCCTTTAGAGCTGTTTCCACCGGAAGATCCCTCCGAGTTCATTGGGAAGTTAACGCCTTTAGACTGCTTTTCACTTGAAACGTCTTCAGATTTTTTTTTCATTAAGAATACGGAAACGCTTTTAAATTTCCTTTTACCAGAAGGAGCTCTTTAGTATTTTTTTCCTCTGAAAATGCTTTCAAACGCTTACAGACTTTTTTTCACTGGGAGCGCCTCCTGACTTATTTCTACCAAAGCGCCTTCCGACTTTTTTACACCGAGGACGCTTTGAAACTTTTTTTCACTGACAGCACACTGGAAGCACCTTCAAACTTTCTTCCATTGGAAGCGCCTTCAGACTTACTTTCACTGGGAGCGCCTACAGACTTATTTTCACTGGGAGCTTCTTCAGTCTTCCTTCCACAGAAAGCGCCTTCATATTTTTTTCCGGATGATCCTTCAGAGTTCTTTCCAAAAAGGAAACGTCTTCAGATTTTTTTTTCCACTACAAATGCCTTCATTCTTTCGGAAACTCTTTTAAATTTCCTTTTACCAGAAGGAGCTCATTCAGTCTTTTTTCCTCTGGAAATGCCTTCAAACAATTACAGACTTCTTTCACTGGGAGCACCTTCAGTTCCTTCTATCAAAAACGCATACAGTCTTCCGAAACGCTTTTTGACTACCTTCTATCAGAAGCGCCTTCAGAGTACCTTCAACCGAAAGCGCCTTCAAACTTTCTTCTATCGGGGACGCTTACAAATCTGCTTTTACTGGGTGGGAGCGCCTTCGGTTTTCCTTCCACAGAAAGCGTTCATATTTCTTTCCAACGGGAGTTCCCCCAGAGTTCCTTCCAACAGAAGCACTTAAAAACATCTTTTCATCGGAATCACCTTCAGATCTACTTCACCAAAAATGCCTTTAGACTTTCTTCCATCAGAAGCGCTTTCACTCTTTCTTCTACCAGAAGCGTTCAAACATCCGTTCACTTCTTTTCACTGAGAGCACCTTCAAATTTCCTTCCTCCGAGAGCGCCTTACGACTTCCTTTCACTGAAAATGCCTTCAAACTACCATCTATCAGAAGCGCCTTCAGACTACCTTCAACCGGAAACGCCTCCAAACTTTCTTCCATCGGAAGTGCCCCTTTCACTGGGAGCGCATTCAGACTTCTTTTCACCGGGAGCGCCCTTAGTCTTCCTTCCACAGAATGCGCCATCAGAACTCTTCCACCGGAAGATCCCTCAGAGTTTCTTGCGAAGGAAACGCCTTTAGACTGCCTTTCGCTGGAAACGTCTTCAGATTTGCTTCGCTATAAATGCCTTCATTTCTTAGGAAGCGCTTTTAGATTTCCTTTTACCAGAAGGAGCTCTTTCAGTCTTTTCTCCTCTGGAAATGCCGTCAAAGGATTACAGACTTCTGGAGCACCTTCAGACTTCCTTCTACAAACAGCACCTACAGCGTCTTCCATTCAACGAAAACGTCTTCCGTCTTTCTTCCACCGGGGACGCTTTGAAACTTCTTTTCACTGGGAACACCTTCAAATTTCATTCCTTCTGCCAGAAGCGCTTCAATTTTTTTACATTGGAAGCACTTTCAGACTTACTTTTACTAGGAGCGCCTACAGACTTCTTTTCACCGGGAGCGCCTTCAGTCTTCCTTCCACAGAAAGCGCCTTCATATTTTTTTTCCGGATAATCCACCAGAGTTCTTTCCAAAAGAAACATCTTTACCCTTCCTTCCACTGGAAGCGCCTCCAGGTTTTTTTTTCACTGAAAATGCCTTCAGCCGAATACAAATTTCATTCCTACGGAATTTTGTTTTAATTTCCTTTTACCAGAAGCGCTTGGAGTCTTGCTTTCATCGAAAGCGCGTTTGAAATTTCTTCCATCCGGAGCGTCTTCTGATTTCGTTCTATTTCCCCCCACACGTCCTTCTTCTAACGGAGGAATCTACAGATTTTTTTTCCGCTGGAAGCTTCTTAAAACTTCCTTTGGCAGCAAGCGTCTTCAGATTTCCCTCTACAGAATTTCTTTCACCGGAAGTGCCTAGAGATTCCCTTCCAACGGAAACCCCTTCACACTGGGAGCGCCGTCAAATTTTTCTCACTAGAAATGCTTCCAACCGCTTACAAACTTCATTTCACCAAATGCGCCTTCAGACTTCCTTCCACCGAAAGCATGTCTACCGCCGGGAGAGCCTTCTGATTTCGTTGTATGGAGAGCGCCTTAAGACACCGCCAAACATCCTTTCTCCGAAAGCATCTTTCGAGAGATAGCGCCGTCAAACCTTCTTCCGCCGAAAGCATTTTCAGATTTCTCTCCACATAAATCGCGTTACGATTTCCGTCCTCCGTCGGAAACGGCTTCAGGGTCTGTTCTACCGGAAGCGCCATCAGAAGCACCACCAGTCTTCCTTCCACTTGGAGCGCATTCAGGCTTTTTTCACAGGGTCTGCCTTCAGACTTATTTCAACCACAAGCGCCTACAGTCTTCAATGGAAGACAAAAGCGCCTTCCGACTATCTTCCACCGGAATCACTTTTAAACTTCCTTTTACTGAAAGCGCTTTCAAATTTCTTTCTTCCAAGAGCGCCTTGAGACTACCTTTCATGCCTTCAGGCTACCTTTCGTCGGAAGCGCCTTCAAATTTCCTTCCATCTGAAGCGTCTTCAAACTACCCTCAACAAAAGCGGCTTCGGACTTCCTTCCGGAAGCGCTTACGAACTTCCTTGCACGGAAAGCGCCTTCAGGCTTCCTTCTACCAGAATCACTCAATCTATAGAATCTTTAGATCTTTTTTTACCGAAAGCGCCTTCAGACTTCCTTCAACCACAAGCGCCTTCCGACTATTTTCCACCTTCAAAATTCCTTGCAAAGGAAACGCTTTTAGACTGCCTTTCCCTGGAAACGTCTACAGTTTTTTTTCACTAGAAATGCCTTAATTCCTTCGGAAACGCTTTTATATTTCCTTGTACAAGAAGGAGCTCATTCAGTCTTTTTTCCTTTGCAAATGTCTTCAAACGCTTACAAACTTCTTTTCACTGGGAGCGCCAACAGTCTTCCTTTTACCAAAAACGCATACAGTCTTCCGAAATGCTTTTAGACTTCCTTCTATCGGAAGCGTCTTCAGAGTACCTTCAACCGAAAGCGCCTTTAAACTTTCTTCTATCGGAAGCGCATACAAATCTGCTTTCACTGGGCGGAAGCGCCTCCGGTTTTCCTTCCACAGAAAGCGCCTTCATATTTCTTTCCAACGGAAGTTCCCCCAGAGTTCCTTCCAACAGAAGCACGTTAAAACATCTTTTCATCGGGATCGCCTTCCGATCTACTTCACCAAAAAATGCCTTTAGACTTTCTTCCATCAGAAGCGCTTTCACTCTTTCTTCTACCAGTAGCGCCCCCAAACATCCGTTCACTGGGAGCGCCTTCAGACTCCTTTCCACTGACAGCGCCTTCAGACTTCCTTCTACCAAAAGCGCCTACAGTTTTCCACTCAACAAAAACGTATCTCGACTTTTTTTCCACCGGGGGCTTTCACTGAGAGCACCTTCAAATTTCCTTCATCCGAGAACACCTTGAAACTTTTTTCTCTGAAAATGCCTTCAAACTACCATCTATCAGAAGCGCCTTCAGACTACCTTCAACCAGAAACGCCTCCAAACTTTCTTCCATCGGAAGTGCCTACAAACTTGCTTTCACTGGGAGCGCATTCAGACTTCTTTTCACCGGGAGCGCCCTTAGTCTTCCTTCCACAGAATGCGCCTTCAGAGCTCTTCCACCGGAAGATCCCTCAGAGTTTCTTGCGAAGGAAACGCCTTTAGACTGCCTTTCGCTGGAAACGTCTTCAGATTTGTTTCGCTATAAATGCCTTCGTTTCTTCAGAAGCGCTTTTAGATTTCCTTATACCATAAGGAGCTCATTCAGTCTTGTTAAGGGCCAGTCAGCCTCTGGAAATGCCGTCAAACGATTACAGACTTCTTTTCACTGGAAGCGCCTTCAGACTTCCTTCTACCAACAGCACCTACAGTCTTCCATTCAACGAAAGCGCCTTCCGACTTTTTTCCACCGGGGACGCTTTGAAACTCCTTTTCATTGGGAGCACCTTCAAATTTCCTTCCTTCTGAGAGCGCCTTAAGACTTCTCTTCGCTAGAAATGCCTTCAGACTACCTTCCATCGGAGGCGCCTTCAAACTTTTTTCCATTGGAAGCGCTTTCAAACTTGCTTTCACTGGGAGCGTCTACAGACTTCTTTGTGTTCCTTCTACAGAAAGCGCCTTCATACTTCTTTCCGCCGGATGATTCCCCAGAGTTCTTTCCAAAGGAAACATCTTTGCCCTTCCTTTCACTGGAAGCGCCTTCAGGTTTTTTTTTCACTGAAAATGCCTTCAGCCGAATACAAATTTCATTCCTATGGAATTTTGTTTTAATTTCCTTTTACCAGAAGCGCCTTGAAGTCTTGCTTTCATCGGAAGCGCGTTTGAAATTTCTTCCATCGGGAAGCGCCTCCTGATTTCGTTCTACAGATAGTTTTTTTCGTCGAATGTGCCTTAAGACTTTTCATCGGAATCGTCTCCAGACTTCCTTCCACTAGAAGCAAACATCCTTTGGCTGATAGCGACCTCCCACACGTCCTTCTTCTAACTTCCTTTCGCAGCTAGCGTCTTCAGACTTCCCTCTACGGAAAACGCTTCACCGGAAGTGCCTAGAGATTTCCTTTCTTAGGAAGCGGCTTTAGACTCCCTTCCACCGGAAACGCCTTCAGACTAGGAGCGCCGTCAGATTTTTTTTCACTAGAAATGTTTTCAACCGCTTCATTTCCCCAAATGTGCCTTCAGACTTCCTTCCACCGAATGCGCGTTACAACTTTCTACCGCCGGGAGCACCTTTTAATTTCGTTATACGGAGAGCACATTAAGACTTCTGTTCGCCGAAAGTGCCTTCAAACTTCTATCTATCAGATTCGTCTTTAAAATTCCTTCCATCAGAAGCACCGTCAAACATCCTTTCGCCGAAAGCGTCTTTCCACAGATAGCACCTCCAGACTTTCTTCCACCGGAAGCACCATCAGACTTCGTTCCACAAGAAGCTCCTTCAAAGTTCCTTCCGCCGAAAGCATCTTCAGATTTCCCTCCTCATAAATCGCCTTAAGACTTCCGTCCTCCGTCAGAAACTGTTTCAGACTCTCTTCTACCGAAAGCCTCATCAGATGCACTAACAGTCTTCCTTCCATTGGGAGCGCAGTCAGGCTTCTTTTCACAGGGCCAGCCTTCAGACTTCCTTCCACCACAAGCGCCTACAGTCTTCCATTCAACAAAAGTGTCTTCTGACTATCTTCCACCGGAAGCACTTTTAAACTTTTTTTAACTGAGAGCGCCTTCAAATTTCTTTCTTCCAAGAGCGCCTTAAGACTACCTTTCATGCCTTCAGACTACCTTTCATCGGAAGCGCCTTTAAATTTCCTTCCATCTGAAGCGTCTTCAAACTACCCTCAACAAAAGCGGCTTCGGACTGTCTTCCGGAAGCGCTTACGAGCTTTCTTGCACTGAAAGCGTTTTCAGGCTTTCTTCTACCAGATTCACCTACAGGCTTTCTTCAATCGAAAAAATCTTTAGAAGGCTCTTTTTAGGCTTCGGACTTCCTTCCGGAAGCGCCTACGAACTTCCTTGCACGGGAAGCGCCTTCAGGCTTGCTTCTACCAGAAGCACTTAAAGTCATCCTCCAATCGAAAGAATCTTCAGATTTTTTTTTACCGAAAGCACCTTCAGACTTTTTTCACCGGAAGTGCCTTCATACTTCCTTCCACCGGATGCACCTTCAAACTTCCTTCTTCTGGGAGCGATTTAAGATTTCTATTCATCGGAAGCACCATCAGACTGCCACAAGAAGCTTCGGAGGAACTTCCGGAGAAATTCCTGGAGGAACTTCCGGAGGAATCCCTAGAGGAACTTCCGGAGGAATTCCTGGAGGAACTTCCGGAGGAATTCCTGGATTAACTTCCGGAGGAATTCCTGGATGAACTTTCCGAGCAATTAGGAGGAAGTGCCTCCAAGATTTGCTGAGAAAGTTTTTCCAGGTATTCCTCCGAAAAATCTTCCAAGAAATCTTCCGAAATTCCATCTGAAATTTCTCTTAAATCCAGAAATTCCACTAGCAGTTACTCTTGAAATTTCTTCGTGAACTCCTGCACTTCGAGAACTTTACACAAGTTACCTTGAGAGCTCTCCAGAAATTTCTTGTGAATTTCTTTTAAAACTCATGTGAAATTCCTACAAAGCCACCTAAAGCCTTCCGTAAATGTCCTCATTGGGTTCCCACCGGAACCGGCTCCAGGTTGGCCACCTTAGGGTGACCAAACTCACTTGGAAGTACTCAGCATGAGTTCCAATCGCTTATTCGGGAAAAATCCCGAATTTTAAGCCGTCCAACGGCACCAATATGTTCGATTCCGTAAATTTCCCCATTGGGTTCCCACCGAAGCCGGCTCAAGTTGGCCACCTGAAGGTGACCAAATGCATGGAAGTACTCAGCATGAGTTCCATTTGCTTATGTGTGAAAAATTCCAAATTTTAAGCCGTCGAACGGCAACAATATGCCCAATTCCATAAATGTCCTCTTTGAGTTCCCACCGTTCCCAATCAAACTCACTTGGAAGTACCGTCAACTGGGGGGAAGATGATCATTTTTAAGACAAAACATGCAATAACAATGTGTGTTTACATTTTAAATCGAAACAAATATTTTCAAAACATGTACTGTTATACGTTCCAATAATCAACAACTTTAGTTTTCTGAAATGCATTAGCATTAGCATTAGCATTGAGCATTTCGCACAAATTCGTAGGTGGTACAAGCCAAGACTATTGTATGAGAGTAGCAACACTTTCATCCGTTACCACAGATATTGATTTGGGGCTAATCGCTATCTCTTAGATGGAAGCAATGCACCCTCCAATAGTCGAGATCTGTCCTGGTCACGTCCTTGCGAATGCTGAGGAACGGGGAAGGATGGTTAGTTGAACACCTACTTAAGAAAGATGCAGAAAACTCTACGACCTCTCATAGGTGCCACGGGAGGTTTTTGGATTGTTAGTGTTGGAGGTTTAACAGTAGGAATCGTTCTGGTAGAACGTGAAACACAGAAAGAACTAAGATAGAAATACAAAGTAGGAAAGGGACGAGCCTGGAATTGAACCCACGACCTCCTGCTTATAAGGCAGAAGCGGTAGCCACTAGACCACCGAGCTCGTCCTTTAGTTTTCTGAAATGCTTTCGCATTTATTAAAATGAAAAATGGTTTGGGGTGAAGTTGATCAAGACAGCTCTACTAAAATAATTATGACCTAGTAGTCAAAATACACTAGGTTATTTGTATGAATGTTGAATTTACTACGTAAAGAAGTCTACGAAGTCAATATTTGAAACGAAAATACCGTCATTTATGACTATCTCTCTCTTTCTTCCACAAAATACATTTTCATGATTATAATCTAAAAACTTGGATTTCTACCTAGCGGTAACATTACTTGAACGGAGAATATTGTTGACTACCGT
The DNA here is from genome assembly GCF_024139115.2 of Armigeres subalbatus. NCBI lineage: Eukaryota > Metazoa > Arthropoda > Insecta > Diptera > Culicidae > Armigeres > Armigeres subalbatus. The sequence continues at coordinate 303,464,362 of NC_085139.1, read as the reverse complement.
TTCATTAAAAAATTTGGCACTTTTGACTGACACATCAAATGATCATCTTCACCTCAATGATCATCTTCCCCCCAGTTGACGGTACTCGGCATGAGTTCTAGTCGCTTGTTTGAGAAAAATCACGAATTTTAAGCCGTCGAACGGCACTAATATGATCAAATCCGTAATTGTCTTCTTTGGGTTCCCACCGGAACCGACTTTCTTTCACTTGGAGCGTCTTTAGATTTCTTTTCATTGGGAATACCTTCAGTTGCTTAAAGACTTCATTTCGCCGAAAGCGCCTTCAGATTTCCGTCTACCACATTCTGATTTCGTTCTTTAGGAAGCGACTTAAGATATCTTTTCGCCGAAGAGGCTTTCAGACTTTTTTTTCCATCGGAAGCGCCGGAAGATTTACTTCAGACTTCTTTTCACCATGAACTCATTCAGTGTTTTTTTTTCTCTGGAAATATCCTCAAACGCTTACAGACTTCCTTTCATTGAATGCGCTTTCAAAATTTTGACTATGAGAAGTAAGTACCGAAATATTTCCTTTCGCCAAAAGCGCCTTTAGGCATCTTTCCACCAGAATCGTCTTCAGATTTCTTTCTACCAAAAGCGCCGGAAGATTTCCACCGAAAACTTCCAGATCGCACCGTTTGTTTTCGAAAATCTTTTTAGATTTTTATATTTTCTACGGGAGACACTACAAGATGTGATGTTGGATTTTCACCAGAAGAGTTTTCTGAGTTCCGAAAAAAGGTGTTATATACTGTTTTACGCATCAATTTTTTATTTCAAATTTAAGCCGAAAATCCGACAAGTCCTAACCCAGTCGCTACATCTAAAGGGAAACGACTCGGAATACAAAGCATTAATCACCCAACAATATCAACAAACCAGCAAAAGACAAAAGAGAAAACCATGTTTCTTCTTTGCTGCAATACAGCTTGAATAAACTTAGACTTAGACTCCCCATAGAAGATTAGAAATTTTCCATAAAAAATAGGAAATTGCCAATAAAGAAATCAGGATAGAACCAAAAATATATTTTTTTTCTAAATTATGCAAAATTTCCTTGAACAATAAAAAAATTTCACACTTTTAAAAGTAAAAATTGCATTTATAAAAGAAGAATTTTCCACAAAGAAATAAAAGAATAAACAATTGCCATAAATAAATCAATATTAACAAAAAAAACACTTACAAAATTTTCCACAAAATAATTTTTTTCATCAAACTTTTCACACAAAAAAACAAAGTAAAGCACTTTGCTAATATAATTTTGTTTCGCGGATTTTTTTTATGGAAATATTGCATAGTTTAGGAAAATTTTATATTTGTTTTTATTTTCGCTTTTACCCTTATTTCATTATCGGCAATTATCTATTTCTAATATTTTAAGGAAATTTTAGTTTGCTGCCATAAACTTGTAATTCTCAGATGTGTTAATCGCCTATTTATAGAGATTAGAGCCATCGAAAACACGAGGCGAGATTTGTCCTTAAATTCCTCTAACAACAGGAAGCATCATTTACATTGATTGGGCCATCGACACCACTCAATTTCCCCCGCCGAAGAAGGAGAGTTTCATCACAACCCTTCAAGGTCCCCCGCATTAGCGTCGTATTCATCAATCCTGAAATATCGACGTCTCTGAATTTCCCGCTTCGGCAGTCAAACGAGAACGGTTCGTTCTTTACCATTTTGAATATTCATCCACACCGATAAAGATCATTGAAGAACGTCCAGCGTGCGGCCCTCGAACCTCGATTTGGCTTGGCACGACTCTCAGCCGCGATCGAGCTGCCCCCTAGCAACGAGCCAGAGCAAAAGCCGATCATCATTTTTTAGCACTCAAATTCGAACCAATGTCACACATCATTGACCAGTTTGGCGGTGGTGGTGCGGCTGCTGCTGCAAGTTTCGTGCCGTGTGACAAGCCAATGTTTATTTTATACGTTAGATTAAAAATTCAAGTTTCCTCGTCGTTTGAACAGAGCTGGGATCTGTTCGGTCAGCGCAACTCCTCTAACTGTCCTTGAGCATAATCGACAGACGATGATGGGCGACGAGAGATGGACGAATAGCGCGCGCTGCGCGGCAACTTGACTGCCTCGGTCCTCCGCGCGGGCGGAGGTGCGCAGTGCGGTGGATGCGGACGGTACTTCACGGACGCACCAACCCCAAGTAACAAGCCGCCGTCGATTGACCCCCGGGTTTCGAAGAAAGGGAGGAAGGCGATGGATGACCGAACCGGACGAAGGTGCAAGATTCGACCGACGACGGCAGCAGCCAGGGACACGGCGCAGTGAGACCCGAGACGAGGGCACTGGACACGGAGCTGTCGTCAGGTGCGTTTTTAACTGGGCTCCGCCGAAAAGATGAAAAAAGGCACACATATTTAGCACTCTCGTTAGACTGGATTTGGTACTGAAATAGAAACTGATTCCGTCCTGCTTACTTTTTCTTTCGTTTTTTTATTTCGTTGTACATACTTGGTGCATTTTTCCTAATGGTATTTTTTTGTCTGCGTTCAGGGGTTTCCAAGTTACACTAGACGGGACAATTGAACTTAATTTTTGGATAAAGCGCATTTTTCTCTCTATCTACAATGGTTCCCAAGGCACACTGAGCGCATGAACATAATTTTCGAATGAATATTTTATGCTTAACTTACGCTTCACTAACAAAAATTTATCTTTAATAGTCAATTTTTGTTATATAAAGTTATGTAGCTAGGCAGATCATAAAGTTCTATAGCGATAATTTTTTATTAGGTTGTTGACACCTCTACTTCCTATTTACGCAGATACCATTTTGATAATACGAGAGGTATTAGATTTCTACTTCGTCGCAATCTTCAAACTTTTATTAGCGAACATCAAACAGTTTATAGGGGTTTTTTATGCCAACCAGTAAAAGTTAATATTTTTTCACAAGCCAGAAAAAAATCAGATGAATAATTTAGTATTGGAATTATCAGAACCTAAGCCCCTAATATGATAATATGATAAATCGAGAAATCTGGTCTAAGAACGTAAAGTATTGGAACCGATTCTTTGGTTTGTCCCAAACCATTGAGACGAGTAAGTTCCCTATCCACATTTTTTTGCCTTTCTCGTACACCAAGGTGTAACGAAACGGAGACCCATAGTGTTATACACCAATCGACTCAGCTTGACGAATTGCGATGATGTTTGCCTGTGTGTGCGTGTGTGTGTATGTATGTGCGCAAAATGAAACTCACTCATATTTCAGGCACTTATCTTGGTCCGATTTGTTTGCATTCGACGAGGAATCCTGTCCCATTGTTTGAGCCAGATTGAAAATTTGGCCAGATCGGACTATGGGATCAAAAGTTATGGCCAAAATACGATTTATATACAAAAAGACACGCTAAGAAATTCTCACTCAATTTTATTTAGTATTTCTAATGTACGAGAAAGGCACAAACACCGCTAGGTGGATCAATCCGGCTTTTTTTCCTGGGAGATCGCCAAGCCAAGTTATCCTTTAAGTTTTGGTATATTGTACCGCGCATAAAAAATCTACGGGTGAAATAAAAATAAGCGGGTGAATTTTTCATCGCAAGCAAAAGATAGTCGCCTAAGAAAAACATACCTGCAGCAAAAAAGCTACGTGGTGGTTTGCAGCTGTTAATGCTTTGACAGCACGTGCAATTTGTACTGCGGATAAATTTTTCATATCTTGAAAAATGATCCCGAAAATTGTCATTCTGTTGCAAGGCACAATATCATATGGCAAGCATGAATAAGCTTAGTTCCTGGGAAGTCAAAGGTGACAAAATTGAAAATGATTCAGCCTTCCCCAGAATGGCAGCACCAAAATCACCCTCGTGAAATGTTTTTTCCCGTGACTTTTCATGAGAACCAGGGATCTAAATCTGGTTTTGTGCGATCTGCTGTAGTCAAAGAGTAAATGGTGCACTTTATCGAATCTTAATTCTTTCTGATTAAAGAGAAACCAAGTTCACAGTCCTAGCGCAATTGGTTCCAATACCCATAGTGGAGGGTTTTTGGTGTGATCGGAGGAGATTGGGATTTTCCATCGCGCTCCGATTAATATGTACGACGAAAGTTGTTGAAACTTTCCCTGCACTGCGAATTCTGGTCAGTTGAAAGGAAGTGAACAGTTGAACAAGATAATAAAATGGGTAGCAGTAGTATGAAGTGAATTCGTTTACAGCTAGAACGTTAAAACCAGTACCATTAGTGCTGCCGTTTTGCTGGTTTAACCAGCAATAACCGTTTCCAGATTCGTTCTCAATAACCGGTGGCAACAGGTTTTCACATTTGGTTAAGTGCAGTGAATATACGAAATTCGACTTTACGTTTCTTGGCTTTTGCTAGAGTTAGGATGGATGCTTAATAGCTCCAAATTTAAGAATGTTACACAACCATTGCCCAAGTAACATTTTTAGTTTTGTAATGGTCATGAGAACCATTATTTGCTCTACATGACTTTTATGAAACCGACATAAAACCAAAATGTTACTGGGGTGAACCATTCATCGAGAATACAATGCCATTGTCGATTGGAGTAAGATCGATCCATCGGAGCGGCATAACGATTCTCCATGTCTATATATAGAGGGAACGATTGGTTCACGGATGAGTTTTTATCATCTCCTATAAAGTCTGGGAAAAGTTAAAAATAAAATGATTGTTGCGCAAATTCCCAAAGTAGTTGTTCATTCTGGGACTTTTGAAGAATCAGGTCCTAAAAATCCAAGGACATAACTCTTGAACAGCGGTTCTCAACCTTTTTCTTGCAAAGTATCCCTTCGAACTTTTGCATTAATTAAGGTAGCCCCTCTCGAAAGTAGGCTTCAAGCCTCTTGAAGAAAAAAGCCGAGCCCTTTTGAAAGGTTACTGAACCTCATAAAACAAGGCCTAGCCTCTCGAAAAGAGGCTTGTAGGCCTCTCAAAAGAAGGTTTCCAAACCTCTCGAAAAGAAGGTTTCCAAACCTCTCGAAAAGAAGGTTTCCAAACCTCTCGAAAAGAATTATTATTATAATCTTTATTAAAAAGGTTTTTAGCCCAAGGCTAGTTCACCTCCAATAACTCTCGAAAAGAAGGACATTCCGGGTCTCAATCAGCTTTGAGGAAGCTCTCCAGGTCATTGACGGTCTTCGGCTCTTCATCACTCACTTTTTTAGTGTAAATCCAGCAGAATTGTGCATTATGGTGATTTGGATGTGGAAATTTTTGGCGGATTCCACGTACGATGCGTTGGACAAATGAGCATCAACGTAAAATTATTCCAATATTGGATTAACAGCTGCGGGATACAATTTCGCCTTATTAATGACAATCTGCTGGAGTGTCTTCGTTACCAGTAGAGTCCCTTTACTTGGTATTCATCAACTACGAAAAAGCTTTCGACCGTCTCAATCACGAGAATATGTGGGGCGTGACAATATGGTCCACACAGGATCTTCCGGCACGGAATCCGGCTTGCTGCCACCGGAGAGTCGCATCGATCTTCTCCTGAATCCGGCATAGAACCTTGAGAACGGTACACAGCAACATAATGCCTCGCCAGTTATCGCATACAGTCAGGTCACCTTTTTTGGGCACCTTCACTGAGATACCTCTCGAAAAGAAGGTTTCCAAACCTCTCGAAAAGAAGGTTTCCAAACCTCTCGAAAAGAAGGTTTCCAAACCTCTCGAAAAGAAGGTTTCCAAACCTCTCGAAAAGAAGGTTTCCAAACCTCTCGAAAAGAGACTTCCAAGCCTCTTGAAAGGAGGCTTCCGAGCCTCTTGAAAGGAGGCCTCTTGGAAGGAGCCTTCCGAGAGCCACTTGAAAGGAAGCTCCCGAAAGCCACTTGAAAGGAGGCTTCCGAGCCTCTTGAAGGAGGCTTCCGAGCCTCTAGAAAGGAGGCTTCCGAGCCTCTTGAAAGGAGGCTCTCTGAGCCTCTTGAAAGGAGGCCTGAGCCTCTTGACAGGAGGCTTCTGAGCCTCTTGAAAGGAGGCTTGAGCCTCTTGAAAGGAGGCTTGAGGCCTCTTGAAAGGAGGCTTCTGAGCCTCTTGAAAGGAGGCTGAGCCTCTTGAAAGGAGGCTTCCAGGCCTCTTGAAAGGAGGCTTGGGCCTCTTGACAGGAGGCTTCTGAGCCTCTTGAAAGGAGGCTTCCTGAGCCTCTTGAAGGAGGCTTCCAGGCCTCTTGAAAGGAGGCTTCTGAGCCTCTTGAAAGGAGGCTTCCAGGCCTCTTGAAAGGAGGCTTGAGGCCTCTTGAAAGGAGGCTTCTGAGCCTCTTGAAGGAGGCTCTGAGCCTCTTGAAAGGAGGCTTCTGAGCCTCTTGAAGGAGGCTTCCAGGCCTCTTGAAAGGAGGCCTGAGCCTCTTGAAAGGAGGCTTCCAGGCCTCTTGAAAGGAGGCTTCTGAGCCTCTTGAAAGGAGGCTTCCAGGCCTCTTGAAAGGAGGCTGAGGGCCTCTTGAAAGGAGGCTCTGAGCCTCTTGAAAGGAGGTCTCTGAGCCTCTTGAAAGGAGGCTCTGAGGCCTCTTGAAAGGAGGCTTCCAGGCCTCTTGAAAGGAGGCTCTGAGCCTCTTGAAAGGAGGCTTCTGAGCCTCTTGAAAGGAGGCTCTGAGCCTCTTGAAAGGAGGCTTCCAGGCCTCTTGAAAGGAGGCTCTGAGCCTCTTGAAAGGAGGCCTGAGCCTCTTGAAAGGAGGCTCTGAGCCTCTTGAAAGGAGGCTTCCAGGCCTCTTGAAAGGAGGTCTCTGAGCCTCTTGAAAGAAGGTCTCTGAGCCTCTTGAAAGGAGGTCTCTGAGCCTCTTGAAAGGAGGCTTCTGAGCCTCTTGAAAGGAGGCTTCTGAGCCTCTTGAAAGGAGGCTTCCGAGCCTCTTGGAAGGAGGCCTGAGCCTCTTGAAGGAGGCTTCTGAGCCTCTTGAAAGGAGGCCTGAGCCTCTTGAAAGGAGGCTTCCAGGCCTCTTGAAAGGAGGCCTGAGCCTCTTGAAAGGAGGCTTCTGAGCCTCTTGAAGGAGGCTTCTGAGCCTCTTGAAAGGAGGCCTGAGGCCTCTTGAAAGGAGGCTCTGAGGCCTCTTGAAAGGAGGCTTCCAGAGTCTCTTGAAAGGAGGCTTCTGAGTCTCTTGAAAGGAGGCTTCTGAGCCTCTTGAAAGGAGGCATCTGAGCCTCTTGAAAGGAGGCTGAGGCCTCTTGAAAGGAGGCCTGAGCCTCTTGAAAGGAGGCTTCCAGGCCTCTTGAAAGGAGGCTCTGAGCCTCTTGAAAGGAGGCCTGAGCCTCTTGAAAGGAGGCTTCCAGGCCTCTTGAAAGGAGGCTTCCAGGCCTCTTGAAAGGAGGCTCTGAGGCCTCTTGAAAGGAGGCTTCTGAGGCCTCTTGAAAGGAGGCTTCTGAGCCTCTTGAAGGAGGCTTCTGAGCCTCTTGAAAGGAGGCTTCTGAGGCCTCTTGAAGGAGGCTTCCTGAGCCTCTTGAAGGAGGCTTCTGAGCCTCTTGAAAGGAGGCTTCTGAGGCCTCTTGAAAGGAGGCTTGAGCCTCTTGAAAGGAGGCCTGAGCCTCTTGAAAGGAGGCTTGAGCCTCTTGAAAGGAGGCTTCTGAGCCTCTTGAAAGGAGGCTCTGAGGCCTCTTGAAAGGAGGCCTGAGGCCTCTTGAAAGGAGGCTCTGAGCCTCTTGAAAGGAGGCTGAGGCCTCTTGAAGGAGGCTTCCAGGCCTCTTGAAAGGAGGCCTGGAGCCTCTTGAAAGGAGGCTCTGAGGCCTCTTGAAAGGAGGCTCTGAGCCTCTTGAAAGGAGGCTTGAGCCTCTTGAAAGGAGGCTTCTGAGCCTCTTGAAAGGAGGCTTCTGAGCCTCTTGAAAGGAGGCTTCTGAGCTCTTGAAAGGAGGCTTCTGAGCCTCTTGAAAGGAGGCCTGAGCCTCTTGAAAGGAGGCTTCTGAGCCTCTTGAAAGGAGGCTTCTGAGCCTCTTGAAAGGAGGCCTGAGCCTCTTGAAAGGAGGCTCTGAGGCCTCTTGAAAGGAGGCTTCCAGGCCTCTTGAAAGGAGGCTCTGAGCCAGGCCTCTTGAAAGGAGGCCTGAGCCTCTTGAAAGGAGGCCTGAGCCTCTTGAAAGGAGGCTCTGAGCCTCTTGAAAGGAGGCCTGAGCCTCTTGAAAGGAGGCTGAGCCTCTTGAAAGGAGGCTTCTGAGGCCTCTTGAAAGGAGGCCTGAGCCTCTTGAAAGGAGGCTTGAGCCTCTTGAAAGGAGGCTTCCAGGCCTCTTGAAAGGAGGCCTGAGGCCTCTTGAAAGGAGGCTTCTGAGCCTCTTGAAAGGAGGCTTCTGAGCCTCTTGAAAGGAGGCTTCTGAGCCTCTTGAAAGGAGGCTTCCAGGCCTCTTGAAAGGAGGCTCTGAGCCTCTTGAAAGGAGGCCTGAGCCTCTTGAAAGGAGGCCTGAGCCTCTTGAAAGGAGGCTTCTGAGCCTCTTGAAAGGAGGCTCTGAGCCTCTTGAAAGGAGGCCTGAGCCTCTTGAAAGGAGGCTTCTGAGCCTCTTGAAAGGAGGCCTGAGCCTCTTGAAAGGAGGCCTGAGCCTCTTGAAAGGAGGCTTCTGAGCCTCTTGAAAGGAGGCTCTGAGCCTCTTGAAAGGAGGCTCTGAGCCTCTTGAAAGGAGGCTCTGAGCCTCTTGAAAGGAGGCCTGAGCCTCTTGAAAGGAGGCTCTGAGCCTCTTGAAAGGAGGCTTCCTGAGCCTCTTGAAAGGAGGCCTGAGCCTCTTGAAAGGAGGCTCTGAGGCCTCTTGAAAGGAGGCTCTGAGCCTCTTGAAAGGAGGCCTGAGCCTCTTGAAAGGAGGCTTCTGAGCCTCTTGAAAGGAGGCTTCGAGGCCTCTTGAAAGGAGGCTCTGAGGCCTCTTGAAAGGAGGCTTGAGGCCTCTTGAAAGGAGGCTTCCAGGCCTCTTGAAAGGAGGCTCTGAGCCTCTTGAAAGGAGGCTTCTGAGCCTCTTGAAAGGAGGCTTCTGAGCCTCTTGAAAGGAGGCTTGAGCCTCTTGAAAGGAGGCTTCCAGGCCTCTTGAAAGGAGGCTTCTGAGCCTCTTGAAAGGAGGCTTCCAGAGCCCTCTTGAAAGGAGGCTCTGAGGCCTCTTGAAAGGAGGCTTGAGGCCTCTTGAAGGAGGCTTCCAGGCCTCTTGAAAGGAGGCTTCCTGAGCCTCTTGAAAGGAGGCCTGAGCCTCTTGAAAGGAGGCTTCTGAGCCTCTTGAAAGGAGGCTCTGAGCCTCTTGAAAGGAGGCTCTGAGGCCTCTTGAAGGAGGCTTCTGAGCCTCTTGAAGGGCTTCCAGGCCTCTTGAAAGGAGGCTCTGAGGCCTCTTGAAAGGAGGCTTCTGAGGCCTCTTGAAAGGAGGCCTGAGGCCTCTTGAAAGGAGGCTTCTGAGCCTCTTGAAAGGAGGCCTGAGCCTCTTGAAAGGAGGCTTCTGAGCCTCTTGAAAGGAGGCTTCCAGGCCTCTTGAAAGGAGGCTTCAGGCCTCTTGAAAGGAGGCCTGAGCCTCTTGAAAGGAGGCTTCTGAGCCTCTTGAAAGGAGGCTTCTGAGCCTCTTGAAAGGAGGCTTCCAGGCCTCTTGAAAGGAGGCTTCTGAGCCTCTTGAAAGGAGGCTTCTGGAGCCTCTTGAAAGGAGGCTCGGCCTCTTGAAGGAGGCTCTGAGGCCTCTTGAAAGGAGGCTTCTGAGCCTCTTGAAAGGAGGCTTCTGAGCCTCTTGAAAGGAGGCTTGAGGCCTCTTGAAAGGAGGCTTCTGAGCCTCTTGAAAGGAGGCCTGAGCCTCTTGAAAGGAGGCTCTGAGCCTCTTGAAAGGAGGCTCTGAGCCTCTTGGAAAGGAGGCTTCTGAGCCTCTTGAAAGGAGGCTTCTGAGCCTCTTGAAAGGAGGCTTCTGAGCCTCTTGAAAGGAGGCTTGAGGCCTCTTGAAAGGAGGCTGAGCCTCTTGAAAGGAGGCTTCTGAGCCTCTTGAAAGGAGGCTTCTGAGGCCTCTTGAAAGGAGGCTTGAGCCTCTTGAAAGGAGGCTTCCAGGCCTCTTGAAAGGAGGCTCTGAGCCTCTTGAAAGGAGGCTTCTGAGGCCTCTTGAAAGGAGGCTTCTGAGCCTCTTGAAAGGAGGCTTCTGAGCCTCTTGAAAGGGAGGCTCTGAGCCTCTTGAAAGGAGGCCTGAGCCTCTTGAAAGGAGGCTTCCAGGCCTCTTGAAAGGAGGCTTCTGAGAGCCTCTTGAAAGGAGGCTTCCAGGCCTCTTGAAAGGAGGCTTCTGAGGCCTCTTGAAAGGAGGCTTCTGAGCCTCTTGAAAGGAGGCTTCTGAGCCTCTTGAAAGGAGGCTTGAGCCTCTTGAAAGGAGGCTTCTGAGCCTCTTGAAAGGAGGCTTCCAGGCCTCTTGAAAGGAGGCTTCTGAGCCTCTTGAAAGGAGGCTGAGCCTCTTGAAAGGAGGCCTGAGCCTCTTGAAAGGAGGCTCTGAGCCTCTTGAAAGGAGGCTCTGAGCCTCTTGAAAGGAGGCTTCTGAGCCTCTTGAAAGGAGGCTCTGAGCCTCTTGAAAGGAGGCTCTGAGGCCTCTTGAAAGGAGGCTCTGAGCCTCTTGAAAGGAGGCTCTGAGCCTCTTGAAAGGAGGCTTGAGGCCTCTTGAAAGGAGGCTTCTGAGCCTCTTGAAAGGAGGCTTCTGAGCCTCTTGAAAGGAGGCTTCTGAGCCTCTTGAAAGGAGGCTTCTGAGCCTCTTGAAAGGAGGCCTGAGGCCTCTTGAAAGGAGGCTCTGAGGCCTCTTGAAAGGAGGCTTCCAGGCCTCTTGAAAGGAGGCTCTGAGCCTCTTGAAAGGGAGGCTTCTGAGCCTCTTGAAAGGAGGCCTGAGGCCTCTTGAAAGGAGGCTTCTGAGGCCTCTTGAAAGGAGGCCTGAGCCTCTTGAAAGGAGGCTTCTGAGCCTCTTGAAAGGAGGCTTCTGAGCCTCTTGAAAGGAGGCTTCTGAGCCTCTTGAAAGGAGGCTGGAGCCTCTTGAAAGGAGGCTCTGAGCCTCTTGAAAGGAGGCTCTGAGGCCTCTTGAAAGGAGGCTCTGAGCCTCTTGAAAGGAGGCTTCTGAGGCCTCTTGAAAGGAGGCTTCTGAGCCTCTTGAAAGGAGGCCTGAGCCTCTTGAAAGGAGGCTTCTGAGCCTCTTGAAAGGAGGCTTCTGAGCCTCTTGAAAGGAGGCTTCTGAGCCTCTTGAAAGGAGGCCTGAGCCTCTTGAAAGGAGGCTTGAGCCTCTTGAAAGGAGGCTTCTGAGGCCTCTTGAAAGGAGGCTTCCAGGCCTCTTGAAAGGAGGCCTGAGGCCTCTTGAAAGGAGGCTTCTGAGCCTCTTGAAAGGAGGCTTCTGAGCCTCTTGAAAGGAGGCCTGAGGCCTCTTGAAAGGAGGCTTCTGAGCCTCTTGAAAGGAGGCTTCTGAGCCTCTTGAAGGAGGCTTCCAGGCCTCTTGAAAGGAGGCTTCTGAGCCTCTTGAAAGGAGGCTCTGAGCCTCTTGAAAGGAGGCTTCCTGAGCCTCTTGAAGGAGGCTCTGAGGCCTCTTGAAAGGAGGCCTGAGCCTCTTGAAAGGAGGCCTGAGCCTCTTGAAAGGAGGCTTCTGAGGCCTCTTGAAAGGAGGCTTCCAGGCCTCTTGAAAGGAGGCTTCTGAGCCTCTTGAAAGGAGGCTCTGAGCCTCTTGAAAGGAGGCTCTGAGCCTCTTGAAAGGAGGCCTGAGCCTCTTGAAAGGAGGCTTCTGAGCCTCTTGAAAGGAGGCTTCCTGAGCCTCTTGAAAGGAGGCTTCGAGGCCTCTTGAAAGGAGGCCTGAGCCTCTTGAAAGGAGGCTCTGAGCCTCTTGAAAGGAGGCCTGAGCCTCTTGAAAGGAGGCTGCAAGCCTCTTGAAAGGAGGCTACCAAGCCTCTTGAAAGGAGGTTACCAAGCCTCTTGAAAGGAGGCTACCAAGCCTCTTGAAAGGAGGCTACCAAGCCTCTTGAAAGGAGGCTACCAAGCCTCTTGAAAGGAGGCTACCAAGCCTCTTGAAAGGAGGCTACCAAGCCTCTTGAAAGGAGGCTACCAAGCCTCTTGAAAGGAGGCTACCAAGCCTCTTGAAAGGAGGCTACCAAGCCTCTTGAAAGGAGGCTACCAAGCCTCTTGAAAGGAGGCTACCAAGCCTCTTGAAAGGAGGCTACCAAGCCTCTTGAAAGGAGGCTACCAAGCCTCTTGAAAGGAGGCTACCAAGCATGCCGAGACAATTCGCTTATTTATGCAACAATAGCAAAATGTTTCTGATAAATCTCTATGGAACGAGTGTTCGGGATATGAGTCTGTTTGGGATTTGAGTGAAAACGGTTCTTCTAGCATGGTCTTTAGTTTTCTTGTTTTACACAATACCTGAAAATCTTGCAATCAATGATCTTATTTACATCCTCAAAATATCATGCAAATTATGATCTATCTGCGTCCCAATTAGAATGCTTCTTCGTCACCGGGAAACCAGACATTGCGGAATGTCCCAATTTTGATTAGTGGTGTGAAACGCTGACATCAACGACTGGGGCGTTCTTCCATCATTACCTTCTCGTGGGTGTTTTTTCTATCGGAAGCAGAATTTCATCAGTTCATATTAGTTTGATCTTGCTTGCATTTCTTCGAGCAAAAAAAACACTATGAGAGCATATCCGCACTAAGACCTATCATGGCCTCGATGGCTACTGCATGGCCATCAGAAAGTTATCAGTTCCAGGCCTGTTAGAAAAAAATGTGTATCTACGTCCGAAGTTGTATGTTTTTGCTAAGTAAGTAGCAATTGAAATTGATAACAGAAATATGAAAATCTTCTAAACAAATAATTTCTAGACCAACATTTGAAAAGGCGTAACAGCCAAAATTTATTCCTTCTGATTCTTCGTCCACATATAGAGCTTTATATGTAGACGAAGAATCAGAAGGAATAAATTTTGGCTGTTACGCCCTTTTCAAATGTTGGTCTAGATTTATCGTTGGACAGTGACATACACATGTGCTCACTATTAACAGTCGGAAAACAAGTACATTATCAAAGGCTACTTCGATCATACCTATAAAATCTGTACCCAGAATCTGTCATAGTTGAATCATGCCTTATCAAATTTATGGCTAGCGTAAAAAGCTATGCCCAGATCTCAAACCGTTTTTGGAATATCGAATTAATTTCAAACAGCACTTTTTTATTATTTCCTTTTTAATATTTTTTATAAAATTTTGTGGTTTTCAGAATTTTAATCAGAGTGTTAGGAACTTGAGACAATTTCTACAATGCGTATTCGGCATTTGAGACAAAATTTGGCAGAATAAAATCATTCAGAATAGTTAGTAGCAATCAATAAAAAATGATTATCATTTGCTCATAAGAATGTTCTTTTCTTTCGCTACCTGATGGAAACAATTGATCTATTGAAATATTTCAATTCATGTGCCATATAGGCCTCCTAAGTTAAAAATGTGCTTAAGTATTCGGAATATAAATCAAAACGGTACAACTGTAGTAAGATTTGTTTTTTTTTCATGTGTACTGACACGTTCCTGTTTATATCTATCCTAATATATCAATCTTAATGTATCAAAGAAACAAAAGAATCCATGTCTCCTAATCCAAGTGCTGTAATCTGAGGAACTATAGACGAGAACTAATTGAGATTTTCAATGACGGGGACTCGAATTAAACGGCGTTCAGAAAATCGTAAATCTGTATTATTTCCTGTTCTTTGGCAATGGGAAAGCCAGAAATTTCCACAGGAAATTCTTTCAATTTTTCTTTTGTATTCCCGCGTTTTTTTCTAAGGGAGCCATTTATTTGTTTAATTCCATAACATTTTTTTTTACCATTTTGAATTTCCCTCTATTTGAGGGATCAAAAATCTGCCTCGCTTCATGTCTATGAAACAAATAAACAAAAGGGTGACGGCAATAAAGCGATAATAAAAATATTTTTTTACTACACCCTCATACTTGCTCGTGCTTACTGCTCACATTAGCTCCATCCGATTATTGTAGAGGTGTAATTTATATCTTTACTTTTGTGCTTGTGATTTTTTTTCAAAACTCTGGGAAAAACTCTTTTATGCATTTCACAAATTGGTGCTCCACCGCACAAAGCTGCCGAGAACCCCTCGATCCAAAAAAAAAGGCGCTACATTGACCGATAAAAACGACCGCGGAACAACAAGCCACCACGAGCAGACTCACTTTTAGTGGAGTTGGTCAAGCGCGAAATAGCGGTCCGATGGCCGCCGCCCCGAAGAAGTGAGAAATCGTAACTCCGTCCCGGAGGAGTGGAGCCGCGCCGCAGCTCGGGGCAACGAGAGAGGTGAAAACCAAACTCCAAAAACTAGGTGGCTTGACCTCAATAAGAAACTTTTTTTTTTGGGTACCGCCGCAGCACAGGCCGCAGCTTGCTGCAGCGAATAACCGGGCACTGGCTGGTCGGGTAGTGTGGTGGTGGCGAGCTCGATATCATCGATCGGATCTGACAACAAACTATGGAGCACGGGTCTGTGTTCGGACCACATCAGCCGACAGTGGAGAGCTATTTCTGATGAGATTGGTTTCGATCGGTCGGCGGTGCGACCATGTGCGTGTGTGGCCTACCCAATGGCATTATCATCGGATGGATATCATCTCGTTTCGGGAAAAGATCGGGAAGCTAGATCGTCCAATTCGAACTTTTTCGAATTTCATTGAGAGCTGATTGCCAATTTTAGCTTGTGAGAATTGAACTTTTTTTAATAAATTTTTCTATCCACAATTTTCTCTTAATCGTTCATATTTTGTAGGTTAAAATTCAAATTAATACAATCGAATTTTAATCCTAGAAAGCTAGTGAAAATGTGCGAATGAAATGAGTTAGGCATTTCAACCATAAGCTATTTTTTATCCAGTGTTGATATTTTCTAGTCTGTATCAAATACAAACATAATTTGTTATTTTTCTCACCCTTTCATTTATTGTCTGTAAATGATGCTATTTAAGAATAACATCAACAAACAACACGTGTTCCGACCTGGGGGTCTCAATCTCAGCTTCGTATAGAACACCCACCAACAACCACCACCCACTTGGGTGACAAGGCGCACTCGAGAGTCCCGAAGTTGAAACCGGGAGAACCATCCGTGCGACGCCCGTTCTCGTTCTCACTCAATCGCACGCGTGTCTATCGTCATCGGGCCTTCTGGATGAGGGAAATCATCAAAACTGAAGTGCACTCACTGATGGATGGCTCGCACATCGGGTGAGATTTGACATTCTCACCCACTCGCTGCTCCCGAAATCCAAATCAGCTGTTTGTCAAATGCAACTCGTCGTCGCTTATCAAACCAAAGTTACGTCATACAGCTTGAAAAGGTGTAGAATTGCATACACGGGAGAAATTTATTCAAAAAACGACCAAAAGAATTTCGTGTATAATACTAAGGACACACCTGTGAAACGTTTCCCGATGAAAACAGAACCTATCCTTCCTACGCGCTTGAAAGAGAAAGATGATTAATCGTCCGTCAGCAACCCTTATCCACTAGTTTTTCATTAGTATAAGTAAAAGATATTTTAGTTACTAGATAAAGATTGTCGCTTCGGTTCCCTTTGTTCTGCTGTCCGAAACATGTGTGGTACATACCTGTCAAATCGTATGGATTTTCCTTCTTTGACATTTAGCTCCCCTATCCTCGCCAGCAAAAGATGTTCCGGACAGCGACGACAGCGACAATCTTTATCTAGTAACTAAAATATCTTTTGTATAAGTGGATAGAAACTGCATCAAAATATCCATCTAAAAATTGAGACAAGACTACTGGTTGCCCATTTTCGACTATTTTTGCTTGCATCATTAGTACAACAATGTGCATTTTGTTATTAATTTCTGACTTGTAATCGAAGCTTCGCTCCGATCTGTGTGACAATTTTTGTCAGTCATCTCGAAATTGATGATAAGTGACTCGAAATTTGAATGATGCACACGCAAAACAAGCAACAAAAGAGAGCCATTGATAATGCTTTGTTATTTTGTTGAATGATAATGACAAACACCCGTAAGATTTTGTCTAGAACAATAATAACATACGGTATCGAGACGAGCCAGCCTTGGGCTGAAAGTCTCGATAATAAAGACATAAAAAAAGCATACGGTATGTTTACTCATGAACTCAATCATTGCCACTGAGAATGCGCAAAATGTTCCGGAGGCAAATTGGACACTAAATAATTTTTATTTGGAGACAAAAGATTTGCAAATCATGCTGAAAAAAAATTGCCATAAAAACTTGTAACCAGCAAATTTAAAAAAAATGCATTGCAATCAAAAATTGAAAAGCCAACGATGGGTGAAACTAAATACCCAAACATCCTGAATAACACTTGAAAGTAAGAATGTCGGGGATAGAGTTATTCAGTCAAATAAATTAATTTCGAGCATAATTTTTCATAAGGACTTATCTAATAATTATTAGGATTCAAGAAATCTTTTGAATCTTTCTCCTACAAAGGTTTTAAAACTAAATCATTTTTCTATAGTTTTTATGTCCACTGACGTGTGTCAATACATGAAACGTAATAAGTGTGCTTGACTTCATAGCTCAATTCATTCGGATCTTTCAGATCCATAATAACACCATTCTTTATGCGAGCGTCCCATCAATGGTACTCAATGAAACTCTTACGTGCGGGTGTCCCACAACGCAGAATTGTTATCATTCCAAATCACTATAACACAACATTTCTTGCCGGCAATCGACTAACGTAGGTGAAGAAACTTTTAAATGCGAGCGTCTCACCACTAAGAATTGCAATGATGCCAAACCACAATAACCCAATACTTCTTGCGGGCCAAGGCTGGGATCACGTAAACTCTATGTCATAGTCTCCCTCATGCAGAATTACGGTCCATCCAATTCTCAAAAACATTATTCTTCTTGCGGGCGACGCACCAACGCAGACGAAGAAACTCTTGAATGCGGATGTCTCACCACGCAGTAATCATTTTAATCCACAATAACACCATTCTTCAGACCAGCAGGAATAAACAGATTCATCCGATCAAGAGTAGCTGAAGAAAAACTCTTACATTCGGACGTCTCACTACGCAGAATTGTGTGCTATCCACAGTTACACCAATCAAATTTCTTTATTGAGCTCCTTTATCGCACTCTGAGACAGAACATGCAAAAACGATTCTTCTTGTTCCTTCTTTTGACTCTTATTTTTCTTCTTTTCATTACAGTTGACCATCGGCTTTTCTACTGTTTCACCTTAGTCCCACTCCCACGTAAATTCTTCTTAGCGCTATAAAAGTGTTTCCCATTCACGAAAGTGTTCAATGACGATTTTTATATTGTGAATCATTACAGTGGCCAGTGACACAGTGGCCAAATTAACAATCACCAACGCAATCAAAGTGTTCGGAGACCGTTTGTCAGCCAGCTGTTTCAAGCGGAACCACAACCTCTCCGTCCGAGAAATCGCAAGCAAGTTGGAAATGTTGTCTACGAAATCTAGGAAAAAATTGGGACATGACTAGGACTGAACTGAGACTGGACTGGAGTGAGACCTGACTGGGCTGACCCTAAACTAGAACTGGATTAGACTTGTACTATACTGGGAATGGACTGGGACTTGAATGGGACTGAACTTGGACTAGACTGTGACGGGACTGGAACTGAACTGGGAATGAAATGGAACTGGATTGGAACTGAACCGGAAATGGACTGCGGCATGATTGGGACTGGTCTGGAACTGGACTGAAACTAGACTAGGACTGGACCTGAACTGGACTGAAAATGAGCTGGGACTGGACTGGGAATGGAGTGGAACTCGACTTCAACAGAACTAAAACTGGACTGGAACTGAACTCAGACTGGATTAGAATCTGGACTAGGACTGGATTGAGACTGAACTGGAACCGGAATGGGACTAGACTGGAAATTGACTGGAACTGGACTGGGACTGAGAATGGAGGTTTGGGTTTGGACTGGGGTTGAACTGGGACTGAACTGAGACTGGACTCGGATTGGACTGTGACTGGACTGGAACTGGTCTGGGACTGGGATAGAGCTGGAACTAGACTTGGATTGGGACTGGACTGGGACTGGATTCGGACTGGACTGTGACTGGACTGGAACTGAACTGCGACTGGAATTGGACTGGAACTGGACTCGGACTGAACTGGGACTAGACTTGGATTGCGACTGGACTGGGACTAAACTGGTATGGGACTGGGAATGGGCTGGGACTGGACTGGAATAGATCCGGAACTAGACTTGGATTGGGACTGGACAGGGACTGGATTCGGACTGGACTGTGACTGGACTGGAACTGAACTGGGACTGGACTGGGACTAGAAAGTGAATGGACTGGAATTGTATTGGTACTGGACTGGGACTGGAACTGGGACTAAAATAAGAATGGACTGGAACTGGATTGGCACTGAACTGGGACTGGACTCTGACTGGAACTGGACTGGGACTGGATTGGCACTAACCAGGGACTGGACTCGGACTGGAACTGGGACTGGATTGGCAATGAACTGGGACTGGACTCGAATTGGACTGAGACTGGACTGGGACTGGAAATGGAGTTGAACTGTGGTTGGACTGGAACTGAACTGGGACTGGATTGGCACTGGACTGGGAGTGGAATCGGACTGAACGGTGACTGGACCGGAACAGGACTGGAATGGAAATGGACTGGGGTTGAATAAGGACTGAACTGGAACTGGATTGGCACTGGACTGGAACTGGACTGGGACTGAACTAGGAGTGAAATGAGAATGGACTGGAAATGGAGCTGGACAGTGGTTGGACTGGAGCTAGACTGGAGCTGGACTGGGGTTGGACTAGCACTGAACTATGACTTGAATTGGACTGGACTGGAACTGGACTCAGACTAGACTGGGACTGAACTGGGACTAGACTTGTTTTGCGACTGGACTGGGACTAAACTGGTCTGGGACTGGGAATGGGCTGGGACTGGACTGGGATAGATCTGGAACTTGACTTGGATTGGGACTGGATTCGGACTGGACTGTGACTGGACTGGAACTGAACTGTGACTGGAATTGGACTGGACTGGAACTGGACTTGAACTGGACTCGGACTGGACTGGGACTGAACTGGGACTAGATTCAGACTGGACTGTGACTGAACTGGAACTGGACTGGAACTGGACTGGGACTGGAATGGGACTGGACTGCAACTAGAATGGGAATGGACTGGAACTGGATTGGCACTGGACTGGAACTAAAATGAGAATAGACTGGAACTGGATTGGCACTGAACTGGGACTGGACTCGCTCTGGAACTGGACTGGATTGGCAATGAACTGGGACTGGACTCGAACTGGACTGAGACTGGACTGGGACTGGAAATGGAGTTGAACTATGGTTGGACTGGAACTGAACTGGGGTCGGACTGGGACTGAACTGGGACTGGATTGGTTCAGGACTGGGACTGGACTGAGACTGGATTGGTTCAGGTCGATTGGACTCGAACTGGACTGGGGCTGAATTGGGACTGGATTGGCACTGGACTGGGACTGGAATCGGACTGAACGGTGACTGGACCGGAACTGGACTGGAACCGAACTGGAATGGAAATGGACTGGGGTTGAATAAGGACTGAACTGGAACTGGATTGGCACTGGACTGGGACTGGACTCGGACTGGACTGGGACTGAACTGGGACTGGATTGGCACTGGACTGGAACTGGACTGGGACTGGATTGGCACTGGACTGGGACTGGACTGGGGTTGGACTGGGACTGAACTAGGAGTGAAATGAGAATGGACTGGAAATGGAGCTGGACAGTGGTTGGACTGGAGCTAGACTGGAGCTGGACTGGAGTTGGACTTGGACTGAACTGGGACTGGATTGGCACTGGAACTGGACTGGGACTGGACTCGGACTGGAACTAGACTGAAACTGAACTGGGACTGGATTAGGGTTGGACTGGGACTGAACTGTGACTGGACTGGACTGGAATTACGAAATTTTCTCCAGAAATTGCATTGAGAATATTTTTTAATTTTTTTAATAAAATGCTCAAAACTTAGCTACATGAGCTTTTCTGAATGTTCTTTCTGGAACGTTTTGGAAATGTTATTTACTTTCCCTTCAGGAGCAGTTCCATAAATTTCTTCAGTAGACATTTAAGGCACTAGCTGAATTTTATTCAAAGTCTGATTTTATTTTTTCAATTTGCGAAATGTTGATAAGAACTAAATATGACCTCTGGATAAACAAATATAGACATCAACTGTACAGCCATACTCGAGTGTCCTAACCTGATGCTCCAACATTGGCGGCCTACCCACTGTCCGAAACCCTATTCAACGTGCGTTCACCTGGGATCGATTCCATTCTTTCTATCCACCCCTCGAACCAGTCACGCACCAACTCTCGCTTATCCGGAGCAGCCCCGCAAAAGCCCCAAAATAACTGAGGCATCCCTCCCGTTCAGTGTCCAGCATTCGGTCGCAGTGGTCTTGGTGGTGACCGATGGTGCCCGAACCAATCACAACACACGCTTTGCAATCCGTTTCGAATCGAACGGTTCACCAAACCAAAAACTGCGCGCGCACACGACGCGGTCCCGCACACACTCCAATGCACGCTGTTTTCTTCAGTTTTCTCGTTTGCCCATTTATTAATTTTCAATGAAAGTTGATTAAACAAGTTATTCGCTGCTGCTGCTGCTGCGCAGGTTGGACAGTGGCAGTGGCACTCGCTGTTGGTGGTTTCGAGTTCCGCGTTTTAGACTGGTTGAAAAGTTCGTTCCATGTGGGTAGGGTTCAGTCGTGACACATGTAAAAATTCTTGGAAATATTAATTAGAAACCATGCCTTCTAGGCAACAAAATGTTCCACTGTATGTGAGAGACACGATCGGGAAAGAGCTGGACACAACAACTGGTGGACCACTCACCGTGTGACGAATCTGTTCGTTCGTTCTTCTAATACTAGCTAAAGAAGACCGTTGTTGGTGCAGATAACGAAATATGTAACTCAATTATCACCTGCCGATACTGGTTCAAGATCAAAAGGCGAGAATTATTCAAGCTCGGAGGAGGAGATTTTAGACGGTTTAGGCGGTCAATGTGAATAGGTTGGTTTCCACCAAACTCTGGTGAAGCTGCAAAATATCACTGACAAAACAAAAATTGAGCAATTCGATGGATGTTGACGGGCTATGTAATCATTAATAAGCTTGAAGTTCGTGATCTTTGCTTATTATTTTATTTGTACGCTTTCGAAATTTTTATTCATAAAGGATATAAGAATTCTTGAGACGTATAGATATGAGTATACTAAAATTTCATGAACTTCTCAAATCATATTACAGTGCAGCACTCGGTGTTTTGCGTTTGGTTTTAATAGTGGTTGTTTATCGAGTCTGTAATTTTTTAATTTAAAAATTCCCACGCTTTTCAAAGAAGTAACGGATAAGAATTCACGCGTTTGAACATTCATTCAAAAAAATAGGGAAATGCCTGACAACGATCCTACGAGTGATGGACTCGATCGTACACCAGCAGCAGCGAATAACGGCACTAGAATGGTCGAACACATTAGCTTCCAGAAGTGAGAAAATTATTGTTCCAGGTCCAGTTTGCTGCCACCAACGGCTTATTATTTAATTAGAACCAATAAAATACCAAGTTATTTTTAAAGATGAGCTAAAAATGCCATATCAACTTCTCCAATACAATCCAACCTCCAAGTACAATTGTTTTTTGACTATATCGATACCAAAAAAATAAGAACTAGATTGATGAAATGGTCGAAAACTGAATGTGTGTCAAACTATTTTAGATAGCACTTGTTAAATTTTATGTTTATGATGTATATACGGCGTCAAACATAGATTCTTGAGTATCTTAGGGCCGATTTCATCACCCCGCTTAGACACTAAACCAAGTTTAAGCGTATGGGTAAGCACCACTTAAGAGTTAAGCGAGGGTGAAGAAATCGGCCCTTAGACAATTTAAGATTTAAGCTCGATAATCGACAAAGAGATGAGATGTTTGACGAAAATGGCAAATTGACCTTTGCCGCCAAAAATTTTATCTCGTTAGTCGATTCTTTGATGGGGCCCTCCTTAGCCGTGCGGTAAGATGCGCGGCTACAAAGCAAGACCATGCTGAGGGTGGCTGGGTTCGATTCCCGGTGCCGGTCTAGGCAATTTTCGGATTGGAAATTGACTCGACTACCCTGGGCATAACAGTATCATCGTGTTAGCCTCATGATATACGAATGCAGAAATGGTATCCTGGCTTAGAAACCTCGCAGTTAATAACTGTGGAAGTGCTTAATGAACACTAAGCTGCGAGGCGGCAATGTCCCAGTGTGGGGATGTAATGCCAATGAAGAAGAAGAAAGTCGATTCTTTGACTTATTCAAGGTCAGTTTTCCCAGGGATCCCATACTTTTTAAGCCTCTAAATATGTTAGAAATCAAAAACAAAAAATGTAAACTGACCAGACGTTGATACAATACCAGGACAATGTTAGGCCAAAATTAAATTGCGCCGATTCACAGTAATCATATTCACTGCCGCGATCTCTGGAAATGTTAAGTGGAGTTCCAGAAATGTTGTGAAACTGGCAACACTGGCAATTAAATGCATGTATATGCTTCCATACTGAGGCAATTGGGTTGGAATGGTTTAGAGTGGCGAAGGAGCCTGTTGATTGTGAATCTAGGTTTAACTAGTTTGTGAATTACTTTATATATAAAATGAATTTAATAATAATTAGATAATAACTTCCAGCTTTGAAGCTGAATGAAATGGGCACTGTTGTCAAACCCGTTTCTTTCCAGCCAGGAAAAATCCGTCACAACAGAGAGCATTGCTGAGAAACCCAGTGTGAAGGCTTTTATCCTCACATTGAAATGTGTATCCATCCTGTTATATACCATCAGGAATTCCTCCGGAAGAATTATAAATTATTCCAAAAACACTCCCAAAACCTTCTCTTCGGACAGTTTTCAAGGGTTTCCATGAGCATTTGTTCAGGAACTTCAAAAATTCATCCAAGAATTTGTCCACAAACTTTTACTGGAATACTCTTTGAAATGTCTTCAAGATATTGCTAGTAATTCTTTGGGAATTCCTCCAAAAAATCACACTGAAATTGTTCTAAAAATTTGCCACTATAATCCCTCTGGAAATTAAATTTCAAAGTTGGAAGAACATCAATGCTCACGTGTCTAGAGAATCGGATCGGATCTCCATTATCAAAAAGTCGTCAAAGTTCTATTCTATGGTAAGTCGTGTTTTAAAATGGATCTCCATATAGTATGAAATGCAAACGGATTGTCAAAGCATTCAGGAGATGTGCACAAAAAGGCTTCAAACCGCGATGATTCGCACAATACAACGTGGAAATAACGAGCCTGTAAGTTCAACACTTAGCCATTGTAGAAACCGCATTGTCGAGTTCACTTCCACTTCTGAGGTCTCACGATTGCGTCTTGCGATTTTCTGGCTGGCTATTGCCATAGCGCCATTACTCAAAAGATGTTCTCGGATGGTATGATGCTAGGGATATCAATCTCGTGCCAAAGGATCTTAATCCCCAAAACGCACAAGAATGGCGACGAAAGAGGCTTCCAAACACCTTGGAAGGAGGCTTGAAGCAGCCCTTGGAAGGATGTTTCCAAGTCTCTTAGAATAATAACTCGTGGGAAGAGGCTTCTGAGCCTCTTGAAGAAAGCTTTCAAGCCTCTTGGAAGGAGGCTTCCGAGTTTCTTGGAAGGAGGCTTCCAAGCCTCTTTGAAGAAAGCTTTGGAAGGAGTCTTCCAAGCCTCCTGGAAGGAGTCTTCCAAGCCTCCTGGAAGGAGTCTTCCAAGCCTCCTGGAAGGAGTCTTCCAAGCCTCCTGGAAGGAGTCTTCCAAGCCTCCTGGAAGGAGTCTTCCAAGCCTCCTGGAAGGAGGCTACCAGCCTCTTGGGGAAGAAGGCTACCAGCCTCTTGGAAGGAGGCTTCCGAGCCTCTTGCAGGGTGGCCACTGATATTCGATTTTCAAATTCCCGGTTTTTTACCGCTTTTCCTGATAATTTTTGTAAATTTTTCCCGGTTTTTATTTGACATGAGAAAAAACAGGGTGAGAGTTTTTAAGCTTTAATTGGGTGTTTTATTTCTTGATTAAACCGGAGGTCAGTTTTATATTAAAGCGACTGATATTTTGTAACGAATCTTTGAAATAGATACATTAAATTACCAACAACGTGTTATGCGAAATGCTTTAATCAACAGGCACACTTAAATTGTGCGCTTCGTGCACACTTAAAATAAATCGCCGAATTCGGTAAAATTTTACCGAAATCTCAACAGCAGAACTGTTCGGTAAATAATTTTACTGATTTTCGGTGATTTTGACAGTTGAGCAATGGAAAAAATTACAA
The DNA here is from genome assembly GCF_024139115.2 of Armigeres subalbatus. NCBI lineage: Eukaryota > Metazoa > Arthropoda > Insecta > Diptera > Culicidae > Armigeres > Armigeres subalbatus. The sequence continues at coordinate 303,440,042 of NC_085139.1, read as the reverse complement.
AAAATCTGTAAAAAAAATTACCGAACAGTTCTGCTGTTGAGATTTCGGTAAAATTTACCGAATACTGTAAAATGAGCTAAGTGTATGTCCATGTAATATTAGTGTCGACAGGCATTTAATTAATATGGTAATACCACATAAGCACCTTATTACAAAGATATTATTCTTTTATTGGTTGCAAAGTTGCAAAGTGGTCGTAAGTTTCTGACGGAACCAATGGACATTGCATGCCAGTTTAGTTTTATTTTTATTTCTTAGAGCGTAATGATCGCAGAAAGCAGTAAAAACGTATAGTATCTTAAAGTACAGCTGAACTATTTGATCTTATTCAGACTATTTCAAAGATCTTCCTAAGAAGCTGACGAAGTTTTTCAAATTTTCGCAAAATTATGTGAAGAAAGACACAATTATCTCTTCAAATCAATGTTTTGCCTTTCTTGTACAACCTTGTTGTACCAGAAGGCTATAATTTCAATCCAAAAGTCAAATTTAGATAGGAGGCTTGGAGACCCATAGTGTTATATATTTAGCTTAGCAATGAAGTAAGTAAAGCCATAGTCATTGGTATTACTTTTTAAAAAGCACAACATTAACAACTAATTTAAACACAGCTTAATCTGACGACCCAAATCTTTATTATTTAATCAATTTTACATTTAAAATTTCTAGAATTTGGTTTTCTAATTTTCAGTTCTATCCTTAAAAATAACATCTTGAATTAATTATAAACAAGTTATGCAGAAATGTGTATTTCAATAGTATGGGAGCCCCCTTCTAGAGCGGGAGGGAACTTGAACCATCGTAGAAACATTTCTTGTCTTCAAAAACCTCGACATGTCTATTTTGGGTCCATTTGCTCGAATAATTTTCGAGTTATGCAAATATTTGCGTTTCATTTGTACGGAAACCCCCCTTTCTAAAGCGGGTAGATGCCTCGAACCCATCATGAAAACCTTCACCGGCCCAAAAAATCCTTGTATACAAATTTTTACGCCGATCGGTGTTGTAGTGTCCGTAGCTTACTTGGTTAACCAGTCTAACATACTGAGGGTCGTGTGTTCGAGTTCCATGGTTGGCTCCAATACATTTTTCAAATCAAAATATTCCACATAATGTACATATTCACATCTGAGTTGTCAGAACAGTAAATTAATGTCCAAGTCGGTGGCCTTATACTTGGAAAATAGGCAAATAATTTTGATTGAACTGAACATTTATGATATATGTCACTCGAAAATGATATCAAAATGATCTAGTGGCAATACAAACTGGATTGGGAAAAAGGTCTACCTATTTTTCGTACCTCACACATACCATGTACTGAAATCAAAAATAATTCAATTAGAATGCGACTGAGTAATGAACATTAAACAATAAATCTGATGAATTTTGAATGTAACTTGACGAAGAATTATTTTTTCCCGGTACATGTCCTAAATTCCCGGTTTTTCCCGCTTTTTTTCCCGGTGACTTCAATTTCCCGTCTTTTTCCCGCTTTTCCCGTTTTTCCCGGTTCGGTGGCCACCCTGCTCTTGGAAGGAGGCTTCCGAGCCTCTTGGAAGGAGGCTTCCGAGCCTCTTGGAAGGAGGCCTCCGAGCCTCTTGGAAGGAGGCCTCCGAGCCTCTTGGAAGGAGGCCTCCGAGCCTCTTGGAAGGAGGCCTCCGAGCCTCTTGGAAGGAGGCCTCCGAGCCTCTTGGAAGGAGGCCTCCGAGCCTCTTGGAAGGAGGCCTCCGAGCCTCTTGGAAGGAGGCTTGAGCCTCTTGGAAGGAAGCCTCCGAGCCTCTTGGAAGGAGGCCTCTGAGCCTCTTGGAAGGAGGCCTCCGAGCCTCTTGGAAGGAGGCCTCTGAGCCTCTTGGAAGGAGGCCTGAGGCCTCTTGGAAGGAGGCCTCCGAGCCTCTTGGAAGGAGGCCTGAGGCCTCTTGGAAGGAGGCCTCTGAGCCTCTTGGAAGGAGGCCTCTGAGCCTCTTGGAAGCAGGCCTCCTAGCCTCTTGGAAGGAGGCCTCCTAGCCTCTTGGAAGGAAGCCTCCTAGCCTCTTGGAAGGAGGCCTCCGAGCCTCTTGGAAGGAGGCCTCCTAGCCTCTTGGAAGGAGGCCTGAGCCTCTTGGAAGGAGGCCTCTGAGCCTCTTGGAAGGAGGCCTGAGGCCTCTTGGAAGGAGGCTTGAGCCTCTTGGATGGACGACTCCGAGCCTCATGCAAGGAGGCCTCCTAGCCTCTTGGAAGGAGGCCTCCTAGCCTCTTGGAAGGAGGCCTCCTGGCCTCTTGGAAGGAGGCCTCCAGCCTCTTGGAAGGAGGCCTCTGAGCCTCTTGGAAGGAGGCCTGAGCCTCTTGGAAGGAGGCCTGAGGCCTCTTGGAAGGAGGCCTCCTGGCCTCTTAGAAGGAGGCCTGAGCCTCTTGGAAGGAGCCCTCCGAGCCACTTGGAAGGAGGCTTCCGAGCCTCTTGGAAGGAGGCTTCCGAGCCTCTTGGAAGGAGGCTTCCAAGCCTCTTGGAAGGAGGCTTCCGAGCCTCTTGAAAGGAGGCTTCCGAGCCTCTTGGAAGGAGGCTTCTGAACCTCTTGGAAGGAGGCTTCTGAGCCTCTTGAAAGGAGGCTTCTGAGCCTCTTAAAAGGAGGCTTCTGAGCCTCTTGAAAGGAGGCTTCTGAGCCTCTTGAAAGGAGGCTTCTGAGCCTCTTGAAAGGAGGCTTCTGAGCCTCTTGAAAGGAGGCTCGAGCCTCTTGAAAGGAGGCTGAGCCTCTTGAAAGGAGGCTTGGAGCCTCTTGAAAGGAGGCTTCTGAGCCTCTTGAAAGGAGGCTCTGAGCCTCTTGAAAGGAGGCTCTGAGCCTCTTGAAAGGAGGCTTCTGAGCCTCTTGAAAGGAGGCTTGAGCCTCTTGAAAGGAGGCTTCTGAGGCCTCTTGAAAGGAGGCTTCTGAGCCTCTTGAAAGGAGGCTTCTGAGCCTCTTGAAAGGAGGCTTCTGAGGCCTCTTGAAAGGAGGCTTGAGCCTCTTGAAAGGAGGCTTCTGAGCCTCTTGAAAGGAGGCTTCTGAGCCTCTTGAAAGGAGGCTTCAAGCCTCTTGAAGGAGGCTTCTGAGCCTCTTGGAAGATTGGAAGGCTTCTGAGCCTCTTGAAAGGAGGCTTTGAGCCTCTTGAAAGGAGGCTTGAGCCTCTTGAAAGGAGGCTTCTGAGCCTCTTGAAAGGAGGCTTCTGAGCCTCTTGAAAGGAGGCTTCTGAGCCTCTTGAAGGAGGCCTGAGCCTCTTGAAGGAGGCTTCTGAGGCCTCTTGAAAGGAGGCCTGAGCCTCTTGAAAGGAGGCTTCTGAGCCTCTTGAAAGGAGGCTTCTGAGCCTCTTGAAAGGAGGCTTCTGAGCCTCTTGAAAGGAGGCTTCCAAGCCTCTTGAAAGGAGGCTTCTGAGGCCTCTTGGAAGATTGAAGGCCTTCTGAGCCTCTTGAAAGGAGGCCTGAGCCTCTTGAAAGGAGGCTTGAGTCTCTTGAAAGGAGGCTTTGAGCCTCTTGAAAGGAGGCTTCTGAGCCTCTTGAAAGGAGGCTTCTGAGCCTCTCTTGAAAGGAGGCTTCCGAGCCTCTTGAAAGGAGGCTTCTGAGCCTCTTGAAAGGAGGCTTCTGAGCCTCTTGAAAGGAGGCTTCTGAGCCTCTTGAAAGGAGGCCTGAGCCTCTTGAAAGGAGGCTTCTGAGCCTCTTGAAAGGAGGCTTCTGAGCCTCTTGAAAGGAGGCCTGAGCCTCTTGAAGGAGGCTTCTGAGCCTCTTGAAAGGAGGCCTGAGCCTCTTGAAAGGAGGCTTCTGAGCCTCTTGAAAGGAGGCTTCTGAGCCTCTTGAAAGGAGGCTTGAGCCTCTTGAAAGGAGGCTTCCAAGCCTCTTGAAAGGAGGCCTGAGCCTCTTGGAAGATTGAAGGCTTCTGAGCCTCTTGAAAGGAGGGTTCCGAGCCTCTTGAGAGGAGGTATCTGAGTCTCTTGAAAGGAGGCTTTTGAGCCTCTTGGAAGAAGGCTTCCACGCATCTTAATAGGAGGCTTTTGAGCCTTTTGAAAGGAGGCCTGAGCCTCTTGAAAGGAGGCTTCTGAGCCTCTTGAAAGGAGGCTTCTGAGCCTCTTGAAAGGAGGCTCTGAGCCTCTTGAAAGGAGGCTTCTGAGCCTCTTGAAAGGAGGCTTCTGAGCCTCTTGAAAGGAGGCCTGAGCCTCTTGAAAGGAGGCTTCTGAGCCTCTTGAAAGGAGGCCTGAGCCTCTTGAAAGGAGGCTTCTGAGCCTCTTGAAAGGAGGCCTGAGCCTCTTGAAAGAAGGCTTCTGAGCCTCTTGAAAGGAGGCCTGAGCCTCTTGAAAGGAGGCTTCTGAGAGCCTCTTGAAAGGAGGCTTCTGAGAGCCTCTTGAAAGGAGGCTCTGAGAGCCTCTTGAAGGAGGCCTGAGAGCCTCTTGAAAGGAGGCTCTGAGAGCCTCTTGAAAGGAGGCCTGAGAGCCTCTTGAAAGGAGGCTCTGAGAGCCTCTTGAAAGGAGGCTCTGAGAGCCTCTTGAAAGGAGGCTCTGAGAGCCTCTTGAAAGGAGGCTTCCGAGAGCCTCTTGAAAGGAGGCCTGAGAGCCTCTTGAAAGGAGGCCTGAGCCTCTTGAAAGGAAGCTTTTGAGCTTCTTGAAAGAAGGCTTCTAAGCCTCTTGAAAGGAGGCTTCCGAACCTCTTGAAAGAAGGCTTCCGAGCCTCTTGAAAAGATCTTGAAAGGAGGCTTCGAGCCTCTTGAAAGGAAGTTTCCAATCCTCTGGATAGGAGGCTTCAGAGCCTCTTGGAAGATCTGACCTGTCCCATTTCAGATGTGTTAAGGTCAGCTGTCGGACAAGGATCAATCACATTCAGGCTCCAAAATCACTTGAATAAATAAACAAATATAAAAGCAGGGCCCTCTTATTCCGCATCGGGCAGGCGGTCATCGACAGCAGACTGCTTCACGAGGTGGCTACGAATGCTGGTACTGGGATTAGTCCGTTTCCAGCCTGAGAATCGGCCTTTGAGATACCGGCCCAAGTTGTCAGTTTCAGCCTCCCTAACCAATGCAGTGTTTTCTATAACTACCATGTACCCATCGGATAAAAAAAATCTGGTCCTGACTGATTCTGCTAGCGCGATAGCAGCGCTGCTAACCCTTCATGCTTGGATGCAGATCATTATCGCAAAGATGTTCAGCCCGCGACTTTCACCTTGATTCCAAAATATTGCGGGATTTCCAAAAATATGGATGTTATGGCGCATCTTGACTCACTGGAGCAATATTTTCCTGAGCTGGCTCAAGAAGATACTTCCAGAATTTGCAGTCCGTTTTCGTTTACATTGGACCCTTCCCGATGAAAACCAGAATGAATATTTGGATTTTAATTCTTTGGCGGAATTGTTCATTCTTCTTCTTCTTTATCTTATTGGCATTACATCACCACACTGGGACAGAGCCGCCTCGCAACTTAGTGTTCATTAAGCGCTTCCTCAGTTATTAACTGCGAGGTTTCTAAACCAGGTTACCATTTTGGATTAGTATATCATGAGGCTAGCACGATGATACTTTTATACCCAGGGAAGTCGAGACAATTTCCAATCCGAAAATTTCCTAGACCGGCACTGGAATTGAACCCAGCCACCCTCAGCATGGTCTTGCTTTGTAGCCGCGCGTCTTAACGCACAGCTAAGGAGGGCGCCTTGAATCATTTATCTCGTGATTTATTCGGTTAAAAAACGATTTGGTGTGGAATATAAGAAGCGTACCGCATATCAGCATTCCAAGCTTTGGGATTCTAATTCCGTTTGCTTCTGCATACTTATGCTAGAGTGAATTTGCAACTCATCTTCAATTGAAGACCAAAGCGAGAAGCATATTAAACATTTATTACAATTTGAGATTGGCTTTATCAGACACTCAACTCTCAAGCACAAAAATCACACTGAATAAATTACTTCTGAAGATTGTCATATTAGAATGATAAAAGATATTGAAATAAAATAACTTGAAACTATAGGTTTGTTCTTGATTTCAGCATGACATATCCAGGGAGCCGTGGACCACTTGGTTAATCAATTTACTAAATGATCGGAAACAACCTTGGTCACAATTTTCAATTTATTTCAGAAACTTAAAATTCCTATCAGAGTTTGAAATGCCGGGATGCGCATTCTGCCGAAGATTTGCGAAACTTGTGCAAGCAGGCTCAGCTTCTAGCAGATTGAATGTGGTAGAGATGAACAAAGGAATATCTTCCGATGATCAAACACCAGTTAAGTCGATTCTACGATTGCTAAGCGTCATTCGAGTTTATTTGTGTCAATGTAACCATAAGATGAAGAGCTTAAGAATAAGATCAAAACCCTATTAAAACACAAATAATTGAGCGTACAAAAAGGCAGGGAAGTTGCGTTCTTATAAACAAGATAATACGTCAATTATTTGCTTCCCTAGATCTTTGACGTTGATGTCGCATTAGATTATGTTTGAAAAGAAAAGCACTGATTATGTTTGAAAACATCGTGAGCGAATGTTGTTCAGTAACAAAATTTTAAAAAGAAATACCAATGCCCCTAATGGTATTATTGGAACGAGACCCCACTCAGCATGGAATTACAACGATTTCCACCATACGCGCATCCGCAGACCTTGATCGTCGTTAGAACTGGTTTGCTGAGTGATCCATTCCATCGCACTGATTTACTTGACCCTGGCATACCGTTCCGAAATTGGCATTTGACGCTTGACGTAACACTCTCGAACTGTTGCATATGAACCGATTGATTTCTTTGTTCAAGGGTACCAGATGTGTGACACTGAATTGTCGTTACAAAACGTAGTTGTGTCGATTCTTACTGATGGTAATTAATTCAGTGGGCAACCTTCGCATCATTTCAGTTTCAACAACTATGTTGAGACTGAATCGGCCCTCGGCAGTTGCCCATTTCCTGAAATTCCACATTTTTCGCCAACGTTGGTCAGCGAACCAGTCTAATCCGGAGCAACTGCTGTGTTGTCTTTCGTTTTCTTCGAGCGGGTTCGTTGCTATTTCGCCGCCGTTGCTCTTTTCGTTTCGCTCGTTTCTCTTTTTTCGAAGCAAATCACATATACACTTTTATTACGTCTCGACTTTCTAAGTTAGTTTTTTTTACTACTTTTTTCAGTTTTCGTAATGATTTTTCAATCATTCCCCGCGAGCGCGCGCGCCCGCTCACACAGCAGGCAAACGGCGATGGTATGCAGAGCAGGCAGAGACCCAGGCCCAGGCAAGCGCGCGATTCACTACAACATTTTGGGGGTTCGTTCTCCTCTCTTTCCGTGGACCCCCGTCCGTGTGCCGTCTTTGGCACACAGCAGCTCCCCTGCAGAGCGTCCCCGCCCCGTATGGTTAAAAATTGGGTTAACGGGACACGGTTATTCTCCTCATAGCCAGTCGGTCAGTCCGCCGAACGAATGAATGAACGACAATCCTTCCGTTCGCTTTCTGCTGTGTCGCCCTATCGACTCTGTTAAGTTTTCGGGAAGTCTTCTTTGGGGATCCTTCTTATCTGTTCTATTTACATTTTAGCGCATTATGAACAGATGATTCCTATAAGGTTAACACTATTATTGTCGGAAACTAGTTTCCGAATTGAGCCAATATCATGTTATGTGGCAAAATAATCAATGGACTGGTAAGTTACCATTCCATTCCATATATTCTTTATAATCGATTTACTATTGGATTTGGATTTTATGATAGTAGTGTTTGAAAATTATTACTACATCGCTTAGAAATGGTATTTCAAACAGGGTTGTGTATAAGCCAATTTATTCTTTGTCTGCTTCACATTAGGTGACCTAAAATGCAGGTCTTACCCGAACGTTCTTGTACAAAATTTTCTTCATTTTATTATTGATGCTTCTCTTCATATTTTGTCATCTTTCACAATATTTGGATATTGATTGTTTCGCCTTTCTCGTATACTAATTAAACGTAAAGGCTATAAATTCGCTCCAAAAACAAACCTTTTATAGGATGCTCAGAGATCCATATTATGAGTAGATATACTCAGCTCGACGAATTGAGATGATGTCTGTGCGTGCGTCTGTATGTATGTATGTGCGCAAAAAAACTCACTATTTTTGGCACATATCCTTAATCGGTTTACTTGCAACAAATTCCTTTCGATGAGGAATCCTGTCCCATTGTTTCCTTTTGGAAATGGGCCGGAGCGGACTATGGAATCAAAAGTTTTGGTCAAACTACGATTATACAAAATAAAACACGCTAAAATGTCACTCATTTTTTAGTATTTCTAATGCACGAAAAAGGCATAAACACCGGTAGATGGATCAATCGGCGAACATTTTGAAGACATTTTTTTCGTTACATATTTTGCATTTTTGTCGTGTATTTCTTACATATGTCAGCGCTATCCAACATATTTTACCAGTATGGATTCCGTGATAATGGTCAATTCCCTTCCTGGTAATCCCATTTTCAAGCTTTTTGTCAAGCATAAGAAAGGTTCAGCACTACCTCAAGTGAATTAATTCGAATTTTTTGTTTCGAAGCAGCGCTGCCGAAGCAACTCGTTGCTGAATTTCTCTTTCGGCGAAAGGTCACCGCCTGCTTCAACACCATCATCCATCCATCCTGTTGCCGTTGCGTTAAAATCCTGCATCACAATGTCATTTGCAGCACTCTCTCCTTGCGTTGCTGCCCGAAGACGGCGGCCAGCACCAGCTCATGGCAGCTACTATCAGTAGTGTGGCTCACGGCCTACCTAGAGGAGGTAAACTGCGCGAAAATGACGAACACAAAAAATACCTCAAAGTGAGAGCCAACCCGAATTATGTAATCTTCGATCGCAGCTCGCTCGAAAGTGAGCTTCACTATCTTTTGAAAAATTTCTCTTTTATCGTGTCACACATAATACCCCGCACCAATCACTCGCTTGCACGCATTTCGCGCATCATCTACGATTCCACTTGCCATTTGGTCACATTTAGCTATCAAGTCTCGTCCCCAGTTTCTATTCGTTGTCCATTGCATTGTTGCATAGGCATTGAAACACTCTTTTTTTCACGTCAATGCCTGAGGCTACTTTGATCCACAATTCCATTTGAATCGATTTCATACGCGTGACGCATAGCCCAAGCTCCATTTCTGCATCGATCATTGCGCACTTACCTGATTCTTCCTGAAGAGATTGCGTACCAAAGACGAGCTGTAGAAATTGCGCACACTGCCGACACCGTTGAACATCATCATCGTCGAAGACGACGGACCACCGAACATTCCAACACTTGGTCCATATTTCAAAACTGCATCCACACTACCCCCAAACGTGCCAACACCACCGGATTTCAACGTCGTAAACAGCGGCCCGACGCCAACGGTTTTCTTGCCAACGACACCATTTCCGACCGCGATAACACTTTTCCCAACCACAGCAGCAGCAGCGGGCGAGCGACCACCGCCACCGGACTCGGCAGTTCCGGTTCCAGCACCTGCCACCGTCGCCTTAGCGGGCTGGTGAACCTGCTGTTGTTGCTGCTGCTGGTGGTGATAATTTTTGCCAACAACAAACTGACACAGTTTTTCCTGCACAACGCGGGCGCAGACCCGATTCGACGAACTTAAACACGCCATAGTCAAAAGAATTGTGAGCCGATCGGTCGGCAGCATTACGCTGGAAACCCCCCTATCGAGAGCTCGAGCTTCGGTCGGTCGGATTCGCCCGATCGTCCGAGGATCTTGTGGAAGATTCGGAGGCCTTAACCCACCACCACCACCAACCCAGCAGAGGCGCAGTGCCACGAACGGGGCCACCAGCGCGAGAGATTATCACCCAACGGACGTCGTCGCCGTCGCCGTCGTCGATTATGAGTGGTGCGAGAGGAGTGCCGCGCTTTCAGTGGATAGGGAGAGTGAGATCCACGCTGGTGAGAAGTTGAACCTGAAAAAGGGAGAAAGAAAAACAGCATATGGATTTTTGGTGAGTGTTGTTATCAATTTTAAACCAAGCAAACAAGCACTGGAACAAAACATCTCTTCAAAAGATATTAATGATTATTGCCGATGAAAACGTATTACTTTTCTGAAAAATGTTCATAATTATTTTTGAATTTGAATTGTGCCCAATCGTTCGCGTTCGAGAAGAGATCTTTCAAACTAAAGTGACTAACAAAACTAAATAGCACTATTAAGTTGAATTTTACCACTAATACCAAATTGTCACAAATTTCGAACACTTTGTTCACTTTATAGTGACTTAGGGCCAATTTCTTCACTTCCGCTTAGTGCTTAAACCAGGTTTAAACGTATGGGTAAGCACCGCTTAAAAGTTAAGCGGAGGTGAAGAAAATGGCCCTTAGTCACTGTTTTGAGTAGTCACTAAAATACAGAAACTAATGTTCAGAAAATGGGTCTGCTCGAGGTAAGAATGATGTTGTGATAAATTAGACCTAATTATTAAAGTTAAACTTCTTGTAAATTGATTTAAAAAAATATGTTTTTCTCGAGCTGTTTATTTACTGTGTGGGACGAATTCGCCACCCACTCTTGGCTAGACAAAAGGAAGGTCCATAAAATATAGTATAAAAATATTTTAAACTAAATATTGACTGTTGGTAACAAAACGCGTTGGTAACAAAAAACTGTTTGGTAACAAAACGCGCCGAACACTTTTTAGGCACCTTCAAAATCGTCGCCAACATCTTTATTCTAAAACTGTGTTAGCAGTAACATGTCTGTCACATGAACATGAAAAACAAGGCTTAATTTTGGGAAATAATGTGACTATTGAGTTAAAAAAAATGTTCACAGTTGATTGACAGATCTTATTTGCTTTGCGACGATTTCAAATCGTCGCAAAACAAATTGACGCCAAAATCGTCGCCAGCAGAAATGGCCATAAGATCTGTCAAATCAACTGTGAACAAAATTTTATATACTCAATAATCACATTATTTCCCAAAATTGAGCCCTGTTTTAATGCAGATTGACATTATTTACTTATAAAACTAACATAATTTTAGAATAAAGATGTTGGCGACGATTTTGATAGTGCCTAAAAATGGTCGGCGCGTTTTGTTACCAAGGAAACAGACAATAAAACATTAGTAATCATTTTTGCACTTCAAGGGATTATCACGAATGATTTTACTCCCAAAATTGTCGTTAAATATTCTTCTCCGCAAAGCACATGTTTTCGATTCTCAGTATCGTTTTTCACATAGCAACTTTCAAAAAATGTTTTTTTATGTGCAATTAAATACTAAAAATGTTAGAGTTCAGTGCGAGTTGGCTCTTGTTTCGGACGGTAGAACGATCACGCGATTTTCCGAAATTTTGTGTTTTGCATTGCGCGGCCGATAATAAAGTTAATTTGTTCAGTGCGTGTTGGCTCTTGTTTCGGACGGCAGAACGATCGCGCGATTTGCCGAAATTTTGTGTTCTGCATTGCGCGGCCGGTAATAAAGTTAATTAGTTCAGTGCGTGTTGGCTCTTGTTTCGGACGGCAGAACGATCGCGCGATTTGCCGAAATTTTGTGTTTTGTTTGGTTTTTCCATAGGACGGTTCGTAAGTAAATTGATGAATATATTTTATTATTTTTACAGCATATACTGTTATTGACAAACGCTCTATATTGTCGAATAGAGCTCCCTATTATTCACCTTTCCCACTAACACAAATTTTTCTTCCCGAGACATCTATGAAGGTAGTATGGGTTCCCTGCATCTTCACTAGTAGATGTTGAACTAACATTCCTTCCCTTCCTTCCGTGATTGTAAGGACGTGGCCAGGTATACAACTGCTACTGTATAGGAAAAGGTACTAATCCCAAGTACCAATTTGCGACAATATACAGTAGATTGCTCAATTGAGCATTGTATAGCCACCCACGATTTGTACAATCACATATGCTATGCTATGCTATGCTAATTGAATACTAAAAATGTTAGGATACAAACTTGTGCATCTGAAAAGGCATTGTTCCCAATTCCATCCGTTTGTGCTCCTAATTCCAATCACCCGATACACATTTAAGTTCGTGGAAATGTTAATATGTACCAGATAATTTTTTTCTCAACAATATCATCTCCTCATTTATTTTAATGCCAAAAATGCAAAGCTTCGAATGTTATTGTCTCCCAAAATTCAACATATTATGATATTTTTCATGGTCTTGCCAGGTTGGTTGTCTCGTTTTTTTCGCGCTAATTCTGTAATATTTTTTAATAAACAATATGGTTAAGTATAACCATAGAGAAGGACATATACGATTCCCTATCAGAGTTTTACACCTTGCCGTTAACGTAATTTTGACTAGAGCCTGGATACTACTCAGACCTCTAATTTTCACCTAAACCTGCCACAATAATATAGGTATTTGTTTGTAATTGTTCATACTGCGCTGTCTCGTCCGAATTACATATTCGCTCAGGGTAACTCCGATTAACCTAAATCGTGGACTTCACTAATAAAAAAAATATTCGTGGCTCAGAGACGGCATTTTTTCATTAGCAGACTCAAGGCTCGCTAGGAAAAATTTCCCCTGTCTGAGCAGCCTAATTCATTTCAAATCGGGAACGCGTCAATTAAATGGGTTTTGGTCAAATATCCAATTTATTTGTTTTCATAGAGAATACTTTTTAACATTGTCCAGCAGTCACTTGACAATCCGTCGTTTAACATCAGCTGAAAAAAACTTACTGGATGGAACTTACAAATTTCTCTTCTGCTATCTTTAAAAAAAATGTTATTTTGTTTTGCCTGAACAGAATTAGGCGCTGATTGAAACAAGGGCACTGCGCGGTATCAGTATTTTATAGCTATTTTAAAGGTTTCTTCCAGAGGAAAGAACCACTCATCCATTTAGTGTATACTAAGCTGGACAGGTTACTTTGAACCATTACCGGTCGAGTTTGTAAGCCCAATGTGGCTCATGATTACTTCATTGCTGATGTAAACTCGTAATCAAAAAGTCTGGTTTGCAGAACTCGTTCATAAAATGTTGCCAATGCCTCAAACCAACAAGCCATTGCATCCAGTGGAAGCTCTAAGTATATTGTAAAAATCTCCTAGCTACTTTCGATTCAGGTACCATCATGGATAAGGTAGTAAAAAAGATTTAGCTACATAACATGGTAACGCCGATGTCGAGTGAGGTTTCTCTACGTCAGAAAAAATAATGAGCGATGATAACAGATAACGGAAAGTACAATAAGTTCGCTTTTGATTGTTAAATGCACCCTTGCGAGCCCTCGGAATCGCGCCTCATCTTTGTTACATACCCATTCTAAAAGACCGTAGATTCAAAAATAGTAAAATTTGTAAGTCACTATTTGGTCATTATTTTTATTATTTTAGACACCAAAGTCACTAATTTTTTTTCCCTCAATCCGCTGCCAGCCCTGAATACTTGCACGCATAGTCAGGAATCAAAAACAGACTGAAAAAGCTACATAAGAACACATAATTAATGCAATTGCACAAACACGTGAAAGATTAAGTTAAAAAATTGTATTAGAGGGAATCACTTCCTTCGGTGAGGTTTGATCCCACGACCCCAGTACGCTAGACATGGGCTTTCTCTACTGAGCTAAGAAGGATATTTGTTGTCCTCTACAGAATAACGAACACTGATGGGCCCAAATTTCCTGCACCAAGCCCGCAAATTACCGAATTCTATCAATTCATTTTCAGAACCAACTCTTCCGCACGAATTATTTGTTCGATACAACCCGGTGGGATGAGTCTTTAGGACTGTCTGGCATCCACACACCTGCTTCATCAGCAACTGCGCTCGATAAAGAGTCTCTACTTTGAGGTTGTGAGGTTGTGCAAGTTGGTTGTCAGATCCCAACCCGACCGCATTAGCAAAGGGAGAGATCGCAACTCAAATTCAGTTTATTCATAGATAATTGCCTACTTTTGGGGGATTGACCACCCGTATTGAAGATTAATTACTATGTTTGAAAACTCGATTTGTGATGTTGCATAACATATAAAAGATTTAGGTTGAAAAATATATTGCAGGGCAACCACTTCCTTCGTTTGAACCTACGACCAACTGGCACATCCTCACGCAGCCTCTACTTGATCGAGTGCAGTTGCCGATGCAGCAAGTATGTGGATGCCAAACAATACTAAATATTCATCCTCTCGATTTGCATTGAGGAGGACGCGAGGAAGATTTAGTTCGGAGATTGAATTGCAAGAGTTCGGTAATGTCCCTATTGTTGGGCATTTGGACTCTTCAGTACTACTGACTAAGATGCGGAGAACGATAGAGGTCCTGCACCTATCTAGCACACTGGCTTCTCGTAAAATTTTGAATTCAAGTTTGCAGTTCACCAATATACGAAACAATTAGACTTAATAAGATAGTTCAATTGGGCATACACCACTCATGGTTCCGAGAAAAATCCAGTCAGAATTCCGAGAAAATATAAAATTCGAAAGAAAAAGGAGGAGAATCACATTAATTTTTCGAATCAGTATTGAGGAGGGGTATTCAATCAGTATTCCGAAGAGGAGTTTAATCAGTATTCCAAAGGGAAATCCATCCAATAGTCCGAAGGGTTACCTAATCAGTATTTCGATAGAGAACCCAATCAATATTTCAAAGGAGAATCCAATCAGTATTCAAAAGAAAATCCAATCAGTATACTGAAGGAGAATTCAATCAATATTCAGAAGCGAAAACCAATCAGTGTTCCGAAGGAGAATTCAATCAGTATTCCGAAACGGAATCAATCAGTTTTGTTAAAGGGAATCCAATTAGTACTTTGGGAGAGGAATCGAATCAAAATTCCGATGGAAAATCCAATCAGTATTTTGAAATCAAACCCAATGAGTATTCCGAAGTTAAACCCAATCAGTACCTCGAATGACAATAATGTTCATTCAATAATGAATGTTCAATAAGTTCAATGATCCAATAAGTATTCCGAAAATGAATCTAATTAGATTTCTTCAGTTTTGCTAAGCGAAATTCAATCAGTATTGGGAGAAGGAAAATTCGGCCAGTATTCCGAAGAGAATTTCAATCAGTATATCGAAGAAGAATACAATCAGTATTCTGAAGTGCAATCCAATCAGTATATGAAGGGGACCCAATCTGAAATTCAAAAGAAGACTTCAATCAGCTATCAGAAAGTAAATCGAATCATAATTCCGAAGCATATACTGTAAATAAAGTATCAGTATTCAATCAATATTTCGAGAAAAAAAATCCAGTTAGGAATCCGGTCAGTATTCTCAAAGGATTTTAGACATGATTCCCAAGGGAATAACGTCAGGATTCATAATAGAATCCACTCAGAATTTTGTCAGGAGTCCCAAAAAACCAGGTCAGGATTCCCAAAGCAATTCGATTGAAATTCAAAAAGAAATTCGGTTGGGATTTCCAGAGAAATCCAATTAGCGAACAGAATTTCTAAAGGAATCCCGTCAGGATTCGCAATAGAAACCGGTCAGGACTTTCGACGAATTCCGGTCAGGATTTACAAAGGAAACCGGGAAAGATTTCCAAAGGAATCTGGTCAGGATTTGCACAGGAAACCGATGAAAATTCACAAAAGAATCTGGTCAGAATTTCCAAAGGAATCCGGTCAGGATTCCCAAAGGAAATTCTTACAAAAAATAACATATTTGACACTTCAATTCTTTTTTACTATCAGATGCAGAAAACAAAACCAGTGACAACCTTAGAGAGCCAGACACAGCATTTGATGAAAAAAAAATCACAGACAATAGACGTTGAAAATTTTGATTTTTTTTAAATACAGAAAAGAATCTAGCACTCTTAAAAATTGAACAAAAAAACACTGACCACGGACGCTATTGCGTCCACAAATAAACTAGTCAATACATAATACAGCATTCATAAATAAAATGTATTGTAATTTTATGATATTTTAAAGTAATTCTATTGTATTTTTTATTCGGAATATGATCTAGTTTACTCAAAGGAACCCGGTTAGATTTCCAAATGAAATCGAAAGCAACCCAAAAGAGTTCTGTAGCGATTCCGAAAGGAATCCTGTCGGGATTCACAAAAAATGGTCAGGATCCTCAGCGGATCCAATCAGCATTACAAGATAAATGCGGCCAAGATTTTAACAGTGCGGTTAGAATTTTTAGAGAAATAAGGTAGCAATTCAATTTATTTTTTATCAGGAAACCGGATACAACACGCTTAGGATCCGAGAGGAAATCCGCGAAGTATTCAAAAGGAAATCAGCCTATGATTATTGAAGAAACCTACCAACGTTCCCACTAGAGATCTTCTCGAGATATTGCGGGAAATTCAATTAGTATTTGCAAAGGAGTTTTTGAAAAGTCAGCTTGGAATTCTTTATTAGGCCAATCCGGTTGGCATTCTTAAAGGAATACGCTTAGGATTCCAACGGGAATCTTATTAAAATCCTGGTTCGGATTCCGTGGATATTCTTGTCATGATTTTCAGAAAATTTCGGTCAGGAATCTGAGAAGAATGTGATCAGGGTTTCGAAAGGAATCTGGTTAAGATCAAGGGACATTTGAATCAATTACCCCACATAGAATATCAAACAACATTTTTTTCCGTAATTGTTTTTTGATTATACATATTTATTTTGATTGTATTATTAATGATATCGTATTTAAAACAGATTTACAGTCGTACTCAAAGTATTAGGAAGTGGATGAAAAGTAATTATTTAAAATTAACAGATTTACAGCCATTCGCTAGAGCGCGAAGAAGTATGAATCGAAAAAAAAACGAATAGTTTGGCATTGGTTTGGCAAAGCGCTATCACTAGTACAGTGAACGTTCGCTAAATAGTTTTTTTTAGTTGGGGGTTCGCTAATTGGTGCGAAACCCAATTAAAAAGCAGCTAAATGTTAGAATGTGACGTCAAAAATGCGTTGACGTTTTGTTTCCGTGTTTGGCGGGATCGATGTTTTCTGGCGCGTAAAAATTTAAATATATAAATATATAATATATAAAAACATTTAATGTTCCTTTGTTCAATGCAAAAAGTAAACAACATTGACGCTTGTCAAAACGCCCGTTAGCGAACGGCATTCGCTAGTTGGGGTGAGGTCGTGCCCCAATTAGCGAACGATCACTGTATAATTATTATTCCATTAGTAGAAACTGAATAATGGAATAATCGATGAATAGGTCATTTTCATTCATGGTAAGTTTTATAAACATTTACGTATAGACTAAAAATTATGTATGTAATTAACTGCAAAAACGAGAATAAATACTGCGAGGACTGAACAAATCGAGGTCTGCAATTATTCATAAAAATAAATCAGCAATGAAATAGATTTCAGTTCGTCTCATTTAGCAATTTTGTTCCAGTGCACTATTTAATCTGCTCTCAGCTGAACTCACAGTACTCAGCACTCACCAAATCGTGAGCCTTTTCTGATTACGCCGATGATGACGATTATGCTGCAACTCGCGGAACCTCACCGAAAAATCTCACCGCGAGCGAGCGGGACCACAACTTCGCAAACACCCCGTGCACGACGGTCCGTTTTCGGTTCAGGTTTTCTTCCACCACCCGCCTCGCTCGTCACTGCACTCACTCGCCACTACCCTCCGTGAAAACGACTTTTGCCCTTGCCCACTCACTCGCAACCAACCAACCCGATGAATGGGCAATCGAATCGCGGACTCTTCGCGTTCGGAAAAACGATAAATTCCAGCGCGCACACAACTGCCAGCAACTTCACTCACTCCGGCGGCACTTTTCTCCAGTCCAGTTCGAACCCGATGGTTCCACAACTCCGCGAAACACTTCGCGATAGACCACCGACCGACTCGATGACCGACCGATTGCGAAACACCTTCTCTCACTTTGTATTTTGATGATGATGGGTTGCGCGCCGCGAGTGCAATATTTTTGACGGCTCTCTGTTGATTTGATGATGATAAGCGGTCGCACACGATGCTGATTAGGCGCGGGGCGGGCGGACGAAAATATTGCGGGACAAACAACGGTCAAGAACGCGGGTGTTAATCAATTTGCTCCCTCCATTCAAGTTTTAATGAGGAACTTATGTTGGTGCTTTTCCCGTTTACTCGTTTGCAGTCATGGATTATACAAACGCTCCGTTGATATGGAAAATAAATGAAAACATCTAATGACGATGATGGGCAGAGAGAGAAGTTCACGATCGAAAAACGAGTGCGCACGTGCACGTGCGAATGCATCTTTGACATTTAGTCGCAACGTTTTTCAACATTCAGGTAAACTACAGTTGGCTTAATCAAAAGACTAAAATGAAAATGACGTAATTTTCTGCTGACTCGTTTTCAAAGCAATTAAATCTTGATTTGCAAACATACGATAAAAGTACATACTGTGATCGTTCGCTAATATTTTGTACGTTTAGTCAAACGTCAATTTTGTCAACTTGATTATTATTCATCATTAACAGTTACAGTTACGAGTCGAGGTGCGCAATGCCACCCCAGGTCTCATGGCCGTAGAAAACTACCGGTCTAATTAGCGTTTGTAGATAGTCAGCTTGGTACTGCGGCGAACTCTATTCAATCATAGAGTCTTTCCGAGTCAGAAAGAAGCGTTCTATGAACAGCTGGAGCATTCATACGATGGAGCCCCACTGCGGGACGTCAAAATCGTCATCGGCTACATGAACGCTCAGGTAGAAAGGGAGAAAATGTATAGACCGGTCATCGGACCGTATAGTCTGCATACCGTATCGAACGACAACGGCCAACAATGCATAAACTTTGCAGCCTCCCGCAGAATGGTAGTCCGAAGTCCTTTCATCCACCGCAAGAATATCCACAAGGCCACATGGAAATCACCTAATCAAGAAACGGAAAACCAAATCGACCACGTTCGATGGTAAATTCTTCTCCGACATCACGAACGTACGCACTTACCGCAGTGCGAATATTGAATCCGACTACTGCCTTGTTGCAGTATGCCTGCGCTTAAAACTCTCGACGGTGTACAACACGCGTCGAAGTCGAACGCAGCAGCTAAAAATTGGACGGCTACTAGACTACGCGCAGCAGGCTAAAAAAGTGGCACATCCAACGGAGGAGCAGCTAGGCGCAGCTTCTCTTGAATATGACTAAAAATTGGACGGCTACTAGACTACGCGTAGCAGGCTGAAAAAGTGGCACATCCAACGGAGGAGCAGCTAGGCGCAGCTTCTCTTGAATATGGCTGACGTGTTTGAATCCCACGAAAGAGAGCGAAGATGATCGACGTGCCCGTCAAATTCTGGAAGAGACTAGTGTACGGACGGAATCAGGGAGGTTCCAGACCGGCTTGCTGTGGAAGTGCGACCACGTAGAATTCCCGAATAGTCGGCCCATAGTGGAAAAACGGTTCCGATGTCTCGAACGCCGCCTAGCATCAAGGCCCGACCTATACGACAACGTGAAGATCCAGATTACACAATACCAAGCCAAGGAAACCGCACATAAGGCTAGTCCGGAGGAATTTGCCAGTTTCGACCCCAAGCGGACCTGGTTTCTGCCTTTGAACGTCGTTACAAACCCAAGGAAGCCGAACAAGGTTCGATTAGTGTGGGATGCGGCCGCTAAAGTCCAAGGGCACTCGTTCAATTATGCTCTTCTTGCTGGTCCGGACTTGCTCGTACCGCTTCCGGCGGTTCTGTTTTCGTTTCGCCAGTTCGAGGTGGCCATCAGCGCTGACATCTGCGAGATGTTCCATCTTGATTCGGCCTGAGGACCGTTCGGCACAGCTGTTCCTGTGGCGGGACGATCCCTCCAAACCCTTAGAGGTGTTTGTCATGGACGTAGCAACGTCCGAAGAGTTTCCGCGGGCAGCGGAGGCAACCACGAAACGCCATTATGTAGACGATTTTCTGTGCAGCGTGGACACCGAGCAGGAAGCAGTGGAGCTAGCAGAACAGGTCAAGCTAGTGCACTCCAAGGCCGGATTCGTCATTCGAAATTGGCTGTCGAACTCCAGTTACGTTCTCACACGGGTCGGGGAACAGCCAACAGAAATGATGGGAAAAGTTTGGATTGACAGGTCGGACGCTTACGAACGCGTTCTCGGAATGGTCTGGAAGCCTGAACCGGATGTCTTTGTTTTCCAAGGTGTGTTTCGAGAAGAAATCCAGGCTCTCCTTTCGGATGGCGCTGTTCCAATCAAACAAGAAGCTCTACGCACTGTGATGAGCATCTTCAACCCCATCGGACTGGTAGCCATCTTCGTCATCCACGGAAAAGTGCTTGTGCAGCATATCTGGCGCTCTGGACTTGGTTGGGATGAACGCATTGCGGACACACTGCTTGAGCAGTGGAAACGATGGGTCAAGTTACTCCAGCAGCTGGATCAAGTCGAAATCCCACGTTGCTACTTCCCTGGCTACAGGACCGCCGATCTGCACATTTTCGTGGACGCTTCCGTGGAAGCCTTTGCAGCAGTAGCATATTTCCGAATCGTCGAAGAAACAAGAGTTCGATGCTCGTTGGTGTCAGCGAAAACGAAGGTTGCCCCCCTGAAACTGCTGTCGATTCCCAGGCTGGAGTTGTCAGCCGCCGTTCTCGGTGCCCGACTTTAGAGATACGTCATTGAGAACCACACACTTCCAATCAGTCGCAAAACGTTCTGGAGTGATTCCTGCACCTTTCTCTCTTGGTTGCGGGCAGATCCCAGGAAATATCGGCAATTTGTCGCATTCAGGTTGACAGAAATCCACGATCTCACGCAGGTCGCAAGTCGCGTATGAATGTCGCTGACGAGGCCACAAAGTGGGGCAAAGGTCCAGATATCACCTCCAGCAGTCGCTGGTTCCAAGCGCCAAAATTTCTATACGAGCATCCGAATTCGTGGCCACAGCAAACGACGAAAGAAGAGGAGTCTTCGGAAGAACTTCGTCCGATTCATCGTCACCTTGACGTAGCCAGGGAAGAGCTGCTGCAGTACGAATGGTTTTCAAAATGGGAGCGCTTGGTCCGTGCTGTATCCTACGTACGCCGGCTCGTGGACAATCTTCGTTGCAAGGCGAAATACTAGTCACCAAGCACCACGGAATGGTTAAATTGGGACGATCTGCTGCGTGCGAACGGTTGTGTACTTAGCTGGCAGTGCAGCCTGGGCACTGTTATCCTTCTGACATCAGCAAGAGTGAGAAGGCACGCCTCGAGCGTCTGTTCACCAGGAGGTGCGGCTCAAATAGCGTCTGTTTGGTACCCATCGGTTGATTAACGGAATGCTGTATCGCGTCAGCTATACCTAAGGTGACAGCCCCACCAGCGCGATGTAGGTAACGAGACCCCGGTAAGGTAGCTTACTGAAGCCTCTCAAATACCACGAAAAATGGAGATAGAAGAAAAAGAGAACGTTATTTTTGGCAACCGACCCGGCAACAAAATAAGGACTATGATTGGAAACTCGGTACCTGGAATGTCAGGACCCTAAATGAACCTGGACGAGTGAGCCTTCTGGCTCGTGAACTGCAGAAGGTTGGAGTGAACGTGGCCGCTATTCAAGAAGTCCGATGGCCTAGATCAGGAGAACGTGAATTCCGAGCCGTGGACCCCACGACCAACACTGCATTCAAGTATAACATCTATCACAGCGGCGGTGAAAAAGCAGAGCATGGAGTTGGTTTCGTAGTGATGGGCAAGCAGATGAAGCGAGTGATTTGGTGGAAACCCATTAGCGAACGAATCTGTGTGTTGAGGTTACGGGGCAAATTCTTCAATTACAGCCCAATCAACGTTTACGCACCGACAAACGATAAATCCGACGACATGAAGGACACGTTTTATGAATGTCTTGATAAATCCTATGGAGAGTGCCCAAAGCATGACGTGAAAATTGTTATCGGAGACGCTAACGCTCAGGTCGGTAGAGAGGACTTTTTCCGTCCCATAATCGGTAGGGAGAGCCTTCACTCCGCTACCAATGACAACGGCCTTCTTCTTCTTCTTATTATTATTATTGGCATTACATCCCCACACTGGGACAGAGCCGCCTCGCAGCTTAGTGTTCATTAAGCACTTCCACAGTTATTAACCGCGGAGTTTCTAAGCCAGGTTACCATTTTTGCATTCGTATATCATGAGGCTAGCACGATGATACTTTTATGCCCAGGGAAGTCGAGACAATTTCCAATCCGAAAATTGCCTAGACCGGCACCGGGAATCGAACCCAGCCACCCTCAGCATGGTCTTGCTTTGTAGCCGCGCGTCTTACCGCACGGCTAAGGAGGGCCCCGGACGGCCTACGGCTAGTAAATTTCGCTGCTGCCAGAGGAATGGCCATCAGTAGCACCTACTTTGCACGAAAGAATATCCGAAAGCACACCTGGTGACGCTCAAATGGTGAAACTTGCAACCAGATAGACCGATGTTCGGACATTCAGAGGTTCGAACATTGACTCTGATCACTACCTCGTTGTTAGTAAAATTCGATCACGGTTGTCAACTGTATCGAACGAAAGATCACAGCGAACGATGCGTTACAATATCCAGCGATTGTCGGCAGAAGGAGTATCGGCTGAGTACCGCCAGAAGCTCGACGAACGGATAAGTGCAATCAACGTTAGCGACAACATCAACGATCTATGGGAGTCGATCCATGGAGCGGTGAGCACAACAACACGAGAAGTGGTAGGCACTGCACAGAGGCAACCCAGGACGAGTTGGTTTGATGTGGAGTGTCAGAGAGTGACAGACGAGAAGAACGTTGCCAGAAGCCGGATGTTGGTGTCGGGTACCCGATCGAATAGAGATCGGTACAAGGAAGCAAGAGCAGCCGAAAAACGAACCCACCGCAGAAAGAAGAAAGAATACGAAGAACGTGTGATTAGCGAGGCGCAGTAAAAAATGGAGCAGAACGATATGCGGAGGTTCTATGAGTCTGTCAATGGCGTGCGGAGAAAGACAGCGCCATCTCCCGTCATGTGCAACGACCAACAAGGGAATTTGCTGACAGATAAAACCGAAGTTGCTGCCAGGTGGAAGCAACACTTCGAGACTTTGTTGAATAGTGGAAGTGACGGTGCATCGGTGAGCAGAATAAATATTAGCGACGATGGACAAGCTGTGGAGTCGCCTACACTAGATGAGGTTAAAAAAGCTGTTAAAGAGCTGAAAAACAATAAGGATTTGGAGAAGGACCAGCTCCCGGCTGAACTTCTCAAACATGGCAGTGAGCAGCTTTATGAAGTTCTGCACCATATTATGTCCAAAATATGGGAAGACGAGGAAATGCCTGCTAGCTGGTTGGACGGCCTCATTTGCCCTCTCTTTAAGAAAGGGCACAGACTGGAGTGCGCCAATTAGCGAGGAATAACCCTCCTCAATTTGGCGTACAAAATTATGTCCCGTATTCTGTTCAACAGATTGAGACCGCTTGAAGAGTCCTTCGTCGGCAAATACTAAGCAGGTTTTCATGAGGGCCGATCAACGACGCATCAAATGTTTACTCTTAGACAAATCCTTGATAAATTCCGGGAGTACAACTTGCAGACACATAATCTGTTTATTGATTTCAAGTGCCGGCGTATGATTCAGTGAAACGGAATAAATTATGGCAAATTATGCTATAACATGGTTTTCCGGTGAAACTGATACGGCTGATTCGTGTAACGTTGGAAAGATCGAAATCAAGTGTAAGGGTTGCGGATGAAATATCGACGTCATTTGTTACCTTAGATGGATTAAAGCAGGGTGATGTACTCTCGAATCTACTGTTCAATATAGCGCTCGAGGAAGCGATTAGGAGAGCTGGTGTGCAAAGAAGCGGTACCATTATCACAAAATCGCATATGCTCCTGGGATTTGCGGACGATATCGATATTATCGGAATTGATCGCCGTGCCGTGGAAGAGGCCTTTGTGCCTTTTAAGAGGGAGACAGTGAGGATTGAACTCACGATCAATACCAGCAAAACGAAGTACATGGTCGCTGGCAATCAACGTGGGTTCATTAGTGGTGGTGGTAGCGAAATGGTGCTGGATGGTGAAAAATTTGAAGTGGTAGAAGAATTTGTGTATCTTGGAACATTAGTGACGTGCGATAATGATGTTACCCGCGAGGTGAAAAAGCGTATTGCAGCTGCAAATAGGGCTTATTACGGACTTCGTAACCAGCTTAAGTCCCGTAGTCTGCAAACGAAAACAAAACTCGCGCTGTATACTACTCTGATTCTTCCGGTGGCTTTATACGGCCATGAAACATGGACGTTAAAGGAGGCTGATCGGAGAGCTTTTGGAGTGTTTGAGCGTAAGGTGCTGCGGACAATACTCGGCGGTAAACAAGAGAACGGTTTCTGGTGGTAAAAGAACGCAAACACAAATCAAAACAATTATTGTAGCCAAAGTTTGCTCTGTGAAAAGGGATCACAAATAAATGCGAGTTTCGCAATCTGCGTGAGGGAACATTCCAACGTACGAGCTCCAATAGCTCGGGACAATCCAGATTCCCTGTCAGGAGGTCGAAGATAAACAATCTCTGCATTTTTAGGCGCCTGGCGGAAAGCGTTTCCAAGTCGATCAGCTTGCAACGACTTGGATAGCTCGGGAGGTTAAATGGATCGTTCCAAGGTAACTGTCTTAAAGCAAACCTAATGAAAGTTTTCTGAATTCTTTCGAGTGCCAGCGTATGGACCAGGTAACATGGAGAAAAAACTGATGAAGCGTATTCTAAAATGCTCCGTACCAATGAGCAGAACAGTGTTTTTATACAGTAAACATCGCTGAAGCCGGTAGCATGACGACGGATAAATCCCAGCACGGTGTATGCCTCAGATGTTATGATGCTGATGTGTTCGTTAAATCTCAACTTCGCATCGATGGTTACTCCTAGGCAGTGGCGTAGCCAGAAAATTGGTCTGGGGGGGGGTTTTCGGAACAATTTTTTTTTCAAAAAAAAAATTTGTTCTAAGAATTTTGTCTCTGGGGGGGGTTTATGCCCAAAACCACCCCCGTGGCTACGCCACTGCTCCTAGGTCACAAATAGAGCTGGCGCGTTCCAAGCCGTCCGGTCCAATGGAATAATGTTGCAGGATAGCGTTGGCGAAAACTTGTGAAAGTTATGACCTTGCATTTTTTACTGTTTACGCGCATGCCGTTGTCGCCACACGAAACAAGCAAACGATTAATGTCGTCCTGAATAACAGCACAATCAGCACGAGATGCAATTACGCGGAAAAACTTCAGGTTGTCAGCATATGAAATCTTGCTTGATGAAATCACTAAACCGAGGTCGTTATCGTAGATGACAAATATTAGAGGACCGAGGACGCTGCCTTGAGGTACTCCAGATGTCATTGAGCGATAGATATTGGAGCGCCTACAGTTCACCGTCACAAAAGCCTTGCGACCAGATAGGTAAGAGTGCAGCCATTCTGTGATCCACGCTGGGAATATGTGATTCAGTTTGTCGATAATAATATCATGGGGTACAGTGTCGAATGCTTTTGCAAAATCGACATATATGGAATCAACTTGTCGCTTGGCTTCAAGCTCTCGAGATATGGTTGACACGTAATACAACAAATTTGTTGTTGTTGAGCGGTTTTTCATAAATCCATGCTGGTAACTCGAGATAATCGGTGCAGCGGCTCTATACAATCTTGCGTGGATCAGCTTTTCAAAAACCTTGCTTAAACAGCAGAGGACGGATATTCCCCGATAGTTAGTGACGCAATTTCGGCTTCCAGATTTATGGATCGGTATTATGGACGCGGTTTTCCAAGCAAATGGAAACACTCTGTCTTGGAGCGAGCGGTTGAACACTGCAGCAATTGGGGTTGCTAACGTGGCGGCGCAATTCTTAAAAAATGCAGGAGGAAGATGGTCTGTTCCTGGACCTTTAGATGTGTCAAGGCCATCCAGAGCTGTTCGAATCTCATCAGGAGAAAACTATGGTAAGCTGATGTTGTAGGAAGGTATTTGACCAAAACAATTCTGGCGACGGACAGGAGATGCTCTACAGAAAACGCTTTCGAAGTAGGCAGCAAAAAGGTTAGCTGCTTCATTGCTTGTTCCTGAAGTAGTTCCATTAAATTTCACCAAACTGGGGATACCGTTGTCATTCTTCCTCTTTTTGATGTAGTTCCAGAAACGGGAAGGATTCTCTTTCACAGAAGCTTGAACGTTGTGCACATAGTTTTCGTGGGCAGCAGAACGAATTGCTTTATATTCCAGCTCGGAATCACGAAGTCTGTCCCTGTCAGAAACGTTCTTTGTTATGAAGTATCGACTACGCAGCTTGCGGAGATTGTTGCGAAGGTTACGTAGCTCAGAAGTCCACCAAGGTTGATTAAAATCAGACTTTGAGGCACGCTTCTTACGAGGAACGTGTGTGTTGATAACTTCAAAGAGAAGTTCGTAGAGGGCCGATAGCATTCCGTCCACTGTATCAGACCGCAGAGATGATGTCCAATCGATGTCGTCAAAAGTGGAATTAATGATATCGAAGTTGCATGCCGAGTAGTCATATATAAAACAGTCTACGTCAACAGGTAATGCTGGCATGACATTCTCGTCAAGAAGTACGATGATTGGTTTATGGTGGATATCAATAGGCAGTAGCGGAGATGTTGGCTCAATTATATCAACGATCTCAGGGAGAGTTGTAAATATCAGATCGAGAAGTCTTCCATTTATGTTTACAACATGGTTAATTTGCCTCAAGCCATTGGTAAACATTGCTTCCGTGAAGTTCAGCTCAGTGTCAGTGGAAACGTTGGAAGGGACGTACCCGTTGATATCCACATCGAAATTCCATGAGCAACGTATAACTGCATACTAGAGTTTGGCGGAAGATACACAGCAATAACGAAAAGCGAACGAGGCTTCGACTCAATGTGGACTGCGATTTGTTCCAGTTCAACCGAGTTGGCTAACGATACACATTCACTTTTCAGTGAATTTCTGACTGCGACTAAAACGCCACCAGTGAATGATGACTAGTTAAATCGTTGCGATCTCAACGGAAAAAATTGTAATCGGAAAAAAATTCGGTACTTTTGATATCTGATCGTAGCCACGTTTCCGTGAAAACGAGCACGTCATAGTCACAGCTGGATAACGCCAAACGAAGCTGACTGATTTTTGTGCGCAACCCTCTCACGTTCTGGTAGTAAACAGATATCATGTGGTTTGAGGAATGCCGAGCGCTGGTAGGTGTAACTGGCAGAGGCGGTGAATCGTGGTTTGGTGGCCTGCTGGCTGAGACGATATACGGAGCGGCCTAAAGTTCACCAATCACACTGCGGCTGGAATCACGTGAGATGTCAGGCAGTGAGCCTATCCTACTAGGAGTGTACTTGCCTGAAGATGGTTGCCGGAAGACCCTCTCTCCTGATTCATACACAGGACCGGGACGACTGTTGAACGTAGACTGGAACGGCTCGACTTTGATTAGCGGATAAGGGTATTCCTCATGGCCACCGGCAAATGTGCGTCCCGGTGTCCGATTGCGAGCTCTAATGGCTTGAGACTCTGCAGCTAGAATCAGTAGGGGAGGCATCAGGAAGTGATCTGTTTGAGCTGAATAAGTACTTGCCTGAAGATGGTTGCCGGAAGACCCTCTCTCCTGATTCATACACAGGACCGGGACGGCTGATGAGCGTAGACTGGAATGGCTCGAATGTGATGAGCGGATAAGGGTCTTCCTCACGGCTAGCGGCAAGTGTGCTTCCCGGTGTCCATTTGTGGGCAGATATGCATCTCGGTGATGTGTTTGTCAGTTCTTGATCGGTTTGAACAGTTTCAACAGATTGCTATGTTGAAAACTCTATGCGTTGACGAGCGGACTTGAGGCGCTTGACAAAGATGGGACAGTCGATACTCCAGAAAGAGTAACACACGTCGATTAGTTCATCGTATGGTGAGCTGCGACTAGTTTTCAGCTGGTGGCAATTGATACATTTTACGAAATCAGAATCACATTCACTAACTTGATGAGCCTCAGCACATTTCGGACAGCATGCGGTTTTCTTACAATGAACAGCTTTGTGTCCGTACTCGGAACAATTGAAGCAACGCATGACATAAGTTGCTTCGATCACTCTACAGCGTTCCCAACCAATGTTCACTCGTTGCCTGTTGATGAGATCTTCAAATCCACGGGCATCGGTCTCAAAATGTACAGGGGTTAGACAAAAAGGTTGAGATAGGCAAAATTTTTTTGAAGTTCAAGTCAACAAAACCTTGCGTAGAATGATCCGATTTTGATAAAATTAAGACCATCGGACGCGGAAACTCTTCTAGTATACTATCCCTATACAAAACCTGAGATTGGTCCTTGGCCACCGGAAATGTTCCGGGGTTACCTAGGGTACGTTTAAGATGCATTTTTTTCCACTGACTTGAACTTCGGGAAAATTTTGCCTATCTCAACCTTTTTGTCTAACCCCTGTAGCTGATCTGGATCGCGCGTCATTTTTGCTCATTCGGATTAGTTTTAGATCATGGTTATCCAGTCC
This sequence comes from Armigeres subalbatus, assembly GCF_024139115.2. Lineage (NCBI taxonomy): Eukaryota > Metazoa > Arthropoda > Insecta > Diptera > Culicidae > Armigeres > Armigeres subalbatus. The sequence goes on along the minus strand of NC_085139.1, from coordinate 303,411,641 downwards.
GTGTGTAGTATGTATATGAGATAGGGTGAATAAAAGTTCGTTTTTAATAGTACTTAAAAATTAAAATGAAAAAATATGTATATGAAACATTTTAATGAAATTTTTGGAAACATTCACAATAAAAACTGCTCAGTTGCATACGAGTTCTAAGAGCAATATAGCTGTACTGCATACGAACCTCCAACTGAAAATATACATCGAACGATTAATGGCGATGACCACATCGCTAACGTTACATGCTCTTGCAGAACGAAAGCGCTTGCATGATAGCGAATTAGTCACTTTTTCGACGGGAGCGGAACGCGACGACGACTGCTCCGCTCTATTGGCCTGAGCGTGGGAGCCGCCTGGAGGACCAGCTCCGCTTCGATCCGGCTAGTCGAAGCGAAGGGCGTCAGATCACGACACCGTGGTTCTGTTTTTTAAGGTTCGGGATGAGCTCGTCCGCATTCATATCCTTAAAAATTACCGATTACCTCGATTTTTGGTCTTAACGGCTTTTGTATTGCAACGTCGTACTTTGTCTTGAATATTTCAAAGGCAGCGCTGGCTAGCTTCAACGCGTGTTCCCTCGACTCACAGTTTTTTGCCATTTCTGCAATACCCGTGAGGCTTTCTAATTTATTGGCAATTTCGTCCAACCGTTTTTCACTGTGCCCATCGTCGTACTCGGCCAGGCTGAGACAGGCATCACACACAAATACAGCGTTTTTTATCTTCTGCAGAAGTTGTATCTCCTCTGCTGACGCGCCCGGCAAGCAGTGAACGTGAATAGATAACCTACATCGCCCGAAGCATTCGATGCAAGCGTTTTGATCCTCTAAAGGCAAAGCACACTGAGCGCACGGCTGAAAACAGAAGCGATCACCGCTCTCTTCACCATCCATCCCCGCGGGCATCATGCCCTGGCAAGGGCAGCTAATGCACAACAAAAACACAGGCCAAAGATGATTGAAACAAACAAAAATTCTTCTTCGCTACAGAATCACTCGATATTTATTGCGTTAGACGCGGATTACGTTCACATCACACTAAAAGGGGGTTTGATGAAAAAACGAACTGATTTACACACGTTAAACATTAAATTTATGCGAACTCATGGAGTGATAAACAATCACACACCATCACATCATACGGTGGGCTGGACACGTTGTTCGTATGCCGGAAGAACGTCAAGCGAAGATAATATTTAGTAGAGAACCCGGAAGAGGCCGCAGGCTTCGTGGAAGGCCGCGTACACGATGGCTTTTTGCAGTTGAAGAGGACCTGAGGGCGCTCAATGTTCAGGGCGACTGGAAGCGATTGGCCCAGGATCGAATCCAGTGGAGAAGGATACTCCATTCGGCGTAGGTTCATCGAAGAGCTGTAGAGCTGTAGAGCTAGATGGGCAGACTAAATTCAAAACGATTTGGCGCAATCAAGCATGGACTCGTGGAGAGGTGTGGTCGCGAATCTTTGTATTGTGGCGTCAAATTGTTGATTCAGTGTTATTTATTTAGATGAAAGCTAAATACATGATAAACAAATCTTCATCTTTCCTTGAATACAGCATTCCCACGCACCGCTTCGGCTTAAAAGCTGACTCAATTTTATTTAAACTTCTACGTCTTGCAATTACCTCTATCAGATAATTTATCACAAACTCTATTGTCAGATCTGTATCTGAACGACGCTCCATTGCTGTGATCAGAATTGCAAACGAATCATCCGGCAGACTGCTGAGCACAATGTTTTCCTACAAATCTATGCCGAGCTTTTGACTAGCAATCGTGAGTTTCTCGAACAGATTTTCCATTTGATTAACATAAGCCCCTTCGCCGTCAGCGTATTTCATCCGTATTACTTTCCAGATGTTTGAAGCTTTAAAGGCTCGTCCCTGTTAAGTACCGTCGTGGGCACTACAACCAAAGACCACACTCCCCATCCAAAGCAAAAACGCGGTCACAAATCTTGGACATCAGCTCTACCCCCGCTTATGTTGTCTTAAAAATGTGTGTTAGCACTGTCCTTCAACATTTTTCGTAATTATTAATCTACGATAAATTGCTAAAGAAGTAAACACCTGCTCGTAGAATTATCAAAAATTTAAGCAGATGCTTTGGAAAACGGATTTAAGAAACTTGTTCCGAAAAGTTTCTTCCGCACGCACTGGCCGAATCTTGCGAATCCCAAAACGAAAGCCACATGCCGTGCATTATTTTATGACCCGTTTTCCATTAGCATACCCAACCTCCAGGAAATGGATCCTCAGAGGCAACGCACCTATTCACCGATAGTAGAAAATCCAGAAAAACTCGCAACAAACGGATCCTCCGAATGCGCGGAAGACAATAAGAAACACGCGTCCACAAAATAAACATTATTGGCAGCATATTAGCGCTTCTTCGCTGCGGCCAATTTTCATAATTTAAATTTGCATGATAATGATGGTGGAATATGGTTGAGCTGAAAACGGGTCTTCTCGCCCATGATACGGCGGGGACGTCATCATCGTTCACCAAAGCGCGACGAACCATCGCATCGATAAGCGAAGCTTTTCTATTTTTGACAAATTTATTTTCGCAGCATGTGAATGTGAAATTCCTGTTCCTAATACCTGTTCTTCTATTATAATATGTTTCTTCTTTTCTGTATTTGGCATGATTCCATCCGTCAGCTTTTCCAGCTATACAGCAGTCAACGTCGTGTTCGGAACGCTCTGCCCAAGGCCACTTTGAGAAGTGTGAGTGATTTTTAAGGATTCGTGTGTGCGGTTAAAGAGGGGCATAAAAATTGATTTTTTTATACTATTTTTTTAGAGTAAAATGATTCTTCCTATTTAAATCTACCGATCTGTGGCCAGCTTTGGTGATGCTGGTCGACAAAAATATTTCTCTATGACCTGAACCGAAGGTACAAAGACCTCCGATAGATGCACTAAAAACTTCCAACAACGATATATGTATTCTCTATTTATGTATCTGTAGGTTAGTGCTGGATCAAGTGTGTATTTGAATGCATTCCTCTGCTATTTCATGCCATTTTACAACATCTAACGGTTGATTGATTTGGTCACTGCATACAAACAGTGGTGGATACAAAATCTTAGAAACTGACATTCACAAATTAGTCAAAACTGAAACAAGCATAATTTAATCCGACCGACGAGATCTCCATTAATATAATTTTATTCAGATTTTGTATTCTCCATACTGTGCAAATGCAGTAACAAAAGTTGCAAAACTACTCATGTGATTTACGATATCCGTTGTGATAACTTGAATATTTCGGATTTTTGATCGATTTGGAACGGTGAACAGCTATTTTGGCCTTCAGCAACATCATTCAAATTTCTGAAGCATTATAACAAAAAACGTATAGTAATACTGCATCTAGTTCAATGTCGTTGCTACTTTTTTTCTCGATAAATAAGCACCCATTTGTATCAATTTAAAATAATGTTCTATGCGAGTTAAAATACCATTGTCACATAATGGCGCCCAACGAAACTTACTCGTAAAAATGAAAACCTAACACGAAGCAGAAACAATTCAACACCAGCAATGCTCCATTTAGCTGTTCAACGACAGTAACTCCTATGTGTACTGCGTACGCTGACTGACGCTGTTGATACCCGAAGTGCTGTGGAAACGAAAAAGAAACAATAGTTGCATCAGAGGCCCATTTACCAAACCCAATGTTCAACGTCGTACTTTTTGCTACACTTGATATGGATCACCAGGAGGACGATGCCCAGCAGGAGGCACACACTTCCGACGATGATGTAGGCGAAGCCGAGAAACGGATTCTTGCCTCCGAGCAGCGAGGTGGTCGACAGGATGATCTTTTTGGTACCGTCAAATTCGCTCACCGAGTAAGCTGTAAATCGAACAGTTGTTTTAAACATTACAGACTTCTGTCAACGGATACCACTTACAGTAGTTGATCTTCAGCGTGTAGTTGCCCTTTCCGAGTCCATTCTCGAAGTACTTTTTGTTGTGATCGATGCGGCGGTGCAGCTTGCGGAAGCTGGGCAGAGCGGCCGTTCGCATCCAAACGATGAGATCCTCGTTCTGGAAGTGGACATAAGAATAAGAGTTTGGTTGTGAATAAATCGAAATTCGACTACCTACATGCGAAGCAGACACAGTCGAATGTTAATGGATAAAGGAAATGGAAAACGGCAGCGTAACGGAAATATGTATTTGTATTTATTGAATAAAAAGTTAGCCTGTAGTACATAATTTTTAGTCAGGTCAAGGAAGGTACAAAAACAAGGTTTTACAATGTTCTGAAAACTTAGGTGTGCATATGTACATTATGTGGAAGATTATGATTTGAAAAATGTATTGGTTGGAGGTAATTAATTTCTTTTAATGGGACTCGAACCCACGACCCTCAGTACGCTAGACTGGTGCTTTCAACCAACTAAGCCACGAAGGACCTCCGTTAGTCGGAAATCCTTTGATATATTTTGATCAGTCGATTTAGGTTTTGGTGTTACCAGAGCACGATACCAAGCCAAAGGATAAGTTCTGACTTTGATAATATCGAGACTGTGGCAAACGCGGTGTCACCATCATTAATAGACATAGCCCGCTGTCATCACTGAAAAGCAATACGAAAAAGAAATAGTGCCCAGGACATCCTGGCTACTATCTGGCGTTGGGCTAAATTTATGTATTTCATTCAATTTGTTTAGTTTACATCTAAACAAATAACACTGAATCAACAATTTGACGCCACAATACACGGTTCGAGGCCGCATCTCTCCATCCTCGAATGCGCCCCACGCTCGCCAAGTTCTTTTGTACCTGGTCTGCCCACCTCGCTTGTTGCGCTACCTTGTGGATGCTGTGTTCGTCGTAGAGCTGGGCGAGCTCGTGGTTCATTCTTCGCCACCACACACCGTCTACTTGCACGCCGCCAAAGATGGTCCTAAGCACCCGTCTCTCGAATAATCCGAATGCTTGCAAATCCTTCTCGAGCATTGTCCATGTTTCATGTCCGTAGAGGACTACCGGTCTTATCAGCGTTATGTACATGACACATTTGGTGCGGTGGTAAATCTTTTTTGACCGCAGTTTGATGTGCCTTCGTATGTCTCGTCTAACATTATTGTTAGCCGTTAGCAAAGATCCAAGGTAGACGGATTCCTCGACCACCTCGAAAGTATCCCCGTCTATCGTAACATTGCTTCCCAGGCGGGCCCTGTCGCGCTCGATTCCGCCCACAAGCATGTACTTTGTCTTCGATGCATTCACCACCAGTCCAACTTTTGTTGCTTCACGTTTCAGGCGGGTGTACAGTTTTGCCACCTTTGCAAATGTTCGGCCGACAATGTCCATGTCATCCGCGAAACAAATAAATTGACTGGATCTGTTGAAAATCGTACCCCAGTTGTTACACCCGGCTCTTCGCATGACACCTTCTAGCGCAATATTGAACAACAGGCACGAAAATCCATCACCTTGTCTTAGTCCTCGGCGCGATTCGAACGAACTGGAGGGTTCGCCCGAAATCTTCATACAGTTTTACACACCATCCACCGTTGCTTTGATCAGTCTGGTAAGCTTCCCAGGGAAGCTGTTCTCGTCCATAATTTTCCATAGATCTACGCGGTCGTATGCCGCCTTGAAATTAACGACCGGTGCTTTGGGACCTGGTATTAACGTTATTTTAGAAGGATTTGCCGAACAATAAAGATCTGGTCCGATGTTGAGCGGCCGTCTACGAAGCCATCTTGATAAATTCCCACGAACTAATTCACTAATGGTGACAGACGTCGGAATATGATCTGGGATATCACTTTGTAGGCGGCATTAAGGATGGTGATCGCTCGAAAGTTCTCACACTCCAGCTTGTCGCCTTTCTTGTAGATTGGGCATATAACCTCTTCCTCCCACTTCTCCGGTAGTTGTTCAGTTTCTCAGATTCTGACTATCAGTTTGTGCAGGCAAGTGGGCAGCTTTTCCGGGCCCATTTTAATGAGCTCAGCTCCGATACCATCCTTACCAGCTGCTCTAGCTGTTGGATGACATCCTTAACTTCCCTAAAGGGCCCCCACCTGGCTTCCATCATCTGCTGAACTGACGTAGTCATCTCCTCCGCTGCCTTGACTTTCACTGCTCGTACTCTCAGCGCCATTTAAATGTTCCTCGTATTGTTGCTTTCACATTTCGATCGCCGTCAAGATCGCATCCATCCTTATCCCTGCATATTTCGGCTCGAAGCACGAAGCTTTGCGGGAAGCGTTGAGCTTCTGATAGAACTTGCGTGTTTCTTGAGAACGGCACAGCTGTTCCATCTCCTCGCACTTTGCTTCTTCCAGGCGACGTTTCTTCTCTTGAAAAAGGCGGGTCTGCTGTCTCCGCTTCCGCCTATAACGTTCCACAAAAGATATTTTAGTTACCAGATAAAGATTATCGCTGCCGTTGCTGTCCGAAACATCTTTTGCTGGCGAGGATAGGGGAGCTAAATGTCAAAGAAGGAAAATTCATACGATTTGACAGCTTGGTACCCAACATGTTCCGGACAGCAGAACAAAGGGAACCGAAGCGACAAGTTAACATTTTCTGGTGGGCCAAACAATATTTGGCAGTTTTTTATATAACTACTTTCAAAATTGATTCAATCATTGAGTAAAAGGGTAAAAACTGTACACGATTGAATTGCGTTCAAAAGTTCATTTTTTAACTTAACAGGTATTTTTGTTGCAAATAAACATAAAATTGTTCAATCAAAGGTAATTGCCTATTTCCGGGGATTAAACCACCCGACTTGGACGTTAGTTTACAATGTTATGAAAACTCATATGTGAATATGTACGTTATGTGGAAGATATTGATTTGGAAAATGTATTGGAGGTAACCACTTTCCCTTCGATGGGACTCGAACCCATGACCCTACAGTACGCTAGACTGGTGCTTTAACCAACTAAGCTACGAAGGACCTCCGTCGGCCTTCGCAACCTAGCGGCTACTGAACGAGCTCGAGATTCCCAAAATTGGACGCATAGTCAAATCACTCGCAATCCATTTATCAAGCCAATACTTCCACATGTGCATTGTACACGTCCACATTAGAGGAGCGTGAGTATTTAGAATGTCTGGCGGCTATACACATTCTTCATCAGCAACGGTACTGATCAAGTGAGGTTGTGTAAGCTACTTGCCAGTCGGTCGTCAAGCTCAGACCCGACCGCATTGCGTAGGCAAGAGCACGCAACTCAAGTTCAGTTCAATCAAAGGTAATTGCCTATTTCCGGGGATTAAATTGTTGCCAATTCTTGAATAATCATGTTTTCGTAATCAGTGACCATAATTCGCAAACAGGATTCGAATTTTTTTAACGTCATTTCGGATACATTTTATTATTCATCATAAAACGGTGTTGAGAAAATGGATAATTCGTAAATGTGTTCTATAAAATTAACAAGGTGAAGGGAATGTACCAGTTTTCAGCAACAAACTGTACAAAAATGTTTCGCGCCAATTTCGTTTCAAAAGCTTTAATGTTGTATAATAAAAGTTCGAAGTATCGATCCGTGCCTTACAACTTTATGTTCAAGTCCTTGAGACGTCTGGTAATGTCTACCAGAAAAGCTAAGCCACTGGACCATTCAGTTCGGACATTGGGTTTTCTTTATCTTTTAAAAATATAGCGGTTTCGTTTCGAAGAGAATAAATCGTCTCAGGTCTGGTTCTACGATCTTCGCAAAAAATCAGCAAATCTCCTTCCTTTTCCGTCAACATCATTCAAAATTGGTGGTTGTGGATCCTTCGCGTTGATAAAGTCAAGTACTTCAGGAATATTAATCATTTTCTCCCATATATTCTCATAACCAAACCACTGTGATAGCTTTTCCTTTCTTAGAAGTGTCACAATGCCAGTGTTCTTTACCGTCATTTCGAGTGCCGGCTCTATTAGTTGTAAGGCCACTTAAGTTTCAGAGGAGTGTCCAAGCCCCTTCATACAGGTTTAACAGCCCCCCTTAGGTCTTTTCCGGCAGTCGTTCCACTCATTAGGATCAAAACTGCCAATTCATCCTTGATTTAAAGATGATCATCAACTCCCCTTATGAAGACAGCTACCTGCATTGTCACAGCTATTGTCATCGATTGCGAGAGAGTAGAATTTGAAGCAGGCGGCTTTTCCACGTAATGTAGTTTTCAAATCTCCTGCAAGAACTTTTACTCACCGTGTTCCGAGGCAAACTAATGCTACTGAAGGAGACTTTTTCCTTAGGGCACACGATGCCGACAATAGCCGATGTGCATCCCAAGTTCACCGTCTTAGAATAATTTAATTCATTTTGCCAAAATCTTACCAACAGCAAAACTGGCCCGTTTGTGTTTGTCATAGTGAAGAGAGTTTGCTGCTTCGATAATCCACTGTTTCATAAATAATTTGAATCAGTAATGGAAATTTAAATTAAATGAGTATCTTATCTTTGAAACATTTGTTATCTTCCTAGTTCAGTGTAAATGTTGTATGGATGCTTGGTTTCGTAATGTCGTTTCAGATCATATTCCTTCAACACAGCAACACTTTCCGAACAAATTGAGAAAACCTGCTTTCCTTTGTTGAACTCAACGCGGTGTTCCACATCAACCTTTCGTTTCATTGGATCATTCTGGTCACTCTTCACTCACTGGTCATTTCAAAATATGTAATCTATTATACTTTGATTTCAATACGAATAAAAAAATATTAGAACACGTTAAGTGAATGGCTCGATTACCAGGCTTTTTTTTTAAACCGGTGATATCTCACAGTATTTATTAAAATTATAATTTAAAGAAGCTTCTCGAGTAAAAAATAAAAGCTTGTAAGCCGGTTATGAAGTAATTTCTACCACGGTGCGCGGGCCACAAAAAATGGAGCTGAGGGCCACATCCGGCCCGCGGGCCGTACGTTGGGCAGCCCTGGTCTAGGTCGTACCGCTGCGGTCGTCGGTACCGAACATTGTTGATGACGGATAGTTTTGGGCGCAGTTCAATCATCACCAGATAGTGGCCAGAGTCGATGTTAGCGCCACGATGTTCTGACGTCGAAAATGTCGTAGAAGTGTCGTCCATCAATCATAATGTGGTCGATTTGTGATTCTGTCTGCAGTGGTGATCTCCAGGTGTACCGATACGGGAGGCTGTTTTGGAAGTAGGTGCCGCGAATGGCCATATTCTTGGAGGCGGCGAAATCAATTAGTCGTAGGCCGTTTTCGTTCGTCAGCCGGTGATCGCTGAACTTCCCAATAGTCGGTCTAAACTCCCCCTTTGGCTAACCTGAGCGTTCGAATCTCCTGTGCTGATTTTGACGTCGTAGCTTGGGCAGCTGTCGTACTCACGTTTCAGCTGCGCGTAGAATGCGTCTTTATCGTCATCAGTGCTTCCGGAGAGTGGGCTATGGACGTTGATTATGCTGAAGTTGAAGAACCGGCCTTTGATCCTCAACCTGCACATTCTCTCATTGATCGATCACGCGCCTTTGCATATCGTCCATCACTATGAATGCTGTTCCCAGCTCGTGTGTGTTCGCACCATTGATCCCTTCCAACAAACGTCATGCAGCGCTACGATGCCGAATCCGCACATCGTTCTTGAGCACATCAGCGAGTATGCGTGTGCTCCCGATGAAGTTGCAGTTCCACGAACCGAGTTTTCAATCGCTAGTTCTTTTTCGTCGTAGTGGTCTTCGCCGATGGTTCCGGTCCGTACTCTCTTGTTGATTATTCGTTTCGTAAGTTTTAAAGCACTTGCGTACCTAACCCCCAATTTCACGTAAAACCAAGTTTTCAAAATGATGGTTCTCAGCAGTCTTGCATCGGAATTTCGTTGTTTTCTGCAATCGATCACAAAATTCCTATAGTTTTAGGGACATTGGGACATCGTTTTAAAAATGGACATGGTTCCGTAGATATTGATGGGAGTAACCTCCCGGTCCGGAAAAATGCCGGTCTTTCGACGTGTCAAACTTCATGATTTTGCAAAACAAGTTCATAGAAATCTGTTCTGAGGGTATTTGGTCACATTCCGAAACGCCCTGGAATGTTACTTCCCTGAGGGAAGTGACCACTTTTCGATTAACATCGTCACGTTACGAAGCTTCAATATTGTTTGTATTCTTGTACTCTAAAACCTCTTTTTGCGCCCAAAACGGGGGAGCGTAAATTGAATCAGAGCGTAAAAAGAGGGAGCGTTATTTCGAATTTAGAACGTATAAAGAAGGAGCACTATTTGAAATTTGGATCGTAAAAAAGTTGTCAATCTTTTAGCAATGTTTGATATTTAACTTACTTTTAGACTTAAAATGTGTTTTTCGCCAGTCTCAATATTAGGGTCGTCCAAATTGTTTCCGTTACCATGGTCGTCCGATTATTTAAGTGCTAGGCCTTAAGATGTTCTTGGTGCACAAAGAAATCAATAAGTCATAGATGGTGCAGATCCTTGATCCTTGGAAAAGGCCTTAAGATCTACACGCATAATCAGAGAACTTTTGGATTGTTTCAAAAGTGGTACATGCCCTTTGTGGTACGTAGAATAGAAAGCGTCCATTGCATAGGTCCATGGTCATTAGGGTGGCTCAAATTAGTGTGGGAAAAACTTTTTTCAATTTTTTAGATGGGCCGCCCTCTTATTCAGTTCTATTTGATTCCCCGATGCTCTGGACAAAGTTTCAGCCAAATCGGTCAACGTTTGGGCGGTGCTAAACTCGTTGAAAGTTTATATGGAAAAATGTATGCAGAAACATCCAAAAACAGTGATTTGCAGTTGGGCGGCACAATTTACGATCAAGAACCATGATACTCATTCAAATCTTGAAGAATTTAATACAGAATGCTATGCAGAAAACCGCGAGAAGATTAGAGTTTGCCCGGCTAAGTTATTAGCATTTCTCTGAAGTGGGGTTTGAGCAATTTTCGTTTCTTTTACCTTTGAAAAGAAATAAATTCACCCCCACAACACTCCAGTAAAATGCTAATATCTTTTCCTAATAAACTGCAATCTTCTCGCGGTTTTCAGCATAATATTCTGTATTTAATTCTACAAGAACTAAATGAGTATCATGGTTCTTGATCGTAAATTGTACCGCCCAACTGCAAATCACTGTTTTTGGATGTTTCTGCATACATTTTTCCATATAAACTTTCGACGAGTTTAGCACCGCCCAAACGTTGACCGATTTGGCTGAAATTTTGTCCAGAGCATCAGGGCATCAAATAGAACCAAATAAGAGGGCGGCCCATCAAACATTTTGAAAAAGTGTTTTTGAGCCACCCTAATGGTCATCCAAGAAAACTCTGGAATAGGCCTTAATATCTACACGAGTAACCAGAGCTCTTTCGGCTTGTTTCAAAAGTGATACAACCCCTTTGTGGCACATAGAATAGAATGCGTCCAGTGCATAGGTTCATAATCACCCAAAAAAAACTCTGGAATAAGCTTTAAAATCTACACGCGTAACCATAAATCTTTCGGCTTGTTCCAGAAGTGGTAAAACCGCTTTGTGGTACATAGAATAGAATGCGTCAATTGCATAGCTTCATAATCAGCCATGAAAACTCTGATATAGGCTTTGAGATCTACACGCGTAACCAGAGATCTTTTGGATTGTTTAACAAGTGGTACAACCCCTTTGTGGTACATAGAATAAATTGCGTCCATTACATAGGTTCAAGGTTATCCAAGAAAACTCTGATATAGGCCTTAAGATCTTCACGCGTAACCAGAGCTCTTTCGGCTTGTTTCAAAAGTCGTACAACCCCTTTGTGGCACATAGAAAAGAATGCGTCTATTGCATAGGTTCATGGTCATCCAAGAAAACCCTGGAAAAGACCTTAAGATCTACACGCGTAACCAGAGATCTTTCGACTTGGTTCAAAAGGGTTACAACCCATTTGTGGTACATAGAATAGAATGCGTCCATTGCACAGGTTCATGCTCATCCAAGAAAACCATGATAGATACTACACGCGTATCCAGAGCTCTTTCGATTTGTTTCAAAAGTGGTACAAGCCCCTTGTGGTACGTAGAATAGAATGCATCCCTTGCATAGGTTCCAAGAAAACCCTAAAATAGCCCTTAAGATCTACACGCGTAACCAGAGATCTTTTGAATTGTTTCAAAAGTGGCATATGCCCTTTGTGGTACATATAATAGAACGCATTCAATGTATATGTTCATGATCATCCAAGAAAATCATGGAAAAGGCCATTAGATCTACACGCGTAATCAGAGATCTTTTGGCTTGTTTCAAAAATGGTAAATGCTCTTTGTGGTACATAGAATAAAAAGCGTCCATTGCATAGATTGATGGTCATCAAAGAAAACCCTGGAAAGGCCTTAAGAACTGCACGCTTAACTAGAGTTCTTTTGGACAGTTTGAAAAGTTAAACATGCCCTTTCGAATCTCCTGTGCTGATTTTAACGTCGTATCTTGGGCAGCTGTCGTACTCGTAGAATGCGTCTTTATCGTCATCAGTGCTTCCGGAGAGTGGGCTATGGACGTTGATTATGCTGAAGTTGAAGAACCGGCCTTTGATCCTCAACCTGCACATTCTCTCATTGATCGATCACGCGCCTTTGCATATCGTCCATCACTATGAATGCTGTTCCCAGCTTGTGTGTGTTCGCACCATTGATCCCTTCCAACAAACGTCCTGCAGCGCTACGATGCCGAATCCGCACATCGTTCTTGAGCACATAAGCGAGTATGCGTGTGTTCCCGATGGAGTTGCAGTTCAGCGAACCGAGTTTTCAATCGCTAGTTCTTTTTCGTCGTAGTGGTCTTCGCCGATGGTTCCGGTCCGTACTCTCTTGTTGATTATTCGTTTCGTAAGTTTTAAAGCACTTGCGTACCTGACCCCAATTTCACGTGGTCTTTATGGTACATATAATAGAATGCGTCCATTGCATAGGTTCATGGTCATCCATGGAAACCCTGGAAAAGGCCTTAGGAACTTCACGCGTAACTAATGATCTTTCGGCCTGTTTGATAAGTTATACAGGCTCTTTAGAATAGAATGCGTCATTTTAAATTTTCATGGTCATCCAAGAAAACCCGGATGTAAGGCGTTAGGATCTACATGCTTAACCAGAGATATATCAACCTGTTTTAAATTTGGCACTTCTTCTTTGTGGTCCATAGAATAAAATGCGTTCATGGCATATGCTTATCCTTATTCTTATCCTAGAAATTTATGGAGTAAGGCTTCTATATAGGCTTACACGAATAACTAACACATTACATGACCTTCGCTATATTGACCCGTTTTTTCCTTACGTTCTCGGCGTGAAGTTGTCTCGTTCCAATTTATTCACATTTTGCATTTCCAAGGAATAAACAGTTTCGTACGTGATATGAATGAAGTTTGTGTACTACCTGGAACCCATGACAGCAAGAACTACTTGGAATGCGAATATATCAAAATGAGGTTGCACACCTTGTCAATAACTGCCTAGAGCTAATGACAACAACTTGAACTACTTGGAATGCAAACTTATACTAACAGCCTCCCATTCGATGTTAATCTGCAGATCATAACTGTATCGAGTTCATACATAGTTCCTAGTACCATGGAAAAAACTAAAGCTACTTGGAATGCATACATTCACTCAGATGAGGTTGCACAACTTGTTATTTTTTTTCAATTAATGGCTCCATCACGGAGGTTAATCAGCAGGTCCTGACTCTACGAAGTTCGTAGATTACTTCGAACCCATGACAATAACAAGCACCACATGGAATGCGAACATATACAGTATTGACCCGATTTTGTCTACCCTGATTTTGTCGACCCCGATTTTATCACGTTTTCGACCCGATTTTATCACCCCAACAATTTTTGAAATTTTTTGTCGTTTTTATTGTTTTCAAATAATAACGCAAACAACAATAATTTTCATGAAATAACTTTCACCGCCTGTGGTTTATTATGGATCATTACAGAGAACCTGTCAAGAATTTTGTAAGCCTCTTCGACAAGAAATTACGAATTACGTCTTGCGGAGACCAAAGTATGTACGATTTCCAGCCACTATACGTCTCCGAATTTCTCTGCTGGTATCATTTTCGGCAGTCACCAGTGAGCCCAAGTACACAAATTCTTCTACCACCTCGATTTCGTCACCACCGATGCAAACTCGCGGTGGGTGGCTCACATTGTCTTCTCTTGAACCTCTTCCTATCATGTACTTCGTCTTCGACGTGTTGATGACTAGTCCGATCCTCAATCTTCTCAAAGTTACGCGCCATAATATCTATGTCGTCGGCGAAGCCAAATAGCTGGACGGACTTATTGAAAATTGTACCACTCGTGTTAATCCCTGCTCTTCGTATTACCCCTTCCAAAGCGATGTTGAATAGCAGACACGGAAGACCATCACTTTGCCGTAACCCTGAGCGGGTTTCGAAGGGACTCGAGAATGCCCCTGAAACTCGAACTACGCACATCACCTGATCAACCGTGTCAGTTTATCCGGAAATCCGTTTTCGTGCATTAGCTGCCATAGCTGGTCCCGATCGATTGTATCATATGCGGCTTTGAAGTCGATGAATAGGTGATGTGTGGGCACGTTGTATTCGCGACACTTCTGCAGTACTTGGCGAATGGCGAACACCTGGTCCGTGGTGGAGCGTTCGCCCATAAAACCCGCCTGGTACTGCCCCACGAACTCCCTTGCAATTGGTACTAGTCGACGGCATAAAATTTGGGAGAGTACCTTGTAGGCGGCGTTCAGCAATGTGATTGCGCGGTAGTTGCTACAATCCAGCTTATCGCCCTTTTTGTAGATGGGACACACGACACCTTCCATCCACTCCTGCGGCAAAACCTCATCCTCCCAAACCTTGGTAATCACCCAGTGCAGCGCTCTAGCCAGTGCCTCACCACCGTGTTTAAACAGCTCTCCTGGTAGATGGTCAACTCCAGGGGCTTTGTTGTTTTTCAGCCGGCCAATTTCCTCCTGGATTTCCTGGAGATTCGGAGCCGGAAGTCGCATGTCCTGCGCGCGTGCTCCTAGGTTCATTACCATACTGCCACCGTTGTCTGCCATAACGCCATTCAGGTGCTCTTTATAGTGCTGCCGCCACCTTTGGATCACCTCACGCTCGTTCGTAAGAAGGTTCCCGTTTATGTCCTTACACATATCAGGCTGTGGCACGTGGCCCTTACGTGAACGGTTCAACTTCTCATAGAACTTTCGTGTGTTATTAGCGCGGTACAGTTGCTCCGTCTCTTCACGGTCTCGATCTTCCTGCTGACGCTTTTTCCTCCGGAAAATCGAGTTTTGTCTGTTCCGCGCCTGTTTATATCGTGCCTCGTTCGCCCTCGTGGGGTGTTGCAGCAATCTCGCCCATGCTGCATTCTTCTCTTCTACTAACTGCTCACATTCGCCAGTCGTTTCTCTGATCCGGGGTCACCGTGCCAAGTGCGGCGGTTGCGGTGCTTCCAACGGCGGATCGAATATTTCTCCAGCCTTGCTGCTCTTCCGTTGGGAATGCCACTTTCAGCTGCTGCGCGTATTCTTGGGCTAGTCTACCGTCTTGTAGCCGCCCAATGTTAAGCCGCGGCGCACATTTACATCGTCGAGAGTTTTGAGCGCAGGCATACTGCAACGAGGTAGTGGTCGGATTCAATATTCGCACTGCGTTAAGTGCGGACGTTCGTGATGTCGGAGAAGAATTTACCGTCGATTAGAACGTGGTCGATTTGGTTTTCCATTTCTTGGTTAGGTGATCTCCATGTGGCCTTGTGGATGTTTTTGCGGGGAAAGAAGGTGCTTCGGACTACCATTCCGCGGGAGGCTGCGAAGTTTATGCATCGTTGGCCGTTGTCATTCGATACGGTGTGCAGACTATCCTGTCCGATGACCGATCTATATATTTCCTCTCTTCCTACCTGTGCGTTCATGTCACCGATGACGATTTTGACGTCCCGCAGTGGGCATCCATCGTATGTCTGCTCCAGCTGTGCGTAGAACGCTTCTTTCTCGTCGTCGGGTCTCCCTTCGTGTGGGCAGTGCACGTTGATGATGCTATAGTTGAAGAAACGGCCTTTAATCCTCAGCTTGCACATGCTTGCGTTGATTGGCTGCCACCCAATCACGCGTAGGCGCAACTATGAAGCCGGTTCCCAGCTCGTTGGTGGTGCCACAGCTTTGGTAGAAGGTAGCCGCTCGATGCCCGCTTTTCCACACTTTCTGTCCTGTCCAGCAAATCTCCTGCAGCGCCACGACGTCGAAGTTGCGGGGATGTAATTCATCGTAGATCATCCTGTCGCAACCTGCGAAACCTAGCGACTTGCAATTCCATGTTCCAAACTTCCAATCGTGATCCTGTATTCGTCGCCTAGGTCCTTGCCGATTATATCGAGTCGCATTATCTCTTATATTGTTCGTAATTATTGGTTTTCTAGGCGGCTTATTGGGCCTGCGCAAACCTCCTGTCTCGTCGGAGGGCCGTCGTGTCAGGGACGTTTAGCGTCCCACCTAATACCAGGACTTGGGCTTGTGCGCTTTGAGCGGCACATGGTCGCTTTGGTGGGGCCTACTTGCGGATACATGCAGCTTTTTATAGAGGTTTAACAGGGCCCACTGTCAAACCTTACCACATCCTAGGCAAGCCCCACAACTCGCAGATGGCCTGGGGAGGGATCGTCAAGCCCTTGGGCATAGTCCCTGCTGCGATGTGTCCATACTTATGGCATTTTCTGCTTTTTGGACCTTTGGGGTGGTCAGATTTCTTCACTGGCTTACCATTGCGTTTTGCTTCTTTTGTAGCCAGCGCCGAATCCACAGATGGCACCTGAACTTCTTGAAGCAGCTTCGTCTTGATAGCATCTCCTGTAATTGGCGTACCTGAGTTCTCGAGGACCATGATCATGGGACGATACTCGTTAGGAAGCACAGTCAGTAATAACGTTCCAACCCACACGTCCGAAATCGTAAATCCAATACCGTCCAATTGATGTGCCGTAATCACTATTTGATTCACATAATCGGCCATGGACTCACACGACGACAGTCTTTGATCAACTTATGCAGCAGCCCGACTCGTCTGGTCAGGCCCGTGTCCTCGAAAGCTTGCTCCAACTTTGACCAAACCTCGGTAGCTGTTACTGCTTCCCGGACATGGATGTAATTTACCGGGTCCAGAAGTAGCCCGCGCTTTCCTATCTTTTCCAGCATCTACAGCTTTATAGGTACCATCTGCTTGCAACTTCGGATTCACCGCACGCACACCATAAGTCTTCGCGCTCCAGATACGTTTGAACGGCAATACTTCCAGGTGGTCTAATTTTCTCGCCCGATGAGGCGTTCAATACCGGGAAGGCTTGAAATTGGCTGGACGTGACTACCACTTGATGCCATTTCTAATACTTGATAAAAAAGCTTGAAAAAAAATCTTCTAGAATCTTCTATAGAACGTTCGCGCATAGGCCCATAACCTATTGGGAGTGCGCAATAAGAACGACTTGTTCGATTGACATTTAAACACAAAGTGAAAGTTTATTTAATATTACAATTACATAGCCTACTACTGTAGTCGCAGCTTAAGCCCCAAACGCAATACAACGGAACGGCGACGGAAACGGAAAATTTGACAGTTAGCCCATATATTTTCTGTCAAATTTGCCGTTTCCGTCGCCGTTCCGTTGTATTGCGTTTGGGGCTTTACTGCTCTTTAATATAAGCTAAGCTAAATTGGGGGTCAGGTACGATCAAATGGGATGAGCCAATAATTTATCCACATAAGTGTTTTTAAAAAAAACTTACGCAACGAATAATCAACAAGAGAGTACGGACCGGACCACTGCGACGAAAAAGAACTAGCGATTGGAGACTCGGTTGGTGGAACTGCAACTCCATCGGTAGCACACGCATACTCGCCGATGTGCTCAAGGACCTTGGTTTCGGCATCGCACTATGGGGAATTCTCATACAAATGGGCGGCCAAAAATATTTTTTCAATGAAAACTGTTTCTATACAACATATATTATGTGAAGGGATATTAAAGAACCTTTTTTAACCCTTTAAGGGCCATCGTTAACCCTTCAAAATATGTCACCCATGAAGAAAAAACTTTTTTTTTTTATTTTTTTTTTTGGGCAATTTTTTTTTGTTTGTTTCAAATACAACATGCATAAAATAGCAAACAATCATATTTCTAGTGATAATGTTGTTCATTTTCCAATCATTACGAGGTATAGAGAATAAAAACCACAATTTTCAAGAAAACTTTGATTGCAGCGTTCTCGTAAACGCGCAAATATGCGCAAGCAAATCACTCACTGAAAGGTGGTACAGTCAAACGGGGTGACTTGCAACACTTTTCAAGTTTCTCTCTCAATTAACTCTGAATTTAAAGGATTTATTCTTTCTTTTAGTACATGATATTGTTAATGTGTCCTAATATTTGTGATTAGACAAGTAATCAGATATACAACAATAATACAAATCAAGCATAATTTTTCATAACGACGTATGTAACAAAAGTAAACAAAACGGGGTTTTTAATACCACACGCGGCTTTATATAATACGCATCGATTTTACTGATTTCAGATCTTAAAATTGTTTAATTCGATCTTTTTGCGAATCGACGTATGTAAAAAATTCTATTTTTGAAGTCTCACTGTTACATACGTCGCTTTAACATATGGGAACTGAGAGCGACCTATGTAACAAAAAAAGCAAAACAAAACAAAACTGCAGTTGCGTCAATCGTGCAACTATGGAAAACCGACCAATGTACACCGACGTACGTGTAGCATACCGGTGTATGTATAATTTTATCGTTTTTCATAGTGAATTTGAATGAACTGAGCTTTGCTGTGAAGCACGCTTATTACGTGTCATGTAATGATGCATGCCAGCGGAAAAAAGTATTGAAAAAAGATTTAGTTTTAAAACAGTTTTAGAAAAAGTTTTGCACTTTCTGCAAAGGATTTCTCGAATCCTCATAATTGTTACATACGTCGTTATGAAAAATTATGCTTGAAATATGAAAATAATATCAAAATGATGGGTGTTGCAAGCCACCCCTACTGCGGGGTGACTTGCAACACTTCATCAAATTGAATCATAACATGTTTTAAAACAACTTGATTATAGTAATTTTTCATCCTGGGTCATTCTTCACTACTGTCAATGCAGGAGCCTTACTTTAGGGACCACCCCCCCCATTCCGTTTTTTTAACGATTTCAACGGATCGATTAATATTTTTAAGTCATCGGTTTGAAAGTGCTTTATGTCGGTTTAAGAATGGGGTGCACCATCAGTCATTCTATGGATAGTTGTTTTTAAAACGGATTTCCTTTCTTTCCCCGCCATCCAAATTACCACGATTATTTTAAGATCATTATTTTGAAAAGGCATTTCCGCAGCAAGCAGCAAACCATCCACAAGTGTTGAATCTTCTTGGGTATTCGACACTGTTTGACCACCCTAAGCCTTATGTTTACTGTTTTCTGTATTTAGATAATGTGAAATTGTTGTTGGGGACAAATCTTACGCCAAGCGGCTTCCCGGATAAACAATTTGTTTTTTAACTTCTACCGCTGCCTTCATCAAAGTTTTCTTTGAAAAATTAGCATACGTGCGACTTCCTGCACGTTTCTTGTAGTTTCGCGGCATGCTAAAGGAATTCTGTAACATAAAATCAGAAAAAATATTTAATAACTGAATCAGCAGTTTTGACGTAAACTACGTCTAAGGGGAAGACTCAGATACAGGGTGTAAAACCGAAATTTCCAAATTCGAGACCGTCACGAAATTAGGATAGATTTCAAACGCTAATAGCGTCTTTATCTTTCGATGGATTTTCGACATTTGCTTATCAATCGATTCAGAAACTCTCCAGCAATTTGCCAATTCTATTGATACTATTGATTGTCAACGTTAAACTATTGAAAATGTTGTTTCTTTCCAAACCGGGTGAAAAAATCAATTCCGTTCATAAATCCCCAACACGGACATCAGATTGCAGTAAGGTACGGGCCTTTTGATCCACTGCTTCGTTTTCCCTGTGTATAAAAAGCCCAGTGTTTCGCGTGCGCGCGTCATTTTTATTCTGGATGTCACGGCGAGCGGATCAGGACGTCCTGACAACGACTGTCTCAGCGGTGTGGTGGTGCGGATGAAGTTTTTTCGGTCGGTGGTGGTGGCGGTCGTGGAAGCAGCAGCACATCATTTTCATCCGTGTCCCCTCTTCGGCGGATCTGGCAATCGACGGCGTTCGTTGAGCCGAATCATCGGATGGCGGTCGTGGAAAATTCTTCGGTGAAATTTTCTAGCGTAATTCGGAGTTAAGTATATGATTTTAGTGATAAGTAAGTTGATATTAGACGAACTTTCTTCATATAACAAAGCATAATGGTTTGGCATCGGTAGCGAAATCATAGCATTAGTGCCGGTCCGAGCATAGGCTGTCAACAGAAGATTGCTACAGCAATTTATTCACTAATGTGGCGTTTGCAACGATTTGGATGTTGTCGGCACAACATGAAATTTTCCCGTATTTTTCCTGTTGATGATTGAAAAAGAAATCGGTTCCGAGATGAACTTTATTCAAAGCGCAACGCTAACGTCGGTAGTTGAATCCCAAGCAAGTATCGGAAGGAGACCATGCAAACAATTGATTCGCATTATGACTGAAGAAAATTGTATGGCGTCAGTATTGATGTTTGCTACAGATTTTTTGACGTAAACTTCGTCTAAGGGGAAGACTCAGATACAGGGTTTAAAACGGAAATTTCCAAATTCGAGACTGTCACAAAAAATAGGATAGATTTCAAACGCTAATAGCGTCTTTATCTTTCGATGGATTTTCGACATTTGCTTATCAATCGATTCGGAAACCCTTCAGCAATTTGCCAATTCTATTGATACTATTGATTATCATTAATGCTTAATTTTTTCTACAACAAATATGATTTTGAAAAAGTATCCCCGACGTGCTTACTCGCAATCTACATGCTGATACATTTACAGTTACATCAAACAACTTAAAACCGGAATACGCCACTCCAAAATTACGAGGTGACAATGTTAGAAAGAGACAAAAGATAGGAAAAATAACACGAAGTGTAGTGCCTCCCCGAGTCACCTTGGGAAGATCCTTTAATTACGTAACGCAAAAATTGGACACTTCGCCAAACCCCCCTCCCCCCTTTGAGCGTTACGTAATTTGTGGACGCTCCCAAGAGCCACTTTCATTGATGGTAGCCGATCGTTAGTACTTCATATCAAATATCATAGCATATCAAAGAATATTGTGGCAAAATTTCATAAAATTTGGTCAACAAAAACCGCCCCCGACAATAATAGAACAAAACCTGCCAAAGCCGTCATTCCTCCTACTTCATACAAGAAATTTAATCTGAGCGCTGCTAATGTTATTGACGACGACCGCGCGACCCACACCATCGCCTGCAATAAAATTTCCGGTAGGTGCTCCGGCGATGCCAAAGGTGGTACCACGGTCTGCTCTTCGCGACATCTCAATTGAAATGGCTCGCGTTAATGACGACGACCGGGCGACCCACACCATCGCCGGGAAAATTTCCGGTAGGAGCTCCGCCGATGCCGAAGGTACCACTTTCTGCTCTCCGCGACATCTCGAACGAAATGGCTCGCGCGCGCGAAAGAATTGCTTTCTTGTAATCAATAAAGTTGAACCTGTAGCCATGCCCCTTTGGTGAGTGTGTGACGGTAACACAATATTTGCAGTCGTACCGGACAACAAAGAGGCGGGACTAATGAGCCATCTTTATTGTTTATAAGAAAACTGCTCTCCCTCGCGCGCGAGGCATTTCATTTGAAATGTCGTGGAGAGCGGTTCCAGCATCGGCAGAGTTGCCGAGCGAATTCCAGCTCGTGTCGTGGATCATGTGGTCTTCATCGACATATTTGCAATTAATCGGTTCTTCTCATGGCCACCATTCTACACCAAGGAAGAGTGAGGCGAGGCGAATTTTATTCAAAGTGAAAATAAACCGCTTGGCGACGCCATAAAGTTGCCTGCCGTCCGTAGCAGAATCACGAGCGCGCATCGGAGGGAGATGGCTTCAGTGGCAGTGAAATTTTTCGTCAGGTGGTGGTGGCGGTCGTGGCAACAGCAGTACATTTTTTCATCCGTGTTCCCAACAGCATCGTTGAATCTGGCAATCAACGTCGTGCTGTTGATGAGGCACATAAGTGGAAATGAATCGGTTCTTTTCAGGACCACCATTATGTTTGGGAGGAAGGTTAAGTTGAAATAATTTTTTGACGTAAACTACGTCTAAGGAAAGACTCAGATACAGGGTGTAAAACGGAAATTTCCAAATTCGAGACCGTCGCGAAATTAGGATAGATTTCAAACACTAATAGCGTCTTTATCTTTCGATGGATTTTTAATCACTTACTC
Organism: Armigeres subalbatus; assembly: GCF_024139115.2. Lineage (NCBI taxonomy): Eukaryota > Metazoa > Arthropoda > Insecta > Diptera > Culicidae > Armigeres > Armigeres subalbatus. The sequence goes on along the minus strand of NC_085139.1, from coordinate 303,389,254 downwards.
TGCAGAAGTCAAATGATGGATTGAATTTATTGCAACAATCTCATGAATTTACTCTCAGTCAAACCAAATTCCTCCATTGAAAAAATTAATGGCCTGAAAAGGACAGATTTCAGATCATGCAGATTTCTAATCACCAACACAACAGCAACCATTCGATAGTCAGAATATCACAAGAGTATTTCACTCAAATGCAGATGCTGGCTCTATGGCTCTACCGCTACACTGCAACAGATTGCCATCGTTGGATTCTCTGTCGCAACGATCCTGTTACGAGCGCTACCTACGCCATCGGTGGGAACGGAGAGCGTGCGTCAGATGGAGAAGCTGCAAACATGTATTTGCATGGATGGAAATTAAACCTGAAACAAGTAGCAGTCTATCTACTAAAATAATAATGTTGAGGGGAAATTTCACTGGTATTGATGTTATCCATGCGAATAAATTTTTGTAGCGTCCCTGACGCACGGTCGTACGGACGCACGGTCACCAAGCGATTAATATGAACTTTGATCAAAATTCGTCTCGCCTCAAATTATGGCTTAAGAGCTGCTTTCACTGATGACACTTCAGACGCAACCGTTGCAGAAATAAACACCACCATATCCGTCATCGTAGAGACCCGCAAGAAAATTCCATCCGAGTGCTGTTGATGCTGACGGCGACGACCGCGCGACCCACACCATCGCCGGGAATAAAATTTCCGGTAGGAGCTCCGCCGATGCCGATGGTCTGGTCTCCGCGACATCTCGAACGAAATGGCTCGCGCGCGCGGAAGAGCTGCTTTCTTGTAATCAATAAATTTGAACCTGTAGCCACGCCCCTTTGGTGAGTGTTTGACGGTTACACAATATTTGCAGTCATACTGGACAACAAAGAGGAGGGACTAATGAGCCATCTTTATTGGTTATAAGAAAACTGCTCTCCCCGCGCGCGTGGCGCAATCAGCCTCATTCCAGTTCAAGACAGCAGCACGTACGGACGTGTTTTTGCTCGCGCATTTTTGACGTAAACTATGTCTAAGGGAAGACTCGGATACAGGGTGTAAAACACAAATTTCCAAATTCAAAACCGTCACGAAATTAGGCGAGATTTCAAACGCTAATAGCTTCCTTATCTTTCGCTGGATTTTCGAGATTTGCTTATCAATAGATTCGGAAACTCTCCAGCGATCTGCCAATTCTATTGATACTATTGATTATCAACGTTAAACTATTGAAAATTTCATTTCTTTTCAAACCGGATGAAAATTCAATTCCGTTCAAAAATCCCCAACACGGACATCAGATTGCAGTAAGGTACGGGCCTTTTGATCCACTGCTTCGTTTAGAGATGTCGTAAAATTCCGATTAATCGATTATTAACTAATCGATTACTTTTGATTCGAGTCGATTATTGAATCGATCAATCGTTGGATATTAATTGATTCAAAATTAATCGATTATCACAACGATGAATCGATAAATCGAAGTAATCAATTAATCTGCGACATCCTTATGATGTCGTAAAATCCTGATTAATCGATTACTCTAGATTCTTCTCGATTATTGAATCGATAAATCGTTGGGTAATAATCGATTTAAAATTAATCGATTATCATAACGATGAATCGATTAATCGAAATAATCGATTAATTTGCGACATCTCTAGCTTCGTTTTCCCTGTGTATAAAAATCCCCATGTTTCGCGTGCGCGCGTCATTTTCATTCTGGATGTCACGGAGAACGGACCAGCGCAGTTCCAACGATAACGCCTGTGTTTGGTCTGTTGTGGTAAAAACTTATGGACGATTCAAATCAAGCCCAACTCAGCACCTAAAAACTCATGGATGAATTGATTCATCGTATGTTTTCTGTATGTATGTAGAATCACGAGCGCGCGTCAAACGGAGAAGCTGCAAAAATGTATTCGCATGGATGACTATCTACTAAAATTATATGTCTTTCTCTGAATCGGGATCTCGTGATTCTACTACCGACGGAAAACAATCTGCCATCACCAAGCAATTAAGTTTTACTTTGATCAAAATTCATCTCGCCTCAAGTTGTGGTTTAAGAGCTACTTTCATTGATGGTAGCCAATCGTTAGTAGGGGAAATTACGGCTTTGGCAAGTTTTGTTCCATTATTGTCAGGGGGTTTTCTTTAACTAATTATGCTCAAATTTGGCCTAAATTTGGCAAAGAATGTGCATATCAAAGAATATTGTGGCCAAATTTCATAAAATTTGGACAACAAAAACCCCCCTAACAAAAATAGAACAAAACCTGCCAAAGTCGTCATTCCTACTTCATACAAGAAAATTTAATCTGAGCGCTGCTAATGTTAATGACCCACACCATCGCCGGGAATAAAATTTCCGGTAGGAGCTCCGCCGATGCCGAAATGGCTCGCGCGCGCGGGAGTAATCAATAAAGTTGAATCTGTAGCCACGCCCCTTTGGTGAGTGTTTGACGGTTACACAATATTTGCAGCCATACCGGACAACAAAGAGGCGGGACTAATGAACCATCTTAATTGATGATAAGAAAACTGCTCTCTCCCGCGCGCGTGGCATTTCATTAGAAATGTCTCGGTCGGCGGTCTCAGCATCGGCGGAGTTGCTGAACGAATCAATCGGTTCTTCTCAGGGCCACCATCCTATGCAAAGGGAGAGGTGAAGCGAATATTGTTCAAAGAGCAAATTAACCACTTGGCGACGCCATAATGTCGCCGTCCGTAGCAGAATCACGAGTGCGCCCCGGGAGCAGTTGCTACAAATATGAATTCGTATGGATGGCATCAGTGGCAGCCAGGTGAAATTTTCTCAAGATCTTATTTGATTTTGTTGCAGCTTGTGATTGGGAAGGCGGATTATTAACAATCAATCGAAAGATGGAGATGGAGACAGTTCAATCGAAATGATGCCATCAGTAGCGAAATCACGAGTGCGCTTTGACGCGTGGTCTTTGCATAAACATGATTTGACGGTAGTTATTCAAATTTCTAAAGTTTTAATAGAAATACCCATACAGTAATGGAATGGAATGTAGTAAAATATACAGTAAAAAGTGCAATTAAACCTGATAAATTGAAATTTAGAAATACCCTAGTTTAGTTAAGCTCATTTAGAATATTTTTCGAAAAATTCGAAAAAGAACAATGAATTGATTTTAAACAAACAAAACTAAACTACTCATATGTGTGTACTCATATTATACAAAACTCGAGAATTCAATAAATTTGTTTTAATTACATAAATATATTAGTTCCTTTTAAAATGTAAATTTCTTAAGAAATCCAAAGAGTAATTTTGTAATACTCATGGATAATGGCACTAGATTCTTCATTTCACCAAACTGTTTCACGTAGTTTACGTCGGGCGGTCGTGTCTTGTACACAACCCTCATGATTTTTTTAAAAATCAAACTATCGAGTATCAGCAGTTGCAAGGGGGCCAAATTTCAAAAAAAGTTGGCATTTCAAAAACAAACAATTTTATTATTTTATAGTTTTTGCGGAATTACATAACTAATTAGATACTGTAACCGGAGAGAGGATCGATTTTGGTGAAATAATTTTCAATTTGCTATACGAACTTACGATTTACGACGTTCGACTTTCAATTGACGAAACAGTTTCACAAAATAATACAAAAAAACAACAGTGAGTTATATTTTCACCTAAATACCAACTAGGCACAACAAATACAATGTAAACTAGAGATGCGTGACGACATAGGTCGATGTTTGGGTATATTTTTGTTGTAAAAAAACAAAAACTTGTGGAAAACCCATGTGTTGCAAGTCACCCCGCTGTTGCAAGTCACCCCGTTTGACGGTATTAGGGATATTAGGGTGGTTCAAAAAATCAATTTTGCTCCACAGTGCTCATCTAATTCTTTACCATGTTCTGAGTGTCCTCTGAAAATTTGAGCTCATTTGGATTAAAACTGATTTAGCACAAGCCGTTTCAAGTTTGCATGCAAATTAGTATGGGGAAATTTATTTTTTCATTATACTGTTAATGACGTTTCCCTATTAAGCGCAGGTTAAAAGAAAACCTACATAGCTAAAAGGGATACTCAACAGCTTTCACCCAACGAAAACCGCAAGTTGATTAATCGTCCCAATAATTAGTAATCGATTTTAAGACAGGTTGCGGATCTTTAGTCATGATCGTTAAACTTCTTTGAGGGCATCACTGAAATGTGCAGTGCAACATAGGCTTTGTTCCAATTGGAGAATTAAACTTAAAAGTGACAGTTCGGAAATTAAAATATCACCCGGAGATAAGAATGGCTGGTGCTACCCAGCAATACCAATAAAACATCGATCAAAAATGATTCGATATCTGTCAAAAATAATCTTGCTCTGCGAGCAGGGTTATTTGAAAATTTTTAAACTGTCACTTTTAAGTTTAATTTGATTTTAATTCGCGAAACGGACCAAAGCCATAGTAGCCTGAATTTGTGTGTGCTATCTTTCGCGCCACGAGCAGCAATGTTGCCTGTTGATGAGTTATTCAATTGGGTTGTTTAGGGGTATATATGTTTTTACATATTCTGAATCTACATAAAAAACTGAGCCCAACCCCAATTTTTCAGAATTTTTGGAGCCCCGGAACTATTTTTAGTTTGCATTTTAAATTTATATGGGACTGAAAATTTGTTCTTATGCTGCATGGGCCAACTGTCATTCTATGAATGTTAGTGTCATTCTATCGATTGAAATGGATTATTGTTTGCTGTTCAAAAATGTAAATAAAAGGTTTACAAACAAAATAAAAATATGTTGGAGATCAGGAAAGCATGCTCTTTATGTTAAACGGCAAAAAACTAGATATTTTTCTTAGCTAAACAACCCAATTAGCTCCAGAAAACCACGGTATAGATTAAATTCGATTACTAATTATTGGAACGATTAATTGAGATGCGGTTCTCACTGAGTGAAAGCTGTTGAGTATTCCTTTTAGCTATGTAGGTTTTTTTTCAACATGCGCTTGATTGGGAAGCGTCATTAACAGTATAATGAAAAAATAAATTTCCCCATACTAATTTGCATGCAAACTTGAAACGGCTTGTGCTAAATCAGTTTTAATCCAAATGAGCTCAAATTTTCAGAGGTCACTCAGAACATGGTAAAGAATCAGATGAGCACTGTGGAGCAAAATCGATTTTTTGAACCACCCTAAGGGATATATTTTAATCCCCAATTTACAGATGAGGGGACATTTGAGGACATTAGGTTTGCGGGACCATTTTATAGCGAAGAATTGTGATAATTAAAGTTTTTCTTCTACAACTTTTTGATATTAATCTTTGCGTGCAAAGCAATTAAACTATCAAAAAGCTGAAGTTTTAAGCTTTGGAATGATATATAAAACTTTATATTTGGAGAAAAGATGACTTCATAACATACAAATCAAAGTAAGAAATTATGTTTTAGTTTCACCAGCTTTTTTCACTTCGCCAGCCCATATCTTTTGACTGAATAAACATAGCGCTTCAATATTTTCCGATTCTCTTATCTAGGGTATATGCTTTCATATGATATATAAATTAGACAAATTGGAGATAGTAAATTTTTCGATTAATGGCTACCCTTTTCCCCATAGTGCATCGTAGCGCTGCAGGAGGTTTGTTGGAAGGGATCAATGGTGCGAACGTTTAGAGGCCTGACACCAAACCCCCTAAATTTCCGGAGAACCATCCCTTCTTATTTCCGGTGGAAAAAAAACGGTACTTGGCGTCGCCATTCGCATTGGTCCACACACATCCGTGTGAATAATGTCCAACGGCTGTTTGGATTTATTTTCCGATCGCTTTCGGAATGGAAGGCGTGCTTGGGTGTCGACTCAAATTTGAGAACAAGATTCCCTGACTTTCCCTGACTTTCCAGACCCTTCCTCAAAAAATTCCAGATATGAAAAATGTTTTTTTAACTCCTAGAAACGTATGAAAATCTCTGCATGTGTGAATCATTGTCCATATGAGTTCCTGAGCTACTGGAAGCCTAATCACTTCTAGAAACAGAACATTAACCCGTATCGGCCTGAGTGAAGGAAAAAATTCAAATCATTGCCATTTCGTCATTTTTTGTCGTATTGGCCTGGTTTTATCACTGTTCTGCTTGTACGGATCCCAGAATTCAGAATACATGTTGGGACTTGTGATGTGGTCCTCCTATCCGGAGTAATCCCGGTGGGTCAGAAATTTATATGTGAATTCTGGGATCCGTACAAGCAGAACAGTGATAAAACCAGGCCAATACGACAAAAAATGACGAAATGGCAATGATTTGAATTTTTTTTGTTCACTCAGGCCGATACGGGTTAAGGATTTGTAGAATATCGTAGGTAATTCTGGTCGATCACAAAGATTCAAGTAAATGCGCATAACTCCTGAAAGATTTTCATATTTCTAAACCAACATTTGAAAAGGGCGTAACAGTTCAAAATTAGATTTTACAGGTTTCTTAAATTGGCTCTAAATAATGTTATAAGTTTACTGGTGCCTTCATCCACCATTAGAAATTTTCTTGGACTCCCTGGAGTCGCAATATAGACATCCAAGACAACTGATGGACTTCTTCAAATCGTTGAAGTTTTTATTATCTTTCTGGAAATTTGTGTGAACCGTTGTATTTTTTGACACGACTTTTGAACTTCCAAACAATCGGAGAAGCTTCTAGAAATCCTTCTAATGCCGGTAAAAAATCGTACGATAAAGGTATTTTCGAGAACATCGAGAAACCTCCATTGGCTCTCAAGTATGATTACGGAGTAAGCATTCTTATTCACTCTCTGTGGAGTTTATAGACTTCTAAAATTAGTTACGAATCAATCCCTACAAGCTCACATAAATCTATGCAGCACTTACAGTAAGCCCAGCAAAACATTCTAACCACTGCAATACTTTAAATAATTTGGTTTAAATTATTTAATTGAACACCGTCTTCAATTTATAGATTCCTTCAAGAAAACGTTCAATTCAAATTTGAGTAAATACCATACAATCTACCAAGTTTTTAGAGCAGAGCTTTTGAAAAAAATCTACTGAACATCTATCAAGGAGTTCCAGGATAAAAACTATCGAGGCAGCTTTTTTAAATCCCTTGGGATTTCGTACTTATTTATCAGTGAGAATTCTGAGGTAATTTCTGGACAAAATTATCATAGATCAACCAGAATATTTCCTGATTAAATTGTTTTATAAACATCGGCAGCGAATGTAAAACTGAAACATTACCATTGATAACAACATTATCCGCCTCTTGCGTCCAAGCATAATTATGGAGGTTCGAGTAGCGTTTAATTGAGACCTTCGCCACCTACGTATATGAGGTAGACCATATGATACTTTTATCCACTGTCATTCTCTCTACATGACCACTATTTTGACCACCTAAGGACGTGAGGATCGACCAATGACTGTATAACCCCATCATGAAATGGAAGTTACCGAAATGTTTTTAAAACATTACCCACAGAATCTTGTTTAGAGATGATGCCGATGCTGTGGAGTGCCGAACTTATTTTGCTTGATGGGAACATGACTTCTAATGAGGAAACTGCAAACAATTCAAAACGACACCGACACAAAACCACTCAAACTAAATAATCTTTAAAAAAAATGGATCAGGTCTCAACAGTGACCATTTGAGCAACGTGGCTTTGAACCTCTGTTATTGCTTAGAGATTAATAGAAACAAACTCGATTACCATGGAGAACATGAAAAGGCCTCGTAGTAGACATTTAGTCCAGAGACTGCCAACAGCCACAAAAAAGCTTTATAGTTTGATAGTGGAGATGGTTGTCGAATATAACTGCCTCAGAGTATTGTTTATCGGCTATGCAGTCTGATGACCAGCTAAAGCGCAATAATAATTCTGATCCGACGCGACGTTTCAATACGTTTATTGGTCCCTTTTCAATGGATTAAAATTGGTTCAGAGTTTCATTGTTATAAGTGTCCTTAGTTTAGTATATTGCTCGAAATTTTAAAAATCACTATAAATTTTCAATATTGGGTTTGTGATTTTTTTCCCTGACCTAAATCAAAATTCCCTGACTTTCCCTGACATTCCAGGTCCAAAATGAAATTCCCTGACTTTCCCTGACTTTCCAGGTTTTTCCAGGTAGTCGACACCAATTGCCTTCGAGATAACACTCGTAGACCACGTAACAGCCACAATCTTCGATGCATATTCCAGTCACTAGCTAGCCCTCTGGTCTCCAGATCATGAATTGCATTTGGCTTGCCTCGCCGTTAACAACTGGGAAAGTTTTGAATGAACAGCTGCGAGGCGGCCATACCCCAGTGGAGGATGTAATTACAATAAGGAGAATAAGAAGATATCAACGAGCACAAGTTTTCAGGCGGTAGAATAAAAGATATTTTAGTTACTAGATAAAGATTGTCGCTTCGGTTCCCTTTGTTCTGCTGTCCGGAACATGTCTGCCGTAATCTGAAAAAGTGACGTATGCGCCAAAATACAACATACTAGTTTTCCATTTTTCTGTTAAAGAGCTCGATGAATACTACTCGATAACACCATTTTCTGAAAATGGTTAAAACGTCACTTTTTCAGATTACGGCAGATGTGTGGTACATACCTGTCAAATCGTATGGATTTTCCTTCTTTGACATTTAGCTCCCCTGTCCTCGCCAGCAAAAGATGTTCCGGACAGCGACGACAGCGACAATCTTTATCTAGTAACTAAAATATCTTTCGGTAGAAAAGATACTTTTTTTTAACGTTCTTGATCCATAGTCCATACCCCAATAAAATGCACAACAATGCAGTCTTCTTGAATCGTAACATAGATTTACGCGAAGTCCCAATTGTACGCTTTAGGTATCCAAGCCTACAGATTTTTATAAATAATTTTCTTTTCTCCGAGTAATAACATAATACACTCAGGGAATCAATTTTTCTTGGATACGCACGCAAAACAAGCGACAAAAGAGAACCAACGACAAAGCTTCGTTTTTGTCGGAGATAATAATGACAAAGATTTGAAATTTTTTGTCAGCGACAAAAAAGAAAACTATCATAGTTTCTGCTTTTATGGAAATATTCGATAATCTAACTATGATTACAAAATTAGCATCGTATTCTCGAAAATATCAGAACATGCAAGGCAAACAATTCTTGTCATATTATGTTCGGGTCCTGATAAAGGCTTGTTGTGAGATGCGTTTGACAGTAACAAACTCTGTTGACGACAAAGGGTATATTAATAGGCGTTACTCGAATATTGATTCCCTAAATACACTAAATAAATTGCAAAGAATTCCTATGCTAGGCGAGTTTTTGGTGACCACTCTATCAACAGCTACTGGCTGCTGGTCCAGTCAGGCCAATAGGGAGAATAAAGTTTTAGTTTATTACTGACTGTGAACGCGCGCGTATCTCATTATAAATTTCTGTATCACACACTCGTCTATTGTGTTTAGAGATGCGTGCATCTCTGTCTAGTTGTTACCACTAATGCCAGACATAAAAGAGTTCAGATGTGCAATGTGACCCTTGATTTTTATAGTTGTCCAAAACATCTGGTTTGATATGTATAAGCAAGGAGGGGTCATAATTCATGGACGTTCCCTTAAACCATTCCCAGACCATCACTAATAAAAACTCACCTGAAAACCATTATTGTCCGGATTTTGCGGGTCAAGATTCCACAGATCAGTCCTCCAGTCTCTCGGTCGCGAAAATCCTTTCAACGCTTCCTGTAAGTCACCCTCCGGATTCCGGAACTTGATCTTCCGATCCGACGGCCAGGCAATCTCCGTCCGGAGCAGCGGCACCGGACCGTACTTTTCCGACGACAGTTCAAACGTGTCGCTGAACAGCGAGTTTGCGATTGCACCGCACGGAGCCACAGGCCTATTCGGATCGTCATCGACGTACGCAAACGGGGCACAATCGCTGGACGGAGTCATCGACAGCCGTCCCAGCAGCTGATCGTCATCGCGCGATTTTACGTACCGTCGATGGTTCTGGAAATAGTTGGTCAAACCGTAGTACATGTAGACCTTGCCGAGGAAATCCTTTTCCAGCGTGAAGTTCACCATGCATACACACTCGTCCGCCTCCTTGGCAGTGAGCACTTCCGCGCAGGTGTGATTCATGGACCCCAGCTGGACGCACTGGGTGTAATCGTACACGAACTCTGTGATCTAAAATGAAATAACGAAACGTTGTAAATCCAGTTTGAAGGAGTGGAGAAGTGATTTACTGACAGCATTAGAGAAATAGAGCAAAGCCACTCCAACAGGGATAAAAGCAATTCCGATGACGAAAAACGCTGGAAGCACGGTGCCAGCCGTCAGCACCGGTTGCCATGCCGGAAGTCGTTGCTGCTTGAAGGCAGAGTCTGTAAAATAGGATAAAATATCAATGGTAGGTAATCATTGGCAAACAACATTTACTCAAAGCTATGAGTCATTCTTCAGTTGAATCGATAGCAGGAATTAACTGCACAACTTTGAAATTGATTTGAGTTCTTATCTATATTCATTTGACGCATTATCGATTTTTCAGAACATTATCACTATTTACAACACAGCAGAAAACTGGTTCTTGTTATCGGAATTTTCCAACGTGATAAAATCAATAAACTACTTCCTTGTTTTTCTCCATTCCATACAAGAGCAAAACTACTCACCTGAAGGTCGTTTGGATTTGGGAATGTCCCCGCCATCCACCGTGTCTGGCATCGTAAGCCCCGCCGCTGTAGCGCTCCCGAGAAGTCTTTTTCGGAGTTAAACTACGGAGATTTCACTGTTTTTATCCGATGGAAATCCTTTTATCATTAAGCAGCTGAAAGTGACGAAGTTTTTCTGATGTCGAATCAGAATCAGAAAAAAAAATCGATACTTTTGACAGATGATGAAAATCGATCGAAAAGCATAAAACGAAAACAACCCTCCAAAAGGTCTTTTTTAGGCAGGGTTGGATTCTGCACGCTTAGATTGGTTTACCTATTTATGGGTACTTGGTTCACTCATATATGGGTAACTTCAGTTGTACCAATATTATTAGTAGAACTTACCCAAAAAATTGGTAAAATTTACTGAGATTCTGAAGAAATTGACTTTACCTACATTTGAGTAACTGACTTCACCCATATTTGGGTGAAAAAATAAACACAAACAATAATTCCGAAGTGATGGCCACGCGCGTCAAAGTTGCAGAAATTCTTAAATTTCCCTATTTTTATCAATAATGTAAAGTCTAAAGCAGCTGATGTAGTTCCGAGTGCAGTTCTTCATACATGAAGATATATGGAGGTAACTATTTGGTTGTTCTTTATTCAATTTGTTCTATTTTCATCATATTGATTGTCGATACACAATTTTTAGATTGCAACTTCCAGACGAACTGTTCCAGTCACGATTCGCAGCACCATGTCGACCTTCTTGCAGGTGACGATCGACGATGATACGGCAGATAGTGAGAATGGGCACAAGTTCCAGGGGGAAAACTTCTGCTCATACGAGTCTCACCCCAAACTACTTGCTTCGGAATCGGAATCCTTCAACAACCCAGACGACACCCAAGATGAACGCGTTTCAAAAAAGCTCCAAGCGAACGCAAAAACCGGATGTTGCCTCGCCTTGTTGTTTTCGAAGTGACCGCGATGGCGAAAAAACAGCAACAGATCGAACTAAGTGGCAAAGGAGAAGGAAAAATCGGAACGACGGAGCCGACGGAGCAACCTGAGCGCGAAAGGGGATGTTGTTGCTTTTTGTTAATTCAGCTAAGCTTGAACAGGGAAAATTAAGTCTCCCAGCCGCCAGACTATTTTGATTCTATTTTTCCGGCAAATCCCCGTCATCGTCATCTTCATCATGGACGTTGTCATCGGTATGATTGGCCTGAAGCTATGAACACAAAGACCGGACCCAACAATAGATCATCTCATTGCGAAAGCGGTCTTCTCCGTATTGAGTGGGAGGAAAACAATAATCCGAATGGCCTCGTGGCCTCGTCGTCGGTTGGCTCGGCTCTTCAAGTTTGCCCGAAAGTGTTCACCTTTTTGCAGGATAAAAGAACTAATTTGTTTTGCTGTCAACTGGTGCGGCTGTTGAATTAACACCCGGACTGCAGATTATTTGGTAAGTTCAGTGAAATTTAATACTTTCTTGAAAAAATAGGATTTAATTTTGACTTTCAATATTTTCCAGATCTTTTTGCGGTTTGTCGCAACCAACAACATATTTGTCCGGAACAAGCTGTCACCGGTTCCGGAATGGCATGCCGTAAAATGTTATTATCAGTTATTAGTGCATTTGTTGCCCGCTAATTAGTGTACCAATGCTTGCTGAGATTAACGTGCATTTCACCATACTGACACAAAGCGGCTGCTGAGGGATGTTCCGGGCCGTCCAAGATAACTGCCATCTGTTCCTGCTGTTGATAATGCAGTAATAGAGCAACATGATTATTTTATTTATGTAAAATGTTTTATCAAAATGTTTGAACCAATAAAATATTTTACTTTATATTTATACTGAAAATAAAAAGTTTTGCTTAATATTTATATAATAATATAAGTTTGATCCAACAGGATTTTCAAAACTGAAAACAAAAAAATATCACCCATATTTAAGTAAATTTCACCCATAACAATTCACCCATAAATAGGTAAACGTTACCAATATTTCCTTGAACCACCTGTACCCAAATATGGGTAAATGGCACTTCACCCATAAATACGTATGTGCACTTTTTCGAAATTATAGGTACTGTTCACCCATATTTGGGTGAACTGAACTAAGCGTGTGGGATGAATATCTTGGCTGTGCATGCAACATATGTTTCGAAATGGACAAATTGATATGAAATTTGCGAAAAGAATCCACGTGTCTTGGAGGGACGTGGATTCTTTTTCGCAACTTTCATATCAATTTGTCCATTTCGAAACATATGCTGTGCATATGCACAGCCAAGATATTTAACATCGTACGGCCGAGTTGCTGAATAATATGCAATTAATTGTAATCAAGTGTCGGTCTTTCACCGTCATTAGTCGTCTGAGTACACGCGACCGCTTACGTTAAGGCAATCAAACTCATCAAATGCTTTAGCCAAGCAAGCCTTTGGCACAGCAGAGTGCGATTGAATTCGCATTCTATACCGTCCCGCCCAGACAGTTCCTGGGGGCATGGAGTGCGATCCTCTCGTTTAATAAACAATGTGCACTCTGCTTGGCTGTGAGTATACAATAGTAAAGCACATGTGGAGATTGGACAAATCAAGCATCCGAAAGATATTCAATTTGCAAAAAAGAGAGCTAACCGCGGTGGAGGTTGGTACTCGGATTCTGATGGCTTTTCCGCAAACGTGACCTTTAAGTGGTCTTGTTATTGTGTAGGGGTTATCACGCCTATCTAGAGAGTAGGAGGTTGAGGGTTCGTGTCCCTCCAAGACACGTGGATTCTTTTTCGCAAATTTCATATCAATTTGTCCATTTCGAAACATATGCTGTGCATATGCACAGCCAAGATATTTAACAAAAAAATAGTTTTCGTACGGCCGAGTTGCCGAATAATATGCAATTAATTGTAATAGTGTGGGATGAGATAAACCCACACGGAAGAAAAAAAAGTACCCAGCGTTGAGTTTTTTTAAACTTATTTTTGAGTTATTTTTTCTCTTCTCTTTCATCCACTCTTATTCTTCTGTTGTCAAAAACAAAAGAGCCAAACAATCCAACGACGCCAGTTCAATACTACACGCTCGTTTCAAATCACTCAGAGACTGAGTGAAATTGTATTGCCGTCTCATTTTTTCTCACGGAAATCTCATTTTCCGTAAAAAGTGGAACTACTCAAATTTTTCAAATTCCACTTTTTACGAAAAATGAGTAAGATTTCCGTGAGAAAAAAAGAGACGGCAATACAATTTCACTCAGACTCTGAGTGATTTGAAACGGGCGAGTAGTTACAAGATTAAGATTGTTGCTTCGGTTCCCTTTGTTCTGCTGTCCGAAACATGTTGAGTACTGAACTTTCCTTCATTGACATTTAGCACCCTCCTTGCCAGCAAAAGATGTTCCGGACAGCGACGACAGCGACAATCTTCAGGTTCCCCCAAACACACGCGACGCGACAGTCGCGACGCGATTCTATCGCTTGGCAACAGCGATTCGGTCGCCGTTGGTATGGAAGCGTAAATAGAACATTACCTGCAGCGACCCAGCGATAGAATCGCGGCCACTACTTGTCGCCGTCGCGGCAGGGTAAAATCAGCAGTGATTCAAATCGTTCGGGGCTGTCGGTTTGAATATGAATCTGAAACATTCATTTTCCCAGCAGCTGTTCTAGATTCATTTTTTATACCAGTCAAATGTCAAAAAAATAAAACTGGTATAACGCTCCGTTCTATTTTCTGCAGATTTGAACCACGATTGAATCACGAGATTCAAATATTTTCCAATTGTTTTGGTGTATGAATGCGTAATTTTATCTACGGATCAATCCACTTTGCAATTACGGCGCCTTTCTTGGCGCCAATATGATGGTTTCATTTAATTGACAATTTGAAAAACATGAATAGAACACTGCTGGGGAAACCAGCGAGTTTGTTCTATTTGGCTCCAGATTCAAACTAGAATAGTGGTCGAAAATTTGGAATGAAACTGAATCACTCCCGATTTCACTCTTAGGTCTGGGAGAGCCTCCCGCATAATGAAATACGACATACCATGCAGTCAAAATTACATATGCGTTATAAGATATATTGTCACTATTCACATCATTGTTAGCATACAATTTTAAGCTTGATTCACCATTTCAACCCTACATCAACACTTACAGTTAATACATAACATGCTGTCGATGTGTAATTATATAGTTCTTCAATTGTACATCTCCCAACTGATGTATGGTACATCGAAAATTTTGTTCGAAAAAACGACCGGATTTAAATGTTAATTATACTTAACCGCCTATTACTCATATAGTCGTTTGGCCGTTTACCATCTGAGCTACTGTTGAAACAGTATATAAGAGTGTTTATTTATAGTTAACTATTATTAGTGAGACCATCGCTACAATAACACTTATTCTCTTCAATTATAACATATGCTGTCTACGTATGGTCCATGATTATGCGGGCTTTTATATTGTAACTAAAATATATTTTGATAAATCAAGCCAACTTTCCTTAACCTGATCAAAAATCTTATACAGCTATAGCAGGCTATCGTTTTTAAGAAAGCACCAATTACCAATTACCAAATTTGCCAAATTTTCAAAACAAATCTAAAAGAAAACACTACCCAAATTTGGGTAAAAGTTTATGCGTTATTCTCATATTAGATGCATCTTTAAGTGCACGTACTTTTTACTTGAGTTTTGGGTTTAAATATCTATCCGTGTATGAAAAGCCTTTTGTTTTTCTTAGAAACGTCAGTTAATTATTATCGCAAGCGAGCACTTTGTCGCTTCGCAGTTGCTGAGGATTATTTTGGTGCTTTTGATCCTGCAACGGAATAGCAAAAATGTACCGGAATACCATTCGAACTGGACCTCAGCTTAGGGCTCTGCTCTTCGGGGCAACAAAAGTCGTGTATGTTTCTATCTGGTAGATAAAAAATACATTACTACATGTTAAATAATTTTTGTTTTCAGATCCAATGCGTCACCGATCAGTACCCTCTCGAAAATAACATCCTCAAGGGTCCTGGCCAAGACCCATTCGCCATCTGTACGCCATGTTCGTACGATGTTCATCCAAACCCAGGACACTCCCAACCCGGATAGTTTGAAGTTTCTGCCCGGAGTTGCCGTACTCGAGAAAGGTCAAACGATGGACTTCCCCACGCAGGCGGCGGCCCTCTGCAGCCCGCTCGCTAAGCTTCTGTTCCGCATCGAAGGCGTGCGATCGGTATTTTTTGGAGGAGACTTTGTAACAATTTCCAAGCTGGAGGATGCCGAGTGGCGCTTGATCAAGCCGGAAGTGTTTGCCGTAATTATGGACTTTTTCGCTTCGGGCCTGCCGGTGGTGACCGATGCCAAGCCCATGGGGGATACCCAGATCAATGAGGATGACGACGAAACGGTGCAGATGATCAAGGAGCTGTTAGACTCCAAAATAAGGCCGACCGTGCAGGAGGACGGTGGAGATATCATTTTTATGGCCTTCGAAGACGGCGTGGTAAAGCTGAAGATGCAGGGTAGTTGCTCATCCTGTCCCAGCTCGATTGTGACGCTGAAGAATGGCGTCCAGAATATGCTGCAGTTCTACATACCGGAAGTCGTTGCGGTTGAGCAGGTCTTTGACAAGGTGGACGAAGTGACGGAGACGGAGTTTGAGAAGTTCGAGAAGCAGATCAAACAGAAAGAAGATAAGTAAAGATTTTTAGGAATGAGATTTGTATATTAATTGACTACTAGAACTAAGTAGATTTTGTTGTGTATAGTATTTAGTTATTCGAATAAATATGATCCATTATTAGCTGCGAAAGTAAAGCCTATTCAATTACGCCGATGGTGCAATAAGAAGATAACTTTTGCCTGCCCTAACTACGACAACAAACCATGATTGTTGTCTGTCTGATAGTTTCTGCGACAGAAATAAATAAATAAGAATCCCATGCCGTTTTATCGTGCTTATCCGAGGACGAGGACAAACTTTTCCATGTTGCTGTCCAATGGGAAAACTGTCAAACGTAACGCAACGTTTCCTATAAGCGGGTCTCGCAAGTTGTGAGAGGAGGGCTTTCGAAGGAATGATGGCTGAAATGGCTCTGAAGAGTTCTTAAGCTAATTATTTCGAACTAAAGCGAAGGGATGTGCAGCATTGTGAGTATCTTATTGACTGGTGAAACATTTGGCAAAAAAAAAAAAATGAAGAGATTAGCGATTTTTGATTTTGGAATACTTGGAATGCTAAGATTGTTTACAGTTCATCATCCAGCTCATCCTTCTCCGGTGGGAAATCTCCGATTTCAACTGCTTTAACTGCTACAAAGCTACCGTATTTGGGAGGGCAATCGAAGTACTGTTTTCCATTAGCCGTACCGTTATTGACGCCCAAAGGTTCGTCGAATTTCACCCCAATAAACATACCCGGTCTGCCATCTATCTCTCCCTTGTACATGACCGTTCCCAATCGAGTGGGATGTCCCTTGGTCGTCACCTTACAGCGCGCACCGATCGTGGCCTGTTCCAATTTGGCAGCATCCTCATCTTCTTGTTTTTTTCGCTCCTCCTCCAACTTGGCCATCTCCTCCTCGTTGTATTTGCCCAACCTGTTACGTTTCAAATAATTCCTCAGGCTGTCCTGTTTCTTGTCGTACTCCTCCTGGCTGAGTTCAAACTTCTGGACATTTTCCTGAACGAAGACAAAGTTGTCTATCACATGCACCCTCATGCCGTCCTCCACCGCGTAGAATCCCAACATCCGGTCGTCATCGTCCAGTCGAGTCACGAGTCTATCTCCGCTGTACAGTTCCAGTTTCATTGTCGCCGCCAATCCACCCGTAATGGGCTCCAACTTTGCCTAATTGAATCAATAAAATCAGCTCAGCGCTCGTTTATTCGTGAAAAATTACGCAGTTCCAATCCAATCACCTTAAATTCGGAAATTTTAAGCGATTTGCTGTACTTCCGCTCGAACGAGACCGCATCGTTATGCGAATTGGAGATGTTGATCTTCACAATATCCGAGCCACTAACCACGGATGTGTCGCACATTATGATATCGCCGGATCACTGGATTCAAAGGTAAAAATCACAGATGTTTTAATCGGACTAACTTTTTGTTAAAATTTCCGGCGTTTGATGATTTCAAATGATTGATGGTGATGACTAAACTCCGCACTCACTCGCCCAAAAAACATCACCGAAAGAAAGAAAACAACCACTCACCCCACTCACTGACTTGACATTTTTGAACATTCCTATCCCCTGATGGTTTTTTATATGGCACTCACAAAAAAGCTCGCAGACCGGCAACACGTGCATTTTTCAGACTGTTTACAAACAGAGGTGCTTGTTCGAACGAAGAGAATTTTTCACAAGTTTCCATAAATTAGTGCCAAATTCGCAAAACGAAGTGTGCAAAATTCTTGTGCGATGTTGTGTCCGGAGGTGTGGCGCTTCCCGGCACCATCCCACGAAATAGTGGAGAAAACCGGCACCGTCAATCTGAAGCTGACGGGTAAAGATTTTATTCGGAACGGCATTCGGATGCATCCTTTCAATCGGTCGGTAAGTGAGCTGTAATGGTGCAGGGCTGTTTGCTCGCTGCATTAGAAATGCATAGTTTAATTGTAATTGTAATTTTATTGATCAACGGTAGCCTGCTAGTTACAAAACTTTAGTTCAGGTCAAGGAAGATTGCATTAGGTACAGTTGTGCTTCGATTGTAAATGGTCTACGGAGATATGCAATTAGCATTCCATCCCCCACTGGTACTGTTCGCATTTTAACTTTTGTAAAGTTTGTAAAACGCTCAAAGCTAAAACGAAATATATTTTCAGTAAGTGTATCCGGCGATTAGTAATAAGAAGCATACAATTTTAGTTTTTACCTCCAGCATCACATTCTCACAATTCCGTACCGAAACATTAGTTAATCCCTTGAATCTGCTCTCTTTGTTGAACCTAATAAATGTACGAAGTATAAATTCTACGAACCTAATGAACCTAATCATCCACTTATTAATCTAATAATCAAATTCACTATGTTATCCAATTCTGTCTCCGACAAACAATTAATGCACCTCGGGAAGTATATTATATTTATTAAGTAAATAAATCAATATGATAATTACTTTGTAGTATGTTCAAAATGTGAAGTGGTGAAAGTCTCTTTTATTCTTTCGAACATGTTCCACGAGTGACCTACTTTTTCTTCATATGATCCATTTACTCACCAAAGCATACTCGTCGATCGATCCAGGTCGTCTGATCATCTCAGACAAGGATCTAGCAAAGAATCGAATGGATAAACTTCTGTACATACTTACTAACTTACTTTTTACTTATGGGTCCTCTGGGGAAGACTGAAAGATCTCCATCCTGAGCTATATCCAACTATCGCCTTAACCTGTTGTCAAGATAGATTTATCTCGACTTTTTTATGGAGGCTATGCCGCCATGAACCTCTGGATCTGCACCTGCTGCGATGTCCACCCTTACGTGAGTTCCCTAATTCCCTGGCGCCTAATTTGATAATTACTGAAGAGGCTTTCGCGGGCAGCAGGAACCATCAACGAGCTGGGAACCGGCTTCATAGTGCTGGGTAAGATGCAAGGAGCTAGACTTACAAAGGTGACGCAGTTCCGATTAATTGTGTGAGTGAATTTTGCGTACGACAGTAAAATGTCAAAACAACGCGAATGTCGGCCATGTTGTCTACGTCACTATTTGCGTTTACATCTAGCTCATTGGGTAAGATGCGCCAACGCGTTATTGGGTGGCAGCCAATCAACGCAAGGATGTGCAAGCTGAAGATTAAAGGCCGTTTCTTCAACTATAGCATCATCAACGTGCACTGCTCACACGAAGGGAGACCCGACGACGAGAAAGAAGCGTTTTACGCACAGCTGGAGCACACATACGATGGATGCCCACTGCGGGACGTCAAAATCGTCATCGGTGACATGAACGCTCAGGTAGGAAGGGAGGAAATATATAGACCGATCATCGGACAGGATAGTCTGCACACCGTATCGAATGACAACGTGCATAAATTTCGAAGCCTCCCGCGGAATAGTAGTCCGAAACACTTTCTTTCCCCGCAAAAATATCCACAAGGCCACATGGAGATCACCTTACCAAGAAACGGAAAATCAAATCGACCACGTTCTAATCGACGGTAACTTCTTCTCCGACATCTCAAATGTCCGCCGCAGTGCAAATATTGAATCCGACCACTACCTCGTTGCAGTATGCCTGCGCTCAAAACACTCGAAGGTGTACAACATCCGTCGAAGTCGGACGCCGCGGCTTAACATTGGGCGGCTACAAGACGGTAGACTAGTGGCACTCCCAACGGAAGAGCAGCTAGGCGCAGCGTCTCTTGAAGATGGCTGGAGAGATATTCGATCCGCCATTGGAAGCACTGCAACCGCTGCACTTGGCACGGTGCCCCCGGATCAGAGAAACGACTGGTACGACGGCGAATGTGAGCAGTTAGTGGAAGAGAAGAATGCAGCATGGGCGAGATTGCTGCAATACCGCACGAGGGCGAACGAGGCACGATATAAACAGGTGCGGAACAGACAAAACTCGATTTTCCGGAGGAAAAAGCGCCAGCAGGAAGATCGAGACCGTGAAGAGACGGAGCAACTGTACCGCGCTAATAACACACGAAAGTTCTATGAGAAGTTAAACCGTTCACGTAAGGGCCACGTGCCACAGCCTGATATATGCAAGGACACAAACGGGAACCTTCTTACGAACGAGCGTGAGGTGATCCAAAGGTGGCGGCAGCACTACGAAGTGCACCTGAATGGCGATGTGGCAGACGAAGATGGCGGTATGATGATGGACCTGGGAAAACGCGCGCTCCGGATCTCCAGGAAATCCAGGAGGAGATTGGCCGGCTGAAGAACAACAAAGCCCCTGGGGTTGACCAACTACCGGGAGAGCTGTTTAAACTGGAAGGAAGGACGGATAGGAAGAGGTTCAAGAGAAGACAATGTGAGCCACCCACCGCGAGTTTGCATCGGTGGTGACGAAATCGAGGTGGTAGAAGAATTTGTGTACTTGGGCTCACTGGTGACTGCCGTAAATGATACCAGCAGAGAAATTCGGAGACGCATAGTGGCTGGAAATCGTACGTACTTCGAATAGAGTTCGCCGGCGTACCAAACTGACTATCTACAAAACGCTCATTAGACCGGAAGTCCTCTACGAATACGAGACCTGGACGATGCTCGTGGAGGACCAACGCGTCGACAGATTTGATATCGCAATTCAGCTGATAGTCCTCCTGCGTCAGATGCACGGCACTGGATCCGTGGTCAGCTTCACACACAACGCAATAGATTTCGTGGCGGTTCTGGCTTTCCACGAAGTATCTTCGCAACTGCTGGATCTGGGAAACACATAGTGTTTGTATATCGGTGACGCCTCTTCTTCCTACTGTACGTGGCAGGGTGATTCTCTCAATGGACGATTTTGTATGGCGGATGCGATGCTTAGTGAACGCCACTCGTATTGCTCGTTCTAACGCCTCCAAGTCAGTCTTGGTCCACTTCAGCACCCCGAAACTGTATGTCAACAAGTGCACGGCAAACGTGTTTATCGCCTTCACCTTGTTGCCAGCCGACAAGAGGCTCTTCAAAATACTGTTGACACGATGCAAGAACTTTTCCTGCAGCTCTTTCTTGATCATCGTATGGCGAATTCCTTTCAGTTGCAGGAAACCTAGGAACTTGTACGTTTCGCCTTCAACCATGTTTCGAATCTCCTCCTGTTCGTTGACGCGGAAACTGTCGGCATCCACCAGGTGACCCCGGTGTAGATGTATGGATCAACATTTATCGATAAATATCAAACTCCATCCGGATGTCGTTGCTGAATACCGTTACAAGCCGCAGAAAATGGTGCAGCTTCTCCACAGATTCCGCAAACAGCTTCAAGTCGTCCATAAAGAAGGTGTGGGAAATGTTTGTACTCCTTTCACTCTTCAAATGATAGCCATAGTTGTGTCGGTTGAGTGCTCTGCTGAGAAAGTTCATGGCAAGGCAAAAGCATAGAGGACTAAAGGTATCACCTTGAAATATGCCCCTCCTGATGCTGAGAGTCCTGGACCGTAACACCTTTTCTCCGTCGGTAATGTGTAGGGATGTGCTCCACATCCCCATAGCGTGCTGCATTAGCCTGATGACGTTACCGTCTATCTTATACAACTGCAGTACCTTAAGAAGGTACGAGTGAGGTACTGAGTCGTATGCCTTTTTAAAGTCGATATACGCCATGCTCAGGTTTTTTTGCTTGTGGGTGGCCTGTCCAACAACGACTGCATCAATGATGACCTGATCTTTGCAGCCTCGTGTGTTGCGTTGACAACCTTATTGTTCCTCTGTCATCAGGTTATTGACGTCGCAATGGTTCTGCACCCTCCTCGCTATTACCGATGACAGCACTTTGTACAGACTCGAAAAGCACGTTATTGGTCTGCACTTGGGCGCGTTCGCAATCACAACGTCCCTTCTGGAGTCAGCATATTATGTGACATAATAGCTCTCTGGCGTGTGTACAACTTGTTCTGGTCAAGCTGGGGTACAAACCAAGGGAACCTCTCATTGAACATCTCCAGCATCGCCGGTCTGCCGGACTTATCCGTCTCTATCCTGGTGCAAACGTAGTAGCAACGGATCACGTATTGATTCATTTCTCTCTTGTCCACATGATCCGCTTATTATTATTACATTATTATTATCTCTCTGTTAAACCTAATAAATGTACGAAGTATTAATTCTATGAACCTAATGGTTTTATCATCCACTTATTAGCATTAGCATTGAGTAATTCGCACAAATTCGTAGGTGGTACACGCCAAGACTATTGTATTTTTTTTTCTTCCTAAACAATGGAGGGGGAATCTGCTCAACAGACATCCTGGGTTGTCCAGGAAGTTCGGAGTTAGGGACCACCTCCAACAGCAAACGAGGGAGGCAGGACTACATCCCCGACCCGCTAAACCATTTCCATTGCCGCCAAGCCCATAGTCCCTTCGGTACAACCAGAAAGTAATGCTTCAAAGGGGGGCCAGTGCACAACGCACCCTCGAGGTTAGCTGCGTGTCCTTGCAGCACCGAACATCGTGACTCGCTTTTTTAGAAGAACACCATGGTATCGTGTCAGCGCATTGCCGGCTTTCCAGGTGGCCTTACCACGCCCTATGTCCTCGGAAGGTGGGAAGGGTCGACTTCGCGCCTGCTTCCCTCTGCACGACTGGTATCAAGAATGATGATGCCGCGTGCACCCCAAATTAACCTCTTTGCAACAGGGTCTATTCGCCAACACAGAGGGACTTTCCGACGCGGTGCCTACGCCTGCCCCAGCCTTGACGAGGACCCCTTACCGTCCTCAGGCTCGGAACCCGCCAGGTTGACCGACGCCGCGAAAGCGACGATACCATGTTGTTCTTCGCGCGGCCACTTATTTGCCTTTGCAGTCCCAATGCTTGTGCCCCGGTTCCAGGCACTTGAAGCAAACTTCGGGTTGCTCGTATATGCCCACAGGGCATACCGACCATCCCACCTTGACGCTCCCTAACTTGACTACCTTTGAGGCGTCCGCTGCAGATAGCCGAACCAATGCTACCTGCGTCCCTGCCGGACCTTTCCGTAGCCGAACGGCTGCGGTGGGCGTCTCCACTTCACACTGTCGCCGCAGTGCCGTGACGAGCTCTTCGACTTCGGTGATCTCGTCCAGGTCTTTAACCCTTAGATTCACCTCCGTCGTGAGTGCCCTCACCTTGACCGTCTCGCCTAGGACTTCCTCCGCCAACTTCTTGTAGGTGGTGCCCTTTTGCGAGACGTCCCGCTTCAGCTCTAGGATCATCTCGCTCATCCGGGTTCGTCTTATTCGACGTACGTCGGCGCCGAGTTCACCGCGCTTGACGTCACTCCTCATCGCCTTCAAGACGTCCGAGTACTTGGCCTCGTTCGCCGTGATGACTAGGGCATCGCCCCTGGAGCGATTGGCGCCTACCCTAGACTTCTTGCTACCCTCATTCGCCTGGGTCTTCGTTTCGGCCCTTGACGTCTTCGGTTTCCTCTTGTTCTTGACCAGGGTCCAGGAGGCGTCATCCCCCTCTATTTCCCTGGTCTGGGGCGGCTGAGAGCTCTCAGCCTGCCGTAACCCCATACCACCGTCTTTCCTGGGTGGACGGACCTTAGGACCAGAGCTGTATAGGTCGCTCCTTCCCAGATGTCAACTCACCATTTCGCAGCCCAGAGAGACTATTGTATGAGAGTAGCATCACTTTCATCCGTTACCACAGATATTGATTTGGGACTAATCACTATCTCTTAGATGGAAGCAATGCACTCTTCAATAGTCGAGATCTGTCCTGGCCACGTCCTTGCGAATGCAGAGAACTCTACGATCTCTCATAGGTGCCACGGGAGGTTTTGGGATTGTGTGGAAGGTTATAACCGTATTTTCCGTATCCGTATCAATCAAATTTTAATTACAATTTGTCTAGAATTTATTACAAGCATTTTAAAATGATCTTCCTATGCTGCGCTGTAGGATCTGTCAAAGTTAACACCGTCGTGTGTCTTCTTCATATTTTTACTTGGATTCGTCTATAACAGGGATTGCAGAAATCGCTCTCAATAGATAACGAACAACGATAAAAGAGAGGCAAAAACCTCTTCGAATCATAACAAGCCATGAAAACAAAACTATCGCACTTGTATACAAGTTGGAAAAAAACTGATTCGGATAGGCGGCCCCCACCGATGGGGTTTGATAAAACGCTTTGTTCTCGCTCATTTTATGTTGGGGACCATATTTTTTCGCACAGCTGTGTAAAACAAGTTGAAATGCATCATCAGAACCGGTGCCCCCCGCAATTGGGGCTTATTGAAAGAAATTTATCATGGGTTGTAGCCCTCCGAATCAGTTCATTATCGTAACAGCTACCGAAAAACGTCTCTCACGGTATCGAGAGTGTATACAGACATGATAAGTGAGAGATTCTCTCATTCTCCTTTGGATTCAAACCCTGGTCTATAATGATAGACCTGTGCAGGAGTTCATCAAATTCACTCACCCGATGGATTTTGACATTTGAGCGGGTCGTCTTCTCGAACAAAAAATCATTTTGCGTTCAATATGCGACGTCATAATTTCTTGGGGGAGTTCATTTTGCGTTAGTCTATTTGATTACCTGTGAAGTAGCCAAATCAATTGAGTGCAAATGTGATCAGAGAGAGCATCACATCAGCGCTCCAACAAAACTTTTATCCCAAACATTACACACTGGGGTCGCTTTTTACGCGACCTTTACTATGCGGATTTTGGGATTTATGGTTTTTCTACGCGATTTTTCAAAAAAAAAGTTTTGAAATCACGTAAAAACGTCTTTTCCAAGGGATTTAATACGATCCTCGGTCATTAGGTGTCAGTCCCGAAGGTCATTTGGCCACAGCCGTTAGGCCAAATGAGAAGTGACAAATAAGAAATGAAAAGTAATATGTGAGATGTGAGAAGCGAGAAGTGAGGAAGTGAGAAGTAAGAGCGAGAAGTGAATAGTGATAAGTGGGATGTGAGTGGTGAGAATTGAGAAGTTATATGTGAGAAGTGAGAAATAATATGTGAGATGTGAGAAGTGATAAGTGAGAGATGAGAAGTGAAATGAGAAGTGATAAATGAGAGGCAAGAAGTGAATAGTGAGAAGTGTGTAATGAGATAAAGATGTTAAAAGGGAGAAGTGGGAAGTGAGAAGCGGGAAGTAAGAAGTGAGAACCGATAAGTGAGAAGTAACAAATGAGAAATACGATACGATAATTGAGATTTAAGATTTGAGAAGCGAGAAGAGATAAGTAGGAAGTACGAAGTGAAAAATGAGAAGGGTGAAGTAAGTAGTGTAAAGTAAGAAGTGAGGTGTGAAACGAGAAGCGAGAAGGGAGAAGAAAAAGTGGATGAGAAGTAAGATGTAAGAAGTGAGAAATAGGAAGGGAGAAATGAGAAGTAAGAAAACGGTAGCGAGAAGTGTGAGATTTAGGAAGTATGAAGTATGGAATGATATGCGTATAGTGAGAAGTAAAAGGTGAGCAGTGGAAAGTGATTTTTGAAAAGTGAAAAGTGAGAAGTAAATAGTGAGATGTGAGAAGTGAGAAGTAATATGTAAGATGTGAGATGTAAGAAGTGAGAAACAAGAAGGGAGAAGTGAGAAGGTAGAAATGAGAAGTAAGAAATGAGGAGGGATAAGTAAGAAGCGAGAAGTGAGAAATGAGATAAATATGTGAGATTTGAAAAGTGAGAAGTGAGAAACGAGAAGTGATAAGTGAGAACCGAGAAATAAGAAGCTACAAGTGAGAAGTGAGAAATTCGATATGAAAAGTGAGATGTAAGATATGAGAAGTGAGAAACGAGAATTGATAAGTGATAGCCGAGAATTGAATGGGAAAGAGTGAGTTGTGAGAAGTGAGATATGATATATGAGAAGTGAGGAGTGAGAAAAAAAGCAATATGTGAGATGTGAGAAGTGAGAAGCAAAGAATTGAGAAGAGATAAGTGGGAAGTGAGATGCCAAAAAAGAATAGATAGAAGTGAGATGTAAAAAGTGAAAAATGAGATAAAGATGGGAGATGAGAGAAGGTAGAAGTGTACAATTTTTTTGACGAATTTGACGTCACACGTTCCATTGCTTGGATTGCAATCGTGACGTCATGTTCGTTTGGCTACAGTCGTCTTCGTCTCAGCTCGTCTATAGAACCTATAGTGTCTATAATCTACACTACTTTCCGATTTGGGTACAATATTTAGACCACTACCTGGGATGCAGGTGGTCGTCGAGCAACTCAATAACATTATCGAGTTCGCAAACGGAAGGCAGAAGAACATCAGTGAGGAACTGAAACAGAACCTGTTGCTGCACCGCCATGCTCTGTTCAAGTCGTAAGACAAGAACAGGGCGCTTTTATCAGCCACCCGGGGGAAGTGAGAAAGCCGACAAAGGTGCCACAACTGAGGCCTTCTCCTTCCTTGGAAGAGCGACTTTGGCGAAGAGGCGATATATTTTGCCATGACGGCCAACGAGGAAAAGACTGCGCCTAACCAACAACGGTTCAGGCAGCAATCCGGCAAAGGTACCCAGAGCAAAGCCAAACGTCATCTTAATGGAGCAGGGCATTGACCCGAGAAGGCAACTTCTCGGCTCAAAAAAGCGAAAGGCACCAAGCAGACTCAAGTCGCGGGGCTGCAAGAGGATACCAGCCGGCCGGTGCCATCGGCACAAGGGACCGAAAATCCCTGGCAGCTGGTCAGAAGCTCAAAGCGGAAGTCGAGCGCTTCTCGACCCGCAACGAAAGTTACCTTACCTTGTTGGTGAAAACTGATAAGGATAAGTACGCCGACGTCGATGCAGGCGACCGAAAAGCTTTCGGCGCTGGAACAGGACGCGCAAAGCGTCAGACGCACCAAGACCGGTGAAATGATCTTGGTGCTGAAACGTGGAGCGCAAGCTAGCGGGACGACTGGCCCAAGAGATCTTGGGTGACGGCGCCGAGGTGAGGTCGTTGGGGACGGAAGTGACCTTCCAGTGCAAGCAACTGGACGAGGTCACGAACGCGGACGACGTTGTCTCTGCCGTCAGAGAGCAGTGTCGTACAATGGTCGTCCATTTGGCACGAAGGTAACCTACCCTGCGTCATGGAGTGAGGGAAGTTGAAGTCGGCTGGCACAGGGAATCGAACTAGCCACTCTCAGCATGGTCTTGCGTTGTAGCTGCGCATCTTGCCGCACGGCTGAGGGCCCACAAGGCCTTACTTCAGGAATTTTTTGGATGGCCAAGAATCTATGCATTATTACAAATCAATTCTATTCTGTGTAATACAAGGAGCATGCACCATGTTTGAAACATGTCGATAGACCTTTGGTTACTCGTGAAAATCGCGATTTTTGCTTAAAAGACGTTTTTACGCGGTTTTTTCAAAAGTTTTATTACGCAGTTTTTTTTTAAAGTTAGGAAACACGTGAAAACTGCAAAAAAATCGATTTTTAGTGAAGTCGTTTTTTATGCGGCTTTTGGAATTTACACAGAACGTATCCCCCGCGTAAAAACCGTCTCCAGTGTACTACATTTGGAATTCGTACACTCTGAAAAATATTCACGTCATATTTACCTGAAAACAAATGTGGTTCTCATCCACCATACTTTTCACGTAAGAGTGACCTGAATGACATGTAACCTGAACAAAGTTTAGCTTCGTTGAGTTACGTGATTTATCCGGTGAATCTGACTGGATTTTCCAGTACTAATGACGTGAAGTTTGAAAGTAGTTACGTGTTTGATCAGGTGAACCTTACGTGAATTCTACGTACCGGTTACGTGAACTTTTAGTGAAAGCTACATGAAATCAGGCAACCACTACATGGTTTGAAATATATTGCAAAAATGTTTTTTTAATGAATACAAAATAAGTTAGTGACGCCCGCAGCCGTAAAACGGAGACCTCTTCGCATGTTGATGTGTTGAAATGCATTTGATGCAGAACGATGTTTTTATCATTAGACAGAGAATGCTGTCATTCGGCCATTACGCTTCGAAGTTATCGCTAAAACACTGTTGGAGAACAAATCAAAGTTACTGACGAATATCGAATGGAATTTTTCAGATTTGTTGAGAAATGATGAAACTATTCTTTCTCGGAAATTGCTGCTATTTCCGCTGTAAAATCATTCAAAAAGTAGTCCACCCTTGGAAGACTAAAATCTGGAATAACATTTCAAATTAACGCTATCGAAAAACTGTAATTTCTATCTTCATGTAGCTTCGTCTTCTTCCATATCACTATGAATCTTATAAATTTCATCCGACTTCCGTTGATATTTTTTTCAAAATCCCCGCCTAGTTGCACCTGAAATATCGCTTACTTCTGCGAAGCCTAAATATGTTTAGGTTATGTGTCATTCATTCGTACGTGAGTGTCAAGTCAATCTCACGTGAAAAGTATGGTGGATGAGAACCATATTTGTTTTCAGGTAAATCTGACGTGAAGTTTGTTTACAATGCTGTTTTTCCGCAAATACCGAAGCTGCAATCACACGAACACAATCTCACTTAAATTGTTTACGAGTACATACAAACATATTCACCATGATTTTTAGTACAAGTTACGTGAATTTCAGGTGAACATTACTGACATCACGTAACAATCGTCGTTTGTTCAAGACAGATCAGTTACGTGATTTTTCACGTGAATATGACGTGATGATTTTTTAGAGTGTAGCTTTGTCTGCTCTAAAATGAAGTAATTTTTCTTCGATGATTGCATATTATTTATCCCCATATTATTGCAGGAACCCCTATTCGTATATTACCCATAATCACACATTTGTCCCAAAGGAATAGGAAACCCAGCAAAGGATTGATATGCGATTACAGGCAGTATATAGGACTTGTATGCGAATGCGTTCATGCACACATCTTACAGCTGAGTTTCATTCGTGCTTTCACTTTTACTTTCATCAACAATCGTCACCAAAGTTCTTACTTCCACGCCTTCAACCGGTCCCATCCCCCTAACAAACGACAGAATCTATTTTTATATGCGAAAAGCGAAACAAACATTGAACGGCGCATGGCGCAAACATCCTAAGCTAGATGTTAAGGAAAATGCATCTCACTCTCTGGCATTCAAAGCCGGTGTTAGACAATCATTGCGCAATACGGCCGTCTTCCTCTGGCTTCGAGAGGAGAGCTCATTCGAATAAATCAGTCACGAAAAACCTCCCCCACAGGTCACAATCGTCTTGCCGGACGTGAGCAGCATCCCGACTGAACTGGAAACTGCACTGGCCGATAGTGATCACTATCTGGTGCGAAGCGTGTCCCTACAGACACTCATCAATCGGACGTTCATCGAGGGATTCGTCAAACGAGGTTGGTGTTTGATCAAATCGAAGCGAGTTTTCCCATTTTTCACCTGATCGTTGTTGCGATGCGCTTTTCAGGAAAATTCTACGCAGTATCTTTTCGCACCCGGTTGGACACGGACGATTGCGTGGCGGTGGTGCCTCCGGGAACACTGGTGCTACATCTGAACAAGGAAACCTTCCAATCGTTGGGCCTCGAAGGCCAGGTCTCGGAGTTTGCTCGGAAACGGAACAGTAAATACGGTGAGTTTGAGGATGAATAGTTTCTGTAGAGGCGGTTGAGGAGGGGTTCAAAGATGGTGACGGTGTGATGGAGTCCTAGGCGTTTTTCTCATTCTCTCGCCGGTTCGGCTACGTGTTAGTGTTCTCTTGTCGAAACAGTGCAAAATTTTGTTTGGGTCGAGACGTTGTTATGATCTCAGATGGGATGACAGATTGTTCAAATGCATTCAAACACCAAACACTACGGTTTGAACTCCTCGCAGCGCATCGGTCACGTACACTGTATTAATTGTCTCGTAATTGTCCGTAGCTTAAACGATCATGCCCAAGCTGGGTCAACCGATTAGGCTTGAGATACTTGCTCTCAAAGGTACGACCGTCTGGCTCTGCCACATTGCTGAACTGTTGATGCCGACGATACTCGCCTTGAGCAAAAAGGGCAATAATGAAGGACAGAAATGTCTGAATTCAGTCGTTGCGGAGCTGCGCGATGAATACGATCACTGTATTCCAAGGCATTTGTATGATGATATGGCAAAAGAGTTGATCATTCAGATAAATCTACTTATTGAAAAAGTTAAGAAAGCACTCGATATTAGAGCATCCATGTCCAATTTCATCTGTCAAATGAACGTGGCCATTGCCATGTCCGAAGTTTTACTCTCTCGGAAATTACAGGTCATGAAGATTGAAGATTTGCCGAAAACGATGCGTCATATATTCTACGCAAAGATGAACGAATTGAAAGGGTTGCGCTACCTGAGTTTAGGATCTATGAGCGGTGGTTGGAAAACCGACGACATGGAGAAAACGATTTTGAATGGTTTGGGTACCATGAAGAACTTGTCGGGGTTGACCTTGAACTACGACTGCACAAATACTATCCTCCGTGCGCTCACCAAGTTCTGTCCTAACTTGGAGTATTTAGACGTGTCCAACTCCAAATACATCACAAACGACAGCATCGATATCATCACTAAACTAAAAAAGTTAAAAGTAGTTATCCTGATGCGAACCCAAGTAACTATGGCCGGCATGATCGATCTTATTGTCAACGCAAAAAACCTGACAGATGTCGGACGCTATGATGATCTCGGGCGTTGTCTGGAGTTCGTAGAGCAAAACTATCCAAACGTCCTTAGTTTAAAATTGCAGAAGTTTGAAACTCGCTTTGCTACAACGCGTCATATTCAGCTTCTGGCTGACCTATGCCCAGATATGCGTTACGTATCTATCTTCCACAACATGCTCTTGATGGATCTGATGGCTCTCATCGGTATCAACAAGCT
Organism: Armigeres subalbatus; assembly: GCF_024139115.2. Lineage (NCBI taxonomy): Eukaryota > Metazoa > Arthropoda > Insecta > Diptera > Culicidae > Armigeres > Armigeres subalbatus. Next base: position 303,358,179 of record NC_085139.1, on the reverse strand, counting down.
CGCAGAGCTGTATTTGCTGTCGTGTGACTTCTTCGCCGATCAAGTCCGGGATGTCATCCAGGTGAAGGGCTGCAATCTAACGCATCTCCACCTGGAGCACGTCGAACAGATGGACATGAACGCTCTGGTCTACATCAGTCAGTACTGTCCCGATCTGAAAACCCTATCCTTGTACAACTGCGTCATGATCCCTTCCACATCGGTTTTCCTTCGGCAGTACGCGATACCACCGTTCATGAATTTGGAACGTCTCGGCTTCGTCTGCGAATGCCCCTTTCGTCATCTCGAGTTCATCCTGACAACGGCCCTGAAGCTTCGTATGCTCCAGGTGGGAACGCAAGCGTACACGAGTGACGAGATGTTCGAACGCATCTTCCTGAACAATCCGCTGCAATATCTGGAGGATGTCCGTATAATCAACTCGACGGAGCTGACCATCGAGACGGCGTACCGATTCGTCGAGAATTGTCCGAATCTGGTGTTGCTGAATGAACTTGAATGCTGGCAGAAGGTCCGGGACTATGAGCTGGTGCAGCTGCGAGAGATGATCAAGGAACGGAACTATGCTGTTCATACGGCACCTCTCCGGCGTTATCAAGAATAATACATAATCTGGATTTGATTACAATTTCATTTTATTTAGACTGAGAAAACCAAATGCTCCATTAACAACTCTTGCAGTTTAACTTCTTCAGTAAGAAATTGTTTTGCTTCAATAATATCAATAAATTTCTTCGTGTGTATTTTCGTATTTTTGCTTAATATATATTTTTTATGATCATATACTTCAGTTCTCGACAAAGGTTTATTTTTACGAGTTATCAAGAAATCCATATAATGAACAAAGGTATAGGGGCAGTAGGGGCAATATGAACATACGGGGCAATATGAGCCACCCTCATTTTGAGCTTATTGACAAGTTTTATCATGTAAAAGTTATATGATCTTTAAGAGGATGCTCCACCTATGCATCAACGTGAAAACCGCATTAAAATTTAATTCAAACATGAAAATACACTTGAAAATGTAAATTTTCGTTGCATAAGCAAAATTATTATAAGATTTCAAGTTTATAAATAAGGTTTTGACACAAAACTTATTAAAATACAGGTCAAAAGTACACCACAATCAAAAGATATATTAAAATTGAATATTGTGCACACATGTTTATATTGATACAAATCTGAATTTATCATAAAACTTTTTTCCCAAAACCAGTCTCTATGGGGCATTATGGGCATACCTGCATAGAACAAGATATCTGGCCTTAAAATGCGAACAAGTTCAAATTTCAATAGTCAAATACAAGAATATTATCATATATGTAAGATTCATTACGGAAAAATTACAACAGCGCATTACTGCGATAGAAACAGAAAAAATGACCATTGACCAATTGAAATGTGGCTGTTCAAACGGTGAAGAGTGGCAAATCAGTTCAGTCCGATGTTGTGCAGTTTTCTTCATTTTATTTGGTATGGAATACTCACAACTGTTGTAGGAATATCATATTCTTCCATATTACGATACTTTTTTCGCCTAAATAAAGGTTTTGGAAGGGTGGCCCATACTGCCCCAAATGGTGGCTCATATTGCCCCGTATAGTCGGGAACACACATTGAAATCAATTCATTTTAAAAAGTGCATTCCAACAATTTCCAAACGCATTTTTCGTCATTCATCGACGTAATATGAAAGGTAAAATTCTCTAGTATAAGTCAACTACATTTGAACGATGTTTTTTTGAGCTTTTCAGCGCTTTTCGGAACGATTTCCTTAGGTGGCCCATATTGCCCCGATCACCCCTAATGGTGAAGGCAGAGCTTCCGAGAGCATTTGCAAATAAGTCTCGGTTTCCCGTTCCAGTGGAATTGAACCCATGAAAGAACTGTCGCATAAAAACTGTGTCAATCATATCTGTTCTATTTCCGCTAATTCCTAACCAATCTATTCTACTGTTACCAACCGCCTCTTTCCAATATCAACAATCAACATCAACAAAGTGAATACATTTTCCAATCTCCATTCCTTTTGACAGTGGTCCGCATCGATCTGCACACGCTTCAACCGGAAACCAAACACTTCAAAAGGGTCCACGAATGCCTCGGCCGCGACTGTCTGAATCGTTTCGATCTTCAGGTGGCGTGGACGCCTCCAGAGGTGTCCGCTGGAGATTCGCGGATATGCCCCTCGTCGATTGCGAAATACTTTGCCGATTCGGCACTGGCGGACCAAAGTCAGATGAAGGTTGAACTAATGCCAACCAAAATTAAGGTGCACCAGGAGTACGGTCTGCGCGTTCCACTGTTCAACGCGGCCGAAGGTGCCACGGACGAGGGTAAGGAGTACTGCAGCACAGGTGAGTTGGTTGAGTACGTGGGGATGCTGGCCTTGTCGTGCAATACGGAGGAGGAAGAATATTTGAATTCGTACGACTTCTGTGGGGAACGGGTGGAAGTTGGGAATGCGAAGGTCATGCATTGGATAGGCTTGTTCACGCCGGAACAAGTGGAAGCGGTTCACAATGCGGTGAGGCGGGCATTGATTGTGCAGGACCACGTTCCGTGGATGGGGTTGTACGTTCAGGGATTTTCGGATAGTCCTATAGGGTTTAATATGAGGGAAAACTACTTTCATACGGATGGCGAGAATTGTTATGCGATTATCATGAACCCGAAAGGTGAATATCTTTGGTATCAAGTAGTCGGGAATAATAAAATTCCAAAATGATGGTTGGTAGACTTGTCGGATTGTATGTTACAGTATTTACGATCTTCTTATTTTATAGAGAACTCCCTGTGAACCCATTTCTAAGATGTATTATACTGCCGTGAATCGCATATTTGTCCCATATGAATAGGAAACTCAGCAAAGATGGGACAGGTATGCGATTCACGGCAGTGATTCTATGACACTGCCCCGAATGTCACTAACCCGAACGCCAGTACCCCGAAAGGCTATTGCCCCGAATAACCCGCTACCCCGAATGGTCACTACCCCGAATTATCATTACCCCGAAGGACCATTACCCCGAATTTGTCAAAAATTAAAAAAAAAACATGTACTCACTTTCTTGCTCACTTTATTACTTTATTAGATTGCGTTTCAATAATGAAGTTGAAAATAGAAACTAATCAGTCAAAAATAACATATTCAGTATGAGTCATTTACTCACCCGTCTTATTCCGGGCTACCGCGTTGTTTAAATGGAGGAAACATTTACTTTTTCGCCGCATCCCGGCCAAATGCGTTCCTTTAAAGAAGTTACCGTCGTGCGGGGCTTCTTTTGACAAATCGGGGGCTACTTTGGACATTTAGAAACAAGTATTATAACGTAAATTACTATCAAATTTCCATTATCACCATTCAGGTGTATTGTTGATAGTTGGATGGCAGCTTTCTGTTTCAAATTTTGTATTTATTTCGTTTAGTTTTTTCAGAAAAATCAAAATCCGAAGTAGCCCCTGTAATCAAAAGAAGACCCGCCCGACGGTATTTACTCTTCCACCTTATTCCGGGAAAATGTTTTAAAAGAAGGAGGCATTCACTCTTTCGCATTATTACAAAGTCACATGGAGATCACCTAACCAAGAAACGGAAAATCAAATCGACCACGTTCTAATCGATGGTAAATTCTTCTCCGACATCACGAACGTCCGCACTTACCGCAGTGCGAATATTGAATCCGACCACTACCTCGTTGCAGTATGCCTGCGCTCAAAACTCTCGACGGTGTACAACACGCGTTGAAGTCGGACGCCGCGGCTTAACATTGGGCGGCTACAAGACGGTAGACTAGCCCAAGAATACGCGCAGCAGCTGGAAGTGGCACACCCAACGGAAGAGCAGCTAGGCGCAGCGTCTCTTGAAGATGGCTGGAGAGATATTCGATCCGCCATTGGTAGCACCGCAACCGCTGCACTTGGCACGGTGCCCCCGGATCAGAGAAACGACTGGTATGACGGCGAATGTGAGCAGTTAGTGGAAGAGAAGAATGCAGCATGGGCGAGATTGCTGCAACACCGCACGAGGGCGAACGAGGCACGATATAAACAGGCGCGGAACAGACAAAACTCGATTTTCCGGAGGAAAAAGCGCCAGCAGCAAGATCGAGACCGTGAAGAGACGGAGCAACTGTGCCGCGCTAATAACACACGAAGGTTCTATTAGAAGTTGAACCGTTCACGTATAAGGGCCACGTGCCACAGCCTGATATGTGTAAGGACATAAACGAACGAGCGTGAGGTTATCCAAATGTGGCGGCAGCACTACGCCACCTGAGTGGCGATGTGGCAGACGAAGTTGGCGATATGGTGATGGACCTGGGAGAACGCGTGCAGGACATAATTCTACCGGCTCCGGATCTCCAGGAAATTCAGGAGGAGATTGGCCGGCTGAAGAACAACAAAGCCCCTGGGGTTGACCAACTTCCAGGAGAGCTATTTAAATACGGTGGTGCGGCACTGGCTAGAGCGCTGCACTGGGTCATTACCAAGATTTGGGAGGAGGAAGTTTTGCCGCAGGAGTGGATGGAAGGTGTCGTGTGTCCCATCTACAAAAAGGGCGATAAGCTGGATTGTAGCAACTACATTGCTGAACGCCGCCTACAAGGTACTCTCCCAAATTTTATGCCGCCGACTAAAACCAATTGCAAGGGAGTTCGTGGGGCAGTACCAGGCGGGTTTTATGGGCGAACGCTCTACTACGGACCAGGTGTTCGCCATTCGCCAAGTACTGCCAGGGCAAAAAGGTGTTAGCCAGTGAAATACCGGGAAATCGTTCGTGATTTACTCCATTTCGACGGCACTATTGAGTCCTACGAGCTGATCATCGCTGGTGCTCACCGCATCAACAGCACGTTGCTCCGGAGAAGTTGGAATCGGAAGTAACTGTTCTCGTCCAATTAGGCAAACGGGAAGGCTGGCCGAAAAGCCGCAGCCGTAAGAGTTTACGCGACGAATCTTTTGAGATTATCCGAAAGACGAAAGTGAGAACGACCCGACAAGACAAATCCGATTAAAGCGCGTCAAGGTCGCAAACATAGAACTCAGACCACTAGAGTCTTCCCCTTGAAAGGCGCTTTTATTCACAGCTCAGTGCATCGTCAGAAGCGACGACGAAAGGCTAACACTTTTGGACGTTTGATGACCCAGCTGGCTTCTTCGCAACGATCAGAGGAATAAGGATCAATTCGATTTTGTCACAGTGGAGACGACAGCGGACACTGGAATTGGCGAAGCGAGCTATTTAGCGAAAGACTTCGGAAGACCAAGTGGCGACAATCACACGTCGCGATTCCCAGTAGAACCAGACCAAGAAAGGCGATTGACAGGACATAAGGTCCAGAAACATGCCGCCAGGCAAGGCAGTAGTAAGAGTCGGCACACCTAACCTCGACGCCGTTGTTGCGGCACTGTAGTCAATCGGCCAGTTTCTCAGGAAGTGGGTGCACCCAGGAGAATCGCGAGTAAGAAGAATACAAGATGAAAAGAAGAACATAGAAGTAGGGCCATGGTTAGCTAGGGCAGTAAGATGTGGGTGGGAAGAAGAACCAAATAAACTTGCACGTTATGTTCAGATTTTCGTGGCCTTTTGTTGCTAGCCGAGCCGACTAATCTCCTTTCTCTACGGAAAGGTCGTTTCTCAACAGTTGCCAGGTGTGTTTGCGGATTGCCATCCCTCTGGCAGCAGCAAAGGTTACAAGTCGCAGACCATTACCGTTGGTAGCGGAATGAAGGCTTTCCGTACCAATGACAGGGCGAAAGAAACTTTCTCTTCCGATCTGCGCATTTGCATCCCCGAAGACAATCTTTACATCGTGTGTTGGGCACTCTCCGTAGGCCTTATCAACGTTCCCATAGAACACATCCTTCACGTCATCAGACTAATCGTTCGTTGGGGCATAGTTGCTGATCGGGCTATAGTTGAAGAATTTGCCCTTCATTCTCAACACGTTTCATCTGCTTCCCGATCACCATGAAGCCAACTCCTCGTTCTGCTCTGACTCCGCCGCTTTTTTGGTTACCCGATCTTCCTTAAGGTTGCTCGTATCCCGGCCAGCGCTGGGTAAGATGCTAAAGACCGCGAAATGGGGTCTATTTTATTCCTTCAGGTACGCGAAATACCAATGTTACCGTGTTTGCCGTGTCACCAGGAAAGTGTTTAAATCACGTGATGTATTCATCAGCGAAATTTCAAATGCGAAGGCTTCAAATTCAGCATATTTTCCAATAAAAAGGCTATCAAAAATGCATACGTATGTATATAGCATTATCATTATGTACCGATACCTTTTTTATACACTGAAAATATTCCACACGATTGAATCATGTTCTTTTTCATGTGGATCTAACGTGTTTCAACAGTTCTCATTTTCATAATTGAACCACGTTGAATTGACAAGAAATAAACTTGATTCAATACTACTTGGAAAAACTGTTCATTATAACGTGTTTTTAACATGATTCTATGCAGCTGTCATTGGTGATGACAAAAATATGGCAGCTATCAAATGTTCCTGTTGGAAGTCAAGATGGGATTAGCTACCACAGTAGCACAGGTTGTTTTAAGAGTGGCGGTTATTCAACACTTAATTCGAGATTGCAGTTTATTGAAATATATTCAAAATGGTAAGTACATATAATAAATCTATTTTAAAAACGAATCATTCATAATTACTTTTCAGATGCATTCCAAAATTAAATGTAACCAATCGCCACCACCACCCATCATCAGGAATCCAAAGGCAGAAAAAACAGCAAAACCTGGAAATCTTTGTCCAGGATACATCAACCACCAGATATATAGTCCATTGTATATGCATATTATAATTGGTTCTATTAATTATGTACATTAAAATCAGTATAATAAATCTTCTAATCAGCCAAATGTATTTCTCTATAAAGGGTGGTATGGACTTCTAAAGTACTGTGCAAATAGATAGGACAAGTAGTGGTCAAGGAATGATTCTGCTGCTGACCTTCCTTGAATAGTACGGAGCTCGCAAGGAAAATGAACAATTTAGGAATAGCAGGCGTATTGTAGTGAAGATAACACAAACCGATATCTTTCCTTGCGGAATAATGCACTGATGCATTATTCCGCAAGTAAAGTGACGTTTTGTTTTCTCTACATTGGTTTTTTAATTCGAAATTAATTACAGATCTACTATTCTACTACCGGTTTTGGTGATTCTCAGATGTACCGATATGGGAGGAAGGAAGTGCTGCGAATGGCCATGGTCTAGGAAGCAGTTGCAGGTCGTTTGCGTTCGTCAGCCGGCGGGCGCTATAGAAGCTGAACTTCTCAATACTAGGATTATTCTAATCTCTTTCCCTTGGTGGACCTGAGCCTTCAAATATCGTTTACTGATTTTGATGGGATAGCTTATGGAGTGCGTGTGCATCTCTGAGTTTTTTTTATCACTGTGAAAGCTATTTCCAGATCGGGTGTGATGTTGCAGTTCTGAATGGAATGGCTACCTCTAAACGTTCGCAGCATATATCACCTACAACACACCTGCAGTGCTACAATATCGAATACGTAATAGGTACTTCAGATCATCGGCAATCATACGTGTGTTTTCGGCGAAGAGATTTGCAGTTCCAAATGTTATCGTAGCTTTGTTCTTCACCGATTGTTCCGGTTCGTATTCATTGTAGATGGATTTCTGAGTGATTTCTAGAAGTAATTTCTGTGAGAATTTCTCGATGAATTCCTGAAGGAGGTCGGAAGTTTTTAAAGGAATTTCCGGAAAAAATCCTGAAGGGTTTTATAAATGATTTATTGGCAAAATTTTGAGGTGAATATTTCGGCAGGAAATGCTGGGAGATTTTGTTAAATATTTTCCAAAGGAGTTTCCAGATGGATTCTTGGAGGAATTTTAGAGAAATTTTCAGAAGATTCCATAAAAAAACGATTTTCCGGGCACACTTTTCTGAGAAATTCTGGGGGAAATATTTGAAGGAATTTCTGGATTAATTTTGGGAGACTTTCTGGAAGGTATTTAAGTTTTTCTGGAGGAATTCGCAATTCAACTCCCTTGAGAATTCCTAGAGAATCCTAGATAATTCCTGGGGGTAGTTGGTGGAAGGGTTTCAAGGAATCATATGCGAGTTTCAAACTGAATTCAGAGAAGATTTATGGGGATCTCTAGGTGATTTATATAGAGCTCTCGAAATGAATTATGAGAGTTCTTTGGAGAATTACAGAAGGAACTCCAGCAAGAACTTCAGCAAAGCAAATTTTCTAATGAATTACTGTTTGATAGAGCAGGAGAGGAAGGTGGACAGTTGTCGTCATCTTATGTTTGTTCCTATCTCTCGCTCAAATGACTTTTCCCGCCAAAAATATTTTTGAGCGTCAACGTTCCCAAAGAACCAATATTTTTTAAGCTCCTCCCTACATAAAAAAATTAAAACAAAGCTTGAAAAAGTTCTACACGTATGAACCTGTCTGAAACATCAGCCTGACAGACATTTGCTTAGTTCATCGAGATGAGTCGATTGGTAACACTATTGGTCTCCGAGCCTTCTATAAAAAGTTCGTTCTTGGAGTGAAATGGTAGCCTTTCGGTACAACTTTGTTGTACGCGAAAGGCAAAAAGAGCTTTTTTTTTATTTTTTGTCTAAAATTTCAAAAATAGTCATAGGTGTTAAAAAATATGGGTTCTTTGGAATAAATGTCCTTCAATACATTAAATAATCGATTAAGCGCATAAAATTGATTATTAATGTGTTTCTTCGAGAACACAAGAATACTAAATGATATGAGTTCAAAACAGTGCAACGTACTTGTAAGTATCAATGAGTGTTCTCAACTTAACCTATTATCATTACATCCCCCACTGCACCGGAAGTTCTTCGGATTGAGACCAAACGAAAAGTAGGTATACGGTACATTTTTTTTGGTTCTGTGTCGAATTGAGTTGCCGCATGTTTTTATATAGTTTTTCAATATATAATTTTATTATTTTGCTTCATTGACCGATTCTCAATATATTACAATCTCCTTCACTTCCGAATATCCCTACATTGAGGTATATAAATCGATATGCTGCATCACCTGCAAATAGCAAAGCCAATGAATGAAACCCTGAAACATGTACATAACATTTAATAACCATAACATCTGAGTTCACATGCATCAGATGACGTATGTGGAATTGTTTGCTGCGCTCCATGATATTGTAGGTTTCTGTAAACGCATTGAAGTTCTGTTCCACATGCACTTTTAACGGATGTCCCATAAAAGGCTGAAAGCAGGAAAATCTGAAACTGGGAGTATAACAAATATTGGACAATCCAGACGATGAATGAAGCAAAAGGAATACATAATAAATAGTAAAGAATAAAAAATAAATAAATATAAAGAATAAAGAATAAATAATAAAACATAAAGAAAGAAGCATGAAGAATAAAAAATGTTTTGAATACTTTTCCGTAGGCGGTGGTTGTATCTGCTTTTGATAACGAATTTTTCTCCAGTCTGTATTGAAAAGACCAAATTAACCCACCTACGGTGAAGATGCCATTCTAGATTCAACCGTTTTGTTTCGTCTCCATGTGATACTTATCAAAAATAATAGCCAACCTGACGGCTTTTCTCCAGGAAATCCGTTGGAAAATCCACAAGAAATTCCACCGGAAGCTCCTCCAGGAATGCCTTCGAAAGCTCCTCCAAGAATTCCGCCGGAAGCTCCTCCAATAATTCCTCCGGAAACTCCTCCACGAATACCTCCGGAAACTCCTCCACGAATACCTCCGGAAGTTCCTCCAGGAATTCCCCAAGAAGTTCCTCAAGGATTTTTTCCGGAAGTTCCTCTAGGAATTTCATCGGAAGTTCCTCCAGAAACTTCACCGGAAGCTCTTCCAGGAATTCCTCCGGAAGCTCATCCAGGAATACCTTCGAAAGCTCCTCCAGGAATTCCTTCGGTAGTACCTCCAGGAGTTCCTCCGGAAGTTCCTCCAGGAATTCCTCCGGAAGTTCCTCCAGGAATTCCTCCGGAAGTTCTTCCAGGAATTCCTCCGGAAGTTTCTCCAGGAATTCCTCAGGAAGTTCGTCCAGGAATTCCTCAGGAAGTTCGTCCAGGAATTCCTCAGGAAGTTCCTCCAGGAATTCCCCCGGAAGTCCTCCGGAAGTTCCTCCAGAAATTCCTCCGGAAGTTCCTCTAGGAATTCCTCCGGAAGTTCCTCTAGGAATTCCTCCGGAAGTTCCTCTAGCAATTCCTCCGGAAGCTCCTCTAGGAATTCCTCAGGAAGTTCCTCTAGGAATTCCTCCGGAAGTTCCTCCAGGAATTCCTCCGGAAGTTCCTCTAGGAATTCCTCCGGAAGTTCCTCTAGGAATTCCTCCGGAAGTTCCTCTAGGAATTCCTCCGGAAGTTCCTCTAGGAATTCCTCCGGAAGTTCCTCTAGGAATTCCTCCGGAAGTTCCTCTAGGAATTCCTCCGGAAGTTCCTCTAGGAATTCCTCCGGAAGTTCCTCTAGGAATTCCTCCGGAAGTTCCTCTAGGAATTCCTCCGGAAGCTCCTCTAGGAATTCCCTCGGAAGTTCCTCTAGGAATTCCTCCGGAAGTTCCTCTAGGAATTCCTCCGGAAGTTCCTCTAGGAATTCCTCCGGAAGTTCCTCTAGGAATTCCTCCGGAAGTTCCTCTAGGAATTCCTCCGGAAGTTCCTCTAGGAATTCCTCCGGAAGTTCCTCTAGGAATTCCTCCGGAAGTTCCTCTAAGAATTCCTCCGGAAGTTCCTCTAGGAATTCCTCCGGAAGTTCCTCTAGGAATTCCTCCGGAAGTTCCTCTAGGAATTCCTCCGGAAGTTCCTCTAGGAATTCCTCCGGAAGTTCCTCTAGGAATTCCTCCGGAAGTTCCTCTAGGAATTCCTCCGGAAGTTCCTCTAGGAATTCCTCCGGAAGTTCCTCTAGGAATTCCTCCGGAAGCTCATCCAGGAATACCTTCGAAAGCTCCTCCAGGAATTCCTTCGGTAGTACCTCCAGGAGTTCCTCCGGAAGTTCCTCCAGGAATTCCTCCGGAAGTTCCTCCAGGAATTCCTCCGGAAGTTCTTCCAGGAATTCCTCCGGAAGTTTCTCCAGGAATTCCTCAGGAAGTTCGTCCAGGAATTCCTCAGGAAGTTCCTCCAGGAATTCCCCCGGAAGTCCTCCGGAAGTTCCTCCAGAAATTCCTTCGGAAGTTCCTCTAGGAATTCCTCCGGAAGTTCCTCTAGGAATTCCTCCGGAAGTTCCTCTAGGAATTCCTCCGGAAGTTCCTCTAGGAATTCCTCCGGAAGTTCCTCTAGGAATTCCTCCGGAAGTTCCTCTAGGAATTCCTCCGGAAGTTCCTCTAGGAATTCCTCCGGAAGTTCCTCTAGGAATTCCTCCGGAAGTTCCTCTAGGAATTCCTCCGGAAGTTCCTCTAGGAATTCCTCCGGAAGTTCCTCTAGGAATTCCTCCGGAAGTTCCTCTAGGAATTCCTCCGGAAGCTCCTCTAGGAATTCCTCCGGAAGTTCCTCTAGGAATTCCTCCGGAAGTTCCTCTAGGAATTCCTCCGGAAGTTCCTCTAGGAATTCCTCCGGAAGTTCCTCTAGGAATTCCTCCGGAAGTTCCTCTAGGAATTCCTCCGGAAGTTCCTCTAGGAATTCCTCCGGAAGTTCCTCTAGGAATTCCTCCGGAAGTTCCTCTAGGAATTCCTCCGGAAGTTCCTCTAGGAATTCCTCCGGAAGTTCCTCTAGGAATTCCTCCGGAAGTTCCTCTAGGAATTCCTCCGGAAGTTCCTCTAGGAATTCCTCCGGAAGTTCCTCTAGGAATTCCTCCGGAAGTTCCTCTAGGAATTCCTCCGGAAGTTCCTCTAGGAATTCCTCCGGAAGTTCCTCTAGGAATTCCTCCGGAAGTTCCTCTAGGAATTCCTCCGGAAGTTCCTCTAGGAATTCCTCCGGAAGTTCCTCTAGGAATTCCTCCGGAAGTTCCTCTAGGAATTCCTCCGGAAGTTCCTCTAGGAATTCCTCCGGAAGTTCCTCTAGGAATTCCTCCGGAAGTTCCTCTAGGAATTCCTCCGGAAGTTCCTCTAGGAATTCCTCCGGAAGTTCCTCTAGGAATTCCTCCGGAAGTTCCTCTAGGAATTCCTCCGGAAGTTCCTCCAGGAATTCCTCCGGAAGTTCCACTAGGAATTCCTCCGGAAGTTCCTCTAGGAATTCCTCCGGAAGTTCTTCTAGGAATTCCTCCGGAAGTTCCTCTAGGAATTCCTCCGGAAGTTCCTCCAGGAATTACTCCGGAAGTTCTTCCAGGAATTCCTCAGAATGTTTCTTCAAGAGTTCTTCCCAAAATCCTAAAAAAATCCATCAAAATTTATCCAGCAATTCCTCAGGACGTTTATTTCAGAACTTCTTCTAAAAACCCCAAGAAGTTCCTCCAAAAATTATTTGAGAAGTTTCTCCACGAATTCCTCCGAATGTTTCTCCAAGAATTCTTCACGGAACTCCTAACAGAATCCATTCAAACTCCTCCAGCAATTTTTCAGAAAGCTTCTTCAAGAATTTCTTCGGAAGTTTTTTGTAAGAGTTCCTCCGTAAGCTGCTTCAGGTGTTCTCCAGAAGTTCCTTCAGCTTCAGGAATTCCTCCTGAAGTTCCTTCAATATTTTCTCCGGTCACCCAGGAATTCTTCGGGAAGCTTCTTCCGGAGGAATTCCTGGAGATGCTTCCGTCCTTGAAAAACTTCCAGGGGAATTCCTGGAAAAATTTCCAGATGAATTCCTGGAGGAGCTTACGGAGGAATTCCTGGAGGAGCTCCCGGAGGAATTCCTGGAGGAGCTTCCGGAGGAATTTCTGGAGGAGTTTCCGTAGGAGCTCCTGGAGGAGCTTCCGAAGGCATTCCTGGAGGAGCTTCCGAAGCCATTCCTGGAGGAGCTTCCGAAGGCATTCTCGGAGGAGCTTCCGGAGGAATTTCAGGGGGAGCTTCCGGAGGAATTTCTGGAGGTGTTTCCGGAGGAATTCCCAGAGGAGCTTCCGAAAGCATTCCTGGAGGAGCTTCCAGAAAATTTCCTGAAGGAATCTCCGGAGGAATTTCTGGAGGAACTTCCGGAGGAAAACCTGGATGAACTTCCGAAAGCATGCCTGGAGGTGGTTCCGGAGGAATTACTGGAGGTGGTTCCGGAGGAATTACTGGAGGAGCTTCCGAAGGAATTCCTGGTGGAACTTCTGGAGGAATTCCTGGAGAAACTTCCGGAGGAATTCCTGGAGGATTTTCTGAAGGAATTCCTGGAAGAGCTTTCGGAAAAAAATCCTTGAGGAACTTCCTGGGGAATTCCTGAAGGAACTTCCGGAGGATTTCCTGGAGGAACTCCTGAAGGAACTTCCGGAGGAATTCCTGAAGGAACTTCCGGAGGAATTTCTGAAGGAACTTCCGGAGGAATTCCTGAAGAAACTTCCGGAGGAATTCCTGAAGGAACTTCTGGAGGAATTCCTGGAGGAACTTCCGGAGGAATTCCTGGAGGAACTTCCGGAGGAATTCCAGGAGGAACTTCCGGAGGAATTCCAGGAGGAACTTCCGGAGGAATTCCAGGAGGAACTTCCGGAGGAATTCCAGGAGGAACTTCCGGAGGAATTCCAGGAGGAACTTCCGGAGGAATTCCAGGAGGAACTTCCGGAGGAATTCCAGGAGGAACTTCCGGAGGAATTCCTGGAGGAACTTCCGGAGGAATTCCTGGAGGAACTTCCGGAGGAATTCCTGGAGGAACTTCCGGAGGAATTCCTGGAGGAACTTCTGGAAACTGGAAGAACTTTCGGAGGAATTCCTGGAAGAACTTCCGAAGGTATTCTTGGAATAACTTCCGGAGGAATATCTGGAGGAACTTCCGGAGGAATATCTGGAGGAATTCCTGATGAATTCGTTGTTGAACTTTTGAAGAAACTCCCGGGAAATTTTAGCGTTTGAAACCGGTGCACGCCGCGCCGCCGCCGCCACCGTCGCCGCCGCCGCCGTTCACTAACGGCATGACGCCGCCATGTAATGCACACAACATGGGATATGTAATGCCAATGAAGAAGAGAAGAATAAGAAGTACTTGGAAGTAGATGAAATGTGATTGGAAATGTGTATTTTTGGCAAGAACTATATAAAACTTCAGTAAAAATATACGAAACTTTTCTGCTTAACCTTCCTAGTGCATTGAGGTCCATTTCGATCCAAGCACACCCAAAACAACGCTGTAACTTTGTAACGTAATGAGATAAAAATCTGGCCAATTCTAAAAGTTCATCCCAGAGCTTCGAGATTTTTTTGTAACCATCCATTCTGGCAAATTGTGGGTGCAATCAATAGTAAAAGTCTTTTATGACCTCCAAATGCTCCAGAAACGGGTATCCGGAAGATCCGGAACATCTATAAACGAGGCTAATTACAAAAAATAATCCCAGAGCTATGCAATTGTTTCGTAACCATTCATTCTGGCAAATTGTGGCTGCAATCAAAAATAAATGTCTTCTGCGACCTTCAAATTCCCCAGAAATAGTTCTCCAGAAGAACCGGAACATCCGTAAAATGGCCAATTCCAAAAGCTCATCCCACAGCTTCGCGATTTTTTCGCAGCAATCCATCCTGGCGAATTATGGATGCAGCCAATAGTGAATGTCTTCTGGCATGCGAATTGTGGGTGCAATCAATAGTGAAAGTCTTCCGTGACGCCCAAATGTCCCAGAAACGGTCCATCGGAAGATCTGGAACATCCGTAAATGTGGCCAATTCTAAAAAGTTCTTCACAGAGTTTTGCGATTTTTGCGTAGCAATCCATTCTGGCGAATTATAAATGCAGTCAATAGTGAATGTCTCCTGTGACCCTAAAATGCTCCCGAAACGGCTCTCTGGAAGACTCCGGAGGACAGTGACCAATTCCAAAAGTTCATACCGATTTTTTCGTAGGAATCCATCCTGGCAAATTCTTGGTGCAATCAATAGTGAAAGTCTTCTGTGACCACCAAATGCTCCCGAAATGGCTTTCCGGAAGATCCGGATCATCCATAAAAGTGGTCAAGTCCAAAAGTTTATCTCAGAGCATCGCGTATTCAATTCCAAAGGAATGTCGGAGGAATTGCCGGATGAACTCCCGGAAGAACTTCCGGAGGAACTTCTGGAGGAATTCTATTCTATTCTGGAGGAACTATCGGAGGAGCTCCCGGGAGAAGAAGAAGTAGGAGAAGAAAAATAAATTTAAAAAACTTCCGGATGAATATGCGGAAGAGCTTCTAGATGTATGTCTTTAGGAACTTTCCGAGGAATTACTTGATGAACTTTCGAAGGGATTGCCATTATGAATGCGCAGCTTTAGGATGAACTTTTAGGATTAACCTATTTTACGGATGTTTCGGATTTCCTGAGGACTGTATGTGTGGTCATTTCGGATCACAATAGACTTTCACTATTGATTGCACAGACGTTTCGCCGGTATGAAAGCATCGCGAAACTCTGGGATGCATTTTTGAAACTGGCCCCTTCAACGTATGTTCCAGGAAAACTTTCACTATTGTCTGACGGTTGAATACATTCCACTATAAGAGCTATATATATTTTTCTTTCACTATTGATTGCATCCAAAACTCGTCAGGATGGATGATTACGAAATAATGCGAATCTCTTGTATGAACTGTTTTAGAAGCATTTTTAACCGTTTTGGAAGCATTTGGTCTCAGAGCACTTTCACTATTGATTACATACACAATTCGCCGGTATGAATGGTTTCGAAGAAAAGGGGGAAGCTCTGGGATGAATTTTTGGAATTGGCCACTTTTACGTATTTTCCGGAATATCCGGATGATCATTCCTGGGGCATTTAGAGGTCACTGAAGACTTCAGTATTGATTTGCACCAAAAATTTGCCAGATTTGATAATTACGAAAACATCGCGAAGCTCTGGGAAAAACTTTTGAAATTGGCCTTTTTACGGATGTTCCGGATCTTCCGGAGAATCATTTCTGGGGTATTTGAAAGTCGCAGAAGACATTTACTATTGATTGCACCCACAATTTGCCAGAATGAATGGTTACGAAAAAATCGCAAAGCTCTGGGATGAACTCTTACAATTGGTCTCTTTTACGGATGTTCCGGATCTTCCAGAAGGCCTTCAATGACCCCTCAAGGGTTAAATTTCCAAGAAATGACGCATACAAGATAGCAAATATAGTTGGGATCATTAGAACACATATTCGCAAGCAATTTTTTAGAACGATACTAGAAAATTAAGTGCCAGATTGAGATTGAGAACCTCAATGAATCACCTCATGGTCTTATTCTAGAAACCTACAGCTTTCATTGACAAAAAAATAATGAAAAATAAACAGCGCGTAAATAGTTTTTAGTGTAAGTTTCAGTGAATTTTGCTATCTGCGTATACACGTCATATACATCATCTACTCAGTGAACAGCGGTGAATATAATGATCTACGTAAGTTCTAAGTATCATTCCCTGTGTCGCATCGGAACGAGTCAGACGCATTTAGTTTGGATCTCTTCACGCGAACTAGATCAAGTGCTTTTTAAGTTTACTTTGCCACCGCACCGGCACCGAAGTTTCGCAAGGTGAATACCTGGCGACCAGAAGGAAGCGGGCTGTAATTGGTAAATTACCAACCGGTAATCATTACAGCGCCGTGAATATCAGCATTCGGACAGAGCATCATCCATCCCCGTACGACGACGTTCGTAGGCACCTACAAAGGCAGCAACAAAACGGATAAGTACCTATTCGCTTTGTATTGTTTGCATGCGGTGGAGTTGGGTACACTTTTTTCTCGACAGAAAGAATCGGACAGTGCAGAAAGAGTGGGCATTAGCCTGGTCCAAAAAAATATTTTTTTCTTAAATAAATTTTTTTTAATTTTTTTTTATCTTTGATACATGGACGAAGTGAGTGGAGGCGAAACGCCTCCCAAAGACAATGTCGTTCGCACGCGATTTTACCAGGCCACATCACCTGGTCCCTGGGTTGTTTACTTTCGGCAGAAAGTGAAAAGTATTGATTTCTTAGGAATCAAACGTGACTTGACGCGTCGTTTTCCGAAAACTGATTTTCATCAGATCAATCGGAACAAACTACGTGTAACCGCACCTACATACCAGGATGCAAATGCTATCGCAAAAGACCAGAACTATAATGTTGAATATTTGGTTTACGTCCCCTCGCGGGAGGTCGAGATTGAAGGCGTAATTACCGCAGCGAGCCTGACTTGCAAGGATGTACTTGCAGGAAAAGGCCGTTTAAAGAATGCCCTGCAGTCTACCGTGGATATTCTGGACTGCAAGGAATTGCATTCAGCAGCTATGGTAGATGGTAAAAAAGTATATTCGAAGTCAGGTTCGCTACGGGTAACGTTTGCCGGTTCGATACTCCCAAAATATGTAGATATCGAAAATATGTTGTTTCCGGTGCGTCTTTTTGTACCCAGAGTTTTCAATTGTACCAACTGCAAACAGTTGGGGCACACTGCCGAGTTTTGCGACAACAAGCCCCGTTGTGGCAAATGTTTTGAAAAGCATAGGGAGGAGTCCTGCCAACAACAAGTTACAAAGTGCGCTTATTGTGGCATGGACCCTCCCATGGTTCTAAGAATGCCCGGTGTACAAAAGCGCACCCAAAAAGTTAAGCGTTCGTTAGTACAGCGCTCTAAGCAGTCGTATGCAGAAATGGTGAAGTCGCAAGACACATCCGCAACTGCCAACGCATCGGCTGCTATTTCAGCTGCCGTTCAAGTAAGTGATTTTTGTCATGTCATTTCTATAGACGAATCGGACTCTGACGTAGCCGATATGGATGATTCTGCGGAGGTACACGTACCCGAAAAGAGGAAGAAACTGTCTTCCCCGGGATTGCGCCGCAAGAAAACAAAAATCATCCCTAGAAGCTTGCCTAAATCTGATGGTAATGGGGGATTATTTAAAATTCCGAAGCAGCCTGTCTGTACTGCTCCTTTTGACCCATGTTGCAGTAAGACATTCCCGCCATTGCCTAAAAGTGATGTTACAAAGAAACATCAGTCAAGGAATATCTCTGAGCAGAAAGCTGCTACTCGCACTTCCAAGAAAAGAATCTCGTCCAAGCGAGGATTGATATCCTTTAAGGACCTTGTGGATCGTATTTTGAACTTATTCAATATTCCGAATTCATTGAGGCCAATCATTGACCTCTTTATTCCAACAGTTGAAAGTTATTTGAAGCAATTGACTGTTTCATGGCCCCTTCTTGCAGGACTTGTATCTTTCGATGGATAATACGGCCATACAAGATACAATCACTGTGCTGCAGTGGAACTGTCACAGTCTGAAACATAAATTGGACGTGTTTAAGTTTTTAATTCGCAACTCCGATTGCGATATATTTGCACTCTGTGAAACATGGCTTTCTTCTGAAGATGAAATCAACTTCCACGATTTTAACATTATTCGCCAAGATCGGAATGATCATTATGGTGGCGTTCTTTTGGGAATCAAAAAATGTCACACTTTCTACAGAATTCCCATTCCGACTGTTAATGATTTAGAAATCGTCGCTTGCCAAGTAAATGTAAAGAATAAAGACCTTTGCATAGCTTCAGTGTATATTCCCCCAAATGCCCCACTTAATCGTCGGCATCTTTGGAGCGCAGTCTCTCTTTTATCATCCCCAGTTTTAATTCTGGGTGATATGAATGCACACGGTATTGCATGGGGCGAAACTAGAGACGATAACAGAGCGCCTATTTTCTATGATTTGTGCGACGATTTCAACTTGAATATTTTGAACACAGGCGAAGTAACTCGAATAGGACCTCAAGGTCAGGAAAGTCGAATAGATCTGTCTTTATGCTCTAATTCACTATCATTAGATTGCACGTGGAAGGTAATCCAAGATCCCCATGGTAGTGACCACATGCCGATAGTCACCACAATCAAAAGCGGCTATCAACGATCAGTGCCAGTTAATGTTCCTTTCGACCTCACGAAAAACATTGACTGGCAAAATTTGCATCGGCGGTAAAAATTGATATTGAATCAACTGATATTCTTCCTCCACTGGATGAGTATCGATTCCTTACCGAATTGATTCATAAAAGCGCACTAGAAGCTCAGAAACGACGCGTTTCAAGTACATCTGTCATAAGAAGACCAGCCACTCCTGGATGGGATGATGAATGTACTAAGTTGTATTCTGAGAAATCTGATGCTTTCAAGGCTTTCCGTAAACACGGAAGGTCTGAGCTTTTCGAAGAGTATTTGAGGCTTGAAAGAAAGCTCAAAAATCTTCTCAAGGCTAAAAAACGTAGCTACTGGCGACGTTTTGTTGAGGGACTATCACGAGAAACCTCAATGACAACACTTTGGAAAACGGCCCGCAACATGCGGAACCGCATTTCCACCAACGAGAGTGAAGAATACTCCAATCGATGGATATTCAACTTCGCAAAAAAGGTCTGTCCAGATTCCGTACCAGCAGAACCGCTATTTCGAGAATCAATCACTGATCCCGGTTCTTTGGGTGGACCATTCTCAATGCTGGAACTTTCTATGTCTCTTCTTTCATCGAATAACTCTGCTCCGGGATGCGATAACATCAAATTCAATCTTCTAAAAATCTCCCAGATGTCGCAAAAGACGATTACTCAACCTGTACAACTGTTTCATGGAGTACAACATTGTGCCACCTGAATGGCGACAGGTCAAAGTAATAGCTATTCAAAAGCCTGGGAAACCAGCGTCTAATCACAATTCATACCGACCGATTGCCATGCTATCGTGCATGAGGAAATTATTGGAGAAAATGATCCTTTCAAGAATTGACCATTGGGTCGAGCAAAATGCATTACTGTCAAATACTCAATTCGGTTTTCGAAAAGGTAAAGGAACAAATGATTGTCTAGCGTTGCTCTCTTCAGATATACAGCTGGCCTATGCGCACAAGGAGCAACTGGCTTCAGTTTTCTTGGATATTAAGGGCGCTTTTGATTCTGTTTCCATAGAAGTACTGTCGGAAAATCTGCACAGTAGTGGATTACCCGTTATTTTGAATAATTTCTTGTACAATTTGTTGTCAGTAAAACATATGAACTTTACTCTCGGCACTCTGACAACTTCCAGAAATAGCTACATGGGCCTTCCCCAAGGTTCATGTTTAAGTCCCTTTACAATTTCTATGTTAAAGATATTGACAATTGTTTGGAAGGACAATGCACGCTTAGACAACTTGCAGATGATGCCGTGATCTCCCTAAGAGGTTCATGTGCAAATGTCCTGCAAAGACCATTGCAAAATTCCCTAAATAACCTGACTGTTTGGGCCAGACATTTAGGGATCGAGTTCTCTCCGCAAAAAACTCAATTGGTAGTGTTTACTAAGAAGCGGTACCCAGCTCAACTGAAACTAAAGCTGTTGAAAGATGACATAAACCAATCTTTATCTTCTAAATACCTTGGGGTCTGGTTTGATTCCAAGTGTACCTGGAAAACACATATTGATTATTTGTTACAGAAATGCCGAAAAAGGATCCATTTTCTCCGTTCTATCTCCGGAACTTGGTGGGGCGCTCACCCGGAAGACCTCATCAAACTATATAAAACGACTATTCTCTCTGTTTTAGAGTATGGCTCTTTCTGCTTCCTCTCAGCAGCTGATTGCCACCTAATCAAATTGGAACGAATTCAATATCGTTGTTTGCGTATTGCACTTGGCTGTATGCATTCAACGCATAACATGAGCCTGGAGGTGCTTGCTGGAGTCACTCCTTTAAAGCACCGTTACTGGGAGCTCTCACTCAGAATACTGATCAAATGTGGAACAAGTAACACACTTGTATTAGAAAACTTCGATAATATGCTTGAACTGGCTCATCGTTCAAGATACCTGCGAGTCTATCTCAACTACATATCGTCAGATCTCTGTCTTCCATGTTATAATCCACCTCGAGTTCACTTCACCGTCAACGACAGTTCCTCAATTGAATACGATCTGTCCATGAAACACGCTATTCAAGGAATACCAGATCATCTTCGACAAATATCTATCCCTTCCATTTTTCTGAAAAATATGAACATGTCAATTGCAATAACAGATATTTCACTGATGGTTCTCGCATTAACGGATCCACTGGCTTCGGTGTTTTCAACGTAAGTTCAACCACCTTCCGAAAACTTCAAGAACCGTGTTCGGTTTATGTTGCTGAGCTGGCAGCAATTAATTTCGCTTTGGGGATAATTTCCGATCAGCCCGTAGACCATTATTTCATCTTCTCGGATAGTCTTAGTTCTATCGAGGCACTCCGGTCGATGAAACCTGTTAAGCACGCATCTTACTTTCTTACAACTATAAGAGAGCAGATGTGTGATTTGGTCGAAAGATCATTCAAGATTACCTTTGTATGGGTCCCATCCCATTGCCTAATCTATGGCAATGAGAAGGCGGACTCGCTAGCAAAGGTGGGCGCACAGGAAGGTGAAGTTTATGATAGACAAATCTCGAATAATGAGTTTTTCCCATTAGTCCGTCAGAGTACTCTTCAAAATTGGCAAATGATTTGGTCACACAATGAACTTGGACGGTGGCTATTTTCCATAGTTCCTAAAGTTTCTGCGCGAGCGTGGTTCAGAGGTGAGGACTTAAGTCGAGGCTTCATTCGCACGATGTCGAGACTTATGTCCAATCACTATTCACTAAACACACATCTCTACAGAATAAACCTGGTCGATAGCAACCTATGTAGGTGCGGAGCCGGTTACGATGACATCGATCACGTAGTTTGGTATTGCTCGGAAAATGACGCCTCCAGAGAGCAACTATTGGATACCCTTGTGGCCCGAGGTAAACAACCCTTCCGGGATATAAGAGGTGTTTTGGGAGATCGCGATGTGATATATATGCAGGCCATCTATGCCTTCCTTTGCTTGGCTGACATCAAAGTTTAATGCCTATATTCTTCTCTTTCTCAGTTTTTTTTCTTGTCCGATTCTGTTTCTCTGTACCATGTACCCCGAAGCTCTGGCCATCCGGAAGATGCTCCCTGACGAACCAAAATCGAGCACGACGCCACGCAAAACCGTTTTCAACGTTCAACGTCAAACGCCCGGATGAGCAGCTGAAATAACCTAAACCCAAATCCCTACCCCGTCCGTCCTGTATTAAGTTTTTCTAACCTTGAGTCGCCACGAGTATTATGGTCTATGTCCCCTCCCAACTAACTGTTAAGATAAGATGATATACCATGTAAATATATCATACTTGAGAATT
This sequence comes from Armigeres subalbatus, assembly GCF_024139115.2. Classification (NCBI taxonomy): domain Eukaryota; kingdom Metazoa; phylum Arthropoda; class Insecta; order Diptera; family Culicidae; genus Armigeres; species Armigeres subalbatus. The sequence goes on along the minus strand of NC_085139.1, from coordinate 303,335,952 downwards.
GCGGCTCCGCAAAGTGTCACACACGACTGAGCCTACAAAATAAATGAACTGGTTAAAAAAAAAAAGTTCTAAGTATAATTAAGAAGAAGCAACAATATAAAATGTGTAAAATAATGTATTAAGCTCATATTGTCGACCAACACTACAGTTTTAAATTTTTAATTTAAAGAATTTCTAACAATTCTACTAAGAACCTGTCAAAGCCTGTATAAGAACTAGGAATATGCGAAATTGTTAGATTCTTTTGCAAATATTGTATAAGACCTTACAATTTTGCAAACTTTTTAACAATGCCTAACAATTTTTGTTTAAGAATCTAACAATTTCAAATATGTCTAGTTCTTATACAGGCTTCGACAGGTTCTTAGCAATACGAGTAATAATAACGTATCATGACGTTCCATATTGAGATATACTTTATCAATTATTAAAGCTTGTGGTCGGAATACCCCTTAAGTTTAAAATATAGAAGGTAACAGGGTGTTCAAAGCACAACTGATAGAATATCTTGATGTCATAGTTCACAAATCAAATTTCCACTGAATAATGTAGAGCCTCGTAGTCTGATTATGGTTAGAATCGATTGATACAGAACATAGAAAATAGTGAAAAAGTACTAGAATGCAATATTGTTTTTTTTCATACTCACTTACTTAATACTCATTACTAAATTTTAACTTTAGAGTCATTCCATCATATGGACGCGTGTTCCGTTTTGTGAAAAGATTCAATTCAATTTGATTCAAAAAGCGGTCGAAATTTAACACGACACTTTGAAATTTCCGTCGAAAAATTTCTCTCCTCTGAAAAAAATCACAATTGTTTGTCAGCTGGACCAAACTATAAAAAAAGAAAACCAAATTAAAAATAATAACTATTTCGAAGCAAGGTCTATATAAGGCTTATCAATTATCCCAATCTCGTGCTCGAATATCCGGCTGTAGTCCCACAGAAGTTGTATAGTCAATGCACATGGTAATAAATCTGCTTTTGAGAATCCTTTCTGGATGGCATTTAGCATTCCGCATTGCCGCATTTATTACAGTACCATCTGTAAAAGTAATGTATGAAATAAGATGAATGATGTAAGAACCTTGGTGTGAAATATATTTTTGCCTTAAATTTGTTATTTACAATTACCTACATGACATTTTGTCAAACTCACTAACGAATGAACACAGAAAATGCTTTATTTTTCGCCTACTTGTTCAATTACGTCGTCCTTCCATCAACATTACTTCGGTAATTATATCAAATTTTCCTTGAGCATTTTCCTTGAGATCTGCGTACTAAGCTTAATTGTTTAAAAAGGTAAGAATAATGCGGGCAAGAATTTCGACGTCATATGCTACGACAGCATTCCTTTTCATTCTAACGTGTTTTTCATTTTAGTTCTTAGTGTTGGTCGATTGTATCGAACGATTCATGTTTTGACAGTTGGCACTGGATTTACACGTTACTCTGCCATGCTTCTCAATTAGTGAAAATTCACATGTAAAACCATTAGCATGAGCGTGTAGAATATTGTCAGTGTAGCAAAAGAAACGTCAAAATGTCTTGATATGTATAACCTAGAATATAAATTTCTTGCAGATGAATTGTAGACGTAACTTCCGTTTCTGGGCAGCCTCGCGAGCCAGTTAGGTTTCAAGCTTCAATAAAGCAAATGCTGCGGAACTGAACTCAACTTGTTTTACTAAAGTTCAGAAGTGGGATCAGCGGAAAATAAGTAAAAATGGTTCGGAAGAATCGAAAAAAGTTTCTATAGGAAACTCCTTTGATGACGAAAGTGGAGAATGACGAAAATGATGAAGAGGATATCAAAGACGATGAGTTAAAGTCGCTCCGAAATGAAATTATCCGGAGACGTCAACCGGAAGTATTGCTCAATATGGATCTAGTCAAGGCACTAATTGCACCACACGATGGACCAGGTGATTGCGAGGATTGGGTTGAACGACTGGACAATTTTCAAGGAATGTATGCCTGGTCGGATTTAGCAACAATGACGTACGCCATAAGTCGACTGGAAGGAACGGTGAAAGTTTGGTATGATGCGCATCGTGGAGATATCTGGGACGATTTTAAGACAACGGTGGTTAATGAGGTGAACAACCACGTTAATGAGGCGAAAATCCATTTCGATATGCAAAAGTTTGTTCGGTCTAAGGATATGCAATACGAAATGTATATCTACCCTATGATGGAGATTGAAAAGCCGGCTAAAATGTCAACAAGTGCCATTGTGACATATGTTGTACGGGGATTGAACAATACTACCATGCAGTCTCGTTTGAAAGGAGAATTTTTCAAAAGACATTCGGTGCAACTATTGCAATAACAGAGGACATTTCGCTCGAGATTGCCGACTACGCGGTGCGAGTAACAGGAAAGCAGAAACAGGAGCGGTCATGCGTCAACCGACGCCGGTATCACTGGCCGGACCATCGAAGGAGATTGGAGTTGCTGTAATCGATGAAGGTAGGGACCTAACAACTTTCACTGTTTATGTAAACGACATTGAAGTACAAACAGCAGGTTTGATAGATACAGGGTCACCAATAACGCTAATTCATGATTCGGTTGTTAGGGATGCAGGGATAGCGACGAAAGAAGTCAGTTTTAAGGAGAGATACGTTGGATTCAACAATTCTGAGATATTATTCAAAGGTGTCTTTTACGAAAAGTTAGTAGTGGAGAGTGATAATTTTCCATGCTATTTCCGAGTAGTATCCGATAAGACTATGAAGGCTCCTTTGCTAATAGGTAGAAATTTTGTTACCAGTAATGGTCTAAAGGCCATTTATGATGGGAAAATGTGGTTGTAGGGATCATGTCTGGCGTTTCATGAAAACAAAACTATTGACCATGACGGTTGGTTGAAGTCGATAATGAGTATTCGATATCTGGATGATAATGCCGATTGGGAAGTGGACCAATTCGATATCGGAGATAGCGGAACATCATCTGACGCAATCTATGAAGTTAAACGTGCTCTGAAGGATTGCTACATTGATGCTTTTCGACTGCCAAATCCAAAAGTGTGCTATAAGGCTTGTTCGCGACAAATCTGGACACGAGTATAACTTTTGAAATACCTCATAAACGAGTGAAATATTTCGTAGAGTGATGAACGTATGTCTGTACTATCAGAAATTATTTTATTTATTAGTATTACAAGTACTTAATGGAAAATGGTGTCGAAGGAAGAGCAGGTTTGAAAATCAATTGTGTGCAGCCGCTATTGAAATTTTGGTCTTTCGATTCGAAATCTTGCTAAAAATCTCTTGTTTTCATGTAAGCGCTGGTCATAGAGTCTTTAAATAGTTTGATGCTTCTTTGACAACAACGAGAATGCCAAGGACTGGAACAATAACGGATTTAGGCAACCACTAGGATGGGAAGGTAAAACAAGTACTACAAAAGAGGACGAATCTTGTGGCACGAACTGTTTCTCAGAAAATTAAAATGTCACCAACTTTAGTGATACATCGAAACATCGAAAAGGAATGAAGTAATTTAAAGTGAGCACTGTGTCGAATAAATTGACTAAATCGTTTTTTTAATTTTCAATGTTGTGTGTTGTGCGACAAAGAACAAGTCTTAAAATGAAAATTATTTTGCAAAAAGAGGAGCCTTTCAGTTACACTCCACGGCGATTGTCTTACAGTGAACGGGCAAGTGTTGAAGTAATCATCGAATACCTTCTCGCAAAGGGAGTTATAAAGGAAAGTTCCGTACGCGAGTCGAATTTTGCTAGTTAAAAAGAAGAATGGGGAAAATAGGATGTGTGTCGATTTTCGCTCACTGAACAAACTGGTGGTTAAAGACAGGTTTTCTATGCCATTGATAGAAGACCACATCGATAAGTTGCAAGGAAAGAAGTACTTTTCCACACTTGATCTACGAAGTGGGCTTTTCCACATTCCCATTGACGAAGGTAGTAAAATTACACATCTTTCGTCACATACATGGAACAATTTTAGTTTACTCGTGTTCCATTTAGCCCAGGCCTGCCCAACCTTTTCAAGCCACGGGCCAATTTTTAGAATTCACACTTGCTGGCGGGCCAGAAAATATTTTGTACATAACTTTTTAAATATTTATTAAAAAAAACATTGTTTTTTTTTCTTTTTCTAGAAAAACTAAACACGATTCAGTTGAGTTAAAACAATCTTTTTTGTTTATTTTGTATTCGCCGTTAAATTAGGGATCCATTTTGAATATTAAATTAATCTATTCACAGGTCTTAACAGCCCTCAGGTTTTCTCTGTTAGTTGGAAATAAAGCTGCCAATTTCTCTGTCATTCAAAAATGACCATGAAGACTGCCACGTTTTTCACGACGGTATTTTTATCGCTTGAGAGAGAGTAGAATATGAAGCGACGGGTATTTCCGTTACGTAGCTTTCAAATCTTCTGCGAGAACTTTTACTCTTCACCGTGTTCCGCGCAAGCTAATGCTACTGAAGGAGACTTTTTCTACACGGAAGCTCTCAAGTACCCATTAATGGGTATTTTCGTACCCATTTTGAAGAAAAGCGGCATAACTCATTAAATGAGTAAACTCGATTTACTCATTAATGAGTATTCCCCCTGAACTTCAAATAATGGGTAATTTTTGCTCTTGAATTTCATTGACAAGATGGGTAAATTTGCCCCATTTTTCATTTATGTGAATTTGAGGTTATGTTACATGTATAAATTTATGTATTCAAATAAGCTCAGATTGTATGATAAGAACACGATTGCAATTAAAGAACACCAGAAACAAGTTTTTGCAATTTATTGTTGTTTTTCGAAACATTTGACCAAGCCTTTCAGGAAACGATCTCCGCTTCCGCCTTCTCCGTCTGCAAGTGGTATTTTTCAGGGGTCTGATGTTTTGGTTGTGTTTTTGTAGTTTAGATGCAGTCTCGTTTCTTCTGCTTGTCGTTTATGGAACTGTCAGTGTGGAACGCACCTATCTCTTTCTTTCCCATGATTTTTCTTATGGCTGTCAGTGCGGAATTTTCTATGTTGGCTACGAAATGAACTGTGGTGGAGGTATACAAGTGTCAGTCCCGTGGTATTTTTTCCCTCGTAAGAATTCACGAAATTCGATTCTTCGAGCACCAGTTCCAATACCATGGTTCCTTGTACGGGGTAGTATTTAAGCACGAACTCTGAACAGAACTGCAGAACTGAATTGCACTGTAATGAATCAATTAAATTCTATTGAAAAATCTACTGTTGTATGCGAATAGAAAAACTTACTTTTTGGGTCAACCAAATTATACCGCACTGTGTTTTTTTTACATCATGGATATCCAGCTTTCCGGCCAGCTCCATTTCCGGATCTCACCGACTTTAAACAAAGCACTATATCCACGTAATTCGTTGAAAACATTATAATTACAAACTTCTTTGTAAAAAATGACAGCGGCACTGAACAAATATTTCACGGGTAATGTTTACCCATTATCATTGTTAGAAGCCAATGTATATATTGTGGTTAATTTACCCATTTTATGATGTCATTAAAAGGCCCAATTTTTGACAACTCCATATCGAATCAAATAATGGGTACTCTTCACCCATATAATGGGTATTTCCAAATGTCCGTGTATAGGACACACGACACTCTAAAAAATCATCACGTCATATTCACGTGAAAAATCACGTAACTGATCTGTCTTGAACAAACGACGATTGTTACGTGACGTTAGTAATGTTCTCCTGAAATTCACGTAACTTGTACTAAAAATCATGGTGAATATGTTTGTATGTACTCGTAAACAATTTAAGTGAGATTGTGTTCGTGTGATTGCAGCTTCGGTATTTGCGGAAAAATAGCATTGTAAACAATCTTCACGTCAGATTTACCTGAAAACAAATATGGTTCTCATCCACCATACTTTTCACGTGAGATTGACTTGACACTCACTTACGAATGAATGACATATAACCTAAACATATTTAGGCTTCGCAGAAGTAAGCGATATTTCAGGTGCAACTAGGCGGGGATTTTGAAAAAAATATCAACGGAAGTCGGATGAAATTTATAAGATTCGTAGTGATATGGAAGAAGACGAAGCTACATGAAGATAGAAATTACAGTTTTTCGATAGCGTTAATTTGAAATGTTATTCCAGATTTTAGTCTTCCAAGGGTGGACTACTTTTTGAATGATTTTACAGCGGAAATAGCAGCAATTTCCTAGAAAGAAACTAGTTTCATAATTTCTCAACAAATCTGATAAATTCCATTCGATATTCGTCAGTAACTTTGATTTGTTCTCCAACAGTGTTTTTGCGATAACTTCGAAGCGCAATGGCCGAATGACAGCATTCTCTGTCTAATGATAAAAATATCGTTCTGCATCAAATGCATTTCAACACATCAACATGCGAAGAGGTCTCCGTTTTACGGCTGCGGGCGTCACTAACTTATTTTGTATTATTTTGTATTAAAAAAAAACATTTTTGCAATATATTTCAAACCATGTAGTGGTTGCCTGATTTCATGTAGCTTTCACTAAAAGTTCACGTAACCGGTACGTAGAATTCACGTAAGGTTCACCTGATTAAACACGTAACTACTTTCAAACTTCACGTCATTAGTACTGGAAAATCCAGTCAGATGCACCGGATAAATCACGTAACTCAACGAAGCTAAACTTTGTTCAGGTTACATGTCATTCAGGTCACTCTTACGTGAAAAGTATGGTGGATGAGAACCACATTTGTTTTCAGGTAAATATGACGTGAAGATTTTTCAGAGTGGATGTCAACAGCGGGCTTGGTAGTCATATGGCTACTGCTTCTGCCTCATACGCAGGAGGCCATGAGTTCAATCCCAGGTCCGTTCCATTCTCCTACTTTGTATCTTTCTCTATATTTCACATGTTCTAGCAATCGCTAGAACTGGAAATTGACTTCCCTACCGTTTCCATTACTATTCCTATACCTTCAACTTGAGTATTCTTACAGTAATTTGCTAGAATTGGAAATGAACAATAGCTCGTTTCCTACATCCAATTAGAAATTCCATCAGTTGCCTTCTCCTATCCACATTAGCAGCTCGTTAACCAAGACGGACCTCTGCCTCTCGGAACCTAACCCAAAATTCCAACAAATTCCGCATGAACTCGTGGCAAGTGCAGAGGTATATTCGGCTTGCAGTTGGCGAGTGATTGCATCATCATTTCCTCCCCATTCCCTACATTGACTTGCATTCTGACGTGGCAGGCGCCAGTATGACCTAACAAATGAGATCACCAGTACTTGTACATTGAAGATAGTCCCAAGCAAACATCTGTTGGTTCCCTGTGCAAGAACAGCTGATCTGGTCATAATGGAATAGCAACTACGAGCAGTCAATCAAGCTCAAGCTCAAGGACACACGATGTCAACAACAACCGAAATGCATTCCTTAACAATTTCTCCGTCCTGGAAAAAATCATCCGTTTTGCCAATTAGCTCGTATTAGCTCGAGTGAAAAGAGTTTGTTGCTTCTATAATCCATTGTACCATTAATTTGAATCAATAAATATAAATTTGAATTGAAACCTTTGAAATTCTATCAACTTTTGTTTCCTACCTGAGTCCTTTTAAATATCATATTTCATAGAAGGCTTGGATTCAGATTTTATTCCTTCAGTATAGCAAAACTTTCCGGACAAATTAAGTAAACCGGCTTTTCTTTTTTCAACGCGATGTTCTACATCAACTTTTCATTTCTTGGGGTCACTTATGCAATCATTTCTAATTATGCAAACTATTATTTTTCGTTTCACATTTAAATGAATTGTTTTGCAGCGCGAGCTTTGATATAAAACTTACATATTGAATAATGAATAATAACAAAACTTCTGGAGCCAGGTGGAAAAGCTGGCGGGCCGATCATTAGGTAATTTTTCTTACATGCCGCGGGCCACAAAAAATGGAGCCGAGGGCCGCATCCGGCCCGCGGGCCGTACGTTGGGCAGCCCTGAGTCGGTGTAATTCTCCGGCGATGTTCATGCGTTTCATTAACTTAATCTTCAAGGATCTCATTCGTAAAGGCAAAATAGTGGTTTACATGGATGATGTAATGATAGCTACAGCATATTCAAATTCTTCAGGAAGTGTTAACGAAAATGAGCGAAAATAAACTGGAGCTACAAACTTCGAAATGTCAAATTTTTAAAACTAATGTGACATATTTGGGATACGATGTGGACCAGCATGGAGTGCGTCCAAGCCAGAGCCATGATCACGCCGTTGAGGATTTTCCGGTACCAAGAAACATCATTGAGGTGCAAAGGTTCATTGGATTGCCATCATATTTTCGTAAATTTATTCAGAATTATTCGACCATAGCTCATCCGTTGTATCAGATTGTTAAGCAAAACAATTTTTCATTCGACGATGCCTGTTTGAAGTCGTTCCTAGAATTGAAAGATAAATTAATGAGTCAATCAGTACTTGCGATCTATTCGCCTACAGCGAGGACGGAGCTGCAAGTGCAAGTGCATTGGGATTCGGAAGTATTCTGTTGCAAGAAGCACAAGGAGGGAGTATGCACCCTGTGATGTACTTTAGCAAAAGAGCCTCTGAATCTGAATCAAGGCTCCACAGTTTTGAGCTAGAGACTCTGGCGGTTGTGTATTGTTTGCAGAGGTTTCATGTTTACTTATATGGTCTCGATAGTTTTGACCTCATCACCGATTGTAACTCGCTGGTACAAACCCTTAACAAAAAAGATATTAATCCCAAGATTGCGTTGGTCTATATTTTTGTCGAACTACAATTTTGATATGAAACATCGTGAAAGTAATGAAATGCATCACGTAGATGCGTTAAGTCGATGTCATATGGTTGGTATTGTGGAAGAGCGCGATTCATTGTCAACAGCTTTCATCGCAAGTCAGCTTCGAGATGCACAAATAGAGAAAATTCGGACCGATCTTGAGCAACGTGAAAACAAGTTGTTCGAATTAAGGGACGGCTTGGTGTATAGGAAAGATGGTTCCAAATTGCTTTTCTATGTACCTTCAGAGATGGAGCTTAGTTTGCTATTTGAGGAACACAAGAAAATGGGACATTTCGGGAGTACCAAAATGTTGGAATACCTCAGGCGTCAATACTGGTTCCCGAAAATGAACGACAAAGCGAAGCAACTCGTAGGAAATTGCCTGAAGTGTATAATATACACTAAGAAGCAAGTTAGACACGAAATGGGTTGAAGAATATTGACAAAGGAACAGAGCAGTTCGACACAATCCATATTGATCACTTGGGACCGTTGCAGATGACTTCGAGGCGAAATAAGCATATTTTTGCAGTGATAGATGCATTCACAACATACATCAAGCTGTATGCAACGAAGAGTACTAGTTCTGGGGAAGTACTGAAATGCCTGGAAAACTATTTTCGTCGGTATTCCGTACCACGGAGGATCGTATCTGATAGGGGTACTTCTTTTACTAGTGAGGAGTTCAGATTATTTGCTGATTCTTATGATATAAAGCATGATTTGAACGCCACTGCTAATCGACAAGCGAACGGAGCCATCGAGAGATTTAATCGAGTATGTAGGAATACAAGAGTCAGTTCCGTGGTGTAGAGCTGTTTCACGAACCAAGTTGTTCAACTCGGTTTGTCAAAACTTGTCTCATATCCTGGGGGCGGAGTCGATGTTTGACGAACATGCTTGAGCGTGTGTATAGGGGTTGATTCCTCAACACAAACAAACAAGCTGTCAAAAAAGCTCATTATATGATACAAACTTCTGTCAAAACACACTCATACATACACACACAGAAGGAAGACCAAAACAAAACAAAATCTATTTTGGTAATGTGACGGTCAGGTGACGAACCAAACGATTAAGTTTCCCTCTGATTGTGCTAAACTGGAACAGCCGAACTCCGAAATGACTCCTAATCCGAAGGAAAACAAACTCAAGCAGAGCCCGACAGAGGAGCAGTCCAGTGGCAGTGGAGATGACCAGCAGGCGACGTTATCAGAAGAAGAATACGATGATGAGGAAATCGATGTATCCCTGGATGGTATAAACTTATACCAGCATACAATATTATTGTTTGATCCTGGCGTAATTCTCTTGTGTTGTAGACTTCGACTCGGTAAACTCGTACCTGGATTCGCTCAATTCGGCTCTGGATGCGATCGAGCAACGGAACGACGATCTGAAGGAGCAGTTACTGAGCTTACTGCAATCCAATCGCGAAATTCGTCAATCGATGCAGGAGGAGAACGCCAAACGGTCCAGTGGAGGCAACGGAGACGGTGCCGGATCTGAACCGGAAGCCGCCGCCGGAGACGCCATGGAGCATTGAGCCTTCGATACGATTCATTCCTGCTTGTAATGAAGTATTTTGCGACTGCCGAAGGTCCAACAGTTATTGGTTCTGAGATGTTAGATGCCAGTACTGAGATCGTTTTAACAAAAAACTTTGATCAGATTCTTAAGAACAATTTCAGGAAAAAAAAAGTAATTTTCGACTCAGTTGTTGGATTATCGGCAATAAATTCATTAAGATCGATAATATAATTTAAAATGTATGTTTAGTGATTGTTGTGTAAATAAATACATATTTGTTATTAGTAAATCATTTTTATTACAAACTAATCATAATTGATCTTCAACATTGTGATCAGCTGCATACATAATCAAATCCTTGAAATACTGCGTATCAATTTTGTCCACAATTCTGGTGTTTTCTTTGGATTTCTTCCGATGGTCCAGTACGGCTTGACCTCTGGTTAAAGTTCCCGCCAGTTCGATATCCACGTGCCAATTTTCCGCATGAACAACAATTTCTGGCTTGATAAAAACAGCCGCAACGAACGCATCGCAGGGCATCCACCTGTCCCAATCGCCATAGCATTTCTTTTCCGCTTGATTCAGCATCAGCACAGCCTTGTTGGTTGTCCTACCGACCACGTCCATCCGCCAGGTCATTTCCAATTCTCGATGCTCGGTAACGCACGTTTCCCATGGCAGAAGCGTAATCGGACAGACAAGGCTGTTGAATATGATGTGTGCAGCTTCTGGGTCGGCCCAAAAGTTGAATTCCGCACATTTTGTCACATTGCCTACCCCGTTTCGGTTGCCACCCATCACGAATAGATCCTTGATATTTTGTCGCACCTGTGGGTACATTTTCAAACACAAAGCAAGATTTGTCAGCGGTCCCAACAGTATCAGCGAAATATTTCCCGGATCCGCGTTAATTCTGCGTGCCAACTCATTCACCGCGTGCTCTGACTGTATGATCGTTTCATCTGGAACATCTAAATTTAAATCGCCAAAACCATCCAACCCGTGAAAATGACGATCTCCCTCCGGGACAGGTGTTATCAAGGGCTCAATCGCTCCTTTGTAGACCGGAACATCTGTTCGCCCGATGGCGGCCAAGACTCGCAGAACGTTCCGCGCTGCGTTGTGCACATCGGTATTCCCGTGCGTACAAGTGATCGCCTCAACCTTGAGATTGAACTTCTTTTCGCACTTCAGCAGCAGCAGTAACGCCCAAGCATCATCCGTGCCGACATCGACGTCGACGATCACTTTCCTGGGTGGTGACATGTTTACTGTAGATCGTGCGAAATTCCCGAGACCGAAGTGTCGGCGCACAGGGATGGTTTCAAACTGAAGCGGAGAGCTGTGTGATGGAATGGTTTAGCGATATCTGAATGGACGCACTCACACTGCTTTGTTTGTGTTACCTACGTTGATCTCTACCCAACGTGTTCCATCTTGTTACATAAATTATGTGAAATAACTTGCTCAAAAAGGCAAACTTTGAAGGCGCGTCTCATCTTATCACTTCTAACTGCTAATCAAAACAGGAATGACTTCAAAGGCTGCGAATTGTTTAACACAATATAGCTACATGGCACTTTGGTTAGCAAAAATATGATTATCGTCTATAATATGTATTTGTATAACATCCTAATGATGTTCTTTCTTGGGGAGAAATACTTGTCTAATCTTGTGGTCAATTGATTGCATCTTATAGCGCATATAGGTATATACATGATTGTGATGCATCACCTGTGCTAAATGTGCAAATATTACCTGGCAATCTATTTGCATTGATTGTGTGCCGTTTCAGAATTCCCAATAAGATCCCGTTGAAATATCACATATGATGGTAATTATTTATGGAAAGTGTGATGTACACGAATAATTACTCGAAAATTATACGTCTTAACTTATGTTTTATTCGACTATCAATGTTACAACGTTATACATCATGTTTCTTCTCACTCAACTCTCTGCACGAGGGGTGCATCAATGCTAACACGATTCACACATCGTTACACCCCCCTTGTAAGACTTTTATTATTTCAAAACTTATACCGTATTATAACATCATGGCATGGAATCCTTTAGGGTCTGTCTCAATTGGATAATTAAACTGAAATTAAACTTAAAAGTGACATTTCAATAATTATCGAATAACCCTGCTCGCAGAGCAAGATTACTTTTGACAGATATCGAATCATTTTCCATCGATGTCTTATTGGAATTGCTGGGTAGCACCAGCCATTCTTATAACGGGGTGTTTTTTTAATTTTCGAACTGTCACTTTTAAGTTTAATTCTCCAAATGAGACAGACCCTTAGTATGCAACATCTGTAACATAAATTTTAAGGTTAATGATCTACTTTTTGAAAATTCGGCCTTCCGAATCTCTGAGCCGCCAGAAACCTCTATCGAAACCACTAACGACTAAATCTTCATCACTGTCCCTTGAAATGTTTGGTTCAAAGTCACCATCAGATGCCTCAAAGAATTCAGAACCGTTAGATTCATTTTGCTCTCCCCTAAGGTTTTCATCTAAGTGCAAACTCTCTAGGCTATTCGAAAGGTCCGCTATATCGTTTTCCGTGGGACCCGTGTTCTCCACAGTACGTGAGTTTCCTGCGTGCAAAACTGAAATATTTGGGTCGTTGTGATACAACGTTCGGACGGAGGTGTCTTGCATGTGTCCATGGCTTACGCCTTCCCACATTCGCTTTACTGGAACGAATGCTGAATTTCCGACAATACTGCGACGATTACTGCTGTCAACATGCCTTTCGTTTTCCTTTTCCAATGTCTCAGTGGTTGGCCGAGTGTCTCGTCTCATTTGATCCTGTGAGGGTGAGATATATTAGGAGTTGGGCAATCCACTTTTAGAGTGCATTGATGACAGATATGCAAATATCGTATAACGGTTTGGTTGGCCAACACTAACTAGTAAATAGCAGGCCATGACTTTGCCCCTTTTCCTCGTGGGACAACAAAACGGTGTCGCACGCGCGATTAGACAGCACACCCCGTGATAGCTCGTTCGGCAGAACTAGGCCGCACATTTGGCGATCCTGCCAGGTTGTTCCTGATTGGAAATAATTGTTTTGTAAGTATCCTGTGGGCGTGATTGGGACATTTTTTCATCGGTTTCGACTTGTAATGTCGAAGACGCTCTGGAAGAGCGTCGGATTAATAAATTTGCTCATCGGTTTCGACTTGTGATGTCGAAGACGCTCTAGAAGAGCGTCGGATTGAATGATTTGCACATCGGTTTCGACTTGTGATGTCGAAGACGCTCTGCAAGAGCGTCGGATTGAATGATTTGCACATCGGTTTCGACTTGTGATGTCGGAGACGCTATGGAAGAGTGTCGGATTGATAAATTTGCTCATCGGTTTCGACTTGTAGTGTCGAAGACGCTCTGAAAGAGCGTCGGATTGAATGATTTGTCCATCGGTTTCGACTTGTGATGTCGAAGACGCTCTGGAAAAGCGTCGGATTGAATGATTTGCTCATCGGTTTCAACTTGTGATGTCGAAGACGCTCTGGAAGAGCGTCGGATTGAATGATTTGCTCATCGGTTTCGACTTGTGTTGTCGAAGACGCTCTGGAAGAGCGTCGGATTGAATGATTTGCACATCGGTTTCGACTTGTGATGTCGAAGACGCTATGGAAGAGCGTCAGATTGATAAATTTGCTCATCGGTTTCGACTTGTACACTGATAAAAAAAATACACGACTTGTAGTGTCGAAGACGCTCTGGAGGAGCGTCGAATTAAATGATTTGCACATCGGTTTCGACTTGTGATGTCGAAGATGCTCTGGAAGAACATCGGATTGATAAATTTGCACATCGGTTTCGACTTGTGATGTCGAAGACGCTCTGTAAAAGCGGCGGATTAAATGTTCTGTCTATCGGATTCGACTTGTGATGTGGAAGACGCTGTGGGAAGCGTCGGAATGAATGATTTGCTCATCGGTTTGGACCTGTATTGTCAAAGACGCTCTGGAAGAGCGTAGGATAACATGATTTGTACATCGGTTTTCGATTTCTGATGTCGAAGACGCTGGATTGACAAATGTGTTGTTTCTCAACGGTTTTTACTTAAAAAAAGCGCCAGCATAAATGATTTGTTTTCTCATCGGTTTCGACATGTAATGTCGAAGCTGCTATGGTAGAGCACTGGATTGAATGTTTTGGCTTGTGACGTCGCAGACGCTCTGAAAAAACGCCGAAAAAAAAGTTATTTGTTTTCTCATTGGTTTGACTTAAACGAGTTAAAATGTCTAAAGAATTCTGGAGTAGCGCCGAAGCAAATGATTCGTTTTCTCATCGGTTTCCACTTGTAATATCGAAGGTGCCAGATTGAATGATTTCTTGTTCTTATCGGTTTCAACTAAACATGATTTTTTTTCGGAATAAATTATTTGTTTTCCCATCGGTTTTCTTCTTGTGTTGTCGAAGAGCTCCCTCCCAGCTCTGGAAGAGTATCGGATTCTTGCAGCTTTTGATGGTGAAGGTTGTGTAAAATAGGGCGGGTTGTTCGTGTCAAAGCCCCAACTATTAAAATTTGAATTTCGGCTGTTGTGTGAGAGTACCGGACTTATTGGCTTGAGCTTGAAGGGCATAGTATGTTTGGCGAACCACCTATATTGTTTTGATTTTCCCATTGGAAAGCCATCAAATTGTATTGGATATGGTCTACCGAATCTAATTCTATTGGTTTTGGATTGCAATGCTGAAAATATTTGCAAAAAAATTAATAAAATAAAAGAAATACAGCTGGAGGATCATGAACCTGAAATAGTTGACATTTTCAAAATGTTAAAAAAGGCTGGATTAATTTGCTTAGTAAATATGCATTTACGTATTTGTATGTGGACTTGGAATTGAAATATTGAATTTGGATTGTTTTTGGTATTGGTTTTCAATGAAACATTTGATTTTTGATAATGGGTGAGGTAACATGATTATTAGATTTGAAAATTGGAAATGCAAATATTTAATATTATTTTAGAATCAACTTTTGGTTATAATATAGAGATTTTATTTGAAAGATGGAGTTGGATTAGAATATTAGTTGTGAAAATTGGATGGACAAAATACATAACCATGCAATGGCAGGCATAAATAAAACTTTCAATTAATTACTGTGGAAATGCTGAAGAACACATAAATAGTAAACCGAGAACTAGTTGTGATGCAGAGCCATGGAAGATAAAGAGAATAAAAAAAAAATGATCATATTATATGAATGTTTGATTTTAGTATTCCATTATAAAAACGTTTCAATGTTGGTCTGGGAATAAAACTTTGTTCATGGAATAGGAATGTTGGATTTGCTTTTCGGGTTCATACATTGGATTTGAGTATCAGATTGGAAAATCATATTGAAATATTGGAATTCCAATTTGATTTAGGATGATTTTGTTTATAGGAATTGAGTACGGATATTGGATACTAGATTGTAAAATTAGAAAAAAAAAATGCAATGTAAAAAGTTGTTTATGAAAAACCTAAGTCAATGGTTTTTTTTCTCTTTTCAGTGAGAGAAGAAGGGGAATGTGAGGGTGAGATATATTAGGAGTTGGGCAATCCACTTTTAGAGTGCATTGATGACAGATATGCAAATATCGTTTAACGGTTTGGTTGGCCAACACTAACTGGTAAATAGCAGGCCATGACTTTGCCCCTTTTCCTCGTGGGACAACAAAACGGTGTCGCACGCGCGATTAGACAGCACACCCCGTGATAGCTCGTTCGGCAGAACACAGATCCAAATGACGTTTGATCATTCTTCCGTTTGCAGTTTCGTAGCCATTTTCTCCTCGTTGCGCTTGAAAAAACACTCGTCTTTCTTTGAGAACAATTACCGGCGGTGTGGAATGCGTTGACAGAGCCTTGCACAAGAAATCATAATCTTTCTCTTTCGGTTGGTGCGGTGTACACAAATCTCTCAGCAGCTTGTATGTCCGCACTCAAATGGTTGATTAGAACGGCTTTTTTCATATCGTTGGCAATCTTATTGGATACAAAAAACTGCTCCAACTATTCTTTGTACAGTTCCCATTCTTCAGACTCTCCGTCGAAACATCGGAAGCTTGCCGGCGCCGCCATCTTGAAAACGTCGAAAAAAAAACTTCCAGTTGGCCGCTGGTTTTTGTCACTTTGTGTGTTTCTCTGCGCCGTTGGCTGACCACATCCGTTCTTTTATGAATGATCAGGATCCCGTCCAGTCGCCAATGTGATGTACACGAATAATTACTCGATAATTATACGTCTTAACTTATGTTTTATTCGACTATCAATGTTACAACGTTATACATCATGTTTCTTCTCACTCAACTCTCTGAACGAGGGGTGCATCAATGCTAACTCGATTCACACATCGTTACAGAAAGGGAAAGAAAAGTGCAATGGGTACTGGCTAAGTTCCCCCTGGCGGTGCTAAAATGATAAGCAATAACAATGCCTAATTCCATTTAAATGTTTTAATATAATTAGTGATTAGCATACGTTCTTATTTTATGTGGGGGCACGCATGGAACACATTTTTTTAACGCGGGTGTCAGATGGCTAACCCATGTTTAAATGTTTTAATTTTATTTGTTGTTTTCAGCATCACATAACACAAGATACGGTGGACCCGAGCAAAGTTTGAAATCAAAACTTGCTTTCTTGATGTCAATTATTTGATTACTCCAGTTGATCTCGTTTTGTATGAATTAACTATTAACACAGCAAAAATGAGAGCATATTTTACACTGTAAAATCATACTGAAAACAAATTTTGCTGTCAATGAAGTCGACATCGACACTAAATTTGATATTATAAGATTCTTGATTTGATTTCAAGATGTTTTAGATTATTTTTATGAGCATTCATAACAGCAACAGCATATTTTGTTTCCAGATTGATCTTAATTTTCGTAAATAACACACTCATTATGATAACTGAGGAATGCATATTGAAAACATGTTGGTATATCAATTTGTATTAATTAACAATTGATATCAAATTATGTTTTCAATTAATCTCAACAGCAGAGATTAATATAAATTTGCTCTCATTTTGTTACCCGACTTTACTCGGGAAGACTCTGCATTGTATGATAGTTTAGGAAGTCGTGTGGTGCATGGTTGCCCGTGTCGTTTATTGCTATCGTTCCCTAATGTACGACGCCTTTGCTTGAACAAATTATTTTATATAAAGGCTGGGCACGGCAAATGCTGGGTAAAGTGTACCATTGGTACACTGGCCGGGATACGAGCAACTTCAGGGAAGATCGGGTAACCAACCCCGGTGGGAACTATGGTCGTATGCTGACAGGGAAGGGGGGGTTTGCTCCTCTCCGGAGGTGCAAATCTTACTGAGCGTCTGTTCTCCATGTCAGTATCGGCTTTGCGTCTGTTCTCCATGTTAGGGGCGGCTAATCATCGTCCGAGTGCCAGCGAGGGAATCTAAGTGAAACTCTGCACTATGGTCCGCCGGGAATAAGGAAGAATGGTCCTCCGGAAATTTAGGGGGTTTGGTGTCAGGCCCTGCAAGCCAGCCTTTAAAAAACATACGCAACGAACAATCAACAAAAGAGTACGGACCGGAACCATCGGCGAAGACCACTGCGACGAAAAGGGACTAGCGATTTGAAACTCATTTCGTGGAACTGCAAATCTCTCAATTTCATCGGGAGCATCGCCGATATGCTCAAGGACCGTGGATTCGACATCGTAGCGCTGCAGGAGGTTCGTTGGAAGGGATCAATGGTGCGAAGTTTAGAGTTAATCATACCATCTATCAGAACAGTGGCAACACACACGAGCTGGGAACAGCTTTCATAGTGATGGGCGATATGCAAAAACACGTGATCGGGTGGTGGCCGATCAATGAAAGAATGTGCAGGTTGAGGATCAAAGGCCGGTTCTTCAACTTCAGCATAATCAACGTCCATAGCCCACACTCCGGAAGTACTTATGATAATAAGGACACATTCTACTATCAACAATGTTCGATGCCGACGACCGCCGCGGTACGACCTAGAGCGACTGAAGCAACCTGATGTTGGCACTGCATACGCGCAGCATCTCGAGACAGCGTTGCCGGAAGAGGGAGAGCTCGATGGGGCCCTTGAGGACTGGTGGAATACAGTCAAAGCAGCCATTAACGACGCAGCGGATAACAACATCGGGTATATGGGACGAAGTCGACGGAACGATTGGTTCGACGAAAAGTGCAGACAGATTCTGGAGGAGAAGGACGCGGGCGGTCGCGCTTCAGCAAGGTACCCGGCAAAACGTGGAACGTTATAGACGGAAGCGGAGATCTTTTTCAGGAGAAGAAATGCCGCCTGGAAGAAGCTGAGTGCGAGAAGATGGAACAGGTGTGCCGTTCTCAAGAAACACGCAAGTTCTATCAGAAGCTCAACGCATCCCGCAAAGGCTTCGTGCCGCAAGCCGAAATGTGCATGGATAAGGATGGGATCATCTTGATGGACGAACGTGTGGTGATCGAAAGGTGGAAGCAGCACTACGAGGAACATTTGAATGGCGCTGAGAGTACAGGCAGTGAAAGTCAAGGCAGCGGAGGAGATGACTACGTCAGTTCAGCGGACGCTGGAAGCCAACCAGCCCCCACCTTGAGGGAAGTTGAGGATGAGATCAAACAGCTAAAGACCAATAAAGCAGCTGGTAAGGATGGTATCGGAGCTGAGCACATCAAGATGGGCCCGAAAAAGCTAGCCACCTGCCTGCACAAATTGATAGTCAGAATCTGGGAAACTGAACAGCTACCGGAGGAGTGGAAGGAAGGGGTTATATGCCCCATCTACAAGAAAGGCGACAATCTGGAGTGTGAGAACTTTCGAGCGATCACCATCCTTAATGCCGCCTACAAAGTGATATCCCAGATCATCTTCCGTCTAACCTCGACCAAACCGCGAGTCTTTCGGTTCCCCAAAACTAACATTATGTATAAGATTTAAGAAATGAATTGTTAAACTTGATTTCGGCTCCGTAACGCTTCACGGCAATTGAGCCTCCAAAATAAACGAAAGATTAAAAAAAAAAATCATCTTCCGTCGTCCGTCACCATTAGTGAATGAGTTCGTGAGAAGTTATCAAGCCGGCTTCGTTGACGGCCGCTCGACAACGAACGCCTGAAACGTGAAGCAACAAAAGTTGGACTGGTGGTGAATGCGTCAAAGACAAAGACAATGAACATGCTTGTGGGCGGAACCGAGCACGACAGGGCCCGCCTGGGAAGCAGTGTTACGATAGACGGGGATACCTTCGAGGTGGTCGAGGAATTTGTCTCCCTCGGATTCTTGCTAACGGCTGATAACAATGTTAGTCGTGAAATACGAAGGTGCATCATCTGTGGAAGTCGGGCCTACTACGGGCTCCAGAAGAAACTGCGGTCAAAAAAGATTCGCCACCGCACCAAATGTGTCATGTACAAGACGCTAATAAGACCGGTTGTCCTCTACGGACATGAAACATGGACAATGCTCGAGGTGGACTTGCAAGCACTCGGAGTATTCGAGAGACGGCTGCTTAGGACCATCTTTATCGGTGTGCAAGAAGACGGTGTGTGGCGGCGAAGAATGAACCACGAGCTCGCCCTGCTCTACGGTAAACCCAATATCCAGAAGGTAGCTAAAGCCGGAAGTGTACGATGGGCAGGACATGTTGCAACAATGCCGGACATAAACCCTGCAAAGATGGTGTTCGCTTCCAATCCGGAAGGTACGAGGCGGTGTGGAGCGCAGCGAGCGAGGTTGGCAGACCAGGTGCAAAACGACTTGGCGACAAAACGTGGGGCGCATTCGAGGATGTAGAGATGCGGCCTCGAACCGTGTGTTGTGGCGTCAAATTGTTGATTCAGTGTTATCTGTTTAGATGTTAACTAAATAAATGAAATGAAATGCAACTGATGAATCCTTTTACAATTGCAAGCGGTTCAAACCTCAACCCCAGTTTCGTACTGCTCACAACTTAGTCACTGGAATCATTCTGCACAATTCCCAATTCCAAAATAAGGGTCTGCTGTGATATCAAATAAAATAATTTAAATGATCACAAGAATGGATAAAATTATTTATATATTCTATTTTTGTCGAATTTTTGGTTTCCTTTGTCTTCGTATTCGCACTGGTTTATAGAGACACAAACATATATCTAAGGGGTTTAAAATTTGATAAGGATGCTCAGGACTATAAAATACTGCAACTAAAGCAATCTACATTACACTGTTGAACCATCATGATAATTTCAAGAAGCGTATAATAACACTGATCATTCCCGTATGCTTAGCAAACTCTACAATCGGGAAGAAGCCATTCAAACATAATTCGAACAGAGTAATAGTCGTAACTTAAAAACTGGAATCTCATTATCACAAATTAAAGAAGACTAGAATTAATGGGTTTCATTCGCACACACTCCCTTATCTCCGCTACGTGGTAGTAAAGGGCAAATTTCCTCATCACGCGATCATTAGCACTGTGATGTCGCGTATAAGAATAATATTTGCTCGGATTGAAAGCAGCACTCTTTTTTCAAGCGTGATTATTTTTGCGCACACAAATTCAGCGGGAGGAAATCGTGCGGTGATAAATACAATAACTACAAATGCCGCACTCAAGCTTATTTTTTGTCTGCATTCAAATTTGGGAGATTCAGCTTTGGTATGGTTTCATTTTTCCAAGAAGAAGGTTCGCAGTACAGGAAAAAAAGGCATCGCTGCTACTAACTCACTAGCACTAACGCGGTCACTAAGGCTGAGCATTGCATAGCTGTTTTTTTGTTACTTAATAGGGCTGTCTATAAATACATTCTGATTTGTTTATCTTTAAAATAGTTCGCCGCTCTCGGTCGTAGGAATCTAGTAATACCAACATCGTAATAACGGAGCCTGGAGGATCGCAAGGGGGTCCATCAAAAGTTCTACTCTGTAGCCTCCTTATGCCAACAACAACGGGTTATGCCTTCCCAGTGGCGTAGCCAGAAAATTGGTCTGGGGGGGGTTTTCCGAACATTTTTTTTTTCGAAAAAAAAAATTTCTTCTGAAAATTTTGTCTCTGGGGGGGGTTTTATGCCCAAAACCACCCCCCTGGCTACGCCACTGTGCCTTCCTAATTGATTTGTATCATTATTTTGTATTTGGGTTTGTCATGCTGTTTATGTTTATTCGGTTTTGTATTTATTGTTCGCGGTCACACTTCTTCTCGGGATAGACGAATGCGACTTGATGGCAGATCAGCTGACTAAGGCGAAAGCTCTCCCTAGGATACCACTTCGAAGTCCTCTAAATCGCGACTGTAGCTGAAAATGAAAATGAAATGTATTTAGAATGAATAACAAGACCTAAAAAAAATAATGAAGTTATAGAATTCTCAAATTCACAGGAAGTTTACAGATGCTATTTTTAAGTAGCTGATTTACACCCGGTGTTGAGAAATCCCCGGTAGCCGGTAGAGCAAGACTACCAAAAAGGATCTAAATGCAAACACTAGAAGCTCCTCACCAACAAATAAAAGTTTCAAGTTTTTCGTATCATCATTGTATTTTTGGCATGACTCTTGTGCCGAATCTTCGGTGCCTATCTGTTGTGCCTAGCTTTCTTATGGATTAATGTCACATGATCTTCTCTTAAAAACTAAACATCTACTCACGACCTCACATCTATGCTTCACGTGTGCACCTTGCTACCATGCCCGCCATGTCGTAAGCCGCTCCGCTGCGTCGTTATTCGTCGTGGATTCCAACGACGCGCCGTGCTCGCCGATCACAACAAGATCGCCGATGAAGAATGTTCGCCCTGCAGGACGGACCTGGATGGCTCTGATCCTCTGCGGCTCGTATGTGTCCTTGAGCCTACTTCATGCAGCATGCGAGAGCACCGTCGACTTGGCCGGGATGACGAGCCTTGACAACCCCAAAGCGAAACCGGATCGAAGCTCCTGAGAAAAACCCTGTACCGTGGATAATCAAAATTCGGACACTCTCAAACTTCGGACGCTTGAATTCGTATGGGAAATTTTCTGAAATATTTCATCGAAATGTTTCGTCAAGCTGGAACGGAAGGACTAATAGTTTTTGCTTGTTTTAGTATAGTTACATTTTAATAAGACATGTTGAAACAATGCGATGAAATGATTAAAAGACAGTCGGAGCTGTGCAGTAAGAATTGTTTTCTATAATTCTTCTCGTTACTGTGTAATCAGGTGTCCGAAGTTTGAATCTTTGTGTCCGAAATATGAATCCAACCCCGCCGGTGTCCGAGGTTTGAATCAAACAGAAGCCGGACATTTTCATAAATTGCAAACATTTTTTGCAATATTCTGCACGTATTAAATACGTAAATCAAAGATGAATACTGTACTCAGTGATTGCAATGGTGATTTAAACGGTGTGATTTAAAATGCGACTTAACAGTATGATTATATATCAGAAAGTGCTTAAGCGTCCGAAGTTTGAGTTTGCACGGTATTTCGGATGCATAATTTTAGAAATTGAGCCTGAGTGTGATCCACATTTAACTCACCCGTTCTGGGGTTCTTCGTGAAATGGCTTGCAGAATGCCGTTGGTTCTGTCCCGCGAAAATTGTCCACTATGCCTTGATGTGCTTGCAATTTCGGCCTGTCGATTAGCAACCGCCTGTCGGCTCAATAAGTGTCGTTCAGTCGGTACAAGGAACGAAAGCTTGCTGAAAGCTAACGACAAAATGGCGTCGTGAGATTTTGTGTCGAATTTCGCATGACGAGTGGTTTGTTTTCCAACTCACCTGAATTTATACTCCGATACTCGCTGGAAATCAATCCGACGGCCAAAGGAGTTTTATGAACCTTCTACACTTCGTGTGGTCAACTGTGTCGAGCCACAGGCACGTCTGCACCACAATTGTGCTGATTCAAGCCACGCGCCCGGTGGCGTCCAAAACTGCGGATGCAAAATGGAAGATAGTAATTCTATGTTCCACGGAAAACGGCGTCAACCTTATTATTAATCCAAGAACTTCAGCGCACCTGTTGCGATCTTTTCTGTGTCCTGCGGTAAAAGTGCACTTTGGCGTGGAAAACTAATTTTCACCAAACTTTTCTGCGGGCCGTGGACGACGGACAGTCGTTATTGCAGGGGAATACGGCTTCTCCCGTGGACAGAACCGAACTGATGTGCCTTCTCAGTGGTGATCGTTTTTCTGTTTCTCTTTGTATTATCAAAAGAGACAGGAGTGTTCATGTGTGTGTATTTTCAAAGGGTGGTGATGTTTTGCAATACCGTTTTCTCTTGGGATTGAGGTTTGTTTCAGGCTAAGCCATTATTTACGCGGTACCGTTGTGAGTGTTGTCGCCTTCATTTCGCATTTTGTTTGTCTCCACTGGTCGTTTGGCATAGGAGCACGACAAACTATCAACCATGATAGTGGCGCAAGGGTGCAATTGGCAGGGGATCTCAAACTAATATTTTCAATGCGTTTCAGTCGACTCGATTAATTTTAATCCTACACATGTTTCTTAACTATTCGGACTCCAAATACAGACGATACGAATGATAACAAAACTTAACGTAACACAACCTTACCACAGACGCAGAGTTTTTTGTGAGCGCTGACAGGCAGCTCACAAAAAACTCTTAGACTCACTTCCTCAAGAAGTCGCAGAGAGACAGAGCAGATCAAACGTCATCGACTTAAGCAAACCTTAGTATTTTTACAACTACAACATAACTAACAAACGCAAGCATCTTTGCTCGCCAGATCCAAAAGCTCAAACATAACGGCAGCGAGTCCTGCCAGAGGTGATCTGAACGCTCACTAATGAGCAAAAGTCTCTGAGATTTTCTTGTCCCATCATCTATGTTATGCTGGTCCTGTGGCAAAACACTCAAACTTGATCTACACTAGTTTTAGGAGTAACAATAAAACTAGAGATCTTACATGTAACATAATGTACAAACTAAAGCTGGCTAATAAAAGAACGAGGACAGCGGACACTGACTGCTACGTTTGAGAAAAGGAAACATTTCCGAATCCCAAATAACTACGAGCCCAATAGGAGGTTTTACCGCACCCCCCGGTCTCGTTGCTTCGGTAGAGTTTTTCGTAGTGACCTCCATGTAACAGACTACCACTGCGTTCTAGACCCACGCCTGTATCAGTCAATGTCGCTCAGACGGATTTGCACCTTTACCGCTAACTTGCCTAATCAGAAGATTGTTGTTGTGTAGGCAATGCTGCTTGTACGCCGGCTTCAGTAGGCTGATCACTGATCGATGTTTTCTTCGGTTGTTGTGGTGGTGACCGTGTTCGCAGCTGTATCTGATGTGGTGGTCGACTTGATGGCAACGTTCTTGTTTCTTGTTTTTGGTTCTCTAGTGTCTTCCGTAGAACGTGTTTTAGTGGCGGTTTCGCTCGTCGTTGACAGCTCCTTGCTTCTGCTGCTGCTTGCATAGCTTGTGTTCCGTCAACCGAGATGGGAGTGGGCACCGACTTCCTTAGAGCTAGTACAAACACTAGTTTATGTTTTGCAATGCTTTTAGCTGTAATTCAAATTTTGTTTAGGAACTTTACAAAGATAATTGTTTATAGTCTTACATCAATCGGTCTACAACACACTCGATTATTCGATTCCTACAGAATCGCTGATCTCCCACGCGTATTCCTGTGTTAGGTGTTTATAGGTTAGATTAGAAAAAAGCAGCAAATTCTACAAGCTTACGGTTTTCGGCTAGTTTGACTTTATAGATTCGAATAGATCCAGATCGCCACTGAAAAAAACAGGTATCCAATTCAAACAGAGTCTTGTTTCTAATCTATCTAATTTTCAACTACGAAACACTGCGCGACTTTACTCTTCTAGCTACGTCTGAAGCGAAAGCGTTTTCTACCGGAAATGAAAATTTTTGCTTCGTTTTTTATTACTTCCGTTGAACTGATTCGAACCGGGCGTACTTGAGCGAAGATGCGAAATCAGTTTTGACACTAGGCAGTTTGCGCCATTCCGACCCCTCCTGTGTCATCCATGGGTGCATCGCGACGGGCAGTGCTGCCAGTAACATTATCCCCCCCGTAACACTGATCACCGTCACCTGATCCAGTTTTACTAACGCTTTGAACCTGTAATACCACCAATCTGGCAGCTGATCGACGCAAAACCCCCTTCGCAGTTTTAACAAGTGCTTGTCGGATTCTGCCATCGCTTCCTTTGATAACCTGTACGATACGGCATCGCGTCCAACTGTTTCTAGGGCGTTCATCTACCAAAACGACCAAATCTCCTTCAGTTAGTGGGTTAACGTCTGTGTGCCATTTTGGTCGTTTAGTAAGAGTTGGCAGATACTCTCGTATCCAACGATTCCAAAACATATCCAACTGCATTTGAATCTGGCTGTATGAACTTTTCAACGCAGATCCCGGGTCTGTAGGCTCCATTGCTGGTTGACGTATTCCGCTTGAACTTCCGAGTAGGAAGTGATTTGGTGTCAGTGCCTCACTTTCTTCTGAATCGAGTGACAGATTCGTAAGAGGCCGGCTGTTGACGATTCCTCGGATTCTACTACTGGAGTCTCCAAACCTTCGTCATCAAGTTTTCTGTTATTGTTATAGGCTGTTTCCAGAGCAGTTTTTATTGAACGAACTAACCTCTCCCAGGATTCTCCCATATGCGGTGTACCTGGAGGGTTGAACAACCATTTTGTGTTGGCGTTAGTGAATGCCGCGTTGAGGTCCTCTGCTATCTGCTTCCGTTGTTGATCCAGCATCGTGTTTGCACCCACGAAATTGGTACCATTGTCTCAGTATATTTCAGATGGCGAGCCACGGCGGCAAACAAAGCGGCGCACGCATTTCACACATGATTCTGTACTGAGGCTGTAGGCTACCTCCACATGGATTGCACGGGTCGTTATGCACGTAAATAATGCTATCCACCTTTTGGCGTTGCTACGACCTACCTTGACGATGAGGCGCCCGAAGAAATCCAAACCTACGTAGGTAAACGGTCTGATGAACGAAGCCATACGAGCATATGGTAAAGGGGCCATGCGTGGGATCTGCGGAACCACTGACAATCTTTCTCTACTTTTTTCACGCTGGAACGCAATCGGGGAATGTAATACCGTTGACGGATTTCATTAACGACAGTCTCTGTATTTGCATGGCGGAATTTTCGGTGATAGTCCTCTATCACTAGGTATGTGAACCGGTGGTTACGTGGCAAAATAATCGGGAACTTGGCATCGTTGTTCACATTTAATGCCGCTCCAATTCTTCCATCCATTCGTAGAACACCAATATCATCTATCACTGGAGAAAGTTGATAGAGGCTACTTGACCTTTCCAAATGGTCCTGCTGAGCCACCGGTTTTTTCTGATTACGTGTTATTTGCACGAGCTCATCCGTGAAACTTTGCCACTGTACGAGACGAATCAGTGTATATTCTCCTTTTTTCAATTCTTCTGTTCCTAGGTGTCCTTTGACTGGTTCTTCATAAATTTTCTTACTTTTCAGGTTGTTTACGAATCGATGCACAAATGCAGCAACCTGGACAGCTTTGAGAATCTATCCAAATTTATCACTTGTTGTGGCACAGTCAATTCTCTATGTATATGGCATGGACGTAGTTCGTCATAAACGGGTTGTACTGCGATACCTTGCTTTGGCCAATCTTGCGAAAGGAAATTTGGGCCTTTGAACCATGTACCGTCTGCCGATAACAACGGACCCTTACCCCACTTGGGGCTTCATCGGCTAGATTCTGTTTAGATGGCACCCATCTCCAATCTTCTACATTGGTCAACGTTTGAAGTTCTCCGATACGGGAAGCCATGTATTGCTTATATCTACGAGCATCTGATTTCAGCCAAGACAAGACAGTTACTGAATCGCTCCAGAGGAAGCATCGTTGGATATTCAGAGTGTGATTGCTTTCGACAAATTTCATTAAGTGAGCACCAAACACCGCAGCTAGTAACTCAAGGCGGGGAACGGATAGCGGCTTAAGGTGATTATACAACAAAGCCACAAATCGGCCATCTTGGAAACCACGTGCTTTTTCTAGTGATTTTTCAAGAGCACGAATTGAGAGAACCACAACGCCCATGGAGAGGAAACATCCGTAGATCGTTTGCTTACTTATGCTAAACAATCGACTTTAATTTCAGCATTGTACGAACATTATTACGCTAGATTTGAACTTTTCATAATAGGAGTAGAAACCGTGTGGTGAATTTGAAATTCACCACATGGCTTGATTGTATAATCACCTTAAGGGGTTTCACTTTAGTTTTCGCGGTAACCAGACTGCATTCTTCATTTCCTTGGGCGTTTGTATTGCGAAAATATGCCGCCACTAGGTTGCATCGCTTGCGTCTACGAAAATGTGCAAATGAAGATAAATGTGATGATACATGATCGCACCATCGAAGTAACAACGGGGAATATGTATATCACTGATCTTGTTCAACGTTGCGATCCATTTCCCCCATCGCTCGAAAATCTCATCATGTACTTTCTCGTCCCAGAGTGTACCCGAGCGCCAGACTTCTTGTAATAATATCTTTCCATGTACAAGAATTACACCAAGCAACCCTAAGGGGTCAAAGAAAGCCATCAGACATTGCAGCATCTGACGTTTTGTCGGACGCTCCTGAGATCGTAGAAGCTGCTTTACTTCCTCTTTAACATCTGTAGAGAACCCCAGTTCATCAGTTCTTGTCATCCACAGTAATCCTAGAACACGTTCCCATCCGTAATCATCATTTAGGGTGAATTGTTTATCCTTCAACGAGCCGACCTCTCCCAGGTTGTGTAAAACTTCAATGCTGTTAGACATCCAGTTTCTTAGTTCAAATCCTCCGTATCCGTGTATCATACGCATTTCCTTCGAGATCCGTGTGGCGTCGTCAATGCTTTCGTAGCTTTCCAAGGAATCATCAACATAGTGATTCTTGATGATTCCCTCAACGGCTCGTGGAAATTCATTTATGAATTCATTTGCGTTTTTATTTTTGATAAATTGAGCTGATGCTGGTGAGCAGGCGGACCCAAAGGTCGCTACGTTCTGTTCATTACATATATCTCCGCAGGTCCAGACTCGTTTGTGCGCCAAAGAAATCTTTGCGATTGTCTGTCTTCGGACCGAATAGATATCTGGTGGAACATTTCTCCAATATCAGATGAAACGGCCACTCTGAATTGTCGGAAGCGCATCAGCACTGCTGGAAGCGAGGAGAGTTGGTCAGGCCCTTTAAGCAAAAAGGAATTGAAAGATATACCATCTACTTGAGCTCGGCCGTCCCAAATCAAACGAACTTTAGCCTTTCTTGGATTGAACACTGCGCCCAGTGGTAAATACCACACTCTTTTCAAATCGGCTTCGATTATTTCGTCTGGCGTAGCTCGATGTGCGTAACCCTTTATTACATATTCTGTCAGCTGATTTTGTATGCTTTCCCGTAACGATGGATTCTTTCTCATCCTTTCTCCAGGCATTCCAGTCGTCTAATTGCCATTCCATAACTGTCGGGAAACTCTACCTGGTCGCTTTTCATCCACTGTACGGTATGTTCAGGGTTGTTACGACTACGCGGATTTCGCGATTTTCGCGGATTTCGCGGTTTTCGCGGATTTCGCGGTTTTTGCGGATTTGGCGCGGATTTCCATAACAATTTTAGGGTTTCGCGCGGATTTGGCGCGGAATTAGTTTTAGGCGGAAATTTAATAAATAAAATTATTTAATGGCATGCATTACACTTTCAAGCATTCTTTAAACAAATGTTATGATGAGAGATACGTCACTTGTTGTCATTTTTAATCCATTCTAAAACACGACGCACACAAACCATGTCTATTGAAGGACATAAACACCCATTTTCATCTTGTCAATTTATTTGTTATTCCAAGATATTTGTCAGTTTCTGATTGGTTATTTCTTTTACGATGAACCACTCAGCATGATATATTATATCATTCTTCAAAAGTTTTTTCAGGATTTTTTTTTTCAACAGAATATCGCCTTGAATTTACAAAAGGGTTATAGCGATGATCACAGAAATTTCTGTAATAAATGCTCAAAAATTGCACCGGGAGTTTTTCCGCAGGAAGTCACTAATCAATTTCTGCAAGTGTTTCTAAAGCGATTTCCGTAGGGGATTTTTGCAAGTAAGCTCTGAAGTTTTTCCGCAGGTTATTTTTGGAGAATTTACTTCAACTCACGACAAAATTCCCAAATGAATTGCAGAATAATTTCCCAGGGGAATTTTTGTAAGAATACTCGGAGGAATTCCCACAGATGTTCTCAAAGAATTTCCACAGACAATTTTGGAGCGGATTTCTGCAAACATTTCCCTGAAAATTTCCGCGAGATTTTCCGGAGGATGACCCGTAGAAATTTCTGGGATGAATCGCACGCATGATAAATTTCTATAAATAAAGTTCTCGAAGTTTTTGGATGAAATTCCAGTAAGAATGGCCAAAAAAATTTCTGCATGAACTTTTAGAAAAGCTTGTTACAAGAATTGAAGGACTAATAACGGACTTAATTTCTGTTGGAGTTTACTCAAATTATTCTGCCGTATTTCCAAAGAAATTTCTTCTGAAATTTCTGAAAATATTCCTCTGTAAATTCCGAAGGAATTTACGCTTGATTCCGACTTAAAAATCAACGGAGCTTGAGCAACTTTTTTAGAAGATGTATTATTTGTTTATTGATACCAATTCAAATATTTGTTTTACAGAAGTTTTGTTTAAAAAAACGGAGCTTCATTGTCTAATGCCTTAATATCTCAGCAGGTTTGTCTTGTGATCAATAACTACAAGAAAGTTGCATAATTAATTACTTCAGAAAAAAATGCGGTTTTGGCAGATTTTTTTATATTTGCCAAGTTTATCTTTAATCAATTATGATCAAATCTGGCCTTAACATTCATTTATATATCAACGTATCTTGTGCCGAATTCTATAAAGTTCTATCAACAAAAAAATGACCAACCAACGGAACAAAAAGCAAATCCGAAAAAGCGGTGCTTATTGAAATAGTTTTGACTGATTAGTTCTTGATCCCTTAGATTCAGTACTTCTAGTGGTGAATAAGGCCATTTAGAAGGGTAGTAATACTTACCGCGGTTTTATTAGCATTTTGATACAAATATATGTTGCAAAAAAACGAACTTGAAGAAAACACGTTCAATAAATTTTTATACAAAAATTGATATTTAACGTGTATTTGCTTAGAATTTAGCTCTAAATCGCGCGGATTTGACGCGGAAACGTATTTCATGTCGCGCGAAAATGGCGCGGATTTGATTTTAGTCGGCGCGGATTTGGCGCGGAAAATATTTCAGGATTTCCGTAACAACCCTGTATGTTAATTCTTGCTGTGTATCGCAGAGATGCTAAGATTGACCTGACGGGAAGTTTTCTCCATTCGTGAGACGTTACCTGTCCACAACAAGCATAGCGGTAGCGTGACCCCATCGACACCAAGTTGTTTCGCTAAGTTATCTTCGATCAAAGTCATTGAAGAACCATCGTCCATGAAAGCATAGGTATCAATTGAAGCTTCCGGTCCATGAAGCGTTACTGGAACAATGCGGAATAGTAACAGGTTTACAGTATGACGATGAGAAAAATTCTCTGCGGTTGTAATCAGTGATGGCACGGTATCGTTGGATGGCGGCGAGTGCAAAAGTGGATGGTGCCGGTATTGGCATCCGTTAATTCCGCAACGATTAGAGTTTCTGCAGCTCCTTCTTCCATGATCGTTGAGGCACGTACGACAAAGCTCTCTGTCCTGGATCAGCTTCCATCTGTCTTCTACCGCAAGTTGCTTGAAATTTCCGCACTGTGCAATCCGATGATCTGGTTTTCGCAGGGGATTGAAGAGAAGGCTAATACGCCTACCCACCATTCATTCAATATGGCGTACAATGTTTTTGTTTTAATTTCGTTTGATTCACGATAAAAAAACTTCGGAAGTATCGACGGGCTATTTTTCGACATAAAGAAGCCATACAGACACAAAAGGCTAGATGTATCTCAACCAATTACAAGTTTTCGCCAGGAGAAGTTAATTGCCGATAATTAGCACTAACTGCATACGAACCAATCACCCAAAATGAGCGCTGAATTCGGGTATACTACCTAGAAACTGGGTACCAAAAACAGAAGTACCAAAAGCGATGTTGGGTAGAGTGCCATTGTACCGCGGATGACAGGCGTTTCACCCTCCTGGGTTTTCGACACGCATTGCACAATTTTTCCCGTTGCTGGCTGACTTCTCCTTCTTTGGTGTGGGTGTTCAGAGTTCCACGAAACTTGGCATTGAACTTTTCGTTTGAAGCATTTTTGACACTTGAATACACAGTCACTTTACTCGCAGACAAGTTGACTTCCGGGAACTGCTGAAGATAAGCGCCCCACTGCATTTTGATATCTCCGGGCAATTTACCTACCAATTCCGAGAGCAATGATGGGTTTGACAGGTGTGCGCGCTGATCTGCTGCCTCCAAGTGATCGCACAAGCTTTGAATGGCCATACCAAAATCGATCAGAGTTTCTAATTTCTCGATTTTGGGCGCTGGGACCAATCTAACCTT
Organism: Armigeres subalbatus; assembly: GCF_024139115.2. NCBI lineage: Eukaryota > Metazoa > Arthropoda > Insecta > Diptera > Culicidae > Armigeres > Armigeres subalbatus. Next base: position 303,304,072 of record NC_085139.1, on the reverse strand, counting down.
TTCGAGCAGAGCATTGATCAATATTTCTGGTCTGCCATACAACAAATTCAAGGTGTCGATGACATACGGAACTGAATCTGGTAATAGTAGTCGACTTTGTACCGCGGCGTACGCTTGGCCGCGTAAACAACGTTGCAGCCGTGCCAAGTTTTCGGTATTCGTGTAGCCGCAAGCCAGTGTTGAGTTCTTGAAGCTACTTATAAACACAGGCCATTCGGTTGGAATTCCCGAGAATGTGGGTAGGTCACGAGACATAACTTGTCTGGCGGCCAACTGCGAAGGGGTAAGCGCGAATTCTGAAGCGTGAGAATAGACGGGGTTTAAACCCATAGAAGTTACTTTTGGTAGTTCATTAGTCGGAAAGAACTGTCCACTGGGATCGAGATTAGAGTTTATGAAATTTTGTTGTGAAATTTCACAAAATGGCGGATTAGGGTTTTCGTCGTGTTGTTGCCGCTGAACGATGAAGTTTGATTCCGGTGACGAGAATTGCGTGCGTGGAGCCGTCTAGATCCTCCGTGTTTCCGGAGCTTGTCGGCTTGTTGTTTCACTGCGTACCTTCTGCTTCCCTTGGGTGTTCTGTACCGTTGAATCTTGACCGCCTTGCGTATTTTGTTGATTCTCCGTGGATCATCAGTTGTTGACAGCTTTTGCTGTTTACATAGCTTGTCAAGTACTGCACTAGTCGGGTTTAATGTCCTTGGCGTGATACTGACCACACTTGCCATTCCGTACGTCCTCCAGCATGTATAGGTTGCTTCCGATAATCTTGACCACTGTAGCTGGAACGAACTTGGAATTGAGCTTGCGATAAATGTGATCCACCTTGGACGACTGCGTGAAGGTTCTTAGCTAGATGAGATCGCCGACCTTGAACGTGATGTTCCGTGTCCTCGGGTTATAACGCTGCTTGGTTTTCTCGTAGTTGTTCTTGATGCGTTGGATGATGACTTCTAGGATTCGACGAATTTCCGAGAGTCGGACGTCTTGTGCAACCTTGGGATCATCCGGTGTGTTTAGCTCCTGCTGAGTGTGAAGATCGGTGTACAGTATCAGCTCCCTACCAAAGTTGGCGTAATGCGGACAAACTCCGGTGGCTTCGTGCTTTGCTCCGTTTATAGCTGCGACGATGGCTTGCAGGTTCTCGTCCCACTCTCGGTGCCGGTCTAGGCAATTTTCGGATTGGAAATTGTCTCGATTTCCCTAGGCATACAAGTAGTATCATCGTGCTATACAAATGATATACGAATGCAAAAATGGTAACCTGGCTTAGCAACCTCGCAGGTAATAACTGTGGAAGTGCTCAATGAACACTAAGCTGCGAGGCGGCTCTGTCCCAGTGTGGGGATATAATGCCAATAAGAAGAAGAATTGTGGATCGGATGGATCACAATTCTGAGTGATGGGGCGCCCGCAAGAAGAATGTTGTAGATGTGGATCGGATGGATCACAATTATTCGTGGTGAATGCTCACAAACACGAGTTCCTTACTCTACGATGGTGGGAAGCGCACAAGAAGTATGTTGTAATTGTGGATAGAATGGTTCACAATACTGCATGTTGGGACGCCCTTAAACAAGTTTTTTCCTCTGCGTCGGTCGTACACCCGCAAGAAGAACAGTGTAAATAATTGTGTATCGAAAAAATCACATCAATGCATGGTGTAAGTAAGATGGAATTCTTATCTACTACATTGACTCACCGACTCATGGGTCTGCTGTAGTTAGACATAGCCGACGTGGACCGGTTGTTACTTTCGCCGTCATCGTTCGACTCGCCCGACTGGTACAGCATACACTGGTCCAGATAGTCTGCGGTCAAATACGCCGGCAAATCGCCATCGTCTTCATCCATCGGTCCATAGTCCTGAATATCGTCTGTTTCCTCCTGCGTCTCCACCATACTCAACCACTGAGAGTTGTGGTTGCGGAATTTCTCCAACTGAAACCAAATTCAAACTCGTTAAAATTCTTTCGTTTCACAAAAAAATCACCGTCTACCTTAATCCGAGAGGCCCACTCGTTGTCGGTGATCGCGATGATGTCCAGACACAGGTCGCACACCTTCCGGATCTCGGTGTTCTTATCGTGCATCAGGTCGATCAGATACGCCGGTGATTCCGTCTCCTTGATCATGTACACCCGGGTGCTCTCGTTCCGAAGCACCTGCTGAAACACGAACACTATCTGCAGGACCATCTCGTCGTCCTCTTGCTTAGCCTTGAGCAGTTCGATCAACGACAGAATCACGTCCGCTTTGCACAGCAGCATAGCGCAGGATTCATCCGATGCGCACGTGCCGAGGAAGACGACCGTTTCCAGCACCAGATCGTCCTTGTATTTGCCTGCGAATGAAATAATTTCATCAATAAAAATATTAACAATTCAAACAGTAATGATTGTGTTACCTGGTACCAGCATGTTCCGAATCAGTGGAATAAGATTGAAGTTGTGAATGATTTGCGAGTAGTCCAAATCAGGCAACGCCAAGTTACCCAGCATGCCCAAGCATTCGACGGTAAATTCCTCATCTTCACATTTGGTTAGAATTTCCGCTAGATCTCCAACGAAATCCTGCACAAAAGCAAAGCAAGGATCAACCGTGGATTAGAATAATTTTGACAGTTTGACTTACCACAAAATGCATCCTTAGTGACTCATGCAACGAAATGTTGCGGATCAGCTTCATCATCAAAGTGTCTTGATATTTGAACGCCCGGGACATCAAGTTATGCAGTCGATTGTTCTCGATCATCATGGCCGCATTGCGTTTGTTCAATGCCAAATTGATACCCAAGGCGATCAAATCCGGATCGGACTTCTGATTCAGGTTCAACAGCAACATATCCGTAACCACCGGGACACAGTCCGTGTAGGTGAACATCGATTTAATCTTATCGTCCAGACTCATGTGGTAGAGAATCTTGGTCACAATTTCGTGATGCTTATCATCGCTCAAAAAGGTGACCAACTTCGGCAGGAAGCCCACTCGTATCATTTTCGCGCGCAGTCGAGCGTCGAAGGATAGATTGAACAGCAGTTTGAGCGTCACCTGCACCAGGTCCTTCTGCGATTGCAAAAGACGCGGGAGCTTCTCCACGATGTTTAGTTCGTACATTTCGTCCTTGTTGTCGCGGACGATCGAAAGTTTCTTGAGAAACGTCACGACCAAAACTAGCAGGTCGAAATTTTGGCGTTCCAGCGCTTTGAGCAACATCTTCACGATGTTCTTTTTGCGCATTTTCTCCTCTAATTTGACGTTCTCGGCAATGTTTAGCAGCAGGTAGAACGCTACTCTTAAAAGCTGCTCCTGCTTCTTGGCGAAGATTTTGAACTGTTTGTTAATTTTGTCGTAGTCGTCTTTCTGCTTCTTCGGATCGGGTTTTTCGCTTTCCGGCGATTGATTATTAAGACTATCGTTGGAAGCCGTAGTTTCCTTGTTCAACTGCTCGTGATAACTATTGTTCATTGCATGTGCCTTAACGAGTGATGAGCTCATGCTCCCATGATAGCTGGCCCAGTTGCCCGATTTGGGCCGTTGCTTCAGCTCCGGTATCCTTCTGCGCGGAGGTTCCATTTCTTTGGGCTTCTCTTGATCGATGATCGTGTCTAGATATTCGGCACTCTTATTGACTTCTTTTTCCTTTTCCTTACCCTTCTCACTACCAGCACTGCTGCTTTTCCGGGCATCCAAGTCGTTCTTCATTTGATCGTACCGCCGGAGTTCGTAGTCGATCACGTCCATGCACAGGGATCCGATCTGAAAATAGTACGAGATTGAAGATCACTCGGAACTTGTTATCGAACTTATCAGATTACCTTGTAGTTAACAATAACCGAATGGAAATTTGTGTAGGTTGAAAAGCAGAAAAATATGTAGATTATGTTGGTGGAGAGATCCAAGGATCGTCGCCAGTCTTCGCGGAGCACCCGCGAGAGTGCGCTCAGAACAGCTTCTGCATTGTGAAAAAGAAAATACAATTTTAATTAGGTTAGTGCTACTCGTAAAAATCAGAAATAGTGCATAAAAACCCAACAAGTTAAATAAAATAATAAGCTAGGTACCACAAGCTAGATTGAATGACTGAACATAATTGTACCAAGTAGCTGAATTCAATTATTGCGGTTAGAAACTACGAGTAGATTTATGCGATGCTACCCGAAAGAAATGGGAATTGTTGAATACTTCCATTTGAATTGCACGATCAATTCGATCGGAAATATGAGAAGTCAACGATTCTTACATAACTCTAATCGTAAAATTAAACCCATTACTTATCAGGTTATGATTGAGCAATCAGTAAAATTTATTACCGTTGCTGTTTCATCACAACTATATTTTTCAACTGAATGGAAACTAAAAAACCCAGATTAATCCACCTAGCGGTGATGGTGCCTTTCTAGTTTCTTTGGAGTGAGTATAGTTTCTACGTACTTTTGGTATGCAAAAAAGTATTTTGACCATAGCTTCTGAGCCCATAGTCCGATCCGTTCAATTTTCAATAGGAAACAATGGGACAGAATTCTGCGTCGAATGCAACTTGTTGAGAGCAAATCGGTTAAGGATAAGTGCTAAAAAATGAGTGAGAAATTTTCATGTAAAAAAATGTATTTTGACCATTGCTCCTAAGCCCATAGTCCGATTCCCCCAATTTTCAATAGGAAACAATGGGACAGGATTCTGCGTCAAATGCTTGTTGCAAGCAAATCGGTTAGGGATAAGTACCTTAAAAATGAGTGAGATTTATTTGTCCACAGACATACACACACACACACATACACACAGACATCACTTCAATTCGTCGAGCTGAGTCGATCGGTATATAACACTATGGGTCTCCGGGCCTCCTATAAAAAGTTCATTTTTGGAGCGAACATATAGCCCTTACGTACACTTTGTATACGAGAAAGGCAAAAAGGTTTGTTTGAAGAATATTCTGACAACGGAGAAATCGTAAAATAGATGGATTTAGTGATAAGAGCCGTCATAAACCCATAAATGACAATAAACGGAGTGACTAATTACACGATTATGAAACCCACAATTTGGCCTTAGAATAAAACTGCCAGCACAATTCAATTGCTGCTGTTAACGGCCTTCGGTAACCATCAAAACAGAATAATTTCTTACTTCATTGCTGATCAAAGCAACCGGAGAAAAGAAACATTCGATCGTGTTCGACTCTCTCTGGGTAACTGGGTCAAGATCAACCAAACAGATGTGCGCCAATGCAATTTGTTTCTCATTGCTTTGTTGCAGCGAGGAAAACCCACCACAACCGATTAGATTCATTGTCATTATTGATGCATTCGTTTCGACGTGGCCATTCACCCCTTCGCTTCATCTTCTAATTCCCGTATCGATATCCTCTAATTGCCGCACAGCATGACTGGGCGATCCACAATTTCTGCTCTCTGTTTACTTCGGGCGTGATGTGTTTTAAAGCTGCCGCGATCATGTAACCGGCATGCCACAGTGAACTCGCGCGCGCGATCAACCCAATCAACTTTGCTACCATTTTTTCTCTTCTATTTTGCACACCTTTCTCTTTTTTTTCATGTGTGCTTCGAACTCTGATGTTGCTCACCAACCAATCCGCACACTAATTGGAGTGATCCACTGCCGGCGATAAGACGCGCGGTTATTAAAGTAAAATGCAAATAATTGTTTTGGTGGGTGCACGGCGCACCTAACGAAGGCACGAATGCATTTTGCTACTTCCTGAACATACAGCCCGGCACCGCATCGCACTTACCGTTCTTCTCCAGTTCGCCCAAATTGTCAGGATCTCGGGCCAGTTGCAGAATCAACCGGGATCCCTTGATCTTTTCCGGTAGGTCTTCGTACAACAGCTCGATGTACTCGTCAATGTTCCGTATGGTAGCCTTTTCCGCATCGTGGCCGTTCATTTTGCCGGATGCGTTTCCGTTGAGTCCACCGATGCCACCGGTTGCAACACCGGTGGGACGCACTGCCGACCGCTGTCCGGTGGCCGTTGCTGGAGTTTCCACATTTTTCCGATTCTTCAGGTAGTAAATTATCTGTTCGATGTCGGACAGTTGGGATTTATGAATGAGATCACATTTGTCCACCACTTCACGGGCCAGAACGGCAGGGTCGGTTTTGGCGTTCAGCGATTTCAGACGGATTATCCGTTGGCAATCCTGTAAGGGAAGAGAAAATTTAGGAAATTAGTTCATTGTAGAAAAAGTCATTACTTATGTCCCCTAAATTAAGAGTTTTGAACGCCAGCCTCCCTTATCACGCTCTCTGCATGGAGTCTCTAATTTTTCTGTAGAACGGATCCTTCGAAAAATGCCCAACATACACCCTAAAGCTCCTAATAGAGAACGGTGATCGGTTTTCGAGCTCAGTGCGTTAATAATGGATTTGGTATACTGAACAAGCTGAAGAAAATTAGGTCGAATGGAATTGTGTAGAAATGTCCATACTTCCGAAACCTGTGTAATGATCATCTTTGAATATCGGAGCTCTGTCTCAATTCCCGAATTGAACTTAAATTGAATTTGAAAGTAATAGTTCAATAATTGTCGAAAAAACAGCATGCAAAGCAAAATTATTAGATAGTTTTAGCATAACTATTTAGTAGATAGCAAAGCAAACATTAGATAGTTTTCAACAGAGACTGGGCGAAGTGATCTATAGCTAGGTTACTCAAAAGTCCGCCGGGGGCAGGCGACAGTGAAAATCATGGTAGCGCCGTTGATAGTTAAAAAGGCGGGGTTACGATGACTAAGGTCATCCAAGAGGTGTTGACCAACCATAACAAGCGCGTTGGACAGAAGATGGTAGTGATCACAAACATCACGGATTCGATCATGGCAACAGATACTTCAAACAATCCATGCTGACCCTCCACATCCGCAGGATCAGCAGGGACAAACAAGCCGACCAACCCTCTGCGACCTAGTCGTGGTGTCGAAGCAGGAGTGGAAGTCGCCGTTTTCAGTTTTGTATTCATGTAGGGAGGTAAGAACGAAAGATTAGTCTTCTTAGGAGAGAGAACTGGCGGTGAGCCATGCAACAGAGTACTTGTTGGAGTCCTGTAAGAAACCGGAATGGAAGATTCGTATTTTTACCATGGAGAAAGCGTTGAAGATGAGCCATGCAGCGAAATCACGATGACGCAAGGCGGTTGGTGAAAAGGCCACTAAAGTCTACATGAAGGAAGTCGTGCAGGTTGCCGATCCTAGAGAACAACTGAAACCAGTAGCTTCAACAAGAAAGGTTATTGCTGTTCGCCGGAATGAGGGCCGGCCGTGTATCCCAAAAGGGCAAGAAAACGAGAGAAGGAAGTCACAAGACGTGCGGCTGATGAAAGGCCACAGTTTCTGCCAAGAAAAAAAAAGTACCCGTGATACGAAAGGAGAACCTCATTGTAAAAGAGACAAGTGAGGCAATTATCGTCTGACGGACGGTAAAACTTAGTCTCAGGCCGTGAGAGGCGACGAAAATCTACCTGGCTTGGAAGGAGTTGTCAACTGCAGCAGTAGAGCGCATAAAAGCGAAATAATACTTGTCAACTTCAGACGGAGGAGAGATACTTATAAAAAAAATGGTCATAAATCCTATGACTGAAGTTAAACCGGAGGTTTGGAACAGAGGTTATCAAGTGCGGGAAAGCTATGTCCGTATGATTACTGGGCCCTGTGGATCAGAAGAAAATGTTGCAGTAGAAGTGACCGCATATAGAACTCGGTAGCACAGAAACTACGGATCACATATGGAGTGCTGCCTGTAGTACGCTAAGCCCAAACTCGAATCTTTTTTCACTAAGGGAATTTCGAGCCATCTTCGAGGAATTCCACGATTTGCTCCAGCAACTCTAACATAACTATGGTCCTCACAAGTTCCAATACTCACGCTTCCACGGGTTTGCCGATGACGATCGACCGTTAATTAAAGGTTGTGTACTTTGCTGGTAATGCAGCCTGGGTACTGTGCGTCGCTTAAAGCGCACTATCCTAGTCCTTGTGTTCCTTGTGACTTTAAATGAATTTGACCTGACTGATCGAGCGTCTGTTGGCCAAGAAGGTACAGCTCCAACAGTGTCGGTTCTGACATCCAGAACTGACGACTGAGTATGAAATGTTATTCCTCGCATGCCATGGGAGCCCCATCTTGTTGGATAGGGAACTTAGACCAATAAACCGTTCGAAAACCCAACGAAGAAAGATGAAGAACACCTATGCCTGGCGTATTGCAGCAGCAATAGGGCTTTTCACTTCACGGGAAACGTCATGGTTACATGTCACAAGCGTTCTAAGGTAAACAAATTCTTCAACAATTCCAAACACATCCTCATCAGGTACTGCTTCACAGCACCAACACCACTAGGTCTTCCTCTATCTCTACCTGCGTACATGTACCTTGGTAGAGTTAATGGTTACGCCTATCCTCGCCGTCTTCCGGCGGGACAAAAGCCTCCAGTAGTGCTTTGCGATCGATTCCATTAAGGTCGATGTCGTCCGCAATGCCCAGGTGCATATGCGACCGTGTGATGATAGTGCCGTTGGTCTGCACGCCAGATCTCCTAATCGTACCATTTTGAGTGCAATGTTAAACAATAAATTCGAAAGTGTATCACTCTGCTTCAATCTATCTAAGGTCACAAACGAAGTTGAAATTCCGTCAACAATCCGAATACTTGATTTCGAGCTCCACTTGTGGTGGTTCCACAGCTTAACTGTCGCCGACTATGTCCATCCTGCTCCTTAATATACTTTTATTTTCACCATTCAACAAATCTTTGGAGTGCTAGACGAATTCCTCGACCACCTCGAAGGTATCCCCGTCTATCGTAACACTGCTTCCCAGGCGGGCCCTGTCGCGCTCGGTTTCGCACACAAGCATGTACTTTGTCTTTAATGTATTCACCATTGTCGCGACCGTCCTCTGACATCTCCATGCTCTGCATATCCGTGCTCGGTCCGGCTTACTGCAGTGAGGAAACTCTTAAAAACTCACTGCAGTAGCGCTCGAGGAATGAGCTACGATGCGGATGGCTTGCCGGCTGCTGCTGGGTCGGAATGGCTCGACGGATGAGCCTCGGTTCGGCTGGCTTGCCGACTGCTGGGCTGGGTGCGCCCCGTTCGGCTAGTTTGCCGAATGCTGCTTCAGTTCGGCTGGCTTGCCGACTGCTTGGTTTGATGCGCCTCGGTTCGCTGGCTGTTTGACGTCTACTGCAGTGAGGAAACTCTTAAAAAACTCACTGCAGTAGCGCTCGTGGGACAAGCTACGATCCGGCTGGCTTGCCGGCTGCTGCCTCTTGCTGATGGGTCGGAATGGCTCGACGGATGAGCTTTGGTTCGGCTGGCTTACCGACTGCTGGGCTGAATGCGCCCCGTTCGGTAGACTTGCCGGTTGCTGCTGGGTCGGAATGGCTCGACGGATGAGCTTCGGTTCGGCTGGCTTACCGACTGCTGGGCTGGATGCGCCCCGTTCGGCTGGCTTGCCGGCTGCTCGTGGAATGAGCTACGATCCGGCTGGCTTGTCGGCTGCTGCTTCGATTCGGCTGGCTTACCGACTGCTGGGCTGGATGCGCCCCGTTCGGCTGGTTTGCTGTCTGCTGCTCCGATTCGGCTGGCTTGCCGGCTGCTCGTGGAATGAGCTACGATCCGGCTGGCTTGCCGGCTGCTGTTTCGATTCGGCTGGCTTACCGACTGCTGGGCTGGATGCGCCCCGTTCGGCTGGCTTGCCGGCTGCTGCTCCGATTCAGCTGCTTCGCTTGATGCGCCTTGGTCCGCTGGCTGTTTAACGTCTACTGCAGTGAGGAAACTCTTAAAACTCACTGCAGTAGCGCTCGTTGAATGAGCTACGATCCGGCGGCTGCTTCTTGCTGAGGGGTCGGGATGGCGCGGTTCGACTGCTTCCTTCTAGCGCTCCTACGATGTGCTTTCGTTGACGTTCGTCGTAATTCTCCTCGATGCTCTGCAGTGCATGCGGTTTTATAGGCAGTAATCTTCTTCTTTTTCTTTTTCATTGGCTCGCCATGAATGACGTGTATAGCAATAAGGGACCTCGCACAGTAACAATGGGCGGTCGTTTTTTTTTTAATCGATAAAACTGCAATTTATCAATTAAAATTTGTTTCAATAATTTCAAAATAATTCCTTTCTTCTTTTTTTGTTTCTGCTTTTATTTATATTGTTCATTATGGTCCCTGATGCTACAACCATCAGTCCAACTTTTGTTGCTTCACGTTTCAGGCGGGTGTACAGTTCTGCCACCTTTGCAAATGTTCGACCGACAATGTCCATGTCATTCGCGAAACAAATCTGGATCTGTTGAAAATCGTACCGTGGCTGTATAACCCTGCTCTCCGCATGGCACTTCAACAGACACGAAAGTCCATCGCCCTGTCTGAGTCCTCGGCGCGATTCGAACGAACTGGGGTGTTCGCCCGAAATCTGCACACAGTTTTGTACACCATCCACCGTTGCTTTGATCACTCCGGTAAGCTTCTCAGGGAAGCTATTCTCGGCCATAATTTTCCATAGCTCTACGCGGTCTATACTGTCGTATGCCGCCTTGGAATCAATGAATAGATGGTGCGTTGGAACTTGGTATTCACGGCATCTTTGAAGGATTTTCCGTACAGTAAAGATCTGGTCCGTTGTCGTGCGGCCGCCATCGAAGCCGGCTTGATAACTTCCCACGAACTCGTTCACTAATGGTGACAGACGACGGAAGATGATCTGGGATATCACTTTGTAGGCGGCATTAAGGATGGTGATCGCTCGAAAGTTCTCACACTCCAGTTTGTCGCCTTTCTTGTAGATGGGGCATATAACCCCTTGCTTCCACTCCTCCGGTAGCTGTTCAGTTTCCCAGATTCTGACTATCCGTTTGTGTAGGAAAGAGGTTAGCTTTTCCGGGCCCATCTTGATGAGCTCAGCTCCGATACCATCCTTACCAGCTGCTTTATTGGTCTTTAGCTGTTGGATGGGGCCCTCCTTAGCCGTGCGGTAAGACGCGCGGCTACAAAGCAAGACCATGCTGAGGGTGGCTGGGTTCGATTCCCGGTGCCGGTCTAGGCAATTTTCGGATTGGAAATTGTCTCGACTTCCCTGGGCATAAAAGTATCATCGTGCTAGCCTCATGATATACTAATGCAAAAATGGTAACTTGGCTTAGAAACCTCGCAGGTAATAACTGTGGAAGTGCTTAATGAACACTAAGCTAAGAAGCGGCTCTGTCTCAGTGTGGGGATGTAATGCCAATAAGAAGAAGAAGAAGCTGTTGGATGGCATCCTTAACTTCCCTCAAGGTGGTAGTTGGTTGGCTTTCATTGTCCGCTGAACTGTAATCTCCTCCGCTGCCTTGACTATCACTGCCTGTACTCTCAGCGCCATTCAAATGTTCCTCGTAGTGCTGCTTCCACCTTTCGATCACCACACGTTTGTCCGTCAAGATGTACCCATCCTTATCCCTGCTCATTTCGGCTCGCGGCACGAAGCCTTTGCGGGATGCGTTGAGCTTCTGATAGAACTTGTGTTTTTCTTGAGAACGGCGGGTCTGCTGTCTCCGCTTCCCTCTATAACGTTCCACGTTCTGCCGGGTACCTTGCTGCAGCGCGACCGTGGCCCCGGGCCCCCACATTCCTTATGTACCAAAACCAACCTTTTTTGTACATTTTGGGGCCCCCACAAGCAGTTGGCCCCGGGGCCCCCTTCCGTCTAAATCTGGCCCTGCATGGAGAACAGACGCTCAGTAAGATTTGCACCTCCGGAGCAGTGGTGGAAATACTCGCTTCATGAGTAAGAAAAGAGTGTAATTGGGCCTACCAAAAATGACACACTCGTGCAAACCTACTGCCTGCATTTATTTGGCACAATAAACAAATGTATTTTTGCTCGAACATGCGTGAGAAACATGTTCCGAGGTTGTTTTATGACATTTTGCAAATTAACTCGAATGACTCGCGAAGCTTCACGAACATTTTTTGGGGTTCGTTTTTCTGTTTTCTCTGCGAGTAGTGGGTAGGCAAGAAAAAAGCAAAACAAATGTTCGTGAGTATTTTGCATTGCCTATACTTCTCGATTTGTGAGCAAGGTTAACAGATTTCCACAACTGCTCCGGAGAGGAATAATAATAAAATTTGTTATTATTATGTTATTATGGAAGAAGTATGGAAGAACAGAACAACAAATGAAGAACACATTTTGCAATCATAACAAAGTTTGTTATTCATTTATCATTTGCATTTTCAACATATCAATAATAACTGTTTTTGATATTTTCCTTTCTATGAATATTTTGCTATTGGTTTGCTCTTATAATAGCAAATGAGTTATTTTTTAGCTATTCGCTCGAACAATTTTTGCTATTATTTTAGTTATTTTAGCAACTATATCAAACAAACTAACATCAGATTTTGCTATTCTGTTATTCATATAGGTATTAATGGTTAAACTTGTTATTCTTTTGCTATTTTCTTCTACCCGGGTAATGCGATTTAGCAGTAGTCCGGCCATTTGTAGTGCCTCCATGATTAATTATAGCAGATATTAGTAAATTAAATCCTAATTAGCTCTAGGTCTTTGTAACCTCGAATCGAGCATCAACATAGGTCACCGATCCGGCACTGAACCATTTTCAACACAGCGCAAAGCATCACAGCACGGCCGACGCGTATACATAATACCTGTTCGTCAACCGAGTCCAGAGACCGCGACTTCCTTATTAGTAGAGCTCTCGTTTCAACATCTCGCGCTGCTGCCCTTGATACAGCACAATCACACCGCACGCTCCGACTGACTGGGTGCTGCTGGTGTTCTTCTGCCGTCGATCGTTGTCGCACAGGTTGTGAAGTGTTGTTTGCGAAAAAAATCATCACAACACACCTTCCTGCTCTACGGCAGTGCGCTGTGGGCCAGCAATGGAAAATCAGTGTCACACTTCGTTGCAAATCAATAAAAAAAAAATAGTTGACATTTTTGGAACATTGTAGTAGTTCGTATGCCAGAGCTTTTGATTTTGACTATTCTGGTTTTGAAATAGTGGATGTTTAAATATTCTTTTGTCACTGGCTCATCGCTCATCTGTTCTTCTCACTACTTTGAATTTGGCACCTTGCATACCTTGTATAGTTTTGATCAGTTCTGAGATTCAATTAATATACCAAATGTTGAACACGTTAATGTTTTTAATTAAGTTAGTTGGATTGAATTATTAAGACGTTCAGATATAAATAATTTGCAAACAAATTCAATGCTTCTTCTATCATGCCGCTTTGGCCCACTGCACACTTTCTGCTCGTTTTCTAGTCTATAGACTCTTCTTCCTCGCACCGCCCACGGGCAAAACAATACTCCCATATTAAAGTTTGACTTTCCTCCTCCTCCTCGTTTGCACTTGTACCAGAGCCACACAAACCCAACGGATGACTCACCTTTCTATCCTCCAGCATGGGATCGCCGGGTTCCCCAAAAACGGCCGCCTCCAGTTTGTAGTTGACGATGAGGGCCTTCTCCGTCGGATGTGGCTCGATGGTTCCACCCTTCCATCGTCTGCACGGAACACGATGGTTATGCCCACGGCAGCAAGAAGTATCAAACGGACGGATCGATGAAAAAAAGAAAAAACAAGTACGGAAAAATCAATAAACTGGAACTCTATGGTAGGGTGGTCAAAAATACTCTTTGTTGGAAATAATTTTTGTAGCACTGATAAGAAGTATGTAGCTGCATAAATACTACTGCTTCCAGTTAAATGAGCTCAAATTTTTATCCAGCTCAGACTCTTCAAAAGAGAAGACTACCATATAAAGCAAGATGCATTTAGTTTAAAATATTTGATAAAAGCAGCTGGATGATGGTCAATGAATAATTGCGTACTCTTATAGAAAACGTCTATTATTTGGCCTAGAGTAAGATTTGAACTTATAAATCATTGAGTATGTTTGGGTACGCCCTACTCTTTAGTTGCTATCCGACAGAGCTACTGACTGGGGCCGTAGCTCGGTGGATATTTCATAATCGTCTTGATTTTTCACTATTGATTGATACTTGCTGGGGCCAAATTCTACTCACTTCTTAATATATTTTGCGTCCTCGGACTGCATGTGGTGGCCGCCACCGCCGTAGGTTCTGCTGTTGTCTCTACTGTTGGTACTGCTTCTGCTGATCGGGGAACGTAGCGCCGTCACGATATAGTACAGGTAGTGGATCGTAAATAAAATCAGTGCCAAACCTGCGATCCAGTGGAACAAACTGGCCAGCATACAACAACACTTGGGGCGTCGCGAATGGTGCTGTGCTGTTCGCTAGCCATCAAAACCCTCTTGCTGCTCGCTCACTACTACTGGCGCTGCTGTGGCGTATACGCGTCGCGCCAGCGAAATCCAGCCGCAGAGGCAGAACATATATCAACGTCGCGACGTCGATACCTCTGGTAACTCACGGTACAATTTGACACTGACACCGTCGCGCGCGCAAGCGCCGTCCTGGTACCAATAGCAGCGTTGCCAATGGAATTCTTTCTTTCAGAAATTTGCCAACTGATTTGTTAGACTGGTTAAACAAATATTGTACATGATATTGTATTAGAGTAAAATCAGCAGTGATTCAAATCGTTCGGGGCTGTCAGTTTGAATATGAATCTGAAACATTAATTTTCCCTGCAGCTGTTCTAGATTCAGTTTTTATACCAGTCAACTGTCAAAAAAATAAATCTGGTATAACGCTCCGTTCTATTTTCTGCAGATTTGAATCACGATTGAAACGAGATTCAAATATTTTTCAATTGTTTTGGTGTATGGATGCGTCCAGAGGAGCGACATCCAATTGTTTTACTATGGATTTTGACAGGTTTGCCTGTTCGTTCTTTTTTGGGGGATAAATTTATCCCCCAGTGTCAAATTACCCCAATACTGATTTATTTTGCAATAGTATATGCGCGAATTTTGAATGTTTACGTTTTTACAGGAGACTATGATGCAAAACGCACATACCACTCAATAATGCAACATGATACAATCATGAGAAAATAGAAAAAAAAAATAACGAATTATAAATAAAAACTATTTTACTCTCGATTCCATGCTTTAAACTTAAGAATGTTCAACTTATTTGCTCAATAATTCAGAATGCTACTTGAACAAGGTACTGTCGATGCCTTTGTTCGTTTTATATCATTTTCACCACGGGGATGACAAGCTACGCCATCTTTGTCACATCTTTTCTGAGTCACCAATACGAGTGCACTGCGAATGCAACATAAACAATTCCGAGCACATCACATGGAAGTTAGTAAGGAATATTTTGAATCGTTAGACGAAACCGTTAAAGATGACATCGTAATCAGCTGGAAAGGGAATTTGTCGCATTCAGTGCATTTGACCAGAAGGATATACGCTATACGCTCAGCTATACGCTATTTGTCCCAGATATTGAATCAAATATGTTTTCGGTAAGATCTGCAACGAAGAAAGGAGCAACTGCTATTTTCGACGAAGAAGGTTGCCGAAGGTTGAGAAGGTAGTAGCAGTTGGAGTCGTTTCTGGTGGGTTGTACAATCTTCAGCACATTTGCAAATTTGGCACAAAGCAAACCAAATCATACGGAGAATTGCCAACATGCGTGGCATAGAAAGTTTGGCCATAGAGACCCGGGAGCAGTTGGTGAGCTGGAGAAGAATAATATGGTTACTGGTCTCAAAATTGTAAATTGTGGAGTCAAGGCAGTTTGCGAATGTTGCTTGGAAGGCAAGTTTTCACGGTTACCATTTTCTAAGAAATCCAAGAAGAGGACAAAGCAAGCACTCGAGCTTCTCCAGGTGGGTATCGATACTTCAAGGCCATCACAGACGACTTTACGCGCTACTCGGTGGTGTTTTTTCTTCAACGGAAATCAGAAGCTAAAAATTATATCAAGCAGTACGTGCAAGAGATGAAAACAATGTTTGGGAGACCGCCGGAAGTTATTCGATCCGATCATGGCGGAGAATTCCAAAACCAAGAAATATAAATGTTTTGTTGTCAGGAAGGCATTCGACAGCAGTTTTGCACCAGCTATACTCCGCAGCAAAACGGAGTATCGGAAAGAAAGAACCGTTCTTTAGTAGAGATGGGAAGATGTCTGTTACTTGATGCCAAAATGCCAAAGAAGTATTGGGCTGAAGCAATAAATACAGCATGCTACCTTCAAAATCTTCTTCCATCAAGCGCTATTTCAAAAACACCTTCCAAGCTATGGACATTAGAGAAGCCTGACGTCAATCATCTGCAGTTGTTCGGGTCACAAGCTTATGTATGGATCCCGAAAGAGAAGCGCTCCAAATTGGACTCAAAATCGGTTAAAATGACATTTGTTGGTTATTCGCAACAGCATAAGGGATACCGTTCCATGGATTTATCAACAAACAAGATCGTCGTGTCACGTGATGCCAGGTTCATTCCAGCAGAAGAAGTTTGCGAAACTGCAAATCAGCTGGAAAATATTGTATTCTACCCACTCAAACCAGTTACTGCACAATCTACTGGAGTTTCTGATGTTCCGACCAACCAGTTTGAGGAATTTCCTCGGGCAGATGACGAACCTTCTGACGATGAGGATACGCTGGATGAAACAATGCTCCATGGTGAAGATGATAATGACACTGCAGTAGAAGAAGAAGAAGTAGAAGTTAACGATGTGAGAAGATCGAATCGTTCAAATATTGGTATACCACCGGTGCGTTATAGAGAATCTACCCGACTGGCCTCTACACACAAAGATGAGCCTCGTACGTATGATGAGGCAATGCGCAGTCAAGATTGCTACCAGCGGAAGAAAGCAGTGGACGAGGAGTTTGCGTCTCTTCAAGAAAATTCAACATGAGAAATAGTATCAAAACCTAACAACCGAAAACCAATAGGATGCAAATGGATCTTTAAGAAGAAGCTCAACGAATCTGGCCAGGTAATCCGCTATAAAGCACGACTTGTAGCTCAAGGCTATAGTCAAAAGTTTGGCGTCGATTATGACGAGGTTTTTGCGCCTGCAGCCAAAACACACCACGCTTCGGACCCTGTTGACAGTTGCAGCTGTATAATAGAAATCTGAAGAGAAACACGTTTTAATAACTTTAACACTGGAGGTTTATTCAATTACGACTAAAAGAATCTAGCCACAGAGGCCGGTTTTATAGTTGCAGGTTGCCATGCAGTCGTTATATATTAAGTGCATAGCAACCGGTGTTGCTATGGTGACGTTATGTATAAATTCAAATCTTGACTAGATTGCTTCGATTACAAATTCAAATGTTACTGATGGCTTACTACGATTAACAAAAACTAACTGCCACACAGTTTGCTATTATTTCAACACCCCCTCTCAGTTAATTTTTATTCTAAACCTATTTTATTTCTTAAAGCGATAAACGTCGGAGTGGCTAGCGATTTCGTAAGGATATCTGCTTGTTGCTTTTGTGTTGCAATGTATATCAGCTTAATTTTACCATCAGCAACGGCATTTCGTATGAAATGGTACTTCACGTCGATGTGTTTGACTCGCTTCGTTTCCTCTCGTTCTGCCATCGCAATCGCTCCTTGGTTGTCCTCATAGAGCGGTACCGGATGTAGTGGACCTTGTTTAAGATCGGTCATTAGTCCGGTCAACCATATCGTCTCACTTGTGCAGGAACTCATGGCAACATATTCGGCTTCGGTAGAAGACATTGCCACTGTAGATTGTTTCTTCGATGACCACACAACAGTGTTTCCATGCACCTTCAGCAGAAAACCGGAGACGCACTTGCGGTCGGACTCGTCGCTTGCATAATCTGCATCCACGTAGGCAGCTACTTTCGGCTCCTTCGGATTTCTTCGGTACAGTAATCCCATCTTCTTTGTTGCTTGCAGATACCGTAGGACACGTTTGGCATGTTTCCAATGCTCGTCACTAGCAGCATCTTGAAACCTTGCCAAATACCCAACAATGAAACACAGGTCCGGACGGAACCCATCATGATGTACATCAGTCCTCCTATGAGTTCACGATATGGGTGCGTGCATCGTCCGGCTTCTCGCTTTAACTGTAACCTGGGTTCAGCTGGTGTTTTAACAGGATTGCAGCTTTCCATGCCAAAACGAGCAATCACCTTCTCAATCTGTGCAGTCTGGGACAGCTTCATGGTTCCTCGTTCCATGTTCCGTTCTATTGTGATGCCAAGAAAGTGGTGCAGCTCCTTCATATCCGTCATTTCGAATTTACGCATTAGGATGTTCTTCACACGTTGGATGTCGGCTTCATGTTTGGCAGCGATCAACAGATCGTCGACGTATACAACAATGTATACTGTATTATCGCCACAAACTCGAACGTATACGCAATAGTCGTGGTTCGATCTTGTGAAACCCTCACTCGTCAAAAACTCGTTGAAATGGCTGTTCCAGCACCTGGGTGATTGCTTCAAACCGTAAAGCGACCGATGCAGCAAGCACACCTCACCGGGGTTTAGTTTCACCCCCTCTGGACACTGCATGTACACTTTCTCGTTGAGGTTACCATGCAGAAATGCGGTTCTGACATCTAGCTGGTGAATCTTCAATCCATTCGTCGTTGCTAGTGCCAAAAGTGTTCGAATTGTAGTCAACCGCGCCACAGGTGCAAACGTTTCTTCGTAGTCCACGTGTCGTTTTTGTGCGTAGCCCTTAGCTACCAGCCTTGCCTTATAGCGTATTGGACACCCTTCAGCATCCGTCTTCACGTTGAACACCCACTTACACGGTACGGGATGTACCTCTGGAGGACGTTTCACTATGGTCCATGTATTATTCTTCTGCAGCGCCGTCAGCTCGTCTTTGATCGCTTGTCTCCACTCAGACTCGTTCGGGTGACCATGGACCTCATTATAGCATTCGGGAACCTGTATAGAATGTGCACCAGCAGAAAGAGCTTTGTATGAAATGAAATCAGAAAACCAACCTGGTCTCTTGCACTCCCGACCACTAGACCTCGGAACATCATCACATGGTTCGTCCCTTTCTGATTGTGGTGGGAGTGCGTTGGTGCCTTCTTCGATGTTGTCTTCCTCTCCAGCTGCGCAGTTATCAACGGAATGTCGAGCATCTTCAAATACTTCACTATCCCCCCCTTGCTTGAATAACGGTGATACATTCTCCGGAATAACCAGGCGACGATCAATGCTTTCAGTCGGTGACTTGAATGGAAATGATGATTCGTTGCACCGGACATCACGTGCCACATACATTTTCCGAGATTCTTCGTCCCAGAGACGATATCCAGTTGGTGCATATCCCAGCATGACACACTTTCGCCCGTTTGGATCCAGCTTACCTCGTTTCTGCTTCGGTATCCAGGAGAAAGCTTGACACCCGAATACTCTTAGCTTAGTCACATCAGGTTTTTCGCCATGCCAGCGTTCCGCAGGTGTTTGCTTGCCTTTTAGCGCTTCAGTTGGACTTCGGTTCGTGACATACACCGCGTTCAGCACCGCTTCTCCCCAAAGGTACTTCGGTGCACTAGACTCCGTCAGCATCGCTTTCATTTTCTCCACTATGGTGCGGTTAAAACGTTCCGCCACACCATTTTGTTGCGGGGTGTAGCCCACCGTTGACTCCACTTGAATACCCTTTTCTGCGTAGTAAGTTAGTTGATCCTTTGAAAAATACTCACGTCCAAGGTCGCATCGCAAATGTGCTATTTTCGTTCCAAATTTAGCAGTCGCCATCGCTTCATAGATCTTGAAATAATCAAACACTTGATCCTTTTTCTTCAGCAGGTAAACGACTCCAAAGTGCGTGTAGTCATCCACGAACGATAGGAAATATCGATAACCGTCCGATGTCGCAGGGGTAATTTGCCCACACACATCCGTGTGCACGCGCTCCAGTGGCCTTTGTGTCGATGGTCTTGTACCGTTGAATGGTTGTCTCACCATGTTACTTGCAGCACACGTGTCGCAAAACGAAGGATCACCATGGACATTACTCAGTCCATCCACCATTCCAGACGTCTTCAATTTGAGCACATTCTTGAAGCTGAGATGCCCATATCGCTTATGCCAGAGCTGCAGCTCCGCGTTGTCGGCTACTAAGGCAGATCGAATAGAATGCATACGCAAATAGTAAAGGTTACCTTTCAATTCTGCAACACCGATGATATCGCCATCCTTCGTTAAGATTGCACGATCTGGCTTGAACTCAACGTGCACTCCAGCCTTCAGTAATTTCGCCAAGGATAGCAAATTGTACTTCAGCTTGTCAACGAACAGCACCTGCCCAAATGACAAAGTGTACCTATTTTTCCCAACGTGCGACTTGCCCTTCGCCGTACCTTGCTTTGTTGCTACCAGCACCTCACCATCCTTCGCACTGTCGATGTGAAACGGATCTTGTAGCACTTGCAGTTCCTCAAAATAGCTTTCGTCACTGACCATGTGACAACTTGCTCCCGAGTCCAGTACCCACTCGATTACGTTCTGCTCGTGACACTTTTTTGCTCCTGAAACCAGCGCCACCTCCTTATCGACAGGGATTTTAGCTACCTGCGCGCGACCCGAACGTTTCCTTAACATGGGGCAATCAAACTTCTTATGTCCAAGCTCTCCGCAGTGGTAGCACTTTCCGGAAAATTTCGATGATTTCCCACGTCGATTACTGGATTTGGCCGCTAACACCACTCCATCCGACCCATTCGTAGCACTCGAACCGGATTCTCTTCCAGAACGCTTTTGCTCCTCCGCTAGAAGGCGTGCTTTGACGGTCGCAAGCTTCAGTTGTTGATCGTCCAAATTTTCCATCGCCGTGGTAACCACATCGTAACTAGGCGGTAACGAAATAAAAAGCTGACTCACCATGTCGAGCTCAGTAACAGTGGCACCAGCGTCTTTCAGCTGTCTTCCCAGCTCATCGAATCGACGGAAATGATCCGATAATGATGTTCCTTCCTCCATCCGCAACAAAGCCATCGATCGCCGAATGTACGTCTGAGCAGCAAAACCTTTTTTCGCGAAGGTGTTTGCTAAAGACGTCCACATTTCTTTTGCCGTTTGCTTGTCGCGTACGTACTCGAGATGGCTATCCGCAATATACGCCACCAGCAGCGCTTTTGCCTTCTCATCGTTTTCCTGGAATTCTTCATTTTCTTCCTCATCCTCCGGGGCATCCTTTGTGATGGCTTCCTTCACCCCATGGGCCGATAATTGAGTCTCCACTCGAAACTTCCACGTGTCATATCCTTCACCTGCGAACTGCACGATTCCTGCTTTCCTCGCACTGGACATTTTGAATTTGGGAACGGCTTCGAGAACTTTCTTTTTTACACTTTTACTCTTAGGTATGGCGTGACTGGGCTCATAACCTGAAGAGAAACACGTTTTAATAACTTTAACACTGGAGGTTTATTCAATTACGACTAAAAGAATCTAGCCACAGAGGCCGGTTTTATAGTTGCAGGTTGCCATGCAGTCGTTATATACTAAGTGCATAGCAACCGGTGTTGCTATGGTGACGTTATGTATAAATTCAAATCTTGACTAGATTGCTTCGATTACAAATTCAAATGTTACTGATGGCTTACTACGATTAACAAAAACTAACTGCCACACAGTTTGCTATTATTTCAACAAAATCGCATTCCGAATAGACCAAAAAACAAATTATTTAAAAAAAGAAAACAAAAAATCTATATTTTTTCACAGTTTTAACAGATTGCAATAAGTTCTTTGTAAATTTGTTGGCGTACACTTATGTTCACCTATGATAGCAGTTTTGCTTAAATTTGGTTGCTTGATCCGCCCATGCCACACTGTCTTCTGCCTTTCGTGTCACTGAACAAAGAAATGCCTCTTCCTTCCACCATCGTTTAATACCCTTTTTTTCATGAATTATATTCAAACATATTATTTTTCTTCTTTATTGAAGTGGAATTTAATATAAAACTATAGTTCACTATCGCTGTTAGCTGAAAACTGTTACAACCTTTTCGAAACATACATGAACATGTGCCATTTTATTGGAATAATGACAAATGGAGTATCGTCGGAATCCCTACCTAAATTCGTTTGGATTGATTCTGAACATATTTAAGATAAACATATGACATCGTGGTGTATCATGTATGGAATTTGCTATAAACATTGTCATTTGAACTGAGTTTGAGAAGAACATCTCAGTGATGTGAAATACATTTGACTTGATGGTGGAACTTGGAATGAAATATCAACATTTTGGAACATACGAGTCGAACGTGTATTTGTTATGGGTATTCATGGATATGCATATGAATCATATCGTAGTGTATCAATAATGAATTCAGATACAAACTTTGTCATTTGAAATAAGAATGTCAAGAACATCATAATGATGTGGATTACACTAGACTTCATGGTGTCAGCTGATTGAAAATATCCATATTCCGAAAAACATGAATCGAACGTGTATTTTTTATCAGTGTGCTACGTTTTTTCGCCAATATAGAGATACGAAATAATCCACGGCAGCACTGGTAGGGTTCTCATGAGAGTCAACTCCAAAACTATTCTCTCACTCAGCTCAGTCAGTATACATCAGCAGGTTTAGAATCAATTTTGTTGTGGTGCTTTGTGGCTGCTGTTTATCTACGTCGTACAAAAACTTTCTGATCTGCTGCGAAGTAAGATTGAGGGTGATTATCGATTATTTTCAAACTAAGAAAAGGCGTTTATCAGCATTTGGATTTTGTCGAATACAGAATATTCACAAAATCGGAGGTAAGTTTTACAAAATGGTGTATTTTTTGAAAATCCTTGATACGTAGAACAATGAAAATTGTGCCCTCCATTGTAGTGCTCCAACCATGAAGCTCTACTTGCTCATCGTGGGAATGGCCGCCGGGCTCGTCCTGGTCAACGGAGCCATCAGTGGCACCGGATCTTGCTCCATCGATAAAGGTAGGAATCCTTTTTGGGAATCACATTGTGAAATCGCCACTTTTAGTCCTATAACAAAAGAATGATTCAGCCACTTTCTCAGCTGATAAGTCACTCATTTCAGTCCACAGTATAGCACTAGTCATAGTGGCTAATGTATGAAATAGTTACAGGGCTCGTAGCGTGACACGTTTAGTGGTTTAGCTTAGACTTCACAGCAGGTTATTGAAACCATTAATAAGTAAAGGATAATTGAAGCCACATATAATAAGCCATTTCCCAAGTGTATGAATCATTCTACCAGTTGGGCCATATAACTTATGATCGAGTTTATTAAATTTTATTAATGAATTTGATTCATTGGGCAATGAGCTTGTTCTACAAGAAGAGTGACGTGAGATCGCTTTAATGAAATGAGAATGACCGTATGTCCCCATTTGAATTACATGGCCGATCACTTGAGACTTGCCAAAATCTACTCACCGTCACTTTACTCGTAGAATAAGCCCAGCTGCTATCTTATCTCAACAGGAACATGCACTTCCCTCTTCTCCGGTTTTCCGCACGTCCAAAGCGACTTGAACAAGTACACCAAGCAGATGCTGGATAAGTCGTACGACTTCCTGCTGCTCTCGTCGGCGTTCGACGTCTACAGTCTGGACCGGCCTGGCTTCGAGAAACTATACCGCAAGGTGTCGGACAAAGCCTGGGAGGACACCATCGAGCTGATCAAGTACCAAAGCCGTCGCGGTGGCTACGTCCAGCTGGGCGAAGAGGGCTCCACCAGTGTGCACGACGTGGCCAGTTTGCTGCAGAGCAACGAGACCTCCTCGCTGGGGTTGGCCCTGGAGTACGAGAAACTGCTGGCCACGGAGGCCCACCGTATGCACAAGAAGATTTCGCACGCCGACAGCACCAAGCACTACGATCCGGACGTGGCCCACTATCTGGATGAGAAGCTGATCGAATACCAGAGCGGACAGATCCGCAAGCTGTCCGGCTACATTAAAAATTTGAACGATATCATTAATGAGGCTAATACCAAGGCGTTGGGCGTTCAGCTGTTTGACGATTATCTCGATAAGGCGGAATGAGCTGATAAGAAAGGATGCGATTAATTCGCCAGTAGCGTGATGTAGATCTCGAATGAGATTGCAATTCAAGACATCATAGTATAAAGCATATGTTAACGTAATTCGATTTAATTATTGGCAGTAAATTTTATGTGTTGCGTAATTAATGTTCATGTAGCTGATTTATTTTATAGCGGATTAAACTGCATTTTAGTGATAAAATTTAAAAAATAATCTGTGAAAGAATGTATTAAAGCGTTTTTGCCTTTCTCGTACAACTAAGTTGTACCGAAAGGCTATCATTTCACTCCGAAAACGAACTTTTTATAGAAGCCTCTGAGACCCATAGTATTATATACCAATCGACTCAGCTCGACGAGCTAAGCACATGTCTGTCTGTCCGTGTGTATGTGTGTGCACAAAAGCTATAAAAAACATTAGACAATTTTTCGTATAGTAATCCTTAACCAATTTTCTCGCAACAAGTTTCATTCGACAGGGGACAAAGCCTTGTTGATCACTATTGAATTTTATAACGATCGGTCATTGCGTTTAAAAGTTATGAAGAAAATGGTACATCGGACCATATAAACCCCATGTAAGGTTGGTGTCTTAACTAAATGCGAGAAAGGCACCACCAACGCTAGGTGGATTAATCTGGGTTTTTTTTTTCATTATCGTACACAAAGTGTTTCGAAAGGCTGTATTGCCTATAAATGGCAAGGCTTTTTCCAAACCGCACCAAACGGCTTTTTAACTTTTTACTTATGGATCCTGTACACATGATAATTTCAAGATTTCTAGAACAACGTTTTTCTAGTTATTAAAAGCAATGTTTAAAACGCAATGTCTTCTTTTTTGCCTTGGAAGCAGCTGATGTGGTTTGAAAGGCCACTTAGTCATATAGTACAATTATAAGTTATTTAATGTGTTAGCTTTTTGTGACCACATTGAAAATATAAAAAAAATATTGCGTATTAGTGTTCTATTTTTTAACTTTTATTTATGCAGAATGAAAATTAATTGACTTTTTTTGTTCTGAGTGTAGGTTATGCGTTCGTCAAATCACTTTGTTTACCTAAGTCATTGTTTCGTCAATGTTTTTAAGCTGTGTCGACACTACAAACTCAATGTAAGTTGTATCATGTCAAAGTGGAAACTGCTAAAGAACTTAGTTTGTTCCATTATATTTTTTTGTCAAGGTTGCCTATAGCTTTAAACTGTTTTCACAAGTAGCTTTATCGTTGATTAATTACGGTGATTATGATTATTAAGTTCTAATCAAGGTCAGCTATAGGATTCACTTTTCGGTGGCAAACTCATCACGCCTATTGCCTATCTATTTGTAAAAATTATCGAAAATGAAGCTGTTATAAGATTGTTCATATCACATCATTATAATGTGTGGTATTTTTTTATTATTGCTCTTCAAAGTGACGCATAACAAAATAAAACTGGCACCACGTTCCTAGTTTTGAAAAAACTTCTACTCAGTGAATCCAGCAGTCGATTCCCTACGAATGTCTTGAATACTTTGTTTTTCAATAAATGCCTAGCTAGCTAAATGTAAGCGTGGCTACGACTCAGCGTCACAGGGAACGCATCAGAAAAGTATTGCCGAAAAGAAGAGAACTCACATCATTATCACTGATGAAAAAGGCCTCTGCCTGACTGCACTACCATTCAAGGCTCCAAGACACGACGTCCGTTGGATCACATGTAAAAGCCGTAAATTAGTGCGTCAATGCCAGATATGTAACGCGGCACCAAACAAAAATAGTCAACATGTGATACCACCACGACAGGATATGTCTTTGGTTGCCATCTCAGTGCTAATGGCGTAAGCCGACCCACCGCGGCAAGGTAACATATCCGAGGGGAAGGTACGCCATTTGGCTACCAGGATATTGGAAGCTTTCAACATTCTCCACTGGTTGCCCGGCTACTGTGAAACTGGAAGGGGTCGCCGTGTTTACATCCAACGATTTGGTTTTGTTGACGTTGATGACTAAACCTGCCGAAGAGGAGCGCTCGGCAAGGTCGAAGAGCTTACTCTGCATATCAGAGCGCCGTTGAACGAAGAGTGCAACGTCATCAGCCAATTCGAAGCCATTTAGGGCCTCCATAGTACATCGAATGACGAAGTTAGCAGTACTACGGAAGTTAACCATGTTCATGGCGCGGAAACAGTCCTTCGATGATTGTATACAATCAGGAATCAACATGAGCATTAGCGCCTGATTGATCGTCCGTAGCCTAATTCGTTAAAAAATTATAATAAAAATTATGGAAAATTATTTCCTTCTTCAATATCAGCATTAGACACAGCTTTACTCAAATAATTGACAAATACATCACCAGGTTCAATCTGATCTGCAATTAGTGCTTTAATTTGTTTTACAAAAATATTGTTTAATTTTTTTTTAAACTATCATTTATTTGGAAGGCTCATTTGCCGTTAAGCGTTACGGAGCCGAATTCATGTTTTAGAGTACAGTTTTTCATGATTCTTATACAATAATGTTAGTTTTGGGGAACCGAAAGACTCGCGGTTTGGTCGAGGTTAGGGAATACAATTATACAATAGGAAAGGAAGGGAATTTAGGGTGCTTAATTAATTACAATGCTGATGTTTACACAGTTGAAATCCTTGGCAATGTTTCAAATCTGAAACGAGACAAACTTTTGTTTTGGGAGACAACGATGAGAGGAAGACATACGGGAGGGATTAACGACAGATATTGAGATGATGTACAACAAGAGGAAGACATTCTTAAGGAATTACGACAGCAAAGGGATGGATGGACGACAATTATAATCTAACATCAGCAACTTTCAAAAATTGGTGGACAAGGGACATGTATTCGAGATCAAGACCCGCCAGCACTTCCCTAATAGGCTTTGGCTGCTTTCCTCGGACCCGAAGATGTTCAGTTAGCGCGGATCTAGGGCCACGATGCTCCTCGCACGCCCACACGACATGGTCAATATCCTGATAATCTGCGCCGCAAACACAGAGATTGCCTTCTGAGAGCCCCACTCGAAAAAGATGTGCATTTAAAGAGTAGTGATTGGACATTAGACGACACATGGTTCGAATGAAGTCTCGTCCCAATTTCATTTTTGAACCATGGCCGTTTCGACACCTGTTAGCGAATTGAATACAACCATCTACCCATCTCCTCATTTGTCCATTTTTTTGCCAACTGATCAAGGTTTCCTGACGAACTAATGAGAAAAATTCATCGAAGGTGATTTGCCGATCGTAAATATCACCTTCCATAGCGCCCACCTTAGCCAGAGAGTCCGCTTTCTCATTTCCCGGGATCGAGCAATGAGAAGGGACCCAAGCCATGGTGATTGTGTAAGACCGTTGTGATAAAGCACTCAAAGCTTTCCGTATCCCATTCATGAGATACGCTGAGTGCTTAACCGCTTTCACTGACCGAACAGCCTCCAAGGAACTTAGACTGTCGGTGAAGATGAAAAAATGGTCAGGAGGTAGGGATGCGATCTGCCCGAGAGAATAGTGTATAGCTGCTAGCTCAGCAGTATATACGGAGCTAGGCTCTTTGAGCTTAAAGTAGGCGCTATGAAAAACGTTAAAAACACCGAAACCAGTGGAGTCATCCATTTTTGACCCGTCTGTGAAAAAGCTTCTCTCCTCGCTGGCGTGCCCGTATTTGCTTGCAAATAATGGAGGTATGACCTCCGGACGAAGGAAGTCTGGTATTCCATGAACCTCCTGTTTCATGGACAGATCAAAAATTACAGAGGAACTGAAGGAGTCTAAGAAGTTAGCACGATTGGTATCTACCGAAGAAGGGCTTACCTCCAGCGTTATGTACCAGTGGTAAATACTGATTAATCGAGATTGAGGGTTTTGTTCGAGCAGCTTCTCGAAGTTGTCAATGACCAATAATGGATTGAGAACCTCACAGCGGATGAGGAACCGGAGCGATTATTCCGCGAAACGATCTGTCAGAGGCAGTACTCCCGCAAGTACTTCCAGGCTCATCGTATGAGTCGAATTCATACAACCTAACGCGATACGGAGACAGCGGTACTGAATCCGTTGAAGCTTCAACATGTGTGTTTTAGCCGCGGACTGGAAGCAGAAACTACCGTATTCGAGGACCGACCGGTTGTTCGATACAACGTTATAAGATCTTCGGGATGCGCTCCCCACCATGTTCCGGTTATCGATCGCATGAAGTTGATCCGATTCTGGCATTTTTGTGTCAGATACACAATGTGCTTCCCGAAGGTACATTTCGAGTCGAACCAGACCCCGAGGTATTTTGAAGACATGCTATGAGTGATTGTCTTACCCATCAGTTGGAGCGGGAATTTTGCCGGCTTATGTTTTTTTGAAAAGACAACCATCTCAGTTTTCTCCGGAGAGAATTCGATACCCAGCTTCGTAGCCCAAGTAGACAAATTGTCCAGAGTATCTTGCAATGGTCCTTGCAGATCAACTGCGGTTGGCCCCGAAACGGATACAACACAGTCATCCGCAAGCTGTCTTAACGTGCAATTTTCCATGAGACATTCATCAATGTCTCTGACATAAAAATTGTAAAGAAGGGGGCTCAAACATGAGCCCTGGGGGAGACCCATGTAACTAATTCGTGAAGTTGTCAAGTCACGATGAGAAAAACTCATACGCTTCTCTGACAACAAATTGTACAAATAGTTGTTCAAAAGTGTTGAAAGTCCACACGCGTGGAGTTTGTCAGATAAGACATCGACGCAAACTGAATCAAAAGCCCCCTTAATGTCCAAAAATATTGAGCCCATTTGCTCTTTTTTAGCGAAAGTAATCTGAATTTCTGAAGAAAGCAGCGCAAGACAGTCGTTCGTTCCCTTTCCCCTACGGAAACCAAATTGTGTATCTGACAACAAACTATTCGATTCAACCCATTTGTCTAGCCGGAAGAGAATCATCTTCTCCAACAGCTTCCGAAGACAGGAAAGCATCGCGATGGGGCGATACGAGTTACAATCCGACGCGGGTTTTCCGGGCTTCTGGATGGCTATCACCCTCACTTGCCTCCAATCATCCGGAACAATGTTGCACTCCAGTAATTGATTGAACAAGCTCAATAAGCGCCTCTTCGCGACGTCTGGGAGGTTTTTGAGTAAATTGAACTTGATTCTATCCATCCCAGGAGCGGAATTGTTACATGAAAGGAGAGCAAGCGAGAATTCAATCATCGAAAACGGGCGATCTATATCATCCCTGTTAGCAAAAGAATCACGTGACCCTTTCTTCACCGGCACCGAATCCGGACAAACTTTTTTTGCGAAGTCGAGTATCCACCGCGACGAGCTTTCACGCTCTTCGTTTACGGACGACGCGTTGCGCATTCTTCTCCCGACGGTCCACAGAGTTTTCATTGAAGTCTCGCGCGATAAACCTTCAACAAAAGTGCGCCAATATCCGCGTTTCTTCACTTTGACCAGCTTCTTGAACTGGATCTCGAGCGCGATATATCGTTTGTGAAGTACGATCGAACCGTGTTTCGAAATTCTTTAAACGCGCCAGATTTCTCACGATAAAGTTGTGTACACTCGATATCTCACCACGGACTGTATGGTTTCCTACGAACCGAAGCTCCTGGCACCGGCCGGCGTTGTGCCTGAAGAGCGCTGTCAAGGATCAACTGTGATAGAAACTCGTACTCTTGTCGCGGAGGAAGCGAATCTATCGACTGTACACCATTAATGATGGCCTCCGCATATTTTCCCCAATCGATGTGCTTTGTGAGGTCATATGAGAGGTCGATAGAAACAGATGGATTACGTCCATTGGAAATCGAGACTTCGATCGGCAAATGATCACTACCATGGGGATCTTGGACCACCTTCCAAGTACAGTCCAACGATAATGAGCTCGAACAAATGGAAAGATCTAGACGGCTATCTCTTGCTGGAGGAGCCACTCGTGTAACTTCTCCTGTATTCAAAATTGACATATTGAAGTCGTCGCAGAGGTCGTATATCATTGATGAACGGTTGTCGTCGTACAGTTCCCCCCAGCCTGTTCCGTGGGAGTTAAAATCTCCCAGGAGCAACCGTGGCTCGGGCATAACCGAGCAGATGTGCGAGAGATCTCTGCGAGATATCGCGGTGTTTGGAGGAAGATATATCGAGGCGATACTGAGGTCTTTTCCTCGAATAGTCACCTGACATGCGACGGCTTCGGTGCCTGACATCGGAGCAAGATCGACTCTATAGAAGGAGTGTTGTTTTTTGATCCCTAACAGCACCCCTCCATAACGATTTGCCCGATCGCGACGAATTATGTTGAAATCCGGAAAATGAAGGTTCACATCTGGTGTTAGCCATGTTTCACACAAAGCGAAAACGTCGCATTGTAATTTGTTAACTAAAAATTTGAAAATATCTAATTTGGGAAGAATACTTCGACAGTTCCACTGTAGAATCGAAATCATGTTACCCTTATTGACTAAGTTAGCCATCGAAGGATACGAATAACTCGAAGAGGGGCATTTTCTGCTTCAGCTGCTTCAGGAGAGGAGTCATAATAGGAAGAACGGCTTTGACCATGTTCTTCACGGGGTCGGAAGCATCAAAGAAGTTGAGGATGAGTTCCACGATGCCAGAAAGCGTGAACATTGGAGCGCTCGGATGTTGTCCCGTTCGCTCTCTATGCTCTATTTCTGGTGGAAAATGTGAAAAACTTGGGACATCAGGGATTTTTGATGTTCCTGGAAGTGGAGGAAACTCTCGTTCATCCTGATGTGAAACCACAAAAGTTGAACGTTTCTGAGCATTTCCGGCCGCTTGCGATTTGACCATGTTGGAATGGGACTCACTTTTAGGCTGTTTTCTAGGCTTTTCGAGGGTCGCTGGCTCTGTTTTACTCTTTTCCTCGTTGAGCCTTTGAAAACAAAGGGAACCCCATTTCCAACTTCAGAGTCAGAGCTGCCTTGATCGTCCAAAGGAAGAGACGAGTAGATGGTGTCAGAAACAACCGGTGAAGCGGCCTTCCTCAGCATCTCGGCGTAGCTTCGTCGAGAACGCTGCTGAAGAGACCGTTTCTGGTGAATTCGCTGCTGTATGTACGTTGGGCAAGCTTCGAGAGCATGCGGAGGGCCTTCGTTGCAATAAACACATTTCGGCGCCGTCTTGCACGCGCCATCCACATCTTCTCTCCGCACGATGCACAGCGAGGTTTATTGCAGCAGTACTGAGCGGTGTGGCCCAGCTGCTTGCAATTAACACAATTCATCACCTTCGGTACATACAGCCGAACAGGTAGACGAAGTTTTCCAATCACCACATAATCAGGCAGTGCGGACCCGGAGAAGGTCACACAGAAGGAGTCTGAAGGCGAATAAACTCGATTCTCCCCTCCTGCGACACTGAATACATTTGTTTGCAGTCCAGTATCTTAACAGGAGGCAGAGAAGCATTTTTGAAACGGCCGCAACCCTGTTTCAAATCATCGCAAGTCATGCTCCCCTCTGTGATCACTCCCCCGATCTCACACACTGCTGATGGAAGATAAACCTTATATTCTAGAGTGAAGAACTCAAAGGTGGCAATCTCGTTGGCCTGTTTGCGATCAGAACAAGTGACGCGCAGCTTACTAGGCCCAACCATGTCAATGGTTGTGACAGACGAGAATCGCTTTTCCAGATCTTTACTGATCTGACTGATTATTATTATTATTTATTTAGTTAACATCTAAACAGATAACACTGAATCAACAATTTGACGCCACAATACACGGTTCGAGGCCGCATCTCTCCATCCTCGGATACGCCCCACGCTCGCCAAGTCGTTCTGCACCTGGTCTGCCCATCTCACTCGCTGCGCTCCACGCCGTCTCGTACCTGCCGGATCGGAAGCGAACACCATCTTTGCAGGGTTGTTGTCCGGCATTCTTGCAACATGTCCTGCCCATCGTACCCTTCCGGCTTTAGCTACCTTCTGGATACTGGGTTCACCGTAGAGTTGGGCGAGCTCATGGTTCATTCTTCGCCGCCACACACCGTCTTCTTGCACACCGCCAAAGATGGTCCTAAGCACCCGTCTCTCGAATACTCCGAGTGCTTGCAAGTCCTCCTCGAGCATTGTCCATGTTTCATGTCCGTAGAGGACAACCGGTCTTATAAGCGTCTTGTACATGACACATTTGGTGCGGTGGCGAATCTTTTTCGACCGCAGTTTCTTCTGGAGCCCGTAGTAGGCCCGACTTCCACAGATGATGCGCCTTCGTATTTCACGACTAACGTTGTTGTCAGCCGTTAGCAAAGATCCGAGGTAGACGAATTCCTCGACCACCTCGAAGGTATCCCCGTCTATCGTAACACTGCTTCCCAGGCGGGCCCTGTCGCGCTCGGTTCCGCCCACAAGCATGTACTTTGTCTTTGACGCATTCACCACCAGTCCAACTTTTGTTGCTTCACGTTTCAGGCGGGTGTACAGTTCTGCCACCTTTGCAAATGTTCGGCCGACAATGTCCATGTCATCCGCGAAGCAAATAAATTGACTGGATCTGTTGAAAATCGTACCCTTGTTGTTACACCCGGCTCTCCGCATGACACCTTCTAGCGCAATGTTGAACAACAGGCACGAAAGTCCATCACCTTGTCTTAGTCCCCGGCGCGATTCGAACGAACAGGAGTGTTCGCCCGAAATCTTCACACAGTTTTGCACACCATCCACCGTTGCTTTGATCAGTCTGGTAAGCTTCCCAGGGAAGCTGTTCTCGTCCATAATTTTCCATAGCTCTACGCGGTCTATACTGTCGTATGCCGCCTGCAATTCAATGAACAAATGGTGCGTTGGGACCTGGTATTCACGGCATTTTTGAAGGATTTGCCGTAGAGTAGAGTGGGGCAAGAGTGCGCGTGGGGTAAGAGTACGTTTTCGATTTTTTGTAGTAATAAAAAAAGATAAACTAGCAGTACTGCATCAGTTTGACAGGTATTCTGGCCAACTATTATCATGTGTAATTGTAAACGATTTGAATAAACAACAAGGGAGATATGGAGTTAAATAACTTTTTGGTCATTTTGCTAAAAATAATTGGATTTCCGCAACTAGTATTTCATTACCATATATACGTTCAATCAGGTGAACATTATACCATTTCGATAACCTATTGTATAGAGTTCTTTATGGTGCAGAACACCAATCCGGTTGGTTTTCCAAGAAGTCAAAACCATTACTTGAATAATTTTTGGGACTGTGGGGTAAAAGTACGCAGGAACCGGTGGGGCAAGAGTACGCATATGAATCTTCAAGTTATGATGTCAAACCCGTATATCCGGCCGAAATAAGACTTCTTCCAAAGCGTAAATATCCACAACTAAGAAAAAGGGGATAGAATTTGAACTTATTACAAGTTTTTAGGATAAGTTGAAGAAATTCGGTGTTAGAAAGGACTTTGCGAACAAAGCACTAAAGCGAAATAATGAAATTGTATTAGGACTTGTTGTACACCTAAACATAGTACGAAAACACAATTTCATCTAAATGATAATTTCTTTTAATCAAAAGAAACATTCATAAATTACGCAACGTTTAGCTGGGAGGGGTTGTGAGATGTGTGACGATCCATATAATTTTTAGAGGATTCATACAAATAGTGTAAGATAGGGGGGGAGGGGTGATGAAATAGCCAAATTTTACGTTACGTGATTGGTGGACTTTCTTTATGGAAAATGCCTTTGTATACGCCACGCGAAACCTGATATATATTTTTACCTCTGTAGTTTTTTTTATATATAAAAACAATGGTTTTTCGTATGAAAGTGCACATTTTTAGGACCCCCTCCCCCTTTAAGAGTTACGTAATCTTCAAACATTCCCTAATATATGCTCATTAAACATCAATTAAATGTTATTAACTCTTATTTGTAGTAATATATACTTAAAGCACATGATTGGATAAATGCGTACTCTAACCCACCCGATGCGCACTTTTACCCCACCGGTGGGGTAAGAGTGCGTTTTTCACTTGTCTTGCAATAAGGGTTCTACTAAAACGAATCTCAATAATTTCAATATTTTTTCCACTGGGTAACATAAAGGAAGAGTATATGAATCATCGACACTGATTTGATATGCAGAAGCTTGCTTCATAAGAGCCACATGATCGATTGAAAACTAAGTGCGTACTCTTGCCCCACTCTACTCTACAGTAAAGATCTGGTCCGTTGTCGAGCGGCCGTCAACGAAGCCGGCTTGATAACTTCCCACGAACTCGTTCACTAATGGTGACAGACGACGGAAGATGATCTGGGATATCACTTTGTAGGCGGCATTAAGGATGGTGATCGCTCGAAAGTTCTCACACTCCAGTTTGTCGCCTTTCTTGTAAATGGGGCATATAACCCCTTCCTTCCACTCCTCCGGTAGCTGTTCGGTTTCCCAGATTCTGACTATCAGTTTGTGCAGGCAAGTGGCCAGCTTTTCCGGGCCCATCTTGACCTTACCAGCTGCTTTATTGGTCTTTAGCTGTTGAATGGCATCCTTAACTTCCCTGATCTGACTGATATTCAATCGTTTGCCTTTGGATCGGAAAAAAACAACGTATGGCCCACTAGAGTTGGGAGGGTAGGCCTTGTGGCGGGGAATCGTAGGGGAAACAGCGTTGCTAGTGTCTACTCTCTTATTTTCCGTTAGACCAGAATGCAACATGGTACCATCAGACTGGGAGTACAATAAACCCCCGCCATTCTCGCCTTCGCTCATTGCGGACACGAAGTGACCCGCGGGAGCGAGGCACACACTATTTAAAATTAACACTTACTACTGGGAGAGAGAAAAAAACAACTAACACAAAAATAATGATTTGAAATACAGGGGAAAGACGAGAGAATAAAAAAAAAACTAATCGAAAAGATTGTGGGAAGGGGAAAACAGCAGAAGAAACTTTCTATACTTATCTCTAATACTACAATGTCGCCAACGCCGGTTGTTGCGGCTCACACTTGACTGGACGGACGACCACTCGCTCAGCGCTGCAGCTGGGCTGTTGGACGCCGCGGGGTGGCGGGACGCCGGCGGTTGAAACGAGCGATCGGGGATGACGATTTTTGTTGGCTTTGCTCACCACGTGGTACTGACGGTGTGGGGCGATGAATTATTCACTTGCGGATGGACGCCGATTAATAACGAAAAAACTTCCTTGCGTAATTGACGCAATCTACTGCACTTCCACTGAAAAAAAACCTACGGCAAAAACCTACGGCAAAAACCTGACTGTCCAGGCAGTGGCGTAGCCAGGGGGGTGGTTTTGGGCATAAAACCCCCCCCAGAGCCAAAATTTTCAGAAGAAATTTTTTTTTCCAAAAAAAAAAATGTTCGGGAAACCCCCCCCAGACCAATTTTCTGGCTACGCCACTGTGTCCAGGAAAACCCGAGGAAAACCGACTGTCCGTGGAGAAAACGACCGTCTCTCACGGCTGTTCGACGTGGAATGATTGTTTAATTGTAAAAAAAACCCAGATTAATCCACATAGCGTTGGTGGTGCCTTTCTCGCATTTAGTTAGGACATCCACCTTATATGGGGTTTATATGGTCCGATGTACCATTTTCTTCATTACTTTGAAACGCAACGACCGATCGTTATTAAATTCAATAGTGATCAACAAGGCTTTGTCCCCTGTCGAATGAAACTTGTTGCGAGAAAATCGGTTAAGGATTACTATACGAAAAGTTGTCTAATGTTTTTTATAGCTTTTGTGCACACACATACACACATATACACACATACATACACACGGACAGACAGACATGTGCTCAGCTCGTCGAGCTGAGTCGATTGGTATATAATACTATGGGTCTCAGAGGCTTCTATAAAAAGTTCATTTCCAGAGTGAAATGATAGCCTTTCGGTACAACTTAGTTGTACGAGAAAGGCAAAAACATAAAAAAAAATCTACAGTTGGCGTGAAAATTATCCAACCACGTTCTACTCAGCAAATGAATAAACTGGTAATCACAATCAAGCACTAACAGTTGATTAGAACTTTTACACAAAGGTAGTTTAAATTGCAAGACATACTCATTTTAGCTCATCACTGTTACCGAAGAGCTACAGTCAACCTCCATCTGCACCAAATTATTTTCAATAGAAACATCTGGCAAACAGGAATTACTAGAATTATTGATGGAAGAAATATGCATACATTCCAATTCGAAATCATTTGCGTCATTGTTATATGGGTTATATTGGTGTCAGGTACCCCGATCGAATAGAGATCGGTACAAGAAAGCAAGAGCAGCCGAAAAACGAACCCACCGCAGGAAGAAAAAAGAGTACGAAGAACAAGTTAATAGTGAGGCGCAGGAAAAAATGGAGCAGAACGATATGCGGAGGTTTTATGAGTCTGTCAATGGCGTGCGGAGAAAGACAGCGCCATCTCCCGTCATGTGCAACGACCAACAAGGGAATTTTCTGACAGATAAAACTGAAGTGGCTGCCAGGTGGAAGCAACACTTCGAGACTTTGTTGAATGGAGGAAGTGACGGTGCATCGGTGAACAGAATAAATATTAGCGACGATGGACAAGCTGTGGAGTCACCTACACTAGATGAGGTTAAAAAGCTGTCAAAGAGCTGAAAACAATAAGGCTGCGGGAAGGACCAGCTCCCGGCTGAACTTCTCAAACATGGCAGTGAGCAGCTTTATGAAGTTCTGCACCATATTATGTCGAAAATATGGGAAGACGAGGAAATGCCTGCTAGCTGGTTGGACGGCCTCATTTGCCCTCTCTTTAAGAAAGGGCACAGACTGGAGTGCTCCAATTACCGAGGAATAACCCTCCTTAATTCGGCGTACAAAATTATGTCCCGTATTCTGTTCAACAGATTGAGACCGCTTGAAGAGTCCTTCGTCGGCGAATACCAAGCAGGTTTTCGTGAGGGCCGATCAACGACGGATCAAATGTTTGCCCTGAGACAAATCCTTGATAAATTCCGGGAGTACAACTTGCAGACACATCATCTGTTTATTGATTTCAAGGCGGCGTACGATTCAGTGAAACGGAATGAATTATGGCAAATTATGCTTGAACATGGTTTTCCGGCGAAACTGATACGGCTGATTCATATAACGTTGGACGGATCGAAATCAAGTGTAAGGGTTGCGGATGAAATATCGACGTCATTTGTTACCTTAGATGGATTAAAGCAGGGTGATGCACTCTCGAATCTACTGTTCAATATAGCGCTCGAGGGAGCGATTAGGAGAGCTGGTGTGCAAATAAGCGGTACCATTATCACAAAATCGCATATGCTCCTGGGATTTGCGGACGATATCGATA
This sequence comes from Armigeres subalbatus, assembly GCF_024139115.2. Taxonomy (NCBI): domain Eukaryota; kingdom Metazoa; phylum Arthropoda; class Insecta; order Diptera; family Culicidae; genus Armigeres; species Armigeres subalbatus. The sequence continues at coordinate 303,266,813 of NC_085139.1, read as the reverse complement.
TTATCGGAATTGATCGCCGTGCCGTGGAAGAGGCTTTTGCGCCTTTTAAGAGGGAGACAGCGAGGATTGGACTCACGATCAATACCAGCAAAACGAAGTACATGGTCGCTGGTAATCAACGTGGGTTCATTAGTGGTGGTGGTAGCGAAATAGTGCTGGATGGTGAAAAATTTGAAGTGGTAGAAGAATTTGTGTATCTTGGAACATTAGTGACGTGAGATAATGATGTTACCCGCAAGGTGAAAAGGCGTATTGCAGCTGCAAATAGGGCTTATTACGGACTTCGTAACCAGCTTAAGTCCCGTAGTCTGCAAACGAAAACAAAACTCGCGCTGTATACTACTCTGATTCTTCCGGTGGCTTTATACGGCCATGAGACATGGACGTTAAAGGAGGCTGATCGGAGAGCTCTCGGAGTGTTTGAGCGTAAGGTGCTGCGGACAATACTCGGCGGTAAACAGGAGAACGGCATCTGGCGGCGTCGCATGAATCACGAATTGTACCAGGTGTATAAAGGGCTGGATATTATTAAGCTTATACAACACGGCAGACTACGGTGGGCTGATCACGTTGTTCGTATGCCGGAAGAACGTCAAGCGAAGATAATATTTAGTAGAGAACCCGGAAGAGGCCGCAGGCTTCGTGGAAGGCCGCGTACACGATGGCTTTTTGCAGTTGAAGAGGACCTGAGGGCGCTCAATGTTCAGGGCGACTGGAATCGATTGGCCCAGGATCGAGTCCAGTGGAGAAGGATACTCCATTCGGCGTAGGTTCATCGAAGAGCTGTAGCCTATCAAGTATCAAGTAAGTATATGGGTCACAATCCATTTCCCTCAAACTTTCCTGTTGCTCGGACAAGCTATCCGGAATCGGACTAGGTTTTTGGATGTAAACATGGTTAGCTTCATCGTTCCTATCTTGCTTGAGTTTGTAGCATCTTCTCCGCACGTGTCCTCGTTGTCCACAGTAATTACAGATACGCTGATCCACAATCCGTTGGTTTCCATCTAATTTGCTTCGTCGATAAGATGTACTTACAGACATTCTAAATACTCACGTTCCTCTCATATGAACGTGTACTATGCACATGTGGAAGTATTGGCTTGAGAAATGGATTGCGAGTGATTTGACTATGCGTCCAATTTGGGAATCTTGAGCTCGTTCAGTAGCCGCTAGGTTGCGAAGGCCGACGGAGGTCCTTCGTAGCTTAGTTGGTTAAAGTACCAGTCTAGCGTACTGTAGGGTCATGGGTTCGAGTCCCTTCGAAGGGAAAGTGGTTACCTCCAATATATTTTCCAAATCAATATCTTCCCCATATCGTACAAATTCACATATGAGTTTTCACAACATTGTAAATTAATGTCCAAGTCGGGTGGTTTAATCCCTGGAAATAGGCAATTAACATTGATTGAACTGAAAAAACAATGTTTTTTTAATAACTCCGGAACACAATGACCGATTGGGAAAATTTTCAATAGTGAAAGCGGTTTTGGAGTGATCCTATAGCCTTTACGTATACTTAGTATACGCGAAAGGCAAAAATGTATCAACGTTGGACCAAAGTCACAATTCGCTAGTTGGAATTAGACTGCCCACAATCCAACCAAGGGAAGTTTCTTGCAGAGCAAATGCACAGGACCGGGTACGTTGAATCCAGGATTAGTCAACTTGATGGTTTCCGGTATGTTCAACTGAGAGGCTTCGCTGCATTGGAAGTAGATAGGGCCCACTTTTCTGTAACGTGTTTTAATTCTCAGTCACTCTCTTGACCACTTCACAAACGCATAAATCAGCGTCCGTTATCCAATTGCACTTTTATTTTTGATAGACAGCATGTTGAACACCGCGTCGATATGCTTGTCAACGATAATCTGTTTGTCTTCAAAACGCTCATCCAGCCTTTCCCAGGCAACGATCGATGTCCTGATGTCCTGGTCTATCTGCAACTGCATCACAAAAGCAACTGCTTTATCGCCGGAGGTTCTTATCGTAACGTGCCATCAAGCTTTCAAACATATTTCTCAGCCCCATCAGCTTTCCTTCGAAATTTAAACCGCGGCCGCAGCACCATGAAGAGCAACTTAATGACAATACGGCAAGAAATCGTACTTAGTTTTGACTCCACAAGACACTTCGATCGAAAGAGAAAAAGCACAGTCGTACCAAATAGACCAACCATTTACAAAAAGCTCATTAGGCCCGCAGTCTTCCACGGACAACAGACGACCAACTTTAACTTGGTTGCTTTAGGGGAAAAGTGTTTCGCACCCATCAATTAGGATCTCTTTCCAAAATTGTGTCGTCTCTTGATCCGAGCTGTAGGTCATTTTTTGGCTGATTCAATGTAGATATCTTATGTTTCGCCCCAATGCATTCCAGTGTTTTTATCCATGGTTGATTTAACTAACCTGCTTTTCTTCGTAACTGTTGTCAGATCTCGTATCTTCAGCTTGATAAGTCACACGGTCGACGCAGACCAACACAGTAGACCTTGCAGCAGTTCCAAGGAATTTTCTTTCCTAGTAAAATTAGTATTGCACATTGGTTTGCCTTTTAGGATCACTCTTATGTTTTAGAGTAACGAATCTAGCGGCTTTATTGATAAACACATAAACGAATTTCCTACATGCGATTTGTTATTTTGTATTCTTCCTATTTTTGCAGTGTTTAAAAGTTTTCATACGAGGGTTATTATACGTAGTGAGGACTATCATATTATATAAGATGTTTGATAGTTTTTTATATTAACTCCAACCACAATTACTACACTGGAAACTTGAAGTGCAAACATGTTCTTTAGATCAACGAAAATATACGATCGGTCGTTTATTAATATTTTGGCTACACTAAAGTATAACATCCCAGTAATAGTAATTTTACGAAATTATGATTAACAATAAAGCAATCTTAAAATAAACCTGAATTGCAAATATGTGTAATAGTCCTAAATGTCGATAAAGAAAAAAAAAGGAAATTTAAAAAATTCTAATCCAGAAATATAAAACTACAAATCACACAATCCTATATACAACGACCTTCGCAAGTCACCCCCCGTGCACACGACGTTCAGTTGACAACGGCGGATCGTTTGTCGCGGTTCTTGCCCCTGCTTATGGTGCGCGCCTTGAACGCCGCCGCATTGATGAACTTCTTTTCGGCCTTGGCCACCTTCTGACTTCGCTCGATTTCGTCCATTTTGGCGCCCAAATCGAGCACGTCCCGCAGGAACTCGTTCTCCGACAGGTGCACGTTCATTCCGAAGCCGAGCGCGTTGCGCAGACATATGTACTGGTGGTGCAGAGACCAGGTGTCCAGCAGCAGCGTCTCCTTGCCGAATTTGATCGAAATTTCCGGTGAAATGTCCTCCTCCAGGTAGCGGTGCACGTCGCGGAACGTGGCGCGCTGTACCTTGCGATCGCGCTTGGCACGGTACTTGTGCGCGTCGGTTGCAAGCTTCTGTGTAGCTTCGATCAGATCGCCCAGTTCGTCCTCCAGGAAGCTTTCATCGTGCGAGCGACCACTCTCCAGGATCAGGGCAATTGTTTCTCCAGCGATCATGCGAACATCTAGGTGAGGGCTTTGAAGCATTCCAACGAGCTTGTTGACCGAGGGAATCATGTGATTGTTACCGTTTACGAGCGACACCAGATCACCGGATGGGATCTGTGTGAGCAGGAGTGCCCATGCACTGAGGGCCGCACTGTGCAGAGATGCGGCATCTGCGTTGGCGCTGCTTGGGCTGCTGTCTCCCTTTAGGTAGCTTCCCGAGAAGATACCCTCGAAGGTTTTCATTAGTGGCAGTAGATCTCCGATGTCGTCAGTTCCGAGAAAGTTGAGCAAGCCGAGAGCCATGCAGCATTTGGCACGAGCATCGTACGAAGCGGACCCATCTTGGGCCGTTGCCAGAAGGACCGGTTTCAAAACATTCATCATCCCGTTGATTTCCTGGGCGCCTTCCAGTTGGATCACCAGCAGTGGAATGATCCTGGCGGCCCAGGCCTGTTCGGCTCCCTTGCCCTTCTTGATGGACTTTTCGATGGCATCCATCAGCGTCATCTTGCGGTCGTCGATGAAGTCCGGGATGTAGTGATGCACCAGGGTTTCGTTGATCACTTGGAATGCGTTGATTCTGGTCTGGAGCGATTTGTCCGAGGCATTCTCGATGGCTTGGAGGAGCTTTTCCTCGTACTTTTCGAAGCCGCTGCCATTCTCCGCCTGGGACGAGTCTCCGTCGGTGTTGTTGTTGTTGTTGTAGCCATCGTTCAGCGTTTCCGACTGGCACGAGTACACGCTGGCGTTGTCGTTGGATGTGTCGTCGTCGGATTCGTTGTTGTGATGGGAATTGCCATTGGCTGGAAACGAAAGAGATTTTTTTGATTAGTATTTATGGTGATTATTAATGATATATCGTATTGGCGAGTTAAGTAAAGAGGTGTGGCCCGAGTGACAGATTTATCTAAAATAAACCACGAAAACGTCTGTCAGAAATATATCAACTGAAACTTCCTAGAAGCAAAATTTTGCTCCATGAGAAACTTTAGATTCCTTAAAAATAAACGAATAACAAATTCGTTATGTAATAGTTTGGTATTGAAGTAACTGGAAGTGTACAATTTATTAATGTTTTCGTATAGTCATTTCACAACGTACAACTCATTTTACTTTTTCTCGCTGAAACGAGAGATTAGGTAGCATTGATGAATCAGTATCTGCGACCAGCACACTTTTATGCGCACGAACCGAACATTCATGCAAATGCTACGCAACGGGCGGCACGAGACTCTCACACAGCAACAACCAAACAGTCTGCGCCCGAAGAAAAAGATTGTTCAAGACTGTGGCCCGAATAAAAAGCAGAACACGATCAGTAACATCACTATAAAAGGAATAAATCTATTTAATAGAGGCAAAAAGTTTTAATAGTACGTCTGCCAACAAACCATAGTAGAAGTGATCCCATCCGTACCGTCTGCACAACACTCGAGAGAAGACGGAGTTTTAAATTTACTTTTCTTCCGTTAGTGTGAAAGCAATCTTTAACAATGGCACAAGCATCGCTGAAAGATTACGAGAAACGCGCCTTCGAGATTATCCCGCGCAATGCGCTTGACTACTATCGAAGCGGCGCCGGTGACGAGCTGTCTCTGCGTTTGAATCAGGTTTGTTTCGACCGACTGCGTATTCGGCCACGTGTTTTGAAAGGTGCCGCGCAGCATGATTTATCGGTGAGCGTGTTCGGCGATCGCTTCTCGCTGCCAATCGGAATCGCGCCAACGGCGATGCAGCGGATGGCTCACCCGGACGGAGAGCTGGCCACTGCCAGGGCCGCTGCCAGCCGGGGAGTTGCGTTCACGTTGAGTACGCTCGCGACCAGCTCGATGGAGCAGGTGGCTGCCGCAGCTCCCGGATCGCCCAAGTGGTTCCAGCTGTACGTCTATCGCGATCGGCAACTGACGGAGAGCTTGGTCAGGCGGGCAGAAAAAGCCGGATTCAAGGCCATCGTACTGACCGTCGATGCTCCTGTGTTCGGAATGAGGAGAGCCGATATCAGAAATAAGTTTTCGCTGCCACCGCATCTGATGTAAGTGTGAGGGGAGTATAAGCGTAAGGTATGCGTTAAATAACGACATCGTTATCCTTTCCAGCTTGGCCAACTTTGAAGGCAATCTCGCTACCGGAGTACGAAGCCAAGGTGGTTCGGGGTTGGGCGAGTACATAGCGGAGAGAATAGATCCCACTCTTTCCTGGGATGATGTGGAATGGTTGACCAACTTCACCAGCCTTCCGGTGATAGTGAAAGGAATTCTTACCAAAGAGGATGCCATCCTTGCAGCTGACATGGGTGTTGAAGGCATCTGGGTGTCAAACCACGGAGCTAGACAACTGGATTCAGTTCCGGCCTCGGTAGGACTATTTACCAAGTTTTGCGATATATAACAATTTATTAACATTCTTCATACATTTATTAGATCGAGGCACTTCCGGAGATAGTAAAGGCAGTCGGTGATCGAACAACCATTGTCATGGATGGAGGAATTACTGGAGGAACGGACGTATTCAAAGCCATTGCGTTGGGCGCCAAAATGGTACTGTTTGGAAGGCCCACACTGTGGGGTTTGGCTGTTGATGGGCAACAAGGTGTGGAACAGATTTTGGATTTGCTGACAAAAGAGTTGGAAATTACAATGACGTTGGCAGGCTGTCGATCGATTAAAGACATTACCATAGATCATGTTGTGCATGAATCGTTTTACGCTAAGTTGTTACCGTTAACAAGGATTGATGAACTGAAATATAACTAGTTTTAAAGTGACAAATGTTATCAAATTAAATTTGCATATTGCAAAAAAAAAACAATTCTATCACTTCTACACCCATCAAGAGAATGGAAGATTTTTCTACGGTTCGAGGTCAGAATAATTCACAGATTTTGGTAGAATTTGACAATCATTCATGTATAGCATTAAAAGTTAGATAATGTTGAATTGTTGAACGAAATTATTGTTATGTTGACCCATGTCCAGGATAGGGCTATCCTTAGTGCTATGTACTCGTTATCGAATAGCTAAAAGGGATTTTTTCTATTACCATACAAGTTTTGAGTAAAAGTCTCAGATTGTTTTTCCACTAGCAGTGTTTATAAATATACGCAGAAAAATAAAATAAATTTTAAAAATCTGAGTTTCCTATTTTTTGGAAGATTCCTGTGCATGTTTTTGTTGTTTTTGAGATGACGCCTGTCGGTGTGTATGTGCGCAAAAGAAAACTTACTCATCGTTTAGGCACTTATTTTGAACCGATTTGCTTGCAACAAGTTTCATTTGACGGGGAATCCTGTTCGATTGTTTTCATCTCACTCAAGTTTTTTTTAGTTTATCTAATGCACGAGAAAAACATAAACACCGTTATGGCCAATATGAAGCAATGTAGAAAGAAAGCAGTTTTCCAATCAAAACTTTTGAAAGCTTCATTTAATCTATAAAGTATTCACTAGGTACTTTTTCGCCGTTCCTGGGTTTGGGTCAATTTTGCGCCGTACGAGCCGATTATTTGAAAATCAGAACTCAAGAATTTTCCAAATGTTGAACGGCTAATTTCTTCGCCTATTGTGGAACGCATGTGCATTTCTTATGGGTGATCAACAATATGCAAGCATTGTGTCGTATCGTGTCGTAAATAAACAGTTTTGTTTGTGAAAATTTAAGCAAATTTTCTAAAAAATATAAATAAGAAATGGATTATTTCTTACATAACCGTTAAAAAAAGCCATAACAATAAAAAGAAATTCTTTATTTTCTTTCTGGAATAGATTTTATTGTAATATTTTTTTTTTATTTCACTTAACGATAAAGCATTTAACTCTCATTTTTTCCTAATGCAAGCTTTTTTTTTCAACCAGAAAGGATCCTTTTGGTTTATAAATACCATTGGTATATTTTCGTATATGGGGGTCTCCAGTAGCCTTGCGAGCAAAGGCGTAGGATTGCCAATCCGGAGATGGCGAGTTCGATTCTCGGTCCGGTCTAGGATGTTTTCGGGTTGGAAACATTCTCGACACCCTGGGCATAGTGTATCCATTGTACTTGCCACACAAGATACATACTCATGCAATGGCGGGCATAGAAAAGCTTTCAATTAATAACTGAGGAAATGCTAATAGAATACTAAGTTGAAAAGCTAGGCCAAGTTCCAGTTGGAATGTAGAGCCATGGAGAAGAAGAAGAAGAAAATATTTTCGTTCCTTGGTAATATAAAGCCATGCTATACTTTCTGGATTTTCTGTCGAATCTGAGAATTTATTACCAAAATGCTTCGTTCGTCTTTTGGAATAAATAAATGATACCTTTTTCTTGATTGATTACTTGTGAGGGAAGTCAGAGTGTAGGAATATAGCCATAGATCAAATAAGAACACGTCTGTCTTGTACGATGTTCAGATAGTGAATGAAAAAACAATTATTTATTTGCTATACATAGGTAGTAACAGTTTGGTAATCATGACATGCTTGTGAATCCTGTATCGTCGCTGACTCCTACACTCCTCCTCGACGGCAGGACTCCAGCAGCTTCCCGTAAATATTTCAACTTGATGGCTTGGAGTGGCTTCATCATCATATCGGCCACCATTTCTTCGGTGGGGCAATAACGAAGTTCAATTTCTCCATTTTGCTGTAACTCCCGGACATAGTGATATTTGGTTTCAATGTGTTTGGATCTACGTCCCACGGTTGGTGAAGTAGACTGTTTGATACAACCTTGATTGTCTTCGTATATGATTACCGGCATTTGAATTTTCACAGAGAAGTCTTCTAGTATGCGTTGAACCCACCGGAACTATTGACAACATTCGGCAAGTGCCACATACTCGGCTTCGGTACTACTCAAAGTGACACAAGTTTGCTTCCTTGCGCCCCAACTTATTGATCCTCCGGCAAAACGAAATATGAATCCTGAGGTAGATTTTCTGTCGCTTGAATCTCCTGCCCAGTCCGCATCAACGTAGACATGCAACGGAGAATTGTCCAGACCTAGCACTAGCTCGTTGTCCATTGGATTTTTGAGATAACGTAGAATTCTCTTGGCTTCTACCCAGTCCGCTTGAGAAGGCTTACTTGTTTTTCGCCCCAGAATAGACACGCTGACCGCTATATCCGGACGTGTGTTAACGGCTACATACAACAATCCTCCGATTAGACTAGCATACTGTTTGTTGTTCGGCAAGTTGTCTTCATTCTCCTTCTTTGTTTGGATGTGGCCGGGACTCAGAGGAATTTTGGACGGTTTAGCATCTTGCATTCCAAAACGTTCCAAAAGCTTTTTGATGTATGCTTTCTGCTTCAAAGATACTCCATGGCTGTTTCTCTGTATCTCGATGCCCAAGAAATGCTTTATATCACCTAAAGACGTTATTTCGAAATGATTGCTCAAATTTTGAATTTATTCTTCATATTCTTCTTCTGTCTCACATGCCACCACAAGATCATCGACGAATACGACCAAGTAAGTAGACTTCTTGCCATTCTTTCGGACATACAAGCATGAATCATTATTTGATTGCACGAATCCCATCTGCTTGATCATTTTATCAAAGGTCTTATTCCAAACGCGTGCGGCTTGCTTCAGACCGTACAAACTCCGGCGTATATGACACACAAGATTACTGTCCGTGACGTTGGATCCCGGCGGTGATCGCATGTAAATATCTTCTTCCAGTATTCCGTGCAAATATGCAGTCTTGACATCAGCATGCTTGATAACTATATTTCTTTGACTTGCTACCGACAGCAATACTCGAAACGTCATCTGTTTCACTACAGGGGCAAACACTTCATCATAGTCGGTTCCATATTTTTGCGTGAACCCTTGCGCTACTAGGCGGGCTTTGTAGCGTACAACGTTACCATGCTCATCTTCTTTACGTTTGAAAATCCATTTTGATCCTATTGCTTTGCGTCCAGTTGGAAGTGGCATCAAGTCCCAGGTACAATTTTTGTTAAGCGACTTCAGCTCCTCCTCAATCGCCGCTTTCCATTGAACGCTCTCTGCACCACTGATAGCTTCGTCATAGCTTCTTGGCTCAGAAACGTGCTTCTGCTTTTTCGCCACGTTGGTTGTTTCTGTAAATCTGGCTGGTTTCACTCCTAGATTACTTCGTTGAGACCTTCGTACGGGTGTCACTATCTCCTCGGATGATGAAGTTAGGGTTTCTTCACCAGATTCATACTCTGATTCGCTTTCATATTCTCTTTCATCGTGGACTGGTTCATTGTCACTTTCTGAACTAACGCTGGACTCGACTTCAATCACAGTGTTATGCTTCATCTGCTTATGCTTCATCTGACTTCATTCTCTAGGAAACGCGCATCTCGACTAAAAACTATCTCATCGCTTGATGGGTTGATGAAGCGATACGCTTTATGGTTATCCGAATAGCCCACAAACGTCATCTTCGTGGATTTAGGTTCTAGTTTCGATCGCTTTTCTGCTGGAATATACACGTACGCCTGGCAACCAAACAAGTGTAAATGCGAAAGATCAGGTTTTTGTCCATACCTTAATTCATGTGGTGGCAGCTCATCAGATCAAGTTAGCAAGTTCTGTAAATATGTTGCTGTATTTATTGCTTCGGCCCAATAGCGGTAACCCAAACCTGCATCTAGCAACATACATCTTGCCATTTCTACTAGCGTTCTATTTTTCCGCTCAGCAACGCCGTTTTGTTGCGGCGTATAAGCAGTCGTAAACTGGGGTGTTATTCCTTTGGCTCGATAAAATCTTTCAAGCTGTTTGGATTTGTATTTTCTTCTTTGGTCTGATCGTATAGCAGCAGGATATCTTCCAAATCTGGTATGAACCATTTCTGCATAATCTTGAATTCGTTCGATAGCTTCTGATTTTCGTTTCAAAAAATACACTGTTGCAAAACGGCTGTAGTCATCAATCACCACCATAAAATACCGCGCTCCTCCTGGCGATACTGTATTCATTGGCCCGCATATGTCTGTATGGACCAAATCTGCTATCTTCGTGGACTGTGAGTGAGAATACTTCGGGAAAGGTAGTCGTGTCATTTTTCCTTCAAGACAACATTCACAAACTTCATGGATACAGCAGTCTCGTATAGAAATGCCGGTTGCAAGACCCAGTCGTTGGATTCCGTTAACGTCACGATGTCCCAGCTTACGGTGCCAGTTATGCAAGCAATCCTTTGGATGTTGTTTCGTAACGGCCATCACAACAGTCAGGGTTGCACCGAGTTCCAATCCTGCATTTGCCAAACGTAGGAACATATCCTCCATTTCATGTAGATGGCTTTCCATATCACCTCCATCAGTGTACGTAAGATTACAAATCTTCTTCAATACCGATACTTTGGTTGTCAATGATATCTTCTGATAGTGCTTTTTGAGTGTGTCCCAGATTTCCTTTGCGGTTTTGCAGTTTCAAATCAGGGACTGCTGCATTATTCCGACAAATAAGGATATTGTCCCTTGGGTTTTTGCGTCTCCATTCTTCCAAGCATCATTGACGGGCTCCGGCGGATTCCCGACAACATATTTCCATAATTCCTCTCGCATCAGAAGGCTCTTTACTTGGAAACTCCAGTTTTCATAATTTTTTTTTGTCTTTATTATCGAGCCCGAGGCTGGCTCGTCTCGTAATTTCATAATTTTCATTTCCAAGCCGTTCGATTCCGAATTTCTCCATTTTGATCTCCTCTGGCAAATCCAATTGCGCAGAATCTTGATCAGTCAAACTTTTATTTGTTTCAAAACTATTTAGTGAAAAAACGTTCTAGCAGGCCCATAACCTGTAGGAATATAGCCATAGATCAAATAAGAACACGTCTGTCTTGTACGATGTTCAGATAGTGAATGAAAAACAATTATTTATTTGCTATACATAGTAACAGTTTGGTAATCATGGCATGCTTGTGAATCCTGTATCGTCGCTGACTCCTACACAGAGCTGGTCGGACGCTCGGTGGCAATCGAGCCTCTATTGTCGTTGCAGTAGCAAAGCTGTTGTATTATTGGTACTACGTCCGTGTACTTAATGGAATAGTGTGGGTTCAAGTACCACCGACAGCCGAATCTTTTTTTCGCAATATTTCATAAAAACACCTTAAAATGGCAGACTTAACTATGTGTATAAAAATTTCCAAAAAATAAATGATACCCATTTTTTGTTCCAGAACAAGATTACAGAACCTTCCTTAACCCACTAACGCGTTGACAAGTGCTGTCTTATTTATTGGACGCTGGGGGGATGATATGAGTTAATCCTTAAAGACACAAGCAAGCGACCGACGCCGCTCAAAATAGTGACTTTAGTGACCAAAGTTCGTCATCAAGGGACCAAATAGTGACTTTCAGTTACAGAAAAAATGACCAAATAGTGACTTTCAGTTTCAGTTGCAAGTTCGATGAGACGAAGTCAAGCGTTTTTGGATCGAAGAAGAATCTTTTTTACAAATTATTTGTGACGGAAAACATCTTTCACTTGCCACTCTTTTCTCTTAGAACGAACTAAGAAGAGAATCAAAAATCGTACACGCTAACTTTTATCTACTCAGTGACTAAGTAAAATTGTATTGCCCTCTATTGCAAATCAAATTTTTAACGTAACTGGAAGTGAGCGAAACATGGTTATTACTTATAAGACCTGTTTTTCTTCCCCGAAAAATGATTTCTCGGCAAAAATCTGCGTGAAAGAGAATGAGTTAAAATAAAGATCACTGGATTAGCTGAACACCTACTTAAGAAAGATGCAGAGAACTCTACGATTTATCATAGGTGCCACGAAAGAAAACATATTTTAGTTACTAGATAAAGATTGTCGCTGTCGTCGTTGTCCGGAACATCTTTTGCTGGCGAGGATAGTGGATCTAAATGTCAATGAAGGAAAAATACATACGATTTGACAGTTAAGTACCACACATGTTTCGGACAGCAGAACAAAGGGAACCGAAGCGACAATCTTTATCTGGTAACTAAAATATCTTTTCACGGAAGTATTTGGAATCTTTAATGTGAAAGGAACAACAGTACGGATCGTTTTGGTAGAAAACAAATAAAACATTATGAAGATTGTACAACAAGCCTGGGATTGAATTGCTTATAATGCCGGACTTGCTGTGCGCATTCATGAACGATTGGAATTCAACAGCGCATGCAATCTTCAAAATTGGGGATACTTGATCTTCTTTCTATACTCACTAAATATTTTTTTTCCAGAGCAAATTTTTCATTACATCTGTCAAATCTACAAAAAAATATCCGCTTGAGATTTTTTTCATATGGATGACGGGATCAAGTCTCCTCATATTGAGGCAACAACTCAACATCCGAATTTCCTGAAATTGGAAATGTTGGCATTTCTATCAGTGAAGATCATTTAGCATATTTTTGGCTTTGTGCTGTGAAAAAAATGCTAAATGATTTGGTCATTATTGGAAGAAGTTGTTCAAATTTTGCGTGGCCACTAAAAACATCTTTAGGAGGGACAAAACACAGTAAATAATAGAGTAAATAAGATTGTCAATAAAAAAATAGCTCGCCACATAATGATCATTTGTCTAGACTCTATACTCTAGAGGATCTTAATACGCTATAACAATACTACTTTAGTTTTCGGTAGAACTGGGGAGTATCAACTCTCCCAGGGGTCAAGTCTCTCCACCTTCCCTTACTATAAAGTTTGAGTTTTTATCGGCAAGTCTCCTGCTTGCATGACTGTATACCAATTATATAATTTGTGACGTAGAATACCTTTAATTAGCTACTGACGAAATGCCAATAAGAGCAGCTAGTGAATGGGTGGCTTCCCCCCGTAAAGCTGCTAGATCACTTTTACGTATTGTTTTATTTACGGTGTAAGATCTACCAAACCGAACCCTAGCTTAAACCATTTTTCAAACTATTATTGCTCTATGTGGTATGTGGTATTTCAAGGATTTATCGTATTTAGTCCTCTCTACCAATTGCAGTTTTTAAATTAAAAAAAAAACTTTACCCTCAGACTCAAATTCCTCTCGGTTGAGGCTAAAGTGTATGCAGCGGAAACAGATTTTCTAGCAATTAGTTCTAAAACCAGGGCCCATCGACCTAGGCTGAACTAACTGCTGGAAAAAGTTCGAGTTAGGGTTCTATGGATGTACTAACTCTTCATGAACTGGTAAACAATGGTAGTTCGAGGAACACACGGAACTTCTTGTTACTGAACAACTTCTCTAGATTGAAATGGTCTTGTAGATAGAGTCAAATCCCGGGGTTGTAGCTTTATCGGTGATATTCTAGAAGCAAGACAAGGATGTGGCTAGGGCTCCGATGCATGGCCAATTAACAGTATTACGTATTACTGTTCTGTTTTCTCAAGGAAAGATTTGATAAGGGGCGCGCCTTCAATGAGATTGCTCTCTGTGAAGGGTCTAAATAGCGGGACCAGGGAATCAATTTTTTTCGAATGCGCCTGCGAAACAAGCGACAAAAGAGCCCCAACGACAAAGCTTTGTTTTTGTCAGAGATAATAATGACAAAGATCCGAAAAATTTTGTCAGCAACAAAAAAGAAGACAATCTTGTTGCTAACTTTTCATCCCGTTATTTTGCATTATTTCTAGTGAAAATTTCGGTTTTATGCTATCATAGTTTCTGCTTTTATGGAAATATTCGAGAATCGAACAATGATTTCAAAATTAGCAGCGTAATTTCGGAGATATCAGAGTATGCAAGGCAAATGATTCTTGTCATATTGTGTTCGGGTTCTGATAAAGGTTTGTCGCTAGGTGCGTTTGTCAGTAACAAACTCTGTTGATGACAAAGGGTATATTGTTAGGCGTTGCTCGAATATTGATTCCCTGAGCGGGACCGTAATTTTATTTCCGCCATGAACAAAGCATCATCAGACGGATACATAAAGCTAAGTTTAAAAAATCTTAGTTAATAGTTTCAATATAGTTGAAAATAGTGACTTTTGGCGAGAAAAAGTGACTTTAGTGACTTGAGGTCGAAAAAAGAGACTTTTTAGTGACTTGCCCAAAAAAAGTGACCAAGTCACTAAAAAGTGACCCGCTGCCAGGCCTGCAAAAGGCGATTTTTTTAGAAATCGTCGAAAATATGTTAATCGTAAATAAACAAAGAAATCAAACTTATGAAGTCATCTTAAGTTGCATAAATTCCCTATTTTTTTTTTTTTTTCATTTCTTTATTTGGTAGGCACTCTGTGTTTCTTAACCGCTACTATGCCGTGATCTACTGTGGTATTCTGCTGTACAGAACCCACACAGAATCTATTTTTAGACATTCGTTGTTGTTATCATTGCCGGGTCTATCTCATCGTGAGTCCATTGTGTCCTTTTGTCCGTATCGTGTATCCAATTTCTCGTTGCATTGTTCGGTTGCCGTTTATCCGGGTACGTTGGAGGAATGCCTCCGAGAAGAACAATTTGTCAGTCGTCATCGGGCAGCCGTGTCGGTAAGACGCGCACCCCAAAACGCCACCGTTTGGGCTGCACCTCAGGCGACTGACAAGGGCTTGGTGGAGGGGCTGGGAATCGAACCCATGACCGTCCGCTTATGAGGCGAACGTGTAGCCAACTACGCTACGGGACCCCCTTATAAATTCCCTATTCCCCAAGGTCGAATAAAAAACGAACGAATCTAGACGTGATCGCGACGTTAGGCATAAGTACGTTATGCATGTCATGGGCTGTTCTTTCGATCATTTTATGTCTAACGTCCATTACGCCTAACGTACTTATGCCTACATAGACAATAAAAACCCGACTTAATCCACCTACAGTGAACGCAACCCTTCTTACACTTTTGAATGGTTGTGTGTGCCCAGTGCATATTACAATTTCTATGCATATGACCTTCAATTGAATGTAAAATAACTGATATTTATCGATTTCAAAATAAAAAAAAGGATATTTCTGGAAATTTAACAATTTTTAAAAAATACAAAAAGGCTGCAGATTTGATTTGCCGCCTTAAATGGCAATATTACAGCTTCTGTTTAAGCCCAAAAGAGTTCAAATCGGGTCATAGACGGCTGAGATATTGGTGTGACAATTTTTCATTAGTAGTCTGAAAATATGTCTCATATTCGTATTTCACAGATATCTCTGAAACCGAATTTCCGATTGCAGAAAAAAATTAATGAGTCCAATGACAAAAACATTTCATCAAATGCTGTGTCTGGTTGTTTAAAGTTGTCACTGGTTTTGTTCTCTGCCTCTGATAGTAAAAAAGAATTGAAGTGTCAAGTATTTTATTTTTTATGAGAATTTCCCCGCGTGCTGCGTCTGGTTGGCTAGTCACCGGACAGACAGTATTTATTGTTATGGTCTCTCCCCTCGCACGGGTTGCTAACGAGAATGATTCCACCTGGTCTTGATGATTACTGATAGTTTTGTTGTTTACGTTTCAGACTTAGAGAAACTCAATGAAAATGTGATCGGCAAACAGGACCATGTAGTGTGCACTTTTTGCACATTGTACAATGCGAAACTAAGCGTCTATAAACCCGAGATCTTGATTAGGCCACTCTTTAATCCCATCGCTGGTACGAATCTGATAGAAAAGGATTCAGATTGTTTAAAACATGTATTGCTTCAGTTTTCTAACAATCAGTAGTCCAGTTTTCTCAAACTGAGACACAGATTACTTTACAACTGTTTCATGGGGTACAATAAGGACAAATCTATATACATAAAAATGAATTTCTGCCTGTCTGAACCTTATAGACTCCGAAACTACTGAACCGATCGGCGTAAAAATTTGTAAGCAGAAGTTTTTGGAACCGGGGAAGGTTCTTAAAATGGTTCGATACCCCTCCCCCTTTTGGAAAGGGGGTCTCCCATACAAATGAAACAGAAATTTCTGCATAACGCGAGAACTAATCAATGAAGAAATCAATTTTAGGCGAAACGAAGTTCGTCGGGTCTGCTAGTAATGAATAATTATTAAATAAGGAAAAAATACAACTTTCTTAATATAATAAAAGTACCACGCAATAATCAAGACTGTACTTTAACAGTTAGAAAACAAGTTTATTAACGTCTGTACGTAATCTTCTAGGTTCTTACTTACTTATGAATCCTTTACACCTCCGGTGGTGCAAAGGGCCGACTTGAAAGATCTTCATCCTGAGCGTTGTTCAGCTATCGCTTCAGCCTATTGCCAGGTTAGATTTCGGTCGACTTCTTTTATTTCTCTATTGAGATTTCGCCGCCTAGAGCCTCTGGGTCTGCCTCTACTGCGATATCCCGCTGGCTTCCAGTCTAATGCTTGTTTACAGATTTCCTTTCCGCCCCTACGTAGAGTGTGGCCGACCCAGCCCCACTTTCTATCCCGAATTTCTGTTGCTATCGGCCTCTGGTGACAACGACGATGAAGCTCGTTGTTTGAGATCCAGTTGTGAGGCCACCAGACCCGAATTATATACCGCAGGCATCTGTTGATGAACACCTGCAGCCGTTGAGTGTTCTCCACTGATACACACCATGTTTAGCTAGCGTATAACAGCACAGATTTCACGTTAGAGTTGAAAATTCGTATTTTAGTGCGTTCACTTATCTGCCTGTTTTTCCAGATAATTCTTAAACTCGCTAAAGCAGCCGTTGCTTTCTTGATTCGTGCGCCTATGTCGATTATGGTACCGCCGTCTGACGCCATTTGGCTACCAAGATATTGGAAGCTTTCAACATTCTCCACTGGTTGCCCGGCTACTGTGGAACTGGAAGGGGTCACCGTGTTTACATCCAACGATTTGGTTTTGTTGGCGTTGATAACTAAGCCTGCCGAAGAGGAGCGCTCGACAAGGTCGTTGAGCTTACTTTGCATATCAGAGCGCCGTTGAGCGAGGAGTGCAACGTCATCAGCCAATTCGAAGTCGTTTAGGTGCTCCATGGTTATAGGCTGTCATAACAGCCCGCGGTTTGGTTCATGGTCAATCGCACCTACCAGAATCTCGTCGATTACGATGAGGAACAGTAACGGTGATAGAATACATCCTTGCCTCACACCAGCTACGACCCGGATAGGGTCGGACAAGACCCCATTGTGCAGCACTCTACACGAGAAGGCCTCGTACTGTGCCTCGATGAGGCCGATGATTTTATCAGGAACTCCCTTGCGTCTCAGGGCGCCCCACATATTCTCGTGATTGAATTGGAATTCGTTGACCTGCTCCAGAATAATGCGGAGCGTGGCAATATGGTCCACACAGGATCTTCCGGCACGGAATTCGGCCTGCTGCCGCCGGAGAATCGCATCGATTTTCTCCTGTATCCGGGCTAGGATAATTTTGCATAGAACTTTGAGAACGGTACACAGCAACAAAATTCCAGTTATCGCATACAGTCAGGTCACCCTTTTTGGGCACATTCACTAAGATACCTTGCATCCACCGATGTGATGGAGCTTCGGTATTGACGCGTGTTATACGTCGGATCCTAGGCAGATCATGCCGAGGTGGTGATGGCCCGGTTGGCACTTGAAAAAGTTGTTCGCTTTGGCTTTGGCTTCTCTTCGCTCTTCTATCTTCCTCCAGGTCTCATCGGTGATCTATTGTTTTCTCTGGGTGCGCAATTCCCCCAGATTGTTCTCGCTGGTGGCGATGAAGCCATTCTTGATGACGGTCCATTGGCCTTCCACGCTGCCACCTTTCGGAATATCTGCAGCACGCGTCTCCAGTTCTTTAACGAAGGACCGGTTCACCGTGGCATCTTCCAGTCGGCGTGCGTTGAATCGTCGTCCAACTCTTTCCTCCTGCCGACGAACTCGCGCAATGAGCAGGCGTATTTCGCCGATGAGTGATGATCAGACGCGATATCGGCACTACGTTTATTCCGTACATCAAGAAGGCTCCGTTTCCATTTTCGGCTGATGCAGATGTGGTCGATTTGATTTTTTGTAAAGCCGTCACGGGAGACCCACGTGACCTTGTGAACCGGTCGATGAGGGAAGAGCGATCCCCCGATCACCATGTCGTTATTACCACAAAATTCTGCGAACAGCTCTCCGTTTTCGCTCATTTCTCCGAGACCATGGCGTCCCATAATGCGCTCATGGTTCGAGTTGTCGGATCCGATCTTCGCATTGAAGTCGCCCAAACCGATCTTGATATCACCCTTCGGGATTATATCTACGACGGTATTGAGTTGACTGTAGAAGTTCTCTTTGTCTTGCAGATCGGCAGCATCGGTTGGCGCATAACATTGGATTATAGTAAAGTTTCGGACCCGTGTTCTAAATCTGGTAACGATTATCCTTTCACTTATAGGTTCCCACTTCATAAGCGCAGAGTGCGCCTGAGCGCTTAGTAGGAAGCCAATTCCGCGATGTCGGGAGCGTGTTCACCTCGTAAACCAGAGTATAGCAGAACTTGTCCCGACGGCATTCTTTGTTCTCCAAAGTTTGGCCAACGGACTTCACTCAGTCCCAGGATCTCAAGCTTCATGCGGCGTGCCTCATTGGCAAGTTGTGCCAATTTACCCTGCTGGGCTAGGGTTAAAACGTTCCATGTTCCTATTCGTGTCCGTTGTTTCGCGCTAAGAGTCGTCGCCGTAAAATCAGTCCGTTTTCTTTTATTATCGGATTCTCGAACAAACAGTAGGTTGTTGACCCAAGGTTCCCTATCCACCGGGATGGGGCTGCCATCTTAGGTATAGCTTCCGGGGAATAGCATTTAATACTCAGCCGCTGGATGCCAATTCAATTGCTGATGATGATAACCGGTTTTGTATGAAGACTGCGGTGTTCACCGCCTCCGCCCAAGATCGTCGAGGTAAGCCTGCATCCAATAGCACAATCCAATTTCATTTACGTCCTGTTTCTCCTTTCAACTATCCCGTTCTGTTGAGGAGCATACCCTGCAGTGAATTCAGGCTTAATTCCTTCTTCTGCATAAAATTTACGCAAGGCTTTGCTGGTATACTCGCCACCATGCTATGAACGTACAACTTTAGGTTTGCGATCGAATTGAGTTTCAACGAATCTCACATATTCACGAATTTTATCAGCGACTTCGGACTTCTCCTTCAAGAAATAGACGACCGTATACCGGCTATGAAAGTCAATCATCGTAATATCGGCATCCTCCTTACGACTGGAGGATGGGACCACAAACGTCGCTGTGCTTGATATCCATCACCACCTTTGACTTCTCCTCGGCTACTTAAGGTAACTCCTGACGGAATCCAAGTTTCAATATGCTCGCGTTTTCGGGGGCACACCACTCGATACGGAAGCAACGCACAACTGTCATTTTTATTATTTCACGCATGCTGCGACGCAGCAAAGCTAAATCAACAAAAATGACAGTTGTGCGACGCCTCCGTATCGAGTGGTGTGCCCCCGAAAACGTGAGCACTTTGAAACTTGGATTCCGTCAGGAGTGACCTTAAGGAAACGACGACCGTGTCATCTTGCCTTCAACGCAACATTCGCCGCCTTCATCCCGGAGGCCAAGCTATGTCGCTTAACATGGCCAATCATATTCGGATCCCTATTCCCTAAGGCCTAGTCTTCGATGCCATACATGCAAACAATCTGCATTATGCTGTTTATCTCTCACGAGTAATGATTTTTCTGCCAAATTTAATCGGTAAAGGCCACCTACACGAGCTGCCGTTGCAATTTGTTAGCACAGCGAATAATTAGACAACCAGTTGCTACGGGTTATAACAGCGGAATAAATAATTTATTATCTTAGAGTTGTAAAGATTGCTTTGATTGGAAAACTAATTGAATCTTGGTTTGTTTCTCAATTGTTCAGTTCGGTATCTCAACACTCCTCCTCGAAACATCCAGGAAGAACACCAGCTGCGTCCATTAGTTTGATTTTGTTCAACGTCCGAGCATGTACATCCAATAGGCTCCGATGGGCAGTAGACTATGGTTAGCACACTTTGTTGAACGAGGTCCTTAATAAACTGAAACTTGGTGTCAACATGTTTTGATCGTTGTCCCAGTCGCTCTGACTCGAGTTGTCGGATCGCACTCTGATTATCTTCATAGAGAAAGATCTTACTCGTTGGCTCACATACATCTATCATCAGTTTCCGGATCACTAAAAGTTCTTGACCCACCTTAGCTGCAGCAATGGCCTCGGCTTCGGTTGACGACAATGCGACACATATTTGCTTTCTCGCCGTCCAGCTGATGGCACCACCGCCAAGAGCGATGAGGAAACCGCTGTTGGATTTTCGGTCTCGATGATCTCCAGCCCAATCCGCATCGACGAAAGCATACCATCAACCAGACTAGCGTACGAGATATTGTTTGGTAGTTTGCTGGTCTCCTCCTCCTTTACTTGAAGATAGCCGGGGTCCATCGGAATGATTGATGGATTTGCATTTTCGAGTCCTAATCGGGATGCCAATTCCTGGATGAAGTTTTGTTGATTCAGCGTGAATCTTCCACCACTCATTTTTTTTTCTTTTTCGAGAGTTAGCCAGTTGTAAGACTGTTATCAAAGCTGGGCTTTCCATTTGATACACAATATTAGACGACTGATCATAACGATATATTTCCCTTTCCACAGTCAGTTTTTTCTACAGTCAGTCAGTCATACACCGACCAAATAATGGAAGCTCAGCACGTACATAGATATTTTCCAAGTAGTAGACATATAAAGTTGAATTCGTGTTTCAAAACATTCAATACATAATAGCAGTCGATGTTGGCAACGGGTGGTACTGATTCCATGTCCAAGTAACACTTTTGATCAAATCGGTTAAGGATGCGTGCCCCAAAATATGAGTGAGTTTTTTTTTCGCACAAACATACTAAACAACACAGACAGACGTTAGCTCGATTCGTCGAGTTAAGTTGATTGGTAAATGAAAATCGAGCCCCCGGACCTCCTATCAAAAAGTTCTGTAATTGTTTATTTCTAATATTGATTTATCTTTACAAATTTAGTATTTTTAATGGAAAATTTTGATTCCTTCATTGAGAAAAAATTCTTCTTTTATAACAACAATTTTAACTTTTTTAAGTGCTAATATATTTTTGTTTCTTAAAATTTTCTTTATTGTGCATGAAAATTTTGCATTATTTATTTTTTACTTCTCTGATTTCTATACTGGCATTTTCTACTTTTTATGAAAAATTTCCAATTCTTTATGACATTGATGCCGGAAAAAATGTCGAAATTCGATGGAATTTTTACCCATATATTCCATTGGCACCCTAATGGACATGCTTCGGACGACCTTTACCAATAAACATTCTAACACCTGACACCACGTTTCATCAACAACCAAACCAACCGTGTTTTGTTACAACTGCATTATCTCCTTTGTTACGTACAGGCGGCATGGCGCAAGTTCTACCACCGTCGAATGTTCGAGTGTGCTCGTGTAAATACTTGAAAGATGCACAGATAGTAGATATAGATACCAACATACACATCGCGTATGTTACTTTACTATGAGCAAAACTCAGCAGCGAACGTCCAATTGCTGAATCACGCTGTTCGCCGTTCATCAGGGTTTGCGCCCGTTCCTCCTTTTCTACAAGTGGGATTTCATTCATCCACGTCGTACGTTTTTTTCTCCAATAGGGTATTAGTCCTGCTCTTAAAATCTTGGTCATGTGAAAAGGTCAGCAGAAATCGAAACTCTACATCATTCCTTATAATAATAATATTGTTGCGAGTAATCGAGACTGATTATTTAACACGAATAACTGATTAGATTAGTGGTTCGATAAAATATAAACCACCCTACGAAGCAAATTCCTTTGTACCAAGTTGTACGATTGCCAGCAGCTGACACGCGAACGGCTCATGTTGCCAGAGCCCGTGTTAATAAAGCAATCAGCTGTAAAGCAAAACAACCTGGCCTGGCTGTCGAAAAATGGATGGTTGGTTCGATACCGAGAAGAGATTCCAATCTCAGCTTTGCACCGAGTAGGCAATTCCACTGTTTGTCACATCGTCGGTCAGTAAACGGTCTGTTCCAGCCCAGATGACCACCACGGCCATACACGAGCACAGATCGTGATCAGGAAGTAACAAGTGTAATTCACGACGGTATGCGATGCAATATGCGCAGATGTGTCTCGAGAAGTCTTTGTTTGGCGAATAATGGTGCTATTCTACCAGACGTAAACAGCGAGGGCTGTGCACCTAATTGTTTGTTCATACGTTCTTAGGCGCGAACCAGTTTTTCGAAATGAAAATAACTTCTCTGAATCCGGATGGTGCTTTGGATACTGTCCAAGTGTTTTAGCATTTCAGATTGGTAACACTCCATTTTTGGCAGCACTGAGGGAAGAGAACCGCGTTGTCAAGGACGCCAATTGTTGTTTTATTAATGGCAGGGCTAGCAGCGACCGATACTTTCGGTGATCGAAATGTCCATTTAGAATCCGGAATCATTTATTGTATTGCAGCGGCACGGAAAGTGACCGCTGCAAGAATTCTTTTACAGCAGTTTGTCTACCTAGGCGCCCACTTACTGTGGTGTAAATTTCACGAAGTTTCGTGCAGCGTGTCAAAAATTATTCCAGATGGAAGCCGAAAGGAGAGAAAAAAGTCTGCACACCCACGTTGATAATCCTATCATCGACGATGGAACCTACGTCAAAATGGATTTCGGACAGCTTAATAGCCAAAAATTCTACACGGTGACGGCACGAGGAGTAGTTCCTGCGAAGTTTAAGTTTGATTTTTGAACAAACTTGCAAAAAAAAACGAATGATTTTGGCAAGAGATATGTAACTGTGGGGCAAAGACCTAAGTGTTTGTGACGAATAAGACGATGGACTCGAAGCTGTACAAGGAGGAATGTCTCAAAAACCGCGGTCGACCTTCCATAAAGCCCTTAAAGGTCCCGTGAAGTTTTGGCCAGATTTGGCGAGTTGCCACTACAGCCGGGAAGTCATCCCTTGTTTTGATGTATTAACCTTCTTTGTACGTCAATCCGTTGCCGAGATACAGATGATTATATTATTCCGAATTCTAAATGGACATAGCTTTATTTTGGTTCTAGGAAGGTTGATCTGCTTACTATTGGACTATTAATATGAGGCAGTAGTCGTAACAAAACACGTCTGTATTGGATGATTAACAAACATAGAATGAAAATTTATTTTTTCTATTTATTTAATATAAACAGTTTCTAAGGAGTAGTTTTTCGTCGCCTACTCGACTTCTCCTTCACTCCTTCTCAAAGAGGTACACGGTTAGATGACTTTACCCATTAATGTGTACTATGTTATTGTTGATATTATTCCCACCGTGAAAAATTCACCCATTTTCTTGAAAAAGCGCCACTACCCATTTTAATGGGTAGTGGCGCTTTTTCAAGAAAATGGGTGAATTTTTCACGGTGGGAATAATATCAACAATAACATAGTACCCATTAATGGGTAAAGTCATCTAACCGTGTAACTCCTGCTAACTCGCGAAACTTCAAAAGTTTTGTCTTCAATAATGGTTTTGTTAACATATCCGCTATCATTTCTTCGGTTGTCAAATATTGTGGATCAATGATACCGTTTTGTTTGAGTTCTCGAATAAAGTGATACTTTGTTTCGATATGTTTTGATCTTTTGTTGATGTTACTTGAACTGAGTTGTTTGATACAGCTTTGATTATCTTCGTTCACTTTCACAGGTAGTACAGTTTGTATATCAAAGTCATCGAGTAAACGAAGTATCCAATTCAGCTCTTTGCAACATTCAGCCATATCTACATATTCAGCCTCTGTGCTGCTCAGGGTAACATTATCTTGCTTTTTTGCGTTCCATCCGATCATGCCTCCTGCGTAGCGAAATAGAAATCCAGATGTTGACTTTCGATCAGCGGTATCACCAGCCCAATCTGCATCCACGAAAACTTCAAGTTGTGAAGAGTCGCGACCTAGAACAAGTTCGTGATCCATGGTTCCTTTAAGATACCGAAGTACACGCTTCGCTTCCACCCAGTCGGCTTGACATGGATTACTGGTTTTTCGTCCTAAGATGGATACAGCAACGGATATATCTGGTCTTGTGTTTACAGATATGTATAACAATCCTCCGATCAAACTAGCGAATTGATGGTTGTTCGGCAGTAGTTCAACATTCTCCCCCTTCAGTTGTATGTATCCAGGATCAAGGGGAATTTTTGATGGTTTTGCGTCTTGCATACAAAATTTGTTCAACAGTTTTTGAATATAAGTTTTCTGATTCAGGGATATGCCATCTTCATAACGAGTAACGTGAATACCAAGAAAATGTGTAATATCACCCAAAGGCATTATCTTGAAATAGTGGTTTAGGCTTCTGACAATAGTTGCATACTCCTCCTCAAAATTGCAGACAACAACAAGATCATCAACATAAACGGCAATGTAAGAGATTGTTCCATCACTGTTATGCTTCGAGTATAGACAAGAATCGTTGTCAGATGATTTGAATCCAAGTTTCCGTAGAACTGAATCTAGCTTTTTATTCCAGATGTTTGCCGCTTGTTTTAGTCCATAAATTCCTTTTTTCAGATGACAAACTAGCTTGGAATCTCCAAAAACACAGCCTTGAAGTTCTCCATTCAAATACGCTGTTTTAACATCGATGTGTTTGATGAGCATTTTCCGTTGGTGAGGCATAGATAGTAGAGTTTTGAATGTCACTTGCTTAACAACAGGCGCGAACACTTCATCGTAGTCCGATCCAAAATTTTTAGTAAATCCTTGGGCAACTAACCGTGCCTTATATCGAACGACGTTACCTTTTTCGTCTTCCTTTCGCTTGAAGATCCATTTGCAGCCGATTGTTTTGCGTCCAGGTGGCAAAGGAACAACTTCCCATGTGCCATTTTCGCTGTGAGACTGTAACTCCTCCTTGGTAACAGCTTTCCAAAATTCACTCTCCGGACCATCGACTGCTTCTTTCAATGAACGTGGTTCCGGATTATTTGATTTTGCCATTCCAACGGCTTCACGATATCTGGCAGGCATCAACCCTTTCGTGCTTCTATTCGATTATCTGACATTCGCTGGCTTCTTATTCTATTCCACTTGATAAAGCTTCTGTTTGTGTACCTTGACTACAATCCAAGAACGTATTATCATCTTCTGAGGATGATTGTACATCTTCTTCCTCATTGACGATCTCATAATGCGGCTCATCAACAGCTTCACGTGGCATTTGGGGAAGCATATCATACTCCACAAAATCGGATGGTTTTGACATTTTCGGCTAAGTTTTACTTTCATTAATGAAACGAACGTCTCTGCTGTGGTATACCTTGTTGGTTGTCAGGTCCACCAAACGATAGGCTTTCTGATTATTCGAGTATCCCACAAATGTAAGTTTAATGCCTTTCGAATCCAACTTGGTTCTTTTTTGATCAGGAATATGGACAAAAGCGCTGGATCCGAAAATATGCAGGTGTTTTAAATTCGGGTTCTTTCCATACCAGCATTCAAATGGTGTCTTTTTGGTAGCATGTTCTGAACTTACGCGGCAGTGTTGACTGCTTCCGCCCAGTATATATAACTCATTCTTGCATCGATTAGCATGCATCGCGCCATTACCACTAAGCTTCTGTTTTTGCGTTCTGCCACTCCGTTTTGCTGGGGACTATACGCGGCTGTAAACTGTGGTGTGATCCCTTTTTCACGATAGAATCTTTCCAGCCGTTTTGATTTGTATTCTCCGCCGCCGTCTGAACGAACGATGGCAGGTCGTTTCCCAAAACGCGTCTCCGTCATTTGTACGAACTCTTCCATTCTATCAGCAACTTCAGCTTTTCGCTCCAGGAAATACACTGTGCAATATCTTGTGAAGTCATCAATAATTGTCATAAAATACTTTGCTCCTCCTGTATTCATAGGACCACTGTATTCATAGGACCACATACATCAGTGTGCACCAGCTCTAGTGCTCTATTTGATTGTGTTTTCGCTTGCTTAGGAAAAGGTAGTCGTGTCATCTTGCCTTCCATACAACATTCACAGTCATCGTTTACGTTACACTTTTCGATCTTGACACCTGTTGCGAGATCATCGCGAACTATCTTCCTGATTGCTTCTTCGTCACGGTGGCCAAGTACACGGTGCCAATGATGGATGCAGTTTTCATTATGCTTCGCTAAAACAGCTTTCGGTTTTCTTCTAGCTGTGATAAAGTCCAGCTCTTTTTACAGCAATAGCAGCAGTCTGTCCGCTCTTTGATATTTTGCAAATGGATCCAGTGAACATTACTTCAGCTCCTTTCTCGGCTAACTTCCCAACTGACACCAGATTTGTATCTAATTCGGGGACATGCAGAACATCACTGAGTGTGAATTCTTTTTCTTCGTCGTCTAAATCGCAGCATAGAGTTCCGGAACCTTTTCCAGCTACATTTACTTCACTTCCATCTGCCAACGCAACAGTTAATCCTGATTGGTTTTCATAATACTTGAAAAAACTTCTATCAGTGCACATATGAGCGCTTGCACCGGAATCAACGACCCAGGTGGTTGTCTTGTTTGGTTTGTCAGACACCGCAAAACAAAAGGATGAACCTGCTTCTTTCATTACCTTCGCTTTCGGTTTGAACTTCCTACGGGATTCTTCCACCTTCTGGTTTGATAGCTGCCGACAATCCTTCTTGACATGGCCTGGTTTTCCACAGAAATGGCAAATGATTTGCTTCTTCGACGTTTCAAATCGCAAGATTGACTCATTACGCGACGGATTCCTTCTTCGTTTCACCGATTCATCCATTAACTTTTTTTTTTTTTTTTTTTTTTTTTTTTTTTAACTAAATTTATTTGCTAATTATCTAATACATGCATTCATCTCTTAGACTAGGTGTTCCGTGTTTTCTTAACACTATCATCCTTATTTGCTATGTTACTTTTTAGTTATTATTAATACATTTCAATTGCCTCTGGCAGAATTTTTCCTCTGGTTGAATTGAACCATGTAGGAATTACAATCTTTTCAACTTAAACTAAACTTAACCTATTCTATACTAAGGATACAAGGAGCTAATCGTTGCAATAGAAGATTGCAACGATTTTTGTCTAAAATTGGAAATTATTTTGTTGGACATTTGTTGCAATGTCTCAATATTAGAAATTCTATGAAGTTCATTGGTACTATACCACGGAGGCAACTTCAGAATCATTTTCAAAATTTTATTTTGAATCCTCTGGAGTGCCTTCTTTCTGGTATTGCAGCAACTAGTCCATATTGGCACAGCATACAACATGGCAGGTCTAAAAATTTGTTTGTAAATCAAAGTTTGTTCTTAAGACAAAGTTTTGATTTTCTGTTTATAAGTGGATATAGACACTTAATATATTTGTTACATTTGGCTTGAAGGCCTTCAATGTGATTTTTAAAAGTTAATTTTGATCTAGCAGAAGTCCTAAATATTTAGCTTAGGTAGACCAATTAATTAGAACCCCATTCATAGTGACAATATGTCTGCTAGAAGGTTTCAAATAAGAAGCTCTCGGCTTATGTGGGAAAATTATAAGCTGAGTTTTGGAAGCATTCGGGGAAATTTTCCATTTTTGCAAGTAAGTGGAGAAAATATCCAATTTTTTATGCAATCTACTACAAATGACACGAAGCCTTCGCCCTTTGGCTGAGAGACCTGTGTCATCCGCAAACAAAGATTTTGACACCCTGGTGGTAAATCAGGTAAGTCAGAAGTAAAAATGTTATACAATATGGGCCCCAGTGTGCTGCCTTAGGGGACACCAGCCCTTACAGGTAATCTATCAGATTTAGAATTCTGATAGTTTACCTGCAGTGAGCGATCTGATAAATAATTTTGGATCAGTTTAATGATGTACAGAGGAAAATTAAAATTCATCAATTTTACAATCAAACCTTCATGCCAAACACTGTCAAATGCTTTCTCTATATCAAGAAGAGCAATTCCAGTCGAATATCCTTCAGATTTGTTGAGCCGAATTAAATTCGTTACTCTTAATAACTGATGGGTGGTTGAATGCCCATGGCGAAAACCAAATTGTTCATCAGCAAAAATAGAATTGTCATTAATATGAACCATCATTCTATTTAAAATAATCTTTTCAAACAGTTTGCTTATTGAAGAAAGCAAACTGATTGAAGCGATAACTAGAAGCCTCAGCTGGATTTTGTCCGGCTTCAAAATAGGAACAACTTTGGCGTTTTTCCATTTATCTGGGAAGTATGCCAATTGAAAACATTTGTTAAATAAATTAACCAAAAAGGATAAAGAGCTCTCAGGAAGTTTTTGATAAGTATGTAGAAAATACCATCATCACCCGGGGCTTTCATATTTTTAAATTTTCTAGTAATAGATCTCACTTCATCCAAATTAGTTTCCATTGAAAGGTCAAAACATTCTCTTGATTGAGAATGTCTTCGAAGCTCCGTGTAACCTGATCCTCAATTGGACTAGTGAGACCTAGACTAAAATTATGGGCACTCTCAAACTGCTGAGCAAGTTTTTGAGCCTTTTCGCCATTTGTTAATAAAATTTTATTTCCCTCTTTAAGCGCTGGAATTGGCTTTTGAGGTTTTTAAGAATTTTGTTAATTTCCAAAGGGTTTCGAACTGGGATCCAACTTCGAGACATTATTCTCAAAGTTGGTATTTCTCAGAATAGCGAAACGTTTTTTAATTTCATTTTGCAAATCCCGCCAAATAACTTTCAACGCGGGATCGCGAGTTCTTTAGTATTGCCTTCTTCTCACATTTTTAAGACGGATCAGTAGCTGAAGATCGTCGTCAATAATAATGGAGTTGAATTTAGTTTCACATTTAGGAATTGCAATGCCTCTGGCTTCGACAATTAAATTTGTCAAAGATACGAGAGCATTATCAATATCACTTTTGGTATCGAGAGGAATATCAACATCAAAATTCCTATCGACATACGTTTTATATAAATCCCAATCAGCTCTATGATAATTAAAAGTAGAGCTGATTGGATTATAAATGGCTTCTTGTGAGATTTCAAATGTCACAGGAAGATGATCAGAGTCAAAGTCAGCATGAGTTACCAATTGGCCACACAGCTGACTTGAATCCGTTAAAACTAAATCAATTGTAGAAGGATTTCGACTGGAAGAAAAACAAGTTGGTCCATTGGGATATTGAATAGTATAATGTCCTGCAGAACAATCTTCAAATAAAATTTTACCATTGGAATTGCTTTGAGCATTATTCCATGAACGGTGTTTGGCATTGAAGTCACCAATTACGAAGAATTTTGATTTGTTGCGAGTCAGAATTTGAAGATCAGCTTTCAACAAATTCTTTTGCTGCCCATTGCATTGAAAAGGCAAGTAGGCTGCAATGAAGGAAAATTGTCCAAAATTTGTTTCAACAGAAACTCCCAAGGTTTCAAAAACTTTGGTTTCAAATGAAGAAAATAATTTATGTTTGATACGTCTATTAATGACAATGGCGACCCCACCACAGGCGCTGTCAAGACGATCATTTCTGTAGATAAAATAGTTTGGATCTCTTTTAATGGAGAGTCCTGGTTTTAAATACGTTTCAGTTATAATGGCAATATGCACATTATGAACTGTTAGGAAGTTGAATAATTCATCTTCCTTACCCTTTAGAGAGCGGGCATTCCAATTTAGAACTTTCACACAATTATTTGGATCCATTGAAACGGAGTCCGATAACAATTTTTGTGTGTACTTTATACCAACCTGAACAGCTTCAGGAATGGTATTTGCTTTGAACATTGCATCAATCATGTGATGCAATTGTTCAGTTAAAAAATCAAAATCGGAAGCAGTCATGCTACCTGAATCGGCAACATGACCGTTATTTTCCGTTGGGACATGGGTATAAACCTCATTTTGAGAAGAGAAATTTTGTCTACCAGCAGCGATGTTTGCATACGTTGGTACATTAAAAATATTGGAATTTACTGAAGTACTTGCTACCCGTTGACGAGCGGCAAAATTTGTTTGTGAATTGTGGTGGGTATGAATTGCTCGACCGGTAACCGGTTTCGAAATTTGAGCGTTTGAAAAATTTCTACCCGTCGAACCTGGGATCCGATTGGAATTTCCCGTCATCAATTTTGCACGGGAATTCAAAACTTTTTGCGTGAAGGGCATTCCCAGAAATTGGATTTATGATTGCCCCCACAATTTGCACATTTAAATTTATTGGAATCTTCTCTCACAGGACATGCGTCCTTGGCGTGAGAGGTTCCACCACAAATCATGCATTTAGCATCCATGTGACAATGTTTGGTTCCATGACCCCACTTTTGGCACTTACGGCACTGGGTGGGGTTTTGTAAATTTCCCCCAGGCCTGCGGAAATGTTCCCATGTAACACGGACATGAGACATAATACAGGCCTTTTCCAAACTTTTCATATTATTTAGTTCACTTTTGTTAAAATGAACTAAATAAAATTCTTGAGAAATGCCCCTCTGGGAAGTACCAGAGTGGGATTTCTTTTCATCTTAATTACTTAGACTGGTGAAAATCCAAGTAATTGAGAAATTTCAATTTAATCTCATCCAGTGATTTGTCATCAGTGGGGAGACCTTTCAAGACGACTTTGAACAATCGCTCAGTTTTGTCGTCGTATGTGAAGAATTTATGGCGCTTCTCAGTTAAATACTGAAGAAGACGTTTGCGATCGTCAAAGGATCCCGGCAAAACGCGGCAGTCACCCTTCCTAGCAATCTGAAATGAAACCTTGATCCCCTGAAGGTTACTCAAAATCTCATTCCTAAAGCCAGAAAACTCGGCAACAGATACCACAATCGGCGGAATCCTTTGCTTTTCGCATGAATCGAATCACCTGGGCTAGATTCGATTTGCTCAATATCATC
Source organism: Armigeres subalbatus (assembly GCF_024139115.2). Classification (NCBI taxonomy): domain Eukaryota; kingdom Metazoa; phylum Arthropoda; class Insecta; order Diptera; family Culicidae; genus Armigeres; species Armigeres subalbatus. Next base: position 303,235,511 of record NC_085139.1, on the reverse strand, counting down.
ATTAATCAAATCGAACTGATTGCTCAGTTCGATAGGAGAAAAATTATTTCCGACATTAGAGTTTGAAGGAATATCTGAATTCTCCAGCTTCCTTCTATTTTTCCGCGCTTTGGCAGGACGGTCTTGAAACCTTGTTTCTTTGAAGGAAGTGGAGAATTCAAAGACTCCCCCTTCCTCTTGTTTTTACTAATACTCATTGCTGAGCGTGGAGACGTGACCTTCTAAGAGGTTTTTCCCAGAACGGTGTCCCTGCAGGATTACCACCGCTTGTCGGAATTTTACTTCCGCAAACGGGTCCAAGGTAAAACGAAGGCACGGGTCCTTGCAAAGATCGTAACGGGATCAGTGGGTACAAATAGCGCTAAGAAGCACCGTTGAAATTAAAATAGCTTCAGGTAGTATTAAAACTTCCTTCCGCAAAGAGAGAAAGAACCGCACAGCACGAAAGCACGATGCGGTCTGAATCATCCATTAACTTTGATTTCACGAGGTCCATGGTCAACTCGTCATCAGACCGGCTCGCGAGTGCCGTTGTAAGGGTATCATTGGTTTCGGGTAGACTTCTCAGCACCATAGCGACCATCAACTGCGAATCGAGCTTCTGGCCAGCATTTGATAGGCGTAAGAAAAGACCTTCCATTTCCTGAAGATGTTGTTCCATATCTTCACCATCACGGAATTGTAATTGACAAATTCTCTTCAGCAATGTTACTCGGGACGTGAGTGAAACTTTCTGGTGATGTTTTTTCAAAGCCTCCCAGGTTTCTTTGGAAGTTTGACAATTTCGGATAATGGAGTACTGACTGTCTTCAACAAACAGTGCAATCGTTGCCCTCGTTCGATCGTCTCCTTGCTTCCAGTCATTCGTCATTGGATCTGGGACCTGCTCTGAGATATGCTTCCACAATCCTTCACGAATCAATAGCATTTCGATCCTGAATTTCCAGGCTTCGTAATTAGCGTTATTCAGACGCTCCATCATGATCTTATTTGTGTCCATCTTGAGCGGTTCCAAAGTTTCGATCAATTTCTTCGAAATCTCAAACTCCTCAATAAAGGCCCATAACCTATTGGAATATTAATATGAGGCAGTAGTCGTAACAAAACACGTCTGTATTGGATGATTAACAAACATAGAATGAAAATTTATTCTTTCTATTTATTTAATATAAACAGTTTCTAAGGAGTAGTTTTTCGTCGCCTACTCGACTTCTCCTTCACTTATGCTATATCCGCACTACGGCCGAATAACATGTTATTCGCGCTTTGGTGTTATTCGGCCAATAACATGTTGTTCGAAGGTAATATTCCCATACATTTTGAACGGCCGAATAACACCTTTGAAAAACATGTTATTGCGAATAACATGATACAACTGATCGAATTTGCTGCTCGACTGAAGGCCGAAGGCCCTGCGCATGTTTTCTTGCATTCAAGTGCTTGCTCATTTCGCGTGTCCAATTGGATTATACGGCAATGTTTTTTTTTTATTTCCTTCTCGTTTTCTATCGGATTCTTCAATCAGCTGTGTAGAACAACGGAGCTGAAAATTGACAAGGTATATTTCATGATGGACTGTCGCATTTAATATTAGATATTTAATATTTAATGCTTAATATTTAATATTCAATTTTTTATATCTAATATTTAATATTTGATATTTAATATTAATTATTTAATATTCAAATTTTAATATTTATAAATATTTAATATAAAAAATTAAATTTAAAATATTTAATATTGAATATTAAATATGTAATTAATATTAAATATTAAATACTAGTCGATCCAGCAGACGTTGTCCTGAATAGCAGGCAAAAATACGCGTAGAAGCCCATGCGAACTTTTCATACGAATCTGTATTCTAGTTTTTCATGATTTACTCAGCTTTGGTCGTGATTTTCGTAGGAAAAAATATCATATAAACCCGTCGGAAACAATAACGAACATATCTGCTGAAGGAATGAAGAAAATCCATCCAGCTGTTTTCGAGTTATGCGGATACGAACACAGACCATTTAATTGCTGTTTTATATATATAAAAAAATACAGGATTGGATGAACAAAATGCATGCATACATTTTTTAGAATTACATTTTGATAAAATAAATTAAAAGACACATATGTACGTACATGGTATTTGAAATTCATGTCGATCATAACTACATATCTTCTAACTAAACAAATTTCAAAAAAATGAACATGTTAATTGTAAGTTCGAGAAATCATCCTGGCGACATGTTTTATGTCTTGAGAGTATAGAACAAAACATCTTGAAACACCAAACAAATATCAAAAAATGACATGTTATCAGAAAGTCGTGAGAATGTAATACAAACATCTCACAACTTACTTCGAACACATTATGTTTTGTATTTCATCTTTCTAAGTGTTATACAACAAATTTCTTAGATTCGGTATTACTTGGGAAACTTTCATAAATAATTTTTGAATTCATAAAAAATAAAGCTAGATTAAAATTGAATCGAACCCATAGTTAATAAATGAATAGATTTTCAGGTTACTTACATTTTATTTGAACCGTCTAATTCATATTAACTTGAATATATTTAGCCCTTAATAAGCTATCTGCCTTTAACTGAATGCGTAGGACTGCGAATCAAGAGTTAACAAGTTCGGTTTTCGGTTCAGTCTAGTATGTTTTCCGGTGGGAAATAATCTCGATTGCTTGGGCATAATGTATCCATTGTACTTGCCCAGAGGCGTCGCGTGATCAATTCTTCAACCTGTGCACTATTTTAATATTTCGAGAAAAAACACATAAAAGGGACCTGAAATGATAAACGAATCATTTTCCAGCGCGTTTTTTAATATGTTTGCTTATTTTGTTGCATCTAACTGGTTCTTAGCTACTTCTTATTTTCTGAATTAACTCAAACTTAACTAAGCTTAAAAGTGATAGTTCGTAAAATTGAAAATTACTATCATCAGAATCGTTCCCTATGAGACAAATAAGACATATATCTATTCGAAAATTATTGAGCTGACACTTTCAATTCTAATTTGTTTATTCGTAAAATGAGACGAAGTTATAAATAGAGAAAAGGAAATTGGAATATATCAATCATGCAAAGTTGCTAATAATAATTTGTAATTAGCATGTCATATCAGAAAAATTAAGTCTGTACAATAAAGAGAACAATGAAGTTCATAGCTTTAACTCTTCTCAATTAATAATTATTCTATTTACAATTTATATCTTTGATCAATATTCTGGACTGGACAGATGGCGAATCCAGCTTTCCACGCTCGGTAATGGCGGCTTGTCGGTGTGTAAAAATAAATCGGTCACTGTACTTTTTGACACTAGCTGGAGGAAAACTCACTGGCGAAAAGGCCTTTTTTTCCTTCCCCTCACCCACGAACGCCAGTGGGCTTTCCTCCAGTTAGTGTCAAACAGTACAGTGATCGATTGATTTTTAACCACCGACAAGCCGCCATTACCGAGGGTGGAAAGCTGGATAGTTTTCCGACCATCAGCATGGATATTTGCTCATAAAAATTTTCATAAATTTGTGTGGACCATTGACATTTGACGTACTCCCCTCCCTAACTAAAAATATTGGATTTCTCGAAAAAAAACCTTCAGAAATAAATTTCTTTGAAAATGTTGACCCGTTTCATATTCGCTAATTCTGCGACAAGAAGATGAAATGTCTGTTCACATTATGTTAATATTGTCGGATACTTCAATGTCGAATATAATTATCGTATTTGTAAACAGGCTTTATTGCAAACGCTGTTAGCAGATGACTATTTCTGTTTAAATTGTCGCGCTAGTATTATCCGACAGTACATTGTCGCCAGGATAAGTGGATATGTAAACGGGCCATCCCATCAAAAGCGCTTTTGCTTCGCGGTGCTTATACAAAGCGGAACTTTCGTCATGGAACGCTTTGAGGGAGCAGAAATGCGCGCGCTTTACTCTTCTCTTTCGATTTTGTTCCGATCGCGCTCTCTTCACCGAATCGCGCATGCGCTGTTTGAAGCGGTTCTCGATAGGCATCAAACCGTGCACTGCCAGCGAAGAGCGCTTTGACTACCTATACATCGCCGATTGCGGTTAGAGCAGATGACCCACACATGCAAAATAATGCGTGTATGATGCATGACAAACCGTTCTCGACTGAAAGTTCCGTGTTGATACAACATGTGGTGTCGGTGGGTTGGTTCGGTATCGTAGAGAAAAATATAACGCGTCCCCATCGCAGCATTTGGTTGCCTCACATCACATGCCGCCTATAAAAAACATGCATATTTTCCGTTTATGTATCTAATAGTCAAATTTGCATGAAACATCTATCAAATGCTTATAATTAAAATATGTGCTTGGATTAGAAAGACAAGAAATCTATCTAGAGTTTAAATGTTGTGGATAAAATTGCCACATGTGCAGTGCACAGGTTGCACATGCGGACGCGACGCCTCTGTACTTGCCAAACAGGACACACACTTATGCAATGGCGGGCATAGAAAAGCTTTCAAATTTTAACTGAGAAAATGGTGAAGGATACCAAGTTGAAAAGCGGGCCAGGTACCACTTGAAATGTAGACCCATAGAAGAAGAAGAAGAAGAAGAAGAAGAAGTGAATGAGTTTGAATATCTTTATTTCGTTCGAATCATTTTACTCTAGTATCTATTATAGTTAGTAGTACTCCACGATCCCTTTCTAGCGAAACGTAGTTCCGTCCCTGGCCTCGTTTACCTAAGTTAAGATATAAATGGAATGGTTTTTGTTGATTTTGGCAACTAATACCATCTTCTCTGATGATGATTACGTGCGATATCATCCTGCGTTGTTTAATTGTTATTTTATTATAAAAATTGGAAGTTACTTCGTACATACTCTTGTACGTGAAACGACGGTGGGTTTCTTACTCTTAAAACCAATTATAATACTATCACTACCGGCAACTTGTGGTCTTCCGACTTGGTGACTGTATCGATCACTAGTTCGCACTTCACAATCCGACTCAACTCTCGCACATCGACCGTCGTTCTTCGCGTCCGAACATAGACTGACTCCCTCGCTCAACGACTTTGTCTTCAAGGGCTACATGTGGTCTTCGATCATTACACCGACCAGTGTTACACCGATGCTATACTGATGAATATATGCTCGGTACAGTGACCTTTTGAGCAAAACTGGATCTTCAAAATAGAAAACAACATCTGTAAACAAGGTAATGAAATTACCTACTTGTAACCACAGCTCCTAGCCGATTTCCGATGGAAAAATGAGCAAAATAAAATTTAAACGAAGTACACAAATACTTCTGGCTTTTTATCGCACACTAATACTATTAATTTCATCCCATACTGAACTCACGCCTTCGATGTTTGGTCCCCTTCTTGAAATTACGAAAAAAAATAGCAAATCAATAAATCTCATTACGGTTATTTAATCGCAAACAGAATAATTGTTTAATAATAATTGAATTCTAATTTGAAGAATCTCGCTGCATATTTGTAAACAAACAACACACTGCTCGAAAAAACTTGACGCTTGACACATGCTGTCAGCTGTCAAGTAGTATTACCTAAAATGCTAGTGCGAACGGTTTTGTTATTCAGAAGTAACACCTTCGAATAACATGTTATTCAGTTGTAATCTGAACAAGGCATAAGTGTCATCTACTTTACTGCGGGGGAAAATACACCAACGGACTAAAATATTACTTATAAAAGGAATCTGGGAGTATTTCTTTTTAGGAGATTTTTGAATTATTTTAGTAAACAATTGTGAAAAACATTTTGCAACAAACCTAAGAAAAAACTCTGCATAATCTTCTGCTAAAAGTACTAGAAGAATTCGGATTGAATGGAATTCGAATATGCGCATCATCTCATCATTCTAAAACATTCTTATTAGAACATTTTTTATCAGTTGAAACTCTCAGGTTGGAACCATTTTCTTGCTATTTGAAAGGGTTCCAACGTCTTTATCTTGTAAGCCACCATTAAATGGCTTAAATGCTTGGTTTTGATGCAGTTCGATGTTTACAGAAAAATAAAGCCTTGTTAGAGCACCTCCACGGGAGGCCTCATCGCTATTCTTATAATAGCGCTCCTTCCCGAGTGCTATTTTAGGATAGCGCCCCATCTTCCCACCGGTGGTTTCTGTTTTAGGTATAGCGACTTCGTAAACATATCAAGTTCTCACCGGGGGTTGCTAAAAGTAGTCATCATCTTCTTCAATGGCTCTTTATTCCAACTGGAACTTGGCTAGCTGCTCAACTTAGTATTCTATGTATTAGCATTTCCTCAGTTATTAATTGAAAGCTTTCCTGTGCCCGCCATTGCTTGAGTATTTATTTTGTGTAACAACTATGCCTAGAGCTCGCTATCTCCGGAGGGCAATTCTACGCTTTTGCTCGTAAGGAACTGGAGACCCGTCATATTAAATTTGTTCACCATTATTCCTTCTGGATTTCCTTCATCCTGGAAATTTCCTTCGTGAATTTATACTTCCTGTCGAAGAAAGTCCTTCTGAAATTTCCACCAGTTTTCCTACAGGAGTCTCTTGACAAAATCCTGCAGGAATTCTTCCAGAGTTTTTGAAGGAAAACATTTGTAACAGCATCCGGAAGAATCCGGAGAATTCTCTTGAAAAAAAAACTATGTTTTCAAACGAACCACAAAAAAATACAGGGCAATTCCAATACAAAAAAAAATCCCGAAAGAATTTGCAGTTTCCATGGAAGAAAACCTAAAACTATTCTGGGAGAACTGCTAAAGATTCTTGAAAGAACACAAAGATTTCTGAGGAACTCCCGGAAAAATCTTCTAGGGATCCTATAGATGAATTTCCAATACAATAATTTTTAAACAAACTACATAAAAAAACTTTCTGGAGTTTTCTGGAGGAGCTACTTCTACTTGAAGGACATACAGAACAATTACTAAAGGATTTTTCTGAGGGAATCATGGAAGACCTCCTCGAATTAACTTGCAATAATATAAAAACAGTAGAATTTTCATTCGCGAAAAATCTATGAATATTTCAAGCTCTAGCGGGCGCTGGTGCGAAACGCTTCTCATTATAGTTGATTAATTACTGTAATTACGTCGCGAAGTTGAACTGGGGCACTAGATCCAAAAAAATAACATTTCCCTTGCTATTTAATTTACGTCGAAATTGTTCTGGAAAAGAAAAACAAATTTTCTGCAATTTTTTATCGCAATACCAAAGTGACGTTTCACAAAATAGCTACCCTGTATGGAAATTTAGCAACCCAGTATGGGGCGCTAAATTTGGAAACTCACGGCTAATTTTGAGTTGCGTTCTTATTTTACATTCCCGTTTAGATACCTCCGGTGTACAAATGAGTCCCTATAAAGGGCCCGGAAATAGCGATAGGGACCCAGATGGGGACTCCCGTGGAGGTGCTCTTATGCAATCAAAACATAATTCAAATACTGTATTCGAAATACAATAACAATAATAATTCAAATGAATTTTTATGACTCATGATCGACACGCTTTGATTTGAAATGTACGAAAACTTCATGAAAAATCATGAACAATCACCAGTCACAATCGTTTACCGCTGAGTGTCGGGTCATAAATACAATTCACGACCAGCCCTGTCCCCACCAACAATGACCAGTTTAAAGCGCCTGCTCTAGTGATCGTGAGCATCGACGCTTGTATTGTAGCTACACGCGCCACGACCTTGCTCAAGTAAATCGCCTTGAACTGCTTATTTACCGTCACTCCAATAAAAACCCACAGCCGCAATAATCCGATAACGAAAACTCACCCATATTTTTCCTCCGGTTCCGAGGCATCTTGCTACCGTTGTTGCCGCCTGACTTCTTCCCGCGATGGCTATCGGACCCTATTTTGGCGACGATTGTCTCAGCTGCTTCTGCCACGATCAATAAACTCAAACTGCTTCGGCTGCTAGCGATACCGAACACTGAATCCACTCCCTCTTCTCCGCCTTCTGTTCTGATTTGTTCCACACTCGTCTGTTTCACCTTCTCCGCAACAAGCAGCGCACACAAGACCTTTGTTGTTGTTGCTGTTTTTGTATTCACTAGTTTTTGGCTAAATATAAAAATTTTCTTCTTGCACTTCTAATAAAACTAATTTTCGATACTCTTGATTTTCTGTTTCTTTCTCTCTCACTCGCTCGGTATTACGGCGATGATCAGGACCTCCTCGGAGGACAGTTCCCGTGGGTTTGTTCGACGCTTCTGAAAGTACCTTGACTCGTGGCACCAGTTTTATACGAACAGCACTTGGCACCTTTCAGCAACAACGGCGACGATGACGAGTAACAATAATTATCACAGGCAGCAATATTGTGCAATAGAACACTTTGCATGGTGCGCTTGTCCTGCTCAAGTCGCTTCTCACTTCTGACTACTGCTGGCTTCTCTACGGTCCTACTGCTACAAGAACCGTCCGATTGTCCTTTTCTCGAGTGGGCCGCACTCGCACTGTGCGGAGCCTTGATTCACACCTGGTGGGATTACGCCACCGAACGCAACACTTTCAACTTCACTCAACACAAAACTGCGAAATCGCGACCGAAAACGATGACTAACCTGCGAATAGCCTACCTGGAATCACCAGTAATGAGGGAAAAATCGATTTTCTGCCACAGCACTAGAATATCACGCGTGTGCGAATGAATACTCCACCACTCGCGCTTTTACACAAATCCATCCGCAGGCAACACACGGGGTATAATCGCGAGAAAATTTTTACTTTTTCGCTTTGACGGATGCGAACGAATGACGGAGGCTGTCAAAAAATGCGCGCGCGCACGCGGATGTACCCTTCAGAAACGTATGTGCAGATTATCAGGGGTGGGATAAGAAAATGATCCTATTTTGTAGAGTGCTTCATGAATGGGTCGTATCCAAGATGAATACACCACCAGGGTATTCACCTTGTACAGTACTAGGTGTTCCAATCTGCCAAATTCACGATTCAGCCATCTTGGATTTTAGTATGGGAGAGCCAGTCGGTTTGTTTACACACCAAAATTTCAAATCTCATTCCAGCAAAACAGTTTGCTGGTTGTAAACCAGCAATGCAGCTGTTTGCTGAAATCCAGCATTTGCTTAAATGATTTACTGAAAATCGACTAAAGTCATGTTATTGCTGGAAATCCAGCAACTGTGTTTAACTGTCAAAGTAACGGGCAAGAGAAAACTGAAAACGCAAGAAAAACACAGCCACCATTTCCGCAACATTTGTTCCATTTCTGCAAGTGAGCATGTGAACTGCATTTTCCAATATAAAAAAAAGAGCCAAAACTGCTGTCGATTATTCGGATGCTGAAATTAGACAACTAAATATTATCTTGAAGACATAATCGAAAAGTAAACTGTTATTTTTTTCTTAGGTATTAGGCAGCAAGGCGACACATTAGTGCATTTTTGCAAACGGCTTGTGGAAATGTTGACGGGTTTCTGCGACGCATTATTACGACAGCGATAGAAAAATTTCAATAAAAAAACATCTACATTTCACATGCATGCAAACCAGGTGCAAGATAAGCTACATCAGGATGCTTCCCAATATATAGAACATGATATCGTAACAACATATTCATTCCCGAGTCTATTGAAGCCCTCCCGTAGCTAATCGCACAAGGAAATGTGGAAGCACGATTAAGATATGACGAAAGAGCTAGCACAGGGTCTGAAGACCATTCAGCGGCAATTACTCTTTTCGAATAGATTTTCTCATGATGTTTATCGCTAGTCATGCAATAATCTATAGCGATTTTATTACTCATACTTTTGATGGATCTTAAGAATTTAATTTGACACGTCTATCATTGCAAGAATTTAAGGTTTTCTAATTTATATATTGTTTTGATATTTTCGTAATGGAATGAAATTGCTGGAAATACAGCAAATTATTTTCATTTTGGTTTTGCTGACCGTTCAGCAAACCTCTATCGACATTGCTGAAAATACAGTTAAGTACCTGTCAGTTTGATGATTTTCATGTTTGCTGGAAGAACAGCAAAATAAATTTTGCTGGATGAATTGCTGGTTAAGGCCAGTATCGACTTAAAAAGTAGAGAGGTGACGGAATTTCGTTCAATATTACCAAGAGGAATTTTGACAACTGATCTGCATGGAGCAAATTGTCACTTTTACTTACGGAATAATCGAGCAGAATATTTTTCCGAAAGTAAAGTGACAGCTCTCATTACTTTGCGTGGGAACCTTACAAATGCCAATTTTGTTTTTTGTTCTTTTCATGTGGATACTGCTGTAAGAATTTTGTTTCGATTCTTTACTTTTCCGATTCAGTGAACGGAATTTAACATGTGATTGAGATAGAAAAAGAAATTTCTTTTGAACACGATACCAACCTTTATACAGCTCGGCAAAATCCAGCAAAATTTTGCTGGTTTCCAGCGAAAAAAATTTGGTGTGTTCTTCTCGCCCATAAATTGGGAAGATTGAAACACCTAGCTGTGTATTCATCTTGGTCGTATCCATGAGACTGACACTTCACTACCAGTTCACTACTAAAAATCCACACATATTTATTGATAAAAATCCATAGATTTAAAGGCTGCCTCACACCTCGGGAAAATTTTCCAGCGGATTTTGAGCCCCGTGTATTTTAAATGGGGCCGGGATTTTGATTTTCCGTGTCCAAATTCCGAAAACATCGCATATGCAAAAATGCATGGGGAAAAAATCCGCGAACCAAATTCCCGAGGTGTGAGGCTACCTTAACCTGGGTGCTGCGGATAGAGCCGCTTTCCTGCTCTCAAGCGAGTAGCGGGATATTTTGAAATCAATCCTATAGGCAGAATTATTTTGCAGTTCTCCGCCTGTCAAACTTTCCCCGCTCTTCGAATTTCTCTTTCCATGCTGCATGAAGGCGCACCAAGGGGTTAGAAACTTTGCCACCTTGTGGCAAAACCGACTTTTGCACCACGAGAAGACTCTTCAACACACTTCGACACACCTGTTCAGATTAATTGAAAATTATCATGGCATCACTTAAGGGGCACGCACGACACAAGACAGTTCTCAAAACAATTTCCATACTTTTGATCTGATTTTTTGAAATATTTTTTCCGAACATTACTTGCAGTGTCTTAGATAAAAATAGCTTAAATTAACTCAAATTGGGTTGTTTAGCGCAGAAAAATATCTAGTTTTTTGCCGTTTAACATAAAGAGCATGCTTTCCTGATCTCCAACATATTTTTATTTTGTTTGTAAACTTTTTATTTACATTTTTGTACAGGAAACAATAATCCATTTCAATCGATAGAATGACACTAACATTCATAGAATGACAGTTGGCCCATGCAGCATAAGAACAAATTTCAAGTACCATATAAATTTAAAATGCAAATTAAAAATAGTTCCGGGGCTCCAAAAATTATGAAAAATTGGGGTTAGGCTCAGATTTTTATGCAGATTCAGAATATGTAAAAACATATATACCCCTAAACAACCCAATTGGACTATCTTTTCTGAGATTAACATTGCTTAGAAACGGATATTTTAGGATATTTCCGAGGATATTTCCGTGTGGCATGATGCTGTCATAATAACAAACAAAAAGGAAATAATCCTCGACTTTATTTTGATATTCTTCTATACAATAGCCTCTTCAGATTTTTGTCAAACTGCATCACAGGCATCAATGTTCTCACATCTGATAATTGCTGTATCAGTTGGTGCAACCGCGGAACAGAAACGAAATAGTTTGTAGCATGCAAGACATGGAAGAATGATCTGATATCAGGTGTTCCTGTCCCGGTTCCTGTATTGTTGGTTGGCGAAAGAATCCTGTTTGCTCGCGACTCAAACTTGAGCGACACCGGGCAACCTGTCTAATAGGATGTGCCGGCATGAGGATATGCAAATATTGTCGCGCTTATCTTTTTTTAGAGTGCTGCGGCGGTCTTACGCTCGCAGACTCGACTGCGAAGGTAAACGTCAAGATAGCCGCCGTGTTAAAAGATAGGCAGAATTTTGCCGCTCAAAACAAAACCACGTGCTTTTCGCGAAATGACAGCAGTGTTCGATTGTATTACACTACAAATAATCCAATAATTTTAAACATGTGCGGTCACTAATAAAATAGTCAGAAAGCATGACTTTTATATTGCATGTGTAGGTAATACATTTTAAAACTGTGCATATATGCTCAATCAGCATGTACAATAACTGTAATAAGCATAACAAATCAAAAATATGTGTGAGAACCAATAGTCAAAATCCATAACGTCTGACATATAAAATGGAATCGTTTTGTTAATGACAATGATGACCGATCCAAAGAACCAAGCGAAACAAAAAATAATAAAATGGAGTCTGAAAAAAATCCGGTTCTGTCGTGGTGATCTTTGAATTTTCTAATAACTCTTCAAATGCCTACAAGTTTTTAGTTTTTTGGAATAAAATATTAACTGTGTAACCAAATGCCAAGTCGCAATGAAGCTGCGGTATATTTTCAAGCATCACAAATGGGTTTGTTTCCTGGAGATTCCAATATTGGCTGGCAGGTAATATATTTATGCTTTTTCTAGTGTTTAATTTTACATAACTTAATTGCTCTTATTATATTATGGTTCCTCTAGGTGCCGAGGTCAGTGAATACGCTGGTCGCAGATAATTATTTCGTATTCTACGTGATCTATCATCCTCCTTTTGATCCTGCCAAAATGATAATCGAGACGACAGTCTTTGTCTTAAGCAAAACAAGCCGGTTCCCGACTGAACGTTCCGGTCGAAAAATAATCCGCTGACTCGCAAGCGCCCCCGGGCGAAAAGGACTGCACTGAGCAGTAATGTTTTTGTTGAAGATTCGTACAAGTTGCGAGCTTTGGGAGCAACGGTAGCGTTCACATCCGTCGCCTTTCGCCAGTTCCCTGAAACGCAAGGTAAGTGTTCAAATTGCGTCTGGCTAAAAATACCAACACTACAAAAATCCAATATTTTTTAATATATGCAACGACACATAAAAAGACCAGATCGTCTCAACCATAAAGTTTATTTGGGCTTTATGGATCACAAAACCACACACATACCCTTAATAAGCGTGAATAATTGTTCTCATTAATAATCCGTTTATAAAATATGTGTCTAGACTAATGGCTAAAATCCATAACGTCTCACACATAAAATGCACAACTTTTGAACATATAACTGATACGGATACGAATGATGCGAGAATGCACAACAATGTGAAAAAATAACAAAATGGCTACACTCGTCACTCGTCATGCATCTGTTACAGATGCAACTTGGAAGCATCTGCCTGAGAACTACTCCAAAAATCAACTGCTTTACTGTTCATCTAGTTGGAAAGCGGCGATTACGGAATTCCCATTATACGGCTCCATTTGGCATGAACATAATATTCGCTGACGATGACACCATCGCCACAGCAGTTATCCACTGCGACGGGTAATCTACAGGAGCCGACTTGGCAGCAAAAAAATCAATAACAGCATCAATTTATCGCTGATATGCATACATCAGTGATGGGAAATATTATCATCCGGAAAGTTTAACGGAGGTAGGTAGATTGTGTGTTCATAAGACATTAGGATTTTTTACACGATCGAACAAACTTGAACTGCATATGACTTGTTTTTAGGCACCGGCGACGCTCCTGCAGTAACAAAGTGTTTACAAACATGACAAACACAAAACCGAATGTGTTTAGCCAGGAACGACAGGCACGTCAAACACGACCGCTCCAATATCAACAACAATATGTGCGCTTTTCCAATGAATAAATACTCCGTCAAAGAGGTTGCTAAAAGTTCCCGATATTGAAGAATAAAGAGGTGGCATCTAGATCTCTGCCGCGAGAGCCAAAGCAGCGAATCTCATATAGCCTAAACAGCAGTACCGCAAGTCTACTAGAGAACGTCGATTCAACCGGCTCCAACGGGAAGGAGCAAATCAAAACCATCACCATAACTATTTCGCTGAAGATGGCTCAGCAGGTGCTGGCAACAAAGAAGCCGATGAATTGATAACGCTGCTGCGGGAACTATCTCAGGGGAATGTCCAATTATAGAGCTACATGTGTGATGCCGAGAAACGGCGACACAAAGAACATGACACGACGGTTAAGTTCTTCTTTCATGCAATAAAGGTGAGATTTTTATAGTTAATGTTTTTAGCTGAGATGTAAAAAGCATATTACTCAGCTTACAATTGTAAGACACAAAAATAATTGCGATTTTTTAAATTAACCACACTATAGGAATCATCTTCGGAAAACAGTAGACCTGCACCGCCGTATTGTGTTGGCCTCGGTGTTGACTGTCAACCCGAAGAACTTGGACATTATTTTGGAGCGATGCAGTACAAACACAAAGACTGCTGAGAAAATTCTATCACCCCACCGAATCTAAACCTCTGACGATATCATTTTTCCAATGAAAATAATCGCCGTAAAGCCACGCTGCTATGAGAATGTGTTGCCGTGTTGCTGTTTCGAAATTGGATAACAGTCGTTGCTGCTATCACGACACATGTGTAATATTAGGCATTTCGCGAGTTATTTTCTTAATTTTTCTTCTCATGTACACTCAGGAAAATCGACACATACTTTATGGCAAAAATCCATGTATTTTGAAATATGCATATCATGTGTCGGCACATACCAAATTGCATACAAATTCACACATGGATACAATGACCCACATAGATAGTATGTATGAACGCTCATGTAATTCATGCGGGCGCATGAAATATATGTGTCAAAAATATGGAATGCATTTGGCAACCCCCATTGCAAAAATCCATGTGTAAACTCATGAATATAATGCGGAGTTTTTTGTGAGTGTATGGTGTTTTAAAAGAATAATTTAAAATTTACCCCAGTTGTGTGTTCAGGACAGTAAGCTTTGCATGTGCACTATTGTGAATTTTATTTGTCAGTGGTAACCTCAAGGTCATACATAGTTTTATATGTAGTACTATATGCTTATCTACAATTTTTATGATAATAAATCTAAACTATTTAAAAAAACTTATTATAATGATTTAATTCTAATGATTTCACAATGATGTATTTATATTAAGAAAAGCTCATAGTATATATAAATAAATTCTTTCAGAGTTTATAAATGAGTCTCATAAGGTATATCGCAATAAATAATTCGTTTTATGTTCCGAGACTTATACAATATTTATGAGGCTCACACATAAAATTTATTGTTATGAACTAATTGCAAAAATCTATAGAGCTCACACATAAACCGGATATGGATTTTTTTGGCAGTGAAGGATCAAAAAAATAGTGGATTCACCCAAGGGGAACGAAACAGGTTTTTTTCGGTGGAAAATCCCGAAAGAGAAAGCATATCGTGTTTTGTCTTTGCGGGATGTGCTGAATTCTTCCGCTTGAAAAACCTTGTGTCGTTCGCCCTGTCATGAGTTTTTGAGGCGCCGCCATAAAGCAAATATGACCGTAGAATATAAAATCCTCATTGTTTTGTTTTTTTGTAGCTGTTCACCAGTTTCAACTTAATCGAAAAGTAAAAGCTCATCTACGGATATCTGCTGCATGATGCTCAGAAGGTTGAGTAACGGAAGCTCCAACTCGGCGAAAGCGCTCTGTTTAAAACCACTGTTCCGGATGATTTCTCCGAGTCGTAAACGAAACCCACCCGAGTTATTTTCCATTTTTGGAATGCAAGTTTTTGGTCATCGAAGATTAGAGATCGAGCAGAATGCAAATTAGAACCTCCAGTTTATGAAGATCATTATAAGAGCTGCTGCTGAATTCTATGCGACGTTTGTGATGTGATTCATATATAATATCGATGGCTGGTTCTAGAAAAAAATGTGGTACAGCTGTAAAATGTGTGTTATTCGCAGGAAGGAATTTGTCATCTGAAATTAATACTATACAGAATTCATATGCGGACAAACGATTGCTACTAAACAATGTACATATAACTATTTTTTTTTTGTAAATAAAAGATAGATATGAATAAATTTTGTTTTTTTGCATTAATTATCGGATTTGAAAGCTCATTCTATATATCATTATAAACTATATTGATGAATGAATATCAATTTTATGGAGGAATACTATTCAAAATTATCAACAGATCATATAAAAAGTATAACTTATCAATAATCAAATATATGTGTACCACTTATTCATTTGTTATGTTTCATACACATAAAATGTATTTAAATTGGGCAATTGCAAAAATCTATATCGCTCACACATAATCCTGATATGGATTTTTTCGACAGTGTAGTGAGATGCAGCCGGAGTCACTGAGTACATGGAGAGTGTTTATCATGGCAAGTGCATATCCAGCTTTCCACGCTAGCTAATGGCTGCCTCGGTGGGTACAATTGTGGTGGGCACTTGACACTAACTGGTTGTTTGACAGTTCCATCTGTCACTGAATTTTCACACGTACCCGTTCTTCTTGGTATGGCTGGTATGGCTTCTGTTGTGCGGTGAGAGTAACGAAGTACAAAAATGTTATCATCGAAAGTTTCTACACTTTGCGCTGAAGATATTAAGCGGTATAAGGAAAAAATATTAGTGGTTGGTGGCGAAGATCCGTATAACTTCAAATACAGTACTAAAACCCTGCCGCTCACCGTGGATTACGATGGGATATTGTCATACTTACTCAGCACCTTATCGTTTCGAACGGATCAACCAGTGCGAAACAAAAAATCGGTGGAGGCTTATAAAAGCTTTGAACGTGGCTTCGTAAAAAGAAGTAAAGGATTCAAACGAGAAAACATTTTTGCTGTTTTGGGAACGGTGCTTCATAGTATGCGCATAAATGAACCCCCTGCGACGTGCTGGATTCTAGTTCAAAATGAAGCCGGAGATGGAAACGAAGTGGGAGATATTCTGTGTGCACATTGCGATTGCACCGCCGGAGCAGGTGAAACTTGCTCGCATGTTGCTGCAGTATTGTATGCATTAAACTTCGCAAGGGAAACGTGCTTGGGAAAGCAGGTAAGTAAAGCATATGCCCAAATCGCAAATCAGTCCCGATATGTGTTGGTGGAAAAGATATTTTAGTTACTAGATAAAGATTGTCGCTTCGGTTCCCTTTGTTCTGCTGTCCGGAACATGTTGGGTACCAAGCTGTCAAATCGTATGGATTTTCCTTCTTTGACATTTAGTTCCCCTATCCTCGCCAGCAAAAGATGTTCCGGACAGCGACGACAGCGACAATCTTTATCTAGTAACTAAAATATCTTTTGTTGGTGGCAAACTATTTTATTTTACTATTTGTTTTCTTTTTAGATTTCTGTTACGCAGCTTCCGTCATACTGGACAACACCATCGGGCAGTGTTCACGAAAACCTGTATGCTTCTGTTGACCGAATTACATTTGGACAAACTGTACGGACAAACTGCGAGCTGCAAGATAGCAGAATTCAAAGATCCGAAAGCGAACTGCAGGAGCTTATCAGAAAAATCAATGACTCAGGGCAAACTGTAGCTGTTGGTGGCGCATTTTTGAGCTAAACGATTGCTGCGACGATTGCAGTGAGGATAATAGTAAACGACAGTACATAGAAACAACTTTTTCATTTCAATCTCTTTTCAACGAAAGCCTTGACGCATTCCTTAGAGGATTTGATAGAATATGGCAGAGAAATGGATTGGAATTTCGACGATAATAATTGTAAACAAATTGAAATTTTGACACGTGGACAAGCGGCAGATTTTTTATGGTTTAAATTAAGGTACAGCAGAGTTACTGCATCGAACTTTGGGAAATGTGTGAAGACCAAAATTGAAAAACCGACTTCGACGTTAATTAAAGCAATTTGTGGACAAAATGCGGTTCAAGATTATCCTGCTACTTTATATGGCAAGCGTAATGAGCATCGGGGTGTGAAGGGAGCTATAAAATTGTTTGAATATCGTAGCCATAGAAATTTCAAAAATAGAAAGTGTGGTCTGGTGATAAATCCTTCATATCCATACTTTGCAACCTCACCAGATTTCTTGTTTAAATGTGATTGTTGCTCAAAAGTTGTTGTTGAAGTGAAGTGCCCATTCCGATTTGAAAAACTCGACAGAGGAAGGTATTCAATCCTTATTACTTCGACAAAACCCATACATTGTTAAAGACTCGCATGGTAATTTAAAAATGAATCACAACCATGAGTAACTCAACTGTTCTATTATCAGGTGCAAATGCAAATTTTCTTCATCGTATGGACTCTTTATTATTTGGGCGCACAAATTTACAATTTTCATAAAAGTTCAAAGAAACCAGGCATTTTGGGAAGCTAATTCATTAAAAGCAGCAAGATTCTTTGAGTGTGTTCTAGTTCCGGAAATGCTTGCGCATTACTTTTCATCACCAAAACCAAGGTAGGCTCGAGGAACTTTCATTTCTTTGAGTATGCATAATATGAATAAAATTTATAAACCATTGTTTAATAAATCAATATTTTTAACTTCCAGGCTTCATTTTATTATTGGTGGACATAAATTTATAAGAGCGCAACAAACAGTGACTACCATTTCTAACACATTAACGTTATTGTGTTCATTGTTGAGCATAGTGATCGGAATAGGTCCATTTAATATTTCATATTTCCCTCTCAATGCTCCAATGGTCCGTTCAATCTCATTTCTTACTGATGCTAATGATCGTTTCTCTCAACAGCCATAGAGCTCAACTGTTTTTTTTTTCTGCTAGAAGAATCCGGAACTCTTAAGGTAGCGCCTTTGTCGAGGACAACTTTCTGGATTGTAAAACCTCTGTCTGCTAGTATCAAATCATTTTCTTGAATTTGATCCATATATCCACAAGTCTCAGTGACTTGCTTATCCGATGTACGATCAGAATAAGGTTTTGAAATAAAAGAAACTGAGCCGAATGGAGTTATACTAATAACTAATTTTGTGGTGTAATGGTGTTTATAGTTTGAAAACATCTTCACAACTGCATCTTTGCACCCTGGCTTTTCGGTGAATATTTCAAAACAATCTATAATAGGTCAGATCTATTGTTTCACCATTGATAGTTTTTTTGAATTTGGGTGGCATATTTTTTTCTAGTAAATATCGCGATGGCCATTTGATTAGCAATTTCAATTTTTCGTACAACGAGTATAGACCTGAATAGAAGTACTCACATGAAGTAGTCACGGCAACTTGAAATAAATGCGATAACGTCGTGAAACACATGTTCAATCTGAATCGCATTAAAACCAGTATAAATACCTGCTCTTTACTGAGAATTGAAGAAAAAACTAGTATGCGCTTTTCTACAAAATCGTACAATAGTTTCAATGAAGTGAAACTTGGCAATCCCGTGAAATGAGCAGTTTTTTGTCATTCCCTTTAAAACTATTGAGATCAAATCTCAGTGAACTAGCTCTAGCTCTCAATTCATTTAGTTCTTGTTTTGTGTGTTTGATGTTTTGTGTGGTACCCCCCGAATTGTTAACACTGTTATTATTCGTTTCCTGAGTCGGATAATTGCAAACTCGTTTTCGTCCACAAATTCTTTCATGTTTTCGTATTCCTCATTTGCTGTAACATACTCTTCCTGCCGATATTCCTCTTCTAAGCGCTCTTCTGTAAGGTACTCTTCCCTGAGGTACTCTTCCTCTAGGTACTCTTCCTCTAGGTACTCTTCCTCTAGGTACTCTTCCGTAAGATACTCTTCCTCTACGTATTCCACTCCTGCGTACTCTTCTCCAATGTACTCCTCCTCTGGAAAATATTTGAAAAAATCGTCCTCTATGGGCAGGTTTGTTCCATCATTTTTCTCGACCTCATCCTCAACATTGCTGAATTCCACTGTATCCTCGACCAAGATAGCTTCGCCGTCAAAGTTCACACTCGACCATTCTGGTAAATTTTCTTCGTAAACAATAAAGTTGCTGCAAACTTCCGCCGTTAGGTTATGTTCGGATCCGGAAGGAAACTCGTCGCCATCAACTGAAGATTCATCAAAAGTTGCAGGTGCTGCGTATGATGGTATGTCTGGATAGGATTTACCTGAAATATAATGAAATCATTTGGTAAGTATGCAAAATAATGTGTAATAAATGCTCACCTCGATTCTGTTCATCCACAGTGTCAGCTTTACAATTAGAATTGTTCGTCGCGTGCAAGTATAACGTCGGAATCCAATTTTCCGCACTGGTATCTGAAAGTTCAGCTGGGCGACCTATATGCAAATGGATTAATTAGTGGCTTTATTTATATTATTGTGTTCAAATGCACTTACCACCTTTAAAATGACGACTGCAAATTCGGGCATGTTCGAAGTTGATATCTACGCATCCAACAGCTTCAATCCACAAATATCTCCTAGTAGTCCCAAGCCTGGTTTGACGATTGGGAAGCGATGAAATGATAAGGATTTTTCTTTTGCTTCGTTGAAATCGAAGAACAATCATCGACACAGCAAAACAAAACCATTTTTCCAGTTTGTTTCTGTTTCTCACGATTTTGAATCAGTACGTCACAATGAACATTTGACGTTTTCCTCCAGTAGTTGTCAAAATTCTTCTTCCCCACCGATGGGTATTACCTACCTTGGCAGCCATTAGCTAGCGTGGAAAGCTGGATACGGTGGGTAAGATTTTCATTAACTCTGTTCTGTTTAGTGACCGTTGCGATTACCTGAGAAGCAACCAGCAGGAAGCCGCAGTATTCTATTTTATCTCGAGATGCATAATATAAAGGCCCTTGCGATTCATCCGCGGTGGTTGTTGGCGGGGTGCTCTTCCCCACCGTGAGACTATTTGGTTACCACCACGGATTTGCGATCAACGGGTAGAGAAGTCGCCACCTGGAAGTCGATGTTGTGTGTTTTACATGCCTTTTGTATTATTACCGTATTGTTCAATTACGGGACGGGAGATACGGATTGGTGAATGGTCCCAGGTGAATGGGTTTGGTTTTAGTGGGTTGGATGAGAACCACAATGACTCCCATCCCCACACCACCTGAGAACATCATCAGGTGTCCATTTACCATTTCTCAAAATAAAAAAAATCTTGTTTATTTTTGTGTATTCCTTTTATATCGTTTCATCACATCGTTTTCCCTTGTCACATCTGAGTTGACTTGCCAAATTTTGACATATGCTTGAAAGGAATATCCAAAAATATAAAGGGTTAGAAACAGATATTAAAGGATAGACGAAGAAAGTGCACGCTTAGACGAACTTGATAGGATATTCAAAAAAGTGTTTAGTTTGATAGGGTTTTTTGGTATTTTTTTTTTTCAGAAAAGCGGAAAGTGTCGTGCCCCTTGGAAATGGTCTGCATCTGGGAGCTGCGGATAGAGTCAAAACGAGTGTCAACGAATCTCCAAAGCAAGCTGTCAAAAAGTATCCATCCCATCGAGAGAGGTTTTGTGCATTTTGAACACAGCCGAGAGAGTACACGTATAAATCGACTCATACTAAATATAGCTCATTTTGAACAAATTTCAATTTTCTGGCGTCGTTTTAAATATACCGACGGATTCAATGTAAGTAGAGGTATGAATTAATTTAACATTCGACATGTTAATTAATACAAGGCAGTAAATTTACGAAATCTTTGTAATTAAGTTTATAAAGATAAACACAATGATAATTCGATGTGAGAAAATCGTAACGTGTACATTGAACACCGAGAGGAAATTTTCGAGTTTCAAGCAAAATATCTTGAAAATTGGATTCGATCGAGTCCGCAGCTCCCAGGTCTGCATCCCCCTCGGGTGTTCCTGTCCTGGTTCTTGTCTCGGTTCCTGCACAGTTGGTTGGATTCATTGAAGATTCTTGTTTGTTTTTGTGTATCTCTTTTGTATCATTTCACCATTATTTCATGTGCTGTCAAACTCAGTTGTCTTTAAACGTCTCATGAAAAGGCCTTTTGCCAAAATTGACAAAAACTTGGAAGGGATATAAAAGATTAGAAACAGATATTGCGCATAAGCCCCAAAATTTTATTCCCACCTTTGGGTTTCCGCGCCGAGCACTCAGCGCCAGACTCGGCGACAAGGAGATAGTGGTCAAGTTGGTACTCCTGATTTTTTGACAACTGATGTCGATTGGTTGTGTGAGTGCACCGGTGTCAAAAATAGAGCTTTTAGCTGAAAATTTAATTGTCAAATGCACATTTTGACAGCAATATAGATGTATGAGTGAATAAAATGTACAAATGCTCTATCGCGGAAGCAGTCGCTGAAGACAAGTGTCAATGATTTCAGTGACGAAACGAAAAGTTTCAATGCAAAAAGCAATATCAAAGAATAGACGATGATAATGCACGCTTAGATGAATTTAATTGGATATTTGAAAATCAAAAATAGTTGGATGAGTTTTTTGTGATTTTTTCTATAAAAGCGGAAGTGTCGTGCCCCTTGATTTTTATTAGCTCCCGCGAATACCCCCAAGTCTCGGTACATTTCGGTAGTGATTTTACCGGACTTATTAGTCTTGTGTCGTGCCCCTTGGCAAAATGTCACTTTTACTTGCGGAATAATCGAGCAGACTATTTTTCCAAAAGTAAAGTGACAGCTCCCATTAGTTTGCGTGGGAACCTTACAAATTCCCTTTTTGATTCTTGTTCTTTTCAGGTGGATACTGGTGAAGAAATTTCATTTCAATTTTTTACTTTTCCGATTCAGTAAACGGAATTTAACATGGGTTTGGGGATAGAAAAAGGAATTTCTTTTGAACACGATACCAACCTTAAAAAGTGACCAAAGAATTAAAATCCCAACCAGCGAATCCCGACTGTAGTGAGGTCCGGATAAGCGGGAGGATACTGTAGATGTAATGAACCGAATATATAGAACTTATATGTAATTTCTGATGGAATAAACTCGTAAAATTATTTGATTGTAGATTATTAGAAATGTGCGGCACAGACAGGGCAAGAAAAGTTTTTTTTACTGTTTTCGTAAAAAAAAGAATGACCTCGGATCATCTCATGTCTGAACATCGTATAAGACCGAATTCTGATCAGTGACCCTAGTGACGGCCCTGGTTGAAACGCAACAAAACAAAATGTCAAAAGAACAAAATAAAAAACCTCTCGCATCATCGTCTCCCATTTTTTCGTGTTATCAGTTTTCTTCGAAAGCAAACCCCATCAAGGAACAAGTTTGCTGATAAGTCAACCAATTTTCTCATCGTTGATTTCCTTGATGGATTGTTCTTCGGCTGCGCCCATTCGTCATTTATATAAATAATCGTTCGACATTGCTTTTATCTGTTTTCCGATAGTGGACGGTCAACACCATCAGAAGCTAGGAATGAGTCATCGATTGTGTTAGTTTGGAGAAAGTTAATACAACGAGTGCAATCTAATTACGGATCTACTAAGTAAGCAATCAATACGTGAGAGAAGATTTTTTTCTGCTGCTACCGCAAACATATGGTAAAATGGAGCAACCGGCCGTGAATCTTGCTGACTTGGCATCGCTCAAAGAACGCATGAAGATTATTGCCGATGCGGACCCCAAGCAGTACCATAACGAGTTTTCCCTAAGGCGCTACCTGCGGGCGTTCAAG
The DNA here is from genome assembly GCF_024139115.2 of Armigeres subalbatus. Lineage (NCBI taxonomy): Eukaryota > Metazoa > Arthropoda > Insecta > Diptera > Culicidae > Armigeres > Armigeres subalbatus. The sequence continues at coordinate 303,211,992 of NC_085139.1, read as the reverse complement.
ACAGTCGACGCGGCCTTTCAGGTGAGTGGGCTCTCCATCGTTCGAGAGGTTCGGCCGTTGAGTAATTTTATTGCTCATTATTTTATTATGATCACAAAAGCAATCACATCGTAAATCGATGACATGCTGTAGCGTCGAGTGATGTGGAATGCGTCAAAAAATTAATTTAGAATATCAGAGTAAAAGAATGGATTTAAAATTTACAAACATTTTAATTAGAAGGATTTGGTCACGATTATATAGAGTACAGAATGTGACTTTTTTCACATTGGAATATATTTTATTTTAATTGCATTTACAATTTACCCTTACAGGCAATTTTAAAGACGAATAAATGGCGTGAGGAGTACGGTGTGGACAAGTTGGGGGAGCACCCGGCAATAGCGGCCAACGCCAGCAAGGCCCGAGTGCTGAAACATCGGGACTGTACCGGCCGACCGGTTATCTACATTCCGGCTAAGAATCACTCCTCCGAGCGGGACATCGACGAACTGACCAAGTTCATCGTGCACTGTCTGGACGAAGCGTGCAAGCGGTGCTTCGAGGAGGTGACTGACAACCTGTGCATCGTGTTCGATCTGGCCGGATTCAGCACGTCCTGCATGGACTACCAGCTGATCAAGAATCTAATTTGGCTGCTTAGCAAGCACTTCCCCGAACGGTTGGGCGCGTGCTTGATCCTTAACGCGCCGATGGTTTTCTCCACTATTTGGCCGGTCATCAAGGGATGGCTGGATGAGAATACCTCCGGCAAGGTGGTTTTCGTTTCCAGCGAAGAAGATCTGTGCAAGTATCTGATTCCGGATATTCTGCCGACCGATATGTAAGAGGAGAAGGGGGAATTAGTTAAAGACGATAAGCAAACTTTCCACGTAGAATTGTTCCCACCAAAGTGGTTTAGGAGCATATCTTGCTTCAATTATTAGGTAGTAGTAAACGAACACAGAGAAAGTATATTTTTCTAATAGATTCTATTAGAAACACGAGCTAACAACCAAAATAAGAGGAAATACTTACATACCTTATCAAGAACATAATTTCGTTAGGTTCAAAAGTCGTCTAGAGCTTAGTGAATAGTAACTATTTACGGCCACTTATTTCGTTGAATTTCGTTTAGTACTTATGGAAAACTAGGAATCCTGATCAAATTTAGAGATCGTGCATGTTGGGATTGAAAATAGCTGTACTTATATCATATTGGGTTACGAACCACATTCCAGTATCTCAACACGCAACACTCACTGTCCGTACTAAGCCCAAATAGTTCCGGAATCTTGTAAGCAAATAATGAACGAAAGTCAAACCCCTTTCCACATTAATGTACCTTCTGGTAGTGTATGAGATTCATAATACTGTTAAAATAAATGTACCTAATAAAATAAACTTTTTTTCCCTTCATTACGCATGTATGACTCGCTGCCACAATTATCAACCTTAAATCGTACCGAAAAAGAAAGACAATTTGAAATGCTTCTTTCTCTTCCAGTCATCATGCGTATTAATTGCATACTTGAGTTTTATTTCGAAATATCCACTTGCAGGATATTTCAACCTTTTGAGCATCAGCTGGAAGGTATACGCGGTTCTTTCGATTAAAAACTCAGAAATCGCGATCAATTTCGTTCCATTGAATTACAATTTAATTGTCGAATCTACCATCATATAGCACACTGCTACCCCTACGCAAACGATTCCCGCCCGGTTCGTCATGACTCGCTCACTCACCCCCCGGTCACTCCTGCTGCATCATGTTCAGATCGACCGACAGACACTCCTCCCCGATGTTGCTCGGCGAGGTGTCCACCATCTGGTCGTTTGATTCGCTCGATGGATTCTGGCTAAACATCTCGTTAGGGAGTTCACCCTCGGGGACCACCTCCAGCATCGATTGGGCTCGCGACTGTAGGTGTCGCACAACTTCCTCCGTCGTCAGATGGCCTTCCTGCAGTTGTTGTTGCTGCTGCTGCTGTTGATGGTGATGATGTTGATGGTTGTTAACGATCTGATGCTGTTGATGGAATGCCGTCGATTGGGCCTGAAGTTGGGCCATAATCTGCGCTTGGTTCTGCCGCTGCTGTTGGAGAATCGCTTGCTGTTGCAATGCCACCTGCGGTGGGATCTGCTTCTTTGGGCCCGGTTTTCTCCGCTTGGGAGGATTTTTGACAAGAGAAGTGTTATTCGAACCGGACGCTTCGTTCTTACGCTTCCGGCCAACCGTTGGCGTCGGTTCCATTTTAGACGAATCATCCGACGATTCGGTGTCTTCGCTCTCCGAAGATGTGAGATCGGTTTTCTCGTACTGCAACAGCCGGTCCAACAGGAATGATCTATCCCGAGTAACCTTCAGCAGTCGACGCTGACTAGTACGCAAATTCTCTTGAAAGAATTCATTCTCCTGTACGGTGAGGACGTAAACATTACAATCAATGCAAAAAAAAAACGAAAACATTTAACAATACTTACATAGAGTAGATATTTCAACTTCTTCTTGAGGGTGTTGTACTGTGCCTTGTAGTCGACGTTCCGTCGGGTCGGAATAATGTCCTCGTCGCTATCATCATCCTGTCCGGAGCTATCTCCTCCGTCACGGTCGCCCAGATCGTCACCGTCCAGCGAATTTCTTCCCTGCGATTGGGACGGGTGTGGATGTTGTTGTTGCAGCTGTTGCTGTTGAAGTGCTTGCTCGTTCATTGAACGACAGTACCACCCATCCAGCATATTGCCGATAGAATGTAAAGTAAAGGAATTATACTTTTCCTGGTCAAATTTTCACTCAAACTTCGTAGAAAACTTTTAAAACTATTGATTGAAAGTACGCCACAAATAAACAAACAAACAACAATGGCGGCGATGGACGTCGGTATACAAAGTGTCAAATTGCGGCGTCGCGACGCTCTTCGTATTGGGCGATTCTACCGATTCTATACACCTTCTACACAAAGGATATTTTACACGGAAGCCTGAGAGTACCCATTAATGGGTATTTTGGTACCCATTTTGAAGAAAAGCGGCATAACTCATTTAATGCGTATATCGCGTTTACCCATTAATGGGTACTCTTGATGAGCTTCATTAAATGGGTATTTTAAACTCTTGATATTTATTTAGAAAATGGGTAAAAAAACCCACAAAAAATTGAGGTTAGGGCCTTAGAGGGATATCGAAAATATTTTAAAACAAACCAGAATTAAGATTGTCCAATAAAGAACCACAAAGAACTATTCTATTTATTTCCATACCAATTTAAACATTTAAACCTTCACTTTCGGAGCACCTGAGATAAATTGCTTTGCACAGTTTGGTATTGATATGTCGGGAAGTGACGGATCTCCCCGAATCGAACGTCCTCATGGGAAATTCAATCCAAACAGCTGAAGCTTGCATGCTACCGGCTTTGTCCGTGTTTAAAACAGGCATGGTGTGCTCGATATCACACCGATTTTCCTTTCTTTTCCAATGGATCTTGTGATAATAGAACAGCAGCAGCGGGAAGCACTGTTGTGGTATCTGAAAAGCATAATCTACGATCACAACTAATCGAAATTGAAAAATAATGCTTTATTTGACTTACCGAATGTCTTGTGTGAATATAAAACACAATTTCCGTGCTTCGAACAAACTTTAAAATTCATAAAAGAGGCCGAAGTCTTAATTTTAAAATTAACAACTTGTAGAAACGAAATGAAAAAAATGGTGACTTTGCCTTCCAGAATTTCCTGTGCGCACAATTTACCCATTTTTATTTCCAGCAATCGATCTCCTCAATGGGAGAAAAATACCCTTTTTTGTTTCTAAAAATATACTCGTTTTTTGACATCTTGGAACAATTCCAAACAATGGGTGAATCTTCCACATTTAATGGGTATCTTCATGCTTCCGTGTAGTTACTATTGTCGCGCTTATCTTTTTCTAGAGTGCTGCGGCGGTCTTACACTCGCAGGCTCGACTGCGAAGGTAAACGTCAAGATAGCCGCCGTGTTAAAAGATAGGCAGCATTTTCCCGCTCAAAACAAAACCACGTGCTTTTCGCGAAATGACAGCAGTGTTCGATTGTATTAGTGAGAGGCAACCAAGGGGCACGACACAAGACAATTCTCAAAAAAAAATTCCATACTTTTGATCGGATTTTTTGAAATATTTTTTCCGAACATTACTTTCAGTGTCTTAGATAAAAATAGCTTAAGAGTAAAATCAGCAGTGATTCAAATCGTTCGGGGCTGTCAGTTTGAATATGAATCTGAAACATTGAATTTCCCAGCAGCTGTTCTAGATTCAGTTTTATACCAGTCAACTGTCAAAAAATAAAACTGGTATAACGCTCCGTTCTATTTTCTGCAGATTTGAACCACGATTGAATCACGAGATTCAAATATTTTTCAATTGTTTTGGTGTATGGATGCGTCATTTTATCTACGGTTCAATCCACTTTGCAATTCCGACGCCTTTCTTGGCAGTAACATAATGATTTCAATTAATTTGAAAATTTGAAAAACATGAATAGAACACTACTGGGGAAACCAGCGAGTTTGTTCTATTTTGCTCCAGATGCAAACTAGAATAGTGGTCGAAAATTTAGAATCAAACTGAATCACTCCTGATTTCACCCTAAATTAACTCAAATTGGACTATCTTTTCTGAGATTAAAATAGAGCTTGCTGACGTTTACTCATCCTTCTCTTTCAATCGCATGGGGAGGATAGGATTTGTTTTCATCGGGAAACGCTTCGGAAGCGTTTTTTGGTATTTTTTTCAAAAAAGCGGAAGTGTCGTCCCGAATAAAAAGGAATCATACTACTATTTTTCTAGCTATCGTTTTTTGAGTATAAAAAATCATAGTTGAATTTTTTATGGAATCATTTGAAATATTGTACGTTAATTATGTGATGAATGATATTTGCGATAGCCTATATAATATTTTGATTTTGGATGATACATTGAATGGGTTGTTAAGTATATCGTTACCATTCAAAAACATCAACTTTTGCTTATGTTTTTGAAGAGCAATTTTACCACGAATCATTAGTTTATCTTCACTTTTTGTTTCTAGCGATTATTACGATTATGATTATATTCACGAAAGACTTTAAATAGTATGATTTTTTCAACGATTCAGCCGTTAATCCAAATTAAAAGCGGTGCAATTATCTTTTAATATTATGATTATTGTATTACAATATGTATAATATTATTTCACACATTATTGTACGGGGAATATTCATTTGAAGGGTTTCGATTTTTGAAATAAGCCAATTTTTTTTTTCTTTATAATATAGCTCTTTAACTTGATATGATTTCAATTTATTTTATTATAAATAATTTATTTTTCATCTTTTTAAATAATTAATAAATGTTGTGTTATTTACGAGACGAGCCAGCCACGGAGTGCAAGTCTCGTAAATAAAGAATGTAAAAATGTTCTGTTGTTGCGATTGGTCGCGCTGCATTTCCGGAGATAACATAAATGGCAACTGACATCGCCCCAATGAAGTTGAAAGCTGATTGAAAGGTCTATGGCGATTGGTCGTGCCAGACCAAGTGCCAGACTCATTGTGTCCGAGACTTGGTGTATCCATCACACTCTCGAAATCCTGAAACGATGTGTCGCAAAATCATTAAGTATTGTCGGGCCGCCACCAAACCGGACCGCGCGATTGAGCACTCGCGCTGCGCGGCGAGTCGCGACAATTTGAAATATTTCATTAGTAGTGCGCATCATGCACGCATGGATGTACTATCATGCGCACTAATCAGAAATGAGCTGCGACGTCTGATAACTGCAGATATTTCATTTTATTGAAAACAAATTTTCGATTTTCTACTATACACGGAATAATTAGATCGGTCGATCGGTCTCATTATTTTAAGCGTCGAACACTGCATATTAAAAAATATTCATAATAGAAGATTCTTACCTTCGCATGCAAATCCTTGCAGCTCCGCCGAATCCCTCAGCGCAGTGGCGGAACACCGTTTTAGAATTTCCGATTGAAGCGGAAGGAAACGAATGTTTCTAGGAACAAACAAAAAATGGAAGAAACAATTAAATTTACTTCTTTATTGTATATAATAATTTCTCACTTACATGCATTTCAACACCGACTTTGGGAAAAATCAAAATTGGCATTTGTAAGGTTCCCACGCAAAGTAATGGGAGCTGTCACTTTACTTTCGGAAAAATATTCTGCTCGATTATTCCGTAAGTAAAAGTGACAATTTGCTCCATGCAGATCAGTTGTCAAAATTCCTCTTGGTAATATTGAACAAAATTCCGTAACCTCTCTACTTTTTAAGTCGATACTGGCCTTATGATACACTGCGCGGCGTTTGTAGTGTTCCCAAATGGGTACTTGCACAAAACTTCACGCGGCGAATGACTGTCGAAAGGTACGGCCGCGCCAAACGATACACCGCAATGCTATTCACCCATAAGAATCAAGTAAACGGGGTGCAAAAAGCGCGGCGGTACCTTTCATGAAGGGTTCGCCGCGTGCAATTTTGAGAAAATCAGGCAATATAAACGCCGCGCAGTGTAGCTGTCAAAAGTACGTGATTTTCCTGTGTGAAAAAGTATAGTGAAACGGCAACATGACTGAACTATTATCTTTGGATTCTTTAACCGTTCTCGATTTTTGGAAGGTTTTCGAGCGTAAGATAAAATCTACAAACTTGTTGAACTTTATTTAATGTAATTTTTGTTATTTCGTAATAGGTATGTTTGCCGTGCAGAAATCCAATCCACCAGACGTCGATAACGCAGCAGGCTTAAGAGCCACGCACATAGGATACGTTTGCGTTACGTTTGACAGTTTTCCCATGGGAAATGTGTCAAACGCAACGCAAACGTATGCTATGTGCGGGCTCTTACAATTTTTCGTGTCAAGAATCAATTACAGCAAGCGACAGAAGACATGTTACACTTGGGAGCGAGCGCCATCGCAAAGGAGGAAACAGATCCTGGGAGTAACGAATCAAGTCAGTCCCACAAGTCTGCAGTCACCCAATCAATTCGACAGTAATATCCATTTCTGCCAAATCCACATCAACCACAGCAACGGTAGCGACCCCTCACAAGTCATTCTGAACCCTGTCCGATCCGCATCAATACAATCAGCGGAGTTCAATCTTTGCCACTCAGATCAGATTAGGGCAACCCGCACCACCAACAGCCATGTATACTCTGCCAATTCGTTGTAAAACAATTTTTCAATAAATATGTTTGTAAATTCTTTTGTATATTTTCTTTTGCAAAACCACTATCGTGAATTTTCTGTATTTGGCACATATAAATCAACCATGTATCCTAAAGTATTTTACATCATATAGTGAAATAAAATACAATGAATTACATAATGATATCTACGCAAAAATCCATTATCCTTTACTTGGAAATATAGTTGATCGAAGGGGACTTTCACGTAAAATGTATGTAATCATACCATGTACCATGAAATGAGTTGACGTTTGACATATTTTGCTTTATTGTAACATCCTGTAGCATTTACGTGAAAAGTGGTGTGGAAAAAATCCATGCATGTTTTCACGTAAACCTTACTATGATTATTTTTTGGGTGTACACTGAGGAAAAAATCTGTATATAGTTTATGTGTTGGCGATATAGATTTTTGCAATTGCTTAAATCTAATCCATTTTATGTGTGGGATTTATGGAAAATATATAAGCGACGACACATATAATTTATTTATGAACACCAATCAGGTTTATTATCTTTGCTGATAAAATTGAATGTTTTATATACATACAAATCATTTATAATATTTATTACAAATCTATTGAAACCATTCATAATATTAAGAAAATAAAAAAAAAAAAAAATAATCGCTACTAGATTTTTTATTACGCAATTTTTTACACAAATGCGAACAGAATTCAATGGAACAGTATAGGGTTTCACAGTTGGTCCATACTATTTCTCTTCAAAGACTGTGCTGCCGTGAATCGGAAGTTAGTGCCATCGGTATATGGCATCCAGATACAGATTAAACTGCGGCTTGCGTTTCCCAATGATGTGGCTGCCGTTGCTGTTGCGCTGCTGCTGAGACCATAGCATATATTTAATAGAACAGCGGTATCTCCAAACTAACAGGAACAGATGAAGACCACCATTTTCATCAAGCCGCCGGATGTTCGCAAGTTGTCCACTAGCGCTGAATCCAATAGTCCATCAAACTTTATCCACTCGCGTTGCATCTTACTTTTTTCTAACCATCGTCCTTTGTCCATTCGGTGCTGCATCTAAATCGTTATATTTTCGCCCATCGCCTTTATTCCACTCGTACCGTACCCGTATCTGAAGTATAAAGAAAAGAAGAATGTATATAAAGATTTAAATAATAAAATATAATGAAGCCTACCTGCGAAAATATTAATTTTCGGTGCAGCGAATTTAGTCAGCTAGCGTCCATTCGCCATTTGTTTTTGCTGGCACATCTCATGGTTCGTACCGCCGCGCCGGTAGGGAGCATGCATCAGAGACATGTTTCAACCTTTTCAGTTTTATGTGTGAGATGTTATGGTTTTTAACCATTAGTCTCCACATATATTTTTGATAATGGATGCAATTGTTCGCTATTAATCATGCTTATTGAGAGTATTTGTACAATTTTGAAGATCATAAAGCCCTCATAAAATGTATAGGGGATGATTTCTGATTGTTTTATGTGTCGTTAAACATGTTAAAAATTATTGATTTTTTTGTAGTGTAGGGATCCTACATTCAGAGATATGCGAAAGCGGCCATCTTGAGCCAATCGAGCATTGAGAGCTGTCAGAATCTGAGCCAAATGAACATTGTTATTGTTGCGGATTGAAAGGAATTGCGATTGAAAAAGATTTTACGAAGAGTTTTAAAACTGTTTGTCGAATAAACAATTTGTTTTACATTGGTAAGTCAAAGTAGTCTAGTTTATGCATGGTACTTTGTTCATTTGTATTGCACTTTTATTTTAGTGATAATGCACTGTTGGACGTTAGATAACGAAATCTGAAAATGCCATTATGCGCAAACTCATGTTCGAGCTCCAACATTTTGCGCCACGGCAAGTGCTGGCAGCGTTTGTTTACGAAAGTAACAGCGTTGCTAAATCGTCTGGAAAAGTATTCGCACATCTCTTAATATACACTACTAAAAATCCACACATATTTATTGGCAAAAATCCATAGATTTAACTTATGATGTTTATCAGCGCCCGCATAATCATGAACCATAATTGGATTATTTCTCAGAACGTTCATGACAATACATAACATTAAACCAACTATTTTGTTTGTTGTTCATACTTATGATAAACTAACCTCATCATAAATGGTTTCCACAATATGGTATGTTGTATTTGACAAATCAACTATATGAGTAATAGGCGGTTAAGTATAATTACTATATAGAAATGGGCATTTTTCAGTACATTTTTTTCGGTACACACCATGTTATACAGTTCATTTACAATCCATGATTAAGATGGTAACTGTTCGGATAGAAACCAGTTTTTTAAGCAGTCCTTTTTGGTAGCAGCTAAAACTAAACATTTATATTTTTTATTTTAGGAAACTCAATTTCATATTTTAAATAACTCACAACATTTGGTTCTACACTCCCCTTTCACACAACAACAGTTTCCTTAGAATGAATCCTTTTCCTGCACACTCGTTCCTGTGTACAATACCATTATTAGATTCTCGCATTTCATTTATCATATTATTTCCTTACAGCTAATAGTTCAGAATAATAATTATTTTCTATTGCAGGTCTCAGTCTTCCCGAGCAATTGTAGCACTGGCAACCTTAAATACAATTTCAATTATAAATCAATTTATCTACAAGCACTTAATCTTTTTACTTTGTTCCGAAAATATGCTCCAGTTTATGTTACGCTTCACTTCCTCACTCCTATTAATTTAATAATTCACCGAAACTAGCACTAATAATTTTCACTATCTCAATATAATTTGTTTGTTTACTTTTTCATTCAATAGCTACCATCTACATCATCTTCTCTTTCGAGTGCAACAACAAACGATACAAGTGGGCACAAACAAACAGGTATGCCACTAGTATCTTCGTCCTAACGTGCTAGTGTAGGTAGGCACACTGGGCCACTTGCGGTGTTAACAGTAACAGTATGTGATATAATTTGTGAACCATAGAAAGATATGTGAAAAAATCGATGTACCGTATCCCTTATCTTTTACTAAGAAGGAGCAAAATGGCTATTTCTTCCAAAATATTGAACTAAACACATAATAAACGTTGGACTTGCATTGTTATTACATATTTTATTTATCTTTTTCCTTGTTTTTGTTCACATGAAAACCGGAGAAGCGTAGAGCTAACCTTCATGAAGAACTCCGTTTGAATGCCTTTGCCTTTCAGCTAGTTATCCGGAAGCCTCAGTGCCCGAACACAATGTGAACGGCAATGCGGCAGAACGGAACTGCGGCAGAGCGGAATTGTTCTAAAACTGCCGTTGCCGTTCTGCCGTTGCCGCTTTGCCGCTAACCAACCCACAATGTGAACGGTTGAAAGGCGATACTGACAGTTCAAAATAGCCACAAACAGTTTATTTTTGTAACATTATTGTCATTATTTTCACTTTTATTAGTATAATAAAAGGAGGGCATCATGACTTGCTGTTTCTTCGAAAATATATACATTCGTGAGCAGATTTTTAGGCAAAAATATATTTGTTTACAAATCATCTTAAAAAGTACCTCAGGCATTCTCATTCGTTGATCTTGATTGGGACGTTTGACGTTTACCGCTTTGCTGTTCCGCCAAGTTCCAAATTTCTGAGATTTAGTACAATGTCACTTTTGCCGCAGCGCCGTCATTGTGGGCTGCACCATATAGTTCCATGTGTTGGAAATTTGCCGTTACCGTTCTGCCGCATTGCCGTTCACATTGTGTTTGGGCACTCATCCAGGAAGAATACGAAATCGACCTGCAGGAAACGCAGGAAAGAATTGACTAAGCTATAAATCTGCGATATTATAAATTTGTGTAAGAATACTTACCAATTCCATTTCCGAATACAATGAGATTTAAATATAAAACGTTGAACTGCAACGGCTATTTTCATTGTAACTTTTGGGAGCTGCAAGAAATATTTATCAATTAATATTATTTCAGTTAGTCAAGCAAATTTCATTATATACCTATGATTTTTCCAGGAGTAGAAACAAGCTCAAGAAACAAATTGATTAAAAAACATTCACGGTTTAATTTGGTTCAAGTGGACTAAAAGTTTTGTCAACAACAATCGATGGCAGCTACACTGAAAATTTCTTCTGCCGTCTCTTGAGAAACATACACTGAACGGATGGGTCTATCGGATTTTTATCATTGGAGGATACATTTCTTAAAGTGTGTATGGAATCGCAACAAGACAAAACTATTTTCAGATGATACGTAATTATTTAGTAGCTATATTTGGTATTGTTGCAGTATCAGTTATGGGTCTTTTACAATGTATTGTTGTTTTCTTTCAAACGAATGAAAGATAAGAGATTATTAAGAGCCAATAAATTGTGATATTAATGTATATGGTAGCGTACACTGAGAAAATTCTTTATATTGAATATATTTGTCGCACACATAATTTTTTGCAATTTGGCGGCCCAAATATATGCAATTTGTACCCACACATAAATTCAATAACTGCATATTAGAGACCACACATACATTTTATTTGATTATAGATTATATTTTACTTCGCGTGGAGAGTGGTTATGTGTGCACCAATTAGAATCATGAATTAAATTAATGGATTTTTGCCAATAAAAATGTGTGGAATTTTTGCAGTGTATATTAAACGTGTTGTATAATACTGATTCTGAATTGATATGTAGTTCCATTTTAAATCGCCCATAACATAGATAGTAACAGTATGCCTTAATTCAAGCGAATAGTATTAACAACAATACAGATCGTTTTCAATTATGCGGGACATAACCTATCTCCACGCGAACTACTTATAAAATATATACACGAATAAAAATCCACACATTTTTATTGGCAAAAATCTAAAGAAATTTACAAATAAATTTTATGTGTGCGTTAATAACCACCCGCTTTGGGAGAATCCACATAAAGGTTATTAGTTAATAACGGTTATGTGTGTTTCCACATATATGCTATGCAAATTCACATAGCCGTTATGTGGGAAATGCTATAGTCAAAATTTATGTGTGCGACACATAATGGATATGATTGGATTTTTGTCAGTGTATCCAAATAAACTTTATGTGTGGTCTCGAATTAGCAATTATTTAATTTATGTGTGGTTCTATATCGATTATATGAGGGTGGAGCTATTGCAAAAATTTATAACGGCGACACATATATCTTATATAGATATTTTTGGCAGTGTAGGATCCCTAATCACATCCAGAGAATCTGACAATAATACTCGCGCCCATTGAGACGTTGTCCAACGTCAAAAAATCTGTAGAAAGTGGAACCAAACCCTATTTTTTTAAATTTTTCATTTCGCTGGGATCATTTTGATTCAGTGTTACAAAACGTCATGTCGCATAAATAAACAAACGGACGATGGTGGATGTGGTTGGTCATATTTTTCTGTTCCTGAAATAAATCACTCCGTGACACTGGCAATGACCGAGGAATCGGCGGCAGAAAACACCTCCGGTTCTGCGGGAAAAAGATCCTACACTCGACGCTCTCCCCTGTGTCGGTTGTGCTTGCTGGAAATTCCTAAAAATGATCTGCAGGAAATATTCTACCGTGGATCGGACTGGAAGAAGCGAATCTTCCGTGCCACCGGAATCAAGGTACCGTAAGTTTGGGTTAAATTGGCATGTTTGTCTTATCTAATGTATGTCTTCCATAGGTCCATCGGAATGATCCGACAACCCGGTTGTGCTCAACCTGCCGAATTATGCTTGATCTGATAGTGAGCTTCCAGGAGATTTGCGAAAACTCCGATCTGGTCATGCGGAAGGGTGCCGAACAACAGATCGGCACCTTCGTTGGAGACGGCTGGACCAAAGCTTCCGAACTGATTGAGTCTTTGTGGCGGGTGGTGGCCCAGCGCCGGGAGACTGTGATGATGACGGGAAACGGAGTCGTTCGGGAGGAAGTTACGGAGACTAAACAGGAGATCGTCGAGGTTAGTGTTCCGCCGGGGGATGAAGTGTATTTGGATGAAGCAAGGGTTGAGTGCGATGAACGGAAGATGTTGGAGTTGGAACCGTTGGAAATTAAAAAGGAAGAGGAGGAGAGTGTCGTAGGGGAGAATGAAGACGACGGAGATTATCAGTTTGAGGAGGAGTATGTGGAAGAGTCCGATCAGGAGGAAAGCGAGGAGGAAGAGAAACCAAAGAGGAAGCGCGACCGCAGGAAAGCAAACGAGGCGAAGCAACGGTTGAAGAGTGAGAAGGTGATGTGCGATACGTGTGGGGCGTTGGTGTCACAGATCTGTCTCGAGGGCCACCTGAATCGGCATCTGGGCGTGAAGCCGTTTGTGTGCGAGATAGAAGGTTGCGGAAGGCGTTTGTACTCGAAGTATAGTTTGCAGCAGCATAGGCATCTGCACAAGAGCATCATGCGGTACTACGACTGTGAGGATTGTGGCAAGCGGATCAAGGGAACTAGCTGTTGGATGCGGCACAGGAAGTTGCACACCGAGGAACCGAAGCATGAGTGCGACGTTTGCGGGAAGAAATTCCGACGGAAGTATGTCCGGTATGTAGTTGTGAATGAACGGATTGGTATAACGTTGGGGGTCTTTTTAGATTCGGATTGAGGTTGCACTCAGTGGTTCATACGGGAGTGGCGCTTTTCCCGTGCGAGATTTGCGGCAAGCGTTTTACAGTGAAGCACAATCTTGGAGCTCACTACAAGATGCATAAACGGAATGGCACCTATCCAGTGGCCAGCGAAGGGCAGATGCAAGAATAGTTGTCCGGTAAGCGACATACGTTTGCAGAAATCTGTGTCCTTACGTTAATTAAAGCTTTTATATTTTAAATGAAAATACAGCATCACTATTAATCTTTTAGATAAGATTTTTCATCATCGATCTGATGAATCCGAAATCCAACTTATCAAAGTATGGTCTGACACTTACAATTATTCATTTTATATTTTTTATACAAATCGAATTTCCAAAAAAATGCGTTCTATCACAAAAAAATGCGGGAGCTCTACGAATGGTACCTCTCGACATGGTTCTTCAGCAAACAGTTATACTGAAATTGCTTTCCACAGTGATCGCAGGAAAATGGTTTCTCGTTGGTGTGAATTCGCCGATGGACACGCAGTGTGTAAGCCATGGCAAACCGCTTGTTGCATATGTCGCACACGTGCTCACGATCCTCTGGCATTTGATGCGACTTCATGTGCTTCCACATACTCCGTCTGCAAACAGAAGTAAGGATTGGGTGAGTTCAAAACATCGACACACGTTAATCTGCAAAGCCCACTTGTTCCGCATCAGTTTGCCGCACACCTCGCAGGGCAGCTTCGGTTCCTCGTGGTAGGAGATATGCGTTTTGTAGATGCCTTGGGTTTTGCACTTCTTACCGCATTGGGAACAGCTTTTATAGAAGTAGTCCGAGTGCCACAGCTTTTTGTGTCGGTTCAGCAGATCAACACCGGAAAATGCACTACTGCAAGCGGGACGATCACACCGGTAGGGTTTCTTATCTGAAATAAGAGTTTTTCAATTGTGGTTTAATAAAAGAGTCGATGAAACGTTGTTTGGTCCTCACTCTCATGCTCGTTCATATGCGCTTTCATCTTCCAACTGTCGAACTGCTTATCACAGAGGCTACATTTCACTTTTCTCCTTTTTTTAGATTCATCATCTGGATGTTTCGTCCTTTGAGGCTTCTCTGTATCCGTGTTCAGCTGAGCTTCGAGCTCACCAAACTGCTTCAGTAAATGCCTTTGGGTCTCCGCGATGTTTCGTAACTTGTTGGCTGCTTTTTCAATAGCCTTGTCTTTGGTGTTTCGAAAGGATTCGTGCCACAGTGAAACAATTTCTAAGCACTGCCGACATACATCACAGATCCAGAGGCTTTGCACATCTATACTTTTAAAATACTTCGCAACGGTAAACAATAAATCGTCTGGAACTTTTCGCCCCACATCCAACGAACAAACTTGGCACCTTCCTCTTTCTGTGGTCATTTGCTGACCCTCCAAGAACTTTGTAATCTCTTGAATGATCTCCGGATCAGGTTCTTCCGGTTCCACCTCCCTTAAGTCCACTCCGCTTTCCTTGTCTTTCAGCTCTTTACTCTCACCCGCGTTGAACAGCTCACGTTCGATATCCAACGACCCCGCCAGGTACGACTCCGAATCCGGCACTATGCTATCGTACAGATAGTCCACCTGCTGCTTATGCTTCACAATCAACTCCGAGCAGCTTCGCAGTGCCGTTCGGTTCGTTTCGTCCACCCACTCGCCCACCTCCAGGATGACAAAGTCCTCCATCAGCAGCCGGTTGGTCTTGAAGCACGCGTTCCGGAACTCAGTGGTGATGAACAGCAGCGTCGCACAGTTCCGGCAGATCTTGGTCAGATTGTCCTGCTGGGTAACGCGTATCGAGGTGCACTCGAAGATCTGATGCGCGATGCTGTACTCCTGACCGGAGAAGATGCTCTCCAGAAAGGTGTCGTCGCAAACCCGAAGACACAGACGGCACTGGTGCGGGTCGTTAATGGCACTGCGATACGGGACGTCCATCGCGCGGTTCGTTCGATTGAGTTTATGAAGGATATTTGTCTCGAGAAGATATTTGACGGAAGGAGCGAAATTGCGCATGTGTGGAGTATCCGCACGTGTTTCTATATTTGAAGTTTATGAAGAGAAGGATGCTTCTCTTGTAAAAAAGTGGTTGTGGATCGTGACAACAAATAATAAACCGGCCTTTATCCAATCTATTTCGATTACGATTACTAAACATTCTGATGCAAGACTGCATAAAAGGCATTTCTCTAATAATTAAACAACTTCCAAATTCCATGCAAAAACATCAACCAAACCCACTCTATTTGACAATAATCCTCTGCCGTGCATTCAACCACTCCTGATAGTGCATCTTCTTCCGGTGCGAGTGCATATTTGCATTGGAATTGAACGTCTTCGGACAGTGCGGACAGGTGTAGAGGACCTCCCCGCTATGCGAGGCAATGTGCTCCTTCAGTGTGAGGGCCCGTTTGAAAACCTTCCCGCAGAAGTTGCACGTGAAGCGGGCATCCGAATGGGCGAACCGCACGTGGCTCCGATGGGCCAGAATGTTCGGCGAATCCTTGCCGCACGTCTCGCACCGATAGGTCGGCGAGTTGTGCCGTATGATGTGCTTGTTCAGACTTACCTTCAGCAGCCACTGGTTGCAGATGGGACACTGGCCCTTGTCCTCAGGGCCCTTCGGTCGGTGATCCTTCAGGTGCTTCAAGAATGCGTTCTTTTGGTTGAAACCTTTGGCGCACGTGTCGCACATGTATTCATACGTTGAAGTGTGACTGTTCTTGACGTGCTGCTTCAGAAGGGCACCATTTCCAAAACTGCAACGGATACGAAACGTGTTAAAAAAAAGTGAAAAACCATCCCATAGATAAGAATCAATATCATAAAATTCCTAAATACATACAATTTATCGCATTGTCCACAGGGAAACTCCTTGTTCTCCATCGCCTCGTGGTACCGCACGTGGCTGTTCAGCACCGACTCCTGGGCGAACGCTTTCGAGCATTTGTCGCACTTGAACAGCCGTTCCTCCATCGGCGTGTGCACCTTCAGCTTGTGTCGCTTCAGCCCTTCGCTGTCGACGCAGTTTCGCTTGCAGATCTCGCACTGGAACTGTTCCGGATTGACGTGTCGCAGGACGTGCTCGTACAGGCGCGTTCGCGTGTTGAAACGCCGATCGCAGCAGTACACATAGGACCGTCGGTTGTGCTCCCCAACGGAATGCATCTGCAGTGCGTTGAACGACTTAAAGGCTTGCGAGCACTGCTCGCAGTGCAAGTTGCAGTAGCTCGCAATCAGCTCATCCCCTTGCGCTATTTTGTCGGCGTGTCTTAACCTTCTGTGCCCTTTCTTCTTTGGCGTTTTAGCCGAACCGGCCACTTCCTCGTCGTCATCCTCCTCATCTTCCAGATCGAAATCCTCATCGTCTGCCTCCGGAGCCGACTTATTCTCCTCATCGTCTGCCTCCGGAGCAGACTTATTCTCTTCATCGTCCCCATCGTCCAACAGATGCTCTTCCTCCATGAAAGCAGTCACATCTTCCGGTTCAGATTCGTTCGAATCTTCCGCTTTGTCCTCCTCTTCCACCACATTATCCAGGCCGTAGGTAGTAGCAATCACATCAACCGCCTCACTCCCCGTATCATCAACTTCTTGCTTTACTTCCGCGAACAAACGGTTCAGCTTCTGCTCGTGCGCTTCCTCGATCTCACAATAAAATCGGTGGAAGCTCTCGATGCTCGACCAACATTGAGCACACAGAAAACCCTCAATCAGGTCATTCAGCTGAAATGAAAAGAAGAAAAAAAACTCAAACTCACTCATCCATAAACCTTGTTGGAGATGTTCCTCCTCCTCACATCGAACCAAAAATGCTTGGCAACGATCACTCCGCGGTAGGACGTCTTCATCGGTAGTTTGCTGCACTTCGCCGCCTCATCCCCAATCGGAACCAGTTCCGTTGCCTCCCGGAGGCATGTAAAGCAAGTTCCTGCCATCGGCCAGATAAAAATCTTGATTTTCTGCACTGGTAAATTGCTTTATAATGATTTTCTTCTATTGAAATTGAACAGCTTAAGGTTGATGACGCTGATGTAAATATTTACTTTCTTATTTCTTCGCTTTCCAACATCATTCGCAGGTTCGCAGCATCTCGCCAGGGTGGCCAGATTGATAAATCGGTTATTTGGCCGATGAGAAATCGCTTGTTATCGGTAGGCAGCTTTA
This sequence comes from Armigeres subalbatus, assembly GCF_024139115.2. NCBI lineage: Eukaryota > Metazoa > Arthropoda > Insecta > Diptera > Culicidae > Armigeres > Armigeres subalbatus. The sequence continues at coordinate 303,194,039 of NC_085139.1, read as the reverse complement.
ATTTTTTTTTACAAATTTGTTTATTTTTCCAAGGGGCACGACACTTCCGCTTTTTTGAAAAAAATACCAAAAAACCCTATGAAACTAAACACTTTTTTAAATATCCTATCAAATAAGCGTGTACTTTCTTCGTCTATCCTTTAATATCTGTTTCTAACCCTTTATATATATTTTTGGAGATTCCTTTCAAGCATATGTCAAAATTTGGTAAGTCAACTCAAGGGAGAACGATGTGATGAAACGATATAAAAGGAATACACAAAAATAAACAAGATTTTTTTATTTTGAGAAATGGTAAATGGACACCTGATGATGTTCTCAGGTGGTGTGGGGATGGGAGTCATTGTGGTTCTCATCCAACCCACTAAAACCAAACCCATTCACCAATCCATATCTCCCGTCCCGCAATTGATCATGTAAATCACACAACATCGACTTCCAGGTGGCAACTTCTCTACCCGTTGATCGCAAATCCGTGGTAGTGACCAAATGGGGAAGAGCACCCCGCCAACAACCACCGCGGATGAATAGCAAGGGTCTTTATATTTGCATATCCTCATGCCGGCACATTCTATTAGACAGGTTGCCCGGGGTCGCTCAAGTTTGAGTCGCGAGTAAACAGGATTCTTTCGCCAACCAACAATACAGGAACCGGGACATGAACACCTGATATCAGATCATTCTTCTATGTCTTGCATGCTAGGTACAAACTATTTCGTTTCTGTTCCGCGGTTGCACAAACTGATACAGCAATTATCAGATGTGAGAACATTGATGCCTGTGATGCAGTTTGACAAAAATCTGAAGAGGCTATTGTATAGAAGAATATCAAAATAAAGTCGAGGATTATTTCCTTTTTGTTTGTCATTATGACAGCATCTTGACAGTATGCCACACGGAAATATCCTAAAATATCCGTTTCTATAAGCAATTTTAATCTCAGAAAAGATATTTATTAGTGCTGTCCAATGAGAGCTCGAAGTAGCTCGAAGTTTCTCCCTGTCCTGCTCATGCCCATTTGTTGACAAAAAGAACGAGCAGGACGGGAGCAACTTCGAGCTACTTCGAGCTGCTCATTGACAGCACTATTGTCTATCCGGATAAAAGTTGCCAAATTTTGACATATGCTTGAAAGGAATATCCAAAAATATACCGTGGACCCCTGATACACACTTAAATCGATAATTTTATCACGGTAATATTTTTTACTGATTTTACCCGGTAAACATGAAATTGAACCGACCTGAATAATGAAAAACGACATACCATGCAGTCAAAATTACATATGCGTTATAAGATATATTGTCACTATTTACTTCATTATTAGCATACAATTTTAAGCTGGATTCACCATACCAGCCCTACATCAACACTTACTGTTAATACATAACATGCTGTCGATATGTAATTATATAGTTCTTCAATTGTACATCTACCAACTGATGTATGGTACATCGAAAATTTTGTTCGAAAAAACGACCTGATTTAAATGTTAATTATACTTAACCGCCTATTACTCATATGGTCGTTTGGCCGTTTATACTTGTGACACATATATGATACCAATAACACTGTACAGCATAAAATCATATGTCTGTCACCCAGAATCACGCTGGTATCACGATAGCACGATGATTTCCGTACCCTGCCCTTCGACCGTTGTATTGTATGAAACAGAACATAATTTGTTTTGAAATGTCAAATACGCCGTATGACATATGAAATAAAAACAAACATTTGCAAGCTGACTGAGTAAAATTCGTTTTTCTGCAATTCCGGATGATATTTTTTACTACATTGGCAAAATAATTATTCGTAAGCCCATTATTTGCTACAATTACGCTCTGGAGATGTCTTTCTATTGATTTTGCCAGTTCTTGGGTTGTTTCCGGGAAAATCTACCGCCACTTTTGCATGATATTCAATGGTTTTCGTTCTGTATCGAGTGATTTCGAGTGATCGAGTGATTTGCACATTTTGTGCAAGGATCCCTTGGGTTTTAATTGGAATAATGTCTGGGGATTGGAAAGGATGCGGGATCTTTGATTTACCATTAGTCAGCATCTATACTTTTTTAGATGTGAAGATTGGTTTGTACCGGTTTTTTGGACAAATTCAAAATTGGATCTATGACTCGATTGAACGATGCTGGCTTGATCCTTCAAAATGTCCAAATGAATTAAACGATCGGTGCTGTTTGCACTGAAATCACCCCAAACCATAGAATAGAGTGAATCACGTCCGCAGAAATAATTGCCCTGCGGAATATTTGCAAGAACTAGCATATTTCTGCTAAAATACCTTCACGAAGACTTGGAAAACTATGACGTTTTAATATCTACTGGCGCGAATTCACAAATCTCGCTTAACAATTGATTAGGGCCTACAATGAAAAGTAAACAAATTTAATTTTAACACCCTTCGATAGCATCCTCTAATAGCTACTAATAGTATAAAAATGTTCCGCATCTTGAATTAAATTACTTAGAAGAAACTAATTTTAGATTGGTCCTACAACGTGTTATTTTCAAAATATGTGTAGGTCCACCCTAAAAAACGGCCAAGCCACTCGTTTTTTTCTGTCTGGGATAAGCCTTCTCCAAATTCGGGCCGATAACGGGATTTTTTTCCGAACCGTCATCGGCCCGACTTCGGAGAGAGAAAATTTCCCCTCCCGAAAAGCCTTATCCCGTGTTTACTTTCGAAAAATGCCGTAAACAAAGGGTCTATTTAATGACAAGCAAATGCAGAATGACTTATCAAGAAGGCCTATTCCGGAGAAAAAAATGAAAATAGACTTAAAATTTTATTTCAATGATTTCGACACATTTTTGCATGTTTTCGATGCAATTAAGGTTGTGGATGGATAGACAGTGTTGATTATGTGCTTTTAGGAGTTTTTGCTGCCGAAAATATCATAAACCTGAGAAATAGGAATAGAAATTGTGATGCATTTTTTCCGAACGGCATTTTCTCAATGTTTACGTTTTGGCTGTAGGCCCTTTTCAAATGTTACGCGAGAAATTATTAAAAAAATATATGGGTAAATATTGTGTAATACTTATAATAACTATAGTAACAGTTTATGATTTTTATACGTTTTGATGAAAAATATAATTTTGGAAAGCGGTAGAACAAGGGTAGAATCAATTTTAAAACAAGCTGTCAAATAGATACAACGGTGGAAAGAAAAAATGTGTGTCATCTTGTCACTGTACGCGTACAGCGAAAAGATATTTTAGTTACTAGATAAAGATTGTCGCTTCGGTTCCCTTTGTTCTGCTGTCCGAAACATGTGTGGTACATACCTGTCAAATCGTATGGATTTTCCTTCTTTGACATTTAGCTCCCCTATCCTCGCCAGCAAAAGATGTTCCGGACAGCGACGACAGCGACAATCTTTATCTAGTAACTAAAATATCTTTTGTACAGCGTGATACGAAAACCATTGTGCGGAAATCATATGTCTGTCGATAGTATTACCATCTGAGCTGCTGTTGAAATAGTATATGAAACTGTCCATTTATAGTTAACTACTATTAGTGAGACCATCGCTACAATCACACTTATTCTCTTCAATTATAACAGATGCGGTCTACGTATGGTCCATGATTATGCGGGGAGAGGTCAGTTAATTTTGAAGAATTTCTTGATTTTTGTAATAAATTATACCGATACCTCAGCAATGTAATGTAGTTTACAGGGCATCGGTTAAATAGATAATCGGGTTAATCTGTTCAAGAAACTCTGTTTGTAGTTGTCAAAAAAAATACCGGGCAATCATCAAAAGTAATATACTTAGCTGAGCTTACGGTAATACTTTTGTCGAAGTCAGTTTGGGACTCGCATAACGCATTCGATGTGACGCCATCTTGTGCTGTAAATTTTTTCGAGTTTAAAACAGTTAGTTTGTGCACGTAATTATTGTCATCTACCGACCCATGACGTGTTGGCACGCCATTTTCACTAGCCAATTGCAACTGACTGGCTGACCAAACCAAACATGCCAAAACGTCATGGATCTGCCGTCGACGACAGTAATTTAATGTGGTTTTAATAGAAAAACAAAATGTGCTAGTAGACATTTCGGTAAGTAAAAGCGATTCATCCTGTTGCCAACAAAACATATAAGATTTCTTGAATTTTCAGGAAGTTTGCGGCATCTGTTGAGCGTCCGTCTGCGGACCAATACCAGAAGAAGCCAGTATGTTGCCTGCAGGGTTTGATAGGGTTTTTTGGTAATTTTTCCAAAAAAGCGGAAGTGTCGTGCCCCTTGATTTAAGCTACCGTGGACCCCCGGTAATATTACCGCTTTTAATCTGAACACTTTTTAATTTGAACCCCGTTGGTTTGAACATCGTTCAAATTAAAAATGGTTCAAACGTCATTTAGCACGTGGAATCCAGAGACGATGATAAATATAGAGACACGCGGAGGAATTAGAAGTATATCTGGCTACCCGGCCAACTACCTAAATAATTGTTATGATTTTGGCAACGCGGAAATTAGAGTGTTCTTCGAGTGACTTATTCAAACAGGTGAACGGCATTTCGTTGGAATCTAAGAGAATTTTTTTTAATTCGTTTATTGGTTCTAAGTGATAAATAAAAATGCCATTAAAGTGTTCGGCATCTTTTTGTGAAAACAAACAGGATAGTTCATTGAATAACGTCAGCTTTTTCCAATTTCCCAAAGACGGAAAAGTGGGGTGAATTCTGTCGGCTACCTCCTAATCAAAACGTGACGGTAAATTCCCGGTTATGCAGCGTAAGTTATCTAAGAAATTGTGTTCGAATTGATAGTAATTATTGCATGACCATCAAACTGCAGCTCCATTTTCATTACGAACGAGATTTATACATAGCCACAGCTGGCTGGTGGAAAGTTGCTAACTGCTCCGGGTGCGGTACCATCTTATGATGCTGTTCCGGCTCTGAACCGGAACGAAGAAGTAACAAATGTCGAGGTAAATATTTAAAATAGATTATATTTATTCAATGATCTTTTGTATAGTGTTATTTATATTTACACGTTTTTCCTAGAATACTGAAGAAGTTCCGTATATGACAATCTGCAATCAGCAACTATTGCCGCCAAGCTGCTCCAATGAAACTATTGGAACGACCATTACAGCATATTCTAACGAACAGCTAGAGTCGTCCATATTACCAGAGCGACTCGAAAAATGTAAAAAACCCAGGTATGAACATATCCAGCTTTCCACGCTCGGTAATGGCGGCTTGTCGGTGTGCAAAAATCAATCGGTCGCTGTACTGTTTGACACTAGCTGGAGGAAAACTCACTGCCGAAAAGGCCTTTTTTTCCCCTCCCCTCACCCAGGAACGTCAGTGGGCTTTCCTCCAGCTAGTGTCAAACAGTACAGTGACCAATTGATTTTTACACACCGATAAGCCGCCATTACCGAGCGTGGAAAGCTGGATTGCATGACGGAGCTGCTTTCTAAGCTATAAAATCATCTTTTCTTCATCGCTTAATTTCTCAGACTAATCCGAACCATCCAGAAGCTTCGATACAAAAGTGTACTGAAAGATAAACAACTAAAAAAACTTCGACAAAACTTGCGACGCACCGACAAATGCTTTAAGCATTGACGAATACATACATATATTCGTCAATGCTTTAAGTGTCAATCGATGACCGCTGTATCGAAACTTTTCAATCCGGAGCAAGTTAGGTTATTAGAAGGCAACATAAAGCGAGTGTCGAAGTGGTCCGAACAAACAATCACGGAAAGCTTAGAAATGCGGTTCGGTTGCGGCACCAAAGGATATAATTACCTAAGAAACAAGAAAAAGTTCCCACTTCCTTCAATTCGCACTCAACAGGAGCATTTACAAAACATACATTTCGACACCGGAATCCTCCATGAAGTTTTTGCGCTTCTGAAGAAAAAGGTTGAATGTATGTCTACCGCTTCGAAGGATTGTGGACTTGTGCTGGACGAAATGGCGATCGACCAAAGTCTCTCATTTTGATGTAACAATAAAAAATACTTCGGCGACGTGACAGTTACGGGACAGACCGGAAGAGCTACACATGGGTTGATCTTCATGTTGGTAGGAATCCATAGCAGATGGAAGCAAGTAGTGGCTTACTACTTCACAGGAAATTCAATTCCCGACGGATTCCTCAAGACGGTTATATGTGATATTGTTCAGAAGGCTGAAAATCTTGGACTCAAAGTACATTTCACCACTTCTGATTGTGGACCGAACAACATCAGAATGTGGAATGACTTTGGTTTAAAACACTCGAGAAATAATGTATTGGAGAGCAACGCACCGAAACATCCTGTCAGAAGTAGCGATAATTTCGAAATCCTACCAGATGCAACTCACGTGTTCAAAAGTTGCGTACAAGGGTGGTTAAAAAATCGGTTTGTTTTTCTACCCCAGGACGTAGTCGATGAAAATAATCTGACCACAAATGTAGCTGACGTTTTTCATCTTAAGGACCTAGTCGACTACGAGAAGGGAAAAGGTTTGAAAATGGCATCACGTTTGACATATAAGGAAGTGGATTTCCTTAGTGGAAACAAATTAGATGCTATGAAAGTAGCTAATTCCTATAAGCTAGTCAATCACGATGTTGCCGCCGCATTACGTTTTATGAGTGCAGAAACTGACAGAAAAGAGCTCCTAGCTACTGCTTTGTGGATTGAGACTGTTTGGCGTTGGTTCAAATTGATGACCTGAAGACAGTTTGAACTAGCTCTCAGTTTGCAAAAACCGGATGTCTACAAGCAAACTATATCATTTCTTCGTTCATACCGCACATTTATTTTCAACTGTCGGGTTGGAATAAAAACCCAAATTTATCCCCAAGTGGTGATTATGCCTTTCTCGATTCGATATGTTGGATTCGAATTAATGTTGTAAATGCTGTGCTAATTTTGGCGGTTAAAATATTTGATGCAACTCTATCACGCTGCTTATAAATTACTCAATAATTGAGTAATTTTTAAGCAATTATTATGAGATTAATGGATTGCGTCATGGCTAAATTGATTAATGACTTAAAGTGTGCATGTAAACAGCGTATTTGTTAAAAGAAAAATAGATATATTATTCAAATCGAATGAGTTATTAGCGAACAAAAACAATAGTGTCCAACTAGGATAGTTTCTCCGTCGAATGAAACTAGTTGCTCTCGAATCTTTCAAGTCCTTCTATATGAAACGTGTTTAACAATAAAGAATTCTTGGGGCTACACACACACACACACACACAGTCAGACATGTGCTCAGTTTTTCGAGCTGAGTCGATTGGCAGATAACACTATGCGGCTCCGAGCCTTCTATCAAAATTTGGCTGATTGAGTTAAATTATAGCCTTCTGGTACAACTTTGTTGTACGAGAAAGGCAAAAAGCAGTGGAAACCATGGCAAGCTGCATCAATCTTGTGCACTAATTCTATTTTACGACTACAATACTTTTTCTTGTATGGCGAACGATATAAGGTGTTGTACACGGCCAGATTTACCCAGGACTGCGTGGAGAACATTTTTCTTTACTTCGATTTAAGCAAAAGCGCCCCACGGCGCTACAGTTTAAAGATAATTTGAAACTTTTATCTGTTTCTCAATTTATGTCAGATATTCCAGGTGCGTCATATGAACACGAAGAACGACAATGGTTGGCGAATTTCAGTGGATGTGTTCGAAATCTCAATTCAGCGGATTCAATGATCGAGCCATCCTGTGATTTGCGTAATGTGGATGATATGATGGAAATCGAATATTCAAACAATGTGTTTGAAGATGTAATTTTTTATAATTCTGAGCGAAACCAAATATATCACATAGGTGGATATATTTTGAACAGCGTTGCAAAGAATTTCACGGTGTGTGATTCTTGCTTTCTGCCTTGTGTGAGTGAAACTCCCTTTATGAAGTCTTTTACGAAATTCACAATCCTGAAAGATTATACAGGGACTTCTTTAATTTACATAACTGAGTCGGTGTATTTGTTCTTCGTCGCCCTTGAGCGAATATTTCGTGAAAATATAGCAAGACTGCTCATCACCAATAATAATATTCCTGCTCATCTAGCAACACTAATGATGTCGCTAAAAATTCAAATTTTCGAAGAATGTCACGATATTCGAAGAAAGGTCATTGAGAGATTTATAACGTTTAGGCTTCGTATCTATAAGCCATACAAATCTAGAGAGCAGAGGTTCGATAGTCGATCTATGGCGTTATAACTTTTTTTTATATCTAATGTCGAATGTAAATATAATGTAATGCGAATAATGTTAACTGATATGAATAAAAATGTATAATAGTTGAAAGTTTTATTATTTATTTTACTTGCGCTACATTTATTTTTCAGGTACAGCTTTGAAAATATTTTATGTCGGGAGTGGTGCTATTAATTTCGGCGATACACAAATACCCGGAAAGCAAAACAGTGATTTAAAACGTCGAAATCCATTGAACTTATTGATGGTTTGGTATAGGGTATTTTCCTTCAAGTTTATTTCTTGCAAAGCACAATCCATTTTTTTGGGGTAGGCTGCGATAACGGGGTAGGCTGGATACGAGTTGGCCTCGTGCAACTCCGCTTCATTTATTATTCGCGTATATAACACACAATCACTCGGAAAACATTGATTAACATAAACCTACAAAACGTTAATGGTAAATAAACTCAAATGTAAATTATACTACAATTCACTTAGCACAGAATGTTTTCAGTCCTGGTATTCCGGCGGGACAAATGTCCACACAGAAACCACAACATCTGAATGTATGATCGGTACAACCAGGATGCTATCGGCAATTTCAGCAGGGCACGATCCAACTTACTGATTAAAAATAACGAGATGGATGGGTTGTTTCACAGCTCGAAGCACTTTCACTTGCTCGAAGCAAGTTTCCGATAAATGCATGATCCTTATCCTCCAGATGCTTCATTTCCTGGTCCGATCCGGTGTATTTTTCTGCGATGAAGTGAAACTTTTGTTGTTTTCATAAAGCTGAGCATCCTTCCGTTCACGTTCACAAGCAAAAACAACAGGTTGCTAGATGTAGGTAAACTTATTTAAACATTATACTCTCATATACAAATTTATTTACTTACCAACTTATTTTAAATCTTGTTTGAAATAATTACAATACTCCTCAAACACTTCATCACAAAACTTGCATGTTTATTTACATTGTTCGATTGGTACCGCGTTTGACGGTTCGATTGGTACTTTCGGCTTCAGTCTGCCCGGGTCTCTATCTATAAACAACGTCTCTGGTGGAATCGAGAGAAGAAAAATGAAACATCGTGAAACGGAACGCAGAATCAAAACAAACCAGCAAAGAGAGCGGCCAGAAACCAGTTTTTCTGATGCAAATAGAGTAACCAGAAGTTCAAATTAAAAATGAACCCCGTTAATTTGAATGAGGTACCGTTCAAATTATCGGGGGTCCACGGTATTTTTATCTAAGACTGAAAGTAATGTTCGGAAAAAATATTTTCAAAAATCCGATCAAAAGTATGGAATTTTTTTTGAGAATTGTCTTGTGTCGTGCCCCTTGGCCAGTATCGACTTAAAAGTAGAGAGGTTACGGAATTTTGTTCAATATTACCAAGAGAAATTTTGACAACTGGTCTGCATGGACCCGAGTAACACACTTGTTGTATAGAAGCTTCTGTTACTGGTATGCAACCAAATTTGGTCACATTGGAGTTGCTGCAACCAAATTGGTATGATTTGTGCTGCTTGGGGAGCAAATTGCCACCTTTACTTACGGAATAATCGAGCAGAATATTTTTCCGAAAGTAAAGTGACAGCTCCCATTACTTTGCGTGGGAACCTTACAAATGCCAATTTTGTTTTTTGTTCTTTTCATGTGGATACTGTTGTAATAATTTTGTTTCGATTCTTTACTTTTCCGATTCAGTTAACGGAATTTAACATTTGATTGAGATAGAAAAAGAAATTTCTTTTGAACACGATACCAACCTTGACTGCCGAGAATGATACCGTCAGCAGAGAAATTCGAAGATACATAGTGGCTGGAAATCGTATGTACTTTGGACTCCGCAAGACGCTCAGATCGAATAGAGTTCGCCGCCGTACCAAACTGACAATTTACAAAACGCTTATTAGACCAGTAGTCCTCTATGCTCACGAGACCTGGACGATGCTCGTGGAGGACCAACGCGTACTTGGAGTTTTTGAAAGGAAAATGCTGCGTACCATCTATGGTGGGATGCAGATAGCAGACGGTACGTGGAGGGGTGGAATGAACCACAAGTTACATCAGCATTATTACTATTCTCTACACATCCATCGTTCACACTGCGAAAATCGGACGATTGCGGTAGGCCGGGCACGGAGCCAGAATGTCGGACAGTAACCCGATGAAAATGGTTCTCGACAACGATCCGACGGGTACAAGAAGGCGAGATGCACACTGCACAGCGGGCAAGGTGGATCGATTCACTCATACATGAATAATACATTCTCTATAGAGCTATGCTAATACTAAGCTAAAGCTAAGCTAAAGCTAAGCTAAAGCTAAGCTAAAGCTAAGCTAAAGCTAAGCTAAAGCTAAGCTAAAGCTAAGCTAAAGCTAAGCTAAAAAGCTAAGCTAAAGCTAAGCTAAAGCTAAGCTAAAGCTAAGCTTAAGCTAAACTAAAGCTAAGCTAAAGCTAAGCTAAAGCTAAGCTAAAGCTAAGCTAAAGCTAAGCTAAAGCTAAGCTAAAAAGCTAAGCTAAAGCTGAGGTGAGGCTAAGCTAAAGCTGAGGTGAGGCTGAGCTGAGCTGAGGTGAGGTGCTAGGCTGGGGTGAGCTAACAGGTGGGAACAGGGGCTGGGGCTGAGGCTGGAGTGGGAGGCTGAGTGGGAGCTGGAACAGGTGAGTGGGGTGGAGTGGTGAACAGGGAACTGAGCTGGGTGGGAGCTGAGGACAGGGGAGCTGGTGGGAGCTGGGAGTGGAACAGGAACAGGAGTGGGGTGGGGCTGAGACAGGTGGAACAGGGCTGAGTGGGAACAGAACAGGTGGAACAGGAACAGGTGGGTGGGGCTGGGAACAGGTGGGAACAGGACAGGTGGGGTGGGTGGGTGGGGTGGGGTGAACTGGGGAACAGGTGGAGCTGGGGTGGAACAGGGTGGGGTGGGGTGGGGTGGGGTGGGAACAGGTGGGCTGGGGGTGGAACAGGAACAGGAACAGGTGGAACAGGTGGGGAGCTGGGGTGGAACAGGGGGCTGGAACAGCAGTGAGTGGGGGCTAACAACTAACTGGAACAGCTAACAGCTAAAACAGCTAAGCTAAAGCTAAGCTAAACTAAGCTAAAAGCTAAGCTAAAAGCAGCTAAAAGCTAAGCTAAAGCTAAGCTAAAGGCTAGCTAAAGGTAAGGTAAAGCTAAGCTAGCTAAAGCTAAGCTAAGCTAAGCTAAAGCTAAGCTAAAGCTAAGCTAAAGCTAAGCTAAAGCTAAGCTAAAGCTAAGCTAAAGCTAAGCTAAAGCTAAGCTAAAGCTAAGCTAAAGCTAAGCTAAAGCTAAGCTAAAGCTAAGCTAAAGCTAAGCTAAAGCTAAGCTAAAGCTAAAGCTAAGCTAAAGCTAAGCTTGTTGGTATGGTCGTAGATCGGACAGAAGAATAAAACACGTGTGTGTTCTATGAACTACAACGGGAAAGTGAAAAGTATATTTCAATAAACTAATTGCTATACGCATTACTGTACGTAGTCATGGTAACTTAAAATAACAAATTTCAAATTTTCATGGAATGCTACGTCGAACGTCGTCATCTCCCACACTCCTCCTCGACGGAAGAACACCAGCAGCTTCACGGAAACCCTTTAATTTGACGGACTGCAACGGCTTTGTCATCATGTCGGCAACCATAGAATCAGTCGGACAGTAGCGTAGGTTGATTTCTCCATTATGTAGCAAGTCACGAACAAAGTGGTATTTTGTCTCGATGTTCGAACTTCGACTTATGGCAGGGGAATTGGTTTGGTTGATGACTCCTTGGTTGTCTTCGAACACATCTACTGGGCAAGACAGTTTCACATCAAAATCGCCTAGAATGCGATAAACCCAACGAAATTCTTGGAGGCACTCAGCAAGCGCCACGTACTCTGCTTCAGTGCTGCTCAGTGTGACACAGTTTTGCTTCTTGGAACTCCAACTGATCGAACCTCCTCCGAAACGGAATAGGAATCCAGACGTTGATTTCCGGTCATTGGTGTCACCAGCCCAATCGGCGTCGACGTATATTTGCAGAGCAGATTGATCGACGCCAAGTAGCAACTCGTCGTGCATCGTGTGCTTCAGGTATCGCAATATTCGTTTCGCTTCCAGCCAATCAGCTTGGGTCGGACAACTGGTCTTCCTTCCCAGTATGGATACAGCGGCTGCAATATCGGGACGAGTGTTCACGGCCACGTACAATAAACCGCCAATAAGGCTTGCAAATTGTTTATTATTTGCCAATTTATTATCATCAGTCTCCTCCTTTGATTGTGTGTGGCCTGGACTGATTGGAAATTTTGAAGGTTTGGCGTCTGTCATTCCGAACCGATCCAATAATTTCTGAATGTACGTCGTTTGATTCAAGCTGACGCCATCTGGAGATCGGTTCACCTCGATACCAAGAAAGTACTTGATATCTCCCAGCGATGTTACTTCAAAATGTTGATTTAGCTCTCGGATGATCTGCTCAAATTCTTCTTCTTCTTCACAGGCGATCACCAAGTCATCCACGTACACGACCAAGTATGTGCAATTCTGACCAGTGCGGCGAACGTATAGGCACGAGTCATTTTTGGACTGCACGAACCTCATCTTCTTCAGAACAGCATCAAATGTTTGGTTCCAAACGCGTGCGGATTGTTTGCCATTGTCCATCGTGGTTGAACCAGTTGACATAGGCATATACACAGTTTCATCAAGAACTCCGTACATGTATGCAGTCTTCACATCTGCGTGTTTGACTATCATCTTCTTCTGATTGGCGACCGACAGCAGAACACGGAATGTGACCTGCTTGACCACCGGAGCGAACACTTCGTCGAAGTCGGTTCCATACTTTTGGGTGAACCCCTGCGCCACCAACCTAGCTTTATAGCGAACGACATTACCATACTCATCCTGCTTGCGCTTGAATATCCATTTTGACCCAATGGCTTTTCGATCAGCTGGAAGATCAGTAAGCTCCCACGTGCCGTTTGTACGGAGCGAATCAAGCTCCTCCTCAATGGCAGCTTTCCACTGTACACTTTCCGGACCGTTGATGGCTTCATTGTATGTTCTCGGCTCAGATGGAAGATTGTGGACCAGGCTGCTTGTCTCTCGGTAACGAGCTGGTAGGATTCCTTTCGTGGATCGATTGGATGTGCGTATCGGTGTAGCTGGATCATCTTCTAACGATTCTTCACCGGATTCGAATTCATCGGCTGATTCGAAATCTTGTTCTTCGGCTTGGTCCGCTGGTGCCACATCGGCATGAATGTCATGCGGTAGATGTGACTCGATCTCAATAACATCAGCGGGACTGGTCGAAAGTTTGATTGGCTTCTCGCTTTCCAAAAAACGCGCATCTCTGCTGTATACAACTTTGTCACTGACCAGATCGATGAAACGATATGCTTTATGGTAATTAGAGTATCCCACAAACGTCATCTTCACAGCCTTCGGCTCCAGTTTTGTCCTTTTTTCGGGTGGAATGGGCACATACGCTGGAGTGCCGAACATCTTGAGGTGATTGAGACTTGGTTTCTTACCATACCACGCTTCCCATGGTGTCCTCTTAGTTGACCTTGTTGGCAGAAGATTCTGCAAATATGCAGCGGTGTTAATCGCTTCAGCCCAGTATCGATACCCCATGCCACTGTCCAACAGCATGCAGCGTCCCATTTCTACCAAGCTTCGATTTTTCCTTTCCGCCACGCCATTTTGCTGTGGCGTATAGGCGGCCGTGAATTGAGGAGTTATCCCTTTTGATCGATAGAATCGACCGAGTCGTTTTGACTTATACTCCCCTCCTTGATCTGACCTGATAGCAGTTGGATACTTGCCGAAACGGGTGTGCACCATTTCAACATATTCTTCGATTCTATCGGCAGCTTCAGACTTGCGGTTAAGAAAATACACAGTCGTATACCGACTGTGGTCATCAATCAGCGTCATAAAGTAGCGAGCTCCTCCTGGCGTCACGGTGTTCATCGGACCGCAAATGTCGGTGTGAATTAAATCAAGCACCTTCATTGACTGTGGACCAGATTGCTTTGGAAACGGAAGCCTTGCCATTTTTCCATCCTAACAACATTCGCAAGTGACGTTGTTTCCACAATCACGTACGCAAATGCCGACCGCGAGTCCGTTGCGTACCAGCGGTTGAATTGCTTCAGTGTCCCGGTTTCCAAGCTTGCGGTGCCATTCGTGCAAGCAATTTTTTGTGTGGGATGCTGCTACGTTTCTTGAATCATGGCTGCATACGTTTAGGTGATATAGACCACCACTCTTGGCTGCGATTGCAGCAACTCGGATGTCGTGCTCGATTACGCATTTGCTAGCGTCGAACTTGACTAACGCGCCTTTGTCAGTCAATTGTCCCACAGAGACGAGATTTGCATCGAGCTCTGGAACGAGTAGAACATCTGATAAGATTAACTCCTGTTTCTTACCTTTGTCGTCTTTGCAGAACAGAATGCCGGATCCTTTTCCAGCGACATCGGCAACGCGACCGTCGGCAAGAGTGACGGACATTCCCGTGATTGGCTTCAATTGATTGAAGAAAGCTTCGTCACTGCACATGTGACTCGATGCTCCAGAATCGATGATCCAATTTTTGAAAGGCTGCGATGTAGTAGGCTTTGGATGAACTGCGAACGCAAACGGTGATACCGACACTGACACCACGTCGTTTTTCTTAGCAACCCGCGCTTTCGGTTTTGGTTGCTTGGCAACGTCCTTTTGCTGCTTCGCGTCGCTTCTTCTGGAAGATGGGCAATTTTTCTTGATGTGCCCTGGTTGCTTGCACTGGTGACAAATGATGGTTTTGGAAACGGCTTCGACTCGCAAAATGGATTCACCCCGACCAGTTCTCTCACTTCGTTTCAGAGCTTCATCCAGTAATTTTCTTTTCACCATCTCCATCGTTAATTCGGCTTCGGGACGACTTTCCAATGCGGTGGTTAGCGCTTCGAATGATGCCGGCAGGCTTCGCAGAATAAGCACAACCGTCAGGGTGTCTCCTAATTGTAGCCCGGCATTCACCAATCGTTGAAATAATTCCTCCATTTCATGCAAATGACGTTGCATGTCCTCGCCATCCGAATATGTCAGGTTACAGATGCGCTTCAAGATTGACACTTTCGATGTCAGGGATGTCTTGTGATGGTGGTCCTTAAGCGTATCCCAAATTTGCTTGGATGTTTTACACTTACGAATCAAAGACTGCTGAGTGACACCGACGAACAACGAAATCGTTCCTTGAGTCTTGGTGTCTCCGTTCGTCCAGGCATCGGTTACAGGTTCTGGCGCGATGCTGGTGACGTACTTCCACAATTCCTCCCGCATAAGCAAACTTTTCAGCTGAAAGCTCCAGCTTTCGTAGTTATCACTGCCTAACCGTTCCATGCTGAACTTTTCCATTTTTGTTGATTAGCGGCAAATCCAATTGCTGCGCGTCGTCGAACAAAAAAAAAACGAAATTATTTTTCCGGAAGGCCCATAACCTGTTGGTATGGTCGTAGATCGGACAGAAGAATAAACACGTGTGTGTTCTATGAACTACAACGGAAAGTGAAAAGTATATTTCAATAAACTAATTGCTATACGCATTACTGTACGTAGTCATGGTAACTTAAAATAACAAATTTCAAATTTTCATGGAATGCTACGTCGAACGTCGTCATCTCCCACAAAGCTAAAGCTAAGCTAAAGCTAAGCTAAAGCTAAGCTAAAGCTAAGCTAAAGCTAAGCTAAAGCTAAGCTAAAGCTAAGCTAAAGCTAAGCTAAAGCTAAGCTAAAGCTAAGCTAAAGCTAAGCTAAAGCTAAGCTAAAGCTAAGCTAAAGCTAAGCTAAAGCTAAGCTAAAGCTAAGCTAAAGCTAAGCTAAAGCTAAGCTAAAGCTAAGCTAAAGCTAAGCTAAAGCTAGGCTAAAGCTAAGCTAAAGCTAAGCTAAATGCTAAAGTGAGGCTAAAGCTAAAGCTAAGCTGTTGCTGTTAAAGCTGAGCAGAAAGCTAAAGCTAAGCTAAAGCTTGTTAAAGCTGTTAACAGGGTGGGAGTGAACAGCTAGTTAAGCTAACAGCTAACAGGAACAGCTAACAGGTGGGAAGCTGGGAGTTAACAGGGAACAGGAACAGGGGGGGCTGAGGTGGGGCTGAATTGCTTAAAGCTGGGAACAGGAACAGGCAGTCCTGGGGAACAGCCCCGCCCCAGGTGGGTGGAACAGGGCTGGGGCCTGGAACAGTCTGGGTGGGGTGGAGCTCAGCTCAGCCTGGCCCCAGCCTGGGAACAGCCTGAACAGGGCTGCCCGGGCTCAGCCCAGCCCCAGCCTGGAACAGGAGCTGGTTGCCCAGCCTGGAACAGCTCAGGTGGGCTGGGGTGGGTGAACAGCCTGGGCTCAGCCTGGGCTGGGGCTGGGGTGGGCTGGCCCAGCCGCCCAGCCCAGCCCAGGTGGGAGCTGCCTGGCTGAACAGCCTGGGCTGGGGCTGGGCTCAGCCCGTGCGCCTCAGCCTGCTCAGCCTAAGCCTGCGCCTGCCCGCCTGCCTGGCTCAGCCTGCTCAAAGCCTAAGCCTCGCTAAAACTAAGCTAAAGCTCAGCCTCCGCTCAGCTCGCTCAGCCTGCCTCAGCCTGCCTCAGCCTCAGCCTGCCTAAGCTAAGCTAAGCTAAAAGTTGCTTTTCTAAGCTAAAGCTAAGCTAAAGCTAAGCTAAAGCTAAGCTAAAGCTAAGCTAAAGCTAAGCTAAAGCTAAGCTAAAGCTAAGCTAAAGCTAAGCTAAAGCTAAGCTAAAGCTAAGCTAAAGCTAAGCTAAAGCTAATACTAATGACACACTGGTGGTGAGTAAAATTTCTGTGGGAAAAAAAGAGACGGCGATACAAAACTACTCACCGGTGAGTAAAATCTGAGACGAGACCTGCAAAGACGCTGCTTCTTTTCTCTTGTTTTGATACTTGTTCTTCTTTTCATCACAGTTGACCATCGAGTTTCAACTGTTTACTTGACTGTTTCACCTAAGCCCCAGGTGGACCCATCTGAGCACAATAAAAGTGTATCCAATTCACGAAATAGTGAATAGACCAGTGCATGATGACGTAGGTTGACAGTTCACAGAGCTTTTTCACCGGGACTTAGCCTCTGGCGAAGCTTCCGATAAAATTGTTTCGTCATTTTATTCGCATGTAGATGTCCTTTGCGATTGATTTCATGCTGAATGCAAAGAATATCAATGAAATATTCGGATCGCAGCAATTTTAAACTAAAAATATGAATTTTAATTTTCTCCTCATCGATTTTTCTTCTAACACCTTGTAAACAAGCTCTGTGAACTGTCAAATAAGTGAGGTTAGATCAAGATCTTGCATTGGTCTATTCATTTTCATAAGGATTTTTATACCGGGAACAAAACACAGGTTTATTACTGATTATTAACCTCGTTATTAACAAGCTAAACGGAAGGTTTGGAATACTCGTTAAAGTAAAAAAGTCTTGGTAAAACAAAAATGATGTGGAATATTTTATTTGGGATACCAATACTTTCACTCAAAAAGCTGCTGGTTGCACCTGACAGTTCGTGACAGCAGTTGACTGGCAGCAGCTGAAGTTACATTTTTTCCTCTTTGCAGGTCTCGTCTCAGAGTAAAATCAAAATGAGCGTGTATGGTCCTTTTGAAAAATTTAGCGAGTTTCCCGATTTCCTGATCCACGGAGAGAATAAAATTGCGGAAAATCGGGAGAATCTGAAATTCTCAAGTTTCTGAAGGGCTTCACGTTTTAATTTTTTTTTATCCATTTGCAAAATCTTTCTGTTTCCTTCGGTTTCGGGTTTCGTCTGTTTTGCATTTTTTCACATTCGCCTGTTCATGGTTGTTTCGGCTGATCTGGTTAGTAGTCGGAGAGTGACGCCAAATACCGGGTAAACGTTGTTTCATCAATCACATTACTTACATCCGTTCATATTGCACAATATTAGGCACTGGTCACAGAAAGTTCCATGCGAACAAAAATCGAAATGGCATCGAATAAACCGGCAGCAACGGTCGCTGCCGCCACCGCCGCCGCCACTACGGTTACAGCCAAAGACAGTGACGGTAAGAAACTGCTGCGCGGTTTGATCCTCCGAGCGGAGGCTCTGCTGGGTAAGATGATTTACAAGCTGGAGAAAACGCCGGTAACCCTAGCGGAGATGGTGGCCATGATCAACTCGGTGCACGGTTTTGTGGATCAGTGGGAGCAACCGCTAGTTGACATCCGACTGGAAATGCTAAATATTCCCGGCGTGGAAGAGGCGGCCGATGTGCAGCAACAACTGAATGAAGAGCAGAGAATTATGGAACAAATAAGTCTGCTGGATAGGAAGCAGGACAGACGGATGCCGGGTATCAACAAAGTGGATGAACCGGCGGAACCACTGTTTGAATTTTTGGAACAACCGTTAACGAATTGTGAGTATTGAACCGTATTTTATATTATTATTTTGATTCTACGAAATCTGTTTCTGAACTACTGGTTTGAATCATTATGTTTTTAACAACACGGCTGAAATTTCTTTTCAATATTCCAATTGGGTATTATGTCTCCGCCGGGCGCCGTTACGATTTTTCGGTTAAAAACTTTATTTTTCAATAACATGGTAATAATTTTCAAAATTTCGATGCCTCTGTGTCTGTTAGCATGCATTTGTTTGGGCTAATGACGTAGTTGATTTATCAATTAAACCAAAATAAACCCCAATTGGGGGATCAAATCTACACCAGCTGAAATCGTTCTATTTTAGTCACTCCCGGTCAATCTGGAACGGGATATCTAACGTTTGTGATTCCCCAGTCCACAACGTTTTACATGATCGATCGCACTAGTAGTCACGGTAAAATGGAGAAAATATTGTCCTCCCTGCAGAACGTGACGATGAAGCTGGAAGCGCTTCCGGAATCGCCGTCCATCGTTTTCGGGGTTGAACTGGAAGGCACCATGTTCCGCGCTGTCCGAAGTAAACCGGACTGCGGCTGGCCTTTCCTCAAACTGTTGGATGTGGGAGACGTGCTTCCGTTTGCCGACTCGATGCTGCTCTATCAGTTGAGCAAATACTACCAAAAAATGCCACCCATGGCCGTCCGTTGTCAGCTCGTGGGTGTGGCTGATGGGTCTTTTAAAGACAACTTGAATCAATATCTCACGAAAAATTTGTACAACACTAAGAGGTTCGAAATCTGCGGACACGATCAAAATACTCTGCATGTAAGGCTCAGCGCAGTTCCCAAAGTGGATTGCAACGGAGTTGTGAAGCCATCATCAAAAGAAACCCACGAGTACAAGATTTCGTTAAACACTCTGACCCAAGAACAGTTGGAAGTTCTTTACGAGGAGCCCCTCAACACGACTAACGTTATGAAGGCAACCATGGGCTATGTGCCCAAGGACGACGTCCGAATCTGTCCGTTCTACAATCCGAAAATCCAGGGTTGCTTCAAAGGAGCCAGTTGCCGGTTGCAGCACGTAGCTAAGGATAAGGACGGTTGGACCCGGGACCAGACGCTGCACAAAGCAAAGATCCGAGCCCAGCTGGCGGAACCGAAGGTTGGCGCCATGGTGAAGCTGATACCGACGACCATCATCAGCGTGGAGGAGTTCTATGGGCAGCAGGATCTGAAGGAATGTAGCGAGGGTCTGAGGCGTCTGCAGCAGCAATTGAATGATCCGACCTACGTAAGGGAATTCCGCGAGATGGACCACAAGCCATGTGAGTTGATAATTGTGTAAGCAGTCCTCAGGGAGAGGCAATACCGAAAATCGTTTATTTTAGACACCCGTGAGCTGGTGTTTGCATTCTACGCGGCCGATGGCCAGTGGTACCGAGCGGAAGTATTGGAATATTTCCACGATGGGTTGGTTGAGGTATTCTATCTGGACTACGGGAACAGGGAAAACGTCCAGCTGTCGGATTTGCGCCTGTGGGACGATCGGTTCGACTATTTGCCTTTCCAGGCAGTCCACTGTCGGTTGGGCAACGTTTGTCAACTGCGGGAGAATGATGACCGGGCAACGGAAGCCTTGCGGGAGGAGATCCTCGATCGGTTGGTGGTCGTGAAAGTGCTGTAAGTGTGTAACATCAATTTGGGTTTGCTTTTTGGTTAATTGTTTTGTAAATTTACGCTATCAGAGACATTCGTTCGTACTGGGAAGTGCTGGTGTATGGGGCCGAAATGCAGGACATTGGACAATTGATGGTCCGAAGAAATATGGCTCGCACGAGACAACCGATTGTGATAAGCGAGAAGAACAGCATGGTACCTGCATAGCATACGTTATATTCTACAGTATTCGTTTTTGTATGTGTTCCTTGTCGATTATTGTAATTTTGTGTTCACATTCGGAGATTTTTTTTAAATATTTGTTCACTATCTCAATTGTATTTTGTATAAGATATCGATTTATTTTCAAATAATTTAATACAATTGTGTATCGAATATTTGTTTTCATAATATCACATCCTTTGGAAACATAAATAAAATCAAAGTTAACTATGACATCAGAGGTATAGTTCTGGATCAACATTTGAAAAGAGCGTAACAGCATAAATTTATTCCTTCTGATTCTTCGTCTACAAATATAGCTATATTATGTTGACGAAGAACGAGAAGGAATAAATTTTGACTGTTACGGCCTTTTCAAATGTTGGTCTAGAGTTAACGTCGAATGGGGCTGTGTTTGACTTCGAAGGCTATTTTGCACGAAAGTTTCATGACTGTGTTTCCAGAATGAAGACATACAAACTTTTTTTAGGCAATATTGGGCAGCGACTTGTTCAAATTGATTGCGTTATCGTTTGCTACTTTTAAATTCTAAATTGCAATAGGGGAAGGTGGGGCAAGACAGTCATCGTTGATTATGACTTAAGTGAGCATTATATTCACATTATAAATACGAGGGGTGGTTGTCTACAATTTAAAAGGGTTATACAATTAAAAAAACGCACTTTGGCAACCTCACTTGTTCTTGAAATATTGATTATTACCAGTGGCGTAGCCACGGGGGTGGTTTTGGACATAAACCCCCCCCCCCAGAGATAAAATTTTAAGAAGAAATTTTTTTTCGAAAAAAAATGTTCAGAAACCCCCCCCCCCCAGACTAATTTTCTGGCTACGCCACTGATTCTTACTTAAAATTGTTGAACAAATCCTCTTTATTTATCAGAAAAAATATTTCAAGCTCTTTTTAGTGGAATGTATTCAACCGTCTAAGGGCCAATTTCTTCACCCTCGCTTAACTCTTAAGCGGTGCTTACCCATACGCTTAAACCTGGCTTAACACCTAAGCGGAGGTGAAGAAATTGGTCCTAAGACGAGTTAAGTACAGTCGAATTTCGTTTGTTGGGCTATCTATAAGTGGGCTTCGTTAAAACTGGGCTCCCGTTAGTTGGGCTACAGCCCACTTACATCTTTCTGACAGTGTCAAATTTCTGTCGGGGGGTTCGGGGATGTACAACTTGAATAGCCAAATAAAAATTAAAACAATTTAAAAGCAAGTTTATTTCAAATTCATAATTAAAATAAAATAAAGCGGAAATTTCAATCCAATATCAAAATTCTTCAACACGTTCGTTTTAGCCATTCCGCTTCAATGAGTTTTGTGCCTGGAGCGTTCAAACGACAAACTTCTGCTGCATCGTGTTTTCCAAAACGAATTACGCAATCAAGTGACTTAATTGCGTCTCCAAATTCTGGATCTTTGGTATTCATAGCCGAAGTATCAAGAGAGTTGTTACTGTTCTCTGTCGATTCTTCCAACCATTCCTCGTGCATTTTTGGTTGACCTTTATGAAGGACGGATGACAAAATCTCCTCGTCTGAAAACACTTCACTGGTGACCCAATCTGGGTTATGTTCAGCGTCATACACTTGATCCTTCATCCACAGATCGATATCTTCGTCAGATGTGGTCGTCCCTGAAAGATTGTCGATATTCGCAATGAGTGTTTTGAAATCCGCATCGTCTGCGTTCGTCCCTTCGTCGGCAGTATCGTTCAGTAAACCATCGATTAATTTGCGCCAAGAATTCCGGATGGTTTTCGCGGAAATTTCATCCCAAGAAGAGGCCAACCATGTGATGCACTGCTGAAAGGTGATCTTTTTCAAGCGATCTACAAATGTCAGATGCTCGTTTTCCAAGATCAGCTTCAACATCAGTTTTCTTTTGTACTTCCGCTTCACTTAATTGATAACTGACACTCAGAGGTGACATTTGGAGGAAGGTAAATAACCTGAATCAGCCCGTCATCACTTTGCAGAGGATCGTCTAGATCGTAATGACTGGTACAATTGTCAAGCACGAGCAATGCCTTTGGTTCCAAGCCTTGCTCGAGAGAAAATTTCCGCACTGCGGGGACAAATTCCTCATAGAACCAATGACGAAATAACAGTTTGGTCATCCAAGCTTTTTTGGAATGACAATACGATACGGGTAGTGTTGCTGTGTTCAGTCCCCGTGGCTTTGCAGCTGTTCCAATAAACAGCAATTGAAGTTTAAGCGATCCGTTTATATTTGAACATGGCATGAACGTATACCTGGTTTCAGTGGCGTAGCCAGAAAATTGGTCTGGGGGGGGGGGGGGGTTCTAAACATTTTTTTATCGAAAAAAAAAATTTCATCCAAAAATTTTGTCTCTGGGGGGGGGGGGTTATACCCAAAACCACCCCCGTGGCTACGCCACTGCCTGGTTTTATTCTGCTTCCGAACACTCGCCATGGTTTTAGTGTGCGTAATGACGGTACCCGTTCCAAACCAAGAGCTTGATAAAAAGTGCAGATTCGTCTGCATTAAAAACCTGAGAGTTCGATAGCTGCATATCATGAATTTTCTTTTGTAGAATCGTTTTAAAGTTCAGGTACGCTCCAACGTCTGAAGAAGCCTTTTCATCGGCTACCGTTTTAACCCGCAATCCAGCCGTCTGAAGCTGAAAATTTGTGCACGACGTAGTGCCCTTTATCCTGCAACAGCTTGAACAAAAGCTCATTTCATTTCTTTTATTTAGTTAACATCTAAACAGATAACACTGAATCAACAATTTGACGCCACAATACACGGTTCGAGGCCGCATCTCTCCATCCTCGGATACGCCCCACACTCGCCAAGTCGTTTTGCACCTGGTCTGCCCATCTCGCTCGCTGCGCTCCACGCCGTCTCGTACCTGCCGGATCGGAAGCGAACACCATCTTTGCAGGGTTGCTGTCCGGCATTCTTGCAACATGTCCTGCCCATCGTACCCTTCCGGCTTTAGCTACCTTCTGGATACTGGGTTCGCCGTAGAGTTGGGCGAGCTCATGGTTCATTCTTCGCCGCCACACACCGTCTTCTTGCACACCGCCAAAGATGGTCCTAAGCACCCGTCTCTCGAATACTCCGAGTGCTTGCAAGTCCTCCTCGAGTATTGTCCATGTTTCATGTCCGTAAAGGACAACCGGTCTTATAAGCGTCTTGTACATGACACATTTGGTGCGTTGGCGAATCTTTTTCGACCGCAGTTTCTTCTGGAGCCCGTAGTAGGCCCGACTTCCACAGATGATGCGCCTTCGTATTTCACGACTAACGTTGTTGTCAGCCGTTAGCAAGGATCCTAGGTAGACGAATTCCTCGACCACCTCGAAGGTATCCCCGTCTATCCCCGTAACACTGCTTCCCAGGCGGGCCCTGTCGCGCTCGGTTCCGCCCACAAGCATGTACTTTGTCTTTGACGCATTCACCACCAGTCCAACTTTTGTTGCTTCACGTTTCAGGCGGGTGTACAGTTCTGCCACCTTTGCAAATGTTCGGCCGACAATGTCCATGTCATCCGCGAAGCAAATAAATTGACTGGATCTGTTGAAAATCGTACCCCGGCTGTTACACCCGGCTCTCCGCATGACACCTTCTAGCACAATGTTGAACAACAGGCACGAAAGTCCATCACCTTGTCTTAGTCCCCGGCGCGATTCGAACGAACTGGAGTGTTCGCCCGAAATCTTCACACAGTTTTGCACACCATCCACCGTTGCTTTGATTAGTCTGATAAGCTTCCAGGGAAACTGTTCTCATCCATAATTTCCCATAGCTCTACGCGGTTTATACTGTCGTATGCCGCCTTGAAATCAACGAACAGATGGTGCGTTGGGACCTGGTATTCACGGCATTTTTGAAGGCTTTGCCGTACAGTAAAGATCTGGTCCGTTGTCGAGCGGCCGTCAACGAAGCCGGCTTGATAACTTCCCACGAACTCGTTCACTAATGGTGACAGACGACGGAAGATGATCTGGGATATCACTTTGTAGGCGGCATTAAGGATGGTGATCGCTCGAAAGTTCTCACACTCCAGTTTGTCGCCTTTCTTGTAGATGGGGCATATAACCCCTTCCTTCCACTCCTCCGGTAGCTGTTCGGTTTCCCAAATTCTGACTATCAGTTTGTGCAGGCAAGTGGCCAGCTTTTCCGGGGCCATCTTGATGAGCTCAGCTCCGATACCATCCTTACCAGCTGCTTTATTGGTCTTTAGCTGTTGAATGGCATCCTTAACTTCCCTCAAGGTGGGGGCTGGTTGGCTTCCATCGTCCGCTGAACTGACGTAGTCATATCCTCCGCTGCCTTGACTTTCACTGCCTGTACTCTCAGCGCCACTCAGATGATCCTCGTAGTGCTGCTTCCACCTTTCGATTACCACACGTTCGTCCGTCAAGATGCTCCCATCCTTATCCGCTTTAGTTTTCAGGATTTCCACCGTTAACAGAATATTAGACTGTCGCTGCTGGAGAATCCAGACATAGAGAGCTTCTTCCAGCAAAGGGAACCTCTGCTCCCTTAAAGTCTTTCGGTTTTTCACCCTATATTCGGTAAATTTCTCCGCTGCTGCCCGAATCGTTTCCTTTTTCAGAATAATCCTGGTTACAGTAGAACATCCTATACCGTACTTTTTCCCTAGCGTATCGTGTGTTCTACTCCAGACTCAAAATCTTCTATTATGCGCACCTTTTCTTCTTCTTCATCTGTTCGCGGCTGACTGGCTGACTGGCTCATCATGCCGCTGGTTTAAGGGCTAGTGACTTAGACTATATGCCCACCTTTTCCACTAATGTCAACACGGTATTTTTTCATTTTTTGCTCATTTTTGCTTGGGTGTTATCCATTTTTCAACCTAGTGATCACGTAATCATACGCTCATTAAACCCTTGCAAATAAAACTTACTATGTAAATAAATACTTACCCAAGAACAAATCGAAAACAAGTTCAACAATCAAAATAATAAATTCTCGAGCAACATATGATTAGGGCCGAAAAACCAACAATGCTGAACCGAGAAAAATGAGGTTCAAGTTTTTTATGACTAATTTTATTCATTTATTGAATTTGAAACTCATGTCATGGCCAAAACCATGTCAATGCTATACGTAAATGGTTATATTATAACAGCAGATTAAGATTAATTGAAAAACCATTCGAAATCTACAAAATTTCAGCTAAAACAAAAATTACGCCGTTTACTCGCATTACCGGCAACACGTCTGGTTTTTAAGCCGTTTGCTCAAAGCTAGTAAAATCATCGGATTTGTTTTGATTAGTTAACCAGAGCAGTTCGCTGCTATGCGTTATATCAAAAACCTAGTAAGAATATACATTTTAAAATAACTTGAAGCTAGTTTTTCTAAATAAACAATATAAAGTGAACGGCCTAAAAACCAAAGCAAACATTCCGCATGGTAGTAAAGGGCGCCAACAAAGGACTTAAAAACCACTATGGTGCAAATGGTTTATGAGACGTTCACTCAAAACAGCAATAAATGTGTTTCTTATGAAATATCAAGTATGGAGTTGTACCTAGGATAAAGAATCATTTACAAATCAATCGTTTATGCTAGAATAACAAAAATCATGGTTTTGGTTTATAAGCCGTAATTATATGTTACGCGAGAATTTAACTTTTCATGAACCGAAAAAACTTATGAACGTTTCTGCCAGAGACGTTGGTATTATATAGAGACACGCGGAGAGAATAAAAGCAATGTTGGCTTCACGGCCAGCAGACAAAAAAATTCTGTGCGATCGACAACATAAAAATTATTGTGAGAACTTGAAGTGACTCTCAGTGTGAGCAGTTATTTCGTTTGCTCCAACTACATATTTTCTCTTCTTTAGCACCATTGCCTTACATTCAACAATAAATTAACAATAACAATAACAATTGACAACAATATGATTAAATACCATTGCTATGAGAACTCTGGAAACATTTTCATTTACTGAACTTTTCAAACTTTTTTAAAATTTCTATAATATTGATTCTAATTTTAATATTCTAATTTTCATTTAGTACCGATTGGTAATGTTTGTTTACTTTGCTCGTTTGGTACCGCGTTTGACGGTTCGTTTGGTACTTTCGGCTTCACTGTTTGCGGGTCTCTATCTATAAACAACGTCTCTGGTTTCTGCAACGGTCCCGATATTGTCGGCGTAGCACCAACTTAGAATTCGGAAGTCCGGACTTCCGAACCGAACTTTCTTCCGAAGTTTTATCTGTCAAACTAATTGATGCGTTGTTTAGCGCATCTTTAGGGGAATCCATCGAACTACTTCCGAAGTTGGGAAAGTTGCCTGTATCTGGAGAAAAATCCAACTTCGGTATAAAAAGCGTAATAAATTTAATCCGGATAGACAATAAAAACAAACGATCGATGCGCCCATCAATACGTTTTCAGCTTTGACATCTCAGCCCAACTAATGAAAGCCTTTCACTAAGTGGGCTGCGGGTTTACTGCCGCTGCCGTGTCGAGCACATCTATAAAATAATGCAAATGAGAAAACTGCTTGCAAAGTTTGTGTAATTTTTATCTTAAAAAATTGCGCGTAAGTAATTCTGATCAGCTTTAAACATCACACATCAAAGATTGTTTGAATGTTTAATGGATCATAGTGACTAGAAAGTGAAAACCTAACTTACTGTGTTGAAAATCTCAATGTGACTGACTTGCGATTACATTTTACCTCAATGAGAAAAGTAACCGCAAGTCAGTCACATTCCGTTGAGCAAAGTGCAAATTTGCAAAAAAAAAGTCTCTGATAACAGACACGGTGAAGTTGAATGCAGGAAAACATATATGTGTGCTACACCCCTTTGAACGAAAACTTTTTATCTAAAAATTTAAGTTTTCCGACAAGTTTCAATCTAATTATTTCAGAAATAAATTAAGATTAAACTGGTAATCGTTGAGGTTTCCGGGGTTTAGTAGAAAGCATTTTCTCCGAAGAGGCTACTAACAGTCCCTAAGGATGCCAGGAAGTATTTTGAATCCAAAAAGCGATCAAAAATGTCCAGAGGCTTCCCGAGAAATTAAACGCTCTGGTGATTTAATGGTTTTCCTTGAAGTTATTGAACATTTCCAGGAAGTACGTAATTGTTAAAAATGTTCAAAATATTCCTGGAATCTCAAAAGAATGTTCTAAGATTTTAAAATCTGCTACTATGATTTTTTCAAAGTATTGTTGGAAATCTATTGTGAGAACTACAATCAACCCTAAGTCCCCATAATCTTGTCCTAAATAAGACTCGCAACTTTAGAGCATTCTTGAACGATCATAAGATTTCTAAGTAATTCGAGGCGATCCATAGAAATTTCTGAGGATTCCTGAAAGTTAATGATCTTTTCTTGAAATCATTAGTGGCTTTGAATTTCTCGAATTAATGACAAAAGTTTTGGTTTTTGGTTGGTTTTTGCATTAATTGAGAAGCAGAGAACCCTGCTGAGAATACAAACAGTAGTTATGTGAATGGTTTTATTAGCTGATGAATCTGTTGATAAATTCATTCTCAAATTCCAAAAAATGCGCTAACTCGTTTGTGATTTGAAGAACAACATCGCGTCTCATTTAAAAAACATTCAAAAATAGGTTGATCGCACCTTATTCTCATTATATGATGTTAGTGATTAAATGGTAACAAACAAGGCGTAAATATAGCAAAGCTTTGAAATAAATCAGTTTGGAATCCAACTCTTTATCTAGGTAAGAAATTAGAATGGGTACACGAGCTCAAACCCAGGAAAAATCCACAATAGTAAGATCGTTGCTTATTAAGTAAAATGGGAAGAGAACATCACTTCAGGGATTTTCGCAAATCTTTATCATCATGAACCTAAACATATTCAAAAGAACTTTTGCTATATGTAGCGTGTAGCGTCAACACGTTATATTAAAATTGAATGATACAAAGGTGAAACGATGGATAGCGTACTCAGTGCAACGTATGTTCCTCTAACTACCATTTCAGGGGTAATATTGAGAACAGTACCGACGTTTTTCAACCGAAGTGCCAATCGTCTTAAAATAACTAAAATATGGTCTATCTTACTATAAAAATAGTATATTCAACCGCTCACATGGTTATTCTTACTGAAAATATAGTAAAATTGTGTAGTAAAATCAACTATTTTGTTTGAGTCTATGCTAAATAACAATTTTTGTGGTGAAATTGAAAATAATATCAATCAGATTTACTACATTTATGGTAAAATTAAGCGATTTGTCCCTTCAGTTGAAAAACGTCGGTACTGTTCTTAATTTTACCATAAAATTGTAATTTCTACTACAAAGTTTTTTTCAGTGTAGGAGATGCATGACATGACAGAACTAGAATTTTCAATAGTTTAACGTTGATACTCAAAAGTTTCAATACTACTGGCAAAGTGGTGGAGAGTTTGCAAATCGATTGATATATAAATTTTTAAAATCCATTGAAAGATAAAAGAACTAATTAATGTTACAAATCTTACATGATTTCGTGACGGTCACCAATTTTGAATTTTTCATTTTACACTCTTTATCCGAGTCTTTTATTTCTAGATTATTTCTAGAGATTTTATTTAATTTCAATAATATTAAAATAAATTTTTAATTAAATACTGCTTTAAATATATCAGAACAGTAGGGATAATGTTAGATGATGTCATAAATCGTCCAGAAATTCCTCCGGAAACTCCGTAGTGTTGTACATAATTTCGATTGAAAAACACTTGAATGAAGAAGAAATAAATCCGAAAGACCCTCACAGGAATTCGTCCAGAAAGTCCTACAGAATTTCGTTCGATAGTTTCTCCAAAAAATCCCCCGGAAAATTCTCCAGAAATTCCTCAGGAAGCTATAAGAGTGCTCCGGAAAATCCTCCAAAAATTCTTTAGGAAGTTTCTTCGGATTCCGTCGGAAGTTACTCCAAAAATTCTTTCGGAAGTTCCTCCTCCAGAAATTCTTCCTATCATTCCTCTGCAGGTTTCTCCAAGTCTTCCTGGAATCATCCGGAAGTTCCTCCTGAAATTCCTGCGCAAGTTCCTCCAAGAATTCTTTCAGAAGTTTCTTCAAAAATTCTTTCGTAAATTACTCCCGGATTTTTTTCGGATGTTCCTCCAGAATTTCATACGAAAGTTTCTATAGGAATTCCTTCGGAAGTTCCACCAGGAGTTCCTACAGAAGTTCCTGCAGGAATTCCTCCGCAAGTTCCTCCAAGAATTTCTTCGAAAGTTCCCTGAGAAATGCCTTCGGAAGTCTTCTTATTGGTATTATATCCCCCACTGGGACATTGCTGCCTCGCTGCTTAGTGTTCATTCAGCATTTTCATAGTTATTAACCGCGTGGTTTCTGAGCCAAGTTACCATTTTTGCATTATCGTATATCATGAAGCTAACACGATGATACTTCTATGCCCGGGAAGTCGAGTCAAAAATTGCCTAGACCGGCATCGGGAATCGAACCCAGCTACTCTCCGCATGGTCTTGCTTCACAACCGTGCATCTTACCACTAGGCTAAGGAAGGTCCCTTCCTGGAGGAACTTTCGGAGGAACTCCTGGAGGAACTTCCGGAGGAACTTCTGGAGGAACTTCCGGAGAAACTCCTGAAGGAACTTCCGGAGAAACTCCTGAAGGAACTTCCGGAGGAACTCCTGGAGGAACTTCCGGAGGAATTCCTGGATGAACTTCCGGAGGAACTCGTGGAGGAACTTCCGGAGGAATTCCTGGAGGAACTTTCGGAGGAACTCCTAGAGGAACTTCCGGAAGAACTCCTGGAGGAACTTCCGGAAGAACTCCTGGAAGAACTTCCGGAGGAACTCCTGGAGGTACTCCTGGAGGAACTCCTGGAGGTACTCCTGGAGGAACTCCTGGAGGTACTCCTGGAGGAACTTCCGGAGGAATTCCTGGAGGAACTTCCGGAGGAATTCCTGGAGGAACTTCCGGAGGAATTCCTGGAGGAACTTCCGGAGGAACTTCCGGAGGAATTCCTGGAGGAACTTCCGGAGGAATCCCTGGAGGAACTTCCGGAGGAATTCCTGGAGGAACTTCCGGAGGAATTCCTGGAGGAACTTCCGGAGGAATTCCTGGAGGAACTTCCGGAGGAATTCCTGGAGGAACTTCCGGAGGAATTCCTGGAGCAACTTCCGGAGGAATTCCTGGAGGAACTTCCGGAGGAATTCCTGGAGGAACTTCCGGAGGAATTCCTGGAGGAACTTCCGGAGGAATTCCTGGAGGAACTTCCGGAGGAATTCCTGGAGGAACTTCCGGAGGAATTCCTGGAGGAACTTCCGGAGGAATTCCTGGAGGAACTTTCGGAGGAATTCCTGGAGGAACTTCCGGAGGAATTCCTGGAAGAACTTCCGGAGGAATTCCTGGAGGAACTTCCGGAGGAATTCCTGGAGGAACTTCCGGAGGAATTCCTGGAGGAACTTCTGGAGGAATTCCTGGAGGAACTTCCGGAGGAATTCCTGGAGGAACTTGCGGAGGAATTCCTGGAGGAACTTCCGGAGGAATTCCTGGAGGAACTTCCGGAGGAATTCCTGGAGGAACTTCCGGAGGAATTCCTGGAGGAACTTCCGGAGGAATTCCTGGAGGAACTTCCGGAGGAATTCCTGGAGGATCTTCCGGAGGAAATTTCGGTGGAATTCTTAGAGGAATTTGTGAAGGAATTCGTAAAGGAACTTTAGAAGGAAACCATGGAGAAACTCTTGGAATTATTCCTGAAGGAACTTTCGGAGGTATTCTTGGAGGAATTTCTAAAAGAATTAATGGAGGAACTTCCGAAAGAATTCCCGGAAGAACTTCCAAAATTTCCCGGAGGACAATAAATGATTCTAAAAAAAAATCCGCCACTCTACGATGAAATTTTCGAATTGACCATTTTTACCGATATTCCGGATATTTCAGGGGACAACCCGGTGGCCACATGGCCCATCCGTTTATGTCGTCGATGGTCGGAAACTCCATTAGGAAGCAACAAAACCATCAGCGCAAGCATAAAGTTACTAAGGAAATGACGTTTGCTGATATTATTGTTTGTTGTTGTTTAGGTTGGGACAACTGTTCGTCAGGCGGTTGGAGTGACTGAATTGGTCGGACTAATTTGGGGGCGGAGTCAAACTTAAGAGCAAAGCAGAATGGATACGTTTGCGTGCGTTCTGACAGTTTTCCCATGGCTAAACTGTCAAAACGCACGCAAACGTATCCATTCTGCTCAGCTCTTTATGCAACAAGTCGGAGTGTGTGTGGGGCCCATTAGAGAGTAGCCATCGAGCAAGTAAGTGCAGTGCGTGTTTCAGTCCCCAGGAAAAACATAAAATATCTCGCTCCGGTCAAAACAAGCGCGGCGCGATCTTCAATACTTTGCAGTAGCCATCGTGCAAGTAAGTACAGAGTGGTGCGCGTCCGTTCGGTCGTCCAAAACGCGATTTACTCAGTTTTCATATGCCACCGGGCGCACATGGTTTAACTTTTTTCTCGTGGCGAGACAGCGAATTAGTGTTATTTCCCATCCCGTAAATCGCATAACTAATCCGAGTGAATCCAGATAAATTATCCTTTTAACTAAAACTATATTCTATCCCAAGACAATCGTGGAGATGCAGAGGTACACTCGGTTTCTAGTAGCAACGAGAGTCGGATTAACAATCCTTCCATTCATATATAATGGAATATTTGAGCTCCTGGAACGTGTACATTTAGAATGGGTAGCTAGTCACAAGCACCATTTATTGTGTTCTCCGTACAATTTCGCAAGTTCTAGTCAATCACAGAGTAGCAACTACGAATTGTGCGGTCATAATGCTCATGCTCATAGTTTGAGCTATATTGGCATTAGATTTCTGTATGAACAATAACCTCAGTAATTTGTAACAATTAGATTACGTTAGATTCTATTATGATATTCGATTCATGCGTTAACAGTCACAAACGAGGTTGACACTTCGTTTGTAATTCGAGTACTTGATACTTCATGGTTCGAAGCGTTGCACGTATCAGTCAAATCAGTTTGGTCGGAAAACCATGTTCAGGCATTATATGTTGCAACTTTTTTTTTCACTGAATTGTACGCTGCTTTCAAATCCATGAACAGATGGTGATTCTGCAAGTTGTATTCCCGGATTTTTTTTTCAACGTTCATCCGCAGGCTAATAATCTGATGCATCGTTGATCGGCCATCACGAAAACCTGCCTGGATTTCGCCTACGAAGGGCTCCTCAAGCGGTCCCAGTCTAAATAGAACACACGACAGAATTTTGTACGCCGAGTCTGTGCCTTTTCTTATAGATCCGGCATATGATGCCAGTCGGTAGGCAGTTTTTTATCCCCCATATTTTTTTTTTAATAACGTGGTGGTTCAATTGATGCAGCTGCTCAATGCCGAGTTTGGGAAGCTCGACCGGAATTTCGTACTTCCCAGCAGTGTTACAGTTTTCAGCTCATGTGAAGCTTTCTGTATCTCATCCAGCGTTGGTGGTTCCACAGACTATGTCTTTCCTGCTCCTTCATACACCTTCGTTTACCTGCTACAGTAGTTAATTCATATATGTATTTAATTTGAATTTCATTTTTTAATTTTTCCTTCGTAATCTATTCCAGATAAAACCGATCAAATCGGCCGCTGTGTCATCTCGTCAGTAGGTCCTGGCTCGCGCACTTTCTGTATGGTGAATCGTGATCATCCGGATGTAACAAAATTGTTCGCCGCAATGCAAAGTATGAGCAGCGCTCATCTTTACCAGCTACCGCCCCCGGGTGAAGTTTTCGGAGTGCGGCTGGATGATTCCGTATTTCGCGCCGTTCGTAATAAACCACTCAACCACAGTCCATTGCGTAAGGACTACATTCGACTGCTGGATACCGGCGAAATCTTACCGTACGATGGCAACATGCGCATGTGTTCTTTGTCCGAATATTATCGCCGGATTCCGGCCTTTGCTGTCCATTGTTTGTTGGTTCGTGTTATGGATGATCCATTTTGTGAAGATTTCGACCGGTATTTGAAGAAAAGCCTACGCTCGATCCAGCATTTCAAAGTAGTGTCAGCCGAAAAGTCGTGCCTTTTCGTCGAGCTCAGCCAGCGCCCAATCGTGCCGAGCGATCAACATTCAAACACTTCTTCTCGGGAATCAACGCCCACCAAAGTGAAACCCATTTCGATGATGCGGATTCGTGCTGCATCGCCCAGGTCGCCACAAAAGCCTCCTCGTGGAAACATTTTCGCGGTAGATTCCGCCGAACAGAGCAACCCGTTCACCAGCATTCGATTTCCTGCGGTGCCGACCGCTGAGATGCCGCTTTGCCCATTCAATGGATCAAGCGAATGCAATCTTGGAGCACACAAAAAGATCGGCCTGAAGACCCAGCAGGAGTGTAAGAAGGTTGTTCCTCCAAACGGTTCCCATCTGATGCTGGTGCCAAAGTTCATTCGGGATGTGGGACATATGTGGTGCCACGTAGTAGGCGGCGATTACGTCAATCCTGACTTCAGGGAGATGGAACTACGGATGAACGATCCGGAGTATTCGAAGCACTACAAACCGCTGCAGGAGAAACCAAGTGCGTTGAGTCTGCCACTGTGTATGTGATAAGCGTACACGGTTCCAGGAAGTCTGATGAAAGCCATTTTCCTGGGATATCAATATTTTAGACAAGAATGTGAAAACAATCATCATAACATAACATAGATGGATTGCCCATCCCCAAATAGGGATAATCATGTTTTCCTATCGTAGACTGTTTATATAAATAGAAGATTATTATTGCTACTATTTATTTTAAGTTGGGACAACTTGGTCACAGGGAAATGGCATTCAAAGCAGTAACGGTCGGAAGCGTGTTTAAAAGCTCAAGCTGTTTGTCCTTACAGAAATGTTCCAGCAAGTATTTGCCAAGTACGTGGACAAACGGTGGTACCGGGCCCAGGTGATCCGGTACTTTGACGAGCGCAACGTCCATGTGTTCTACGTGGACTACGGCAATGCGGAGATGGTCCGCCTGGAGGAGATTCACCAATGGGACGAGCGGTTCAGTTATCTGCCCCACCAGGCGGTGGTCTGTAAATTGTCCAATCTGAAACCGGCGAAACCATACCACGTACCGGCGGTGATCGAGTTGAATCGGACGTTGCTGAACAAACGCGTTCGGGCTGAGATAGTGTACGTAACGGTTGTTAATATTTTTCTTCTCAATGCATTTTACGCCATTATTTTTCTAATCTTCTTGCAGGGACAACAACCTACCTTGGGAGATTATTGTGTACGATGATGATGGATTCGATATCTCTGTGGGATTAGTTATCGCAGGATTGGCAAAAAAAATTAAGGAAGATGAGCCAGATCCAACAGAGGAAGCCCCGGGAGCATAAGTTCCTTAGCGGGTTGTTGGTTTTTAATGTGTTTTTTATCAGAACTTTTTAAGCTAAAATATTTGAATTACGATTAGCTCTTGAAGATGCTAACATTGTAGTGCGTAAAACTTTGTAATTGGCAAATTACAAAATTGATTGAAATAGATTTAGATTTATGAAAGAGGATAACTTGTTTAGACATTGTTTGTTGTTATTCCTCTAGGTAGAAATGAAGGTTGGTTTGATGCGGAATGCCAGCGAGCAATGGACGGGAAGAATGCTAACTCAAATGCTAGTGATTGGTACCAGGTAACTGTCTGCCGGCTGGTTGGATAGCAGCAGGAAATATGTCCAAGGGCTTGGCGATATCTCTGGCGATTGCGAGTTGTGAGGCTTGGTTAGGACGTGGTAGGGTCAAGTAGCTTCTACCAAATAGCCCTTTCGCAGTCTAAACAGACCTGACACGACATCCCCCGACAAAATAGGAGGTTTGCACAGGTTCAGAATAATCTGAATCACTGCGAAACCGCACAGCAACTGTCATAGGAATGGGAATGGCTGCGATATACAAGTTATGGGCAGATTTTCTATCCAAGAAGTGATGGAGAATTTATGTGAAGGATTTGTTATCACCAAAATCAACGACGTTTGCATATGCAGTTGCTATGCACCTCCAAGGTGGACAGTGGTGCAGTTCAGCCAGATGCTAGAACGGTTAACCGACAACCTAATCGGACGAAGGCTGGTAGTTATGGGAGGTGATTTCAATGCCTGGACTGTGGAGTGGAGCAGCAGATTGATCAATACTAGATGATACATTCAGGCCTGGTAGCGGGTCACTTTTAGTGACTTGGTCACTTTTCGGGCAAGTCACTAAAATGTCTTTTTTCGACCTCAAGTCACTAAAGTCACTTTTTCTCGCAAAAAGTCACTATTTTCAACTATTTTGAAACTATTGACTATTTTTGAATGAAGCTCTATGTATAAGTCGGATGATGCTTTGTTCATGTCGGAAATGAAATTACGGATCTTGGAAAAATGATCGCTCTGAAACTTCGCCAGCCATATTACTCGCTGCTCTTATTGGCATTTCACCAGTAGCTAATTGACCTTTCTCGTCAAAATTTTTAACTTGCTCAATCGATTCTTTATTTTATTTAAAGTCAACTTTCCCAAAGAACCCATATTTGTTGACGCCTCTAAGTATTTTTTAAAATTTAAAACAAAATATTTAAAAAGTGTTGTTTTTCTTATTGGCGGTTCAGGTTAATCTTTTCAATTTTAGATATTCTTCCTGATGCTTCAGGAAATTGTTTGATCACAAACCTCGTGCTTAGAATCATGGGGGCGTAACTGCATTAATCCATTGCTCTTCGTCGATGTTTTTTTTATAATTGTAGCGAATTGCGGTAGTTTGCCGAAGATTTATTGGTTTGGTGTTATAAAGGATGATTGTATCTTGCACCAGACACAACAATCACGGTTGTAACTGTTGAGTTATTAACGAAGTTATGATTCTCAGCGCGTGATATTTTGGTAAATTTAAAATATTTATTTTCAAATCGAAATAATGATAGTGAATGAATGATGAAATAATGATCTATGATTGTACTGCATTCGAATTGAAAGGCGATACTTTAAATACGTAAGAGATCAACAAAATAATTTTACTGTAAGGACATGAGAAAATAAAAGCCGTTTTTCCCTCCTAACATCCACTTCGATCAATGTTTTGGATTTTTTTTAAATATATTGAGATGATAATTTATGCATATGAACTAGCATAAATGTGAAAAATTCTTCAATTCGTTCAATCCCAGGTTCGTTGTGACTGAATTGTCATAAATTTTGTTTCGTTTTCTACCAAAACGATCCATACTAATGTTCCTTTCGCACTAAAAAATCCAAAAATTTCTTAAACCAATAGCAAATCTGCATCTTTCTTAAGTAGGTGTTCAGCTAATCCAGTGATTGTAATTTTCACTCATTCTCACGAGAAGAGAATGTTCATTCACGCAGATTTTTGCGTAGAAATCATTTTTCGGAAAAGAAAAACAGATCTTATGAGTGATAAATAACCATGTTTCGCTCACTTCCAGTGGCGCAAACGTTTGATTTGCTCGCAGGACTACTCATAGTTTTTAGTAGTCCTTCTTTTGACTGATATTTAGTAAAATATCCTTGGGGTAAAAAAAGAGGGCAAAAGTTACCGCGCACGATTTTCCCTTTTTTCTGAGTTCGTTATGAGAGAGTGGTGAGTGAAAGATGGTTTCCGCCACAAATTACGAAACAAAAATTCTCCCTCGAGCCAGAAACACTTAACTTCGTCTCATCGGAATTGCAACTGAAACTGAAAGTCACTTCGGGAACTGAAAGTCACTATTTGATCCCTTTTTTCTTCAGCTTTGGTCACTAAAGTCACTATTTTGAGCGGCAATGGTCGCTACCAGCCCTGCATTCTCCAGGAAGCTCTGGCGAAGCTAGATGTACGATTGAGCGTTGAGCAGAAGTGGAAGTCGAAAGCCTTCAACAAGGACCTCTTTGTTGAGGCACTTCTACCGGACAATAGTTTCGAGAACGTTGATGCGGTAGAACTAATAAAAAGGATGCTAACGGCTTGTGACGCCGACGTAACGTGAAAACTGGAGCCTAAGAGCGATCTGCGTCCAGCTTACACAAGGTGGTGTTCCGGAAAGCTAGCACCGCATTGCAACGGGCAATCAAGATTAGCAAGTCAGATAGCTGCAAAGAGCTATGCTGAGAAGCAGACGCCAAACCCTGGGGTGACGCATACAGGCCTGTGATGGCGAAGATCAAAGGCTCGTCGACGCCAGCTTAAATGTGCCTCATTATGCTGAAGGAAATCACGGAAGGTATCTTCCCGAAACACGATCCGACTAGGACACCGATACCGTTAGGCGAACAAGAAGAAGCAATTTCTCATTTTCAGCAAGTGTCCAACGACGAGCTGGCAGAAGCTGCGAATGGATTACCAAACGTGGCCCTGAAAGCCGCGATTTTGGCACATCGCGATTTGTTCAGATCGGTACTCCAGAAGTGCCTGGACAAGAATAACTTTCCAGAAATGTGGAAGATCCAGAAGCTGGTACTGCTACCAAAACCAGGGAAGCCGCCGGGGAATCCGGCCTCGTATAGGCATATATGCCTGTTAGACACAGTTAAAAACTCCTGGAGAGGATCATCCTCAACAGGCTGATTAAGTGTATGGGGGGTGAGCGTGGACTATCAAAGATGTAGTTTTGATTCCGCAAAGGAATATCGACAGTGGATGCAGCGGACAGTGCTCGAGAGTGCCGAGAAAGCGTCCATACGGAAGCGAAGAGGAGATCGATATTGCGCAGTGGTTACGATAGACGTGACGAACGCGTTCAATAGCGGCAACTTTGAAGCCATTGCCGCTGCGCTGCACAGAATGCGGGTTCCCGACTATTTTTGTCACATCCTAAAGAGCTACTTCCGATGCGTGTTAAAGCGTCTGTGTCTCTTAGGGCTCAATTTTGCGGACGACGTGTCATTAACAGTGATGGACTAGACGAAGAAGTGGGAACGTTGGTGACAATCCAGCGGATGAAGATCGTCATCGGAGGGCACGAGATTGTATCGAAGCGATCACTGATGCATCGCTACCTGCATTGTGGAACTTTTCTTCATCGGAATTGTTGGACTATCCTCGACGCCGGAGGAGTCAGTTGGATTCAAGTCAAAAAGTTTGTTGCCCGATCGCCGAAGGATCGAGACAACGTAGCGGTGGATATCAGCAAACCAGTCGACGAACTAGCCTAAAGTAGGGGCCGGTATTTTAGAAGTGCATGAACATACCTCGAAAACAATCTTGAATGCGAATGAAATCTCCTTCCCGAGTAACACACTGTCGGTTGTGTATTATTGTTCTCCGACGCCATTATTTTTTTCCAATGCTGTCAAAACGCTGGCTGAATCCGTTAGGATGATTGTTGGGATTCTGGCATTGCAGATGTTCTTGATAGCCAGGAAGATGGCTGCAGCTTCAGAGGAGAACACAGAAAACTGATCTGGCACCCTACGAGCTATGCTGAGGGTGTTGCTGTATATTCCTATTCCTACTTTCCCACCAGATCGAGATCCATCCGTAAATATTTTGATGTGATTATTGTATTTAGCATTGAGTAGTTCGTTGAGTATTGCGAAGGCTCTATTTGATGATTCTCCTGCTCGAACTATCCGCTTAACTGACCAGTCTATCTTAGGGTTAGGTCGATCCCATCGACGGTCTCCGACCCGATGGACATTAGCTATCGGGGGGAAATTCGTATCTGTCAACTCCCTAAGAAGTTGTTTCGCTTTCTCATAGACGAACACGTTGGAATTATCACCATAGGTTTTTTCAAGAAAACTAATAGCCCGATTTGCTGCAGTAATCGCCAGTAGGTAATGAAAGGGCAATGCACCAGCCTCTACGCACGTGGACAACGTGGGTGAGCTGGGGAGTATACCGGAAGTAAGTCTGATAACCTTGTTATACGTTGGACTAAGGAGGTGTATCATTGCAGCATAGGAACGTATGGTGACTTCAAGTCCGTAGAGGAGTTTGCTGATTACAATACTGCGTCCAATGTTGTGAAGGGATTTCCGGTTACTAGTTTTGTGTCTGCCACTGATTGATTGGACTATGCGTAGTCTGCTCTTAATATCCTTTTTAACTGTGTGGAAGTGGGATTCGAAATTGCATCTTCGATCAAAGATTACTCCTAGGATTCGTATTTTTTATAAGGTATATGTTGTTGTCCGACAGTTACTGGATTGTTCCATGGGTGGTGTCGAAATGTACAGAAATGTGAGATTGAACATTTCTCAGCGGCCATTGTAAATCCTACCTGATCTGCCAATTTGGCTACGGCCCGAAATGCTGCTTGAAGCTTTCGTCTGATGATTTTCGGATGTTTGCCAGTTACTATGATGACTATATGTGACTATATCGTCCGCATAAACGAAGATGAAAATACCATCTGGTAACTTTTAGAAAATGGAGTTCATGGGTATTAAAAAAAAGGTCACGGCCAATACAGACCCTTGTGTTGCCTATCTGCACTTGAAACGTTCGATCTTTCAAAAAACTCTGGATGAACTTTCCCATATTTCCTATGATTCCCCATTCCACTAGCTGCTGCAATACAGCTGGGCGCCAAACTCTATTATATGCTTTTGAAAGGTCTAGCGCCGCCAAGTCTACCTGTAGGTTATTCGTTAACGCATCATCGATTGTTTGGCCTATCGAAGCAAAATACGAACCAGTTCCTCTACCTTTGAGGAAAGCGTGCTGACGCTGGTCTAACCGATCTTGGAGTACTGTTGTAAATCGTCTGTTTACCTTGCGCTCCATTATTTTAGATGCGCAGCAAGTATGGGCAATCGGTCTATAGTCCCGGGGTCGCTTGAACTGGTTTGGGTTTTTGGCCAAACTATGGCGCCATCCAATTGGAAAGTTGCCGGTAGTCCAGACTTGATTGAAACTTTCAAGGAGAGAGATTTTAACCCGTGATGGAAGTCGCTTAATGAGAGGATAGCTTATATTATCCGGTCCTGCTGATTTTCCTCTGGCTG
Source organism: Armigeres subalbatus (assembly GCF_024139115.2). Taxonomy (NCBI): domain Eukaryota; kingdom Metazoa; phylum Arthropoda; class Insecta; order Diptera; family Culicidae; genus Armigeres; species Armigeres subalbatus. The sequence goes on along the minus strand of NC_085139.1, from coordinate 303,153,605 downwards.
TTGTGAGGGTGAGATATATTAAAAAAGTAGAAGGTTGTATCCGAGACACGACCGCCAATTGGACGTAGGATTACGTGAAGTGTAAAAGATTTTATTTTGAAATTCTGAATATGTTCCCTGGCGTTGATATTGCGGTATTGCGGACTGTGTCCTTGTTATGTTGGCAGTGCTCATGCATTTAAAGGTATTGTTTAATCCTTCCGATACCCGCAGCCGCATGACTTCACGGTTGAAGCATCTCGGATGTCCAAGATAAATATTGTCTATCCGGAACAAAGTTAGAACGTTTATACCGAAGTTGGTTTTTTCTCCAGATACAGGCAACTTTCCCAACTTCGGAGGTAGTGCACTGGATTCGCCTAAAGATGCGTTAAACAACGCATCAATTAGTTTGACATATAAAACTTCGGAAGAAAGTTCGGTTTGGAAGTCATGACTTCCGAATTCTAAGTTGGTGCTACACCGACACCGTTGTTGTCCAATCATCATTTCTATCTCATTCATCTCGTCGACGACTTTAAGGAATACTGCCCTACGGTCCTCCGAAATATCCGCCTGCTCTGTTTGTCCGATCGCAGCCAAGTTTTCTTCATTGAAAACAATTCCATTCCGCCTGTAGAGCGGTGTAGTAACCAGATAGTCCAGCCATGCTTTAACGGTACCTTTCTTCACGTAGCCGGACAAGTAACTTGATTTGTGTAATATGAATGCACACGTTGATAGCATAGTCGTCATCCAGTTGGCGAGGAAGTACGCCTACCATCTGGGCCACGTCGACTAGAATGTTGATAATTTGGCCGATAATTGCCAAATTACCTGTTGCATGTAAATGAAAATAGATTAGCAAAATCATATATTTAATTGATGTAATAAATTTTTAAGTAAAATAACTTTTCCACAAACCTGCAATATGCCGCAAACGACGAAACTGCATGAAATCGATCCTGGGAGACACAAGTTTTATGGTGAAAGAGTCCAGCGGAGGCAAATTGGACGGAAACTTGGGATATGTAAAGCCATTTGATTGCGACAATGTGGGAATTGGTCCGCGGTTCAGGCTTGTTCGACACGTAGCACACGCCGAAAATCCTTCCACCGTTTCGAAATAATTTGTCGTAAGTAACACGGCAGCATTAGAGTTGGAGATTGGTTTCAAATCATTCCTGAACCAGTTTCTAGCACACAAATCACATGCGCAACCGAAATCGTTTTCCACGAATCGTTTCTGGAACTCCCAATCAGCCCGATCGAAATTGGGTTTGTCTTGTGTTAAAAGTGAAGAAAATATTTTCGCCATCATCAGCGACAGCAGACACGTTTTCTTCAACGTCACCACGCTCATCATCGACATCTGATCTTGCGGACTACATCACAACATTTTCACCGGCGTCGGAATCTTCATGATCACAATTAACAACTGTATCAGCACGGATTAATTTGAATTCTACTCGAAGAAATTGTAACACGGGAACATTAATCCTTATTGACAGACAGATATACATAATTGACAGATGCATTCGCATTTAAAATGACTGTACCAAGTACAATAAGACATGTTGAAACAAACAAAAAAATTATGATTCTGAGAAGAACCCATTTGTTTCCAGTAATGCACCTTCCCAATCACAAGCAGCGACAAAACCGAAGCAGAATCTAGAGAAAATTTCATTTCATTGCTACTGACCCCAATGTCAGCCACTCGATAAGTTACCGGTAAAACGTGATAGACACCATCCATGCGAATCAATTTTCGCAGCATCCCCCTCCGAAGAGCGCTTGCGCTGCTGCCGACGCCAAGCGATTATAATTTGCACTTTGAAGAAGTAAAAGAAGAAGAAGAAGAGTCCCTGGTTATGTACGAAAACACTGGCATCGAACAAAAGAAAGGCGGAGCAAGCAAGCCGATGCCAAGCGATTATAATTTGCAATTTGAAGAAGTAAAAGGAGAAGAAGAAGAAGAAGAAAAAGAAGGAGGAGAAGAGGCCCTGGTTATGCCCGAAAGCAGTGGCATCGAACGAAAGAAAGGTGGAGCAAGCAAGCCGATGCTAATGATACGGCTCCCAAAGGGGCGGGGCCTCAGACTCCATGCAAACGTATTCTAACCAGCCGAAGTCTGGTTTTCTCGGAAAATCGGCAGGACAATTGCATCGCAGCGCCAACCAGACATCACCGGCGGTGGAATGGCTGCGGAGAAGGCAACAGCAATGATGGTTGCTACGGGCGGTGGCAGCAACGATAATTGCTACGAGCGGCGGCAGCAAGGCTCAGAGGAACATCATCAAGGACGTCTCATCTAAGGCGTGGAGCATTATAAACAGCATCGTAAACGACATCTTCGTGCGTGTCGAGCTGGCCAAGGCCGCCGTTTCGGAGGGTTTCAAAGTCGTCACGATATAAGTCAGCTCCTAGTGAATGAACGAGGAAGTAGCTTTGCGTAAAACGGCCCTTTTCAGGGCCACAGTCCCACTCAAATAGGAGAGGAATTTTAGTACCGCGCACGCCAGAAATCAAAATTTTGAAATGAATTTCCACTACTGATGCCACTGTCAGCCCATTTATGATTTGCCGCTGGAACACGATAGACGTCATCCATTCTAATACATTGTTTTGCAACGTCTCCATGCAAGGAGCGCATGGCCTGCTACCGACAAAGAATTTTGTCCATCACCAAGTGATTATGATTTGCATTTTTTGCAGATTTTTGTCTCGGCTCAAATCTCTATCGTGTAAAAAGATGATTTTGTTTCCAATGACGCGCCTTTCCAATAATAAACAGCAAGTATACCGAAATCAGAATCTTAGGAAAATCTCATTTGACTGCTAACGCAACTCAATGATGTGAGACGTCATCATTGTTTACTTCCCGCACTTTTGCTGCTATCTATTCCATATTTACAATATTTCTACCGTCGTCAAGCGGTTATGATGTGCACTTCGAAGAAAATATTTCGGCTCTACCTTCTCTTGTGTACAATGGTAGATTTGACAAGAATCGATTTTGATCCACAATGCGCCTGTCTAATGATTTATAGCAAACAAACGATAGTCCGTATCTTGCGTAAAAATTTCACTTTTTTGCTAAATACCCACTATTAAGAAAACATTTTCAGTGACGCCACTGGTATCCGGGGACCGTAATCGCTGCCATTTTTGCAATCAACTCTTTCTTCTCATAAAATTTTGGTCCTGAGAAGAACCGATTTTCTTTCCAAAATGCGTCACTAACAGTGACTAAACGATAGTCCGAAGATTGTTGCTTTTGGCGATGGCCTCTCGATGTTCCACTTTCTGCTGAGACTGCTGCTACTGGCGTCATCGTTGTGCCCGCTCTCCGAGAAAATTTAGTTGAACTGAGGATTGCAGTCGAGCCCGTAGGTTGCACGATTTTGATGTCTGTGCTTGCGATGCACATACGCGATTGGTTGGTTTACCGATGTTTAGTGCCTAGTGAAATTCAAATTTTCAATAGTTCAGCACTTTGAATGCATTTTTTCGATAGTTGAGCAAAATCTTAAAGAGTTCGTCGATCGATTAACACCAAAATATTTAAAATCGGTTAAAAGACGGCTGAGTTATTAGCCCATACTTCCTGACCACTTTTCGTGACGGTCTCAAATTTGAAACTACAGAATGACCCCCAATGTTCCGGAAAGACGTAATCCTACGTCAAAATGGATAGACCACTTCCAGCGTGTATTGATGACAGATATGCAAATATCATTCGTATAACGGTTCGGTTGCCAACATTGGCTAGTGAATAGCAAGCCATGACTTTGCCTCCTTCCTCGTCGGGCAACGAACGGAGTGACACGCTCAATAAGACAGCACACCAGCGATCACACCAACGGATAGCTCGTTCGGCGAAATTGGGCCACACATTTGGCGATCCTGCCAGGTTGTTCCTGGTTGGAAATTTTTGTTTTGTAAGTATTCTTTGGGCGTGATTGGGACATTTTTTTTCTTCGGTTTCATTGTGATGTCGAGTGTGAGGGAAAAGCGCCGAAAAAAAAAATATGATTTGTTTTCTCATCGGTTTCGACTAGTACTGTCGAAGACGCTCTGGAAGAGCGTCGGATTGAATGATTTGGTTATCGGTTTCGACTTGTTATGCCGAAGATGCTCTGGAAGAGCGTCGGATTGAATGATTTGGTCATCGGTTTTGACTTGTGATGTCGAAGACGCTCTGGAAGAGCGTCGGATTAAATGATTTGGTCATCGGTTTCGACTTGTAATGTCGAAAATTCTCTGAAAGAGCGTCAGCTTGAATGATTTGATCAACGGTTTCGATTTGTGATGTCGAAAGTTCTCTGAAAGAGCGTCAGCTTGAATGATTTGGTCGGATTAAGGACATAGTTGGAAGAGTACCACGATGGCAGCCAATATGGCACCGGACCTTCCACGGGCCAACCCCACACCTCCCGCACTCCTCTCCCACCAACATTCGAATGCATCGAACAGCATCGAACAGCATCGAACAAAAGTTTAATATTCAAATTACTAACCTGCTCACAGCATATTTCCTTACTTCCCGTGATAATGAACATGTTTCTTCAATGAATCCTATGTATTCCGGCTTGAATTGAAGCATAAATCAGCAGTTTCGTGCCAATTTAATAGCCGTTCGTGCCAATTTAATAGCCGTTGAGCAGCCCGAAATGTTGATAGAATGCAAATTAAACACCACTTTTTGGAATCACTCACTTATTTGAACCGAAAACTTAGTATAAACTGCTAGTTTTGCCCGAAAAAAACGATTAAAAACTGATCGCGGAGCGAATGTAAACACCGCGGTGCACCGGCACCGGCAGCAGCAAACTAATAAGTAGGGTGGCTCAAAAAATAATTTTGCTTCGCCACGCTCAGTTGATTATGATTTATAATTTGGGTGTCATCCAATGGTTTGGGCTGGTTTGAATAGAGGCTTACCGTGCGCAGGTCGTTTCAGGTTTGTATGACAGTTGATATGGCGAGGTTGAATTTAACATTATTCTGATTCTGGCACCCCGTCATTGGGCGATGGCGAGGGGCGAGACCATATGACTGGATGAAATATTTAAGAGCTTCAACTCCATAGACAATCCATATTGAATGGTAGTTCCAATAGTTCGGAGTCGATTTTAATCGAGGTTGCGACTCTTTCGCATGATAATTAGGCTTCTCAGAAGGCATCAGTGAAACGTGCAATTCAACAAAATACCCAGAATTTGTCTGTGATATCTATCGCACCAGGGGCAGATACTTCTAGTCTAGTCTAGTCTACACTATCGTACCAGGAGCAGATACTTCATACAAAAAGTGTGACATAAGGGTGAGTGGAGTATAAAATGCTATATTTGCGTTACGTAATCAATGGATCTTTCCTGCGGTGCGGTTTTCGTTCACTACAGTCTCTGGAATGTTGCTTTGAGCTATGTGGGTTCTCTTTTCGCCAGCGTTTGGAGCGATAGCGTCGTAGCCAGTGTAATAAAAGGTTTAGTGTCCCATTCTAGTTTTCATACAGTTGTCTAGGGCCGAAAACCTCATTAATAAAGACAATAAAAAATAGTTTTTATACAAACTTAAACCGGCTTGCGCTCAACCAGTTTTTGTTCAAATCGGTTTTTGAGGACACTCGGGTATGGGACGGAATCGAGTGAGCGTGGTGGTGCTGGGTCGTTTTTTGAACCACCCTACTAATATTCATTGTTTTTTATAAATATGACACCAATACTACTACAGCATATGAAAGTTTTTATTGTACCAATACTATCGAAGCTTTGTTTTGGTACTCAACCCACCTTCACCTTAAATGATTTGGTCATCGGTTTCGACTTTTAATGTCGATGACTCTCTGGAAGAGCGTCGGATTGAATGATTTGCTCATCGGTTTCGGCTTGGGATGTCAAAGACGCTCTGGAAGAGTGTCGGATTGAATAATTTGCTCATCGGTTTCGACTGGGGATGTCCAAAACGGTCTGGAATAGCGTCGGGTTGAATGATTCGCCCATCGGTTTTGGTTTGTGATGTCGAGGGCGCTCTGGAAAAGTGGTGGATTGAAAGATGTGTTGCTTCTCAACTGTTTTGACTTAAAAAGTCAAGCGCCAGCATAAATTATTTGATGTCTCATCGGTTCCGATATGTGATGTCAAAGCTGCTGTTGTAGAGCTCCGGATTGAATGACTTGCCCATCAGTTTTGGCTTGTGACATGATAAGTGATTTGTTTTCTCATCGGTTTGACTTAATCGAGGTGAACGAAAGACTTTGACTTAATCGAAATGTCGAAAGAACTCTGGAGTAGTGCCGAAGCAAATGATTCGTATTCTTATCGGTTTTCACTTGTTATGTCGAAGGTACCCGATTGAGCATGAGTTTTCGGAATAAATGATTTGCTTTTCTCAGCGGTTTCTGCTTGTGTTGTCGAAGGTGCTCTTGAAGAGTATCGGATTGTTGCAGCTTTCGATGGTAAAGGTTGTGTAGAAGAGGGGCGGATTGGTCGTGTAAAAGGTGGACCAGCAGAACGCAACGATTCAAATTTGAATTAGTATGTATTTTAAAATGGGAATTGAGTACGGATATTGGATTGTAAAATTAGACTTGGCTGCAATTAAAAAAAAATAGATGTAAATAGTTGTTTATGAAAACCCCAAGTCAATGCTTTTTTTCCTCTTTTTGGTGAGAGAAGAAGGGGAATGTGAGGGTTAGATATATTAGAAAATGAATAGTCCACTTCCAGCGTGCATTGATGATAGATATGCAAATATCATTCGTATAACGGTTCGGTTGCCAACATTGGCTAGTGAATAGCAAGCCATGACTTTGCCTTCTTCCTCGTCGGGCAACGAACGGAGTGACACGCTCAATAAGACAGCACACCAGCGATCACACCAACGGATAGCTCGTTCGGCGAAATTGGGCCACACAGCTGTATCGAGGGCGAAGATAAGTTCACCTATAGTAAAAGGCCTGTTGAAGTCACAGTCGTTGGTGTCATCTGGGATTGTAAAGTTGATTGTCGGGAACTTATTCACGTTCGCCAGAAAATGGGTACGATGCACATGATGAAATTTCCGCGAAATATTGTCCAATACCATTTGCCACTAATATGGGAGCACGGGAGAAAACGCCATTGTGCTGGATACCTATACCTCGTGCTCTTTTTTTTCACTGAGTGCGTTCACTCTCCTCCACATTTCTGTGATTGATTGGGAGCTGTCGAAGCCATCTAAGAAGTCTTCCCACGATTGTTGCTTAGCTTCCCTGATGATATCTCTGCATTCATTTCGGAGGCGTTTGTATTCGTTAACAACTGCTTCAAAGTCTGGATGGTCTTTAGAAGTTCGTTTACGTTTTCGAAGGGCCTTCCTTCGGGCTTTCACTGCAGCTTTCGTTTTGTCGTTCCACCAATGCAACGCCTTTTTTCCTGGATTACTTCCCGTTTTTGGAATATTGGCATTTGCAGCTTCGAGAATGAGGTCACAAAGCTTTTCAGGATCGTAAGTGCTGTCGCAATCAACTAGAGATGAGATATCTCGCTCGAAGTTTTCCCAATTACCGCCATCTTGGGCGCCTCGTCGTTTCTGGTGATGAGTGTACGCTGCGTATTTCGATGGGATAATGATCGCTACTCTTTAAATCTGGGAGGATAGACCAGTTTAGAAGAGAGATTATACTACTACAGGTCAACAAAACGTCTATGCATGATTGATATGTGCCTCGAGAAAATGTTGCACTTTCATCGTTAAGTACAATTATGTCATTTTTTTCAACTACTTGTAGGATTGTGACATCTCTCCTGTTGGTTTTAGATGAACCCCAAGCATAGTGGTGGCTGTTGAAGTCTCCAAGGATGATGTATGGCTTTGGTAGTTGGTCAATCAGCTTTTGCAGCGTAGTTTCAATGTCACTGGTGCCGTTCTGTGGCAGGTATAAGGACACGACAGTGTGTTGGAACGGCCACTTCATTTTAACTGCAAGTGCCACAAGTGGAGTGTCTAGTTGTACTATGATATGGGGGAGTGATTTTAGCACTGCAATTGCAACATTTTGGAAACGAGTTGAATCTGCTTTAACGTACCATTTGTACTGCCCTTTGAGAATACGGTTCAGATTATTTGTTTTATGACAGTGGATTTCTTGTAGCGCCAGCGTTTGTGGTGGGTTTTCATTTGTTAATATTTCCAGGTCGCTTAAGTTGTTGAATAGTCCATTCATATTCCACTGTAGTGACAGTAAAGTCCCTTCATGATGATTTGTTGATGAATTTTGTGTAGACATTGGGGATCCTATGGATTCGCAATGTTGGATTCTACGCGGCGCTGGCAAGGTGTGCGCAGTACTGCTGGTTGAATTTGGTTGAATCTGGATGTATTGCTCGACTTCTATCGCTGGATTGTCCCGCCCTTTGTATTGAAATATGTTTGTAGTCCGGCTGGTTGAAGGTGTCTGATGAATCTGGAAGAGTCGATCGTACTCGGCAGAGTTGGAGAGAACTGATGCTGGGAGCGGTAATCTCTTGGTAGGGGGTATCACTTCTTCGGATTTGGCTTGATGAATGCACTTAGTATGTCGATGCCGTCTGTCTAATACTCTGGGTTTATGGGGATGGTTAGCGCATGGAGATCCATCGATCGCTGAAAAAGTTGATGAGACTGCAGAGGATGTTCGCGATAACTTGTTTAATGTACTTGCCTGGGATAGCAGGCCCCCCACACCTACTACCTTTGGAGATTCTTCACTTTCCTGGGGTGCTGCTCCAATAGGTTTCGGTGTGGGGAAAAGCCTAGGGTTTACAAAACCCATAAAAGTGTTGTCGGTCCGGTTATTAGAGCTGCATGTCGCAATACTGGATTGATGTTGAGTTGCTGTTGGGTCTTCGAAGGCCGCACTGAGGGCATCTCCGTCTACGGGTTGGGGTATTGCGTCCCGGACAGATTCTCCGCTCAGCTGCGCTTCCACTTCCGGAAGTGGAAGGGGTACTGCACTTTCCCCACTTCCAAACCTTCCTTCGTTCCTGCGGTTGTTTTCTGTATGATTTTGGTTGTATTGGATGGTGTGTTGCATGGTCGTTGTATTGGTTGACGGGGGACTATGGTCGTGTATTTTGGTGGTGAATTATACTGTTGAGAGGGTTATCACTTATCGGTGATGATTCACCATCTGAGTCCAGAACTACTTCTTCTTCAACATACTCAATAATTGAGTCCAGTTCAAAATTTGTGTTAGCTTGCTTCGTCGTTTTTTTTGGGAGGTGATCCTGAACCATCTCTGGAAGTAGTGTAGACATTTCTCAGTCGTCTTAGATGTCTTTCTTCTCTCTTAGTTTTCTGTTTCGTTATTCCTTTAACGTTACTTGGTATCTTAGTGACGGGTTTATACTGATTTTCCGCGCTAAGGGCGATTCCAGACGACGATGCTGACAGTGTGGAGATGGAGGACTGCAATGTTTCTACAATTAGTTCAAGATACTCTAGTTGCGCTTTTTTTGGAATGTAGATCCTCGAGAAGTTTGGCAATTATTTCATCCTTCTTCCTGCTGTCTTCGAGTAACTTAGAAATTGAATCATCTTTCTTCTGGTTTTCTAACGTGAGTTCTTCGAGTTTAGCGACGTCTGGATTAGGTTGAGCGGTGACTTGTGCATATGTTCCACATCCTCCTTCGATTCTTCTCCTAGCTTCTGGATACGTTAAATTTTCATCTACTTTTAGTTTGACAACGGCTGCCTCTTTTTGATAGACGGGACATTGCCTGTTTCCGGGGCGATGTTCACCCTGACAATTATGGCAAAATGCTGAAATCTGGCAGTCCTCATTATCGTGTTCGGCAGAGCAGTTGCTACACCTTTTTGGGCCCGGGCACCTCTGCCTGGCGTGACCGTACGAAAAACAGGAGAAACAAAGAAGCGGGTTCGGGTAGAAAGGCCTGGTTGGGATACGCAAAAGTCCGATTTTTACATGGTTCGGGTATGTGGTTTGGTTGAACGTCAATACCAGGGCTGAGGTGTTGACCAATTTGCCGCTTACGTTCTTCGTTATCCTTGTGACATGATTTACATTTTGATGAAACAAATGCCAAAACAGTTCGTCTTCAGTGTAGTTGATAGCATCAAATGATGATATGACACATTTACTGATGTTCGCATAACGTTGTCGTGTTCAGCAATTTTGTTACATTTGCCTGATTTCTAATGCGGAGGACATAGTGCAAACCACGATCTTCGCTTTTCGCTGATTCGATCCCATTATTGCCTACTACCGATTCGATGCTGTTTCCTATAAGGACCGGCAGTGCTGCATTGTCTTTCCCTGTCATCAGCAGCACAGTTAGTCTACCGAATTCGTTTTGTGGGTCCATGAAATTTGGAAATCGAGGACCCGCAGTTGGGAAATATATGTGAAATATAATTCTAATATTATGGCAAAAAAGTGCGTGGTGAAGGGATGCCGTTCCGGGAAAATAGGGAAGTGTAGCCTATTTAGGTTCCCAGAAAGCAGTACAGATTTGCTGACAAATAAACTTAACACGGAGCGAAGGAAACGGTGGCTGGTTGCGCTACGTATACGAAGCGATCCAAAATGGAATTATGTTTGTGGCCGACACTTCGTTTCTGGTAAGTTGAAAAACCTACATTAAAATAAATTATTTTAACGGGATTGATCTTTTAAATCAGGGGCCCTCCTTAGCCGTGCGGTAAGATGCGCGGCTACAAAGCAAGACCATGCTGAGGGTGGCTGGGTTCAATTCCCGGTGCCGGTCTAGACAATTTTCGGATTGGAAATTGTCTCGACTTCCCTGGGCATAAAGTATCATCGTGTTAGCCTCATGATATACGAATGCAGAAATGGTAACTTGGCTTAGAAACCTCGCAGTTAATAACTGTGGAAGTGCTTAATGAACACTAAGCTGCGAGGCGGCAATGTCCCAGTGGGGGATGCAATGCCAACGAAGAAGAAGAAGAAGAGAAAGAGATCTTTTAAAGGTAAACCTGCACGTCTGAACGAATCGAATGACGTAGATTGGGTACCTACAAAGGAACTGCCTAACATCAGTTTGAAATTTGATCCAGACAGTGACGACTTCTCTTCTTATGACAAGGTAGAAGGACAAGACGAAGAAGATACGATGAAGGCCAGCGACGAAGCTGTCCAGGGTTCCGAATCTGATGTTCTCATGTACGATGCTCCAGAACCAAGACCAGAACAAATTAAAGAAAAGACACTGAATGTTCCAACCGAGGAATTTTCTATCACGGAATCGAATACCACTGCAAGTCAGATTTTCTGGATATGATACACTGCGCGGCGTTTGTAGTGTTCCCAAATGGGTACTTGCACAAAACTTCACGCGGCGAATGACTGTCGAAAGGTACGGCCGCACCAAACGATACACCGCAATGCTATTCACTCATACACTCAGCGAACTGGACTATCGAAATTCATAACTGGCGCCTTATGAATCTTCGACTGATTATTCAACCAACAGTGCTTCTTATACGCAGTTACCTTCCCGAGTAATCAAGCGTCGATGGGCGTGTGGTCTACATACCGGCCTCCCGACCCCGACGTCCATGGTTTGAACCCAGTCTGCCGCACTTCACTTTTTTTCAAATGAAAATCATCATTCATAAGGCAAAACATTGAAATTCATACCGATTTCTTGTGGCAAATTTTCATAAGGCATTTGATTGAAAATCATACGTCCATTTTCCTCAGTGTAAGAATCAAGTAAACGGGGTGCAGAAAGCGCGGCGGTACCTTTTATGAAGGGTTCGCCGCGTGAAATTTTGAGAAAATCAGGCAATACAACATATTTCTTCCGACGATCTACCTTCAAATAACCCTTCAGAGACAGAAACCAGAGGATCACAGGAAAATAATGACTCAGATTACCAACAATTCGATGATCCTACAAATGTTGCCACATACTCCATGGCACTATCAACTAAAAAAAAAGATGTTGGAATTCAAGCAGGGGGTAAGTATTTTTACGGTATTTTGCATAAAATGAAGCAGTATAATATGTAGCAAATAAACAGTTTTATAAGGCAAGATCCATTAATTACGTAACGCGATTTTTTTTTAATTTTTAAACCCCTTTTCCTCCCTATGTCACACTTTTTGTATGATCATCTGATTTTTTTGTATGGGTTGTCACACTTCACTACACCCCCCTTCCTCCCCCTCTAAGCGTTACGTAATTTGTGGACGTTCCCTAATTTATTATTCCTTGATTTTAATTGAAAATGTTGCTTTTATTTTTCAGGAGTGTGCTGGTCTCAAGAAATATTTCAAAAATATTACTCCGAAGTTCTAAGATTGCAGGCTAGAAATTACGAATTAGAGTCCAAATTGCTAGCAACAAGAAGAGGACTAAACTTCATCAACAACGATCAAAGCTGCAAATATTTCACAGGGGTGGCCAAATTTTCAGTTTTGTTCAAGCTTTATAAGTATCTGGAATCCTCGCTTGATCAAATGTTTTTAATGACTTTGACAAAACTGAGACTAAATTCTCAATTAACATCTTTGGCGCATGACTACAATGTGAGTGTGACAACAATATCCAAATATTTTCATCGCACACTGTACATAATCTACGAATGCTGTAAATGGGCAATCAAACCAACTCAAAAATCAGTCGTATTGCGCCATACACCGGATAAATTTTTGAAGCAATTTGGCTCCAGGAGGGTGTATGTAATAGATTGTTTCGAAGTTATGTGCCAAACGCCGTCTGACCTAAAAGCCGCCTGTAGTCACTACAGCAACTATAAAAAGCATGAGACTGTCAAGTTTTTGATTGCCATGAACCCCGATGGCACTGTGGCATTCATTTCAAGCGGCTTTGCTGGAAGGTGTTCAGACAAAGAAATATTCAGACAGAGCAAATTTATTGACGTAGTTTTAGCCGATAAAGGATTTGACATAGCCGATGTAATAGCAAGTAAGAAAGCTATTTTGAACATTCCGAATTTTCTCTGCAAAAAGAAACAATTTTCATTGAACGAACTAAATGACGGCAAACAAATAACTACACATTGGTTTCATGTAGAACGAATAATAGGAAATATTAGAGAGAAATACTCAATTCTTTCAGGCACGATTTCTGTTAATACACTAGCTCGGTTTCAAAATGGACTAACTGTAATCGATTTAATCGTAAAAGTCGCTTGTATTCTAGTAAGTTTGAATAAGCCAATAATTCATTAATCATTTGGGGCCAAAATAAGCTACATGATATTTGAAGAAAACCCAATAAAAACAATTTAGATAATAAATATTTAATTACTTTTTTATTCAAATTATTCACTGTGGAAGGATTTTTCGTATCGTACCTATCGTCTTCTTCTTAGTTGTCATCATAAGCCGCAGCAGAGCTTAAATGCTGTCCATATTACGAGCTATATCACTTGATATAGAGTAATTTCATATCAATGTTCGTACATCTTATTTTTCCCTGGAAATAATGCATGTCGAATTCTAATCAGTTCGATAGATGTCTGGAAAAACTTGTCATTATGTCAATCAGTGCACGACTGGCTTAAGCACTTCCATGGTCATTAACTACATGTTTGCATTTAAATTCTTCTTCTTTTTAGGGCCGATGCCCACGTAGCGTCATTTCAACGCAGAGTGCACGTGGCGTCAAAAAGACGCAGGTGTGCACCGGGAAAAAGCGGTAACGCAGTGTCACCACGCCGATGCACACCAGCGTTATTTTAACGCTGCGTGGACGTGGCGTTAAAAAATCGCTACGTGGGCATCGGTCCTTAGTTTTAAGAGGCTTTAGGCACCCTCTGGCAGTCATTCGCCTCTGTAATGCATTTTAATTTTCTAACCCGAAATCTAGTCCGCTTCGGGTATCGAACTCAGCCACCCATAACATGGTCTTGCTTTGTAGTCGCGCATTATGGCCAATGCCAACGTAGCGTTTTTTTAAGCTGCGTGCACGCCGCGTCCACGCAAGGTACCAAGTACAAACGTAATCGTGTACGCGTATACGTGTGCATTATTACATTTCATGCTGGGTAAGAGGAGCGACATCCAATTTTTTTACTATGGATTTTGACAGGTTTGCCTGTTCGTTCTTTTTTGGGGGATAAATTTATCCCCCAGTGTCAAATTACCTCAATACTGATTCATTTTGCAATAGTATGTGCGTGAATTTTGAATGTTGACGTTTTTACAGGAGAACATTATGCAAAACGCCCATACCACTCAATAATGCAACATGATACAATCATGAGAAAATATAGAAAAATTTAACGAATTATCAATTAACAGAATTTTACACTCGAGTCCATGCTTCAAACTTAAGAATGTTCAACTTATTTGCTCAATTATTTAGAATGCTAGTTGCACAAGGTACTGTCTACGCCTTTGTTCGTTTTATATCATTTTCACCATCGCAATTGTTTATGTTGCATTCGCAGTGCACTCGTATTGGTGATTCAGAAAAGATGTGACAAAGATGGCGTAGCTTGTCATCCCCGTGTGCTGGGTACTTCGCGTTCGCGCACGTGATTGTGTATGTGTGTGTGGAATAAGCTTGCGCTAGTGAATGAATCGTCAATCAATCAAATTGTCATTAGTTGATACAAACCTTTGAAAATGGACGGCCAATTTTTAGGACGACTTTCTGCTTATGCAAATGGTCTCTCAAAAACGGATAAGTTACGATACGTTGAAAAATTAAGATTGTGAATTTTGGTGGCCCGTTTGAAGCTGTACTGAACGAGCGAGACTTTCCAACTACCGTTACCGTTGGACATGTTGTAAATTACTTACTTAATCACACCGTACCTGACAAACCTTACACCCGGACCACACGCAGCATCGCAGCGTTTAAAAAGTTTGCGGCTGGGTTTATCCACAGTGTGCATGGTGGATTATTCAAAATGTATACATTGTTAGAGGAAGGTACGTATTTATTTACTTATTTTATTAACTTCAGTTGTTGAATCCGAATTTGCTCAGGTAAATCACTCAATGCGAATGAACGAGACACCTCTAATATCATGGATCATTATTGAACCCAATGGATGTACGTGCGTAGCAGGTTTGAGTGAAACATGCTCCCACGTTAGCACATTACTATTTGCATTGTCAAATTTACATTTTATGGCATCTACATACAAGGTATGATATTTGCATCAAACTAATTTTATTGAATATCGTCGGAGTTTAACATAAAATGGATTGATAAGAAAATTAATTTGAGCTTTTAGTGGAATGTCTTCACCTGTCATAAGACGAGTTTATACCATCCCATTGAATTCCACCACTTAATTGTATCTTGACAGATACGTATTTCGACCTCAACAGTAAAGCCGTCTTCAGTGTCTCGTACTCGTACGTACCCAAGTCGAGTCAAGTACGAGACACTGAAGACGGCCTTACTGTTGAGGTCGAAATACGTATCTGTCAAGATACAATTAAGTGGTGGAATTCAATGGGATGGTATAAACTCGTCTTAGGACAAGTGATAAAATGGATTGTTTCAGGTGACAGTCACTGAATTACCGTCATATTGGGCCAGACCGGCGAAAAGAATTAGAGAGGATTTAAATCATTCTGTGGATGATTTGGATTATGGGTTTAAAATAACGAGAAACGACGACTTCAATATTCATACCAATGAACAGCATTTCTTGGATTTTGTATCTTCGTTAGAAAGTGATACAGAAGAACCAGTCATTGTTAAGAAATTCTGTGGTTCAGGTCAGACTTGCATAGACTGCCGCCAAAACTATATACCTGACCAAGTCGTTCTGAACAAAAACCTCGTTTTAGCTAGGCAATTCCGCCCAGAACTGGAATTTCAAAGTATTGAGAAAATTCGAAAAGCTATTGAGGGCTTCCACTTGACGGTAACTAACCAAGATGTAATCCAAATTGAACGCCTAACCCGGCTTCAGAACCGCAGTAAGTTATGGCGATGGGTGAGGATTGGCCGCATCACAGCTTCGTTGATGCGCCAGTGTGTCCATGCATCACCATCTGTTGTTCCAACTAAGATGTCTTTATTGAAAAGGATTTGCCATCCATACAACGTAAATTCAGAATCTGAAGCAACTAGATACGGGAGAAATAACGAAACTAGAGCAAAGAAAAACCTTCAAAAGGAATTTCAGAATCATCGGAATGCTCGTTTCATGGAATGTGGCATCTTTATCCATCAGGCGGAACCGTATTTAGCAGCCACTCCGGATTACTTGGTGGAGTGCGATTGCTGTGGAAAAGCATCCATCGAGATCAAGTCTCGCGTGATTTTTGAAAACGTCGTAAGTCCAAATGAGAGACTCTCTTTCATTACGCTCTCTTTTGCTTATATCTAGGCTAGTTTAAGAGAGAGAGAGAGCTATTTTCTTCAGATCGGTGATGGAAAATCCAATGTAAATGTTAGTATGGCTTTGTAATGATCGAAAGAGAAAGTAAACAAAGAGAGCCTCTCTTTTGGACTTACGACGTTTTCAAAAATCACGCGAGAAGTGTCCTTTCCGATTGTCAAGAAAAAGCTACACTGAACCAAAACTTCATCCTGACATCGACTGACACTTGATTTGGTCCTGCCCCTTAACGAGAATCATTCGCTTTCAGGATGATCGTCATTTGCCTGTTCCCATTCGCTTGCGTGCGTCGCGTATGACAGTCATCCGATTTCCAATAAATAATGGGTTGGTTGAAAAATGAAAAGCATTCGATTATCGGTTGATTTCAGGATGGTTTTGAAATAAATTTGGTTTGAAAGTAATATGATTCGTGGTTTGGGAGCCGAATCTGTATTGAGTTTTTATGTAGAAAATAAAAAAGAAATACAATTTTCGATGCACGTTTTATTTACATTTTCTTAACATCGCTCTCGTTTTTATTGTATGACTTTTGTGTATGCATTGGCTTTTCAGTAGAGATTCGTTGAGCCAACCTGACATCGTTGAGTTGCATCTGAATTGAAATGTGGGACACCGTTTTCCAGCGTGGTAATTTCTGTGCCGGTAGTGGTTCCTTATCATCGCGGCAAAGCGACCGTTCAGCTGGTCAAACTCTGGGAAAAAATAGAACAATTCTCGATTTTATTGCGTTCTGCGTATTCGCAATAATAATTTTCTTACCGGATGTTTCAGGGACGAAAAAAACAACGAATATCCAATCAAGTAATGTTCAACCTGTGAGTCTGAAGCAATAAAATAGTAATTGTCAGAGTGTAACTGGATGTTTTGAAATGCTTTATCACTCACCTATATTCTCAGAATAAAATGTTCTCCAACTTCAGTTACCACCGAATCGATTGCAAATGGCGACAATTCAGCGGTGAATAAAATTACCGGACCTCTACTGTCCGGAAAGCATTATAAAACTAAATGATAACAGTAACGGGGCGCCCCCAACACGAACATCACTTATGTTTTGGGTTTTCATTCGGTCGATACTGCGTCTTCCAATAATCGGATGACAAATCATTTGGAAACGGTTAGAAAACCATCTGTTTCTCGTGCAGCTATCCTATAGGATTTTGATGATTTTACATTCACTTTATTTCATCATACGCAAATAGGATGAACCGGTTTGTGGGCAATGGAAATTACAAATCAGACTTTTTTGGCAGGATGTTTGGGTTCAGTGTACTTGAACAAGCAACTAACATTCGATGACCTTGACTATCTTGTCCGCGATGGAGAAACATTCCAAATCCGTAAGGACCATGAGTATTATCTCCAGGTCCAATCCCAAATATTCGCTTCAGATGCTCATTCATTCATTTATTTAGTCTACATCTATACTGATAACACTGAATCAACAATTTGACGCCACAATACACGGTTCGAGGCCGCATCTCTCCATCCTCGAATACGCCCCACGCTCGCCAAGTCGTTCTGCACCTGGTCTGCCCATCTCGCTCGCTGCGCTCCACGTCGTCTCGTACCTGCCGGATCGGAAGCGAACACCATCTTTGCAGGGTTGCTGTCCGGCATTCTTGCAACATGCCCTGCCCATCGTACCCTTCCGGCTTTAGCTACCTTCTGGATACTGGGTTCGCCGTAAAGCTGGGCGAGCTCATGGTTCATTCTTCGCCGCCACACACCGTCTTCTTGTACACCGCCAAAGATGGTCCTAAGCACCCGTCTCTCGAATACTCCGAGTGCTTGCAAGTCCTCCTCGAGCATTGTCCATGTTTCATGTCCGTAGAGGACTACCGGTCTTATTAACGTCTTGTACATGACACATTTAGTGCGGTGGCGAATCTTTTTCGACCGCAGTTTCTTCTGGAGCCCGTAGTAGGCACGACTTCCACAGATGATGCGCCTTCGTATTTCACGACTAACGTTGTTGTCAGCCGTTAGCAAGGATCCGAGGTAGACGAATTCCTCGACCACCTCGAAGGTATCCCCGTCTATCGTAACACTGCTTCCCAGGCGGACCCTGTCGCGCTCGGTTCCACCCACAAGCATGTACTTTGTCTTTGACGCATTCACCACCAGTCCAACTTTTGTTGCTTCACGTTTCAGGCGGGTGTACAGTTCTGCCACCTTTGCAAATGTTCGGCCGACAATGTCCATGTCATCCGCGAAGCAAATAAATTGACTGGATCTGTTGAAAATCGTTCCCCGGCTGTTACACCCGGCTCTCCGCATGACACCTTCTAGCGCAATGTTGAACAACAGGCACGAAAGTCCATCACCTTGTCTTAGTCCCCGGCGCGATTCGAACGAACTGGAGTGTTCGCCCGAGATCTTCACACAGTTTTGCACACCATCCACCGTTGCTTTGATCAGTCTGGTAAGCTTCCCAGGAAGCTGTTCTCGTCCATAATTTTCCATAGCTCTACGCGGTCTATACTGTCGTATGCCGCCTTGAAATCAACGAACAGATGGTGCGTTGGGACCTGGTATTCACGGCATTTTTGAGGATTTGCCGTACAGTAAAGATCTGGTCCGTTGTCGAGCGGCCGTCAACGAAGCCGGCTTGATAACTTCCCACGAACTCGTTCACTAATGGTGACAGACGACGGAAGATGATCTGGGATATCACTTTGTAGGCGGCATTAAGGATGGTGATCGCTCGAAAGTTCTCACACTCCAGTTTGTCACCTTTCTTGTAGATGGGGCATATAACCCCTTCCTTCCACTCCTCCGGTAGCTGTTCGTTTTCCCAGATTCTGACTATCAGTTTGTGCAGGCCAGTGGCCAGCTTTTCCGGGCCCATCTTGATGAGCTCAGCTCCGATACCATCCTTACCAGCTGCTTTATTGGTCTTTAGCTGTTGAATGGCATCCTTAACTTCCCTCAAGGTGGGGGCTGGTTGGCTTCCATCGTCCGCTGAACTGACGTAGTCATCTCCTCCGCTGCCTTGACTTTCATTGCCTGTACTCTCAGCGCCATTCAGATGTTCCTCGTAGTGCTGCTTCCACCTTTCGATCACCACACGTTCGTCCGTCAAGATGCTCCCATCCTTATCCCGGCACATTTCGGCTCGCGGCACGAAGCCTTTGCGGGATGCGTTGAGCTTCTGATAGAACTTGCGTGTATCTTGAGAACGGCACAGCTGTTCCATCTCCTCGCACTCCGCTTCTTCCAGGCGGCGTTTCTTCTCCTGAAAAAGGCGGGTCTGCTGTCTCCGCTTCCGTCTATAACGTTCCACGTTCTGCCGGGTACCTTGCTGCAGCGCGACCGCCCGCGCTGCGTCCTTCTCCTCCAGAATCTGTCTGCACTCTTCGTCGAACCAATCGTTCCGTCGACTTCGACCCATATACCCGACGTTGTTCTCCGCTGCGTCGTTAATGGCTGCTTTGACTGTATTCCAGCAGTCCTCAAGAGGGGCCCCATCGAGCTCACCCTCTTCCGGCAACGCTGCCTCGAGATGCTGCGCGTATGCAGTGGCGACATCAGGTTGCTTCAGTCGCTCTAGGTCGTACCGCGGCGGTCGTCGGTACCGAACATTGTTGATGACGGATAGTTTTGGGCGCAGTTTAACCATCACCAGATAGTGGTCAGAGTCGATGTTAGCGCCACGATATGTCCTGACGTCGATAATGTCGGAGAAGTGCCGTCCATCAATCAGAACGTGGTCGATTTGTGATTCTGTCTGCAGTGGCGATCTCCAGGTGTACCGATACGGGAGGCTGTGTTGGAAGTAGGTGCTGCGAATGGCCATATTCTTGGAGGCGGCGAAATCAATTAGTCGTAGGCCGTTTTCGTTCGTCAGCCGGTGAGCGCTGAACTTTCCAATAGTCGGTCTAAACTCCTCCTCTTGGCCAACCTGAGCGTTCAAATCTCCTATGATGATTTTGACGTCGTGGCTTGGGCAGCTGTCGTACTCACGTTCCAGCTGCGCGTAGAATGCGTCCTTATCATCATCAGTGCTTCCGGAGTGTGGGCTATGGACGTTGATTATGCTGAAGTTGAAGAACCGGCCTTTGATCCTCAACCTGCACATTCTCTCGTTGATCGGCCACCACCCGATCACGCGCCTTTGCATGTCGCCCATCACTATGAAAGCTGTTCCCAGCTCGTGTGTGCTGCCGCAGCTCTGGTAGATGGTATGATTACCTCCACGGATACAAATTTCATCCATTTGCTTCAAAAATATACATGTTTATTTCCAAAATGGTAATATGTTTGAATCAAACATATTTATTTTTAAAACCAAATTAAATCCCTGTTTGTTTTATACATTCACTAGTGGGCAGCCCCTCGCTCGCTCTTGCAAAAGTAAACAAACACTCGAGTTCGGATCGGATCCGATCGGAAGCAGCAGAGGAGTAGAAGCAAGAGTAGAAGCAGATGTTTTCTTGCTTCCAAATTAATGATAAGGATGTTTTTTAGGTACAGAAAGGTAAGTAAATGAAATATGAACGCTTGAAATTGTGAAATCTGGCAGTCAAATGCTATCAGAATATGAAAATTGGTAGAATTGATAAGAAAATATTATGAGTGGTCGAACCAAAACAATAATATCCATGTTTGCCTCAAAAATTTAGCTGGTTGAAACAACTTGAAACGCACATTTGAGTCAACAAAAGTTTTCGTTCGCTTCAAATGCAACAATATGTTTGATCCAAACATATTTATTTTTGATGCCAGAACAAACTAAATTTATGTTTGGATTTACCTAAAATATGTTTGTTTTTAACGTAGTTTTTTCTGCGTGTCTAAACGTTCGCACCATTGATCCCTTCCAACAAACCTCCTGCAGCGCTACGGTGCCGAATCCACGGTCCTTGAGCACATCGGCGAGTATGCGTGTGCTCCCGATGAAGTTGAGAGATTTGCAGTTCCACGAACCGAGTTTCCAATCGCTAGTCCCTTTTCGTCGCAGTGGTCTTCGCCGATGGTTCCGGTCCGTACTCTCTTGTTGATTGTTCGTTGCTTATGATTTTTAAAGGCTGGCTTGCAGGGCCTGACACCAAACCCCTAAATTTCCGGAGGACCATTCCTCCTTATTCCCGGTGTACCATGGTGCACAGTTTCACTTAGAGTCCCTCGCTGGCACTCGGACGATGATCAGCCGCCCTAACATGGAGAACAGACGCTGTTGTGAGCCGATCCTGACATGGAGAACAGACGCTCAGTAAGATTTGCACCTCCGGAGAGGAGCAAACCCCCCTTCCCTGTCAGCATACGACCATAGTTCCCACCGGGGTTGGTTACCCGATCTTCCCTAAGGTTGCTCGTATCCCGGCCAGCACCGCGGGGAGGTAGGGATAGGAGTTGCTGGGTAAGAGGCTAAGGACCGCGAGATGGGGTCTATTTTATTCCTTCAGGTACGCGAAGTACCAATGGTACGCTTTACCCAGCATTTGCCGTGCTTCAGATGCTCGTTCCGGCTATTTTTATGTGTGGAGTGAAGCGGAGCAGCTTTGTATACACGTTGAGAAGGACGTTATGCTATGGAAGGACTCCTGTAGAAAAGCAAAGATTTGCGTTGCGTTGTAACGGAGTATTTCGTAGATTGCATACTGATAGTTGTCATGTATATTCTTTACCTTTCTTACCCCAATTGCTTATGGACTTCCATTTGGGATTCAATGGAAATCCAATTGGGGGTCCAAAATGATAAAACATGAAAGCTATCATTGCCGGCCACGCCCATCTTCTCCGTTACTAGGAAAGGGAAGGAAATGATGATATGACATCTACTTAACGAGAGGCCAGCGACTCACCGACGCCCTCATAGATGTCAAGGAATTGGATGGTGGGTAGGGTATGTGGTTTAGGAGTATCATTATAAGCAAATGATAGAAGATTTGTGGAAATACGTTGGGAGTGACTTTGCTAAGAAATTTATGTCACTCCATTATCCTTGCCGATGATTTTCCTCGGATGGGGCGAAGGTATTAGCCTTGCCCTGGCTAATAGCCTAGGTTTAAGCGCCTTTGCTCGCTCTCTGGAACGAAAAAGAGCAAAAGAAATTAAATTCCCTTCCCCTGATATGATAATGATTTTGATCAACAAATGAATTCTAAGTGGATGGATAAATGATCAAACGGCTGCAAACAAGCCTCTATTGTCGTAGCAGAAGCAAACCCGCCTCAATACGACAGGCAGAAGCACATGTTTGTGATTCAAACGCGATCGACTGTTGTTCAATTTCGATACACATTAGTTGGGTAGAGAGAAAAGATGTGAAATATTGCTAAAGTAGGATTCGATACATACGGAGAATTGACTCATATGCCACCATTATTAGCTGGTTACGGGACAGCTTTCTCGCAAGGGCAGCTGTTCTATAATTGGTAATACGTCCGTGTTCTTAATGGAATAGTGCGGGTTCAAGTCCCACCGGCAGCCGAACTCGCACTCGCACACCTCATAAAAACACCTCCAATGGCAAACCCAACTATGTGCATCAAAAAGAAAAAATCCGACCTCCCTTACAAATGATGTCTTGTAAAAGCAAAAAAGTAAAAAAATAAAAAACCAAAAAAAAATTAAAACGCAGTAAAAAGAGTATATTTACATTCTTACACATAAAAACTAACGCGAAGTGTATGATGCTGTCACATTTTCATATGATGCATAAACAAATTTATAAAATATGAGATTTTTCTATCGAACTTAAAAACATTAAAACATAATTGGTAAAAATTGAGCTATATCAATTTGAGAGAAGGTATACAAGTTTAAATTTTATGAATCACCTACTTCGGGTGCGCTATTTGCATTAACGGAACCATACACTACTACCGAAACAAAGTAATTATGGCTTATACCTAAGATGTGAACATCAATGTAAATATATAAACGCAGAAATATCCTCACCCGATTTTGTGAGATTTTGTTTGAATTGGCGTATGCTACACTGCATAAAATGGTAAAACAGACGGTGTAATCACCATTTCCGTTTTCTCCAAAGCTACTTACCTCACACTGACATGAATTGACCTACCGTCAGCTCACATGTATGGTTCTCAAATCTGATATCCGAGGACACGCCAACCCACGTCATTGGATACCCACAATCCTTGGATCCATCTGTATGTTGGTCCTCTGTGTCACCGCCTAGCCACACCAAGCAACGCCATCATGCTTCTATATGCTTGAACGTTGCTCTGCTATCGGGGCTAATGAGACATCAAACTTTGCATACTCCTTTGAGACTTCGAGAAAGACTTCACGAAAAGGCCTTCCTTTATTCTTCGGATTGACGGCGGTAACCTCCTCCTCCCTGAAACTGCGCCGAAAGCCACCTTTACATTACTTTACACTCTTTCACTTTACAAGCTTTTCAAATCAAATTTTGTTTAAATCCGATGGAAAAATTGACGGAAGTAAGGGAGCAAACAAAATTTGCATCCTCCCTGTAGAAAAGCAAAGATTTATTTCGAAACATCATTTTGCCAGAGCTTGTAGCTAATTATTATAGCAACAGAACTTAAAAGAAAACGTGGTGTTTCTTTTATTTCGATCAATGCATATTCTGCTTTATTTGAATAAAACTATAGTTACAAATCACAAATAAATAAGAGAAACATTAAATATAAATAATTATCACTCGAAAATCGCACTTCAAATCCGGTGAACTCAGAAATGTAAACACTACTACCGAGCTCTATCGAGAGTACTACTGAACTGTCAAAGAGTTCATCCGATTGAGGTTACGTACTGTTGCTGCAGAACCTAATATGGTCGCTTATCGTACACTTGTGAAATACAAGTGGAACCGATTTTGCGAACCACTAAATCTCCTGAATTGTCTACATCGCACGACCTATTAAAGCGTTCGGTCTCAATTATGTGCCCGGCCAAGCAAAATGTGTTTTTTTTTTCGCGGCGGGATACGCTAATTGAAGATTAACCGTAGTGAAGAAAACGCGACGTGTTCACGAAACCGTTTTGATTCATACACTGCCATTATTTTTCTAGGTCCAAATGGTAGGGTAAATCACTACTTGGGCCTATGGACCCGGTTCCCGGCTCACTACACAGAAAACTAATGATTTATACTGTTTGGAAGCCGTAGGTTTATAATTGATAATTTTTAAAAAGTCTCCCATTTATTTTTCACAATATTCAATTCCTTTCAATCACTTGTTTTACTCCTAATTGATCCAATTGTAGAAAATAAAAATGTAGATTTCAAAATCTCGCTCTTCGATGCCACACCACTGAGCCGGAGTGATTCTTTCCACTTTTACAAAACGGTTTCATCAAATAACCACCTACCTGAAAATCGTCCTAGTGCTCGTTACAATCATTGCTTCAAGCTTTTAATCACTACACCATAATGCTTAACACATGCACTTCAATCTAATCACTAGAACTTATATAAACATAATTAGAATACATTTAAAAATGTATTCTCAAACCGAACAAAAAATCACCTCGGCCCAAAAACTTCTAGCCGCACCGTGCTGCCAAAAGGCCAGGAGAATGAAAATGATCCTTCATCGTTAATAGGAAAGCTGTCTAATACGTTGACGCTATCATGTTATTTATGATTTTCTCGATTTCAAAAGGTGGAAAAATATTGTTTCTAAGTATTTGGAAAAAAATTGAAAGAGTAAATATATCTTCTCTCTTCTCAACCAAATAAAAATGATTATGAATGATACCATCTGGCATCTTGTTGTCGTGGAACGTGCATATTTTTGTTTACGTCGCATTTTCTACCGTCCCGAGAGAGAATGAGAGAAAAATGTTGAGAGATTGAGTGAAATTTTGCTTAGGCCGGGAACTGGTTTTATGATATGCCGGAATGGAAATCGCTATGACTGAAATGAGTGCTGCACCTCGTTAATTTAAATCAAATAAAAGCTTTTTTGAACGATATTTAGCACGAATAGCTATTTTTTAAGCAGAAGTGAACCCCAATGCAGTATTATACAGCCCACAAAATTCAGGAAAAGTTGCTTCCTGTCATAAATATCAATTGAATAATGCAGTCGTACGCATGTTAGGCCGGGAATGGGGTAAGAAACCCTATTTTCCATTCTTTTCTGATCAATAATCTGCGTGGTTTTATGAGCTAGTGAATGTTCTGCACGGATTTCACAACTTTTTGGTTAATCGAAAAGTATTCTTCAGTTAGTTGAAAATACATAACTTTGATCGTTTGCCATGTGATTCCCGGTTTATAAATCCTTATCAATTGCAAACGATCTCTACACGACGCTGCCCTCAGATACGGCTATAAATCCCACCGTAAAATACACAGCAACGGTCCAATGCAAAACTGCACAAAAGGTGTGTACAATAGCATTACCTCCAGTGCACAGAGAAACATGAGAATGCATCCATGAACCCTCGTGTCTCGCAACAAAGACCGTCAAAACATCATCAACAACTCGGGCCGTCCTATCGCTTCGGGTAGATCGCTACCCGTCAGATTACCAGAGTGCGAAATTCGATACCTTCCTTCATCCCTTTATTCCTCTGTCATCATCGTCAGGATAATGCACCCGCCGCACACACGCATCGCGCACGCTCGCAGCGAACCAAGGAATTCCTCGACCAAAGTGACATCGACTCCGTCTGCATC
Source organism: Armigeres subalbatus (assembly GCF_024139115.2). Lineage (NCBI taxonomy): Eukaryota > Metazoa > Arthropoda > Insecta > Diptera > Culicidae > Armigeres > Armigeres subalbatus. The sequence continues at coordinate 303,127,651 of NC_085139.1, read as the reverse complement.
CGAACAACGCAACGGTCTTTAGTCTTTAAGCAAATCGGAAACCGGCGAGCAGCGAAGCGGAGAGCCTCATGACAGGAGACTAATTACTCAAAACTACTTTGCTAAATGTTGCCTCAAATTAGGTGCAATGTGTGCTCAACAGACAGTTCCAATTAAGGCCAGATTGTGTATTGTCGTAAATTTTCCCGGTTCAACGGAAGAGGGATCACCGAACGCACCGCGGGCGAATGGGAGCTTCTTGGAAGCGATGAAGATCAGCACCGCGAGCGCATTGCCAAGATCCCACGTGTTGCCACTTTCTTTTGACCCGCGCCCAACGGCGTCTAATTTTAACGATTTCAATTCAATTATAATTTATTCCTTCTGACAGCTAGCGACGATTTCTGTTGCGCTCCTCTTGTGGTTAATTCTGGTGAACCGTTTAAAGGTGCATCGCATCGGTGGAGAGGAATCGGTTGCATTAGCAGCTTCGCTACCGCTCAATTTGGAACTAATTTTAGTACGCCAGCCTGTGCCTTTATGGTCGGGTAGAAACGAGCGCGCGTTGCAATTGAGATGAAACGGAAGAATAATTTACACATCATGTCACTCGAGAGAAAGGCCACAGATTTCGTTTGAGGTTTGGAAAGGATGTCGCTTACACAAGTCAAAATCAGATGCACATGTTGCATCCCTTGACGCTGAAGTACTGCGACATGCAGCTGATTTAACTACGTTGCTTTAATCTTTTCAATCTGTTAGTCGCTCGTCACTCATATTAGAAAGGAGCGCAAAAGGTTGGAATGACTAATCACAAGAAAGAGTTAAAGTACCTATATCGAAACATTTTGATTGGTTGTTTCGAATTCTTCGATTTCTAAAACTGAATATTCTGTATGCTTTTGGAAGCATCATTAGACATCTGAAGAATAGTTCCCATACGTAATGTAATCCTCCCTTCATCTCACCTCGAATCATCCAGCCTAAGTGCATGATGAAAAGTAATTTGTAACTCAATGTACGACTCCTTTGTTCGCATTATGCCGAGCAACAATGCGATGTGCTGCGAAATAAAAGGGAGATTTGAAATCTCTCTCTTCGCCTAATGGATGCTCCTTTTATGGCCCATGTGCCATGTCAAACCCCTGGGAGGGTTGTTGATGTAATTTAAGAATTTACATTGATGATTCCGACGATGTTGGAGGTACTATTAGGTGGCTGTGAACTTACGTGGCGGACAGATAGGTACTTCACACGCACCCTCCTCACTTGACAACGAAGAGGCACCGTATGTCTTATTTGTTATCCTCTCCGGCCTAAAACCATAAATGCTTGACTGCAAAAAGGGATGCTTTCCCTTTGCAGACAGGCAGCGGTACCAGTGAGTGGTGTTTTTATGCGAGCGTGTATTATCAATATTTTGGAGATTAATCTGACAGGAAAATAATTGGGAAAAGTAGACATCGACCCTCGTGTTTCATAATCTGTGGACTAGTCCGCTTTTTGATTTGAATTACTTGTTTACATTTTCCAGTCGGCATATGGGTGGAGGTTTGTTGGTGTTCGAGGATGACTGCAAATTACTGAGATTGATAAAGCACGAGTCTAGTATTACTATTCTATTTACTTGTGGCTTATGGTCCAGTTTTTGAAGTACACTGGATTCTGTTTTTACACAATTTACATTTTTTCAATTTTGCACCCATCCTAAATGTTTAACGCATATTAATTACCACGTGATTTTTCTTTGAATTATTTAGGATTTTTTGAAACGTGTTGCAAAGTATTTGATGGCAAATTGAAGTCACATAGCATAGCATAGTTACGGTGTACTTCGTAGATTGGACACTAGTGATACTCATGTTTTTCTTTTGAAATCCTCATTCAGATTGCTATCAGAAATCAAGGTGGGTGTGGTCCTTGATTCCAATCTAGGATAAAAATCACAAAAGCATGAGGATTACTACTCCTGGCCACGCCCATCTTCACCGTAACTTGAGAGGGGAAGGAAGTGTTGATGTAGTACTTACTTAACGAGAGGCCCCGACTCAGCGACACCCTCATAAGTACCACGGAGTTGGATATTGGGGAAGGTATTCGTTGGGTCAGGATTTGCCTGTAGCTGACAATGTGACCGTGTTAGATCTTACACCGTAACACACCACGCAAAGGTGTCTACCCAGCGTTACAGGGAGTTCATAAATTCCTTCATGGATTTTATCAGAAACTTTTTCAAAAAATTTCTTCAGGAATTCCATTAGAAATTCTTTTAGAAATTTATTTTGAAATTCCTCCAAGAATTTACTTCTCCGGAAATTTGTTCGGAAATTGATTTGGAAAAACCGTAAGACCTCAAAACATTAAACCTTAACCTTCTCTTAAGGAATTCTCCCGTAAATTCATTTAGAAATTTCTCTAGAAATTGTTTTAGAAATTCCTTCATAAAAATAGGAAAATCTTTGAAATTTTTATTTTAAGGATTTCTTTTTGAATTTCTTGAAATTATTTCTGGAATTGCTCCGAAAATTCCTTCAAGTGTTCCTCCAGAAATTCCTTCTGTGAAGCGAAATTCTTTCCCTTGAAAATTTCATTTCTTCGAAAATTCTTGAGTAATTAATTTGAAACTTGCTCTAACAATTCTTCCTAAAATTTTATGACGAAATTCTAGAAATTTCCAAATAAATTCCTATAGAATGTCCGAATAAACTCCGAAAGGAATTTCAGAAAAAAATCTGAATTCTGAAATTTCTAGCATTGTTAACTTTCTCAAGTTTTCTGCGTAGATGTTATTAAGAATTCCTTTAGAAATTCTATCCAACATTTCCTTAAGGTTTTTGAAAATATTTCCAATTGTGATATTAATTACCACGTGATTTTTCTTTGAATTATTTAGGATTTTTTGAAACGTGTTGCAAAGTATTTGATGGCAAATTGAAGTCACATGATCAAAAATACGAGCGAAAAAAACAGAATCCTGTGTAAAATGAAAATTTCCAAATTGGGGACCGCACGATGGAGTACCTAGAACAAACCCCATTTTTGATTTTCGAACTTTTGCATGGTATTGCATTTTTAGAATATTATTCAATATGTTCTTTATTATGCTCCATGTAGTAAAAGGCTACCGGAGCAGCCCACGGGTTTGGTACACGGTCAATCGCACCCATCATGATCTCGTCGATTACGATGAGGAACAGTAGTGGAGATAGAATACATAATTTTTTTCTCCTTTAAGTGATTTTTTAATTTTAAAATTAAGTTCATCACTGGGATGAAAGGGAGCTTTAAGAGCTCCCTTTGCGGGCCAACCTTAGGTCCCGCCAATGTTGTTCAGCAGGGGCTGAGTTGATAAAAGGGTCGGCCGGAAGGGCCGCCCTACGTGCCAACCAAGGGCATCGCCAAATTGCTTTTATTTTACTTAAGCCTAATTAACTCTAACACTTTAAAACATGATGGTAATACATTAAAATTATAGAAATACGGACGATTGACGATGCTACAGTTAAAACGTTGGAATCAAAATAGAGTAGACGAAAACAAGGTTTTGGTTTCACGGGGTTGGTGGGAAACTTTGCCTTCGGAGCTCCTGCTGATATTTAGTCGTATCTCAATGTCCTGCGGGCCAAACATAGCTCTGGTCCTCACAAGTTCCAATACTCACGCTTCCACGGGCCTTCCGATGACAATTGACCGCCAGCTAAGGGTTGCGTAATTAGCTGGTAGTGTAGCCTGGGCACTGTTGTCCTTCTGGCATCAGCTAGAATGAGAGGGTGCGTCCTGTGGGGCCTGCCTAGGATGTGGTGGGGTTCTACAGTGGGCTCTGTTGAACTTCTATATAAAGCTGCATGTGTTCCCTAGCTGGCTCTATCATAACGACCGTGTGCCGCTCAAAGCGCACTAGCCTAGTCCTGGTGTTGGGTGGGACTTTAAACAAATTTGACCCGACTGATCGAGCGTCTGTCCACCAAGGAGGTGCGGCTCCAACAGCGTCTGTTCTGGCATCCAGCGACTGAGTATGAAATGCTATTCCCCGGAAGCTATACCTAAGATGGCAGCCCCATCCCGGTGGATAGGGAACCTTGGGCCAACAACCTACTGTTCCCGAAACATCAATTTGTTCGAGAATCCGATAATGAAAGAATACGGACTGATTTTACGGCGACGACTCTTAGCGCGAAACAACGGACACGAATAGGAACATGGAACGTTTTAACCCTAGCCCAGCAGGGTAAATTGGCACAACTTTCCAATGAGGCACGCCGCATGAAGCTTGAGATCCTGGGACTGAGTGAAGTCCGTTGGCCAAACTTTGGAGAACACAGAACGCCGGCATCGCGGAGTTGGCTTCCTACTAAGCGCTCAGGCACACTCTGCGCTTATGAAGTGGGAACCTATAAGTGAAAGGATAATCGTTGCCAGATTTAGAACACGGGTCCGAAACCTTACTATAATCCAATGTTATGCGCCAACCGATGCTGCCGATCTGCAAGACAAAGAGAACTTCTACAGTCAACTCAATGCCGTCGTAGATAGAATTCCGAAGGGTGATATCAAGATCTGTATGGGCGACTTCAATGCAAAGATCGGATCCGACAACTCGAACCATGAGCGCATTATGGGACGCCATGGTTTCGGAGAAATGAGCGAAAACGGAGAGCTGTTCGTCGAATTTTGTGGTAATAACGATATGGTGATCGGGGGATCGTTCTTCCCTCATCGACCGGTTTACAAGGTCACGTGGGTCTCTCGTGACGGCTTTACAGAAAATCAAATCGGCCACATCTGCATCAGTCGAAAATGAAAACGGAGCCTTCTTGATGTACGGAATAAACGTAATTTTATATTTAGACAACATTGATTTGAATTCTGCCGATAAAAAGGTGGACGCATTGTCAGTAATTATATACTCCAGTACCGAATACCGTCTGAACCAAGATTCTTCCAGGATTCTAGTGACCAGTGGAGCGGAAATTTTTCTAACGGGGGTAAGTACACACCACTTTGAGAATAGGTCCATAAAAAAGATAGGAAGGAGGCTTCCGAGCCTCTTGGAAGGAGGCTTCCGAGCCTCTTGGAAGGAGGCTTCCGAGCCTCTTGGAAGGAGGCTTCCGAGCCTCTTGGAAGGAGGCTTCCGAGCCTCTTCGAAGGAGGCTTCGAAGCCTCTTGGAAGGAGGCTTCCGAGCTTCTTGGAAGGAGGCTTCCAAACTTCTTGGAAGGAGGCTTCTGAGCCTCTTGGAAGGAGGCTTCTGAGCCTTTTGGAAGGAGGCTTCTGAGCCTCTTGGAAGGAAGCTTCCTGAGCCTCTTGGAAGGAGGCTTCTGAGCCTCTTGGAAGGAGGCCTGAGCCTCTTGGAAGGAGGCTCTGAGCCTCTTGGAAGGAGGCTTCTGAGCCTCTTGGAAGGAGGCCGAGCCTCTTGGAAGGAGGCTTCTGAGCCTCTTGGAAGGAGGCTTCTGAGCCTCTTGGAAGGAGGCTTGAGGCCTCTTGGAAGGAGGCTTGAGGCCCTCTTGGAAGGAGGCTTCCGAGGCCTCTTGGAAGGAGGCTTCTGAGCCTCTTGGAAGGAGGCTTCTGAGCCTCTTGGAAGGAGGCTTCCGAGCCTCTTGGAAGGAGGCTTGAGGCCTCTTGGAAGAAGGCTTCTGAGCCTCTTGGAAGGAGGCTTCTGAGCCTTTGGAAGGAGGCTTGAGCCTCTTGGAAGGAGGCCTGAGCCTCTTGAAAGGAGGCTTCTGAGCCTCTTGGAAGGAGGCTTCTGAGCCTCTTGAAAGGAGGCTCTGAGCCTCTTGAAAGGAGGCTTCTGAGCCTCTTGAAAGGAGGCTTGAGGCGTCTTGAAAGAAGGCTCTGAGCCTCTTGAAAGAAGGCTTCTGAGCCTTTCGAAAGGAGGCTGAGCCTCTTGAAAGGAGGCTTCCTGAGCCTCTTGAAAGGAGGCTTCTGAGCCTCTTGAAAGGAGGCTGAGGCCTCTTGAAAGGAAGCTTCTGAGCCTCTTGAAAGGAGGCTTCTGAGCCTCTTGAAAGGAGGCTTCCTGAGCCTCTTGAAAGGAGGCTTCTGAGCCTCTTGAAAGGAGGCTTCTGAGCCTCTTGAAAGGAGGCCTGAGCCTCTTGAAAGGAGGCCTGAGCCTCTTGAAAGGAGGCTTCTGAGCCTCTTGAAAGGAGGCTTCTGAGCCTCTTGAAAGGAGGCTTCTGAGCCTCTTGAAAGGAGGCTTCTGAGCCTCTTGAAAGGAGGCTTCTGAGCATCTTGAAAGGAGGCCTGGGCCTCTTGAAAGCAGCCTTTCAGGCCTCTTGAAAGAAGGCTCTGAGCCTCTTGAAAGAAGGCCTGAGCCTCTTGAAAGAAGGCCTGAGCCTCTTGAAAGAAGGCCTGAGCCTCTTGAAAGGAGGCTTCTGAGCCTCTAGAAAGGAGGCCTGTGCCTCTTGAAAGAAGGCTGAGGCCTCTTGAAAGGAGGCCTGAGCCTCTTGAAAGGAGGCCTGAGCCTCTTGAAAGGAGGCCTGAGCCTCTTGAAAGGAGGCTCTGAGCCTCTTGAAGGAGGCCTGAGCCTCTTGAAAGGAGGCTTCCTGAGTCTCTTGAAAGGAGGCTTCCTGAGCCTCTTGAAAGGAGGCTTGAGCCTCTTGAAAGGAGGCTTCTGAGCCTCTTGAAAGGAGGCCTGAGCCTCTTGAAAGGAGGCTTCCGAGGCCTCTTGAAAGGAGGCTTCTGAGCCTCTTGAAAGGAGGCTTCCGAGCCTCTTGAAAGGAGGCTTCCGAGCCTCTTGAAAGGAGGCTTCCGAGCCTCTTGAAAGGAGGCTTCCGAGCCTCTTGAAAGGAGGCTTCCGAGCCTCTTGAAATTCCGAGCCTCTTGAAAGGAGGCTTCCGAGCTTCTTGGAAGGAGTTACTAGATAAAGATTGTCGCTGTCGTCGCTGTCCGGAACATCTTTTGCTGGCGAGGATAGGGGAGTTAAATGTCAAAGAAGGAAAATCCATACGATTTGACAGGTATGTTCCACACATGTTTCGGACAGCAGAACAAAGGGAACCGAAGCGACAATCTTTATCTAGTAACTAAAATATCTTTTGTCTATAACGACCAGCAGGTGAGTATTTCCATTCTTGGAACGAGGTATCAGGTATCAGAACGTCGGCTCAGGAGGCACGTTCCCCTCAATTTGGGAGATTTGTGCCATCGCCTTCACTGGCCTTTCTCATCATTTACCTGACGGAAAAGGAAGTGAAAAGGGGAAAGGAAGAGGAAGTGAAGTTGGAAAGGAGAATGGAACCATTTATAGGAAAGCCAATTATGTAGACTCACACGCATTCAGCTAGGGACTAAAGAGAGGTGTCACAAAAACACAGAGGACGTAACAATGGACGAACGTCAAGGACGAGACACAGAGTGCACTGTGAAAAAACGCATAATGCGAATCCATATAGGTGACAATCACAAAGTACATTGTAAAAAGCGCATAATGCGAATCCATATAGGTGGCAATTTGTTGAAAACTAAGTAAAACACATATTCATAACCCCATTCTTATTGAACCTCACGTTGAGATGGAACAAGAGTAGCCGAACCCGAACGTCAAGAACGAAACACAGAGTACACTGTGAAAAACGCATAATGCGAATCCATAAAGGTAACATACACAAAGTACATCTTAAAAAAAACGCATAATGCGAATCCATATAGGTGACAATTTGTTGAAAAAAAACTAAGTAAAAAAAAAAACATTTTCATAACCCCACCCTTATTCAACCTCAGGTTGAGATTAAACAAGAGTAGCTGAAGCCAAACATCAAAGACGAAACACAGAGTACACTTTGAAAAACGCATAATACGAATCCATATAGGTGACAAACACAAAGTACAAAAAAAAATGCATAATGCGAATCCATATAGGTGGAAGTTTGTTGAAAAACTAAGTAAAACACATATTCATAATCCCACACTCACGTTGAGATTGAACAAGAGTAGACAAAGCCGAACGTCAAAGACGAGACACAGAGTACACTGTGAAAAACGCATAATGCGAATCCATATAGGTGACAATTTGTTGAAAACTAAGTAAAACACTTAATCACAACCCCACTCTTATTTAACCTCACGTTGAGATTGAACAGGAGTAGCCGAAGCCAAACGTCAAGGACGAGACACAGAGTACACTGTGAAAAAACGCACAATGCGAATCCATATAGGTAATATACACAAAGCACATTGTAAAAAACGCATAATGCGAATCCATATAGGTGACAATTTGTTGAAAACTAATTAAAACACATATTCATAACCCTTCTCTTATTTAACCTCATGATGAGGTTGAATAAGAGTAGCCGATTATCTCGGAGAAGTAAAAAGTCAACTACGCCATAGCTCCGGTTAGCGCAGCGAGGACTAAAATACTGTGAAGGGGGCCCTGGTGCTTCACAGGCTCCGTTTGCGGTTAGGTTCTTATTAGACCCCCCTAACCATTCATTCGTAGGCACACCGAAAATTAGGGGTCACCTGTATGGTGGACTTTTACCACTGGAACAGGCAATCCGTAATGTTATTCTTAGCCAGATAACCAGCTGCCGACACCACACGGCTATCTAGGCTGTTCGTGGAGAGAAGTTGACATTGACTTTACGTCAACTCTCAATGTGGCCAAACAGCCTCTTAAAAGCCTCTTGAAAGGAGGCTTCCGAGCCTCTTGAAAGGAGGCTTCCGAGCCTCTTGAAAGGAGGCTTCCGAGCCTCTTGAAAGGAGGCTTCCGAGCCTCTTGGAAGGAGTTACTAGATAAAGATTGTCGCTGTCGTCGCTGTCCGGAACATCTTTTGCTGGCGAGGATAGGGGAGTTAAATGTCAAAGAAGGAAAATCCATACGATTTGACAGGTATGTACCACACATGTTTCGGACAGCAGAACAAAGGGAACCGAAGCGACAATCTTTATCTAGTAACTAAAATATCTTTTGTCCATAACGACCAGCAGGTGAGTATTTCCATTCTTGGAACGAGGAAGGGATTGAATAAAATCCAATGCCACGATTTGAAAGGGCTTATTAGTCAGCCGCTGTCGGCCTGGCTCTGGTATTTGGGACCTATTGGCGGGCTTGTTTTTCCGACAAATGGAACATTTCCTAACGTAATTTCGGACGCACTCTTGCATTTTGAGCCAGAAGTATTTTTTCTTGATTAGAGCCAGCGTTTTATCGGACCCGAGATGTAACTTATCGTCATGCGCTGCAACGAGAATTGCTTCCAAGAATTGCTGTAGTCCAAAAGATCGTATTTTGTGGACACGAGTTGCTTGAGAATTCTCCGCTCTATGCGGAAATCTTTAAATTTTTCCGGATCTGATTCCACTTTACTTTTAAGTTTCTCATACCACTTAGCCTGGATGCAACCTCCTGAAGTATGGTCAGGTGCTCCTCAAACGGGTCACTGGACTGTTCACCAGGCCGAACGGCATCCGGGTGAACTGGAACAGTCCACGTCCCAATACCGAGAATGCCGTAAACTTTCGAGATCTAGGATGCAGCGGAACCTACAGGAAGGCCTTCGATAGGTCTATTGTGGTAATAAAATTCGCATGTCCTAGTCTGCTCAAGATACGGTCAGCATGTGGAAAGGGGATAGGAGTCTCTGACCGTACATTCATTTAGTTTTCGCACATCCAGACAAAGGCGAACCGTCCCATCTGATTTGTCCACCGGGACTAAGCGTAAAGCCCAGTCACTGTAGGACTTTTCAATAATTTTGCATTCCAACATTTTGTCGAGTGCTTGGTTGATCTGTTCTTGCTTCCTGGGAAAAGTGGGAAACGGATTAACTCTTGCGGGTGGAAGCTTCTTGGCTTCCTCCATAAGTTCAATACGGTGACTAATCCACCCTGTTGTCTCCAGTACCCCATCTGAAGCAAACTTTGAATAAAGACTTCACTTCATCTAAGCAAGTTGCTCTTCGGTCAATTCTATCACCGAACCGCCGTTCGATACCAAATTTTTCGCCTCCACATCTTCATCAATTGCCACTTCCTCCACCTGAGATTGGCCAACAGTGGGACGAATTTCGAATGCCAGGCAAAAGTTCATCCCGAGAAGGATTCTTCTTTTGAGTGAGGGTACGATGAGAGTTTCAATTATCTTAGTAGCTCCATTGAAGGTAACTGGCAGGTGGACTCGACCAGTGATTTCCAATTCCTGTCCATTCGCGGTGCGAAGACTTACGTCAGACGGAAAAAATTGAAGTCCACATTTACATTTTTTTTTGTGGCGCCAAAGCCGAGAATGCTTAGGTGAGCCCATCCAACAAGCCTATGAGAGGAATTTCAAAGATAGATAGTTCAACGAACGGCCTATTATCATTTTCGACATTGATAATCGCCTCATTAATCTGATAGTCGTGGGTGTGTATATAGACCGAGGCTGATACTCGGTTGAAGCCTTGGTTCTGTAGAGTATCTGCAACATCGGTGGAGTTAATAAGGGACGTTAGTTTTGGTTGAACTGCCGGCCCTCTGCGACAGTTTTCAATTCGTTTTTTGAACACTTCTGGCATGAAGCTGTTTCAACATTTTTGAAACCACACTTCTGGCAACACCTTTGCCTTGGACGATCACAGTCTCGAGTATGATGTCCTTTGGCAAAACAGTTTAAACAGTATTTAGAAGGTGGTTGAGTGAATTGGGAGGTTGTCGATAAACCACGCTGTTGTTTCAATTGCGCCGCGTTTTCAGTTTGTCTCCGCGACGGATTGTAATCCTCATCCGACCCCCGAGGGTAAGATGACGAGTTATGGAACGTGCGCGATTTCTGTTTCCCGTATTCGCCCTTAGGCTTCGGTTTTGGTTTTGCACCTGCGTTAAGCTCATTAACTTGAGAGGGTTTCCCGCGCGTAATAGACGGCTCATTAGATTGAGTCTGATATTTAAACCAATAGGTAGAGTCCAGACGTCTACCGAACTTTTTAAGATCGGCAAGGTTGTCGATTTCCGAGGACACCGCATGTCCTTTATAATCCGCGTGCATGTTACGAAACACGATTTCGAATTTGCGTCGTTCAGTCATAGGTCGGGTAAGCGAATTGAAAATTTTCTGTAATTCCAGAAAATAATCATGAAATGTCTCCCGTAGTCCCTGTTTTCTCGAAATCGCCCGTACTTCGGTAGAGTGATTATGGTCGGGACTCAAGAATTCCTTCTTGAGTTCCTCTTTTAGCTCTTCTCACGAGGTAAAATCCTCGTTATCAAAGCCTGTCATGAACCATGAACCGAAAGAGTTCTCTGTTTGACATATTTTCCGATTTCGATTAAAACTCCACCTCTCGTAGAAATTTCAAGACTTTGACCGTGATCCGACCCGTCGTATTTGAGCTTCCAATCTAAAACTGGTCGCCGTTTCCCCGATTTGAGGAAACGTTTCTTTTCGCGTGACGAATTTTGCGGCTTGTCTGAAGAACTACCGGCTTCCGTGTCAAAGGACTTTTGCGATTCTGAGCTCGACCGTTGTGACGAATGTTTCGACCGTCGCGATAATTTGTTCCGAGAATCTTTCGAATGTACGGTTCCCTGCACCACACTATGAGTTCGGCTTGCATTAGCAAAATATTCCGAAGCTTGTTCCCTCACCATCTGCTGAACCCAGTTTTGAATCTGTGGATCTCGCATAAACCACTGTTGAAGGGCTAATGGCATGGCATTTGCCCCACCATCCAGCGAATTGGATTGGTTAGGCGTATTGTTTTGGATTGATCTGTCGATTCGCGGTCGCGTGTTCGATGATTCTCCGCGCGGATTGATTTGTACCTCGGAGTTTGAAATCGAATTTTGTTGTTTACCGTTATTCGACGCGTTTTGATTTGTAATCAGAAGACTTGAAATCGATTGATTCAACTTCTCCATCATATCGCTGGACCCTGCCGATGCGTATGTCGAAAAAGGATTATTGAATGTTTCGCGAATACATACAAATTATCCATCTATCCCCGCGAGTTCATCGTCGTTATCTGTAATTTCTGTTACACATTTAGTTCGCTTGTAATAGTGAGCTAAACGTGTTTTTAGGCTTTCGCGTAAACCGTCGTATTTATTCTTCGGAGCCAGGAAACTCCGGATTTCCTTGACTTTTGCAATAATATGCATAATCTCGATTCTCGGCCTCTGCCGGAGCGTCGTACCGCGAAATGTCGATACCGGCGTTGGAATCAGTTCTAATGTGGTCTTTCAAACGTCTCATTGAAGCCGCGCGCGTTTCAGTTTCCTTACATGGAAGACCACGAATCGCGAGTTCATATACTATCTCCTCTCGTTCGAGGTGGTGAAGTAGAAGATTTTGGTACAGTAAATCAAATTCGACGTCCATTGCGATCAACGAATTGATTTAACACTTCTCAACTTAGAAAAACAATCTTCGTTTGGAGGACGAAGAAAAATTAAACCTGTGGTGTACGAACTAAGGGAATGCTTGCTTGAAGGAAATGCGCTACTTAGTCAACTTTTACATTAATAGGCTATTTATTGCCCCGACATGGGCTTTGAACATTAGTGACGTCACAACATTGTTGGGATACATGCGGTTGTTTTAGCCCCTGGGGCACTTGCTGACAGCGGCCGATGGTACTAGTCGGTGGGACTTCTTTAGCGATAGCGACTGGAGCGACGTTTCGATGGCGGGCGGGGATGATTTCCGGTGCGACATTCGAGAGTAGCGGACGATTCGAACGACTCCTGATCCCACCGTGCACCGGTGGATGCGATGCTGGATGCTGGTACACCCTTCGGGTGCCGGGGAACGGAATGCCGAGGATTTCGGCTCGATGGCGGATGGTGTGGCGGTTGTGGCTAGACGGTGCGGTTACGATGGTCAGCGACGATTTCGGCTCGATGGCGGATGATTCGAGCGGGCTATAGTTGACGGAGGCGTTTGAACTCGACTTTCGCCTTTACGAGTTGGCTTGTGAAGTTGGGCGATGGTCTTGGCTCGATTCGCTTTCAGGCTGTACGAGCGGGCTTCCGTTGACCCTGGCGTTCTCACTTGACTTTCGCCGGTAGAGGCGGGTTGGTGGAGTTCGAGGACGATTTCGGACACTAAATGTTGGTTTCGACGTGGCTGGCTTATCGTTTGGAACAATGGCTGAGTGCTCGGATTGCCAACACTGTTCCTTCGGAATCGCAATGGCGGAGCCGACCCAAAACGGCGTGCTCGGAACACGTGCGACGATACGATACAAATTCGGTCCGGGAGTATATCGTGCGGCGGGAATTTGCTTGCTCTGATCCGGAAATCGTTCCACCATTCGCCCTGGGAAGCGTCGAGTCACCTGAAGCACCGTGGAGAAGAAGAGAAGAACAAAAAAGGCCCACTAGGACCTGCCCACGTGTTAGTACCCAACATGTGACGTCACTCTAGCTACACTTCCTTTTCCTTTTGTTCTACATCAAACAAATGGTTTACCTTATCTTATTGACTTTTCCTTTTCTGAAGTCTACTTAGAAGTCTACTTCTTCTGTAACTATCAGCAGCAACATATACAATTCCCCTAACAAAAGGAACAATACAATTAACTATTTACTTTCAATTCGCACTCTTTTTGTTTCCCCTTACACGGAAGAAATAAACTACCCAATAGTGAGTTTAATTCACCCAACCTCGAACATCCGTACGGGAAGCCAAAATTGAGTAAGTAGGGTCGAAGTAGTTTGCCTTTACTCCCATGTTAAAAAAGTACCCAACGGAAAATTTATTTACCCAAATGTAAGTTTAATTCACTCAATCTCGACCTCAGGTAATAAAACTCAAAATTGGCTTCCCGTATTGAACTGGCGTCGTTGGATTGTTTGGCTCTTTTGTTTTTGACAACAAAAGAAAGAGTGGATGAAAGAGAAGAGAAAAAATAACTCAAAAGTAAGTTTAAAAATACTCAATTTTGGATACTTTTTTTCTTCCGTGTACTTTTAACTCTCCTACTAGCTAATACACCACTGGACTATTAACAAATTAATCACTATTTATGGGAACACCCGGCGCGCACTACTATTCCCGCTTGTAGTCACGGAACGAATAATCTCCCTAGTTAGTAGCTGAGCTATAGAAGCTGTAAATCTACGACGGGTGGAACGAAGATTGCCGAAGTTACCACTCAATTTGGCAACGCTTTCGGTTGCCATCTACTGACAGATGAGAGAGGTAGGGTGGGTTCTCATTTTTTGCCCACGCTCAAACCGCTGTAGGCTGAGTTACTGGTTGTCGGAGTACACGGTGGCTTCGACAAAGGACAACATTATTTGCGGCAGAAGCTGCATGTCCACTTTGGAACCAAATGGTTACACCTTTTCGTGTAGAGTGCTGCACAATGGGGTCCTGTCCGACCCTATCCGGGTCGTAGCTGGTGTGAGGCAAGGATGTATTCTATCACAGTTACTGTTCCTCATCGTAATCGATGAGAATCTGGTAGATGCGATTGACCGTGAACCAAACCGCGGGCTGTTATGGCAGCCTATAACCATGGAGCACCTAAACGACTTCGAATTTGCTGATGACGTCGCACTCCTCGCGCAACGGCGCTCTGATATGCAGAGTAAGCTCAACGACCTTGCCGAGCGCTCCTCTTTGGCAGGTTTAGTCATCAACGTCAACAAAACCAAATCGTTGGATGTAAACACGGTAACTCCTTCCAGTTTCACAGTAGCCGGGCAACCAGTGGAGAATGTTGAAAGCTTCCAATATCTTGGGAGCCAAATGGCGTCAGACGGCGGTACCAAGATCGACATGGGCGCACGGATCAAGAAAGAAAGGGCTGCCTTTGCGAGTTTAAGAAATGTCTGGAAAAACAGGCAGATAAGTGAACGCACCAAAATACGAATTTTCAACTCTAACGTGAAATCTGTGCTGTTATACGCTAGAGAAACATGGTGTGTATCAGTGGAGAACACTCAACGGCTGCAGGTGTTCATTAACAGATGCCTGCGGTATATAATTCGGGCCTGGTGGCCTCACAACTGGATCTCAAACAACGAGTTCCATCGTCGTTATCACCAGAGGCCGATAGCAACAGAAATTCGGATCGGAAGTGGGGCTGGGTCCGTGGAGTGTGGGACTTATATTTAGGAAATGCCCGTTTACCTGTTGTGAGAGGCCTCATTCCCGATGCTTGCTGTTAAGAGGCTATCATGGTGTTAAACTTCATAGAATAATCGGGCGTCCTTCAGGAAGCAAAAGATGGCAGTCATTGCAGCTTCATCATCCGCCAGTGCGTCCCGAATACTACCCGGTATTCCATAGAGAATTCGTCGTATTTGGGACACCGACAGACAAAGTGATCCACATTATTTTCGGTGCCACATAGATCCCAACGGGACCGGAAAGGGCCCCCATCAAAATTGTGAGAGACCCCGGTGTGTGGCCGGTGCCTTGAGATGACCTGCTGCTCTTTCTGGGTGGCTGGATCATTCCAGGACTCGGTGGTTCCTTTAATCTTTCTAAGGAAGTGCCCTCTATTGTTACTCCATATCCGAGCCCAGTCCTGGCCGACGACGCTCTTCGTCCATTTCTTAACGTCGGCCAGCGGGACGGAACGGGTGTATAATAGACCCTCGTGTCCGACACTCGCCAGGGCGTCGGCCACGGTATTTCCCCTAATTGGCCGGGGATCCAGGCAAAGGTGGTACCGGGGATCATCCCAGATAATATTCTTTGGATCCAGTGGGTGTCTCGCTTTGGAGGGCAGAAACCACGCTCGCGGAGTCCGTAAGGACCACGATTGGTTTGTTCGCTGGTGACCGCAACAAAGACGGCGGCGGCTTCAGCGGAAAAAATGTTGCACTGGCGTGGCAGGCTCTCCGACATGGCCAGATTGGGTCCATAGACTCCGAAGCCGACTCCTCGGCTGGATACGGAACCGTCGGTGTAACGGATCTCGCTGTTCCGGAAGCGTGTTGCAAGCAGTTCTAATACAGACCTTCGGAGTTCCTCTGTGTTGTCACCCCTTTTAAACCGCGAAGCGATGGTGCGGTCGATGCTTACTGAAGGCGTCAGCCAGCCCTTCGCTCCGTGCCAGTGGACCCGCGCCACTGGGGGAGGCTAGTACCGGCTACACTTCTCAGGATCCGGTCAGCCTCATCGAGGAGAGGGATCCTGACTTCACCTGAGGTAGTGGCAGCGAAGGAAGCGGCTTTACGGCAAATGGCCATTAAAATACGGTGCCGGAAAGGGAGGATGCCAGCGTCAGCACATGCAGCTTCAGCGGGAGTGGACGGGAGTAAACCGGAGGCTGTCCGGACGTAGCTGTTAAAAACAGGCATGTATGTTCTAGGCCATAGAGGAGGCGGATATCGATGATGGATTGTCCGACGTTTAATCTTGTGCTCCTGTTGTTAGTGCGGTGTTTTGTTGAGAGAGTTTTGATAAGATTAACGCTGGGTTTGCAAGTTTCCTTTACCGCCCAGAAGTGCGGTAGAAAGAAGAGTTTCCGGTCGATGTCGACGCCAAGTATATGGACGATCTTCCGGTTGGGGATGGCATCCGTGCCAAGTTTTATGGATGGCCCCGCTAACTGATGCCGGCCGCTGCAAACGTGTCCCCGGACACATTTACTGGCGTTCTGAACAGTCGACGGAGGAAGCCCAGTGAAAGATGGTGCTTTCTGCGGCATGAGTTCTGATCCTGGTCCTTCCAGGTGTTCTACCAACTACGACCAACAAGATGTCGTCTGAGTACACAAACACAAACATATATACGTTTGCGGGCCGAACGTTGAAGACCCCGTCCATAGCGATAAGGAAAAGTGTTATCGCTAGGACCGACCTTTGGGGGACGCCGGTTTCCTCAGGATACTCATTCGAAGCTGTGCCGCCGATAAGCACTTGGAAGGTTCGTCGAGAGAGGAAGTTCTTGATGAAAGCAAGCATGTTGCCTGTGATAATTTCCTAAGGTCCGGATGAGTTCCCGTTGCACTTGGCAAGCGCATGGGCCAGCTCTCCTGCTGAAAAAGGGTGGTTCAGCAGGCAGCCGGGAGGTCCGCGGGAATAAGAGTGGTGTCGAGGTGGAGATTGCGGGTAGCGATGTTTCTCTGGAAGTCGGCTGGGTACTGGGAAACTGCTACCAGGGAAGCGAAGTAGTCACCGAGAGCATTCGCAACTTGTGCAGGGTCTGAGATTGTACGGTTGCCTATCTTACATCATTGCCTCACTCCGGCGACTACCCGGATAGGGTTAGACAAAGCTCCGGTATGCAGGACTCTGCACGTAAAAGTTTCGTACTGCGCTTCAATGAGTCCGACGTTTTTATCTGGAACTCCCTTGCGTCTAAAAGCGACCCACAGATTTTCGTGGTTCAGATCGTCGGAGAGTCGAATCTATTTTCTCCTGTATATTGCTTTTCTCACCGAAGAATAGACTACCGTGCAAATTTGTCGAAGTACCAAAACAAATGCTCACACGTCCAATTGTATAGAAATTAGCGAAAGCACAATCCAAAACATCATTCTTGCACCTTATTTCACACCCCAAAAAGCTCTTTCTTGTAGTGGAGACGTCATCCATATATGGAGAAACAGGTGGGAACATATTTTGGTGGGACAATATTTTTTGCATGGGAGTCGAACACGGCGCAAAATGCGCAATATCCTGTGTTTAAGATAATTTTGCACAGAACTTTGAGAACAATGCACAGTAACATGATGCCTCGCCAATTGTCGCACACAGTCAGATCCCCTAAGATGCCCTGCATCCAGTCAGCCGGAAAAGGTGCGGTTTCCCAGATATCGTAGAATAGTTGATGCAACATTTGCGCAGATAGCATGGGTTCAGCTTTGAGCATCTCTGCTGAAATTTGATCGACCCCGGGAGCTGTATTGGATTTCATGCTTCGGATGGCTGCTTCAGTCTCCTGCAATGATGGAGCTTCGGAGTTGACACGGGTAATGCGTGGCACCCTTGGCGGCTCATGCCGAGATGTTGATGGTTGGTCGGGCGCGTAACTTGAAGAAGTTGTACGAAGTGGCAGTGTTGTCCTACACTCTGTGCAAAAAAATCTGCTCTTTCATTTTACTCCATCTAAACGATTTTATAGTCCTAACTAAGTAAGTGCGGAATGTATTTTCAGCACGCGCGCCCCTGTGGCATTTTTTTGACAGTTTGACATGACTTAAAGAAAATTCAAATATCCCTCTATTAGTCGCAATTACTTAGTTGAGATTATAAAATCGTTAAGGTGGAGTAAAATCAAAGAGCAGATTTTGTGCACAGAGTGTAGGACAACATTGCAAAGTGCTCAAACCAACGTTTCAGCTGATCAGTTGGGTCGGTGAGTAACAGACCTGCCGCGTCTTTCACCAGCATCCTCGGATTGATCCTTGCTCCACTCAGGCGTCGTGAGATATCGTAGAGGAGGCGAATATCGGACAAGCTTTCTTCGCCTGTCCCGTCTGTTCCTCTCCGGAGAGGCAAATCTTACTGAGTGTCTGTTCTCCATGTCAGGATCGGCTCACAACAGCGTCTGTTCTCCATGTTAGGGGCGGCTGATCATCGTCCGAGTGCCAGCGAGGGACTCTAAGTAAAACTGTGCACCATGGTCCACCGGGAATAAGGAGGAATAGTCCTCCGGAAAATTAGGGAGTTTGGTGTCAGGCCCTGCAAACCAGCCTTTAAAAAACAATCAACAAGAGAGTACGGACCGGAACCATCGGCGAAGACCACCGCGACGAAAAGGGACTAGCGATTGGAAACTCGCTTCTTGGAACTGCAAATCTCTCAACTTCATCGGGAGCACACGCATACTCGCCGATGTGCTCAAGAACCGTCAGCCCGGTGGCATCCCTATCTCACACAATAGGTTTGTTTTGCAGCCAACATTACGCGACCGTATCCCACTGACAATTCTGTATCCTGATAAGAATCAAATGTGATGCTTGTAAACAAAACACATAATATAATGAATTTTACACTGAGATGCTGGCTGCAAAAACATGGCGGCGTGCCACCCACCTGAGAACCGTGGATTCGGCAACGCAGCGCTGCAGAAGGTTTGTTGAAAGGGATCAATGGTGCGAACGTTTAGAGGTAATCATGCCATCTACCAGAGCTGCGGCAACACACACGACCTGGGAACAGCTTTCATAGTAATGGGGGATATACAAAGGCGCGTGATTGGGTGGTGGCCGATCAATGAAAGAATGTGCAGGTTGAGGATCAAACGATTGGTTCGACGAAGAGTGAAAACAGATTCTGAAGGAAAAGGCGGACGGTTGCGCTGCAGGAAGGTACCCGGCAGAACGTGGAACATTATAGACCGAAACGGAGACAGGAAACGGAAACCTTGTTCAGGAGAAGAAACGCCGCCTGGAAGAAGCGAAGTGCGAGGAGATGGAACAGCTTGTTCTCAAGAAACACGAAATTTCTATCAGAAGCTTAACGCATCCCGCAAAGGCTTCGTGCCGCGAGCCGAGATGTGAAGAGAAGCATCTTGACGGACAAACGTGTGGTGATAGAGAAGTGGAAGCAGCACTACGAGGAACATTTGAATGGCGCTGAGAGTACAGACAGTGAAAGTCAAGGCAGCGGAGGAGAGAGAGGGCCCGGAAAAGCTAGCCACTTGCCTGCACAAACTGATAGTCAGAATCTGGGAAACTGGAAAGCTGACGAAGGAGTGGAAGGAAGGGGTTATGTGCTCCATCTACAAGAAAAGCGACAAGCTGGAGTGTGAGAACTTTCAAGCGATCAACATCCTTAATGCCGCCTACAAAGTGATATCCCAGATAATCTTCCGACGCCTGTCACCATTAGTAAATGAGTTTGTGGGAAGTTATCAAGCTCAACAATGGACCAGATCTTTACTGTACGGCAAATCCTTCAAAAATGCCGTGAATACCAGGTCCCAACGCACCATCTGTTCATTGATTTCAAGGCGGCATACGACAGTATAGACTGCGTAGAGCTATGGAAAATTATGGACGAGAACAGCTTCCCTGGGAAGCTTACCAGACTGATAAAAGCAACGGTGGATGGTGTGCAAAACTCGAATCACGCCGGCATTACATCCCCACACTTTATCCCCCCCACCAAGTAATTGGGTCTTAAAGCCCTACCTCGTTAATGGTTGCAAACGATAGTGCATCGGCCAACAATACTGAAACCGATGTTATAAAAATTTTGGTAAATGTCTAAATCAGTAAAAATAATATTGTTTAAGACATTTTAATGCAAATTTTGAGCTATACACCATTTCAGAACGAATTAACCATCAGCCCAAAACGTCATGCCCATATATTAACTGTCAAAAGTTGAGTCAAGAGCCCTGCGGTGTTTTGCTACACTCAGCGAACTGGACTATCGAAATTCATAACTGGCACCTTATGAATCTTCGACTGATTATTCCACCAACAGTGATTTTTATATGCTGTTACCTTCCTGAGTAATCAAGCGTCGATGGGCATGTGGTCTACATACCGGCCTCCTAGCTCCGACTTTCATGGTTCGAACCCAGTCTGCCGCACTTCACTTTTTTCAAATGAAAATCATCATTCATAAGGCAACTTATTGAAATTCATACCGATTCCTTGTGGCAAATTTTCATAAGGCGTTTGATTGAAAATCATACGTCCATTTTCCTCAGTGTAGGGCGTTTGAATCATATTATTCCGTATGTCAAACGAGACCGAAAATGTCGAGGAAGCTATTTTTAAATTTCAAATTAAACAATGTTCCTTTCGATTTCTAAGTCAAAAGAAAAACTGACGCGTTCAGGCAGGATGATTAGCTTCATCGTTCCATGAAAGAAAATCGAATATCGATTCTTCATTTTAGGATCCTAAAGCCCTACATCGTTTATGGTTGCAACCGATAGCGCATCGGTCAACACTACATGAACCGATGTTATTTATATAAATTCTGATAATAGTCAAGGGGGTCGAAAACTAATAACGAAAGCACTGATGGGGGGGGGGGGGGTCGGCCATTGTCTTACGCTCCATATAAATAAAAATTTATTTGTATGGGAAAAATCTTACATGGGAGGAGAGGGGGTTGAAAAACCCAAAAAAATGCTTACGTAATTAGTGTACGGCCCCTAAGTCAGGGAAAATGATATTTTTGTGTTTGAGACATTTTCAGACGTGTTTTTGGCTGAGCAACGTCTGTTGCTGAAAAGGCAACATATCAGAACGAATAAACCATCAGCCCCATATATTAACTGTCAAAGGTTGAATCAAGTGCCCTGCGGTGGTTTACTACACGGTTAGAAAAAGTACCTAATTTTAGGTACTTTTTTCTCTTGCATCCTCCCTCTTCCTTTTGTTGTCATAAAATGAAGAGCAAAACCACTCAACAAGGGCATTAAAGTGTGGGAACCCAACGTTGGGTTCTCTCATGTTTTGCAAAAGTTGATTGAAATTTACCTAACTTTTGATTAGTTTCTATTTAAAATTAAGTTTATTTTACTTAATATTAAGTGAATTTTACTTAATTTAAAGATAAAATTACTTAATTTTTTTGTTCCCGCACTGAACCCCCGATTTGAGTGAAAAGTACCTAATATTAGGTACTTTTTTAAACCGTGTAGAGCGTTTGAATCATATTATTCCGTACGTCAAATAAGACCGAAAATGTCGAGGAAGCATTTTCCATCTATTTTAAAATTTCGAATTAAACAATGTTCCTTTCGACTTTTGAGTCTGAAGAAAAACTGTCGTGTTCAGGATGATTAACTTCATCGTTCCCTGAAAGAAAATCGAATATCACTTCTTCATTTTAGGACCCAATTGAATACGGCGAGCCGATCTAGGCGATCTGCATTAAAACCCATCATCTGAAACTTCAAAGAGATAAAAATTCTCTTGAGGATGATCGTCAACACTTCTTCCAGGACACGGACATCTGAGGTCCAGCGTCTGGTCGGGAAAAAAACTCTCTAAAACGATTTGTTACTTAATAGGCTCTCGACTTTTTGAATCTTACTAATACATTTTCGGCTTTCAGTCTTTACTTTAGAGGTAATATTTTCTAATTCTTGAAAAATATGGAATAAACCATTGAAACGTCGGGCGTAGAAGAAATATGTCGTTTTAATAGCCAAATAAGACTGAAAGCCGAAAATTTATTAAAACGATTTGGTGAGTCTAAAAATAATTTCAGTGCCCACTGCAAAGTTGGAAGGTGGCAGAGCACTAAGCATGTTAAATTAGGAAATACACACAAATGAAAGAAACCCATTTCAAAATTCAACCTCTAAAGTGAGTTAATAATGGCTGCTACACCTATATAATCCAAATCCTTCTACTAGACTAGAAATCCGCCAACTAACGGTTAAAATCATTTTACATTAGTTGGGATTTTTGCAATGTGACAACTCAATTCGATTAAACCAGACAATGATTTATCGACAAAGAAAATCATTGTCCCTCTTATTTTAGGCTGCTCTAACGTTCCCAATTATTCTGAGCCAAAGACCTTTCCTACCATTTCCGGAGAGTGCAAGAAAAGACACCTAATTCGATTATTTTTTAATTACATTCGTTCCCTACACCCTCTTGTTGTGCGTGCGGAAACATTTCCGAATGATACATGTTGAACAAATTCTATTATTCCGCACTAATCCAACGCATTAGCTGCACCCCACACGGGGAGGGAAGGGAATTCGAATCGGTCACGTCCGGAGGAGGGTGATCTCTGTTGTGACTGGTACCACTTCCCAGATTGCACATCATCATCCGGTAGGCTTTTCCTGCTTGTCTGTGGTGAGATAAAGCAACAGCATCATCATCATCTTCTTCCACCCCTCCGTTCTGTCGATAATTCTCGCGAATAATGTAAATGGGAATTTCTGGTCCAGTGCCCCGGTGATGAAGTGCACACACCATCAGGTTCCGAAGCAGTGCCGCCGAGCCGGAACGAAACAGAACAAGTGCCACTGTGCTGTGGTGGCGGTTCTTAGATGTGATGCGAATCACCAGATGGCATGGTTAGTTGTCCTGAAGGAGATTTTCGGGCGAACCCTCCGAATTTCGGAACTGTCAATGTGCGTATCGGATTGTAAAATCAGATATCAGATCTTAATATTGAAAGTGAAATGGGGACGAAGTTATACATATGATAATCTTCAAATCAGATCGAGCTTTGTCCTTCCCATCATACGTCTCCATATTCATCTCACCACCTAACTAAAAAAAATGTACGTAGTCCACGGAGCATCCGCAAATCGTCACCACGGAAAGTGGGGTCCATAATAGGAAATTGCTTCCCTATAGTCGACACTTCATTTGATTTTCATGTTCCATTTCGTGACGTTCTTCTTCCCTATTATGGACCCCCCAAAATATTCCTATAATGGACACTCTCGTGTTTATTTTTTATAAAAATGTAAAAATTCATCTAATTTTACGTTTCGCCGCCACGAAATCTGATTCGCATTCTGCGACCATTGGTACTTCGCTGAAGGAATAAAATAGTCCCCATCTCGCGATCCTTAGCCTCTTACCCAGCAGCTCCTATCCCTACCTCCTCGTGGTGCTGGCCGAGATACGAGCAACCTTAGGGAAGGATCTGGTAACCAACCCAGGTGGGAACTATGGTCGTATGCTGACAAGGAAGGGGGGGAGGTTGCTTTGCTACGGGGGTGCAAATATGATCGAGAGTCTATTGACTTCTCCAAATGAATAGAAGTGTGCGTGATTCCGCAGTATTCCTTTCAAAGTGTTTGTGATAGTTTTTCTGCAACTGGATTACCACCCACTTTTATTTTACACATCCTACACAGTGACATTAGTGTTAGTGATTCTGGCTTTGGAGAAGTCAATTCTCCATAGTGGGAGTGGCTCACAACAGCGCGCTGTAAAGATTGTCATCTGGGATGCAAATGCACAGATCGGAAGAGAAAGTTCCTTTGCCCTGTCATTGGTACGGAAAGCCTTCATTCCGCTACCAACGATGATGGTCTGCGACTTGTGACCTTTGCTGCTGCTAGATAGATGTCAAGCAGCAGTACCTACTTCGCTCGTAAGGATATCCGCAAACACACCTGGCAACATCCGGGTGGAGACACCTGCTCATAGATAGATCACGTGCTGATCGACGGACAGTATTTCTCGGATGTTATAGATGTAAGGTCCTTCAGTAGCCCAAACATTGACTCATATCATTACCTTGTAGTTGCAAAAATTCGGGCGCGACTTTCCAGCGTCAGGAATTCACGAAACAGCGGAACGATGCGTTTCAATATCCAACGCTTGTCAGTTGAAGGAGTTGCTGAACAGTACCGCCAGAAGCTTGACGAGCGGATAGCAGATGCCACCGGATCTGGCGACGTCAACAGATTGTGAGAAAACATCCACGAAGCTGTGACTACAACAGCGCAGGAAGTGTTAGGAAGTGCACAGCGAAGCCAACGAAATGGTTGGTTTGATCAGCGAGTGACGGACGAGAAAAATGCCATTAGAAGTCGAATGCTAGTGGCTCGTACCCGTTCCAACACCGAGCGGTACAGTGTAGCAAGGACAGAAGAAAAACGAATTCATCACAGAAAAATGACAACACGAAGAGAGTGTGATAGCTAAGCGCAGGAGAACATGGATAGAAATGATATGCGGAGGTTTTACGCATCTGTCAATGGCGCGCGGTATAAGACTGCGCCAGTGCCCGCCATGTGCAATGACCGAGAGGGGAATTTGCAGACAAACAAGATTACGGTGGCATCCAGGTGGAAGGAGTACTTCGAAGATTTGTTGAGCGGTGAAAATGAAAGTGTATTAAGGAACAGGATGGACAAAGTCGGCGACGGTCAAGCTGTGGTACCACTTTTAAACGAGCCGAAAACAATAAAAGCTGCTGAGAAGGACGAGCTCCCGATCGAGCTTCTCAAACATGGAGGTGAGCAGCTGCATCAATCGATCCACCACATTATCCACAAAATATGAGAGGATGCAAAATGGTGGGGTGACATCAAGGAAGGAGCGCCCAACGTCTGCTTGGTACCCAGCGGCTGCTTAACGAAATTCTGTATCGCGTCAGCTATACCTAAGGTGGCAGCCCGAACAGCGCGATGTAGGTAACGCGACCCCGGTAAGGTAGCTTACTGAAGCCTCTCAAATACCACGAAAAATGAAGATAGAAGAAAAAGAAAACTACGAACTACAGGGACTACGATTGGAAATTCGGTACCTGGAATGTCAGGACCCTAAATGAACCTGGACGAGTGAGCCTTCTGGCTCGTGAACTGCAGAAGGTTGGAGTGAACGTGGCCGCTATTCAAGAAGTCCGATGGCCTAGATCCGGAGAACGTGAATTCTGAGCCGTGGACCCCACGACCAACACTGCATTCAAATATAACATCTATCACAGCGGCGGCGGAAAAGCAGAGCATGGAGTTGGTTTCGTAGTGATGGGCAAGCAGATGAACAGGTGGAAACCCATTTGCAAATGAATCTGTGTGTTGAGGATACGGGCAAATTCTTCAATTACAGCCTAATCAACGTTTACGCACCGACAAACGATAAATCCGACGACGTGAAGGACACGTTTTATGAATGTCTTGATAAAGCCCATGGAGAGTGCTCAAAGCATGACGTGAAAATTGCTATCGGAGACGCTAACGCTCAGGTCGGTAGAGAGGACTTTTTCCGTTCCATAATTGGTAAGGAGAGCCTTCACATCGCTACCAATGACAACGGCCTACGGATAGTAAATTTTGCTGCTACAAGAGGAATAACCATCAGTAGCATCTATTTTGCACGAAAGAATGTCCGAAAGCACACCTGGAGATACCCAAATAGTGAAACTTGCAACCAGATAGACCATGTTCTGGTGGATGGGCGCCATTTCTCGGATGTTATCGATGCAAGGACATTCAGAGGTCCGAACATTGACTCTGATCACTACCTAGTTGTCAGTAAAATTCGATCACGGTTGTCAACTATATCGAACGAAAGATCACAGCGAACGATGCGTTACAATATCCAGCGATTGTCGGCGGAAGGAGTATCGGCTGAGTACCGCCAGAAGCTCGACGAACGGATAAGTGCAATCAACATCAACGATCTATGGGAGTCGATCCATGGAGCGGTGAGCACAACAGCACGAGAAGTGGTAGGTGTCGTGACTCGTATTTTTTTTAATAATCGGACTTGATAAATAATTTACTTTTTTTGGCACTTGTTTGGAAACACGTTTATTCCACTTCAAATCATCCAACAAACTCAAGCTAATCTCCTAAGCCAGCTGCGATTCCAATATTTTTCGAATTCGATCACACCGCTTCATTTTCAAATATACTATGCTTGCTGCGATTGAATTCCATTGTTTGAATTCTACTCGTTCATTCACACCATCTGTTTTCAAATATCCTACGCCTACTCCGATCTACCCCATTAATCTTTTATCATGCCCATTCAATTACACCATCTATTTTGAATACCTTATGCCTACTGCGATTCAAATGTATTCATCCATCATCCTCGCCTGTACCTGCCTTTTTGGAATAAATAATCTTTGTTCCGATTCTTCTAAATTATTATTATTAATATTTTTATATAATCTCATTTCAATCTTATTTTGAGAGTTTCTTATACGACTTCAATTCATAATATGTATTTATTTATTTTAATCCGTGCGCTTCCCTACAGTAGGCACTGCACAGAGACGATCCAGGACGGGTTGATTCGATGTGAAGTGTCAGAAAGTGACAGACGAGAAGAACGTTGCCAGAAGCCGGATGTTGGTGTCCGGTACTCGATCGAATAGAGACCGGTACAAGGAAGCAAGAGCAGCTGAAAAACGAACCCACCGCAGGAAGAAGAAAGAATATGGAGAACAAGTGATTAGCGAGGCCCAGGAAAAATTGGAACAGAATGATATGCGGCGGTTTTATGAGTCTGTCAATGGCGTGCGGAGAAAGACAGCACCATCTCCCGTCATGTGCAACGACCAAGAAGGGAATTTGCTGACAGATAAAACCGTAGTGGCTGCCAGGTGGAAGCAACACTTCGAGACTTTGTAGAATAGTGGAAGTGACGGAGC
Source organism: Armigeres subalbatus (assembly GCF_024139115.2). Classification (NCBI taxonomy): domain Eukaryota; kingdom Metazoa; phylum Arthropoda; class Insecta; order Diptera; family Culicidae; genus Armigeres; species Armigeres subalbatus. Next base: position 303,100,740 of record NC_085139.1, on the reverse strand, counting down.
ATCGGTGAACAGAATAAATATTAGCGACGATGGACAAGCTGTGGAATAGCCTACACTAGATGAGGTTAAAAAAGCTATAAAAGAGCTGAAAAACAATAATGCTGCGTGGAAGGATCAGCTCCTGGCTGTAGTTCTCAAACATGGCATGGTGAGCAACTTTATGAAGTCCTGCACCTTACAACATTATGTCGGAAATATGGGGAGACGAGGAATTCCCTGCTAGCTGGTTGGACGGCCTCATTTGCCCCCTTCTTTAAGAAAGGACACATACCGGAGTGCCCGACGGAACAAATGTTTACCCTGAGACCCTAAATTCTGGGAGTACAACTTGCAGACATATCATCTGTTTATTGATTTCAAGGCGGCGTACGATTCAGTGAAAGGGAATGAATTATGGCAAATTAAGCTTGAACATGGTTTTCCGACGAAACTGATTTGGCTGATTCGTATAGCGAAATCAAGTGTGAGGGTTGTGGCTGAAATATCGATGTCATTTGTTACCTAAGATGGATAAAAGCAGGGTGATGTACTATCGAATTTGCTGTTCAATATAGCGCTCGAGGGAACAATTGGGAGAGCTGGTGTGCATACACAGAAAAAACAAATATTAATACAATTAAAAATGATGTCCTTTGTATCTGAAAAGCATGTTTTTTTCTGCAAAATAAAAGTCAAATCTCTAGCAGTAAAAGTATTTTGTTTGATTTGAGAGTAACTTTCCTTTGTTGAAAACCTAAATTTAAAAGTTCCCCTTTTCAACTTGAGAATAACAACTGTCAAATCACCTTGCACGCTTAGCACCTTATCACAAAATAAAATAGAAATCTCGGTTTCATAATACTATGGGATATTCCAATAACAAAAATTAGGAAAACGTTTTTCAGCTTATAGTATAATAATAGTAAAATATAAAATATTTTTCATGAAAACTAAGTTTAATAATCAATAACTCAAAAAGTCAATAATGTCAAATATACGCTACCTAAATAATTACATATAATATTCATCAAAATCCTTATGAGAATAAATACAATGTTGACCATCTACCGAATTGCTGTTTACCCACAGTGCAATCGACGGCGGCTCGTGCTGAGTGCTGACATCGCAGTAAAAAGGGTTATTTATCAGGTTTATTGTGCCTACTTAACGAGCAGAAGATCCTGGTTATGTGCACAGATACTTTATTAGGTAAGTAAATGAATATTATTCTGGTAAAAATCCTGCTGCCCGAGTTTTACCTCATACTTCGTTTCGTTTTAATCATTGCAGAAATGCGCTCCGTTTTTATCATATGAAACCGTCCATGAGTCCGGAAAAACGGGAAGTTGAATTAATTATGTTTCAAACCCTGGGAGTTCGTAAGGTAAGAATATTTCATTGATGCGCTATTACTATAAATCAAGAAACTCGCGCAAAAAATTGATTCTCGCATCATTGAAAAAATAGTACCCTTAGCGTAGTGCCATAACTGCTTGTGGGAGGTTTGCAATAATGCGAGGGAAATAAGTTAACACGACTTCTGCCTTCTATTTTACCAAGACTAATAATTTATCGTCGTAACCATGTTTGCAGGCTGCGAAAGTTGGAAATCTACGGATTATATTTCTGAGCGGTGGCCGTGACAGGAAACTGTTAAGATGGACCGACGAAGCCTTATATGTTAAATATTGACACCATCAACATCAAGCCCAACCCTGAGCCCAACCCAATGTACAATGGCAACAATGGGATAAACATTTTTCAACATGTAAAAGTTTTTTACTACGTACCTACTGGTTTAATAAACTAAATATCGAATTCTAAATATTTTGAAAATCAAAGTTTCCATGAATTGATTTCGAAAAGTTTGTGAGTCTAAAACCAACTCCTGTTGTGAAATCGAAACAAGTCGGTTTTTGCACTCACGAACTTTTTAAAATTTTTGTTTGAAATATTTTTTGTTTACAAAATTCAAAACACCTGCCATTATTCCAATTAAGAGTATCACACTTTTATTTTCACGGTGCATTTGACACTTCTACAACTTCGTTTTGAAAGTTCAAACTTTTAATTTTAGAGTGGAGTGCCATTTTTAAACCCTTGTTGACACAAAAGTTCCTGTACTTTTATTTTAAACATAAGCAACTCTCTACGAAAAAGAACCAACGCAACTTTTTATTTTAACCAATGGTTTTTTTTAATTTTATTAATGATATTTCTTTCTGTGTAGAAGCGGTACCATTATCACAAGATCGCATATACTCCTGGGATTTGCGGAGGATATCGATATTATCGGGAGGACTGGAGTGGACTCACGATCCATACCAGCAAAACGAAGCACATGGTCGCTGGCAATCAACGTGGGTTCATTAGTGCTGGTGGTAGTGAAATGGTGCTGGATGGTGAAAAATTTTAAGTGGTAGAAGAATTTGTCTATCTTGGAGCATTTATGTTACCCGCGAGGTGAAAAGGCGTATTTCAGCTGCAAATAGGGCTTATTACGGACTTCGTAATCAGCGTAAGTCCCGTAGTCTGCTGCAAACGAAAACAAAATTCGCGATGTATACTACTCTGATTCTTCCGATGACTTTATACGGCCATGAAACATGGACGTTAAAGGTAGCTGATCGGAGAGCTTTCGGAGTGTTTGAGCGTAAGGTGCTGCGGACAATACTCGGCGCTCGACGGTAAACAGCGTCGCATGAATCACGGCGGCGTCGCATGAATCACGAGTTGTACCAGGTGTATAAAGGGCTGGATATTGTTAAGCTTATACAACACGGCAGACTACGGTGGGCTGGACACGTTGTTCGTATTCTGGAAGAACGTTAAGTGAAGATAATATTTAGTAGGGCCAGTAGGGAACCCGGAAGAGGCAGCTGGCTTCGTGGAAGACCGCGTGCACGATGGCTTTTTGCAGTTGAAGGGGCGTTGTACAGGGCGACTGGAAGCGATTGGCTCAGGATCGAGTCCAGTGGAGAAGGATCACAAGCAGCACAAATTGTTTCACTACTGAATATTTCACTGTGTTGCAACTATTCGGAATGAAACAATCTTTGCGTATGTGCTATCAAATATAACTCTCTTGCAATCTAAAAAGCGCAAGAGAAGGAGCCTACGGAAACATCCTTCGATTGCAGTAAAATTGCAATAATGTTGCAAAATACTACAGCGGAAAAAAAAATAAAAATATAAAACTGGATTCGATTCATGGATCTTGTGATTGATAGTCCTACACTCTACCACAACACCATTCAAAACTTCGAAGGGACTGCTTGTTGACTCACAATAAAAACCATACGATTATGAAGTTTTGTACTCAGGTTTCCTGGGTGTTAGACCATTAGGCCGAAGGCCATTTGGCCGAAGGTCATTAGGCCGAAGCAAAAAGCATTAGGCCGAATTGGCAAAATGAAGCAAGAAGTGAAAAATGAGAATTTCTTTTTTCACCTTACCCCTTTTTCCTTCTCCCTTCTTGCATCTTCTTTCTTCTTTCTTCCTTCTTCCTTCTCCCTTTTTCCTTCTTCCTTCTTCCTTATTCCTTCTTTCTTCTTCCTTTTTCCTTCTTCCTTTTTCCTTCCTCCGTTTTCTTTTTTCCTTCTTCCTTCTTCCTTCTTTCTTCTTCCCTTTTCCTCTACATTCTTTCTTCTTCCTTCTTCTTTATTCTTTCTTCCTTCTTCCTTCTTTCTTCTTTCTTCTTTCTTCTTCCTTCTTCTTTCTTCCTTCTTCCTTCTTCTTTCTTCCTTCTTCCTTCATCCTTCTTCCTTCTTCCTTTTTCCTTCTTCCTTTTTCTTTTTTTCCTTTTTCTTTTTTACTTACTTACTTATGGGTCCTGTACACCTCCGGTGGTGCAAAGGGCCGACTTGAAAGATCTCCATCCTGAGCGTTGCCCGGCTATCGCTTTAACCTGTTGCCAGGTTAGGTTTCGGTCGACTTCTTTTATTTCTTTATTGAGGCTTCGCCGCCATGAGCCTCTGGGTCTGCCTCTAATGCTAGGTTCCAGTCTAATGCTTGTTTACAGATTTCGTTTCCGCCCCTACGTAGAGTGTGGCCGACCCAGCCCCACTTCCGATTCCGAATTTCTGTTGCTATCGGCCTCTGGTGACAACGACGATGGAGCTCGTTGTTTGAGATCCAGTTGTGAGGCCACCAGGTCCGAATTATATACCGCAGGCATCTGTTAATGAACACCTGCAGCCGTTGAGTGTTCTCCACTGATACACACCATGTTTCGCTAGCGTATAACAGCACAGATTTCACGTTAGAGTTGAAAATTCGTATTTTGGTGCGTTCACTTATCTGCCTGTTTTTCCAGATATTTCTTAAACTCGCAAAGGCAGCCCTTGCTTTCTTGATCCGTGCGCCGTCTGACGCCATTTGGCTACCAAGATATTGGAAGCTTTCAACATTCTCCACTGGTTGCCCGGCTACTGTGAAACTGGAAGGAGTCACCGTGTTTACATCCAACGATTTGGTTTTGTTGACGTTGATGACTAAACCTGCCGAAGAGGAGCGCTCGGCAAGGTCGTTGAGCTTACACTGCATATCAGAGCGCCGTTGCGCGAGGAGTGCAACATCATCCGCCAATTCGAAGTCATTTAGGTGCTCCATGGTTATAGGCTGCCATAACAGCCCGCGGTTTGATTCACGGTCAATCACATCTACCAGAATCTCGTCGATTACGATGAGGAACAGTAACGGTGATAGAATACATCCTTGCCTCACACCAGCTACGACCCGGATAGGGTCGGACAAGACCCCATTGTGCAGCACTCTACACGAGAAGGCCTCGTACTGTGCCTCGCTGAGGCCGATGATTTTCTCAGGAACTCCCTTGCGTCTCAAGGCGCCCCACATATTCTCGTGATTGAGATGGTCGAAAGCTTTTTCGTAGTCAATGAATACCAAGTAAAGGGACTCTTGGAATTCGTTGACCTGCTCCAGAATTATGCGAAGCGTGACAATATGGTCCACACAGGATCTTCCGGCACGGAATCCGGCTTGCTGCCGCCGGAGAGTCGCATCGATCTTCTTCTGAATCCGGGGTAGGATAATTTTGCACAGAACTTTGAGAACGGTACACAGCAACATAATGCCTCGCCAGTTATCGCATACAGTCAGGTCACCCTTTTTCGGCACCTTCACTAAGATTCCTTGCATCCAGTCGACCGGGAAAGTTGCGGTGTCCCAGATATTACGAAATAAACGATGCAGTAGTTAAGCGGATGTCAAGGGGTCAGCTTTGAGCATCTCGGCTGATATGCGGTCCACCCCTGGGGCTTTATTCGATTTCATGCTTTGGATGGCTGTTTGAATCTCTAGCAGTGATGGAGCTTCGGTATTGACGCGTGTTATACGTCGGATCCTAGGCAGGTCATGCCGAGGTGGTGATGGCCTGGCTGGCACTTGAAAAAGTTGTTCGAAGTGCTCGAACCAGCGTTTCAGCTGGTCAGTTGGGTCGGTCAATAACTGATCATTCGCGTCTTTCACAGGCATCGTTGCATTCATCTTCGCCCCGCTTAAGCGTCGTGAGATATCGTAGAGGAGGCGAATGTCCCCGGTTGCGGCGGCTCTCTCCTTCGTCGGCCAGAAAGTCTCCCCACGCTCGCTTGTCCCGTCGACATGAGCGTTTTACTTCCTTCTCAAGAGCCGCGTATCGTTGACGGGCTAAGACTTTGGCTCCTCTGGTTTTCGATCGCTCTATCGCGGCTTTGGCTTCTCTTCGCTCCTCTATCTTCCTCCAGGTCTCATCGGTGATCCATTGTTTTCTCTGGGTGCGTAGTTCACCCAGATTGTTCTCGCTGGTGGCGATGAAGGCATTCTTGATGGCGGTCCATTGGTCTTCCACGCTGCCACCTTCCGGAATATCTGCAGCACGCGTCTCCAGTTCTTCAACGAAGGACCGTTTCACCGTGGCATCTTCCAGTCGGCGTGTGTTGAATCGTCGTCCAACTCTTTCCTCCTGCTGACGAATCCGCGCAATGCGCAGGCGTATTTCGCCGATGAGGAGGTGATGATCAGACGCGATATCGGCACTACGTTTATTCCGTACATCAAGAAGGCTCCGTTTCCATTTTCGGCTGATGTTGATGTGGTCGATTTGATTTTCTGTAAAGCCGTCACGGGAGACCCACACGTGACCTTGTGAACCGGTCGATGTAAAGAAGAGCGATGCCCCGATCACCATGTCGTTATTACCACAAAATTCTGCGAACAGCTCTCCGTTTTCGCTCATTTCTCCGAGACCATGGCGTCCCATAATGCGCTCATGGTTCGAGTTGTCGGATCCGATCTTCGCATTGAAGTCGCCCAAACAGATCTTGATATCACCCTTCGGAATTCTATCTACGACGGCATTGAGTTGACTGTAGAAGTTCTCTTTGTCTTGCAGATCGGCAGCATCGGTTGGCGCATAACATTGGATTATAGTAAGGTTTCGGACCCGTGTTCTAAATCTGGCAACGATTATCCTTTCACTTATAGGTTCCCACTTCATAAGCGCAGAGTGTGCCTGACGGCTTAGTAGGAAGCCAACTCCGCGATGCCGGGGAGCGTGTTCACCTCGTAAACCAGAGTATAGCAGAACTTGTCCCGACAGCGTTCTGTGTTCTCCAAAGTTTGGCCAACGGACTTCACTCAGTCCCAGGATCTCAAGCTTCATGCGGCGTGCCTTATTGGCAAGTTGTGCCAATTTACCCTGCTGGGCTAGGGTTAAAACGTTCCATGCTCCTATTCGTGTTCTTCCTTTTTCCTTCTTTCTTTTTCCCTTTTCCTCAACATTCTTTCTCCTTCCTTCTTCTTTCTTCCTTCTTTCTTTTTCCTTCTTCGTTCTTCCTTCTTCCTTCTTCTTTCTTCCTTTGTCCTTTTTTCTTTCTTCTATCTTCCTTCGTCATTCTTCCTTTTTCCGTCTTTCTCGTTTCTAATTTCTTCCTTCTTCAATCTTCCTTCTTCTGTTTTCATTCTTCCTTTTTCCGTCTTTCTTCTTCCTTCTTCCTCCATTCTTCTTCCTCCATTCTTCTTCCTTCTCCCTTTTTCCTTCTTCCTTCTTCCTTTTTCCTTCTTCCTTTTTCTTTTTTCTTCCTTCTTCCTTTTCCTTCTTCATTATTTCTTCTTTCTTCCTTTTTTCTTCTTCCTTCCTTCTTCTTTCTTCTGCTTTCTTCCTTCTTCTTTCTTTCTTCTTCCTCCTTCTTCCTTCTTCATTCTTCCCTCTTCCTTCTTCTTTCTTCTTTAATTTTTTTTCTTTCTTCTTCTTCTTTCTCCCTTCATCCGTCTTCTTTCTTCCTTCTTCCTTATTCCTTCTTCTTTCCTCTTTCTTCATTATTTCTTCCTCCTTTCTCTTACTTCCTTCTTCCCTTCTTCTTTCTTCCTTGTTCCTCCATCCTTCTTTCTTGTTGTTTCTTTTTTCTTCTTTCTTCCTTCTTCTTTTTTCCTTCTTCCTTCTTCCTCCTTTCTTCTGCTTTCTTCTTTCTTCTTTTTTTCTTCTTCCTTCTTTCTTTTTTTTCTTTCTTTTTTCTTCTTTCTTCTTTCTTTCTTCTTCATTTTTCATTCTTCCTTCTTCCGTCTTCCTTCTTCTGTCCTCCTTCTTCCTTTCTTTGTTCTTTCTTCTTCCTTTTCCTTCTTCCTTTTTCCTTCTTCCTTTTTACTTCTTCCTCATTGCGCACTACTCACTTCTCACTCCCCAGTTCTCATTCTCCCTAATGGCCTTTCGGCCTAATGACCATTCGGCCTAATGACCGTTCGGCCTAATGACCATTCGGCCTAATGATTATTAGGCCTAATGCTCATTCGGCCTAATGGCCATTCGGCCTAATGACCATTCTGCCTAATGGCCTTCGGCCTAATGACCCAGCATCGTTTCCTGTTACTTGATTGCAGCATCACAGGAAAAACCCGACTTAATCCACCTACAGTGAACGCAACCCTTCTTACACTTTTGAATGGTTGTGTGTGCCCAGTGAATATTACAATTTCTATGCATATGACCTTCAATTGAATGTAAAATAACTGATATTATCATGCTTTTATCGATTTCAAAATAAAAAAAGGATATTTCTGGAAATTTAACAATTTCGAAAAATACTGAAAGACTGCAGATTTGATTTGCCGCCTTAAATGGCAATATTACAGCTTCTTTTTAAGCCCAAAAGAGTTCAAATCGGGTCATAGACGGCTGAGATATTGGTGTGACAATTCTTCATTAGTAGTCTGAAAATATGTCTCATATTCGTATTTCACAGATATCTCTGAAACCGAATTTCCAATTGCAGATAAAAATGAATGGGTCCAATGACAAAAACATAGCTTTCGTTTAAAGATAAAATCGCACAAATCGGTCCAAGGACGACTGAGATCTTGATGGGACATATTTTACCAATGTGTGAAGTTGATACGTCTAATGCTTTATGTTCGTATTTCAGAGATATCTCCGGAACCCAATGTCTAATTGCAAAAACAAAATACAATGGGTTCAATGGCAAAGTCATAGCTTTCGTTTAAAGATAAAATCATGCAAATTGGTTTACAGACGGCTGAGATATTCATGTGACATTATTATGTTAGTTTTCTGAAAATGCACTTCATGTTCGTATTTCTCACATATCTCTGGAACCAAATGTCCGATTGCAAAAAATTGAACTCGTACAATGACAAAGTCATAGCTTTCGTTTAGTGTTAAAATCGTGCAAATCGGTCCACGGACGGCTGAGATCTTGATGTGAGATTTTGTAACGCACACACATACGCACACACGCACACACGCACACACACACACACACACATACATACATGTGCTCAGTTCGTCGAGCTGAGTTGATTGGTATATACGACTTGGGTCTCCGAGCCTCGGATAAAAAGTCGGTTTTCAAGCGATCTTTATACCCTTCTTAGGGTGTAAGAAGGGTAAAAAGGGATATTTCTGGAAATTTAACAATTTTTAAAAAATACAAATAGACTGCAGATTTGATTTGCCGCCTTAAATGGCAATATTACAGCTTCTGTTTAAGCCCGAAAGAGTTCAAATCGGGTCATAGACGGCTGAGATATTGGTGTGACAATTTTTCATTAGTAGTCTGAAAATATGTCTCATATTCGTATTTCACAGATATCTCTGAAACCGAATTTCCAATTGCAGAAAAAAAATGAATGGGTCCAATGACAAAAACATAGCTTTCGTTTAAAGATAAAATCGCACAAATCGGTCCAAGGACGACTGAGATCTTGATGGGACATATTTTACCAATGTGTGAAGTTGATACGTCTAATGCTTTATGTTCGTATTTCAGAGATATCTCCGGAACCCAATGTCTAATTGCAAAAACAAACTACAATGGGTTCAATGGCAAAGTCATAGCTTTCGTTTAAAGATAAAATCATGCAAATTGGTTTACAGACGGCTGAGATATTCATGTGACATTATTTTGTTAGTTTTCTGAAAATGCACTTCATGTTCGTATTTCTCACATATTTCTGGAACCAAATGTCCGATTGCAAAAAAAATTAACTCGTACAATGACAAAGTCATAGCTTTCGTTTAGTGTTAAAATCGTGCAAATCGGTCCACGGACGGCTGAGATCTTGATGTGAGATTTTTGTAACGCACACACGCACACACGCACACACACACACACATACATACATGTGCTCAGTTCGTCGAGCTGAGTTGATTGGTATATACGACTTGGGTCTCCGAGTCTCGGATAAAAAGTCGGTTTTTCAAGCGATCTTTATACCCTTCTTAGGGTGTAAGAAGGGTAAAAAGGGATATTTCTGGAAATTTAACAATTTTTAAAAAATACAAAAAGACTGCAGATTTGATTTGCCGCCTTAAATGGCAATATTACAGCTTCTGTTTAAGCCCAAAAGAGTTCAAATCGGGTCATAGACGGCTGAGATATTGGTTTGACAATTCTTCATTAGTAGTCTGAAAATATGTCTCATATTCGTATTTCACAGATATCTCTGAAACCGAATTTCCAATTGGAGAAAAAAATGAATGGGTCCAATGACAAAAACATAGCTTTCGTTTAAAGATAAAATCGCACGAATCGGTCCAAGGACGACTGAGATCTTGATGGGACATATTTTACCAATGTGTGAAGTTGATACGTCTAATGCTTTATGTTCGTATTTCAGAGATATCTCCGGAACCCAATGTCTAATTGCAAAAACAAACTACAATGGGTTCAATGGCAAAGTCATAGCTTTCGTTTAAAGATAAAATCATGCAAATTGGTTTACAGACGGCTGAGATATTCATGTGACATTATTATGTTAGTTTTTTGAAAATGCACTTCATGTTCGTATTTCTCATATATCTCTGGAACCAAATGTCCGATTGCAAAAAAAATTGAACTCGTACAATGACAAAGTCATAGCTTTCGTTTAGTGTTAAAATCGTGCAAATCGGTCCACGGACGGCTGAGATCTTGATGTGAGATTTTTGTAACGCACACACATACGCACACACGCACACACGCACACACACACACACATACATACATGTGCTCAGTTCGTCGAGCTGAGTTGATTGGTATATACGACTTGGGTCTCCGAGCCTCGGATAAAAAGTCGGTTTTTCAAGCGATCTTTATACCCTTCTTAGGGTGTAAGAAGGGTAAAAATAATGAGTCCAATGACAAAAACATAGCTTTCGTTTAAAGATAAAATCGCACAAATCGGTCCAAGGACGATTGAGATCTTGTTGGGACATATTTTACCAATGTGTGAAGTTGATACGTCTAATGCTTTATGTTCGTATTTCAGAGATATCTCCGGAACCCAATGTCTAATTGCAAAAACAAAATACAATGGGTTCAATGGCAAAGTCATAGCTTTCGTTTAAAGATAAAATCATGCAAATTGGTTTACAGACGGCTGAGATATTCATGTGACATTATTATGTTAGTTTTCTGAAAATGCACTTCATGTTCGTATTTCTCACATATCTCTGGAACCAAATGTCCGATTGCAAAAAATTGAACTCGTACAATGACAAAGTCATAGCTTTCGTTTAGTGTTAAAATCGTGCAAATCGGTCCACGGACGGCTGAGATCTTGATGTGAGATTTTGTAACGCACACACATACGCACACACGCACACACGCACACACACACACACATACATACATGTGCTCAGTTCGTCGAGCTGAGTTGATTGGTATATACGACTTGGGTCTCCGAGCCTCGGATAAAAGTCGGTTTTCAAGCGATCTTTATACCCTTCTTAGGGTGTAAGAAGGGTAAAAGGGATATTTCTGGAAATTTAACAATTTTAAAAATACAAAAGGCTGCAGATTTGATTTGCCGCCTTAAATGGCAATATTACAGCTTCTGTTTAAGCCCGAAAGAGTTCAAATCGGGTCATAGACGGCTGAGATATTGGTGTGACAATTTTTCATTAGTAGTCTGAAAATATGTCTCATATTCGTATTTCACAGATATCTCTGAAACCGAATTTCCAATTGCAGAAAAAATGAATGGGTCCAATGACAAAACATAGCTTTCGTTTAAAGATAAAATCGCACAAATCGGTCCAAGGACGATTGAGATCTTGTTGGGACATATTTTACCAATGTGTGAAGTTGATACGTCTAATGCTTTATGTTCGTATTTCAGAGATATCTCCGGAACCCAATGTCTAATTGCAAAACAAACTACAATGGGTTCAATGGCAAAGTCATAGCTTTCGTTTAAAGATAAAATCATGCAAATTGGTTTACAGACGGCTGAGATATTCATGTGACATTATTTTGTTAGTTTTCTGAAAATGCACTTCATGTTCGTATTTCTCATATATCTCTGGAACCAAATGTCCGATTGCAAAAAATTGAACTCGTACAATGACAAAGTCATAGCTTTCGTTTAGTGTTAAAATCGTGCAAATCGGTCCACGGACGGCTGAGATCTTGATGTGAGATTTTGTAACGCACACACATACGCACACACGCACACACGCACACACACACACACATACATACATGTGCTCAGTTCGTCGAGCTGAGTTGATTGGTATATACGACTTGGGTCTCCGAGTCTCGGATAAAAGTCGGTTTTCAAGCGATCTTTATACCCTTCTTAGGGTGTAAGAAGGGTAAAAATAATGAGTCCAATGACAAAACATAGCTTTCGTTTAAAGATAAAATCGCACAAATCGGTCCAAGGACGATTGAGATCTTGTTGGGACATATTTTACCAATGTGTGAAGTTGATACGTCTAATGCTTTATGTTCGTATTTCAGAGATATCTCCGGAACCCAATGTCTAATTGCAAAAACAAAATACAATGGGTTCAATGGCAAAGTCATAGCTTTCGTTTAAAGATAAAATCATGCAAATTGGTTTACAGACGGCTGAGATATTCATGTGACATTATTATGTTAGTTTTCTGAAAATGCACTTCATGTTCGTATTTCTCACATATCTCTGGAACCAAATGTCCGATTGCAAAAAAAATTGAACTCGTACA